>NC_133224.1:16882662-18372662 GCF_040436345.1 Pagrus major | reverse complement strand
AAAGTCAGATCATCAAATAAAGTTAAACTTAACTTTCACAGTTATTAATAAATACTAATAAACTGTTCCTTGTGAGCTAGCCGACTGAATTTAAGCAGCTGTGAGTACACTCACGCTCTGGAGGAATACTTTAAGCACCAATTTCTGATCTTTTTTCCTCTAGCAGACACGGCTGTTTACAGACATCACATTTGAAAGATTTCTCGGCATGTAGATCAAACAGTTCTCTTCATGCTGTCGGAAGCAGTTTGTACAAAAGCAGAAGGCCAACATGACATTCTCTGACTCACTGAAAGAAATCTATTATCAATTCAATAACAGTGTCATCATCTGCAGATAGAAGGATACATGCCTCTGATTGTGAGTATTGCTTTCAAATGCAGTCTGTACATAGTGTTCCTACATGGTATGTTATTTTACTGTAAGTCAATATCAACTGGAAGGGAGTTGGAGAGACAAAGAATGTGCTACAGTTCATCCACCATCAGTCTGGAGAAAACACCTACTCACCTCATGTTTTATTTAGTAAGGAGCATAAAAATAAGATGAGGACATCTTGGGAGCAATGTCGTAGTAACAATTGCAGCGGCATGACATTTGAATAGGGATTCAGGAGACTAATTCCAAGATACATACCTGCAGCTAAGTGGAGTTGTGATTAGGAAGCATATTTGGGAGCAGATGTGTGTTGAAGTTAAACATGTAGGGCAGAGGTTTAGGGGATGAATGTAGTCAATTAAGATCCAAGTACAGGCGGACATGTACTTGGATGCAAACTGTACAGATGACGCTCCGCTGCCTCTGTCAGTATTTCCAAAGCCCTCAGGTGTTAGCTGGTTCTCCCCTAATTCACAATTGGCTGCTCTGTTCACAGCTGACTAGACAGCAACCAGGAAACTGGCAACCATCTGGCACCGTTGGGGATCCAGGTTCCCCCTATATCAATTCAGATGAACAGCAAAGCTCTGGGGGAAAGTGGAAGCGCAAATTAGGATGTAACACATAATCCTAATGGTTCTTGCACTGTTTCAGAATTACTTTTAAATCTGCAGGGAGTAGGTAACCTCTATCAAACAACATCTGTGGCTTTGGACTGTTTGTATACCATAATCAACAGGTCATGAAAAGCTTTTTAATCTCACAAGTGACGAACGACAAACATCTGGCTTCTTATGTCAGCACTCAAGATCTTGATATTATAAGAGTATTGCAGTGCCTTTTTGAAATTTCCCATGTCCCCTCTTGGGAACTTTTCTCTAGTATTATCAGTGTTTGCTGTTGTGCCTACCTTGCACCAGCGAAGTCCTGAGTGTCGGTCTTAATGTTTTTTGATTTGGTTTCCCCAGCATGGATCCCCCCTGCAGAGAAGAAAGAGGCTGAGGTGTGATAAGAAACGTTAAGGAGCCTGGAGTTGTGTAAGGTTGTGGTAAACTTATAGAGGTAATGCCAGGTCAGTGCACTGTCACTGCTGTCTGACAATGAAAACATTATTACCAATCAGCAATGGTGTGATGATGATGTTTACTGTGGGTGGCTGAAGGCTCACTGTCATATCGCATCAATTTTGTGTAATTGAGGGGACTGATTGAAGAATTAGGTTCTTGAGACGAGTAAAGTGACTGTTCTGACATTTGTTGATGATAAAGAAGCACATGTTTGTTTCTGTTTTGTGGCAGAATGTTTGATGAGACATCAGCAGTGACAAATATTAAATTACTGCCTGTCATATTTACATAAATGTTACGAACTCCGCAGCATTAATTGCTGCCTTTCAACCAAAACATTGAAGGTGTTTTAAAAAATGAAAATCTAAAAGCTCATGGTTCTAGTAATGATATTTAGGTCATGTTTTAAAAACTAACTTCTCTTCATCTTTTGTCAATGTTTTTGTGTTTTTATGCAGCAGATCACAGGTTTAAACGCTCAGTATGTAAATTCTGCCGCTAGAGGTCTCTCAATCAAAACAAAACGGAAAAAAAAGTAGCGTAGAATCATGTGAGTTGCTGTCGTCAATTATAAACAACCACCTGATGAAAATTTATTTGCAATACTCTGGCAGAAATGATCATGAGCAAGATATTATACTAAAGTTTTATTCACATTATAGCAACAGGCAACCAAATGAAACTCACCGCTACCTGCAGTAAATTACAGACTTCTCTGGGTTTGAACATTGTTGGAAACATTTGGGATAATGTTAGCACACAACAGAATAAACAAAAAAAATGTCCAGTCTGAGACATTTCAATGCAGGAATGTTACATATTATATCTTTAAACTTGCTTTACCTTCACTGTCCTCTCCATTGAACTTTTTTAAGCTATTTGCAGTTTCATGGGTAATGCTCTACCAAGTGTAGAAGTAAAACTCTCCATTCAGAAAGAGATCGGACAGACTAACAATCACTTGGCAGGGTGACGTTTTTAAATGGGACACATCACTATGTTTTCAGGTGAATGCACACTCAGCAGAAGGGTAAAGGTGGAAGGGAAGAAATAGGACACCACAGAAAAGAAATCAACATCGGCCTGCTCTGCATGCAGAGCTGATACTTGTTCTCATGTAGCACATTCATTGAGCTGTAGGGACCTCAGAGAGATGCTACTATGCTGATGAGCAGCAGCATTTAAGGCAAAATCACAGCCTTCGTTTGGGGAACCAAATATGTAAACCACTGGCTTTTAAAGGAAAGAATACTGCAATGACCTGCTATTTTCATGAACTGGAATCGTTGTTGCTATCCCAACAAATTAACCATAGAAACAATTTTACATGAAAACACGTTGATTATACAATTTACCCACAACAAAAACAACAGCAGTCTGACCTGTTTATATCCTCTCAGATAGATGTTTCACAACAGAAAGCCAGTATTATAATCTATGTCCTCTGTCTGGTATGTTTCCTTAATGACTGTAATCATGACCTTTTGTGGATCCTACACCTCTACCTCTTCCCACACGGTGCTCTCAATCCTCTTGTCTGCACATTAATTTGCTCTTATGAGAATCAAGCCTTATTATGCCTGAAGGTCACACCATTATCCCCCGCAGTCAAAATCCAAATATTCACATACTGTAACTTGGAAGCAGGAGAGAGAGAGATATGTGACATTTCCACTGTTGCCGCTGATGAAAGCCAAATGCCGGGAACCAGGCAGGGATATCTTAGGCAGAGCTAAAAGCTCACATCTCTAAAAGGCTGTAGGTTAAAGATTGAAAATAGATCTTCTCAACGGCGGCTGGGAGAGATACCCACTGTATTTTGGGGGATGTCGCGGCTAGGGAGGCACGCAAGCAAAGAGAGAGGGCTGTGAGAAAAGGAACAAGAGTGTCACATCCATTTGTAACTCCCGCTGTGATGTCAGGATGCTGGCGGGGGCTCACCAACTGTGCACAGTGACATTGATGGATGCAGGTGAGCGCCCTGACTTTCTACTCCAAATACTCGTCTGTGAAGATCTGTCTGTTGTTGTCGTTCCTTTATGAACCCATTGCTGAGAGTGTGAGACAGCGAAGATGAGAAATTGGGCCAGCAGGATAGATGAGGGTGACAAAGATAAGAATAAAGGTGAGAGTGGAGTGAGGAATAAAGTGGCACAGAGTGTGAGAAGAAGAAAAAAGTGGTGAAAGGAAAGGAGATGGAGTAGCGTGACTCTTCCAAAGAAAGTCAGAGAAATAAAGCAAGTACATTATAAAGTTTGTGTTTCTTTCTGCCTGGTCTTAAACTTTTTCCCTCAATTCTGTTTAAATATTAAAGGTTTGTAATTAAAAGGTGACGGAGTGGGACGCCACAGGGGGCTCTGGCTTTATTGACCGAGGAGTGACAAAGTATCAGTTGCTACGACTTGCAGCCTGCAATGAAGGGAAAGCTCTGGGATCTTGAGGCAAACATGTCTGGATGTTGGGATGTTTTCATCCGTTTACGACACAGCAAGGGCTCGGCCACCCTCCTGGGGCGCACTGACAGATTTGCAGCAAGAGCCCACCATGACAGCTATGTATTTCTGAGCGTTTATGTATTGCTTAATTTGTTTGTACTCCGCATAGGATTGAACTCTTGATGAGAGATGACTGGCAGACAAGAAAGAGGAGGAAAAGTCAGTTTTCAGCATTTTATAGTAACGTGTTGTGCATTGGCAAGTCCCCTGCCACTGCAGACACAACTCTTATTTGAAAACACACAGGGAAATTATTCACTGTGTTTGGCTTTCTGTATGTTGTCCGGCTGCTGAAGTTGTTTATCGTTGTCTCTCAAGTGTGTCGCTATTGAATGCACACTGAACTATCATTTTTTTGGTCAAATGCAACAACATCCAACAAAATGCAACACTTCATCCACGATGGCAGACACGGAGCCAGATGGTGGCGTGCCAGGGGTCAGCAGGCTTTCCACCTGGAAACAAGATGCACAGTAATCGATACAGTATTGAATGATTCAGCGTGACCTCCAGATGATGAACAAAAGCGGCCGCTGCGGTCCTGAAAAGCTCTTGATAACATGAGAGACATGTCTCAGCTGTCCAATCCTCCCCGTCAGAGCAAAGCTGTGGGTTGTGAAGTTGTGAAACAGGCAGTGATATTGTATTGGATCCTTACCTTCATTAATCATACATGCCTTTGAGTAAATTCACAGCTTCACAGATTTAATAAGAGACATGCTGGTAGGCCCAGGCACTCCGTGTGCCTCATATATACCAGTGTAAGAGAGATCATTATGGAAATTCTCAGAGGGAGGTGAACTTTAATAACTGCTCAAAATAAATCAAAAGGTGATATGAAAATTGACAGGCGTTTCTCCCCCTCCAGACTTCAGGTAGAGTGTGGAATTGAAACAACACCGAGCGTCAGAACATCTCAAGTAATATTGCTTCTTGAGGGAAATTCTGATTATGCAGGTTAGAATATTATGTGCCACTGCTTTGGGTAATCATGTCGCGCTGCCGCCGCGCTACTATTCCAATAAATCACAGTTTATGATAATGACTCAGGAGGAAATCATTGACATCTATGCATCCGGAACACGATGTGCGACGTTCATGCATATTCAGCGTGGACACCTCAGTTTGTTCCACACTTTGCTCATCACAGAATTCCACAGCAACATATGTGATTATGTGAATGTAAATCTCAGGCAGATGACAAAAAAAAACAGATGACCTTTCTGAACAAATCAGAGATGACCTTAGTGTGTGATTGCAAATGTGAGCAATGACTGATACAGTTTCAAAGGGCGGTTGTAGGCACAAAAAAAAGCTCGCAGGATTTCACTGATACATTTTCTGGTACATGTCTTAGGTGCCTGTTACATAGCTCTCATAGGGATTGAAAAATCCAATAAATGATGTTTTACACAAAGCCCATCCTCAGCAGAAAAAGGTCTGTGTAGATCAGCGGTTCTCAAAGTGTGGGGCACCCCACTGGTGGGGAATAGAGACGTGACAGGTGGGGCGCGACAAACGGGAGGAAATTTTCCTTTTTATGCCTATTTTTATCAATGCCTTTCTTTAATGACAACAAAGATCATATCAATAGTCACTGTTCCTGTCGCCGCGGTGGTAAGCGCGGCCCGCTAGCTTGATAGCTGCGTCTGGGACTCCCGAGTGTAGCCAGGTCTCAGTGATTATAATCACACAACTCTCCTGGACGAGTGACCATGTTGATAAGCGAAATCGTAGTTCATCCATTTTGTTGTTAAGAGACCTGACGTTGGCAACGAAGAGGCTGGGGAGCGGTGGTCTCCTGGGATTCCTCTTTAGTCGAGCAAGAGTGCCGCCCTGGCAGCCCCGCTTCTGCTTGCGCTCCCTCCGCAGGCTCCGCCGCCTGCCACTCAGTATGATCATCCACGGAGGCTCCGATGGTCTGGCTATCTCCGCTGGTATCCGGTGACTATGTGGGAAAGTATCCATATCGGGTAGTTGTTGTTGCGTGATCCCGATTTGTAATAGGGATTCACGACTGTACTGTATTAAGTTTGATCTACCTGAGCGAAATTCCCAGAGTGCGATCAGAACAACAACAAACATTTATACTCCGCCAGCAGATGATATTGTGGATGTATCTCTCAAATGCATACCGAAGACCATTCTGTCGGCTTCTCTCTGATATCACCAAACAGTTTTTCCAGAAATTTGTCGTAATTTCCTTTGGAATATCTCTTATTGATATCACTGAAAACTCCATATTTCTTATGGTAGGAGCGAAAGCTTGACAGACATAGCAACAGTAACTAAGGGGGGTGGGGCTTAGCGAACGGTCAATTGTAGAGGAACAAACTTTCGCGCGGATGTTAAGCTTGGCGTAATTCATTAGCATTGTGTTGGGGCGATGGGGGCAGGTGGGGCTTGAAAATTCCCCCTTGTCCAAAGTGGGGGATGACCGAAAAAGTTTGAGAACCACTGGAAGCAGCTTAGTACCACGTATATTTACATAGAGGCTTGGCAGCGACCTCTAGTGGCTGTGGTAATTGTGATGGGAGCAAAGGAGGAAATCGGGTAACGTAGTATGAGAGTAACAAAGGACAGCGGTCGCTGTCCCATGTCCCCTGCAAAACCAAAGGTCATGGTGAGTTCATACATAATGTGATTAAACTACATCATATTCGTAACGTAACGTTTACGAATTACTTATTTTAAAGGTCCTATTTGTCAGAAAAGTTGATTTTGAGTCACATTCTCATCTCGTCAAATACTGACGCTTTGGGATGGCGGCTGGCCTTATGCCATAGCTTATGTGTCATTGTGGGAACAATCATTTATGTCATTTTGGAAGTCAGTGGCAATCAAATTTCAAACTTAGGCAAAGATGCTTTCTATCATCATTCTATGAGTGGTGTCTCTTATTTAACCATGACCAAATCCTTACTCTGATGTTGATTAAACCATTTCATTTTTCTCGCTAAAGGCTATTTATTGTATGGTCTAAATCTATCTCTAAGAATACCACCAGGTCAGACGTAATGAGGTTGACAGGCAGTGCAGAAACCTCCCACAATGAAACACTTGGGGGGAAAGATCAATCATTCTGTCAATTCAAATGCACTTCTGTTTTCATGGTCGCTGCAGTAAGGTACACAAATGATACAAATCAAAGCTAGAGTAAAAACATGTCACATTCCTACAGTAAACTAAGATGATCCAATTTACATTTAAATACAGTCCATAGACAACTGATGACAGGTCCATTTCAAAAGTTTAATCTGTCACATATGCCAAAATGTGCAGTAAAATCCAGGATGGCACACTCATGAGGCCATGCTTAAATGATAGTGTGCAATAAAAGATAAGAATTAGGAGTATTGTCCATGAAATATAAATGCATATTACCTGATGTGATGGGCTGTGAAATGTTTAACTATATAAAAACAGAAAATGTACAAATGTCCAGAGTCTCTATGTGACATATGTACAAGAATGTCGAGTGCACTCGTGTACAAATATTTAAATATGCAAGTTGGTGCAAAAGAATCAAAAACAATTTGCATGGCAGGCCTGAGGATGTACAGAGGTCAGAGTTTAACCACTCTGACAGCCTAAGGAATGACGCTTTTTCTCTCTGTGTTGGACTTGGTGTTGAGGATCCTTCATAATCCTATCAGCTGTGGTTCTGCACCTTTTGGTGTAAAGGTCCTCTGAAAGGCTCTAAGGTCCTGAGCAAAGCAGCTCTCAGACCAGTGGGAGATGCCCCCCTGATGGGATGCTCTTCACAGTAGAAGATCTTTAGGAACTTCTGATAGACTCTGAATTTCTTAAACTGTCTGAGGTGGAGCCTTGCCTTTCTTGATGTAACCTTCTTCTTAGTCTTCTCGGGTTCTGTCTGATCAACTAGGTTCGGATAAGGAGACTGGCAGTAGCACTGAAGCATGAGAGCAATTGATCTCCAACCCACATAACACACAACACAAAATATGGTATGAATGTTTATGTTCAAGAATTAGTTTTGTTTTCTCAACTTAAATTGTTCAGCCTTGCACACATTAAATGAAATGCAGTTCGCTTCCACATAAATTAAATTCACAGAATGAAATAAAATTAGCTGACCAGGTAAGTACCGGTATAGAAAATAATAAAGATAAAATAAAATGTCTCTTTCCCCTTTAATGGGTTGAATTGTCCTTTTTATTCCCTGTTATTCACTGTTTGTTTCAGTTTATTTATTGTCTTTCAGGGTCCTCCAAGGAGAAAACAGTTCTTTAAGTTCCTTTGTCAGTTTGTTTTTTGCAAAAAGATGCAAAAAAATAGGAAAAAAGTCAAAAATAGGAAAAAATCAAAAATACTGAGATCTCAGAAAAGAAAGTGCAAATAAAATGTGTTACTCCTCAGGACTGAGTCCTGTCCTACCACACTGGTCCCGATGAACCAAGAGTCTCCATGCAGCATGGCGGTGATACAGGTTGCAGTTGAACCAAGAGCCTCCACGCGGCAACGGCGGTGGTGTGGATCACAGTTGAACAGAAGAACTCGTCCCTCAAAAAAACCAGCCAAAATAGTTCAGAAAAGTCCGTGGAAACACTCGTCCGAGTCGCTCCCGAGATCGGTTTCACTTCCACCAGGTAAGTTTCTTTTCACACTCACTTTCTAACAACAGTTTTATCACAACTTCCACGAAATATCATCATGTTTGGCCGCCGAACGGGGACACTTTGCTCTGCGGCTGCATGAGGTTTCTCCTTTCTTTTTCTTCTCTTTTCTCTGTCCCTCACCTTCTCACACACACCGAGGCCTGCAGGTGATGCGTTCAGGTAAGCTCGGAAATTCTACTATCGGACGAAAAACAACTACAATACAGGAAAACTATGATACATTCAGGGAAACTGGTATTTCTGAGTGTTGTAATTCTAACCAGGGTTACACTCTCCCCCTCTAGACTGCATGAGTCCCTGCATGCATACCTGCCCCTACAGGTACAGATACGTGTGAAATGGCAGTTCCTAAAGCCTGAAAGAACGAACTGATGGCCAAAGTTAAAGGCTCCCCCAGCTCATCATAAGTGAGTTTCCGAGGCGGACGTCTCTCCCTAACAGAACGCCTGACACTTGTGTTCTCAGACTCTAGACTCTCAGATGTTACATTGTCAGTGTCTGCAACTACAGGGTCTGTGGTGATGAGATCTGTGTCCTCTCTAACAGGTGAGATGTGTGTCATATCAGGTTCTGGAATGTCAATAACAACATGGTCTGGGGGCCTACAGTGTGAAGTAGGATGTGTAACTGAACTACTACTCTCAGAGCTGACAAGAGGAGTTTCTGGTTGAAGCTCGTGAGTAGGTCTCTCAGGTAAGTGTGTGGAGCTTTGGGGCACAAAGGAAGGGGTGTCAGGGTTTAATACCCTGGAAGCTGGTTGAGGCTCACTGAAGCCACCTTCCCTCTGTAGGAAAGGACCCCTAGTGATGATTTCTGGCACCCATGGGCTAGGATACAGTTCATCCTCATCACTGTACGACTCGTCCTCCTGACAGTCGACATCCTCTTGTGCGTCTTTTGTTGTTTTGTCCCGCAGTCTCATTTTCTTTGACGTGTCAGTGGGATAACTGTGCTCTTTAATCTCTGTCACAGGTAGGAACCCGCATGGCAGAAGAAGATCTCTATGCAACGTGCGGTGCGGACCCTCCCCTGTTTCAGGTTTGACTACATAAACAGGACTGTCTCTAATCCGTCTGACAACAACATGGATTTTCTGTTCCCACCGATCGGCTAGTTTGTGTTTTCCCCTGATATTCACGTTTCTCACTAAGACCCTGTCCCCCTCTAAGAGTTCAGCTGCCCTGACCTTCTTGTCAAATCTAGCCTTGTTCTTCCCTCCCATCTTCTGGAAGTTTTTAGCAGCTAACAAGTAGCTCTCTTGTAGGCGCTGACGAAGGCCCTTGACATACTCTGAGTGGGTCTTGTGGTTCCCCATATCAGGGTGGATTCCCAGGACTAGATCAATTGGCAGTCTGGGCTGCCTACCAAACATTAGTTCATAAGGCGAAAAGCCTGTTGTATTGTTTCTCGTGCAATTGTATGCGTGGACTAATGGTTTGACAAAATCTCTCCAATGGTATTTGTCTCTCTCTTCCAAGGTCCCTAGCATACCAAGGAGAGTTCGGTTAAACCGTTCCACCGGGTTTCCCCGGGGATGGTACGGGGTGGTACGGACTTTGTCTGCTCCTATCAGTGTGCAGAGTTCTCTGATTGTTTTAGATTCAAAGTCTCTGCCTTGGTCGCTGAGCAGACGACTGGGGAACCCGTAGTGAACAATAAAGTTTTCCCATAAAGCCTTTGCGACAGTTTTGGCTTTCTGATCTCTAGTCGGCACTGCCACAGCGAATTTTGTAAAGTGGTCAGTGATGACTAAAATGTTTCTTGTGTCTCTGTTATCTGGCTCAAGGGATAAATAATCCATACAAAGAAGCTCGAGCGGGTAAGTAGCGGAAATGTTCTCCAAAGGCGCAGCCTTTTGAGGCACAGCCTTCCTCCTGAAACAGCGTTCGCACTTTTTGCATTTTTCCTCAATGTCTCTGGCCATCTTTGGCCAGTAGAACCTGGCACGAGCAAGATGAAGTGCGCGCTCAGAACCAAGATGGCCAACATCATTATGCACTCCCTGCAGTGCTCTCTCTCTGAACTGCTCAGGTAAGACCAACTGGTAGACAAGATCGCCTCGTTCAGACCACTTCCTGTACAGGACATCATCCCTGAGTTCGAGTTTTTTCCATTCCCTGAGAAGGAGTTTGACATCAGGATGTTCAAGGTTTGTCTCTCTGAAACTGGGTTTTACAGCTCTCCTCACAAAGGAGATGACACGTGAGATAGATGGATCATTATTTTGAGCATTACACCAGTCAGAGTTAGTCATGGATGGTAAAGTGTCCTCGCCAAAAACATCAGGCACAATAGAAGGATCAACAACAAGAGACTCTGCAACGACTGGTTGCTCTGAATGATGGTGGTGTTCACCTCTAAATGTCACAAGATGACGTTGACATAATGCAGAGAACACTTCATGACCCATGTCATCTCTTGTCTCTATGAGCCGTTTTTTCATGTCTTCTATTCTCTCTCTTTCTTTAGTGAAAGCTTCATCCTCAAAAGGCGGACCTTGAGGTCGCCGGGACAACCCGTCTGCATCGCGGTTGGCCTGCCCTGCTCTGTACTTGATGGTGAACTGGTAAGTAGAAAGAGCGGCTAACCAGCGGTGTCCAGCAGCGTCTAACTTTGCAGATGTCAATATGTATGTGAGGGGGTTGTTGTCGGTAAGTATAGTGAAACTTGATCCATAAAGGTAATCATTGAACTTCTCACAAACCGCCCACTTTAAGGCCAAGAATTCGAGCTTGTGAGTGGGATAGTTTCTCTCGCTCTTGGAAAGACCTCGACTGGCGTACGCGACAACTCTGAGCTTCCCCTCCTGCTCTTGGTAGAGCGCAGCGCCCAATCCGTCGCAACAAGCGTCAGTATGTACAACATACGGCAGTTGTGGATTCGCAAAGGCAAGGATGGGCGCAGACGTCAATTTCTCGATCAGAGTTCTGAATGCATTCTCACACTCGGGAGTCCACTCCTCACCAAGTGGTGCATTAGGGCTCACAAGAGGCGTGGTGCGCTCCCTCTTGTACACTTTGCCTCTCTTCTTCGGTGGGTAGTAGCCTGCTGTCAGGCTATTAAGAGGTTTGGCTATCTGGGAATACCCATCGACGAACCGCCGATAGTAACCAGCGAAGCCTAAAAAACATTTTAGCTCTTTCCTGTTTAAAGGACGAGGCCAATCTCTCAGGGCGGATACCTTGTCAGGGTCTGTATGAACTCCCCGCGCATCGACCACATGGCCAAGATACTTGACTGACGTCTTAAAGAAGTAACATTTTTCTGGAGAAAGCTTTAGACCGTAGTCCTTAAGACGGTTCAGCACCTTCATGAGCCGTGCTTCGTGTTCTTCCAATGTGTCCGAAAAGACAATCAAGTCGTCCAGAAACACCAATACCTCATTGAGGTGCAAGTCGCCGACACACCTCTCCATAAGGCGCTGAAAGGTGCTTGGCGCGTTTGTGACACCCTGTGGCATGCGATTGAATTCGAAGAAGCCGAGGGGACAAGTGAAAGCGGTTTTAGGCTTATCTTCTTCAGCCATCTCAACCTGGTAATAACCAGATTTAAGGTCCATGACTGAGAACCATTTAGCGCCGTTTAGGGCCGCAAAGGTCTCCTCAATGTTCGGAAGAGCATATGCGTCTCTGATGGTTCGAGCATTTAGCTTCCTGTAGTCGATGCATAGTCTGATTGAGCCATTCTTTTTTCGCACTAAGACCACTGGCGACGCGAAAGGGCTCTGTGACTCTTTAATGATTCCTGCGTCGAGCAGTTCTTTAAGATGTTGCTTGACCGCCTCCCTGTCGCTGGGATGAATAGGCCTTGGCCTCTCCTTAAAAGGAGTGTCGTCATGAAGCCTGATGTGATGTCTCACAGCAGTGGTGTGACCATGTGACAGGTCACCCACAGCAAAGACTTCTGAAATGGATCTAAGCTTGGTGGTGATACGGTCTTTCCACTGTTCAGATATTGGCGAATCATCGAGATTGAACTTGAGGTTGTCAATGTCAGGTTTGTTGTGACGAGAGTCACCTTGCTCTGGTCCAAGCGGTGTGATCTGCTGAGTTGCACATATTTGAGCAATGATGCATTTCGGCTGCAGTGTAACATCGTGGTCACTAAGGTTACGCAGGACGACAGGGACCTTGCTGCTGGACTTAAAGGGAATGTCCATTAGCGCAGCTTCAAGGAACACGCCACCTGGCAACCCATGACGTTCGTTGGGTTCAAGCACAAATGTAGTTTGACTGTTCTTTTTCAGCCTGACATCACCTGTGACGCAGCACTTTTGTTTTGCTGGGATGGTGATGGGATTTCCACCATGCAACCTGACAGGATGTGCATGGTTGTCGAGGTCATGGATCCGGGCAATGTGCTGGAAGATCACTGCAAGGTCTCTAAAGGTGAGTTTGCGAATGAACTCTGGACCATCTCGTTCAAGTACTTGTTCATAGAGTCGTAATAACACATTAGTACCAATCAACAGGGGCGTCCTGCTGTTGAACTGACACTCTGGTACCACAAGTGCTAACACAACTAGTTCCTCTTCCCTGCCAGGAATGGACAGAGGGAAAGTGACACGAGCTTCTATGTAGCCAAGGTAGGGGACCTGCTGTCCACCAGCTCCCTCGATTTCAAGAAGAGCATGAATTGGATGTACAGGTAAGTGAGATAGATGGTTCTTATGAAAACACTCGGACACTGTTGTAACTTGTGACCCGGTGTCCATGATGGACTCACACAGTACACCCTCAAGGAAGACAGAAGCTACACAACGAGGACCTATAAGTCCTGGGGGTATGGATCGCTCTGTGCCACGGTAAGTTTCAGTCATTGTGTGTGTTATAACTTTCTTTTGTGTTTCAGCACCATTAACGGATCTGTCGGGACAGGGGTTATCCTCAACTACAGCTCCTGGATGTCCCATGGCAGAAGCTGCTGCTAGTTTAAAGCAAATGGGGGAGCAGCCTGCTGAGCTAAAAACTTATCCTGCCTCTCTCTAAGTTCTGCATTTTTCTTGCGAACTAGTGTGGGGTTGGGTTCGTTTGAGCAATGAGCAGCAATGTGGTTGTCTTCCCCACAATTAAAACAAAACCACGGCCTGGGCATCCCAGGCACCTTAAAGGGTCTCCTCATGTTATTACTACTGATTGCGAAGCAGTCTTTCCTTTGAGTACCCTCACTCTCTCTCTGATTTTGTGCTAGTTTTTCAACTTGTTTTGTCAGTTCAGCTATCTTGTTCTCAATGCTAGAGGTTTCATCTTGCTTTGGTTTTACCACGGGGGGGGGGGTTACTATCATGAGTGAGGTTCTGTGGCTTTTTGCTTAGCTTTTCTAGCTGTTTAGTTAGCTCATTCACTTTCTTTTCAAGCTTTGATGCCTCATTTTGTTTTGTGTTAGGCAATGGGACAGGTTCACAGTCATAAGAGGGCATATCAAAAACATGGTGGGCATACATGTTAGCTTTTGAAGCACCTAAATGTTTTTTCATCCTATCTAACTTTGCTGAACGACGGTCTTCCTCAGTTCTCAACATCAGGAGGAATTCGGGGAATGTTGGCGGATTGCTCTTTTTGCACTCTAACTGTAGGCCTATGATGATGCTCTGATCCCAACAGCCCCTACAGAATTGTCTGAGCAAGTGGTCGTTGGAATTTTCAGCTGAGACTCCCCCTCTAGAAATTGCCCTTGTGAGGAGGCTATGGAGCCTGTTCAAGTATGCTGATGGCTTCTCTCCATTATTTTGGTTAGAGCTGAGAAATGCAGCGAATAACTCCTCTCCATCCTCCACGACACCAAAAGCAGAATCAAGTTGAGTGACATAAACGCTTGGTGGTGAAGAGATGCCAAGAGGCTTCACAACATCAGCTGCTGGACTCAGCAAGCTCTCAAGAATCCTTCTCACCTTGTGAGCATCGTTCAAAGAAGAATCGTTAAGGAGAAGATCAGCTTGGGTGCGCCACGTTTCATAATCCACCTCACCATTTGGTCTTGGCATTCGTCCAGAGAAGGTGCGCATCCTTATTTGTGGGGATGATGAAGTGGTGGACTCACTTCGAATGACATGCTCCACAATCATTTTCTGGATCTGGGGGGGGTTAAAAACATTCTCATTGACGTGGGCTGGGCTCATTGGTACACTAGCAGGTGCACTATGAACATGTGTGGGCTCTGCAGGCTCATTTTGATCATTATCAGGCGTGTTATCATTTTGAGTTGCATGTGGCGGTGTAGCACTACTGTGTACATTCTGTGATGTGCTCTGGTTTCCCTGCAGCTCCTCCTGAAGCACACTCAAGAAACCTGCCCTGCCACTACCTGCAACAGACTCTAGCTCATCCAGGTATCTGCGAGCTATCTCCCTCCCCATCTCTTCCTGACAAACATCTCTAATGGTTCTCGCAAACCACGACACAGCAGGGTCCTTTGGACTTGCTAAGGTACCCAAGGTAATGGGGTCGATTCTATAGATAGACCTGTCAGATGCGTACTGGATCAGGGCTCTACCCCCTGGTTGTTCTGATTCATCAGGGATCCTGACTATTTTAGAAATGTCTCCATTAACTCTGAACACAGTATTTATTTCTTCATCTGTGTATTCTGATCCTATACCTGTTACATATAGGGAGTTCTGACCATCAACCTCAAAACGGTTGCAAATATCCATATCTGACTCAGTGAACTCAAATCTTAAAGGTGTGTATTGTGGGGTGGAAGATCAAAAAGCTACTATTTGACCAATCTCCTGGCTAGCTCGCCACTTTTATGTAACCTTCTTCTTAGTCTTCTCGGGTTCTGTCTGATCAACTAGGTTCGGATAAGGAGACTGGCAGTAGCACTGAAGCATGAGAGCAATTGATCTCCAACCCACATAACACACAACACAAAATATGGTATGAATGTTTATGTTCAAGAATTAGTTTTGTTTTCTCAACTTAAATTGTTCAGCCTTGCACACATTAAATGAAATGCAGTTCGCTTCCACATAAATTAAATTCACAGAATGAAATAAAATTAGCTGACCAGGTAAGTACCGGTATAGAAAATAATAAAGATAAAATAAAATGTCTCTTTCCCCTTTAATGGGTTGAATTGTCCTTTTTATTCCCTGTTATTCACTGTTTGTTTCAGTTTATTTATTGTCTTTCAGGGTCCTCCAAGGAGAAAACAGTTCTTTAAGTTCCTTTGTCAGTTTGTTTTTTGCAAAAAGATGCAAAAAAATAGGAAAAAAGTCAAAAATAGGAAAAAATCAAAAATACTGAGATCTCAGAAAAGAAAGTGCAAATAAAATGTGTTACTCCTCAGGACTGAGTCCTGTCCTACCACACTGGTCCCGATGAACCAAGAGTCTCCATGCAGCATGGCGGTGATACAGGTTGCAGTTGAACCAAGAGCCTCCACGCGGCAACGGCGGTGGTGTGGATCACAGTTGAACAGAAGAACTCGTCCCTCAAAAAAACCAGCCAAAATAGTTCAGAAAAGTCCGTGGAAACACTCGTCCGAGTCGCTCCCGAGATCGGTTTCACTTCCACCAGGTAAGTTTCTTTTCACACTCACTTTCTAACAACAGTTTTATCACAACTTCCACGAAATATCATCATGTTTGGCCGCCGAACGGGGACACTTTGCTCTGCGGCTGCATGAGGTTTCTCCTTTCTTTTTCTTCTCTTTTCTCTGTCCCTCACCTTCTCACACACACCGAGGCCTGCAGGTGATGCGTTCAGGTAAGCTCGGAAATTCTACTATCGGACGAAAAACAACTACAATACAGGAAAACTATGATACATTCAGGGAAACTGGTATTTCTGAGTGTTGTAATTCTAACCAGGGTTACACTGACAAGCTGTTAATGTGTGTGTGTGTGTGTGTGTGTGTGTGTGTGTGTGTGTGTGTGTGTGTGTGTGTGTGTGGACCACGTCAGATTCTGGATGATGTGGACTCCCAGATACCTAAAGGTGCTCATCCTCTGTACAAGTGTCCTGTTGATCCTCAAGGGTGAACTGTCTTTGCTGGGACCTTCAAAAAATCCTACTTAATTTTGTTCTCATTCAGTAAAACGTTTTCAGACTTACATAATAGTGACAGGTTCACCACCTCCTCCTTTGCCACAGGTGATCCCACAGTGCTCTTCAACACAGATCACGGAAAATGAACCAGTGGGGCAAACTGATGGGTTAATGGGGAGGTGAACCATTCTTGGTTAATTCCGGCTGCAGACCTTTGTTGCGTTTCATACTCATTTCTCTCACCCTAAAAAAATATAAAGAAAAAAAAAGAAAGAAAAAAGAAAGAAAGAAAATGTCCTCAGGCTGTAAAATTCTGGCTGTAAAATAATTGAGAGCTAAAGCTGCTACAGGAAAATGGTGTGTTCAATATTAGTGTTTTATTAATTGCATTTCAGAGTTTACACTCACCTCACAAAATTTTATAAGTTTGAGGATTGGATTCAGTTTGAAGCACTGTAGATACAAAAGAGATTAATTGCAGTGCAATGAAAAGACAGAATATCTATAAATAATGAAGAGTTAACTTTTTTTAGTACTGCTCCAATAACCTTCCTGCCACTCTGAAATTCTTTGCTTTAACATTGATTATAGGGATAAACTGGCAATTGTGTTTGGAGGGGGATGTTTTTTTAACACCTTACTTTATTGGAATGTATTTTCTGCCTTGGCAGTTGAGTTTGGCCATTTTACTGTTTGTCTGGACACATTTGCCAAAGGAATATTTGTCATTTATTTACACCAGCTAACCACCTGCGGAGGCTGAGTCAGAAAAATACTGGAAGAATACTGAAGAGATGGCAACATCAGTGAGATTAGTAAATCAAGCCGCTTTCTGCAGCAGCACATAAACAAACCACTCAACTGAAGGCCGAGATTTTTTTTCTTCCGCCTGCTGCATTTCATCCTCAATCATGGATAAAATGCAAAGCGGATGATAGGGCCACTGTGATTGTGTGCGTGTGCTTTCTGTTTTCCTGTACTTACCCATCATCTGGCCTCATTACAGACTCGAGACAAGGAGAAAATGTGATAGAAGGTCACACTGAAGAGTCAAAGTAGCTTAGATAATGAGTCATCTTCACTTCCATCATGTACTTGGTACAAACTATTGATTTCTTTTTTGGCAACCTTCTCAAAGAATGTTTGCAGTAATTCGATCGATCACAGACGCAGGGTCGTTGGAGTGTCACTCATAAAATATGTCTTTATTCCTTCCCCTTCAACAAAACGGTACAACTAATAAAAAAGCGTCCTGACCTGTCATGCTCTCTTATCATCACAGACTTACAATGTGGTTTAAAAAGGAAAAGAAATATAGTTTTTGCTTGTGACTGCTGAGCCCTCTGGGGATTTGATGGAAGACCTGACAAGCGATGACAAACTTGGAGGACTGTCCCTGAAGGTGCTGGGGTTGAGCATTAAGCAGGCAGAGTGATGGTCCCTATTTTAGTCTCTGGGAGCTGATAAGGCCGGGATTCTGAATCACACATTTACAGTCACGGTTATTGAAAAGCAGGGTCACTTCACTCAGACGAGCTCTTCAGATGGAGATGGGGAGCTTGAAGAAAAGAAACGAATTAAGATTGGCCCGTCTTTGTCTCTACCCGACTTGAATTTCAAGGACTTTTTCTGCCGATCCTGTTCAAGAAATAGACTCTTAATAAAATCTGTCACAGCGCTGCGCTGTTATGAACTTACACGCTTGTGTCGTAAGGGTTTAACATTCTAAAAAGGCAGAAAGTGTTGATTTACTGCGGCAATTACATTCTTTTATTATTGCTTACTATTGCCTCTCCTCCTTCTGTTCTGCAAAATATGGGTGCTATAAAGGAATGGGTTTTCAATGCAATATCCCAAAGGATAGGAAGCGTGCTGTGGTACAGAACTGCTGGAATCAATCAAAAAGTGAAAAAAAAAAAAAAAAAAAAACTTGTTTGTGTGCTGTGCTGTGCTTTTTGTGTTCTCGCATTTGAGAATCCTTTGGAAGAATTACATATTCTGATCCCACAACGCACAAGTCTTTTTATGTCTGTTTACTGTAACTCTTGACATTGTGAATATGAATTGTGCCTGTTTTCGCAAGAACTATTTAGAAATTAGTCACTCTAATTAATGTGCTTTCTCCAAAAAATCAAATCTCTGCAGTCTCATTTATTCCTGTAAGTCAAGTCAAGCCTGTTTGTAAGTCATTTCTGTAGCTCCGTAGGCTCCCTTTTGATACACGAAAGATTCTTAATTCAGCAGTGGGATGAAATAGTCATTATTTAAGTCAGCATGTCACATTTGATATGACATACTGTAGCTTTTTTCATCAGAAAATGAATGGAAGAAAGCCCACTCGGAATTGCTTGGAGCTTATGGAGCTGGCTGAAACTCTTTTTGATGGCATATCTTCTTTTTTACTCTGTGACAAGTTATTTTATCTGTGTTTCAATTCCAGTCTGTCTGCTAAATCAAGAGACCTCAAAAGTGTTTCAGAATTTACACTCATTTGATGCTTTGAATTTTGGACGAGTAATGCCTTTTTTACACCAAATGAATACAGCCTGATATACTGCAAAAAAGGAGTCGAGGACACAGGGTTCATTTTGGGTAAATGAGGTCCTTTTATAATATACTCTCAGACCATTGTTGAATATCAAAAATATTACTGCCGTCAAATATCAAACTGTTAAACTTGCTGTCAAGCTTGCTACTGAATAAAAATCAGTTGATTACTTACATTAAGACAATTCTTTTTTTGTATTACAGGTTTTCTGAAATGTTTTGTTTAAACTGGCAATAGACAAGATTTATATCGTAAATATCAATATGAAATAAATGTTGATTGCATAATGTAATGGCCATAGTGCCACCAGGCACAAAATCTCCCGCGAAAATGAAGACTGACTGGTGATCTAATTGGACTGGCAATGGCAATGAATGAATATACTCACTGTGGTGTTGGTGGTAGTTGGACACTGACGAAAACGAAAATGATCCAGTTGTCTTTGCAACAGCAGCACTAACAATAATGCCACTTGGAAACACTGTAATTTTGCAAATGATGCATTATCTTATTAAATATGCAATAATTTGCTTACAAATTAGAGACACACATTTTCATAGAGGTAATTTGGGATATCTCTTTTCATCACTCCATAAATCAAAAAATACTATCAACAGCCATAAAAAAGATTTTCACCATGGTTTTAGGAATACAAAGTTAGATCAATCAGGCTAACGATATTTAAAGAACACCCTCTGTAAAACTTTGAGAATGTAAACTGGAATTAAACTGGAGTTTGGTGTATGTAAGTGCCACTGAAGTTGAGATTTCTGTGTCAGGGTACAAGAACAGACTCAAGTTTGCTGATATTATATGTTTAAATATGCAAATGAGACATTATCTACTTAAATATGCACTATTTGCTGCTGTCTTGTCTCCAGAAATCACTTCTTAAAGAGATTCTCAATGGAAATAGTCCTGCTAACATAAAGGTTAAATTAAAAAAAGGGGGGGGAAAGGTAGCTATCCTGATAATTTAACAAAGGCTGTCTATATGAAACAGACTGAGATGCATTGTGAATGTAATTCTGAAAACTACAACTGATTATGTCTTGCTATAAGCAACACTCGTATTTTTATCTAATATTTTTTTTGCTTTTAAAGTACTTTTTTTTACTGTTAGACCAAGCCATGAAATAAGAATAAATAAATGCACTGCGGTTACAAAGTGGAGCCTAATTTAAAGCTTAACATGAGCAGCCACCCGTGCAGAGCTGAAATGTGGCCGCCGTCTTTCTCAGAGGCTCAGAAAGTACATATTCATTTTCTCCATTTCAGCCTTGAACTAACTCAACAAGCTGCAAAATGAATCATGAGCTCATAGGATTCAAGAATATGCAAGGAAAACACAAAGGTAAATTAGTGTTTACATAACATTTTTTAAAAGGACTGAATTACTCATCACATGTCTCTCTCATCGTCATTTCCTTTGGCTTGTTAGAATGAGTGATTCAGTGAGTTTTAAAACCTATGGGTTTACTTCAAGGTGCCAGACCATGACCTTGCCCCTGCTTTTATTTCTTTTTTACATTATAGATCAATGTAGGTGGCGACACTCAACCTGAATATCATGCCTGATTCTCTTAAACAAAATAACAACCTGTATTTGCTGGTGCAGACACATACTAGTGGTACCCAAGGTCAGAGAAAGTATCATTTTGCCGATACAAGAAATCCCCCTTCTGATAACAGCAAATACCACAGCTGGAGAGGCCACAGACGCCAACCACAACTACAGAGAGAGAGAAACCTCAGTGAACTTTCCCTGCACTGAACCAGCCTGTGATTGATTTTCTACACAGATCTCTAAACGGGTGTTACTCTCCTATCTGTAACAGTAATGAATTTCATTATAAGGCCCTGGAACACACACAGAGAGATGGAGATGCTGCCCGATGGCAAAGGGGAGAGAGAGAAGGAGAGAGAAAAGGAAGACAGAGGGAGAGGAAGGCAGGGCTGTCATTCAGGGTCTGTCTGTCAATAGTGACAACGCATCTCCCCGCCGGCTGGAGACTGAAATAACAGCCAACCGCAGAGCAATTATAAACGCTTCCCACTGCTTTTAGGCAACCTACATATTTCTCAGCATGCCTCACGTCTTACGGTTGTGGAGGTACATTTTTTTGTGTGTGTGTTTTTTTTTATTGTAACATTCGTGTTAATATAAACGTACGAGTTTCCACCCTACTTCCTTCTCCAGCATGTCATAACCCCTGTGCCCGGTAACCACGGTGACCAAAGACATCCTGGGGCCATGGATGTATCCAGGCCGCAGTGAGTCAGTACGCACAATTGGATGACTCATTGCCATCTTGGGGCTAAAAAAGCCCTTTCATCATTATCTCTCACTCTCTCTAACTCTCTGTCTTTCTCCCCAGCCACCCCCACCCCCCCCCCCCCCCCCTCCTCATTTTGCACTTATCTGCGCATCGGCATTTCCCAGGTAAATAAAAGCCATTTGGTTCTCTTCACAGACCCATGGAGAAAATGTTGTCGTCTGACACCACAGAGAGGTGTCTGGGCATTCTGTTGACTTGCCAGTCGCCTTATTTTCATATCTGCTCTACTCTGTTGGTTGCTAAGGAAGCAAATTGCAGCCCCATCATTTTGTGCTCATAAGTATTCATGGAGAGCAGGGTCAGGTACCCCAGGAGTGATTGGCGCTCATGAATAAGACAAATGCCCCTGGAGAACCTGCAGAAAAATGTGTTATACTAGTTTTGTTCAAGATTTCAATCTTAAGTGGACAGTCCCCAAAGTGAATGGCATGTAATACTCAGAAGTTATTCAAAAGGTTACACTGGTTATTTATTTATTCTTTATCATTATGGAAATTATTTGGCAGATTTTCACTGCAGGACCAACTGTTTCTACCTAGAGCTCCGTCATTATTTATGCACCTCCATTTCCTCCTGAACAAAATTGATTTGACTCCATTCTCATCATGTTGCCCCCAGAAATGATTTCCCAGATGGGGCATAATGTCATACAAAAATATTAGGTTACCACTTAACATGGACACGGAGGAATTTTGTTTTGAAAAAGCGGTTAAATAAATTGGCTCTTTGTTCTGCGAGTAAATCAAATATTGTCAGCTAAATGATTGCTGTCAAAAGGACAAAATCAGCTTTTCATGGATGTCTAATAATGCCGCTCTTCTTCATCTGATGTAGCTTTTATATAAACAAGATAATATCAAAATAAGTTCATGTCACTTCCATTTTACAACCAACACCAGTCTCATCCATTTTTAAAAAAAATATGTTTTTGATAGATTTAATGGTAGTAATGGAGAAGGTGTTCATACATATATTACCCCTTCACCGTTGAGTAGATTATTGTAATGATCCAGATTAATTGGAACACGGTGATATTGTGAAAGGTTAGGACATTTTTTGTCAATCATTATGGTCATGACGCCTCTGTGCCCACAATTACATCCTGCATAGTTTCTGAAGACAATGTATTCAAATGTGACTCATTACTCATTTGGCAATGGTAATGTGTTATTTGTTGAGGAAAAAAGAACCCCAGACTAAGCCTAATAAGAACAATAATCCCTTTTCTAACATAGCACAGCACCTTTCTTTAAGGTGTAAAGTGCTGCACAGGTGAGAGCAGGAAACACCAACATAACACAATAACTGTGTAAAAAAAGGAGTAAACATCAGAAAACACAGGCCTTGAGGATCTCAGTTCTGTAAATAGACACATTTCTGGCAAATAAGCAGGACACTGCTTCTTCAGGTCAGTACCAGCCCACTTACTGTTATTATTACTTACTAATATTATTTGCTGCCATAGCTCTGTTACCATCTTAGTTTTTCTTTTTTCTTTGTTTTGTGTTTTTGTTTATTACTACTGATGTATTTTTAAATAGTGTGTGCAATGAAAATCTTTTTTCAAAAACATGTCATCAATATTAGAACCCATACTTTGGTAGCCAGGTTGGATTATTTATTATTTGGTGATGATACACAAATGTATACACAAGATGATTACTGTTGTTTGTGATCTACTTGATACAATTGTTCTTTTCACTCCCTCAGAGCACACCTGTTTGGCTTTTACTTATTTATTTATCTCCACTCCTAACATTAGTTAGGGTTAAGGTTAGTAATTTTAGGGACAAAATGCCAATGCCAAAACTTTTTTTTTTTTTTTTAAACAAAGTCTTAATCATACCTAAATACCCTCCATAACTGGAAAATTGGAAAATTTAAATTCTTTCTATTTTTCATACCATTTTCAGACTCCGTGATGCAGTATAAACCAGTTGTAGTAAAACAGATGAACACGTGTCTGTTATCTCTATGTGAAAGAGGTATTACACTCAGACTTGGTAAGAATGCTCCTCCAAATTTTGCTGTTGGTCAGTGGCTCATGTTCCTTCCTCAACCATAACAAATCCCACCCTCTATCCTCCCTTTGTCCGACTGTTTTTAATCCATCTCCTTCATTGCCGTCCCTATCTCCCATTCTCACTTAGTCACTCTAATCCCCTCACTCTGCCCTCGCTTTTAGCTTTTCACTACATTCCATTTCTCTCTTTTTTTGCAGCTTTTGTTCTTTTTCTGGCTTTTGACCTTCTGTTCTATGTTTCACTTCTCTATTTTTTTTCTCTTTCTTCTTCCAATGCTTCCAGTGCTTCTTTACATGGCACTTAGTTTCTCTGTCTCACTCCTCTTTCTCTTTTTCACTCTTCTTCTCTTTGTTTATTCACTACTTCTCTCTGTACTCTGGTATGACCTTTTCCTCCCTTCGCCTCTGGCTAATGGTCCCCTTCTGACCCTCAGCTACTGTATATGTATATACTATACATGCATACAACTACTGCTACCATCCACTTTCTCATCTCTGCCCCTCAGCCGATGCATGTTTAATCCTTTGATTTAATTTCATCCTAACCTGTATCCTCTGAAAAAGCCTGACACGACAAACACTGACTCGCTCTCTCAAGTATAGCAATACAAACAAACACCCACACACTCTGTCCTGCTCTTTCTCTCTCTCTCTCTCTCTCTCTCTCTCTCTCTCTCTCTCTCTCTCTCTCTCTCTCTCTCTCTCTCATGCCCACATACACCCATGCACACGTTGACGGCTTGTCGCCTCGCTGACGTGACTGCACAGAGGTGACACTGCGTCTGTCACTCTGACAGCTGGCATTTCACAGCGATCCACTAACTACGGCACTCTCGACGCAGACAGGAGATAGATAGAAAGAGATAGGAGGGGGTCACAGAGAGAGGGAAAGAGAGAGAGAGAGAGAGGTTGTGTAAAGCAAAGATCAGCAAAACAATAAAATAAAACACGACGACAGATGGACAGTTTTGCTTTAATATTTCTGCCCTTATCTTACCCTTGTCTATGAAGATAAAGGTAAAATGCCTAAGCTTAGTCTGCTGCTCAGTGCACAGTAACACGCAGTATGTTTGAAGGACACACTGGGTAACATTAAGGGATGAGGTTTTAAAGCAAATGCTAATTGGCCGCCTTTGTTAATAAAACCATATGGTCACTTACAAGTCCCATCTATAATTTTTTGATCATGTAAATCGCACTTGCATTGTAATTGAATTATACAGTTTGTGTGCAGGTTTGACAGGGTGGCTGGTCGGTCCCAATTAGTGATGACGAGGACGGGATAACGATGAGACAAAAAAATTGACTAAATGTGTTTATATTGCCCTTGGAGAAACACACCAAAATGGTTGTGACCAGTCTGGGCTGTGCCATGCCTCCAGATGCAACCAATATGCAGTAACTGATAGGACCATAGATCTGATGGCCATAAGAGAGAACATTTCAGACCTTAAAGGCTGTGTGAGGGGCTTACTGTAAGAGGATCTTCTGCTGCAGAAGAGCTCTGAAGATCTCCATGTAGAGTATTGCCTATATAGCCTACCTTCTGCTTAGCATTATGGATATACGAGCCAAAGGAGCTCTGTTACAGTGTGCCCCCTATGCAGAGTAAGACTTGAGTTACAGTCTTGTTCCTCAACACCCTTAGTTTAAGCCACACTTCATAAATGCTGCATGTTCTCCAAGCATAGGGGAAATGTGTAACCATTATTTTTTCCAGAATTTACATTGTGAATGATAGTGAAATAACATCAAAGACTGTGAATGATTCTGTACTATGATCTTCTGATCTAAAAATGCTACTTGATTGTTTATTCTCAATTTCAGCCAGCTCGGTAAAAGAGATTACATATTTAATTATTGTTTTTTTAACTCCGGTCTCGGATTCTAGAGGTCTTCGTGGATAATTATTTAATGCACATTTAAAACATTGAAATACTTCATACATTTAAATATTAAAATGTATTAACTATATTTAATTATTAAGTTGTTTTAAATTATAATCATAAGAAAACAGAGAGAGCATGTGTGGTGAAGGAAATGAGACTGCTTGATTTACTGCAATCTTCATGTATTTTTAGCCACAGCTCTTAAAAAGTATGCAGCATATTTTAATCCCTAAATATTTCATTTGTTAAGCAGTGCCAATGACGCACAGATACAGAAAGTCCACCTGTGTGATGGCCATCTCATATAGTACTGAAAGAAGAACAAGTCAGCCTTTCAGAGTTGAGGATAAACAAGATAAAATGGGTAATTCTATCAGCAGTAAAGCAATGAAACGGAAAAGTTTGGAGTCTAATAAGAAAGTGAACAATCTCAGAACTAAGGAAGTTTTAGTCATAAGAGAAAAAGAGAGCCCTATAATGCACTGGAGAATAAACCTCAGAAAATAATGGAGAACAGCATCAGAAGATGAGAAAAAAGGGTATAAGTGAGCTGCAAGAAGACCTGAGCCATTTCATAGCTTAAAAGAGGGAGAGAACATTAGAAGGAAATGAAAAAGAATGTGTCAGCTGGGACAATCTCTGCACGGATCCCTTTAAATTTGTCAAAACTTCCCCCTCACTGGGGAGAACAGTGGTAGATTGACAGCAACAAAGTTGGATATACAAATCACTGCATGACACACACACACAGACTGGGTAAGTCAGCGAAAGTTGGAAAGGTTTCAGATAATGCAGAACACAAAATAGATTTCAGCCCAGCGACATGGAGAAATGATGCAAAATGCAGTGAAACATTAAAGAGATTAACAACTTCAGGATCCAGTAATATCTGCTGGAAGGTTAGCAGAAGTGCCCCAGGTGTTGAGAGATTTAGTCCAGGCTCATAAAGAGGAATACAGTATCTGAGACCAGGAGGAACTGCAATGCTTAAGGAAGAGTAACTGACTTTTTGTCTCTATTAAATTAATGACTTGTATTTGGAAAAAAATAAATAAATACTTATGAACCAATTTCTTGCTGCATCTGATCAAAACACAGAATTCCCTAGCTGCCTCAGATTACAGAGCCAAAAACATGCCGAGTAATAGACCTGGAAGTCCTGGCTCAGCACAGCTGTATGTGGGTAGATTGTTTTGTGTGTGTGTACCGAATGTCACCAAAAAGCGTGTTAAAGCCCATTTTCGAGACAAAATGTGCTAAATTTAATATGCCTCACAACATTGGATTGGTACTTACCAAAGCATGACAGCGCCTGAAAATTGGTATCATGGCAGGGTGCACAATCTGCCCTGTAGCACTCACGATGACAATGGAGGTGATCATTAGTCCATCGAAGTGGCTTCTTGTAGCAAAAAGGACACTTTATTCAAAACAGTCAGGCAAATATTCGGCAATGACTTTGTTCCAGCAAACAGAAGTCAATTATAAGCTGAGGAAGATGGAACTTAGTCTAATAACTAAACTAGATTGAAATTTCATTTTCACTTAATTACTGAGTCTGCTGTTGCCTTCATGTTAACTGTTTTCTGTGTTGGGAAAAGAATAGTTTTGCCCAAATATGTCAGTAGAATACTGATCTTCAGTCAGACCTATCAACGCTGTAAAAAGTTAATAGCTTGGAGCACTCATTACCACTCAAAGCGTGCTCAAACCCATTAACTTTTTGTCATGTTGATTCTGGCACTGAAATTAAAATCTCACCATGAAGTGCTTATTAGTTTGGTTTTACCTCGATATTAGCAGTTTAACAGCTACCAGTAAGCCAAAAACCAGACCTGTTTGAACTGCTGAAAAATCCAAGATGTTCAATTCAGGAATCTGGAAGCAGGCTAGCTGGAAGAGATGAAAAGAAGATGTAGCACTATCAGCACACAATAATTGACAATCATATCCATTAATGCCGAGCTGTCCAATTTTTTCAATAGAGGCAGGTTGTCAGATCTTATCAAACGTTCTGGTTAAACTCAGAATATACCTTAGCTGTTCGAGTGGCCCATTACATACTGAAGCCATTTTATGAGATGATGTTGAGGTCTGGGAGAATCTGCTGATGAGGAAGCAGAGAAGAGAAGATCACAATTACAGCTTGGTACACAGTGACCTTTAAATCCTCAGCCCTTAATACAGCCATTAGAGGATTGGGAGCAAACATCTCCCATCAAGGAACAGGAGCTGTTGGTGCCTGGATCGTAAAGACGTGAGACTGTGAAATGCTTTACTATATGTCGTGGGAACATTTTTTATCCACCCTCTTCTGGACCCAAAACACCAGATAATGGATATCAGCTGCCTAAATATTTATGATAGGAGTACAATTCTTCTGCCTATATAAAATCTCCTTCCTAACTACAATCCAAGTTTTATTCCACATGTAAGTGGATGGGTGTTTATTAACCTTGCAGGATTAGTGCACCAAAGTTTCTTAGTCCACAAAACATTCTGGAGCTTCACAGCAAAACTAAACAACTGAAGTAGATGGGGAAATGTAAAATAAACAACTGAAGAAAAAAAAAACATCCACGGAAGCCCCGAGATCCCAAATTGATTTTAAAAGACATAACCACTCAAACTGCAGTCGAGCTTGTGCACCAACCCAATTGCGAGAACAAATGTTATGGTGCAACTTTACATTTCTTTAGGTTACATTTTCTATTCTTCATTCCTTTTGAGGACTCCTTTAAAATCACCTGGTTTTGTCGGCACAAACACGGTTGGAAATTGCCCCGAGGTCCAGTGGTGTCACGCTTACAAATGTCGAAATGCAGACTCAAAACTACGGTCACCAGTTTGGCAGCCTTGTCGCCTGTAATTCCACCACCATCCCTCCACCTCTGGACATGAAAGTCAGATCATATACATGAGCTCTAATTTATTTTTCTTCGATGTGTTACATTTTAAAACAAGTCCCCATCTATTCAGTTGTTGAGGCGTTGTTTTTCTGTGAAGCCTTAATTTTTGGGTGAACTTGTCCCTTAATGAAAATTGATCGCGGTGTAAGTTGGTAATGTTTGGCATAATGAAGTTCTGCCATCTGGAGAGCTAACCACGGCTTTATCTTGCCTGGTTTTGTCAAGTGCTATCTTAAAATGTAATCTGAACTTTACTATGAAGTGAAATTTTCTTAGTCTGATAATCCACAGAGGCAGCTGCTCTTCATGCTAACTGTGCAGTTCTAAGTTTTTATTTCAAAGTAACAGCTGCTGGTACAGAGACACAAGATATATCTTTGGCTGGATGAAGGAGGACTTTCCTCCTTTCCTGTTGAAATGGTCTCTCCTTCTTGCCAAGCAAGTGACTTTGCGGTTGATCAGATGCTCTTCAGACATCTGTTAGACATCTGTGGATATGTGATAAAAGACAGCAGAAACGTATTACACTGGAATTTAA
The DNA here is from genome assembly GCF_040436345.1 of Pagrus major. NCBI lineage: Eukaryota > Metazoa > Chordata > Actinopteri > Spariformes > Sparidae > Pagrus > Pagrus major. The sequence goes on along the minus strand of NC_133224.1, from coordinate 18,343,845 downwards.
CCGAGAGGAGCTTTATTGCTCTTTGTGCCTACATGTATTTAAGCCAAACCTCTCATCCACATTGGATAAACTTTGTGCTTAATACACCAGAGGATTTGTTTGACTCAGGAAAGACCAGCCACGGAATGTTTAATTCATCTGCAAAAGTAAAACAGACTTTTACCCAGAAAGACAAAATGCAGAGAGTTAAGACACACTGACTACAGAAGGACAGGCTCACCTGATGTGGAGAGGAACATGAGAGGATATTGTTATCTGTGCTGATGCTTCTGTGCAACTAAAGAACGCCAACAGGCAGCAGCCTGTCTGGAGAGGGGCGGCAGCCTTATCAGAACTTCAACAGACGACTGGCATTTTTTAAATTTTACTTTCACTAGATTTCCAGATGAAAACTGGCATTTCCATCCGGTGTTGCTGGTTGCAAGCAAGTATGTGTGAGACGCGTGTTACTTTATGTGTGTGTGTGGTACTCCAGGTGAATCCGAAGGTGGCGGTTTGGGTGGTGTAATAATGTGTTATTTTGAAATACCATTTGACTCCTCATTAATAATTTTACAGAGTGTGCTGGCATTTGCTTTGCAGAAGAACATCTGTCTGGGACTCAACCCTGGAGATGCTATTGTTCTGTCTGGTGTGTGCGTGTGTCTGGCGTGTGTGCGTGTGTGTGCATTTGGCTCTTTCTAAAATGCCTCAATCTCTGCGCTTCAGTGCTTCCACTTTTCTAATTTCCACTGCCTCTCCCCTGCTCTTTCCTCCATTCCTTCTCTAATTACCTTTTCTTTACCATCATTTCCCTATTTAGCATATGAATTGGACCCAGAGCGTCTCGGGGTAGTTCACTTATTATGTTTGCACGTGTATGGATGAAAGAGTATGGCTGTCATAATGAAATACACTGAGAAATGCATTATATTCAATTACAGCTGTGACTGCAACACGAGTTCAAAGTTGGTAAATATGTCTTATGTTTGTACAATGTAATGTATATGACCTTGAATCATAATTAGGTAACACAAAGGGATGTTTGTAATTGCTGTGCTCTTGTTTCAACACAGCTTCTGTATGTCTTTTCTCTTCCCCATTATCTGATTTGCTTTGTTAATTTCCTTTACATGGTAATGACATTTAAGCAAATACACATTTGTGGAAAAACATTTGTAATGTTTATCCTTATGTAAAGGACTGTTTTGTTTCCATCTTATGTATTGCCTGCTCCTTAAAGGAAAACAAATGCCTATTATGACTGGAATGGGTTTATGAAAGCTGATCTCTCCAGACTGAAATTACTGATAATATCACAGTAGAACTGATTCAGTAGCATATTTTTGCCTCATGTTCTATAGCTTATATTTCACATTTTTCATGCAGAGTACAGTTGTTTTACTGTCTCAGCGTTTACAGCAGGAACACTGTGAGAGTTTCTGCATGAAGGAACAAAACAAACCAGTTCAAACAGTGCTACACTGGTGGTTAATACTGTAAACACTAGGTTGCATGCCAGTTCGCAGCATTTTTCAGTTCCCTAATCGGCAGTGTTAAGATAGAGACATAGCAATTATAGTACAATGTTTGTACACCACTTCTCAAAAGCCAAGCCAAAAAAATAAATAAATAGCCAAGATTAAAGTATGATACAATGATAGGAATTTAGATTTTGGATGTAACAGCTTAAAATTATATTAAAGTATATTAACACAAAACATAGCACAAGCCTAAATTTGAAAAGTTGTCCATTATAGGTCTGATCTGGGATCAGATAGATCATTCAAGGCCTTGGTGCCGTTGTGGTAAATGCACAGGAATCCTGTTTTTTTATTAAGGTTCCAGCACCCTACCAGAGGATATAATTAATAAATAGCTTCTCTAGTGTAGCAGTAGCTGGGGGGGCAGATAAGCCATGGTCTTAAATGTGATGAATAATATCTTAAAAATAAATATTTATGTTTACTCAAGTACTCTACTCAAGTACAACTACAAAGTGCATGCACTTTACTTTGGTATTTCAATATTATGTAGTGCTATACTTCTATTCCGCTACATATAAGAGGCAAATATTGTACTTGTGAAAAGTCTGTGATTTTGATTTTATCCAATAAACTGAATGATCAAATGCTCCTTTATGGGTTGAGAAGATTATCCTACTTCTTAAAATAAAAAAACTATTTAAAACCCTCTTGGATTAGTTGGGAAATGTCATAAAGCTGAAAACACTGTTTTTTTCTGAACACATAAAAAGCTGTGCTTTTAGAGCAACGTGGTTCTCACAGGACCACAAACATAAAAACATATGATGATCTTATAGAATATGATTCATTGATGTCGGTTTAACTACCCATCAGTATATAAAGGAGTTTAAAATGGGCTCAGTGCTAAAACATCGACAGCTGTATAATGCAACATACACATTAATACAGCAGTAATATCCATTCAAATACAGCAGATTAATAGTGTTGCTGAGTTAGTACTTTTACTTGAGCTTTTAAGCAAATGATAATCCTTACATACTTTACTTAAATAAGGTTTTGAATGCAGGACTGGTATTTTACTCAAGAAAAGGATCTGAGTATTTCTTCCTATACTGTGTATACTTCTCAACAATTGAAGTCGTTTTGTCAGGGGACACTGGTATTGAATAGGTCTTTAAGTTTTTAATTAATAGCAAGAAAATGCTTTTGTAGAGTAAATAAAAACAAAGAATATACAAATGATTGTATTGAATTGTGATTGTGATTGTATGAATGAAAGGAATACTGTACACACTCTCAGTAACAGTAAGAGATTTATATGTCATAAGCATGGACATGGATGACAATCACGGCAGAGACATAGGGACAGAGGGCTTCTGAAGCTGATATCACACGTCTACACTCTCAGATTACTCCCTTCTCACATCGCATTTCTCACTCATTTCCTAATGAGCTTAATGGACTGAGAGCAGAGTCTCACCTCTTTAAACCTGATGAGGTCGGGCAGAAAATTGATCTGCCTGAAGGGCTGATATGCGCTCATGTGAAATTAGATAGATGCTATGTACATTTTTTTTTCTCTCTCTCAGCCATTTTATTGCTTAAGGAATAGGGGTGTTTGTGGTGTTGTCACAGTTAAAGCTGTTTTCTGTTTTACAAGAGAACAATATCCCAAAATGATCTAGAAAGATGTTAATAATGTGATGCTAAGATCCTCAAAATAAAGTCCCTCATCACTGCTTTATAGCATATGATTAGTCTCGTTCCTCTGATTTAAAGATTAAATATACAACATTTCTGCATTAAAAATGTCCCAAAATGACTAGAGCTTTTCTTAAATATATTGTTGAGATGTACACTTAGATTATCTCAAGTGTTTCTAACAATATTCAGAGAAATCGTTTCGAGAAAGGAAGTCGAGAAACGTGACTAAAAGTGATGTAAATGAAAGATTAAAACATTTCCTCGTCTTTGAAAGTTTCTGCCGGAGTCCTGTAGATTTCACTGGCGATGGTGGTTGTTTAGCAATGAAGACAACAACTCCCATGATCCCACATTACATATGTGTTTTGTCTCATTTTGACTGACAGAGCTCTCGTAGCAGAAATTACATACTAGGCGACAGTATGCGTGGTTTGACAAAAAGTGGCCTTTCAGTGATGTTCAACCGTGCGACTCATCGCATCTGCCTCTGTCAATGTCTCTATCATCTCCTACTTTCTCTCTTAATCAATATCTTGTTTTATTTCCCATCTGATGTTCAAAATCCAAAAGGTCACCTCTCCAAAGAGCACAAAGAAAGCGCTCGTTTTTCCAATTAACACTCACAATTGCGAGTTTTTGGGTTGTTGCATCAAAATAAAGCATTTGACCTGTCAATTTAGGGATGTTAAGTGTGAAATATGTTTTTTGTGTCTGTCAGTCAATAAAACAAACCTTGAGCGACAGCATTGCAATCATTAGCTACCAGCATGCAGCTAAACGGCCTGTTTAGAAAAATTCAAACACTTGAGTTCAGCTCCTGGAGGTGCACGCTTCTCAAATGGCGTTTTTTCATATCAATAACAAGGTATCTTTGAATATCACAGGTACAAACACAGCATCTCGCTACTGAAGACTTGTGGCAATTAGACAAAAAAGAGTGTGTGAGATCAGAGTTGTGAAGTTGGCACACAGGGGGGTCGAGGATGATCACAGCATCTTGCTGGGTCTCTGAGGGTCTGACTCAAGGGGAGATATCAGATCACAGAGCCGGGGTTTCACCACCCTCCATGTTGGAGTAAACTGTAGACTTGACTCACAATTCTAAATAGACAGACACCATCCCCTCAACAAATATAGCCCCTGCCACTTCCTTTTAAACATCTTTTTAGAGCTTTGACGTCACTCACCTTGGTGATTCCTTACAATCCAGACACATAGCAGCTAAGCAGCATATGAGCCACAATGAAAGGTTGAACTAACAGAGAAAGTGGTCGTCCCTCATTAAAAGTTATATATCAGTCATATATGGAGAACAGTGTTGGGCAGAAGCCTTCCTTATCCTGCCACCGCTGCATGCTTGTATCTATGACACCTCTCAAACTGTCAGTGAGAGACGCGTACTGTGTGTGTGCGTGCTCATGTGAGACAATCCAGCCGTCACATTTTCCCACACTTCAAATGGCAGCCATCTTGTTGACATCCATGCACTGCAGCCCTGGGAACTGGCGACAAGTCTGCATTGAGGACAGAAACATGTATTCCTGTTTGTTTGTTCCCATCGCATTGGAGGAGCACTGATTAAAGCTTTTGCCACCACAAGGAGCGATCCATCAGGGTCGTACATGAGCTTTCAAAAACCTCAAAGCCGGCGCTCGCTCACTGCTTTGTCTTCCAATGTGAAGCAATGCAGCACATCAAATGGCTGACAAAACCTGGATAAAAAGAGAATATTTTATTCATGGCTGTCAACGAGAGGGAGAAGTAAGACGTTAGGGATGGGAGGAACCTGCTGTAATTTAGATCCTGAACCCTGAACCTGGTGTCTCTTCCATTCGGGACCTATCCTGGGGTTTAATGAGGAAACATAATCAGAGGAGCAGATGACATCTGAAGTGTGTCAGGACACGAGAGGTGGTGATATGTACAATAGGCAGAGATCTCATTTCTCTGTCTCTCTTTCACATCAACCCTCTGGATCTATTTATTCTCATGCTGTTGCTGGGTTAGAATTCCTACAGCGTTTGATGCTAATTAAAACTTTATCCGTGAAGCTTCTGTGATCATATTAAAATTTAACATTTTTCAAGTTGTTAAGGAAAAAACAGATTGAATGTAGTTAATTGCAAACTGTCTAAGGTAAAGATAACTGAAAACTTTCCACAGAAAGCTCTGTGGACTATCCCAAGTAAATAAAGCATAGTTTAAGTACACCACTATTGATTTCTTGAAAATTGCATTTTTCAATGTTTTCAGCACCACAAATGGAATTCTACTGACCTCCAGTTTTCTTTAGCAGAACCAGGAGTCTCAGAGGCGGATTTCTCCAAAATACAGCAGATCAAACCGAAGCTCTCAGCACACCTCCTTAGTATTTGTAGTGATTTTAATGAACTGGTCGTTAAAGAGGAGGCTATTCTGCCTCCATAGCATGTCTTCTTTCAGACTAACATAAATAAAATGCCCAAAATACACATTGAGATGTTTACTGTAGTTCAGATATGTGTAATGAAAAAGTATAGAAAATTAGTGCATATTTAATTTGATAACCAACTGTAGTTTGCATATTGAAACATTAAATATTATAGAACTTATAACAATAATAATAATAACTATAATAATTGTCCAATTTTAGTTATCAACAAGTTTCATGTTGACATCAGTTGAATATTTTCCCTAATCACCACTGTTTTGGCTGAAATGTACTACATTTTACAACATCTTACAAAACATAGCTTTAAAGACTTTTCTGTCTAAATGAGTGTAGCCTGAGCCAGAAATTGCCACTTGAGTAGTGCTTAAATGCAACAGCTCTCAGTTTTATGCCTATCTTTATTCTGAAGGTTTTTACAGAGGAGTTTGTTCATATATCATTCAGAGCCTGATTTTTTAGAACATTGTATTCCTAAAAACATGGCAAAAAGGAATTTTTTATGGCTGTTGACAGTATTTTCTGAGTCATGGAGCGATTAAATCAGTTCCAGCTGTAAAAACATTTGACTCCTATTTGTTAACAAAATGAAACAAGAATTTTGAACATGGAATTATCCAATGTTCAGATTACTTTTCGGGATTTTTTCTGCAAATTATCAAATATTTCTTTTGATAATGCTGCATTTGCATATCTAAGCATACAATTTAATAAAACTCGCCATACAAATATGGATGGGATATGTATTAGTTACCTGTAGTGTTTCGCCCACTACTTTAGTTCAAAAAGAGAACTCAGCCTGTCCTCGTCAGAAAAACAAGAGGCCAACTGTGAAAGCAGCTTATTTCAACCTATATTCATGTTTCTTGTCGAGGTGACCTCTAGTGGCTGTAGTAATTATTACGGCAGCAAAAGAGGAAGTCAGGTGAGGAAGTATGAAGAGTAACCAAGTCCACAAAGTTCTAAGAAGGAGGATGGGTTGGATGACACAGGACTTTCACCCTTGAGACCATTATTTTAACTTACTAATGTAGTTAAGTTACGTTGCAAACATAACTTAACTGAAGTTACATAAGTAACTTAGTTACTTTATTGAAATCCACAATGTTTTCGTAAACCTAACCAAGTAGGTTTTTTGCCTAATTGCAACTAGGTAATATCTTTCTACATAACTGAGCAGAAAGAAAAGGGAGAATGGAGCGTGGATGCTACACCACCAGTCACTGTTGGCTTCTCGCATCTTTCACTCACACTCAAAGTGCCACTGTCACACTGTTCACACATAAAAGTGCAAAGATGTGGAGAAGGAGCGACAACCAAGTGCTCTGTGTTGCAATTCAAGCCACCGGATCTTGAATAGGATAAAGAAAATCATTCTACTTAGTCACATGCTAGTATTGTGACAACATTGGAAATTAACCTAGTTGGCCCTATGTGAGTATGTAGAGAGGGTGAGACTGAAAGCTTCAGCAACCCGAGCCCCTTGTTTTGATACAGAAACCATGGAGCTGTCTTATCTTCCATTTACAAAAAAGAATTTTCTCTTTATATATCAGTCTGTCACATCCCCTTTGGACCAAACCAGTGTTACTGTAACTCAACTCCACTAATGTATTAAGCTTTGACACCACATCTTCTCCCTATCCTCTTCTTTTATGCCGTCGCTGCTCCTCCTCTTAGACAGTGCTGCTGAGAAAAGGAAAAAGTTTGAAGCAGCAAGCTGCCAGGCGATAAAAGGTTCTTTTATCGGCCATTAGCTGGAGACCAGACACAGCTTCAATCAAGCTGTATTCACGACTGAGCCATGCATGGAGACATAGGAGATGACTGTAATTGTGCTTGTACAGTAAGTGCATGCGTTTATGCGTGCGTCCCTTTTTAGGTCTGTCTGAGGTGTCAAGTACCATACTGTCTCTCTGTGGGCTGCACAGATTTGTTTGTCCGACTTTTTCAGGAGCTGTGACAGACAACTGGGTGGGGCAACTTGTGTGTGTAAGAGAGAAAGAGACAAGAGGTTGTTGGTGAGCCAGAGGTGATGTGTGTATTTGACTGTGTGAGTGAACGAGTGCACATGTGTGTATGGGGGATTTATGAGTCAGGGACAAATGCGAGCGTGCCACGCTGACAGTCTCCATCATAGAGGCCTGATGTGAAGGGACAGGTCGTGTCAGAACACAGGAGCAGCAGTTTCATCATCCAGAGGCCAGATGGGAGAGAAAAGACCTACAAAGACACACACTCACACTTAGATGACAGTGTCCCAATGCACTGATCGGCAATGAATGCATGGAAGGACACGGGTAATCCTGTGCTCTATCACACACAAAAAAGGAAAGGGAAATGAGATTTACATCAGTCAATCAAAGGCAGGGCTCAGACAGGGGAGTCACCAGTAGAAATGGCAGCCGCAAAACAATGTCACTCCTGTCATCATAACAAGAGGGTTGCTTTTCTCCTCTCCACAGGCAAACACATCCACATGATGTGCTTGACTGAGCAAAGAAGTTCGGTTTCCCGTCGCGGGCACATACGTATTTTCAGTGAATGCAACCAGTGAGGCCTATTCGAACACAGTTATGACAAAAGGCTGTTTTTTTTTTTCAAAGGTTCAGTTACCACTTGAGGTAAGTGAGATGATACATTTTGTCATAATTTAGTTGTTCCACCTTTTAAGATACACCTATTCGGTGTCATAAAATGGCCTGGGATGCCATGGATTCATGTGAGTTGTCGAAATTTGTATTTTTATCATTGATTGGTTTTTTAAATTGTCAAACAGAGACAAATGACATTTATTAGAGTTTACAGATATGTCCTTAGGAAGTCAATGTTACATCAATGACTTTAAAATTGAGCCAGCAAAGCAGCTGCACTGGAAAAATGCAGGTTAAATGTTCCTCTGAGGGGCATCTGAAAGGTTGCTGTTGGGTGAGCAAAGCATTCGTCATCCCTGTCTCTTGCCCAGATTTTACCATCTGCCCAGAGATCTGAACTAACAACTTCCTGACCTGTTTTCTTAACATTTGGCAAGGCGTGGGCTTCTTGATGATGGGTCACTTTTTGATGCCAGGCATAGAAAGACAGAACTAGAACTGGCTGACATGACCTGGTTGTGCTATTTGTCAAATATGCCACTCATCAAAAATATATTCTTAATTAACAAACAGTTTATCAAAATTAAAGTACTTGTGTCTCAGAAAACGTTAGCGATCCTCACCATGTGGTTATTAATAACTGCTTCTTGTTTTCTGCTCTTCTTCTTGTTAGCAATGCCAGCTCGATAGCTCCAGCTTATTAATTACACTGCCAAAAACAATGCACATAGCAAATGAGCCTGTCTAGTTTTCTATCTCCGGTAAATGGCTCCCATTGAGATTTGAAACATATGTGTGGCTTGTTTCATGAGAAGTGATAGTAAAATATGTAATTGATTGCTAAGACCATGTGGGGAAACTCACTCATGTCGCTGCAGTGCCAAGTGCTGTACAGTTAATTCAATCGCTGAAGTTGACGTGCCAGGAGAGAGTCAGACGTTCTCCCAAGGGCTTCTAGCTTCAACAGTGTTGTTAAAGCTGAACAGAAATCAAAACAACAACAGTTATGGACAGGTAGTTTTATTGCAAGGTGCAGCTTTCTTAATAGTGAACCAGTGTAGAGAAAAAGAAATCTTCCAGGGAGGCACTGAGCATGCTCCACTTTCTTCAGACAGTATTGACCTTTTCCCACAATGTCCAACAGGAAACCCCCAGCGGTCATGGCTGAAATATGCAGTATGAATGCTCTTGAGACCATCCACCCACCCTGCTGCTTCTCATACAATTAGCGCATTTACTGTAAGCAGAAGAGTGTCTTGGTCTGCTCTCAGTACAGCTAATTATGATGTGCTGCTTCCTGCGAAATGTGTGTGAATGCAACCAGGCAAATATGCCCAAACACATTCATTCTGTGGTGGGTGTATGTGTGTGACAATGGGACAATGGTTATACTAATAAATCAATACTGTCCTTTTACAAAAAAATGTTTTCTTGGGAGGTCAATTTTCACTGGGTTCTCTCTCGACATCAGTACATATATTGACTGTGTGAGCTATTGGTAATATGTTTGATCCTACTGGGACAATTCCGCCTCGCAATATTGACTGCCTGAAGGGCAGATGACCAGGTAACGCTCGTACAACTGTGGGGAGGCGATTAAAGAATGATAAAAAGAAAGTAATGTGGATAATTCCAGATCCATTGAGTCTAAAATAGGGAAATTGCAAAGTCAACAAACACTGAAATCTCCTTCTCAATGCTGGGAGGAGATTTTTTCATCTTCTATCTATCTATCTATCTATCTATCTATCTATCTATCTATCTATCTATCTATCTATCTATCTATCTATCTATCTATCTATCTATCTATCTATCTATCTAGGCAAGTCCTGGTTTGAGCGTGAACTGATTTCACATCACATCGCAAAAGACAAAAATAGATTATAACCGATGATGCATAGAGTAAAAAGGCATAATTGACTAGCATATTTATTTAATTTTAAGAGCTGCAATGATTTGATGCTGAATGAACTGTTAAAAGATGTAGTGCGAGGAATTTGAGTCGAATTAATTGTATCTCAGTAAGACATTTTTGGTTCCTAGAAGTAAGTCTGTCACTATGATGAAGGCCTATGCTGATAAATCCAACCCAACAATAGCTGTTGATAAAAGCAGTGTCTTACATGACCGATTCAGAATTGGTGGGAAACCCCCGCTGCCAATGGGAACAAAAAGAACACTGAGTACTTAAAATATTAACGACCACAGGGAGGGTAGGGGGGTCTTTTCTTTTTGTTCCTTGCTTTTATTATTTTATCATTTTTACTGCCACTAGATATGTATTAATTAAAAGAAAAAATACTTTCTATTAGTCAACTTTTTTGCAAACGGAAAATTTACATTTTTATACGGTTGGATGCCAAGGTAAAGTGGTAGTTTCTGTCGTAGAGAGAGACATAAAAACAACTTGCCTTTCATTTCACCATTAATCACGGCTCAGTAACCAACTGTGAAGAGCTCTCCAAGCATTCTGAACATGGATATACTGAATTTTAACTGCAATCTGAATCTTTGGGGCTTTTAGTGCAGTAAAATTAACATGTATAATATGATTATTACTTTATCAGTTATTTCTTACAAAGGGAAAGGAATAACAAAAAAGATTTCAAACACAGCTGTTTGCTGGATGGAGGTAATGTATGTAATGTATCGGTGAGTGTGTTGCTGATTTCTGTTTTGCTGTTCCTACACCTATTACATGTAAACCCTATAGTTTCAGCTGCTTGGGAATGGTAACTGTGTTAAGAAATCTAAAGGTAGCAAAATTCCCTATTAAAGTTTTCATAATAATAAGTCAACGGCAATATATAGTTCCGTAGCAAGGCCGACATATAAACCAGTCGTTGTGCTGCCTTCTGGCAATACAGAAGTATCAGCTGCCACAAGACTAACTATATAGATATAGCGGGTCTTCTTGCTGATGGTCTTGTTTGCTTATGTAGGCCATATGGAGGCATCAGTGATAAACTGAGACCAACTCCTTGCAGTACATTTAAACTACCTTGAGATGAAGAATGTGGCTTGGGAGTTGGAGGGAAATATGAATAATTAAGTAACCAAGGAGAGACATCAAGCTGGTCTGCTTAGGACTGCGACAAAAACAAATGACTTTAACAAATCTTATCAGGCGAACCATCGACCACTGCTAAACAGTGTTGGTCAAGTTACTTTCAAAAGACAATATATTACATATTACTAGTTACCTTCATTTTAAAGTAATATATTACATTACAATATTACTGTCTGCGTAGAGTAATATATTACTTATTACACTACCTTTTAGATACTTTCAACAAAATGCCCAAATAGCTTATATAGAGCAATTAAATAGCCTAGATCTTTTTAAATAAACGAATGGCCTTGGACAAAGGGATGAGCAGGCAGACAAAGGATCAAAGTCTGATATATTATGAGATAGGAATACATATTTTTAATTGTAGGCTGAGTCATATGAAACACAATAGACCTATACCTTCTATAATGTAGCCAAAATCTCTGTTTTTCTATGCCTTTTTATTTTAGTCCACAGAACAAGGAATGCCTGGTGTGATTCAAGAATGTAAATTAAAGTGTGCTCAGAGGATTAGGCTTCATCATTAGGCCTATGAAATACATCTCATTTCAGTCACACAGGGACTGAACAAAGAACTTATAGGCTCAGCTATATTAAAAACACGCATAGCCTATATTAATATGGTCATGTGCCGTGTGGATAGAGTCTTTAAAAAAACGGTAACATGGATTTTACGTGACATAATTGTAGAAATACATTACTGAAATATAACTAGTAATGTGTTATATTATTCTGTTACTGCTAAAAGAAATATATTACTGTAATGCTTTACTTTCTAACACTGCTGCTAAAGATTCAAAATGATCTTCAGAAATGGACAGCTTTACCCATATTTATAATTGAAGGGTAAACATCATTAAAGTAAATGAAATGAGCCCATGATGGAATGTTGGTTGTGGTGACAGTTTGACATGCTGAATATGTATGTGTGTGTTGTGGTGAAGAGATGGGGCAATGGAATGAGTACATGTTTTAATAAAGTGCAAAATTGAAATAAAAATGTAAATTGAAAAAAATGTATAAATCATTCCTTGTTGAGCCAGCCCTGATTGAGTTACTCTTAATAAAATGGAGACTATCAGTGCTGAGGGCCGCGCCAGGGGCTTTTCCACTACGCCTTGAGTAGACTTAAGTGAAAACACTGAATGTTTATAATTTCTTGGGATAAGTCCAACCCTCTAGTGTGCACTCTGCTTCAAGTACAGTGTCTACTTCCTGTCTGTCCGTTTCAGTGAAAAGAGAGCATCCCTCCCCTCTGCCACCATCATATTTCATTTCCATCAGCTCCATCCACAAACTGTGAACACTCCCTCAACTCCTGTCTGCGGCTGTGATCTCTAACCCCAGTGGCCTATGGGAGCTGCAGTCCTACTGATGTGTCTATGCCCCAGTCGCCTCCCTGGTGCTTTCTGGCTGAGTGGAGGCAGTCTCGGAGGGGTTTCCTCGGGTGACCGAGCCCGACCAGGCCCAGGTCGCTCGCTTGGGGAGTGAATCGCTCACCAACACCAGACTGGGAAAACTCAGCTGACTGTTGGCCATTTATTCAGCACATTTGTCAGCTGTTTGCGTGTCAGCTGTGACAAGGGGCAAAGACAAAATGGTACTGTCAGGAAAGTTAACACACCTTACATTAAGCATGACCCAATATGTCACCAGTGGGGTCAAATAAAGGTTTAGTAAATCAAAAAACAGGGGGTTTTTTCTCAATAGATGATGAGATTTTAGCTTGTTGCCTTGAGCTAGCAAGGAGCAAGTAGCCTCAAGCTGATTTCAGAGTTAGATCACATCTCTATTATGAGTTTCTTGGTAAATAATACATTGTTTCTATTCAGAAACTGCAGTTTACATGTTGTCAGGCTCATAGTCCAAAAAGAAAATTTGAAGTTCGTTGTGAATACCAGCTGGTGTTAGGTGAGCAGCCATTATTATTCTACTAGTTCCCACTAGTTTGCCTGATGGCCTAATCCACTGCCTCTTACTTCCTATTACTGAGTATAAAATTCATATTCAGATCATGATTCAGAGAAATGAAAGAGATTTTTGTTGTTCACAAAAACACACATCCCAGGGGGCTTGAGATAAATTCAGAAGTTTTCAATTCCGTGCCGTCACTGAAATGAAATACCGTGACTGTTTTTTCTTGTTCAAGAAAAGAAGTCAAAATTGCGATGTTTGATTTCTCGCTGCCACTGATGACCCATACTGTGATTAATATCAAATGCATCTAAAAATCAAAAAGGCTTAAGCTTGCTTTTCTGATAATTTCACAAAAACTAGCAACAACCCTTCTGACTTCAAAAAGGAGGTGTTTGTCTACATGTGGTTTTGTAATAGGAGAAAAGACTTTCTTTTCTTTTCAAAATTTCAGCCATGGCATCGTGTGGCCATGCATACCTCCCTGCAAACTAGTCTTTAGCTTCACCCCCAGTTCTCACCCTGTCTCTATCACTGCACCTGTGCAATTACACTGTAGCCACTAGCCAAGGTTAGAGAGAGTTCAGTGCTCTCAAGCTCAGCCCCTGGATCCCTAAAGGACATTGATTCCTTTGACCTATGTGCGACTGCTCTTCCTCTGACAGCGGTTCGCCAAGCTTTTTGCAGCACGCTTCAGTGCACAGCTAATTTCCCAAGGCTCAGTACATCGGGCTATTAGCGCTCAGGCTAAACACTAGCTTCCACAAGCCGTTGCCTTGGTGAGATCGAGCTGGTGGGAGATCATGGGAACTCAGACACGGCAAAGGCTTCCATCGCCTACTCATGCATGTAGTCGTCTCCTCCTAAACCCGGCTTGTCCCCCTATTAGGACATTTTCACCGGGTATGTTCTGCTCATGAGCCAGCTCTACCTGCAAGCATGCAGTTAAATCACCAAAATGTGTCACACAAGTTACACCTAGTTCACACAAGTTACACTAATGAGATCATAATTAGGTTAATTAATGTGTTATTTTGCATATGTTAGAATACTTGTTTTCACAACACCCTCAGTACAGGTAGCAGTATTAATATATTCTCCGTGTGTGAAAGAATTAAGAGGTGATAACAGTTGCAGGAAGTCATCAAACATTTTCTGGTTGATGCTCCAATTTTGTTTGGATAATTAACCCTTTGTCAGGTAATATGAGAAAGTTTCAACAAGTGGTTAAAGTGTTGTTTTTCCAGATATTGTGTTCACTGAATATGTCTGTACACCATACACACTGTACGGCAAAACCTAGCATGATCCACGATCCTCACACCACGTACAGGTATCACACAGCTGCCACAGGTGGCCAGAAGATGTACAGTATGAAGGAGTAGCACTCCACGACAACTGAGTGAGTTAGATTTGTGTTCCCATGAGTTTGTATTCTCGACATACCTCCCTGCAACAAATTTAATGAGCACCTGAAATGTCCAGATGATAACGATGGCTGGGGATGTCAAGCATTTAGGAATTAAATGAATTTTCATGCCGTAGGTAAATTCAGTTTTTATTGACTCCTCCACAGGGAGTTCAGAGGTCAAGTTCAGCTTTAGAAAAGCAGCCCAAGAGCTGGAATTCTTGCGCAATGAATGACACTGTGTGTACACTTGTAGCGGTATTATAGATTATTCTGAAGGCATTGGTTTTGTTTGTAGAGAAATCTAGACAATCCTCCTGAAAAATGTTGCAATGTTCACTAATTGCCCAGAGTCAGGGCCAGTGGGGTGGGGTGAAGCTATCACTCAGAAACACAGAAATGTTGAGATTCCACAGACAGGGGCTTTGAGCAGTGTGGATGCTTGTCAACACTGACTAAAGTCACATCTACCTCCACTTTGTATCATTGACTAAAATGTGCTGTTAGGCATATCTGCAATTTATCTAATCAAAATATCACAACACAATTACTCTGTGTGGATCAAATTATCTCCGAGTGGATACTGTGTGCACCTGAATCCTCTGCAGTAATTCAGCACACCTAAGAAGCTCTGCGACTTTCCCTCAGAGGTGCGACAAAGTAGGGACAAAAAAACTGCCTCCATACAAATAACCTATATCCAATCACCATGGAAACATTGACCCTGGCCTCCATTCCCCGCTCCCCCATCCCCTCACCCCAAGGCTGTGGACACAACTGCATGATAAGCAGCTTTCCAACCTCAACTCCAGTCCGGACTTTGTGTAACTCCCAGCCCATCCAGTTATGACGCCAGTTGCCAGAGGACAATGTGAATCTCATATACAGCAGCCGCTATCAGTTGGTCCGTAGGGGCGGCTGGTACTCAGTTAGGGCAGAGATAGTCGCAACTGTGAGCTCATTTTCAGCGCTGCTCTCTGCTACATAGTGCGACAGAATAATCACACCAATAACACTCTCTGGCTCTATTTCAGCGCAGGAGCTCTGAGGAAGGAAATTAAAGAAACGAGGAACAAGGCTCTGCTCCTGATCTCACATCTTTTTTTTTTTCTCTCAGCCCCCCCACGCCGCCAAGAGAGGACGTCCAAGGCAATAAGGCTCACAGCCTGCGGTGGGAATTGTTTTGCCAAAAATATTTGTTGTTTTCAATAATGTGGCTGTTTGTATTGCGCAGAGGAGAAGAGGAGAGGAGAGGAGAGATTGTGGTTCACATGCAGTCTCTTGTAGTGCCCTCAATTCACAATAGATGCCTTTTCTCTATACCCTGAGATATAATGAGGAAAGAGTATGATTAGTATGATTAGTCAGCCTGTCTAAGCCTGAATCCTGCGCTGTGTGTGTGTGTGTGTTAGCATAAGTATGTATATGAGATGTTTTTGCTGTCCTATTTATATGGCTGATACTGCTATCACTGCCTATATTTAAACCCTTGCATGTTGGCTGAGCACAATTGGCTTATGGTTCTGGACCCACTTAAAGACAGCGGATCCCCTGAGACTCAATTGCCCGCACAGGCTCTCCTTGTTCTGGTTCTGACAGGCTAACGCTCCCTTGGCTAATCCCCTGGAAAGGTGCCGTGCCCTGGGGACAGCAGCCCAAAGAGCGGTCCCTGTCTCTGGAGCTTTGAACAGGTGCCCTAGGGGGTGTTAACTGGCCTCAGACACACAACCTCCAATCCTCAGTGATCCTCAGGATGAGCCAGGAAAACGCTGCACCAAGAAGATCTTCAGCCCAGGCGTGCCAATGGCAGCCAGTCATGCAGGCAACAACTGAGCATCAGCAGTTTCGCAAAGACAGAGAGAGTGGGAGGCAGGAGATTGGACAAACACCACTGGTCAAAATAAAACGGATATACAGACACACACACACACACACACACACACACACACATACCTACACACACAGCCCTCTCTCTTCCACTGCACAAACTTTTACTTACTTAAGGCTAACATTTGGCATGGGGATATTGCGGTTTGCTGCAAGTGGTGTCGCTCAGGGAGTGAAGTGTGTGTCTGTGTGTGTGTGTGTGTGTCTGTGTGTGTGTGTGTGTTTGTTTGTGTGTGTTTGTTTGTGAGGGAGTGAAGGATCCCTTTCATCTTGCCTCTGCTACCAACTTGGACCCCCCCACACACACACCACCACCACCACCACCCCCACACTGCCACCCACTCTCTACACTCTTCTCCTCCTCTGACAGTGGCTGCCTTGAAAGCCCCATCACTCTGATTGTTGTTCTTTCTAATGTGATGATAGAGCGAGTGGTGTAACTTGTGTGTGCTTCTTCTGTATTTGTGGGAGCCACAGTGAGGCTGGGTGGCAGTGATTTAAAGGTAGTGATACAAATATTAAAAAGTGAGACAAATAATAAAAAGCAATAAAGTAGATAACAGAAGAATATGTGTTTAGCTTATGTTATTTTTTTGTTTTTGTTTTTATTAGGAATCATTTGAACTTAACTTTCTATGCAGCAGGTTTATTCTTGATGGGGCTAGGTGATTAGCATAATCTGTGTAAACAGATAAATAAACAAATGATAGGCACAGGGCTGCAATTAATTAGTGATTAACTCGAGTAATTATTTCTTCAATTAATAAATTAATCGTTTTATCTATAAAATGTGAGAAAATTGTGAAAAATTAGTCCAAGGTTATATCATCAAATTGCTAATTATATCTGACCAACAGTGCAAAACCCAAAGGTGTTCTATACATTTTATATAAGACCAAGAAAAGCAGCAAATCCTCACGTTCAAGAAACTTGGCATGCTTTCCTTAATAAATTACTTATTGCAACTATAATTGTAATTGATGTGAATTTTAATGATCACTAATGCATGAATCAATTACTCGTCTAATACTTCAGAAATAAATGGGTAAATGTACAATATGTACATCAGATACAACAGAACAACACAGACAAGACATTTTCATGGGAGCCCTCAAATACAATTAGCAATATGGGTGGGAAGCCAGTGAGGGGTCATGCTGCACTACCAACTCCTAGTTGCCCTTTGAACAGTTGCCTATGTGATAGCTCCCTGGTTAAGGTACCTGCTCTCACATTAAAAGAAGTGGCTGAGTGGCTGGATCAGACACCAGGCAGTCTACCCTCCTTGGGCCAACATGGACTGCACTTCATATAGATAGGATTTAAATCTAACAGCCTGCTGTGAAGCTTTAAAGGCACTAAGATTTCTGAAGATATGACTGTGAAAACTGGTTTTGACTATTATTTCTTGTTTGGATAGGATGCAAAAAATGCCAACCAGGAGCATTAACATGTCTCTTCATGACCCGATACTGTTTCCAGACAGGGTTTTTGACTTTTTTAAATGGAGTTCTGCACAGCATGCAGCGTGGGAAGCTATACCAATTTAAACTGAATATATGAATAGAGGACAAGACAAAGACCAGAGTTCTTTCATTTAGGTAGTGAATGTTTCAAAAGCTCAAGCTTCTCTCGACTTTCATGATTTGGAGACAGATGTCAAATTCTTTCTGTCCGTCTCTCCCTCCAGCCACAATTCCACATCCCGGGCCCCCTCATTGCTATTCTCTACCTGTCCGCCAGTAGCCCCCAGACTCGCCCACATGTCCCAGTCCCCTGACTCCAACATCCACCTGCTCACCTGGGGCACGCTCAAAATGACAACCGTGTGCACCTATTTGATTATTATATATCTGCCCAACCACATTTAAAAGGCAGCAAGCTTGTGTATGGGTGTTCTATATTTCACAGTTTCTGTTTAAAGCGACATAATGTAACTTTTTCACCTTAAACAGCTCAAAATCATTTTGATTGTGTCTTGTAACAGGGTGAGTGGTGTCTCTGTCGCAGCCACTCCGCCCCTCTATCACTTGTTTCTGCACTATGTAGCTTCAGTGAGAGGGTAGGATCACAGCGTTACATACATGTTTATTGCAAGATACAAGTTTTCAAGAAATAACATTGTTATGACATAGTGAGTTTTGGTTGTAGTCAGCACCTACATTACATCCGACAAATTGTTACCGACCTGGGATTTGTATTTAAAAGAGTGGTGTTTCACTCAGAAACGGTGAGTGCAGCCAAATCACAAACAAATCCAATTGCTACATAATGTTGCTTAAAATAAATGTTTTGTTTTTTTGACAGATTGTTAATGTGCTTATACCTTTGATTTCCAGCAATCTAAACCCAAACCTGTACCTGATCTATTCCTGATTTGTTGTTGCTTATTTCTGTGTTTTGACCTGCTCACCTGCTAGACTCCTCTTTAATTTGAATTACCATTTGGACTGCTATCTTGTCACCAGCTTGTAAGCCTGTTCCTGACCATTTTCTTAGCAAATACCCTTTCATCCTACCCACCTGCCTGCTGTGTATTTGTCTGCGTTTCAGTCCTACTCCCTTTGTTCCCAGAATTCACAGGCCGTGTCAACAATATGCAAAGTGTGCCATTTTCTATAAAAGTGACAAACAAGTGGAGCATGGGGGTGGTTTTAGATAACACATCCAGCACAACATGAGGGAGGAAAGTGTTGGCACTTTACTGCAGTCATTAACACTTCTGATTAGCATAATAAGTAGTTATGCAAACCTGTTGTGAGGAACTTATAGAAGGAAGGTTAGCTCTTTAACCACTGAGGAGGAGTCAAAGATCAGTGTACACACACACACACGCACGCTCATCTGTATTTAGTCAACCTCATAACCTCATTGAAAGTGGTGCGCTCGGTCAACAATCAACACAAACTCTAATTGTCACCACTTCTTAACTTTATTTATTTACGGCTTAACAGGCATTTGCCTGGATTTGAGGTGTTACTTGGATTCAGGTGGTGCTTCGACTTCCCATCAATAACTGGCAAGGTTTAACAGCACATATATAGTATTTTTATTTCAGTGAACTTACTCAAAAATCTTTTGTATTTTGGCAGCAGACCAGCTCACGTACTTGCTCTCTGATGTTTTGGAGCCAAACCTAAACATCTTGATTATATTGTCATTGTATGCAGATTTCCTAGCAGTGACCTGACATCTCTGACACCAAATTATATTTTTCGAAAGTAAACGGAATCTGTATCGCTTCACTTGTAGTGTGGGGCGCTCTGCAGTGCCGTTTTAATTTACAATTTTCGCTGGAAGATAGTTGTACTTTTACATAAATCTTGACAGATACATTTTGAAAACATTATATTCAGAATTTAAAGTAGTCCTCACACGTATAGCATTATAGTCGTACACACACACACACACACACACACACACAGACAGACAGAGAGAGAGAGAGAGGGAGAGAGAGGGAGGGAGGGAGCGAGAACTAAAGAGAGACTTTTCATATCTCCTAGCTGACTGTTGTTTTGTCTCTCTTATGGTGGAATAACAGGGTCAAACTTACAGCCAGACTCGGGGAGAACAATGCAAACATGCGCTCCACTAACCTGTTTATTCCCACTAAAGCCATGGAGCATGAAATGCACCCCGCTCCCTCATGACACTACACGAGCGAGAACCACAGTCTTTATAGGGCTTATTAGAAAGCCTCCGCACTCTGTCTGAAAGCAGGAGGGAGAAGAAAATGAAGGAGCACAGGGAAAGCAATGCCATCCAAGTGTCAGGAAAACATTTTTGATCTTTGCTGCAACAACAAAAGAAAGGAAATCAGCTGTTCACTCGTTTGGTATAATGAACAAAGGCTAGCCTACATACAAAGTTTTAAACAAACTGTTCAAGACTGGGAAGATTATGCTTTATGGTTTTCCATTATTGTTACTGCATTAGTTAAACTTTACCAGGACAAGCAGGCATTACTGCTACTGCATGAGGCTGTTGTCCTTATCAAGAGAAAAACCTTGTGCTTTAAAGAGTAGTCTTTACTGAGGAGGACTGGTCACTAAACCCTGCCCATGAATATAACTTGGTTACCATAACTTGACACAGATGCCCTGTCAAGTTTTAGATTTCTCCACCTGCAGTTAAATCTGAATGTTGCATTGAAATAATATGACCGCAGATATTATCAATATTGTCACTGTTATTTAAACCCAGCAAGCTCGTAAACATCCAGGCTTAACTCATTTGTGCTGATTACTTGCTTTTTTGTTGCTGTGCTCAACACTGATGAAGAAGCATCATGTTTCAGTTACTGTTGACGTCCATCCTGTCTGTCCTCAGAATCAGCACCTTACAGTTTATTTTTACCTCCTTTCCTTTACAGGTTTTTTGCGTGTTAGTTGCTGCTGTGAACAAGAAAGGGCAAAGAGATTCCATTCAAACGAAATAAGAAAACATTGGATGGACAAGATGGGGTCAAAATTAGCGTAAATTCTGCATATAAATGGAGCAGATAACATGCAGCCTCACTCTCACTACTGGATGCTGTGTCCCTTTTTACCAAATAGTGTATTTTTAGTTAGACTACTTTTTTCCACACCATTAATTTGCCAGTCATGTTTAGCTCTTCTCAACTTAAGCCAGGTTTCTGAGGTAGTAAACCAGACAAACACTTATCTATCAAATTTACCATCTGTTTTATCCCAGACGCATACAGCAAGGTGCAACCGCACCCCTTGGAACCCCTGATGATTCGCCGGTGAATGTAAATATTTGGTACATGTGGTGAGCATGAGGCAGTTTTTTTATATATATATATATTTTTTTTTTTTTTTTGCAACCAAAAATGGGTGAAAGACACAAAAGAGAGGAGAACGCACACACACACACACACACACACACACACACACACAAGAAGGCCAGGGGTGTGGTGATGTCTCGCTCCAGAAACAGAATGCTCAGGGGTTCAGACACTGACCTCGTCTCCTGCTGGCAGAGCAAACCCAAGTCAACCACAAAAATAGAGTGCATGCAGCTCCAACTCTCCTCCTATGTCCACATGCTCTACATGGAATTGTAGAGCACCACTGTTACCGACAGCAATTTTCTTTTCTTTTCAAAGAAAGTAGGTGGTAAAAAAGGAAAAACAAAAGTGTTGCAGGAAGGAAAATAACTGAGGGTTGTTTCAGAGCGCCCGGCTTTCCTGTCCTTGTGCAAAACGAAATGGCATACTGTAATTCCGAGAGTAAGTACATGTTTTCACTTGGAGCCTTGTTGTTCAGGCTTCCCAGGCCTTTCCAAGAAATATCTTTAAAGTATGGAAATGAGTGCAGAAGCTTCCTTGAAGACTAGCAAACACACAGGCGGCACTACCACTGCCGCTGTGCACGGCGTATTATTTATTTTCTGTACATCAAAACTTGGCTGGAGAATAAGAGATGAAACTGAATTAAACATCATTTTAGGGAGAGAGACTAACGGTAAGTACGCCTGCAAAAGTGGATGCAGAAGTTTCCCAAGATTTTATGTGAGCATTTACTGACTCTGTGTGAATATGTGAGTGTCAGACATACTGTACCTGTAAGCATATTGGCTGCTCTCTAACTTTCTAAACTGCATTTCATGACACAATGACAGCATCGCCTACCCATATCTCCCTACTCGGGCTCCGTCTCTCCATTTCTTGCCGCACCTCAAACCGGCCGCATTAAAACTCAGAAAATGTGCTTGGCTCAGGTCCCTTACCCCCATCTATGGCTTTCAGAAACGCTCACTAGAACCCAACAGACAATTACAGCACATCACATGAGCATGGAAAATGAAACTGCAATAACGTGTTTCGTAAGATGAGCGAGGCTGTAATTTGATTCACAAACGAACACATACTGCATGTTTACAATTTTATCTACCTCTACCTAAACGTGCAATAAGTGTTAGTGACTAATATTGTTAAACAAATTAATTTGACACTTAGTTAAAAATCATATTTTCTTTTGTCAAAAACTCACCAAAAGTCTGAACCCCTGTTTTTAGCTATAGGATGCTGCTATAGTGCAACACCAGGTCAAAGGTCAAATCACTGTTCGTCACTGTAAGGATTGCCTTATGGAATGGCTTGGTATGGATGAAACCCTACTGGACTCCATTAATAAGCATTGTGAGTGATTTGATATGCCAGTCATACGTAACCATCTTCTTATTAACACATACAGCCAGTTATACTGTATGGGAAATTATTCTTCTGTTCAATTATGATGGGCAAATGAAGTGATATTGGGAAACACAGAAGCATACCAGGACATCACACATGAATTGCACGCAGTGATACATTCATCAGCCAGTCTAATATTACCAGATAATTGATTAGTTATACATACAGAGATTCATGTGGTTTATGGTTTCCTGGTGAGGAGCACTGAGGAAATGAGAGAGCTCAGAGACTGTGGGGGTGATAAGATCGTCAGCGCAATAGTTTCACAAATATAGAATAAAATGTTTTTATACAAGATGGTATGTGTTTTCCAAGGTTAGAATATAAAACACAGTACAAACAAACAAGCAAACAAATTTCATGGACATTTCATTCCAACATCTTGAATGCACATAGCATTGTTTTGGATGACAAAGTGTATAACAGAATTGCACGATTGTACGGAATATTGGCAGAGAAGCATAGAATCCTAAATCTTGGTGTCAGGCTTACAAATGCTGAAACTCCATGCAGTCTTTAACTGCAGTCACTGCTTTAGCAGCCTTTTTGCTAAACTCCACCACCATCCCCTGCCACCCCTGACATGAAAGTCAGGTTATAAACATATAATGAGAACATGATATGACATGCCTTGTACAAACATGGTACATAGTGTATGACACGCACAAAATGTGAACGTATCAGCAGAAATGTTAACAGCCAACATTTGATTCTGGTGACTGGGCTGTCAGTTTAGATTAATGGCTTGTAATGTAAAACAACTGATAAGTAAAAAAAAAATAAAAATAAAAAAGTAAGTCTACTTTCTCTGATGCTGTATAATTACATTTATATATTTCAGACAGTAGTTGTAATTTTTATTGTGTGGTTAGGCACATTATAATACTGCTAACATCCAGGTAAGCTGTGTATATTATACCAAATGAAGTACCAATATGATACAATAACACTGGTGAAGAAAGAAAGAAAGAAAGAAAGAAAGAAAGAAAGAAAGAAAGAAAGAAAGAAAGAAAGGCCTGCACTTGGGGTGTCGTGTCACTTGAGCACTGACTGTGCTGAAAGTGGGGGGTAGCATCTCAGGTCAGAGAGAGAGAGAGGCAGGCCTGACTGACAGGTGTCAAGAAGCAGGTTCTCTCTGCTTTTTCATAATGAAAATGTCCAAGCCTTCAGGTGCGCAAGCTAGAAAATGAGAAAAGAGGAGAAGGGAAAGAAATCCCACTATAGAGATATATGTCATCTTTTATATCATTAAAAACAATACCGTGTTGTATAAAGAGGTTTCATTTGTACTAGCTAGCTGAATTGAAATAAAGCAAAACTAGCTAATAATGCTGGATAATGAAGCTATGTTAGCTGCTAAGGATGTTTATGAATCATCTGAGTGTCAAGCCTGTTAACTTATTTGGCTAGTTGTTGCTGCTGTTTAGTGTCCCTACTCCTACCTAGAGTGTTAGACATTGTGCTGAAATTCACTGACCAATATGGACAAATAATTACACATATTGTTAACTGTAATGCAACTTCTTTTATTTTACTAATGCATTATCACAAGTAGGTAATAATGTGTTGTGTTGAACCACTGGTGCTGGTAGTAGTGTACAGACTGAGGCAGTTGTTTGTCATGTTTCTGCTTGTACAACAATAATCAGGCTAATCTACTCTATAATGTCCAGATGCACTCAGGACATTTTGCAGAAGCCTCCAACAGCTGTTGGAGAAGCGCCCTCTACCATCTACACCACTCTCTGAAGTATGTAAGTTCAGAAAATGATTTGTGTTCTCTGAAACACTGCTATGTTATTATTATATTTATTGTTGTTGTTATTTTTCATTATTACTAAATGTTACAGTTAAACCTTGTTTCTAATTAAATGCAGGTCTTAGTCAAATTAAATCAAGCTTATTTATATAGTGCCTTCTTTATATGAAGTAGAATGACACAACAGACTTAATGCAGTGGTGTAACAGTGTGGATGTTTAAATACAGCTGCAGGTCGGGCAACAACCAGCAGCAGCATCACTACATCCACCTACCGCCAGCGAAACGCAGTCTGAAGCAGGTGAGTTCTGTTAATTGCATGTCACTGTGGGCATTGTCTACATTACATGAAATCATTAAAAGATTCAGAGAATGTAAGGAAACCCCTGTATGCAGGGGACAAGGCCAAAAACAAGTATTGAAGGGCCATGATCTTCAGGTCTCAGATGGCACTGCAGTAAAAACAGATACAGTTCTGTAGTGGAAATCACTACGTCTCTGTTGTGGTGATGGGCATCCTAATCTCCCCTAGGGCACCAAAATGCCGAGAGTGAGGAAAAGTGCAAACTAAAAATTGTCTTGTGCATGGTCACCCGGAACAAATCACAAGTTGTCGACCAATTTAACACATTTCACATCCCATTAACTACTGGACCTTTAGAATGAACTGAAAAGGCTTTTACTCCTATCATTTAACACTTGAATCGCGGCAATTAAACAACAGCACCTTTTGACTTTTGAGAGCGAAGACATTTGTAGAAGAATATGATCATTAATATGAATAAGCACTTTTGTAAAATCCACAGCCTCTTATGTTATAATTTATCTATGTCAAGTTTAAAAGACAGCTAAAGTGTTCCAGCGAATTTTGACAATTCATATTATTATTTTACCAAAACAATTGACTCATCTGTTGGTCCATGATTTGAAGTTGGTATTTTAGTGTTGTTTGATAGTAGTTAGTTTCACATTAGAGACATCATAGTGATCTGTTTCTCTGTTTGTATTAGCTGTATTAAAGTGTCAAAGCGACTTCCATTTAAGCTGCTATGACTTTTTTATACAGTTTTTATGTTTATTATAAGCCACACAAATGCATAGATAATAAAGACGCTATAAATGTTGAAAAATGTTAACTTTTTGCCTCTCTCTCTCACTGAAAGTTAAAATATACTAATTGTCAAGTGCAGCCCTGCACTCGGGTTTTGTTGTAGGAGAAATCTATGATGGATGTCACAATGCAAGTTTAAAATCATGTCTTCACAAAGGAGCACTAGCACTTTGACACCAGAACTTTACTTAATGATTTGATAACAAAATTGCTTGCAGATTATCTGTCCAGGAAATATCTGTCCAGGAAATATTCTCAACATTATGTTCACATCATCTACATTTCTTAATCAGAAAATGTACTACTGAGATGTAGAGGACTCAGAAATATTCATTTCCAACAGCTCTTTTATAGTATTTAGGGGTATAATTTCCTTAGGATGTTTAGACTTTCTGTTATTAAGTCATGACTTATTTGTAAATATAATAAGCTTTGATGATTAAGGTCCTATCTTTACTTCATTTCTGTTTTTTTAATATTTGAAACCTAAATTAACAACAGATGGTTGAAGATGAAATGTGTGTAATTGTTCTCATTTGTAATATTGTGAAGTGGGAACAAAAGAACATAATTATATCATAATTAAAAGTATAGTTTGTTGATGGTAATGTCATGAAATGATCTCATGCATATTAGGAAACAAGCTTTTAATGATATGTTTACCAGGTTTTTTCTCCCAACCTCCCAAATACAGCGATGTTTAGTAATCAGGTGCACCAGGTTTATGTCAAAAGTTTCCCACACAAAGCTGTGTTTCCTAGAAATTATTTTTTAAAAGAATTTTCAAGACCGTAATGTTACTTGTCACCTCATTTGAAGTGTTTCTTAAAACACCATATTGTGAGTAAATAGTGCATGTGTTTCTTCCTCAAAAGAATTGTTTTATTCAAATTTCTCTGAATAAAAAGAAACAGTATAAAACGGGGAAATGAAATGAAAGTCAACTTTTTCAGACACATTGCCATGGCTGTCTGAGATTCCGAACAGAGTTGGGTTAACAATAGAATCAGTACCAATAGGACAAATTTACAGGTCAGAATCAATATTAATAAGACTGAGTCAAAATTAACTATATTTAAAGGGTAACTCCACCATTTTTACACATTAAAATGTGTTTACAGGTTTCTGGGAGAACTACTGCAAATGTGAACAAAGTAGAATAAAGCCTTTTGTGGCTCCAGAGGAAGCTGCATTTAATCTGGTAACCTGTGATGTCACTCAGTGCATTGTGGGTAATGTAGGTGCTAGTTTTGAAAAGCAGTTAATTGGTCTAGCATGATTCTAAGTGCTACATCATAGGCAACTGGACTTTTTTCAGTTTCTGGAAGATGTTTCCATAAGAGGCTTCTTCAGTTTTGTAGCGTGGCACTCAAAATTGATGGACTCATTGTAGACAGTTTAAAAACAAATTATTAAAATCAATACAGCAGGGTTAGTAATCCATTCATTCTTCTCCCTTTTCAAAACCTGGCACCCACATTACCCACAATGCAATTTAACCGCTAAGTGACATCACTGGAGACGGTTTATCAGATTACATGCAGCTTCCTCTGGAGCCACAATAGGCGTTATGCTACTTTTTTCAAATGTGCAGTAATCCTCCCAAAGACCTGTGAACACTTCAATGGGTAAAACTGGTGGAGCTACCCTTTGATCAGTGTCCCTCTTTGCAAAAAAGGAGGGATGTCCTCCTTTAGGGTTATCAAAACACATGTGCTGGCTTGGCTTGGCTAGGTTTGACTTGGCACATTGGCCCAGCACAGCAAGGATTTGCATCTCCTGAAAGTGAAACTGAACATAATGAAACAGTGAAATACAGCAGATATGTAAAAGTACAAACAGGGGCACTGGAGAGAAAATAAACTTCCAACCACAGAGATTCAGTAAGAAGCTACAAAATGACTGAGAGCTGAACACACAGAGACCTAAAACAAAACAAAAAAATGCCTCTCTTCCTGGTCTCTAGCAGACAGACATGAGTTGAGTTTTGCAACACAGGCTTGTTTGCTGTGGTCATGAGACGTCATCTCAGCCTGCTTGTATATATATATATATATATGTGTATATATATATAGGGCATGGCTGTCCAGGTGGGCTGCTGAAAAAGGAACAAGACCTACTGGGAGACATTCGAAGTACAGGACTGCTACGTCACGAGTAGCCCCAGTGAGAGGGGTTACATACTGAGGATGTGAGACCTATGAATACTTCAAAATCAAAGAAACAACTTCTAGCTGACTGTTCCAACATCCACAATTGGAAACTGCTATTGCAACTAAATATTGATGAGGTACAACAAACATGCTATGGCAAGGGAGAGCCAGGAGGACAGGTCAGGGGGGATATATCATCATCCCCACACATCCTCTGAAAGTCTGTTTGAGGATGTGAATGCATCACAAAACATACGTACATGTATATACATATACAGTATATGTATATAGTATATAACTGGAGTAACCTACCTCACATTCAGTCAAATGTTCACATTAGTAAAATGTTCACATTAACCTAAGATGTCACTTATTTTCTGTTGGTGCAGCAGCACAAGCATTCGTAATATAAAGTCAACTCTCTCATGGAATTGTTTCTTGACCAGCACTGATGGTGAAAACATAGCATGTGCATCCATGCATCACTTTTCTGAATCAAAGTACAGCCACCTTCAATACATCAGTTGCAGTGATGCATGCTGTACACCCCCACACTCCACACTTATGCTCTATCATAAATGGGTCTTTGTAGTGTACAAAGGAAAAACCTTTCAAACTGGAAGGTAGTCCATCATTCTACACTTTGATCCAATCCTATTGTAGATAGTAGAGTCATTTAAGGGAAAAAGACAGTCATTTCCCTCCTAGAAAGTCACACGGAGCATTGAGTGTTCCCTTATTTAATGGTTCAATAGCGATACCTACTCCCTCCTGTTTGAGAGCATTGTTTCCCTATGGTTATTGCAACATCAGTTACCCCTGCGGATGCCTGGCTGACATAAATGCATACTTCCCATGCCAGCCGAGCAAATTAAACTGAATTGAAGGTGGAGAGAGAGAGAATGGGAGATTAAGTGAGAGATTGCCTAGAGAGAGAGAGAAAGAGAGAGAGAGAGGGGGAAGAAGAGGGAGACAGAAAGAAAGAAAGAAAGAAAGAAAGAAAGAAAGAAAGAAAGAAAGAAAGAAAGAAAGAAAGAAAGGGAGGAAGAGAAAGATTAGGAAAGAGATCGAAGGAATGACTTGCAATCAGGAGTAAAAGAGGCCCTCTCAGTCTCTCTTTGCAACACACACACACATACAGACACAGACACTGGTTCGTCTTAAAACATTTATAAGGCCCATTTCTTCCTCATCTGCTAAGCACAAGCCTTACTTTCACTGTCTATGCATGAAGTTAGCCTTCACCCTGATCTAGACCGATTTACTGTTCTACACTGATACTGTACTAATATATTACTGCGTTTTCACCCCATTTCCCCCGGAATGAATAAAGTAATTTTTAATTTAAAGTGGTTTTGAATTAGAATAGCCAAAATGCTGTATCACCATTTATACAGAAAAATAGCTTTACTGTTTTTAATGATTTGTATTATTAAACTCACTCACTGACATATTCCAGTGCAAACCCCAGTCAAAACTCTTTTTTTTTTTTGGAAATTTGCTTATTTGCTGTCTAACTGAGAGTTGGATGAGAAGATCAATACCAATTTCATCTGTGCATTCAATACAGAGGTGGCTGCAAGAGGTATTTAACCTAGCTTAGTACCAAGTTTGTGGCAGGGGGAGACAAATAGCCTCCATAGAGAAGACTGTTGACAAACAGCCCACGGGACAATAGCCCTGATCTTAACCAAAACCTATTCTACACAAAACCCATTATAATAACCATCATTATTAAATGGTCAATTTATAGTTAATTGAACTGAATAGTTTTTCACTGTCAACAAACAAAGGATTTATAAACATCAGCTGCAACTTTATAATGACCATACAAATAATGTTTAGTGACAAGCTACACTGTATTTATTAACCATTTGCAATTTATTATGAACATCAGTTGCAACTTTACAATAAACAATTGCTAAATAACTATAAATTTACCATTCAGGTTTTTATCAAGTGATAAATTAAATTGGAAGATGTAATGCCAAAAGTACTTCTGACAAGGATAGAGCGGGAGAAGTGTAGCATAAGATTGTGCATACACATACATACATACACACACATACAAAGATCAGCACATATACAGATGCTGTCAAACAGGAAGGGCAGTAGGGAGCTCTGCACTGATTTTCCCAGCCTTGATAGCGCAGCACAAAAGCAGCATTGTTCACCATCGGCAGGCGCTCTCCCTCTCAGGGGGATAAAAGAGAGGGAATAATTGCTTACCCTCACACCGTGTGTAAAGTGTGTCTTCTATCAGCAGCCAGGAATGATGACGGTGATAGCGGCGCCGCTTGCACTAGGGCCTCTGCCTCCACCCCCCCGCCCCCATCCTCAAACACAAAGACAACGCACCGCTGTCCATGTTCACCGCTGCGACAGCGATCACTGCAGGACCCCCCTGGAAAATGGCACCCCCTGATGCACATCTGTGCACATACTGTGTAAAGGAGCACACTGAGGGACTGCACATAGGCTCATTAAGACAGATACAGCCATACAGGTTTCAATCTTCCCTATGATCTTACAGTGCTCCATCCCATGGTTCATTCTTTCTCTTCTGTAAACAAATGTGAAATACTGACATGCAATTCACATGAACACACATTTTAGACAAACAGATACACATCTCCAGCTGTGTCTCTTCCCTTTGTTCCTCTCCCTCTCTTGTGTAGAAGCTGCTATCTGCAAATATGCTGATGTTGTCACTGTTGCATTACACACACACACACACACACACACACACACACACACTCAACATGTCCAAAGGGCTCTGTGGGGTAAATATGTTTGGAGCCATCATGCCTGATCATTTAATCATGACTAAGCCTTTAGGGAGCAGAGCATGCCTGCTTTTCCGTCCGCCATACATGCTGCTGATAACACAATTCTCCCACAATGCCCTTCAACACTACAGATTCATATCTCAGAAGGGGTTTAGATGGCTTCAAAGACTGACTGAGGAAAGTGCTGTTTTTTCAGTTTTCTTTTACTGAAGGAGACAATTGATGTGTTTTGAGTTTTTTCATTACTGCTATTGTTTCGTCTAACAAATCCAGGTGATTGTTATGCACATACAGCTTGACTGTGGTTGCACGTGCAATCCTCATCACCTACTGCTTTTCTTAGAATTTCCTACTGTCTGAAACATTATAAAAACTTCAAATGTCCCGCTGACAGAAATGCTTGTTGATTTACAACTACTGTCTACCCATGCCCAATCAGCAGTGTTGCTTTTGTGTAGAACAATGGTTTTCTTCATCAGTTGGAATAATAGGTATGAAGCACAGGCAAAAAGTTTCTAGAAAAGGAGACTTGCACAACAGAAGGAGAAAAGCCAGGACAAATACTGACAGATGTAAATTTTTATCTAGCACATTTTGTGTTCAAAAAGGCTGTTCAATAGTTTGCCAAAACCTTACTTTTTCATGTGTTCCTCCTTCACTACAATCTAAAAACTTTTTCTATATTTGAATCAAATTTGTTTTCTACCCTCATAAATTACCATTTTAAATATTTTCTTATTGCTAATAATCAAACCACATCCATGCCAAAGTCATCGCCTGTGTATTAAAGCAAGATGGATACCTACAGTGGTCTTGGCTTTCTTTTTCTGCTTTTGATGCCCAGTAACAAGTTATGCCAAATTATGACAACAATAACAAGCTGGTGAGTGGAGAATTCAGAAGTGGGATATTTCAACTAAAATCATATATCTGGAAGGGTATAGTGAGTCAGGTCAAAGTCCCACAATTCATAAACCTCTGTCCAACAAGTCCTCCACATGAGACACAAAAAAACATCATTTGTAATTGCCTCTCAGGAAGATACATAAGTATTACCTAATCAGTATATCTGATAATTAATGTCGTTCCATTACCATCACTGAAACTGACCAATTAAACTGTTGCGATGTCATAGCTTTGTGACTCATGTTGGTATTGTCCATGGAACATCATCAGTAATGTTGTCCCAGGACCATTATTTCAACTTGAGGAAAATAGTGACAAAAATCACATCCAGTGCAAACTGTCATGGTTGAGATGTATGGTACTTTTACTCATATGACTAGGGATCAGAATCGAATCAAACTGTTGACCTATTATTTTTAATCTAAGTACACTTATTATTTTCTGTGTTTTTACGTTTTTCTGTCACTGGGTAAGTTTAGTGACACAAATATTTGGTTAGGTTTAGACAATAAATATCTTGGTTAGGTTAAGGGAACAAATATACTTGGTTAGGTTTAGGGAACAAAAATATATCGTTAGGTTTTGGGAACAAATATACTTTGTCCAGTTTTGGAACAAATATAGTTGGGTAGGTTTAAGAAAACATTGTTTGGGTAAAATAGACCGCTCCACAAAGCTATAACATTCCAAAAACGTGGTTGGCCAGTTTCAACAGCGGTCCTGGAACAGCGTTAATTATGATGTTCCAGGAACAACACCAACATGGAGATATCAGATCGTGCTTGCCTAATCTGACTTTAACTATGGTTAAAGTTCGTTTAGGTTTAGGAGCAAAAACGTTTTGGTGACAGTTAGGGAAAGATCATGGTCTGGGTTAAAATATCAACTCTATTAAGATTGGGGGAACTCAGTAGTTATTGTAAAATAATACCGTACTGGGTAATGTAGGGGAATGATAACAGTCATGGTTAAAAGAAACTAATGCTGACCTTTGTTAAGAGAATGAAAAGAAAACAGCAATCTGTGTCACAGTTCAACATTTTGTCTTACCCTGTCCATCTACACAGACGTCTTCCCTAAAGCAGCGTCACACTATTTCATCCTTTGCTCGTGACAGACAAGAGTCATAATTCTAATAGCTGCAAGAGGGCTTGTACATAAACACATCGT
Source organism: Pagrus major (assembly GCF_040436345.1). Lineage (NCBI taxonomy): Eukaryota > Metazoa > Chordata > Actinopteri > Spariformes > Sparidae > Pagrus > Pagrus major. The sequence continues at coordinate 18,311,284 of NC_133224.1, read as the reverse complement.
TAAAGGGCATTTGCTAAAATGACTGCTGCTGTCATTTTTCTTTGGCCGACAGTCTCCAAATTTGCCTCAGAGGGTAACAACACAGATTTGTAACTGAAATATTAAACTCCCATTTTTCTTCATGTTGTCAGCATGCGAACCTCTTCTCTGCCTTTTCTCCTTCATTTGTTGACCATTAACAAAACATCCATCCTACACAAGATGGAAATAGATCAATTTCTCTGACAAGTGTTGTGTCTCACAAACCCACACGGCTTGGCCTGTTAGTTAATGTTCTGGATGGAGGCTTTTAGGTTTCTCACCATAACAGCAAAACTTTCACTTTACAGTAAGTACACATTGATTTTTAAACACTCATTCCCTGAATCCTGCCCTGTTGACCATTACTGTATCCTGTAGACCTTTGAGCTTATACATTAAAAGTTATAACCTGATGTGTTGTGTAAATAGATTGTTCTTTGGACCTTTCTTAACTTCCATAAGCTTGAGGTGACCCTTGAAACTGCTCTACTGTGTAAGAGCTACATCTTTATGAATCATTTTAACTGCCAACATAGTTTGCAAGTTGCCTGTGGCCATCCAAGTCTTGCACATGAATAGCAATGAGATTGCATTTTTAACATACGTACATCTTGGTTGGCACCAGAGAGACTACCAATGTTGAATTAATCTAAAATGGTATCTGGAGTTGCCCATAAAGTGATGTTGAATAATATTAAATTCTATCGTTTAGGACAAACACATTTTACTAACAAACTATGTTGTCCTCACTGTGTTGTCCATTCAATATGGCACAGTGTGAATATTAATTTTCATTACACAACATAATGTAGATGCTTGACAGTACATGTCTAATGGACAAACATCTTTTGAGATATTTCAAAATAAGAGACAACACACAGCCTTTTCAGACAAGATGGTAATCAGCAGTGATATTAACTAAAAATCCATCTTCATCACTGAACACATATGACAGACAGGTATACCCCTTTACTCTACCTTTGCACCTTTGCAGAGAGCACTGTACATACATACAGCCACACAGCACTACAAAGACATAATAAATTCATGTTATAAAGCTGCAAAAGTCTGCTCAGCAGTTAGAGTCACACTTTGTTTCATATACTGTTGAAGAGACAGGTGTATTTACACATATAAATTGGCTTTTTCAAGCTTAATCTGTACGTCAAGGGGAGTTGATTTCAAGCCAAGACATAATGCACCCATGGAGACTTTTTATGTGTATAACAACCATTGTCACATCTAAGGCAACCAAATTTACTTGTGTTCAAACAACTCTCTGTCTCCTCTTTAATGCCAAGCTATTATTTGTGAACCCGATGAAAATGTGATAATGTGCTCGCAACAATAACAACAAACAAGGGAGATGGCTTCTTTGACGTGTCGACTTTTTTCATGTCTGATTACGCGGCACACTTGATTTGTCTCATTTCAGGGATGAGCAGGACTGAGATGGTAGCACTGTGATTCAGGGACTTGGTACCATCAATTCAATTCAATTAGTTTTAATTAGTGCAATGGAGAGAAAGAGGAAAAAACAACAACCTCACAGGGTCCTCCAACAATGAAATGAATTACTCATGAGTGAAAGCTTATCAAATCCGGCAGCTTTAAATGTAGAGAATATTAAATCAAGGCACTGGAAGACATATGACTGGAATGAGTTATGCTGATATTTAAAAGGCATGAAATCTCTATTGGCTTCAAATCAGATCATGATAACAGGCTGGCAGCTATTTGATGATATTTAGTGTTATACACTCAGTTGACATCTGTCTGCTGTGAGATATTTTCATTTATTTTTAACTATCGCCTTTGAATGGGAAACTCTTGTTGCACCAAACAGCACTGACTCACAGTTGATTGAAGTAAACATCTGACAGTGACTGCAGAGACCTGCAGTTTTGTGAAAGGAAAGGCTCTGACAAATGTCATATACAAGAGAACTATTTGATGATAACTTAGACGTGTATATGTCAGACATTGTGGATTTGTGAGAAGGGCATCATAAAAATACTGACTTCAAATCATATATTTCTAACCCTGACTTTAGATTGTTTCATTTTACTAATTGGTTGTCCAAAATGGTAAAATTGTAGTATAATTGTAGTATTTCACAAAAAGTTTCAGATTTTTTTCTGGTGCCAAGCATATTTTTTCTTTCTTCACCTAGACAAGCCCTCAACCCTACATGTAGGTTATAAACCACTCTGTTAGAGGATACACATGTTGCATACATCTACTGAGGTATCCTTGTCTGTCCTTAGAATTTGTTTGACAATTAGATATGCACTACTTCAGAGCTAACCTCTTTTTCCCTATAAACCACTCCATCCCAGGACAAAGGTTTATTTATTATGTGTCTTTGGAGACCTACAGTATTAGTTGTTTCCAAGGAAAAAAAATGTAACCATTTAATCTCATTATTGGCTTTTTTTAAAATAAAGAATGGTGAATCAGTCGGAAAAATGGCAGCATCATCCAAACAGTTGTTCTCAAAGTGTTAGTTCACTAATGGTGCTTAATATTTGTAAAGAGGTTGTTTAACAATAGATGCACCCCAGAAGAGGGTTAGAAACTACAAACCAGTCATTTATTCACCTTCGGTCAGGACACACTAGCTTGCATTGTCTCAACTTCCTGTTAGAACAGTTCAACCTGTGTACAACAACCTTCATTAATCTACTTGGAGATAGAAATTAGATTTTGATAGCCAATTTAGCAGTTGTACCGCTACCCATTTTAGTCTTTTTTTGTCTTGTATCTTGAGTAGCAATTTCTTAAGCCAAAGTATTGGATCATAACATATAATATTAATGTAGCATTCAATTTCCAGTCAAACTAGAGTGAAACAACTCTCTGCTGTGACAAAGGACCACCTACCTCGTACCAACACTGTTTTTAATCTAGCATTTTGGCCTTGTATTAATTCGAGAGGTGCCAATATTCTTTTGACAGGCTTCTCTCCCACCATGCTGCCCAATAAGCCAGTGATTGATGCACCGCCTCCAGAATCATTGACTAGGACTGTGATTTCTCTGTCGACACACTGCTCGCATCTGATGTGGACAGACCTTTAAGGCAGAGCGCACTGATGGCTGGATGGATGGGATACACTGTAAAAGTACTCTAAAGACACATTATTGATTTATGTGTCAATAGCGTATGTGTGTTCAGCGGTTCCCAATGGTTTCTGATTGATCACCCACCAAGGCGTAAAGCCGCCATTTATTTAGTTGATTTTGAAAGCTTATAATTTATATTTCTGTGGGAATATAATAACTGGTGAACTTATGTGCTTATCGATGCCATCTAGGCTCCTATTAAAGACCACACAACTCTAACCCGAGAAAATTAATCCTGTATATGAGCAGAACTGGCTGAGATAAAGACTTCTGCTTTGACAATTTGCTGACATGATTTGGAACATGATGAGCAGACCCGGTTGCTCTCCCACTGAGGCAAGACAGAGCAACAGACCACAGTGAGGCCAGGGACGGCTACTAATGAGGAACTTTGTCAGCCCAGTGTCTGACACGATGAGAGGAGGAAATGAAGAGAAAGTAAGAGCGGAAGAGAAATGCAGTTTCAGCTTCAAATGGTTTCCCTGACTCAAATGACCCCCTTCTCTGCCCACATCAAATGGTCCCAATAGCGCAGGTGACACCTTGTTTTTGCCAGGAGCAATGGCGGTGGGCCAGTCTTTAGGGTAACAGGTGATGGTGCAGCAGAAAGTGAATGGCTTGGCAAGCCGAACCTGATCCAACTTGTTGTCTACAAAATACCGTGGTTTACAACTGTGGCTCAGAGTCCTGCTGATTTTCATGTAAAGGATAAGTTCACCCAAAAATGAAAATTTAGTCATTATCTACCCACGCCATGCCGATGGAAAGTCAGCTGAAGTTTCGTAGTCCACAAAACATTTCCTGACCTTCACAGCAAATCAGCGTTGCAGCATTGGAGTAAACAACTGAAGTAGATGTAGATTTGTTTAAAAATGAAAAACAAAAACAACCTCGTCCAGCGTAATCCAAATCTACGGATGCCTTCAGATCCCAAATTGATTTTAAAATACCTTATTCATCTTCCCTTTTTTTCTTTTTTTTATTATTTATACCCTCAACACGTGGTCCAGCTCATGCAACCACTTCAGACAGGGTGCTTTTTGCTTGACAGCAAACAGTGACAATTCGCTTTTAAAAGAGTGTAAATAGCATCTTCTCAAATCAATCAGGGATCTTGGGGCTTTCGAGAGAGACCTGGAATACACCGGATGAGCTGTATGAAGTCGTTTTATGTTTGTTTAGTTTGTTTCAGTCCTTTTTTTTTTTACATTTTAAAACAAGTGCCTGGCTACTTCAGTTGTTGAGGAGAATGCTGCGACACTGTTTCGCTGTGAAGCTCCAGAGATGTTTTTTTGACTACGAAACTTCACCTGACTTTCCATCAGCACGGGGAGGGGAGTAGATAATGACGGAATTTTCTTATTTGGGTGAATTTATCCTTTAAGCCATTGATTAGGGTCAGATTTACACTCAGAATACAAACTTGATGCATCTAGAAGAATACAACTGGTGATGTTCTTTGGACTTGGAGATCTGAATCCAGTTAGAAAACAAAAAGAAGCTATACAGATGTGGATATTCATATTCAAATGATTCCAGTTTCACTTGTACAAATAGCTCTGCCTCTCATCAATCATCATACCATTGAATGCACCTGATATTTGACTGTTTGAACTTGAATCTATATTATTATCACAGCAAAAATAGTACAGTATATTAGTAGTGCAAGCGTGATGCTTTAGTGGACTCTAGATATCACAGAGTATGGTATATATTCACCATTAACTCGATCTCCAGTAGCACACTAAAATTGCTTATGATTTATAGCAGCATTTGAATGTAGTACATGCGGACAAACATCCCTGTGTACTTAAATCCACCTTAATACATTATCTCCTTTTTATCTTTATTTGTTTACTTGCCGATTCAGGCTATCATAAATCTTTATGAGGCAATGTGTGTATCCGAGTAAATAAGCTGATGAGTTTAATGTGGTCCTTGTAATAAAATGTGATCTCTTTTACCCTTTGTGATAATGATCAAATGGAGCTCATGGACCCACTGCTCTTTGCACATAACTGCCTGTAGAAAGGGTGTGGGCAGTCATCAGCAAATAATAGCAGTGCAGTTGATAGCTATATCTTGAACAAATAAGTTTGTGACTCATCAGTAATTGCTCCATTTTGACTCAGACAATGTAGTCCATATAATTAGGTTCATGACAGAGGGGGGGCTGTCATCTTTAATATTATTACCGGAGGCAGCTCTGTCTGCCTTCATAACGAGCAGAATGTGTGGTCTTCATTTTGTTCTTTGAGCATGTTGGACTTTAATGTTCATATTTCCTTTTCATTTCATTTCCTTCTGTGATTTCAGTTGATCAAGATAACGTTTTTCTTATAAATCAGCAACTGGTTTAATTATCTTCTCTGGATCAATGTTTAATAATTACATCCACTGCCATGTTCCTCTGCCTATTTGTACGTTTCTAAAATGTTCACTGGCTGTCAGGTGCGACCGCGGAGCGCAGAGAAGTGGAGTATTTTCAGCTGCATCCATCCAGCATCGCCCTCCCGTCTCCCTCGCCCAGGGTGAAGTAGCCTTCTCCAGCCGGAGCGGGGCGTGTCTCTGTGGGCGGCCTCCTCCTCAGTGCGGTGCCGCTGCCACTACTGCTGATGCCGCTGTGTGTCTCCCCCATTCGAGTGGATGCAGGTGGGGATGCGTCAAAGCGCCCAGAAACACCCAGAGGCATCCGCCAGGAACACGGCGACGGGACCTCCACAATAAAAGCCCCAGCGATACATATCAACGTAGGCGTTTTCATTTGAAAAGGAGAAACAGAAGCTGCGTTGTGCGCCTTGTGGCTGGCTTGACAAGCAGGGATGCAGGTGGAGCGACTCGGCCAGGACCGTTCACATCTGTCTTGAAGGAGAGAGGAGGGAAAGAAAACCTGCGTTCTGGTCTGCTCAACGCTCTGGATAAAAAAAAAAAAAAGAAAGAAACACAGAAGCGTGAATTCCATCCAGGCTATATCCAGGGATATTTACAAACCTCCTCAAGTGTGAAGAATAAAATCGGAGGGATTGCCGCAAAACACAAGTAAGGACTTTTCTCTTCTTTGCTGTGACTATACGCGTCTGTGGATTTTCCCCTTGCTGTGAGGATTTGTCACTCTGTGCGAACGCTGCTCAAATAATGACAGGTGATGTCCGGAAGAAATAAAAAAAATAATAATAATAAAGCCCACACATTGTCCAATAATGAGCAATTGTTGGTTTGGTTTTGCTGAGAGGGAGCCAGCAGCAAACGATGCGTAATGGGTCAATATTTGGAGGAGATTTGGGAGGCGAGTGGATTTGAGGACTGCTGTTTGTTTTCTGCGGCTCTGGGAGCAGACACGTTGAATCCGGTGTGGGGGAGATGACGGACATATATGTTTTGAAGCCACGCGTGACAGCAGCAGAGGCGGAGTGTGGGTATTCAGCAGGGGGGAGAAAAAAAAAACACATATATCTCCATGCTCGGTGAAAGTCAGTTTGTGGGGCTTCTTGAAGCTGTGTGTTTACGCAATGTCCAGACGAGTTGTGAGGGGATATTCTCACAGGTTCCGCCACTCATTAATGAAGCCTATTGGGTTAGAATAAAAAAAAAAGGTTTTATTATGGCTAGTGCGACAGGCTGTGTATTATATTGATAGTACGTGTGGCCTAATTGTCACACACACACACGCACACACACGCGCACACACACACACAGCCTGCTGACTTGTACACGGACTTCTCCATCACTCCAAATTCCTGAATTGAAAATGGGCAGGATTTTTTTTACCCACACGATTCATGATTTTGGCATCATAGACCGACTTTATTATTATTATTTATCTGCCATTCCCCGTGATTATCATGATTTATCTCTGAAATGCTGCAATAAAATCTTTATGACACGGAAAATTAGGCCACCGGAGGCTATACTTTCTTTACTGAACAGCTGCATCACAATTGGCTGCTGAAAAAGCCGAGTGGCTGTGATCCGACACACTGTGGTGTTAGTGCTACCTCCGGAGTGTTTTTTCTTACTAAATGTGGTCAGCGTGATGTGTTGGAAATGCACGCGCGTACAGTACGTGGAGATTTGGGGCTCTACATTGCGCCGACTGCTGTGACTGCATGCGACTCCTGCGCCACCGTGTCGCCAAACGCCCACTGGGGTGCGTAACGGTGTCTCTACACAAAATCCCCCGAACCAGAGGATAAATAACAAGTACTACAAATCGGTGGATCCCTGATTTAGAGATGCAAGTGGGGTTAGTTCTACTCTGAATTATTAAAACGAGCTGAGGCTTCCTTGTTGAGCGGCGCAGAGGCGAATGGCAAGGACGCGAGCACAGCGAGGAGGGAAGCACATAGACAGCACATAGGATACGGAGCGTCCCTGTGAACGCCAGTGAGGAGACTGACCTACTGTGTCTCTTTTTACTGAAGCTGTGTGAATTTCACACAATTAAACAAGAAACCACTGGCTTGACATTTTTCACAGTATTTGCATCGTGATCACTTGTTTAAAACCACTTCCTCGTGTTGTTTGTGTCATGTGCTAACTGGGAGTACATTTTCACTGTAAGAACAATGGCATTCACACACTCTGCATTGAATTTTAAAGATTTTGCTGGAAAAAGAAAAGTGACAAATAAGTTTATCACACAGTGCCATCTGACAGATACAGAGGGGTGTCCCTGCGCTGATTGACTGGCTTGAAATCATTGTTTGAAATACAATACAGTCAGGATGATTGGCTGAACCACACACAGGAAGTGGTAGTGTCTATTGAGCCTCCTGTCTTCTTAATGCAAATGAATGCTAGAAATCAAGCAAGGTGATGTCCGGGGTGTTAACAGGCCAGAAATGTGTGGACTCGAGAGACAAAAGGCCATGTTGAAGGACTTCCATGGCACTTGACCCCCGGGTCAAACATCTATTTTTCTGTCTTTTTCAGCAGGAAACCTCATCATCATTCAACCAAAGAATTACAGCACCAGTATTGCTTCTCCTGAGCACAATTTGGCATCCAGCTGTTAATTTCCAATTAGCAAAAAAGAAAAAACCTCTCTAACAAAAATGATTCCTCCATCAACTCAGTCTAACGACTCTGGTTTTGACAATAGCTTTTGAAATACCTAAATAGCTTCTCTCCTTTATAATAATACATACTGAGCAGACGCTGTCGGCAGAAAATGGGCCCATACATGATTCCACTTTTGTTCTCAGGGCTTTCAGTGCACTTCATGAAGGGTGCTTAACATTGCCTTTGTGGGTTGAGATGACTTATAATAATTGCAAATTCCCCTGCAATTTGAATAATTTCTCCAGACCTTTTCACTGTTTGTTATTCGGTGAGTGCAAAAAGTGGATTTGAGGTCCTGTGCTTCTCTTTGTTTTCGCTCATCCCTGTGACATGAGGTTTCCAACAACTTTGCTGAATACAAATCTGTAGCTTTTCAACTCAAATGCCATCATTCTGGGTCAACACACAATCTGCATGTCATTTGAATGCTGCGATAAAATAAGAAAAAAAAAAACACCTTGCATAATGTTAACTTATTGTGAAGTGTCCACTATGTGGGGGTTCTGTGGGTGAAATCTGTAGACCCAGTTTGTTAGCCTCAGAGAATAAACTTGATGAAGGAGCTGGATCTCATGTGACTTTATAAGATATTCAGTCTCATGCTGGGTATATTTAGGCCAAGCACAGCCCTCGAAGCAGCTGTCAGATTGGAGGCATCAGTCAGAAACTCTATCCGTTCACAGGTCAGTGTTTTGAGCAGCTGTCATTTTCCCCTGACAGAGAGCCCCGGCACTGTCTTCTATCTCACCTCTATCAAAACATGGGCACTCACACCGTCCCCACACCTCTCCCCGCCCCGCCGCGCCCCTCCAGTTCACCACCACTGAGACTGAGTGAGCAAAATTGGAAGAGAAGAGAATCAGAATGGGTAATCTTCCTGTAATCCCTTGCACGGCGGCAAAGAGAGCAATCTGCCTCATTAACTCACTCTTCTGCCGTTCGCCGTCTGGCCCTCATCCATCTTCCCGTCCATCCGTCCACCATCCGCCTGCAGAGAGGCAGAGAAGAGAGGTTAAGGGGAGCTTTGGGGAGCTATAAAGGAGGCAGACACTTTCACTTGCATAAAAAAAGGGAGGAAATGCAAAAGGAAAATGAACGATTTCGTCCCACTCCCCCTCACGCCCTCCATTTTAGCTATGGGGGCCATGATGAGGGAAGACATGCCCAGCTTGCTCTTTTTCCCGCCCATCTATCGCCTTTCTCCTTTGATTAAGCAGAAGCAGAGCAGACACAGAAGAGCCTATGATGGAGAGATGAACTGAGGGACCTCCTCTTGTCTCTCTTAGTGATTGCATGAATGGTTTGTGAGAGAGAGAAAAGGAGCTGGTAGACAGAGAGAAACAGGAGGGAAGAGAGGATACAGCATGGCCTGTCGATCCGATCAAGTTACGCCCTTCCCTCCTGCGAGGCCACGCTGGTAGGATATCCGAATCTAGATTGAGACTAATATTAGTCAGTCTGACAGGACATTTATTATTGAGGATGTCAAAGTTTGCACATCTCTTGTCGTGCTGTTGGCTGCGGAGGCAAAGGCACAAAACTGTCGTGTGATGGCACCAGTTGAGTTCAAAGCCCTGCACTGCTTTTAACAGCCTGCCTTTGGTCTTTCTAATTGAGGAAGATTGGAGAGACTTGGGTGTTGAAAATGCTGGATCTGTGCCACATACTCTACTGAAATCCACAAAGATTGGGTCATGAATTCATTCAGCGGAGCTCATAAGTACATCTGAATCTTGGATGAGGATTTCTTTTCCCTTTCTCAAATAGTTGAAAGTATTGTAATCCCAGCCCCCTTTTTTCATATCTGAGTAACCCCCAATAAGCAAGCACTGCCAATGAATTAATGAAGATGTTCTTTGTAGCCTGCAGTTAGAGCCTGATCTGAAATATTTGCATTACCATATTGCTCGCCTTTCAAGAGGCACAAGCGAGATCCTTGGTGCTACAGTCAAGCTGGAATTTGTAAAAGAGAATGGGAGAATATCAATAATAGAGAAATAAAACAGACATTTTAAGCCACTTATCTAATGTCTGCCACACCTCAAATGTCATCGCCCTCAGGTGTCAAACCCAACTAGACCTGTGAAAACTCTCGTCCCAAGAGAACTGTAGGACTTTAGGCTTATGTTTCAGGTGTGGGACGTGTCTCTTTAGCACCCTCCAGCAAGCTGTTTAACCTAAATTACTCCAGCGCAAAGGCAGCTGCTGTTTCCCAGGTTTAAAAATATCACCCCAGACTCCCTACCTCCCCATTTGGAAGGGCACGTTCCGGACAAAATGAGCTGATGTAACCTCGCTGTTGATGATGATGTATCATGTTCACCTGCAACCTGAAGATAGCCCTTCCTCTCAGACTCAGTAGTAAACACTGGCCGCTTTTTGCACTGTAGAGCCTGAAATTGTTCTGAGCCTCATTCTGGCTTTGCGTCATCATACGTGAGCTCCAAGACTGTCCCCATCTTTATCCATTCCAGGGTATGCTAACATGTGGTTAGCTGTGAAAGGATCCTATTTCAAAGTGGAGCAGGTTGCATAACAGGGATATGGGACACAAAAAACCCCACATAAGAGTTTTATGCTCATAATTGAAGAGTGGGTGTTAGTAACTAATCCGTATGCTGTGGGATATCACTCATCCACACTATTTCTAGTTTTGCATAATCATGCAATTTGTTTGCATAACACTTGCATATCTATCTACACAATAGCATTTGCTTCCAAAGACAAGTGCTGGACATTACCATCAGTCACTCACTCGCTTTTCGGACACAACCTTGTGCAATAAAATGTAAAGTAATCCACAATAAGCCTTTTTTCTTTTCCTCTTAGGGAATGTTTAATTAATTCATCCTATGGTCAACAGAGCATATTATGAGACTGTTTCCCACTGGAACAATGCACAGCATTTTCTACGATGCAGGGGATAAAGACAGTCCAAGGAAAGTTCAGAGTCATCACTCTGAATATAAATGTGCTTGTGTTCCCCAACACTGATTTGTATATATTTATATATTTGTATATCACACGTGATCTGTAGCCACAGACATGGACATACAGCCAGTTGAGCTCCCTCAGACATCCTTATTAATGTCTCTGTTTATGTTTTATCTTTTGAATCCCCCTCCCAAGTCCTTAGCTGACTCTCAGCAGAGCACCTTGAAAACTGTAAGTATTGCTTTCAGTCAAGTGCCCTTAAGAGAATTGTTGCACTCCTCCGCAGTTTATTCATCTCCTAGATATCCATAAGGCCTTTACTTGTCGTGTAATAGATGAATACTTTCAGAGAACCACCTCTGCAGCCAAATCAGCACAAGGTGTACAAACTTGAGCTATACATGCTAAGATCTCCACAGGCTTACAACTCCATCTCTGGCTACATTTTAAGGTTTAGCTATCTCCAGTACCAGAATGCACCTGTTCCTTACGCTCCATTCACTGGCTGAAATTAGGTCTGGATTGTCCCCACCTGTGGAAAGGATGGGCTGAGTGTCAGGGGGCACTTGGGTGCTGATGGGGGTCATGATATTGAGATACTGTCTACCGCTGCGGCCGAGGCCACACTCAGCCTGAGCACGACAGCACTTTCCCCGCCAGGCAATGGAGAGGGATGGCTATTCTGCGTGCTACAATGGCCACTTCACTGCAGAGAGCGAAAGGCTTTGGTGGGGCACAATGGGTCCTTTTAGAGAGGTGGTGCTGCTGCTGCCGGGGCCTGCATTGGGTTTGTGCAGCCAGCGTACCTTCATCAGGCTTCTCTTGTCACCGATACGGTGGCGCTCTGTTTGCAGACAGCCACAGGGCAGAGTGTGGGAATAGCCATCATTTATCCCATAGAACTCTCACGTCGAGCGCTCTTAGCAGCCAAGGACGTAGGTTGAGCAGGCAGGGTCAAACAATTACCCAGCACTATTCTCTCAGTTGTAATGAGCCAGGAATAGAGAAGCGCAATTGAGCGATGACTGCTGACACCATTTTGTGATTCAAAGGAGAAACACAGAAATGAAATGGGCACTAAAATTCAATCACATTTGGCTTTATTGTGTTTTTATAGTTGTTATGTATCTTGCTGTCTTTGTTTTTTGCGGTGGAAAATTGTATGTGTGATCGCTACGGTGGTAATTTTTATTTGCGCCGTATGTCCTGCTTCAAACTTTAGTTTTAATAGCTTCTCGAGGGTTGATGCAGATTTTTTTTGCCATTTCCCTGTTTGTCAGGGGCAAATGAGGCCTGTGTCACATTTGTGCAGATCTGCCACTTCGGCTGCCGCTTTTCCAGTTTGAAGGGGAAAAAGTAGAGACGTGAAGGCTGAATGTGTCAGAATGATGGTAAGAGGAAAAGAGGGGGAGGAGGAGGAAGAGAGAGAGAGAGGGAGAGAGCAGAGTCCCACACCATCCGTCCCTCCCTCCATCTCAGTCCAGCCATTTCAATCCAACCATCCATCCGGACAGCTTCAGTGAGACTTGCTGACTAACTGCTCTGATGCAGTGCAGGCTTTTCTTTAGTCTTTTGGACCACGTCCCTCTCCAGACTTGAACATTTTCGCTGTTCAGTGCACAGTAGACACAGTCCCACAAGTTTTTCTCCCCCGCTCTTTCATGATTACAAATCAGGGAGCCATCCAAAATGTGTACTTATTCGCAACCAAATCCAAGACTTTCCCTACTTCTCAGATTATATACGTTATATACTAGTTTGATCAACTCTATAACTGATATAACACATTACTGATGCAGGATATAGGATTGTGATGCCACACAAAAAATGCTAACTTTACATTTCCAGCTACCACAAGTGGTGATTTGTTTTACTACTGACACTGTTGAGACAGGCAGTAATAATTTTCATTGCTCATTTACCAACCAAAAAAGGACATAAGAAGGATGGTACCAGCTGCAAAATCTGAAACGTCATCAGCAAAAAACACAGGATGTCACATTGTGCGACAGACAGGGTGAATCACCATCAAGCACTGACATCACAGATGCTAAGTTGTCGAACGTCTTGTTTTAATACAACCTAGAATATTATTGTAGCCAATACCATTCCAATTAACAAGTGTTTTAGAACACTCCTGGTCTAGTTTCAGCAGTCTGAAGATGTCCAAAACTGCAGCCTCTCAAATCATGGCCCAGAAATTAAATAAGCCCACATCTGATTGTTTTGGGATCAGAGCCACTCTACCCATCAATGGTGCTAATTGTGAGGGTTTAGCACTGACCAGGTTTCCAAGTCTCTCTGTGTGTCTGTGTTTTTGTGTGTCTCTCCCTTTTCCAAATGGAGCAGTCCAGGTTTCATCAGTGTTTTCCCTCTCTTCCAAGCTGGTGTGACACACCATTTGGCCTGGGTGTTATGGGGGCTGGCATGTATGGTGACTCGTGCCTACGACTCTGCAGTGAAGCCCTGGAATAACTCTGCAATTTGACATGGCCCCTGGTGTACAGCAAGCTGCAGAGTGTGGGAGACAGGAAGGGTGTGTGTGTGTGTGTGTGTGTGTGTGTGTGTGTGTGTGTGTGTGTGTGTGTGTGTGTGTGTGTGTGTGTGTGTGTGCGTGTGTGTGTTTGTGTCACAGATGGTTTTAGCAGCAGACATGCTTGTGTCTGTTTTGAAAGCGTGGATCCCTGGTAATGTATCAGGGATTTTCCACCATTGCTGTGGCCTGTCAGTCGGCCACCCTTTTCGGTTCTCTGAAATCGAGGACAGACTACAAGATATCTTGACATTTTCCGTAACTAAGTTTGCAGGCAAAACGCAAAATTGCAAATGTGCAGGCATGACAACCTGTATTTCCAGAATCAGGTACAAGAAAACGTCTACCTCAGACTTTTACCTCTAATGCAACACGACAAACGGCTATACAAAATGAAAGGCAAACAACAACGTTAATGTGGATGTTTAAGCAGAAGCGTATCCAATATTACCCTCACAGAACAAATATTACACCAGAAATACAGTTGTACACAATACAGTAGGAGAAAGATCAATATTATCACAATGAATAGCTTCCAGGCTGACAGAGAATCAGAGGAAGATACTAACATAGAAAACAGGAAAAAAATAAATGGAAAAGAGCGAGAAAAAAGGCAAACACAGGTAGATCACAGGAGGCCAGCAGACCTCTGAGGTCCTTCAGAACACAGATGCTGTGTTGAAAAGTCTGCCCCACCAAAGCCCTATCAAACTTCTTCAGAGCATTATCGATCCAAAGCTTTCTCTCTCTTGCCAAGCCATTTTCTCCAAGGATCCCGCTATCTGCAAGGCGGGCACTTTGCTCCAGTTACCCACTATTCACTCGCTAACCCTGCTCTGCCGTCAGCCATGAATCTATAAGACTTAGTCACACCTGTGTGGCCCGGAGCAAGTCAATGAGGAGAGAGAGTAAGTGTGTTGTTCTCCCCTCTAACATTAACATCTCCATCTTCTTCCTGGTTTATCCTTTTGTTATTCTCAGGGAGGGAAGAAACAGGAATGTAGTCTCCGCATTCTCACAGTGCAGTGGTCTCTTTTCATGATTTCCATGCGCTTTCATAGATTTGCAAAGTGATCACATCAGCACTTTGAAAAGCATCCATTATTAATGGGACAAGACATCATTGGTCTCTTGTTGATGATGTGTGAATACATTGAAAAAGGAATGTGAAATTGGACATTCCTGTTGGGATATCTTATTCTCTCAATGTTCTGCCTACATTAATATTAACTATCATTGTCAGTGATTGCCACAGAGAAGCGACCATATATTGTGTATACTGTATATACAGCTTTGCAATGCCATGCTACGCCTCTCAAGCTCAGGTTGTGCTATGATATCTATGTCAGTGAAACAAACACCTATAAGTGATTAAACCCAACAGATATGTCCCCGGGCAATCAGCAAAAAATGGGGAGTGTAAAGATGATGATGTGACTCGCAACCTCTTGAAATCCAGAAAGTCTTGTGAACTACTATTTAAACCAGGTGTTATGAATCACCGGTATAAAAGAAAGAATCATTTTTGTAAACTAGCTTTTGTCCCACAAATTTATTCTTAAAGTGATTTCATGAGTCATGAGTCATGTGAAATAAGCGAAATATTTATTACAGTTTGAAATTTCAGAGCAATTACATTGATATCTGAGTGAAGTAGAAAAGTAAATCAGTCCACTTGAAAAGTAAATTCCTCTCTCAAGACTCAAATCTTGTCAAGCCACAATGGGTGAAGTGGAAACAAAAAGAAGATTCTCAGCAAAGCCTCATTTGCTTTTTTGGTGCATCTTTTTAAATGTCATTAATTCATTTTTATTATCTTTGTTCGTATCACCTCTATCCATTACCTACAGTTAAATCCTGAGTGTCAGCTCTGAGATTTTCAGTGACCTTACCTGATGTCATTAAGTGCTTGTGGCACACTCCACAGTGCATTGCCACCTCCAGACTCTGGTTTAGAGCAGGAGAGCTGAACCAGAAACAATGGGTGCAAGATGTACTGTGGGAGAGGCTGCAAGGACTTCATGACTATCAAGGAAGGACATGCTTTGTGCACACGGTCCATTGGCACCCTTCAGCACCACATCCTTCCCACACTGTTTTGTCCATCTCACAAAGCCAGACTAGTTGGTTAGTCAGCTAACCTTGGGTTTAAAACTCTTACCTATTTCATAACGATGTTTTACTTTTAACTGCAAATCACCCTGGTTACCTTTGCTGCATATTGAAGCTCACATGTTCAGGATTTAATCAGCATTTTTTTTGAAAAACTGAGTCAATACTTTCAACATTTTTAGATCATTTGCTCTCTCTAGCTGTCTAACAAATAGCAAGTAGATGTTAGTCGAGTGTAGATATCAATAATGAATTAAATTTAGACTATTAATTGTGCTACAAAACCCCCACCATCGATTGGTCCGGTGTAAACTGTTGCACTCATATTTCATCATTGCAGCTCTGGAGAACATGAAACCAACTTTTTAAATAGAAATGTTTTTCACAGAGTCGATACACAGTGCTGTATTAATGGAAAGTTAAGAATGTCCACTGTGTTGTGATAATACTGTGCATCTCAGCCTTTTTATTTGTGCATTTTAACTATCTGCCTTACACTTCCAGTTTAGCCTTGGCAATAGAAGTAGTATTTTCTTTTTACTATCACGATGTTTGTGTGGCTCAGACTGAATTACCATTATGTTTCTTATTCATTCATGAAATATGAGCATTTTTAATATTAATTTTTGATTTTTTCCAAACACTTTTATACCCTAGGTTATTGAACATCTTGAAAGTGTTTAAGTATGTGACGGCCTGCAAAAGTATTTGTGGTTTCATTTATGTGTGCTTCTATTTTTACATTCTGGTTGTGTGTTTTGTTTACATATTTTATATAAATCCAATCTGTCATTTGTGTGTGTCCATTGTCTACGAGGAAATTCTACAGTTAATGTTACACTGCATAGAGATCTACTTTTCATGGAATTCCTGGAAGGTTGGCTACAGTGTGCAGGAACAGGTATATTCAGTCAGCAGCCTTATTCATAGCAGCACGAGAACTCAATTGCATAGCATCGAAGAAAAAAGTAAACAGTCTGACAGTGGTTTACTCCATGCATGCGAATGCAAGCAGTGCTGAAAGGAGAGCCGCGCTGTTGATTCATTATATTGGACAGTTCCTTTCCTCAGCCCACTCTGTCTCCACTCTCCCATCTCCTCTCCAAACCAGCCAATTGTTTCTGAGGGAGTGAGAGGATTTCAGCACCTTGGATAGCTCTCGATCCTGGACTGCAGCTCACGCTGCCTCTACCATTTTTCTCTACTGTAGCATTGAGGAGCTCTTCTTTCAGCACCTAGTTCTACGCACTCTCCAGCACAGTTATTGCACTCACTTTCTCTCTGTGTGTGTGTGTGTGTGTGTGTGTGTGTGTGTGTATGTCGTTGGTAGAGCTCCGTGGACAGACCCCCCCCCCCCCCCCCCCCCCCCCCCCCCGGCAGAAAGACTGCTGCTCTGGCTTTTTATGATGGATTGTACATGTGTATGCATGTGTCTTAGTCTGTGAGTGTATAAAGGGGGACTTGAATTGCACACATTTGAACTATGCTATACAATCTTATTCTCGCTCTCTGCCTCCACCTTTCTGTTTCTTTCTCCCTCTAATTGTGGGTCTGGCTTGGCCCTGTCATTGTTTATCTTTCCATATAGAGCTTATACTTTTACTCACTGCTATTGCAGAGCTTAATGGCAGGTCTCAGAACGTAAACAACCATGAAATGACCCAGTCAGACCCGTCTCTAAATACAATACAAAGGTTGTTTGCGCGTGTGCCTGCGTGTGTCTGGTGGTTGCTTGAGCTGCTGTTTTTATTAATTATTGACTTGTGTGTAGCCAGTGGGAAAGGTTTGTGGGCCTTGTGGGATAACACTGTGATTATGTCTGATTTACAGCCCTCAGTCCTCCGAGTGATGACTGTGCAGGACTTTTTCCTCTTCCCCCTCTTCCTCCCAGCACCCTTCTCTTTTCTTACTCACCCCACACTTGCCTTGCATCTAGCACTATTTTATTTTTATTTATTTTCTTAATATAAATATCAAGCTAGACTTTAGACCGGCATAATAGAGGCTTAGGGTGAGAATTGCTGACTGGAGCCCTTTGATGTTTTGGCTGCTGTTTTTTTGCGTCAGGTCATGGTGTAAATGTAGTGAAGAGGTCATGGAGTGTTAAGCCCAAGCCTCTTAGTGCACTTAAGGTAGCCGCAGAATATCTATGTAAGCTCTTTTGAAGTGCATAAATTTTGTCTGATGCCATGTGCAACGTTTTCCACTGAAGGAAATACTGTAGTGATTTATGGGGTATCATCGGATAGCAGTTGTGCTCAGTGTGCAGTTGCAGCGCAGCACCATGTGGCTGTGTGTGTAAGTGTGCAAGAATGCAACAAAGTAGATTAGATTACATCAACTTAGAAAATGCTGTTTTAAGTATTTATCATGCAGGATGAAATATACTTTAGCACAAATACACAGTTTATTAACAATGCCAGGATGCCAGTTCCAGCAAGAATGATCACATTATTCAGCGTGCCTACTCGTCCTTTAAGAGAAAGGGGTTTTTTGCCCAGGAATGCATATGCATTATGTGTATAAATTTTTTGCATGCGTGTGCCCTGTTGATGTCCCAAGGCACCACCTGTGACCTAAGGAAGGGTAAAGTTGGTGTGCTGATGTGGCAGCTGATGCCTTTCCCACCCCTACAGATGGCCCCGATAGGCTGCAGCACGACACAGGGACAGCTGCTGGGTGTCAGGGCAACAGAGAGAGAGAGAAAGAGAGAGGGGGTTGGGGGGTGAGAAGGCAAGAGAGCGTTTTGGGTGGCATACATGTTTGTGTGTGTGCTTTGTGTACAAACAAATACAAACTGTCTCCTTACCTCTTCTTCCGTTTCTCACCTTCGCACTTAGTGCACCAATTTGCAGCTACACACAGTGCAAAGGACAATCAGTCAGGAGCATGAACAGCTTCAAAACAATATTAGTTTGGGCCTGCTTGTTCAGTCAGAGGGAAAGGACAAGTAAAAAGTGTAGAAATTAGGTAAAGGTGAAAGAGAAGTGATAACAATAAAAAAGAAATGAGGAGAGAATGGGGCAAGGAAATGGGAGTAATTTTTAGAGGAGGAGGAGGAGAGATGATTCGGTTTGACAGAGGAAGGAATGGAAGGGGAGGAAGAGGGGGAGAGAAAAATGTTCCTCTTTCCACTTAACGCAGTAAGAGTCTCCCAGACAAAGAGACAGACAGAGACAGAGTGGAAATTAGGTTTGGTGAGGGCACAGAGAGTAACCTGTGGTTTGACATTGGCTCACCTTGGCTGTCAGTCAGTAGGAAGGAGGGGTTATCTGTCTCCCTCCGGTCCACTCCCTGCTGCTTTAATGAATTTACTGAGGCCTTGGGAATGACTAATACACTTGTTTATGGAGGTAGGAAAACAGGTGGCAGTAAATTTCACCTCTAGCAGTTATTTCCTGTGGGGAACCAAATAGTCCTGCAGGCTGGGGCCCATGTGCAATTTGGTTATCATTTTGTAGGTTTGAATCCAAATCATGACCTTTGGTATGTCTCCCCTGAGCTTTCTATTATTTCATCCCGACCAATATAGTGTCTGTGTCTGTTAGTTTTTTAGCTCAATTTTCTATCATTTCTGTAAAAGATTTGAACCCCAAATCACAGGTAATTGAAGAGAAAGGTCTCGTGGTAATAGTAAGATCCAAATGAATCCCAAATGTGGGGTGAGGTTTTTCTTTCCGCTCTGTCTGCTTGCCTCCACGGTTGGCCTATTGCTACCAAACCATCCCATCCTTCATTCATATGCTCCACTGACTGTGCTGCGTCAAATAGGCAGCCCATGAACTCAGGGGGAAGTATCCACAGAGAGATGGGATGGTGAGCTGCAGGGTGTTGGTGCAGTTGGCCCGTTGTAGGAAGCGAAGTGGGGAGTGAGGAGAATGCAGCTATCATCCATTCCTATTAGAGGACAGGGGAGAAGGAGGAGGGCTAGTAGGGAGGGATGGGAAAGAGACAATAAGTCACAAGATGCCAAGAGCGCACAGAATAGATACAAAGTGAGGAGAAACATATCACTCATAGTCATGTTCATGCCAAGGATGAGAGGCAGGGAAAGCAAGCACAGACAGAGGAAGAGAGAAAAAGAGGGACTAAATCTCCAGATAGAGACCTTTACCTCTGTGCAGTGTTAAATGCTAAACATGTTTCTGCTTACTGCAGAACATGGCTCTCTCAACCCTTCGGGCCTTTTCCTTGCTTTTGACTCCTGAGAAGGGGAGGAGTGGGAGAGCAGAGGACTGGGTATGTCAGAGGTAGCTGTAGGCTGCTTGCTTGCCTGAAATTGCTAAGAGATCTGCTCCCTTGCTGGTTAGCTTAGCTCAGTTCAGCAAAAAATGGCATGTATCCAATTTCTGATTTTATTCTTTTTTCTCTCTAGATTGTTCTCTTTGGCACTGTGGAGCACTTAGAATATGCATTGGTTCAAGTTGAGTGATGAAACTGACAAGATTGACTCTGACAAGATGGACTGATAGCATGGCATTGCCAGAGGATGTCTAAGAATATAACAGAGTTTCAGAATTATTGACAGATTTCTCTCTATGTCGGGAGACGGTATTCAGTATGAACTAAAGAGAAATAAAGAGACTGATCCCAATGAACGTCCACTGCATATTATTTTTCAATCCAGCGAATGGATTTTCTATATAAAGAAGTTATAATATGATCTAAACATGGCACTAGAGGGTAGCTGTTGAAGTGTCAGAAACGTATTAGAAAAGGAGTATTATGAAAAGTGACGTAAAAGCAACTAGTGGAAAAATGCAATGACCACCTTGAACACTTGCTTTTCCAGGCCTGCTTGCTTGCTGCCATCTTCTTAACTGCCTATTCATTGAAAAACTTTAACCTCTCCCTGCCTATTAGATGATAAAATGTTTTGTTGAATGTCATTTGCCTTGCATATTATGCACTATTTGCACTACCAAATGTCTTGACTAAAACTGAGCAGTTGCTGGCAATTATTGATATTCACTTGTGCATGTTTATGTGAATGTCATAATATTAATATATTAGGATGTGAGTATTTAGCTGTAACCATTGAAGCACGAGAAAAATATGAATACATAGGCCTATATACAGTGCATGTATTCTAATAAACGCTGTCTCTACACCAATGCACAGAAAAAGAAATGCTATAATCAATTAGGGCAGTCAATGTAATAATCAATGCATATTATAATTTCATATTTTACCGAAATTTGCTATAAATACAGTCGCTGAGCCACTAGAAAGCATTCAAACAGGTTTTTAGAGCAGAGTTGTTTGGAAGTGTTGAGGGTTTCGTGCACCACGTGACCAAGATCAAATTGTTGCAACTCTCATTTTCATCATCTCTGGTACACCGCTGCACCTGACGCCTCGAGACAGCGGTCCACGTTGGCAGGTTCGTCGGTGCTGAGAAGAAGACACCAAGAAATCAATAACGGAGATAAACTACAGAAAATTATGATGCAACGACGAGTTTTAAAGTCGCCGACATATTCTGTAGCGGCGAGGACTAGCAGCCAACTACAAGTCAACGTGTTGAGTGTTCAAATGAGTGATTAGTGCCGCGACAACTAGCTTAATTGTCTTCTTGCCTAAAGTGACGCGCAGACATCTTGGCTTTCGCGAATTTGGTGGATACAAAAGTGCAGCACGTCAACCTGGTGAGTGTGTTACTTTATTCAGTCGTCTTTTCTCGCATTTAGCAAATATTAACAGAGCTGTGTGTCATTACTGCACATTACAACTTGGTTTATGGAGTTGGGGAGTTGTTAGCTTATTAGCGCAATTCTTTTCATTAATGACGCAGTTCGTGGTGTATTTAACGACAACATAAAACATGTCTAGAGCAGCAACAACAAACTCGTTTCTTGTAGTTTCAAACTCTTTTAAGAGATTGTGTCTTGTAAGAGCTCGTAGTGTAATATAACAGTTTTTTTTAGTTTATATTTCTGGCTAATTAGGCCTGCACAGTTTGAGTGAAACTCAGGTGACGTGAATGATTAACCAAACCATATAACAAGTACTGGTAAAAAGAAATAATATGAGTTGGGCTATGCCAGTAAAACATTCTGTACGTGCTTTTAATCAGAAAAATAAGCAGAAAAATAAGTTGAAAATACCTGTGCGAAGACAAGTGGCACCCTTTTTCTGAGGTATAAAACCAGTAGCAACCTTCAGCGGACTTCACATTTATGTCAGCATTCAGTGTATGAGTGCACTATGTGTCAATGTTTAATTGTATTATATAGTAATACTGCATTACGGTAACTGAGCAGTATCAGTGTGGCTTTGGGACTTAAATGCCACTCATGGAGTGTGATGCTCCTTTTCCCTTAACACTGGATATGATTCTTGTGGGGGCCGCACTTGCCTAACAAGTCTTTGCCATTTGCTTTGGTATGAATCAGTGAGGGTTTGTTGAGGCATTGTTTTAAGGTTCATATGACAACATTTTAAGAGAACAATTCTACTATAAGTAAAAACACAATTTAGCTTTCATCAGCTCAGACCTCCACGAACCACTGTCAGATCAGAATTGAAATTAAATGCTAGTGCTGGTTTTGAAATCTCCTCTACACAAAGTCTTATTCTTACGCTTTTGCTCTGAAACCCTAATTGTGTCCTGGGATAATAAATCAGCATCATTTTTGCAATAAGGTGTAAAAGAAAGGAAATAACTATTCCGAACAAATTAAGTTATTAAGAGCAAGGTAATTTTCAGGTTAAATTATTGTTTAGGATCTGAGGTGAAAGTGCATTTGGAGTTAGCACGTTAAAGACACAGCAGGATTTTGAAAGCATTTTCAGTGCCTCAAACCTAGTGGCTCAGCCGTGGTGGCTCATCATCAGTGATGTCATGACTGGACAAGCAACATCTTGAACATAAAACATGCCCAGCGGTGCTGAATTAAAAGGTCAATCATCACTGAATGCATGCTTCATTGGTTTCTTCTCTGAACTCACAGTCATCTTACTCAGGTCTGTGTTTGTGCTGCTGTATGCCTGTGCCTTAGTTTGCACCACATTAATGCTCCTAGGGTTTTCTGTGTGTCAGTATGTGCAATAGTATATGTGCTCATATTTTTGTCTGTGTGTAACTAAAGGTGTGCGTGTTTGTGTGAGTATGAGCGGATGTAAGGGAGTATTCATGGATCCTAGCCTGTGGGCAGGAAACATCATCTTTTCTTGTTTACTGGGGAGGGATGTCTCAGAGTGTAGGCTGCTTTTCGCAGAGCTGCTGCCCATTGGTATGTGAAGGCCTTATAATTGAATTAGCCCAGGCCTTATGGCCTAATGTTGGAGGCATGCTGAGGTCCAACACAACATTGCTTGCTCATTATTTGTGAAAGGAGGTCAGGAAGAATTGTATGTGGAAGTGCGTGTCATTATTAAAGATGGGGAAGACATGAAATGATGTGTGTTTTGTGGGACTTTTGTGACTTTGAGATCAAAATTCAGGCACTTTCTTATTCTCTCACTAGGTTACCTCGTCCTGCCCTGTACCACATGTGCTGTGCTGTGTCTGTGTGTGTGTGTGTGTGTGTGTGTGTGTGTGTGTGTGTGTGTGTGTGCGCGCGATGGGTCTAGCCAGGTGCTAGATTTATGCCAGTGCTCTGGATGTGGTGATGATTGCTTCATCATCAGGCCCCGTGTAAATCTGGGAATGTTTAATGGCTGTCGGACACGTCCATCAATCAGAGCTCTTGGGGCACTTAGGGAGCCAGAAAACTGTTGTGGTTTATCCAGCAGTAGCTGAGTAGCTCTGATAGTGATAGTGCCATGCATGGGTTGAGGATACATTCTGTATCACACACACACACACACACACACACACACACACACACACACACACACACACACACACACACACAGCACAGCGGGTTGCCCACAGGTGCTAGCCACTGCTGAAAATGCTGGGGCACAATCATTTATTTCAATCGGCCTTCTGTCAGTTTTGCATAGTTTAGCATAGCCACCTGAGGATTGAAGAAAAAATGTATGCATATTTGCAATCGCTGACATATCAGCGAAACAGCACTTTGCCTTCCCTGATCAATTGTGTGTGCTGCATTACATCACTCTGAGATAATGTAGCCTAGCCCATCCATCTAATTCCCTTACTGTGCCATTCAGCTGCATTTTATGTTCTTATAGGCATCTCCTCTGTGCTGCTGGATGTGTCAGGGAATCTGTGCATTTGCATGTCTCTGCTTTTGCATTTACTCATTGGCAGCTTTCACCAGCTGTCTTTTTTGCATTTTAACCTAGCGGCAGATCACACAAAATATGCTTAAGACACATTTCTGCCTCGCACAATACGGCCGCAGTAATATGTTCACTTTTAATGGCCTACAATCAGTTTTGTAGTCTGGGGTTTGAAACCATGGCACTGTGGAGGATGTCTGCGTGTATAATGAGGATTAAATCATAGATGGGTCGGGAGCATTTCCGAGTACAGTGTCGAGACACTGCTGTGGTTTGGGTTTTAGTGCACACATACTCGCACACCGAGGAGGCCAAGCATTTAAGCCCCACGGCGTAGCAGACAAATGCATTTCTAAGATATCATTGTGCATAATTTTGCACAAACAGACGGCCTCGTTGGTCATGTGCTTGGCTGTATGAATTGAACGACTATGATTGTTATCAAGTGAGAATCACTCATATGGAATTGATCTTCAGAAAAATTATGATGCTTTGCTGAAGAGAAAGAGCAAGACGAGTGAAGAGGAAATTGATCGAAAGGGAGGTTAACATTGGCAAGACAGGAGGTTGGAGTTCATTGTCAGAGGGGCCATGTAAAGTGGAACTTAAATTCACTGTGGTAACTTTGACTTCCACAGAAGCACCCTGTGTTAGCTAGTCCTGCAAGAGAGATGGGCAGAGAAAATTGCCACCATTTGATATTCAAATAATATTCAAATATTCAAATAAAAAGCTTGTGCTTTACAGTCCCTCTGGCTTTCTCTATACAACTGGCCTGTCTATCCTTCCCTCTCCCCTTTTCCTCCTCTGGTTTCTATGTCTGTTGTGTATCTCCTCCCCCATTGAGCGTGTTTTAACACTGTTTTATTTCAAGGCAAATGCAGCTTAAGGGGCATTTCAACTCTCACGGCCAGCGGCTTGTTTAATTTTGGTGCATCCAGCAGTGGGGAAAAGAGACTGTACATTATACTGTCTCTCTCTCATTGTCCCCTGTCTATGTAGATAGTTTTCTTTTCTTGTTCATCTTTTTCTTTCCAGTTCAGCTCAATTCAATTTACTCTGTGTTAGTGCCATGAATGTTTGATGAATACTGCTAGAGCATCAAAATACAACTGAATAACATAAAAATAAGTTACTCATAAACATCTGTTTCATTTATATGACTGTGTGTGTGGGAGTGTTAATGAAGGAGCTGGGATGCTGTGTAGTCATTGTACTGTGACTCAGTTATTGTTTATGTCGGTATTTTTAAAAAAGGAATTGAAATCCATAGCATTAATATTCAAATAATTGGTCCAAGTAAACTAAACAAGCAGCTAGTACAGACTGTCTTTTCCCTCTCTGGATTGCTTCAGTCACAGTTTGGCACTATTTGGTTTGGCAAGTGACTGATCTGTTTATGTGATCTACACTGAGTCATTATGGCCGCCTGCCGCTTTTGCGACATGTCCCTCCCTGTGTGGTGTTCCCGGGGACATTCATCAAATGCCTAATGGCCAAAAACAGGGGCCAGGCCACATTCTCCTCGAGACTTGTGGTTTTGGCCAACATGTTAAAGTCTGCAGATGGTGAGAAGATGGACGGCCAATTAGAATCCAATAAGTACCTATTTCTGTCCTTGGAATGCACCTTTACATACAAACCTTTGACAACCTTTGTGCTTATTTCTTGTTGACTTCATGTGAATGATTGAATCCTTCAAAATCTATTGGGATTTAACCAATTTTTTTTTTGTTGTTGTTGCGGAAACTTTATATTTTATTATAGATTCAAGGTTTCTTTGTAAAGCAAAAATGAAAGTGATGGCTCAAATAGGGAATAGATTTATTTGTGAAAATGGTGATATCTTTTGCCTGAGAATTAAATATGAATTTTATTTGTGTGCCTGGTGTGACATGCAAGAAAGGATGTAGTTAATTCATGGCATACTGCTGTGTTATTCTGGGATATAGCTGCTTGATAGATGCCAAAATTTGAGTAGAAAGTGAATTCAGGTGGAATTCAACATGTAGTAGTCGTAGTGTAACATGTCAGTATTAGGTCTCAGCTCAGTTCCTTGGCGGTTTTCTGTTCATTTTGTGTGATATAACTGAATTACAGCAGTGTTTTACAAACAGCCATGGTAAAGGGAGTTACAAAAGAGCTGATATCACCACATCTGCGCAATGCTTGACACCAAGTCTGAATTTGAGTGGCAGTTCAATTTTAATCACCCCTCATCAGCAGCGATCATCTAGGTAAACAGTGCACAGGGAAGGGATAATTAATCATCAGTCCCTCGTCCTCAATTAGCTGACTATCGGAGAAGCGGAAGGGAATATCCCAATCGCCGAGCTGCTATAAAGGCGGCATGTTGATGACACATCATAGTTAAAGACTTCCACCATCCCAGGATCTAATAGGCAACATCTTGTTAGCGGTCCCTCAGTGGATAGATGGGCTGAGAGCTGAGATGTGAGCAAAGAGAGAGAGAGAGAAGAAAGATGAGATGGTAGATAGAGTATTTGCTCTTCTATTATTCTCTGTGCACATGTGACTAGTCTTCTTGTGTATATACAGTATGTGTGTGGGTGTGCACTCAAGTTGCTTTTCCATCAGTCGCAAAAAAGGATGAATCAATATGGTCTGACTGCTGTGAGCGAGTGACTGCACTGCGTCAGCATTTTCAGACTGAAAACTGTGGCACCACTCCCTAAAATCAATCAGTCAATGAATTGATCAATTAGTGGTGCTACTCTCAAGCTATTAGCTTAGGTAACCTTTCAATCAGTTTAATGAGCTGAGTGTGTGTCATTGCAGTGACTGAGGTAATGCAAGGCCAGTCAGAATGCATGGATGCATGGTGACGTCATATGATTTACCAGAAAGTTATTTGGCATACTCAGACCATTTTGACTACTCTGATCTTTAATTATCCTGCCCCAGTATGACTGACGTGGACCATAGATTCTTATTCACAGAGGCAGTAGGACTTGTCAGATTAAGTCAATGAGCTTTCAGGCTTGTTCTCCCCTGAAGACTTGTTTCTTGGAAGAAACACTGACTAAAACCTCACCCATCACATTATAGCCTATTGATAAAAAAGAAATGAGCAATGGGATCTTTTTCTTTTTGTATTTTGCCCCCTGGTCAGCTCGCATTACCCTTGAATTCATTTACTCTTATCAGACCCACAGAGGGAGGAAGAAACGATATTGATCCTATGTCAGGCGTGGAGGAGACTCTCTGTGTGAGGGGCTAAGGGAGGGAGCCAGTAAAAGAGTGGAAATGTGAATGCAGGAAAAAAAGGGAAAGAGAAAGTAAATTTGAATGTAGACATAAAGAGGAAAAGAGAGCAAGGAAAGAAATACGCTTCCCAGGCAGGCTGGCGTATAGCAGCTGTCAGATTACTGCAAAGGGAGCGATGGTAAGCTGAGATGAGATGGCTGAACTTTTCACTGCCTATCCCCTAGTTCCCTTTGGTGGCACCGTGGCCACTTTTTCAAAAGGCATTAGCTGTCACTCTGCGTGAACTTGGGCATCACCACTCTCCCACTGTCTGTTCTCAGTGCCAGTCCCCTGTGATGCTGGCTAACAGTTAGTTGGCAGCACAACAACAAAGAATGACAACGAGCACTACACCAGCTCAGTTACCTCAGATGGCTTCCTGCTTCATGTCTGATCTTCCTCTGGGAGCCCTCAGGTGACCCTGGCAGTTAGTTAGCAGTGTAGCAGCCATATGAGGATCATTATTTCCATATTTTTCTATTGCTAATGTATAGTGCTACTCAGTTGTACTGAGCCAGCTTTTGGTATTTTACAATATTGTTCTCTCAGCATTCTTTGATTTTCCATTGAGATAGTGTTCATGAGAGCAATGCGATAGTAATAACGCTGCCAGTTGCCTGTCAAAGTGGATTGTCACCAAATACGTGGGGACTCATTACTATATCTATGATGTAAATACTTTTCTTTAAATTGAAAGCGTCAGTCATGGTTGTATTTGTTGTCATACTTTAACATGTAGCAGATCTAGTCATGGGACATGATGAACATTACATTTCACAGTTATCCTGGCCAGAAGGTAAGTGATTCATGATATTATCCTGATGATCATTGCAATATGCTCCAAACGCTCAAAATGGCACTTAAACGTACCGGATTCACTTTCCCATACATTTTGTTTTGAAACAAATATTTTCATTGAATCACAGATAGGGTAAAAAAAAAAAAAAATGGACTGGATGGTGGTCACAGAGATGGGAGGTTCTGCATGTGGGTACTTCATCCCCCTTTTGTCCTTGAGTTTGGAATCTAAAGTATTTCCACACATTTGATTAGACTTTTGTAGGGGTTATAATGGGCATGCTGAGGCTTCAGCATAGTGACGGGTATTTTGAAATGTATGGAAAGATGCTGGCTTGCTCTCTTGGCATTTTAGAATAGTCTGGGAATCAGCATAGGACTGTAAATTGGACTATTCCTCATGTCAGGATATTCATGATTGTCCTGATAATGGAAATTCACTGTCAACTCATCATAAGTGTTTTTTATTCAGATCCACAATCAAATCTTATATTGTCCCATTCCTTGCCGAATTCTGCTGTATTTTTACACTGATAATAGTTTGATTATTTTCATGATAAAACTGTGATTTATTTGGCCACATACAGTACTACAAAAAATGATATCCTCACATGCTTGTTTGGGAGCAGCAGAAATAACCAGATAGTTGTAGTTTAGAAATAAAATACTTTTTTGTTCATTTATTTTTTTGTAGACAAGTGTGTTCTTTAACATAACATAGGGCCCTATAACATCCGTTTTATTTTTTCCCAGATTCCGTTTTAATTTTTGGGAATTCCGTTTTTTTCCGTTTTAATTTTTGGGAATCCCGTTCTTTTACCTTTTACTGTTATTTTAACAGTGTGTTTTTAATGTAAATGACTAAAATGTACACAAATTATATAGAAATTAACTTAAATTTATTGAGGTGACAAACAACACAATTCCTCAATACTGTACCATACAGTACATTAAAGTGCATCAAAAACAAGCAGCAAGTAATGAAATTGAGGTGACAAACAAACAACACATTTTCTCAATACCATACCATACAGTACATTAAAGTCCATCAAAAACAAGCAGCAAGTAATGAAACTTTAGTTGACTTGTCATAAAACAACAACCAAACATTTTAAACTTCTTCAAAAGTAACTTAAACAAGTTATTTAAGCTGTAGGACTAGTTAGTCCTTGTGAGCTACTCTCTCTTCAAGTTTCCCACCTATCAGCGACATCACCATTGAAATACATGATTGCCAGCCTCTTTGTGGTGAGTTCAGTGAGTGTCTCTCTCTTGTGTGTAAGAAGAGTTTTGTATTTGCTGAAGCTCCACTCACAATCAACTGAGCTGACTGGGAAGTAGATGAAGGGCACAGCCATCTCTGCAACTCTTGGGAATCTTGCACTCAGGCCTCTCCAGTAGTTTGCAAGCTCCATATCAGTTGGCAGGGGGTCCCTGGAAACACATTGCTGATAGGCCATCCACTGCTCACTGAGCTCTGCTGATGGGTTAGCCATAGGCTTCAGTGTTGAGTAGGCTTCGATCTGCTTTTCCATTGCTGGAGCCTGTCAAAAACCCTGGTCAGTCTGTACACATCTCTGGCTGGATGTGTGTCCCAGTGTTTCGAGAACTTTGTGAAAGCCAAATGAAAGGCATCATGGAGATTGTCCAGCACGTTCGTCTTCTCTCGAACCCCCATTTGCCTCAGTAGCTCATCTGTCTTGGGCCCATAACCACATGTTTTTGCTGTTCCATTAACTAGGTAGGAGCCAAGATCCTCCATGACATTGTATGCAGACACTGCTGTGGGTCTGTGGGTTCCTTCCAGGATGGTCAGGGATGTCATCAGTTTGGAGCAGGCTTCTGAGATGAAGGTTAGCTTGAAAGTGAGGGTCTGCACCTTCTCCTCTGTTTCCAACTCTGTTCGTGACTGCCATGCCTGTTGACTCCTCTGCCAACAAAAACTGTCTGTACACAGGGTATCCGCGGTGTCTTAAAAAGTATTAAAAGGTGATAAATCAATTTTGGGAAAATTAAGACCCTTAAAAAGTATTAAAAAAGTCTTTTCACGACTTTACGAAGTCTTAAATTTTTAAGGTATTTTTTCTGAATTCACTGTCCAAGAGTTTGGGTCCTAAAAACATCGTTTCCTTAAAAAACAAAGATGAACCGGTACATAAAAAACTACGCTATTGGGTGCGTTCGTAAATTGTCTCCGAGAGCGCCAGAGTGCACTCGGTAATTCACAAAGTACGCTCTGGCACTCCCAGTGCATATTACGAACGCACCTATTGTTACATGACGCTCTCGGCGCGAAAAAACGAAAGAGAAGGCTTGGTGAACGGTCATGGGGAAGTGCAAGTTTGCGGAG
The DNA here is from genome assembly GCF_040436345.1 of Pagrus major. Taxonomy (NCBI): domain Eukaryota; kingdom Metazoa; phylum Chordata; class Actinopteri; order Spariformes; family Sparidae; genus Pagrus; species Pagrus major. Next base: position 18,280,890 of record NC_133224.1, on the reverse strand, counting down.
TCCTGGCTTGACATGCCGGACTTTAAAGAATGGCTGCAGCCAGTGGAAGGGAATACCAAGGAGGCATATTGTAGAATGTGCAAGAAGAGGATTAACATCGTGTCTATGGGAATTCAGGCATTAAGGTCCCACATGTGTTGTGCTAGCCACAAAGCTGCTGCTAGCCGCCGAGAGCTCTCCATTGCTGCTTTCTGTGCACCACCACAACCTAGTGCCGTCGCACTACCACCGGCAGCCGCACCTGAACCGAGAGATACGGCTACGACCTCGGCTCACTCCGCCTCCTCGTTTTCTGCCGACATCAGGGTGGCGCTGGGCAGCACGGCAACGCTGCGTGCAGTGGTGTTGTGGTGTCTCCACACAGTGGAGAAACACCACTCGCTGAACAGTAACGAAAACTTGGCTGACGTTTTCAGGGCCATGTTTCCCGATTCAGACATTGCCAAGACTTTTGCTTGTGGTAAGGACAAATCTGGTTACATTATACGATTCGGTTTAGCACCATACACACACAACACATGATCACCTGCAGCTGTAACTTACCTGTTGTTTAACCGGCTCGGAGCTCGGTTATTGATCCTTGTTGTCTGTGTATTGACACGGTAACGGCTTGTCAACTCATTAGCTTAGCCACTGGAGAGCTAAGTGTTTTGTTTTTTGATAATGGAGCAATGTTTTTGTTTTTAATAAACTTTGCCCTTGAGTTATCATCCCAGCCCATTTTGAATTCTGTTGTATCATAGCGGTCTTAGTGGTCTGTAGTCTATCACAAACTAAAACAGTTAAGTTAAAAGTGTCACTGATGTAAATGGTTACATATTGAAGTGGCGGTGAGGTATTAAAAAATATTGGGATGGTCTTGAAAAAGTCTTAAAAAGGTATTAAAATTAGCTTCAGGATTCCTGTATATACCCTGGTACAGGTAAACATGCGTTGCATGATACTTGACAGCCTCAAACCAGCTATTCCATCTGGTACACACTGCCTCAGGAGGAACCTTGGCCTGCACACACTCATTGATGAGGAAGGCCACCCATCTTCGCTTTCTGGAAGGCTTCTTGAAGAAGACAGATCTTATCCATGTCACAAGTGAGGTAGCATCAGATAAATATATGTAATGCTGCCAGATATCACCCACCAGATTGATGATATGGCAGAGGCAGGTAACATGGACATTGTTTGGCATCACTCCTTTCAGGACCTCCCTGTATGCTTTCAGACAGTAGGCAGAATTATCTGTGACCACTGCCCAGGCATCATTCAGATCCAGACTGTTGCTATGGAGGGAGGCTAGTATGGCTTGGGAAACTGTTGAGTAGTTGCATCTATCCATGAAGACAACATCCACAAGAAAGTATTGGTTTTCAACTCCTGTGATAAAAGAAGAAAAAAACATTAGCTCGCACATGTAGTTTTAAATGTCCCTTTCATTTATTGATGTAGATTAAAAATAATAACAATAATAATAATAATAATAACAATAATAATAATAATAAAAATATATATTGTGTGGCTGTACTGACATGATTTTGATTTGCTTATTTTATTTTGAACATGTAAATTAAAAAATAGATCAGTTAAAAAAGAAAAGAAAAAAATAGGGAAAGGAAATGGACAATATTTCCACTTCCAGTAATCCTTTTTAATCTTATTGAATGTGCATGTCAGCCAGATTCCCCCGTGGGATCAGTTGTTTTCTGATTCTGATGCATCAGCTATTAATCATCATTTATTTTTAATTGCCTATATTCAGTTATCCTATTACATTGTTATACATGTAGCAATAAAAGGTGAAAATATAAAAAATATGTTATCAATGACTGAACAAAAAGAATGACAAGAGGTTTCATCAGATATTATTTCACCTGAGGGGCAATGTTGGGTCAATGCATGCACACAATTCACTTAACAAATTTATACATGAGTGTTGACCATTGTACGTACAGACTGTTAAATTCACATTAACTTACCAATGACGATGTTTAGGACGCTGCAGTCCTAAACACAACAATGGAGTACTTTTTCCCATGGATCTTTTGTAGCACAGAGGAGATATGTTGCTCAAACACTCGGGGGAGATGAATTTGGCGAAGGCTGCTAACATTTTCAGGTAGGGCTCCTTCCTGTTTGCAGTGCTTCTTTAGAGACAGACGCAGTTTTGACATCTTTTCCAAGGGGATGTCAGCCTCAGCACACATAGCCACAAAATCTTCAACAAACTCTTTTCTGGAGTCAGATGACTTGAATGTAGCAGCAGGGACGTGGCCTTGCTAGCGTTATAATTGTACTTTTCCTTGTTTCTCACATGGCTTTTGGACAGTACGTGGTCATTGCACATATTTTTACGCTTCCAGTCAACTAAGTGTTGGCAGAATTTGCAAAACAATAATTCACCTGACACATACAAGTCGTTCGGGAACTGCTCGGCTCTGTACTGAGGGGTTAATGTGGAGTTTCTCAGTTTTTTCGCCGAAGAAGACAGAGCCGCTTCGCCATGCTTACATTGTTTTGAAGGGGGAGGGGCTCAGTCTGTGGAGGGGGCTTGTTGTGCCACCCAGATTTGCTTCCCTCCGTGCAGTTTTCCCCAGACATATGTGCCTCTTCCACACGAAAACAGCATTTCAGTGAAATTATGTCAAATTCCGCGATATTCCGCGTTAAAAAATAGATTCCGTTTTAATCGGCCGATTCCGTGATCGCGGAAATCTTAGGGCCCTAATAACAAGGGCTGCATACCTGACTGAGGATTTTGTCAGACTATAAGAAGGCAATAAAAAGATTAAACTTCCCTCTTTAGCTTCAGCCACACTAAGCTCCTATATCAGCCCGTAGCCTAAGACTTATGTTTCATGGCTTCTTCATCATCTGTGATGTAAAAACATCAACCAGTGGGTAACAGTGACTCGGTACATGGTAAACCTACAGTATCACTGTCATATCAATTAAAACCCTAAAATGACCTCACAACCCTCACTTTGAAGTTTTTATCAGAAAGTATAGGTATACTATTTCCAGGTGAGGTTGTTTTTAGACTAAATTTTAACACAGTGGACACAGCGCTATCTTTGAGTTTTCGGAAACGTAAAAGTTGCTATATGTGTACATGTTAAGATGACGTGAGGAAGCAAAACTAGAAAGGACAAACATCCACAGTAACAGATATGTGGTGAAATGTGAAAGACCTCAGGGAGTGTCAGTATTCCTCAGGGAGTGTCAGTACTCCTCAGGGAGTGTCAGAACTCCACTTTTGTTTTCAAGCAGGGTGAAATATACTCTAAGACACACACAAACATTACATAATTAGTTGGTAATGGAGTTCTTTGGAGAGTAGAATAAATATCGAGCACATCTTCAATGGTCTGGGAGTCCATTATACCAGCAGGAGTAAGGTCACTTAAAGATCCATTTAGGTACAGTTCAGCCCTTTGATTTCCTGGAAATTCAATTCTGACAAAGTTTCAGACAAATGCAAGCCTTAAATAGGATGATATAATTGTGAAGTATTGCATAATGAGGCTGCTAGACTTGGATTAAAAGCTAAGGTAACTTTACGCTTAGAGATAAGAGGAATTGATTTAAAATTTAGAAGCAACAGATGAGACTTGATTGCTGACATGTAATCTGATATTCAGTCCTGTCATAAAATCAAGACAGTTTAGAGCTTTTGAAATCTCTGCTGACTGTTCTTCTTGTACAAATTTGACTACCAGTCAAACATTCAGTATCAACTACTTCAAATGTATGCTGTGTTTTGTAAGATTTGTAGTGCACTTGCAGTCAGTGTGCTATTCAAAAGGTTTCATAAATTTTCCCATCAAAGATGCAATGCCCTGCCAATACTGTCCATTTTTTGTACTTTATCTTAACCTTAAATAACTCAGTGTAGAATGGGATTATTCCTGTAGGATGTAATCATAGAGCAGAGGCGGGATTAGCACTGCATTCTCAAGGTCTGATTCCTCTAATTCTTAATTTTTGGCACAGGGACCAGAAGTTTACTGTTCAGCCACAAGACATCACACTAATTGGGAGAAACATTATCCTGGGCTTCATGGGCTGCCTCTGAATAGGGTGGAACCAAAGGACAACCTAGACAAATCGATGTGGCAGAAGTGGCAAAATCCTACATACAAAGGAATGGAGACCCCAGAGAGTCAAATCTCATTCATAATCGCTCCATTTAATGTATATGATCTAAAGATGATGGCATTCTGATCTTGCTGGAGGTGAGCCAAGCTGGAGACTGGATGAAAACAAAATGAATAGAAACTGTAGAAAATGTAGAATCAATTTTATTCATTAACTAATGAGTAGCAGGAGGCCTGTTCAGATCAGCCCTGCCCTAAAAGAAAAACAGTACAGTCTCTTCCTTTTGGTCTGAGCCAAGATTGAATTTTCTACTGTGTGTGGGTGTGTGCGTGGGGAACGCCACTTGTTGATTTTAGAATCTAAACAATAATATAATGATAATTAAAACTGCAAGCAGAGATGAATGGTCTGACTTGGGGCATGCTGCAGATGGACCTGTGGACAAACGAACACAGTTCGACACTCCTCTGAATCTTGTGCCGTTTTTTTCATCACATCTGCTGGCTTGGCTCTACTCAGTTTGACTCAGGCAGGGATTTGCATTTCCACCACAACTGGGCTACCTGCTTGAAGGTGTGTCTTTAACTAATTCCGTGCTTGTCCAGATCCCTGCAGTGCTATCGAACAGTCACCACCAACAAAGTGGCTCCGCTACTTCAGTTACAAATGCGTTTCATTTCCTATAATTTCTTCACATTACAAGACCCCGTTATTTAGTCATTTAAAAGCTTTTGTTTTGAAACAACATTGCAGGAGATGATGAGTTTGGGTGAAAAGAACAGCTGAAAGTGAGCATGAAGAAACAGTAAAACACAGCAGATGTTTGAAAGTCCAAACAGGATGGGAGAAACAAAAGAGATTAAATTAGAAGCTACAAAAGTACTGAGAGCAAAACACACTGACTTTTAAAAATGTCTGTCTCTCAGGTTTCCTGCACAGACATGAGTTGAGTATCGATTTGCAACACACATTTGTTTGAGAGGGGGCGGGCATGGCTTGGCCCTACTCCAGAGCAGGTCCATCGCTGGCGTGGCTTGATCCAACTTGGCGCACTAAAACTATTATTGGTCGCTACTTAAACCCCCCGGTGTATGTTTTATATTGTGAAGACCTATGCCACTGGTCCATGAACTTGTGAATGTACTCTGCAGAACCTCAATATTTGCGTCCTGGACATAAATAAAAACTTAAAATGTGTGTGTGTGCGTGATCAAGTTCCTTTTCAACTTTAACCTCAATAATTACATATATGTCATTATAATCAAGAGACACTTGTGGCCACCGGTAGATTTACAGTGTTTCAGCAGCCGGCCCCATACTGCAAGCACAGATTAGACCTTGAAAGAGCAAACATTGTAGTTGACAATATTAAACCCTTTAGAACACTGCAGTGTGTTTGATATATGAGCTGTCTGGCTTTTTCACCTCCCAGCTAATAGTAATAACATTTATTCAAACAAAATCATCCTCTTTTTTCCCTCTTCCTTTTAACCTTGGAGCTTTGTGTTGGGGCTTTCTATTTGGAAGGCTGACAGCTTGAGCTGTTGTTGTCAGAGGCTTTGCTCTCAAATACCACTCTAAGGTTTCATTCAATCAGTCATTCTCCCTGTGTCTCAGCATGCTGTGTATCGATGTTGGTTTGGAGCCCCTCTCCCACAGTGAGCCGCTGAAGTTGATGTAGCCTTAGGGCAGAATAAGCAGCCATCCAGCTGTGGATTGATGGGGGAGAAAGACACATGTGCACATACACAGAAACACATAGAAGCAGTCTGCAGGCCTGCTATTGATCCGATCATCTCATTGCTGACTCCAGTGTAGTGTACTCATGTCAAAAGGGCTGTGGAACGCCACACTGCTTCATGGGGTGCATTCAATCAAACTGGCTAAAGCTGGGTTAAGAAAGTGTAACAGCACTTGAACTACTGTAAGTAATACTGTTAGTATCCTTTGTTGGCAAGACAGTTTCTGTCACATTGGTACCAACATGACCACTTATTTATGAAGGATTGACTCACTTTCCTTTTTCTTGTTTTGTGTATAATGATGGGGAAGTTGTCATAAGCTTTGATGGTCAGTTCACCCAAATCACAAAAAATACATTTCCCTTTTACCCCAACTTGTGTTTAGCCATGGAGATGGTTTCAGTTTTATCTTCTGAGTTTTCTCACATAAGTATCTCTGATAAAAATTGAGGAAAAATGGGAGTGATTGACGTTTGTGCCGCTTATTGCTTTGGAAATAATACAACAGTAATGTTTCTTGATAAAAATGATAGCTGACATATTCTGAATAATACAGTGAATTGTCAACTGCTTTTATTGGAAATGATTTCTTCAGTAGAAATGTGAGGTATTAGAAGGCAAAAGGAAGAACACATGCTTCTTTGTGACTTTGTCCAACTGCCTATTGTGAACATGTATGTATTATACTTTATAGATACACTGACTTAGTCTGAAAATATGAATGATCTGTTTCTTTTGTTGGGAAGCTTAGGTTTTCCATTCAACAGCAACATGTATTACATTTCCTCCTCTGCTTGATAGCAAGAACTCTCAGTGAGAGATACCGATAGGGAAGCATGCACTGCTGTGCAAAGTCATAAAAGGCCAGTGGTTCATTGCCAGACTAATGGACAAAAAGAAAAATCCTATAACCTAGTTAGAGAAGAGCTTTGTCTTTATGAGCCCTGCTCTCTCTTCTCTTACAAACACTCTCCTATACATGTGGACAAAACTATGAACTCACCACTTTTTGGCCCATTTATACCCACATGCTACTTTTTTCTTTCTTACGTAGTTTCCACTTGGACTTGGAAATCATATACAGTGGTTTGACTGGTATGGATGTTTTAATGGCTAAGTAAAGAAAACGGATTGGCTCTATACAGGGTTCGCAGATCCTTGAAAATGCCCCAAATTTAAGTTGATGTTTTCAAGGTTTGAAAAGTGCTTTGATTTTGGATAAAGTGCTAAACTGCTTGGAATTCTATTTTCATTACTTTCATAATAAATCAATATGTGATGGAATAGTTAGCTTTTTAGATAAAGAAATAAAACAAGTTGGAGAGAGTATAATTGCTTGCCTTTCACATAAAATTAGGACGGTTCTGCTCAAGCCTCACCTGCCAATGAGTCTGCATGTGTGACTATAGTAGGATCTGCCAGTCTGTTTTGATGTGTGCCCTCGCCCCTCTAATGGCACAGTGGGAGATGACAATATGCCAGGAGGTAGCTGTTTTAACGAGCATTGGTTCAAAACCAACAAATACAAATCATGGCTTAGACGAGGACTAACTTAATGGTAACGTTTGTTCTTTGTCGCACCTATAAATCTTAGCAAACCGATGAATAACCAGCCAACTTGTGGCTAACTGATTTGGCTTTATAGTAATGACAGATGAGTGCCTGTCAGGCATAATCCTGCTTATAGGAGGGTCACCGGCCAAAGAAATACTATCATTCATTTAGATTTTCATGCGATTTGCAAACAATATCTAACTAGGTTCAAGTTTTTCAGAAGTCATAACTCTGTTTCTCTGGTAACTGGATAACTGTTAGACCATGCTGTCAGGTGCATGTGGAAATCTGAAAGTTTGTTTGCCACAGTGCAAATGTTATTTTTGAAAGGCTCAACGGCAAGAAATATGGATTGAAGCAGAATATTTCGTTAGATAAAAACATGTTGTCGGTTTTGGAAATTATTACATTGATCTTTTTTCAATATATTTTGACTTTTGTACTTTTAAAGTGCTCTGAAATTATTAGAAATTTTTGGATTACACAAGTCAGAAGCAATCCTACGCAAAACAAACATTAGAGCAATTTTTGGTGAAGTGATGATGATGTCTAGTCCCTGTTGAGTCCTCCTTGAATGCTCCAGAGATCATGGGATTTCCCAAACTGAACCTGTCCTGTTGCTGCTCCGTCATCTATCCTTTCTGTTTCACCTAGCGATCCCAAAGACACAGCTGTTGGTGACACCAGGCGATGTGTTTACTGGCGGAAAAACTATGGCTCCCAATCCGCTGCATCAGCTCCGGTTCTGGATGTTTGTTTTTACGCAAGAAAAACTCAACGCCATTAACACCTGACAACCACTGAACATACAGTTAGGAAATAATAACATGTCAATAATGCTGACAGAGTTTTTCGTGACCCTGGTCGTCTGCTGGTCAACAAGAGGGAGGAAGATCGGTGGGACCTGTGGCTAAGTGCCTGTTCACGGCCATCCTCCTGTGTCACACTCCCCTGGGTGCCCTGTAGTCCCGCTGTACAACCAGAGGGAGGGAGGGATTGCTACTGGCTGCTGTATTGTTTTGCAATTGTACATCGCCCAATGGCTACCTTTCACACATGCTTAGGTCATGGCCGGCTACTTCAGTTATACTAAAGAAGGAAAGCAGAAGTACCTCAAGTAAAAAGTAAAAACAAACTGTATATGAATAATAAATGCTGTACACACCACGTGTATTATTAAAAGACATTGTTCAAGTTATTTTTTTCATTTTCTTTAAAATATTGTGATAAATACTGTACAGTGGACTACTTATCATGATAATATTGCACCGTGAGTTTTAGTATTGTTACATCCCTGCTGTAAGGTGCTGGAAAAGCTGGAAAATGCACCTTGAAAATACTTGAAAGGTGCTTGAATTTGACTTTGTAAAAGGTGTAGAACCCTTTCTATAAGACAAAGGCAGAAAAATGTGCAGATGTACAGACCTGCTGAACACACAGAAGGCAGCATCAATGACTGAGAGTGTAATAGACCCTCCTCAGGTTTCCCCCATGGCACACATCTACATGAGTAGCAACTGGGCTGAGGGAAGGGAGGGTCAGAGACAGAAAAGGAGAGTGAAAGCTGCAGACGGAAAGAGAGATAAGAACTTGTAAGTACTCCTCTTTCTATCATCCAGCTAAAGCAGCCATTGTTATCACTATTGCACTTGCTCTATGGGGGCAAGACAGTGTTATATTTCACCCTGCAGTGTGTGTCAGTATATTTGTGCATGTGTTTGTGTTTAACTGTGCATGATTATTTGGCAGGGCCAAAGGCATTTTCAGAGTATCACTTTGATGACACTGTACCCATAGCAGGCAGGTGATGAAAATAGCATTGTGCTTCCTCTGAGGCAGAAGAAGTAGTATTAACTTTGATTGCTGTGTCTGGATGTTTATTTTAGGAGGGAGGTTTCAGTAATCAGCATGGAAATGGCTTAATTTTTCCTTCCTCCTACTGACACAACAGTACACAGTTCGAAAGTGAACTCATTGCAGAAATGAAGTGCTTTCCTTGCTGTCCTTTCCTGTAGTTTTCATCTCTCCTTTATAATCCTTCTCTCTCCTCTTCTCTCAGAGTGATCCTCTGTAGGCTCTTGCTTTTCATCCAGAGACTGCTAGTAGGGATCATCTCATGACATTACCTATGCAGGCAGGGTAATAGGACCCCTGGATTGATCCCTGCTTTCCTCCACTAGGGGATCTTTGGCCAGAGACTCAGGTTACAAAGCTGACATCATCTTTAGTACCCCCTCCTCCCACAGTCATACTTCATCCACACCACTAATCCTTCTCCTCCAGCAAGAAAAGATTTGCATGACTGAATGAGCAGCTTTGTAGGCCACATAACTAATATAGTTTTTGGAGGCAGATGTAAAAAATACAATAAAAAGTTATTTTGTTGCGATGTAAAACAGTTCACCTGCAGATTGCACAGTGTCCTGGGGTGTCATCTCTGTGAATTGCCAGTGAGCTATAAAAAACAGCTCAACTGCTCATTTTAAAGTATCTTCATTTTTACTAATGGTGAATGTAGAGTAAATTGGAAAAATATTCTTGACAAGGTTAGGAAATGGTAATTGTTCCTCAAGGACTAGGGATGTAGAGTAAGCCAGTTTTTTCTTTTATAAATCAGCGGCACTATTTAATGAAAGTTGGACTGCCCACATAGTCAAACATTATCAGAGTTTGATCAGAGTTAATTCTTTATCAATGGTGACTGCAGCCAGAGAATGAAGACAAGCCAATGTTTGAACATTGCTTACTGACACCACAGAATTTTAAAATCCTAATATAGAATTTTCTTTTTGCTGATGTCCTGGACACCTTTTGTTTCTGCATAGCACAAGCAGAAATAGAAAAGAAATGTCACTTTTAGAAATGTGCAATAAGTCTGGATGAGAATAGATGTAAACATTGCAGAAGGGAATCACAAACTGCTGTATGTGTATAATTTAAATGAGGAGATTTTGGGGTGCTGAGTGTCGGAAATTAGCTCTCCCTGACTGAATACATTAACACCTTGTTGCAAACATAAACACCTACTTTCCTCGATAGCTTTGTCTCTGCCTATCTCAGTCATTTACACAACCAAGCTTCAAGATATAATATTCTTGGTTTAGTAATATATAGATAGCTATAGAGAAAGTTGATTCTTCTGTTCATTCTTTCACTCACTTTGTGTGTAAAATGTTGGGATTGAATATGTGATTCAAGACTTGGAGGATATAGCGTTTGTGTGAGTCACCACTTAAATGGAAAAGATGATAGGCCTGGATTTTTAAAGATTCACTCTTCACGAGTCTTTAATTATCCACAAATTCAAATAAAAACACTCTTAAGTGACCATGTGAGATAACATTTTGGGCAAAGCGATACACATGGCTAAAGAAGACTACCCCCTTAATGGTTCTCCAGGCGGGGATGTTTGACAGTGGAATGTCATCCAGCTTTCTGTGTAGGAGTGTGGCCTGAACAGCCACAGTGGGTAAATTCCAATTTTCTGAGGGCGCTTTATCTAGCTACAATGTCCTGACAATTATTTGGCAAAATAGCATACACATATGTTTACAGTTTGATTTTAAAACCATTTATCTACATAATTAACATCAAGTTATTTGTGCTCAGATTGTCAAATGTCAAATATGATTTGAAAAATTTTACCGACAAGTTTGGAAATTTGAGTCTGGAAAAATATTGAATTTTGAAATGGAAACTGAGTAGGAATCCTGTTTTTTCCATCAGAATTTTTATCTGAATCCATTTTCAAATCTGCTTACTGAATCTGATTTCAGTATTAAATCTGCTTATCAAATCTGAATTTATATGAAATAATTGTTCATAGTAGCATAAGTGCCCGTGTCCACATAGCATTTTTTTTTTTTTCAATTCTTCAAAACGTTTTCTTCGCCTTTTTTTGTGCAGCTGCTCCAAGCGCTTCAAGCTGAAAATCTCTCAACTTTTAGAAAGTCGTTGGTGGCATCACCGCTGCTTTTTTCAGGCAACCAATCTTATATTAGATCACTTGGGACTCGTCACCCGTCGCCCTAGTAATCCAGAGAATCAATGAAGAGCTTGTTTGGCTGTGTCTACCTATTCGTAAAAAACACTCACACAGAAAAGCCCATTTGTGGGAGCAGACTGTCTCTACACTGAATGTTGCAGGAGAGTGTTGTGCTTTTATCACCCAATGCGTTGTAAGCTTGTGTGGTTTGCTCTCTGTTACCAAAGTGTTAGCAGCTGTCAATCAGAACCAAGTTACAGTGTTTTTTCTCTCAGCACAAAAGCGCTTCATCCCGCCACTGTGGAATAATAGCCTGACAGCCTTTTGACAGTCTTTTCCCAAACAACTTTCTCCCCAGGTACTTGTACTGTTAAACTGATGACCTTAAAGGGTAACTACACCTTCAAATTTGACTAGATCCCTTGTTCCAAGCATATTTAAAAAATGCAACAGTGTGAGGGAGCAAGATGGCCTTGTGTCTATGAAGTGTATTAAAGGTGGTTAGGAAACAAAGAGAAGACTGACTGACCACCAGATGACAAGATTATTGTCAGGCTCTCTGTTTCTCCACTAGAAAGACAGTTTTGACAGTCACTAGAAGCACATTAATGGCACTTGGAGAGAGTCATTGTGTGGGAACCTGTGTTGTAGCTAAGATAGCAGCTCTATCACAAGTGGCTCTCCGGGGTGTGTGTCTGTGGGGGAGCGTGGTGCATAGCTGTAACCCTGCTGTTTGTCATGGTAAACGTTAATGTTAATACTACCTAAATATCTTGTTAAGCTATGAATATAGTACAGCTACCAGTGGACCTATGTGTCTTTTTTACTGCCACTGGAGGGGAATAATGTTTATCATGTACATTGTATAACGTTGGTTTTCCACTGGTGCCTATAAGGTGTGCTAATAGAAGAAGCAGCTATATGGGAGACACACAGGTCAGGGTTGGGTTGTCAATTTATGTAATAGACCTCTCAGTCTTGCCTACTTTGTTAGTTAGGGCTGGTATATGCTGGCTTTTTGTCGGTATCACGTGTTATTGTCCAGCAGATGAAAGTATCAACAGCCAAAATATTTGGAAATATGTCAAATAAACGAATTACTTAAATGCATATTAAATAAACTAATAGAGACTGACCTATACGATATTTCACCAAGACAACTTAAATATACATTTGTATGATGCAAAACTTTGTTTTACCACTGTTAACCACTTTTACAGCTACATCGAGAGATTCACATGTTGAAAAAACTAGTGTTTATTTCTCTCACCGCGCAAGCTCTTCATCCTGGCCAGCATGCTGCAAGTGATTTCTGCCAGAAAAATGCATCGAGTAGTTTTTGGACTTGCATAAAAGTTTGAAAAGAAAATATGCTAAAACTCAATCAGAAACTGCAGTGACACTATTCCTAATAGATTACCAGTGTGTTTTCTTGCCAGATTCCCTGGTGAAGTAAGTAGAACATCTGCCAAAACGGTCACTACTGTACAGATTGTGAGCCAGCCGTGGAGCTCCTCGCCAGGGTAGGCTGAAGGCGGGCAGTGCTGTGGTGGGCTTGCTGCTAGAGGCCCACTTAAAGCACTCACCACAGGCGCTCCATGCACTCTTTTGGGACATTAAAAGGTGGAAGTAATACACAAAATGTTTTGCACCAGCAGATCATAGCGTTTGCGTGTTTTGTGTTTTAATGCCGTTTTAAATGTACACTTTATATGGCTATTCCGGACGTGGCTGGCAAATTTGCTAATCCAAGCAGACACATACAGTCATGGAAAAAATTATTAGGCCACCCTTGTTTTCTTCAATTTCGTGTTCATTTTAATGCCTGGTTCAACTAAAGGTACATTTGTTTGGATAAATATAATGATAACAACAAAAATAGCTCGTAAGAGTTTAATTTAAGAGCTGATATCTAGCCATTTTCCATGGTTTTCTTGATAGTAACCAAAATCACTTAAGTTCTTACATCAATAGCTATGGCACTGTACTGCCAAAAACACTGCTTTTAAGCATTCCATGTTTTCTTTTCTGTTTGCTTTAAACACATGATACACACAGGAGTTAGTACTTGATTGCGTAACCATTGTTTTTGATGACTGAAGCCATGCGTCTTGGCATGCTCTCCACCAGCTTCTGACATTGTTCTGCTGTCACAGCAGCCCATTCCTGTTGCACAAATTCAAACAAATTTGCTTTGTTTTTGGGCTTGTGGTTCTCCATTTTGAGTTTGATGATTTTCCATAGGTTTTCAACTGGATTCAGATCTGGTGATTGAGCAGGCCAAGGCATGGTGCGAATGTTGTGGTTCTCCATCCAGGCTTTAACTGACCTTGCTGTGTGGCAAGGGGCATTGTCTTGTTGAAAAATCCAGTCATTCGAGGCAGGAAAGAGTTTTCCAGCTGATGGAAGAAGACTGTTTTCAAGAGTAGCCCTGTACATGACCTGGTTCATTCGCCCTTCACACAATTGCATTTGCCCTGTTCCACTCATACTGAAACAACCCCAGATCATCACTGATCCACCCCCATGTTTTACTGTAGGGGCAAGACAGTCTGGTTTGTAGGCTTCTCCAGGCCTCCTCCTAACCAGTAAGTTAGCTGGAGTGGGCATCAACTCAAAATTGGATTCATCACTGAAGAGAACCTTAGCCCAATCATCAACAGTCCAATCCTTGTGATCCCTAGCAAAGAGTAACCGGGCCTTCCTGTGCCTTTCGTTGATGAAGGGCTTCTTCCGTGCTCTGTGTGACTTCAGACCAGCTTCAACAAGTCGGTTTCGAACTGTCCTTGCCGAACAAGTCACATTTCTCGACAGTGCCCACTCATTTTTAAGGTCCCTGGAGGTCTGACGACGATTCCTGACACAGGAACGGACGAGTGCACGGTCATCTCGTGGGGTAGAGAGACGTTTCCTGCCGCGGCCAGGTAGCAATTTGGTAGTGCCGTGTTCGGCTTGTTTTTTCTTGTTGTAATGAACAGCTGTCTTGGAGATCTTTAGTTTTTTTGCTACCTGTCTCTCACTCATGCCAATTTCCAGCAGTGCCAAGATGGCTGCCTTTGTGGCTTCACATAATTCTTTTGTTTTAGGCATTATGTGAGAGCTGACAACTTCTGAGTTGTGCTATGGCTTGAATGTAAGCAGGAAACCACTCTAAGCCTTTGCATGTGCAGTGCTGCTTATGACATGAAATGGCCTCTTATATACCCTGGGAATACAATTAAGCTTAAGAATGTCAAATAGGACATAAAGTATTATGTGATCAGCTGCATTTTTTGTCGTGTTCATTGTATTATACCTTTAGTGGTACCAGGTATTAAAATGAACAAGAAATTGAAGAAAACAAGGGTGGTCTAATAATTTTTTCCATGACTGTACATGCTAGTTTTGCGCAGTTAAGGGCATGTATATGTGTTTTGTTTGAAAAATCACATACATTAACATCATATGCCAACAAAATCAATTTGATTATCCGTAGAGCACAAAAATAAAAAGATTAAATGTGGAGATCCTCTTTAGATTATTGATAAGATATGATTGAAAGTTAAACTGGGAAAATGCAACTCCTGAACTGACGTGACATGATATGTTGCTGGTGTGGGAGACACTGGCTGCAAGAAGCACACAAACTTGACATCAGCCAAGTTTTATTTTGGCAGCATTTGTCATTTGAATGGGCATCAGAACCAAGAGTCACTTGTGTTGGCACTCACAAATAATTCTTCACATCTTCACCATTTAATTTTTACTTGTGTATGTGAGCAAACGGCTTACACTGCAGAGCCCCGTGTACAGCAATAGATTTCACGTACAGCACTTTTGATTCTGTCTTTTTTCGTGTTAAGTTTCAGGGACCATTGTGTGTTGAACAGCTGTGAGAAAAATGTATCTGGTTAAATTGTCGAGGTCATAACAAGTTTCTCAAAAGTATCCAATGGGTTGGTGCAAGTGTCATGCTCTGCAAAGTTATGTTGGCCGTGATATGTATATCCTACAGATGCAGCCACCTAGAATTTCCCCTCCCAACCAAAAGCCTTTTGGCTGCCAGCTGCCTTCCAGCCAGTTCCCAGTCAATTTCCAGCCACTGGTAGTCCCCCCCACTGTCTAAGTGGTGTGCCTTGATTCCACTGTAAACACACGCACATTTATTTAATTGCAGGGTGTCACCATGAGATGTTGATTCCCCCACGAAAACAAATACAGGATATATACCCTGTAAACCTAAACCTTATTCTTGTACTCCACTCCATCTCAGAAGCAAATATTACATTTTTTTCCCCGCTACATTTATTTTAAAGCTTTACTTAGTTTAGTTAGCGTGAGGCCCACTAGTTACTTAGTTTATACATGTTTTATATCAATAATCGAAATTTGTATCTAGGTTACATTATATTATAGGTTGAGCCACCCAGCAGTATATAAAGTTATTAAAATGAGCTCATCCATTACCTCCTGCATCCTTAAAGTTATGAACACTTTAATGCATCAATAATTATAGTTCAAGAGTATAATATTGTTATAATATATTATAATATTACAATAAACAGTAAAGCTGACGACCCAATATATGTCTTATTGGCTGGCAGGAGTTGCTTGTCTCACCAATTGTCACGACTGCATTCAAGGATCACATCCGTCATAGCTGTGTTACTGTGGGACCCACTCACAAGATCCCTACTCCACTCACAATATCCCTACTCCACCTCTGATTGGTTGGCTTTGTTGGTTGTGGTCTCTATGCCTGACTCAAAGTGTTAACTCACGTAATAGCTCTGGTAATGTCTGTTTTCAGCAGTTTTATAGCTGAAAGTTTGCAGATAAACACCTCTTCTGCCTCTCTCCTGGTCTTCTGCTGCTCCTGTCTGGGTCACTCATCCTCTGGTGCCACTGCTCTTTGTCAGTGTCTCTGGGCTCATTAGTTAGAGAGGACCGCCAGGCTGTTCTGCCGCTGCTCCACCACCTTGCTTGTCCACTCTACCTAATGAACCCAGAGACACTGCAGCTGTGGCAGCCAGTCATGTTGGTGTGTTTACCGAGGCAACTAGGGCTCACGGTACATCGGCTCCACTGTTGGCTGTGTGTTTTAAACAATCATGAGAAAAACACAAGCACAACCTATTAACGCTAGACAGCCACTGACCATACAGTGACGGTTCACACAAATCTGAGAAATTGAATATCAAAATCAAATTTCAGCCCGTGGCCAGTTTTTTAATTCCCTATCTGAGCATAAAATCAAAAGTACGAAAACAAAGTTATTAGTTTTTTTGTATCAGCTGCACCACTGGCTGTTTGTTTTGAACAACTGCAAGAAAAACACAAGCACAACCCACCATGGCTCAGAGGAGGCTGCATCTGTACACAAATGTCTTGAATGCTAGCATTTTTTTTAACAGTACTGGATGATGCAATAATCAAATATGGAAGAAGAACAACTTTTAACTGTAAACTAGTTTCAGGGCTCCAGATTGCAATCAATAAAGTAGCATTTTATGACAAAAAAAGTAGGAACACCTGTGTGACTTGCAAATTTGCTCCCCGTGATTTCCTTTTTTGAAAAACCATGAATTGTATATCATGTGAAACACCAGGAACAGCGTTTCACCTACATTGGTAGGTGGTGGTACGACAGCAATTATAGAGTCACAAAAGAAACCAAATCATCCACCTCCTCAATATACACTGCCTGGCCAAAAAAAAGTCAACACCTGGATTTAACTAAGCAAATAGGTGAGAGCCTTCCATTGGATAATTACTATGGTGATTAATATGTTTCAACTGGCAACCCTAACTGATGCAGTGAGTAGCTTCTCATTTCTTAAACAACCATGTCGGAAGACATATCCTGTTGTTGTGGAAAATATGTTACTCTGCTTCAGAAGGGTCAAATTATTGGCCTGCATCAAGCAAAGAAAACAACTAAGGAGATTGCTGAAACAACTAAAAGTGGGTTAGGACTGTCCAAAGCATTATTAAAACCTGGAAAAAAACTAGAATGATCGTGATTGGACATCACTTAAATGTTTGGTGAAATCAAATCGTAAAAAATCAACAGTAGAACTCATGGCTATGTTTAATAATAATAGTAAGAGCATTTCCACACACACAATGCAAAGCGAACTCAAGGGATTGGGACTAAACAGCTGTGTAGCCTTAAGAAAACCACTTATCAGTGAGTCTAATCAGATAAAAAGCCTTCAATTTGCTAGGGAGCATAAAGATTGGACTCTGGAGCAATAGAAAAAGGTCATGTGGTCTGATGAGTCCAGACTTACCCTGTTCCAGACTGATGGGTGCATCAGGGTAAGAAGAGAGGCGAGTGAAGTGATGCACCCATCATGCCTAGTGCCTACCGTACAAGCCTGTAGGGGCAGTGTTATGATCTGGGGTTGTTTCCGTTGGTCAGGTCTAGGTTCAGCAACGTTATGTGCCCAAAAAATTATGTCGGCTGACTACCTGAATATACTAAATGAACAGGTGTTTCCGTCAATGGATTTTTTCTTCCCTGATGGCATGGGCATATTCCAAGTTGACAATGACCACGATTCATTAGGCTCAAATTGTGAAAGAGTGGCTCAGGGAGCATGAGACATAATTTTCACACATGGATTGGCCACCACAGAGTCCATACCTTAACCCCATTGAGAATCTTTGGGATGTGCTGGAGAAGACTTTACGCAGCGGCCCGACTCTCTTATCATCAATACAAGATCTTGAAAAATGAATGCAACTGGATGGAAATTAATGTTGACATTGCATAAGCTTATCAAAACGGTGCCACATTGAATGAGTGCTGTAGTCGAAGCTAAAGGTGGTCAAATGAAATATTAGAGTGTGTGTTTTTTTTTTTGGCTGGGCAGTGTATATATGTGGTCATTGTTGCTGTGCAACATGTTTTATATCCTACCTGCCCGATCTGTTTTCTGTCCCCCAAGGAAGAGGGAGTGAGACGGTGAGGCGGCCAAGAAGGGACCCATGACCAGATTATCATAGTTTATAAAAATGCAGCACTTACAACCATTTTTTGTTTGCCTGTTTGCCAGAATTCAGTCAGCAGTTAAAGGTAGGGCTGCTCGATTATGGAAGAAATCATAATCACGATTATTTTGGTCAATATTGAAATCACGATTATTTAAATGATTATTTTTGAGTTTGGAAACATGATGCATTTATTCAGCATTTCTCTCAAAAAAATACATACTTAGAAAATCAAATAAGACAAACGATAGGGTGTATATCTTTAGCTAAAAAGTATGTCTGTCCGACCGACTCTTCGTCACATTTCTGCCCGAAAAACAGCGTCTGTCCCGGCAAAAAACTTAAACTCACCAAGTGTTTGTCGCGGTGGTCAGCCGTCCCGACCGAGACTTCAGTGAACTTCCCCAATAAAACAGCCTCCCTCCCCGCGAGTGACAGAGTCAGACAGCATCCTGCTGACTGATGGCGATTATGTAATTATGTAATTTAGAGAAAAACGTAATTTAGTGAGTGCCAGTCAGCATGAATGCTTTGGGGGAGGGACTGAATTGCGCATGCGCGTCTCTTTCAGAAAATTTCTAGGCTTACTGTACAACGAAAAATGCCAAATAAATCGTTTCAATTCGATTATATTAGTTTGGAGATCGTTTGACCCAAAAATCGAAATCACGATCAAAATTCGATTAATTGCACAGCCCTAGTTAAAGGTCCCATATTATACTGTTTTTCATCAATTTCACGCAGCTGTCAGAGGTCCAACAACACGGTATTCGAAATGTATTGCCCCAAACCCATCCGTGGTCCTGAATTTCAGCTGTCTAAAAGTCGCTCAAGTGAGCTCTACTGAGAGCAGGCTGTTTCTGTGCCTGTACCTTTAAATGCTAATGAGCTCCGTCTGTCAATGCCTGCCTTGCCTGCTACACGCCCCTCTCAGGGAGAGGATGTCGCTTATGCTAGCGGTAGCATGTGCTAATGTTTACGTGGATGTATCGCTGTGGCTCGCCGAGATGCTGTCGTCCAACTGTACCAGTTTGACCCAGAATTGGACCCAGAAGGAGAGGCTCCTGAAGAAATACAGACTCTGCGGCTGCAGCAGGACTCCCCACTCCCCAACACAACCACCCGGCTCCCATCCCCCACTGACCTGCAACAGGTAACATCTAAAAACAGCTAGCGAAAGCTGTGTTTGTCTCCAACACAGTCTCCAAACTCTTGGACACTGTTCGCATAGTCTCTGTCTCCAGTCTGCACACGTTTCCAGACTTTTTACTGTGACAACCAAGCTCCTTCGTAATTTTATTAACATTAAACTCGCTCCAAACACCGTTGCATAGCGGACCAAAGCGGAGCTAACTAGTTAGCCAATTTCAAGCTGAATTCACATTACTCTTAGGCAACTGTAAATACTATCAAAACGTGGCGACACTTACCTGTGGCTCGGGTGCAGTTGCTGGGTCCCGTATGGTTGGGACTGATCCTTTTACGAGGGTCAGTGTCGAGGCAAAGCCAGCTTTGTACTGACCCTCGTTACTAAAGCAGGCCGATGTGAAGTGGTTAGCACACACGAACAGACTTACAGGAACCGTAGCTGGCACGTTGTTGTTAAAAATGAAACGCAACCACTGTCTCTTCTGTTCTTCTGTAGCTGGGACAGAATATAAGCACTTACGTTGATTTTTACAACCAACATATATACACTTCTCGTTGCGCTTAGATATGGTGCTTTCGATAGTGTAATGGCGGATCTCCGAGATGGTAATGCTGTACCTGGTGGGTGGAGACACTGTGGGTGGGAATATTCAAATGATCGGTCAATGACGTCGGTGACCGATGCCGAATTTGACTCGCTCATCTGGAAACTGCAGGCAAGACACCGTCAGAAATCTGTATCTCACTCAAAAAAGCACGGATGGTCTTTTTCAGTTTTTATGCGTGTGGCAGCACCATAGACCCAAAATAACACCCCAAATCCCAGAAAAAGTGAGTTTTTCATAATATGGGACCTTTTTAAGATGCTTAACTGATAAACCAGAGAATTGTAGAGTAACACTTAGTGTAGAAAGTTTTTGTGTTTTTTTTTTTTTTCACTTTTTAAACCAACCTTAGAGGGCATTATATATTGCTCTCTAGTACAACACCAACTTCATATATGACATTAATTATAAAATTATAATTACATCATCACATTTCCAAAAATGGAACCAAACAAAATTAACATCATTAGCTCTGTAAAGATAGATGTTATGGCAGTGCTGCTGTATTGGACTGCATTATGTTGTAATAAATTGGCCACTGAGTGTATTAAAAGCACAAGCACTAAAGGCACTGCTGTGAGAAATGGTCCAGTTATGTCTGCTAAATTCAGAATTATGGAAAAGCATAATTACAACAAAAAAGCCACTTTTAAGATTTACCGTATTTTCGTTTTTGGGTCAAAATCATTTTCAATGGCGTGCTAGGGTCAACATTACGGTAGCATCAAAATCGCTATTTTTAAAACACTAAGAAGACTCGACACAACATGAAACTTTGCTCATAGTATCAACAGGGTCTCTACACATGAACACGAGCATTGAGAACATTGTTTGTGTACACAGACTCGGACTCAGGTTCCTTCACAAAAAAAGCCTAGGTTGCATTTTGGCGAGAGCTACACTTTAATAAATAATAGTTTCTTGACCGAGGCAGTGCTCTAACACACATACATACGCATACGCGCGCACACACACACACACACACACACACACACACACACACACACACACACACACACACATAGCCCAAATGCTCTTACTTTCTTCTTGCTCTGAGCACCATAGTAGCATAAATCGATAGCCTAAGCTGCCTGTTAAAGACCTTTGGTGGGAATCCAACTTGGCTCACTCAAAGCTTGCTTTTAAAGTGTGGAAATGCAGGATATCATTTTACCAGTGGCCTGTGCTTTTTAAATGTTTAGGCATTTTAGAATGAAGTGATTTTGTATAATATTCATGAAAATCAGATTTTACACCTAACTTAACTCAAAAAAAAAAACTTGACTGGTCAAAACAGAGTGCACTCACACATCTTGTGTAGACCCCACTTGCCACTTGTCCCAAGGAGTGGGACAGATGAAAGGATAGTAAGGTGAAGATGCAGGGGAAGGAGATGGTTAAATCCCCTAAATAATTCATTTCCATCTGCAGATATAAAAGTTCTTCATTCCACTTGAAATAATACATGAAACGTCTGCCACAGACACACCCGTGTCAATTTTTAATGGTCGCCTCTTTTCCAGTGACTACGCTAAATCAATCATTGTCTCAAAGTCATAAGTTGGAAATTTCAGTATTTTTTTAACTGCTGTCCCCTATTTCATCCAATCAAAATTATTCACAGATTCCAAGCGTGTAACAGTTGTCTCAAATGGTTTTCAAGGTCTGCTTTGAAGGGCCATGCAGGGACAAATTCTTCACAGTGGCATGGAATTCCTAGTGAAGAATCCGAGATTTTCCTTTTATTTTATTCTCTTTTTACTCCTGTTGAAATATGCATCGTGTTGCCAGAGATCCCTGAGTGCCTTCTCCTGTCCAGAGCTTGAAAGTGCCACGTACTTCACTTTATGTTGTGAGCCAAATCTAATTCTCTTTCCCCTCCAGTGGTGTATTAATACATGCACAACAGAATTAGTAACATTCAATTGTTCACACAGTCTCACTGCAGACTTAAGCTGACATGTGCAGCCTATATAGATAGAATCAAGTTATTCATACTGATGTGAATTTCAATGTTGTCTTTTGTCTAGTTGCTGTACTGTACCTGTCCCTGTTGGTGGTTTACCCAGAATTTCTGTACCTTGTATATTTTACCCTTACATCAGCTCTGACAGGTTTTGTCTGTGTCACCTCACCTCTCTTTCCAGAGGACCGAACAAAGCACACACAAGGAGCACAAATCACACACACAACCTGTGGAAAACTTTTGTGACAACGGCATTTTTTTTTTCTTCCGGTATAGTATGCTTTCGCTACCAGAGACAAGGTACTTTTATAGAATTATGAAAAAGACTCCATGGTAAAATTAATTATGCTGAGTCGCAATGGCCTCATCCTTATCAGCTAACATATCTGTTTATGTATAATTGGTTCATGATAACAGTCTCTTTGCCCAGCAAGACGGCCTTATCAAGTGCATCTCTTAACACAATTTAATGCAACACAGAAATGCATTTTAATCCCAGATACATCTCTGGTGCTTTATGATTACAGAAATCCAAAGGGTCATCTATACTAGATCCCATCATCATGATGTCAGATAAGCATACAAATATGTCCAAAAATGTCTAACTCTCAGACTAGTAAATCCCTATGAGCACAAAACCAGGGAAGTGTATAGAACTGCTCAGTGGGGTCTCTTCTTCCATCTCCATCTCAGCAGATGATCAAAGTCCAGTTCCCATTCCCCTCACTATGGCCTCATTTCTGTTCCCCTATCTGCTCTGCTGGTGAAATGAGAAAAAATGGAAAAGTGGGAATTGACCATTACAGAACACTGCAATAATTAAAACAGAAGCTCCTTTGGGTTTTACAAAGTAGAGACTTTGTAGCACCATTTGAGTGTCAGTTTCAGGAGAGGAGTATTGAGGGCGACCGACTGTGAGCAAGGTCCTTGTCTTACACGTTTCAGGGTCTCCAGCCGCTACTACTTAAGCCTTCACACCTCAGGCCAACCTGATTAGGCCACCTCTGCCTTGTTTTCATCCACTTCTTCTTTATTAGTTAATAGGCTTAGCTCTCTCAGGGGGCCGCAGACACATTGGATCAGCACACCAACCTTGGCTCTGTCTATCTCTGCCTCATTTTCTACCCCCACCCTTTCCTTCT
This sequence comes from Pagrus major, assembly GCF_040436345.1. Classification (NCBI taxonomy): domain Eukaryota; kingdom Metazoa; phylum Chordata; class Actinopteri; order Spariformes; family Sparidae; genus Pagrus; species Pagrus major. The sequence continues at coordinate 18,257,683 of NC_133224.1, read as the reverse complement.
CTGCCTGTCTCATGAAATTGTTCACTTTTCTTCTTTTTTGACTTGGCTGTTTCACTTGCTGTGAACGGCAGCATGCATGAAGTAATGCAAGGAAGGAAAACATCTTTAGATGCACTTGTTCTTGCACCATCTACAGTATGAACACACATACAGTATGCATGCACACAAAGGCACACCTACACATTATTTTCACTCAACTTAAAGTAAATTAATTATTCATGTTGTTTCTTTTTGCATTTAGGGACCCATCCTCTCCTGTATTTGTCTGTTTTCCCTCAGGGCAGAAACACAAATACACACGCACACTCAGAACGAAGGGCAAGTTTTACTACTGCTTTGCTGATGCTGGGTGTGGAGTCATAAAACCAGACAGCATCTTCCCTGACTTATCACTGGCAATATAAACATAATAACTCCACTGGGATGTTGCATTACACTGTAATTGACCCTTCCTCATCTGTAAAATTGAGCCCATCATTTCCAGCTCATGTGTGGCAAGTCTTTAGTCTGGATGACAAATAAAATTAATATAAAGATCAGCTTTAGCTATCAGTGTGTTCACCTTGAAGTTAATTTTACATATAGTAATAATATGTTAAATTTCCATCATACCTGACATTACTTTAATTCTTTATTAGCAGGTATACTTTGTATAAATTTGTCAGATTTTGCTGTATTTTTAAGGAGGTTAGTGTACTTAAAATGAAAAGTGTACAGAAATGGCAATAGCAGCATTAGCTTTGGGGCAGCAATAGCTCAGTCCGTAGGGACTTGGCTTGGGGACTCAAAGGTGGCTAGTATATGTATAATAGTATGATGTGGACTAGTAGTGGAGAATGCTAGTTAACATCCTGGCCGGCGTCCAGCATTGCCGAGGTGCCCTTGAGCAAGGCACCGGCCCCTAACACTGCTCGTTGGGCGCCGTGCATGTGGCAGCCCCTTCACTCATCTCCTCTATACATTGTGTGTGTGTTAGGGCTGTCAACGAATATTCTAAATTCGAATATATATTTGAATATTTAAAAAAAACGGAGATTCGATTGTGAAAATTAATATTCGACTGTGGAAAAAAAACACATCAGTGGCTGCTTTGCGAGTGGGCGCACTGCATGACAGGTCAGGTACAGGTCACTTGCACAGCGTCACCGTGGCAGATGCAGATGGCAGAGAGAAAAACGAATCGGCAGAAAGTTCAGAGCCCAACTCGGCAGCAGAGATAGCGGTTTGGACTCCAAGCAACCTAAAAAGCCCCGTTTGGAAATACTTTGGATTTTGGTCAGTAGACGGCAAAAATGCGGAACCTCGAGATAAAGTTGTATGCAAGCTGTGTAAGCTACAGTTAGCTTACCATTCCACCACTAGCAACATGAGGGGAGTTTGCGCATAGAGAGGGGGGCGAGCGAGAGAGAGGTCTACAGTCTTAAAAGTTTCACGGTATAGGCCATTAGTTCATTTACTTATTTTGTAACATACCTACGTATGTTTTCAAAGACACGTTAAAACTAAAATAAAAATACTTATACAAATAGTTATGTCTCGTTGTATTAGTTTGTCCTCCTGTTATTGACATAATGCGCAAATCTAGATATTCGAATGGTTCGAACCTATGTGTTTTTATTAGAGGGAATATTCAAACGTCATTTTGAAGCAATTTTGACGGCCCTAGTGTGTGTGTGTGCCTGTGTGTAATGTGAGTGAAAAAGTTTCCCTTGTGGTGTGTGATTACAATAATACAATTTTTTTAAAAAGAAAACAACTGACACCTGTCATCTTGAAGTGTTCTTGGTTACAACGTCATCCTGTTATTATCTATAGCATACAAGACAGACATGGTATGGTGGTGATAATGTGCTTCCCACAGTCAGGCACCACCAGACCCTTGAGGGAACCATAGGGGACCTATTAGCATGATTCCGAAATGTATGTATTAATGACTTGGCTTGGCTAGAGGCATCACTGTCCCTAGTACTAGCTTACCATGTACAATAAACTGCAATTATACAATTCAGTTATGTATGAATCTCTGTAAATCATATGAAGCAAAATCCTTTTGCGTTTATTTGTTGTTTTTTTTTTACAAACACCTGTCAGAGATTGTTTCATGGGCACTGAACTTACAGTTAGTGAGCCTATAAAGCTATATATGACTGACTGTATATGTTACAGTGTATTGATATTTAGATTTATTGATTTTATGTATATTCATTTCAAAATGTACCTTTTCAATTACGGCTGTTGAAACTTCATTAAACCAATAAAATCTGCTGTATTTGTCCTTTAATTGGCAGTAAATGGACTATATCTATATAGCAATTTCTATTCTCAACGACCACTCAAAGCACTTTATGACACAAGCCAGCATTCATTCACAGTACACACATACATTCATATATTGGTGGCAGAGTAAGGCAAGGCGCCACCTGCTCATCAGTAGCGATAATGCACTCATACACCGTTGGAAGAGTCACCAGGATCTTGGGATCTTGCCGAAGGACACCTCAACATGTAGACTGCAGGGGCCGGGAGTCAAACCACTGATTGATTGGTGGGTGACTGCTTTACCTCCTGAGCCACATAGCTGGTACTCATCTTGAAAGAAATTCCAGCTGTAAGAGCCAATTTTTTGTTTGAATGACCTTATGTTGACATTGACAAAACAGTGGTTCTTGACTGATTTTAAATCAGTTTTTGTCTGTAATGCCCAATTGTTCATGTTTTGGGTGTGTATGGACCAATTAATCTTAAACTTATACTGCACTAAAATGTATTCTATAAAGTATATCTCAAACTGAAATGTAACTATATTTTGAGTTTAGGCAGTGTGTAATAGTATTTTTTAACTTAAAAAAATCGAATGCAGGTTTTATTGTTTTCACAAATTCTGTGCAATCATTGTGGAAATTCCCAAAAGTCCAACACAAAATCTCTCTACAGTATGTCATGCATTATTTGTAAATAAAATTTTCTGCTGGTCCAAATAAATGATCTCACTTGTGTGTTGAGTATTGCTCGAGTTGTGTTGGAAGCAGTTCTCATGTCATCCCTGGTGGGATGGATGATGCTCTAAGATGCTGTTGGCTTGTGTAACCATTGGCGTGCCACAGACTTTTGTTGTTGCAATGAGAGAATCCCATTGATTCACAGATGAGATTAGCCAAGGATTGTGGTGCTCATGAAGAGCGTGACAGAGCATGCTGTGCATATGTTAAGTTGAATTGAGCACAGGAAAGGGGTTTGAGTGAGGTGCAAAGGGAGATGGCTTTTATCCAGATCTTTTGACTGCATTTAGTGTACCATGATTTTCTGTTTCAATGTACATTCTTTTTTTTACACCAGATAAATGACATCAAATAGTAGCATATGCCCAAACACCCACCCATCGCCTTTTTGTCCTTGTGCTTGGCAATGCTTCCATTTTAGCAGCTCAAGCGGACCCCCTCTGGCCCAGTCCTGATGCCTGCTATTGGGCCATGCAGCTGGGGCTGTGGTTGTGACAGAGCCCCCCTCAGCTATAAGGGCTAACATGCAAGTGAAGTACAAACGAAACCAAGGGCTGTGAGCTGACAGTAAGATACTGCTACCCAGATACTATCGGTGAGAAATGCTGACTCCTGGCCAACTACGCCCACACCCCTTCCTCAGCCAAGTGCAGTGTTTCTACTCTTCTTCCCCAAGGAGTTACCTGTGTGCTGTTTTCTCCACACACTCAAACCAGCCTGCATGCCAAGCTTTGTATCAAGAGTTTATAGTTGATTATACATATATATAAATGTGAATGTGAAGCGCGCTTTTGCAGGTATTCACATAGTGAATCACTTACTGGCATACAGATGATATACACTTGCCACCAGGCATGTACCTGCCACATTTAACAAATTTGATTCCATTTCCAATCATTTGTTTTTTGTGTAACACACAGTGAGTAACAGTGGATTCAATTAATGATGCCCACACAGATGGAGAGTAAATGAACATGGTCACTTTGGGTCACAAAGTTGCATTGCTTGTATTTCAGATGCATTTAGCAAATGTAGTACAACTGGTGCTGTTGGCTTTTTTTGGTGTTTGCTATGCAGTATATTTATTATTTTTTCTTCTTGTATAGCAATGCACAATATATGTTATTTCAGCATCGACACTGCAATGTGTGCATGCATAATAATTACATTGCAGGACGTGCAATGTCAAGTAAGGCAAATTAACTCAGCTCTTTTACATTTAGGTGTGTTTATTGTGCATTCAAGCCGTATGTTAAGATTTCAGCACTTGCCACTCCGTAGTCTTTTTGCCACTTAGTCGTTGTAACCATGGTGACTTCCACCGACAGTGACATCACATGCAAAGCATCGACTGAGCTATTCAAGTTATCTGGGGAAAATCCCTGCATATTTATTCACAATATATCACAATATATGTTGTAGAGAACCAAAATATCAGTTTTTTTTCCCAATATCGTGCAGCCGTATTATCGAGGCACATATATCTACATCTAGAGCGAGCCGGCAGTCTGAATGCAAGTCATATCAATGGAGAATGGTGTGTATGAAGATGTGGGCAACAACAACAGCGAAGTATAAATATGTTTACATATGACTTGGACATCTGGAAGGACCAAAGGAACTAGGCCGTGTGGTGTCAACACATTTGACAAGGACCTCATTATTAAAAGATAGCACTGGAGTTCCATTAAGAAACATTAGTCAGAGAAGTTTTCCTTATACAATCATGAACACGGTGTCCAGATATGGATATAGATGTAAGCACAGCAAAGCACTACAGTTAATTAAAGCTGACAAAGATAACTTAGACTAGGCTACAGTTTGTTTCATCTGAGTTATATTTAAAAGGCATCTTTTTAATTAACAGACAATCTGTGACAAAGTTAGTGTTGTGAGGCGGCAGACTGGAAAACAGGAGGAAACACAGATGGATAGAGTTCAAAGTTCAGACAAAGAGTGAGAGATGGATAGAGGAGGAAAAAAGGGAATGGACTTAAAGTGAGAGAGCTCACTGGGAGAAAGTGTCAACAGAGCTCTGTTCTTCCCTGCTTCGGAGAGACGCTGATCATAGAGTGCGTGGCTGTTGTGGGATCAAAGGCTTTGTCAGTCAAAGCCCCTTGACTCTGTCTCTGCAGAGCCGACTACAGGTACTCAGGGAGGCATGGACGTGGAATAATTCATGACCAGGGAGGCTAACCCTCAAATGCTCTCTCCCAGAATGAGACAGCGCATCTGGGGTCACAGGTCTCAGAGCCACCCTTATCAGCCCCCAGGCATGAAGTTGAGAGCAGCTGCTGGGGTTGGCTCCTGCTCCTATGCTGTGTTATCTGTTTTAACACACATACAGCACTGTAGTGTGTTTGGCACAAACACAGTCATGCTGCGAAGTGTTTGTGTGTGGCATAAATGGCATGTTTTGCATGTATATGGGTGGGCAGGTGGGTGGATGACTTGGCATGAGATGTGTTGTTTTTCTGTGTGTGTGTGTGTGTGATATTTTTAGCTTTCCTACAATGTTTAAATGAACCAAACTTTTAAATCTCATTACTACCAGATCCAAGTTTCAAACAACATATGGTTTTGGTTTGCTGAATACATATGAATACAAGTCATCTTCTGGCAGTAACACAAGGCTGAACTGAAACATGTAGGCTATCAGCCAGGAGTTACATGAACTGAAAATATATTTACTTGAAACTGATTTGAATTGTTATATATATTAGACTTAATTTTTCAGTAGTGTGGTGAAAAACAAGTAAAGATGTTTAAATGTTCGAGTGTATTCATATTTTAAAGATAACTTTGGCTTTTGAGATCAGCAGTCAGCTGTTGTCCTCCACTTATTTTCAGCTTTTCTCAAAAGAAGGAAAAGACACCTTGTCCAGATTTGAGGCTTTATTGATTGCCCTTGTTATTAGCATAAACAGTATACTTTATTTTATACTGTAATGAGAAATTGCATTATACTGAATATCAAAATATACTGACTAATAGGGGTGCGACGATACACTCAGCTCATGAGACGAGACGTACGCGTTATTGGGTTCACAAGAACAAGAAGAGTCACAAAATGCAGGTCCATTTTGAAATGTTTTAACTAGTAATCATCTTGTAATGAATGTCATTTCAGTTCTACATTCTGAGTATGAATTCTTATATGCAGTAAAAGACACAAACAATATGTAAGCACTGTAAAAGGTTTTTCCACAAACTCAACTGACTGGCTTCTCTCCTGTATGATTTCTCATGTGTCTCTTCATACCTCATAACAGTGCATGAACTATACGTGTGTTTGTAACTTCTAATTGAACTTTTTTCCAAATTGAAAGTAAAACATAAAAACAGTATAAATACCAAAAATAGTTTTTCTTAGTCTTATTTTTTAAGTGCAAATCATAATCAAAGTAGTACTCTCTCAGTACTTAAAGTGTAAAAAGAGAATTTCTCTCAAAATTCTCTTCAAGCATGATACAGAGCTAAGAGCTGGCTTCAACTACACTGCCCAGCCTAAGATATGGTCATGTTCAAGAATATAAGCATGTTTTCTGGCAGCAGTTGAGACCTTTGGGCACAAACTATGTCTCCTGCAGTTGAAAAGACATGCTAACTTGGAACGGAGGTAGCAGGGATGGAAAGGTATGCTATCTTTGTAGGGGTTTAGGACCACTGTGTGAGTAAAATGTGTGCGTGACGGGACGGGACGGTGTACTTCAGATCTAATGTGTGGAGTAGCCGCCGATTTTTCACCATGGAAAATGGCCTCATGTCAGCTGCAATGAAAATGCCAATGTCTTTCGTTATTGCCGTGGCTCTACCACTTGACTGTGGAAGCTGAGATGCAAAGGCACAGTGTTGTCTGGCCTTTCAGTGTTTTATTCACAGCCGTGGTTGATTTTAGGAGAGAGCTGTCTTTGCATATTGCGCACTATTTTATTACAGTGCTTACATATTGTTAGTGTCTTGGTTGTGACTCTTTCCGTTTATTGTTTCCACCGGGTACTCAAAATGCTACCACACAAGTGATTTACAAGTGGCGGGGGCATCTTCTATGCTAACTTCGAGTTCACCGAGTTCCGTCTTGCTGGCTGCTGCTTCTGTTTGTTATGTACTGATAGGAATGAGGTATCCCTCCTCTGTGGCTCTTCCTGAGGTGTCGTCCATTAAAATGATTTTTTTTCTCAATATGGCAAGTTTTTCCTCGCTCGAATTGCGGGTCTAAGGACAGAGGGTGTTGTTCACTTTACAGATTTGTAAAGCCCACTAAGGCAATGTGATTTTGGGCTATATAAATAAAACTGATTTGATTTGATATCGCGAGACATCGTTTCACCTCGACACACTCCTACTAACTAAATGTGTGATGTGGTTAATCCGTAAATCTGGATGTGTGAAAATATGGTGTTAACAATTTTATGTCAGACTGTTCAAACTTCAAAGCTGTCAGTTTTTCCATTGCTGTAGGTTACTGTTTATTCTGCAGGTTAAGCTGTTTGATTAAGTGTTGGCTTGTCCCGTGGTTAATGTGGCTAGTGTCTAATGTAGCACACCAGAGCAATGTTGGAGTATTTAGTATTGGGGGGACAGTCCAGAGAAATTGTGTGGGATTCATTTTTTTGTCACATTTGTTGTGCAACATAACATTAAGCTCAGCTGGCTCTGTTGTTAACATTACACAGAAGCTCATTCTGCTCCATGATCCAACTTGTATGTGTGTCTGTTGTTGCTGCTTGTAAATCTTGACAGGCATGCCCCGTGGCACACTATTGTACTTACTTCAATATTCTTTGGGTTTTCTACAATACATGCTGTTGAGATGCTTAATCCTACCATATGTCTAACACTGAGAATGAATCACATTTCATTACCAATTAACCTACATTATTGGGCGGGCTACTGCTCCCAAAACCCATTAGGGCCTAAAGTCAATTTTATTCATATTTGAAACCAATAAAAACAGATTTTTTTGTTTTTAAATATTTTTTTCTTAATTGAGATGTGTTCCCTTACACTGTCAAAAGACTGAAAAGAGGTACAAACATGTTTGAGTGGAGTGTCCTTTTTATTTCTATAATATTGTGACATAATACCGTTTCTGCAAAAAAACAAATAAATACCATAATATAAAATGTAGGTCATGTCTGTGTATACGTGTAGATGGGAAGTTGTTCTAATTAGGCCTTAATTACAAAATGCATTCAGTATAAGACCAGTTCAACCATAAGACCAGAACAGTTAAATGGTTTATTTTCGTTGAGAGTTCCTGCTTCTTTAGGGATTTAGCATTGCTTACCTTCAAAATACATGCAAAAAAGCATCAGTCTGATTCTGGGTTGGTATTAAACTGTGTTGAGGATAACACATTATAAAGTAACACATCTCTGTAATCACATTACATTTGTCAGAGACATAGTAATGTTGACCATTATTGTGCACCCTGTCACCCTGCTGCTGTATGGCAAAAGATATCGAAGAATCCGCTGCCTTATCAGCTGACTACAAAACAGCGTCTTTGCTCAGGCTGAGACTCCTGAACTTATCCTCAACACTCCACCATATGAAATTGTTTTTTTGTTTTTTTCTTGTGTAGCATTAAAAGACTACAACTTGCATCTCGGTGTACAAACCTGTATTGTAAAATGACAATTAAATGAAACTTCAGAAATTTCAGAAGCTTAAAGTGCGGTGACTGAGAGAAGAGGAAATGATAGTCCTAAAGACACCGCAACTACCAAGCAAGAGGAATTAGAAGAATTATGGATCTGCCATGAAGCTAAAGCCAAAGCTAAAAACCATAGTGCATATTTCAGCTAGGTAGAGGCTGAAGTTGTTGTTGTTGGCAGCATTGACAGAGTCTGTCCATTTTGGACTTTTTTTTAACCTACTGCTGGGATTTTACTCTCATAACAAAATGTTGTTTGACATGACACATGCAGAGTAGTTGTTCAGTGGGTTGAAATTATTTTTACCTTCCCAGCAAATTTATTTGAAATACAACATGAACAATCTCCTAAAAGCAATGCTTGAGCATCCAATAAATCCATTGCTTGGGATAATGCTAAGCTCAAAAATCATTTTTTGTTTTGAATGTTTTTAGTTTGTAGTTGATTGATGCCGTCTCGTTAGTGCTTGCTAGGTAGCTATGTTAACACATCAGAGGAATATTGCATTCTGAAAAGCAGCTTGCTTCTCCTCCTTTCTCTTTTCTTTCCTTTTTGTTACCATTAAGCTTGAGGAGGAAGAGCAGCTTGTAGCACTTTTTGTGCACCCACTTGTGCCAACAGTTAGGTGACAAATTTCTGTTGTTTGTTTTTGTGATGATCCCTCACAACCAAACCCAGGTGACCCCTGTCTTTGCCAAATCACTTTGGAAGGCACCACTGCGTTGGCATGACAAGAACAAAAAGAAAGATGGTTGTTTTTTCAAGACTTGCGTAGTCTGTTCTTTGCCTAATTAAAAACTGACTAAGCAAAGGGAATGAGTGGGGTGGAGAAAAGTGGAATAGTGAAGTGAAGTTTAGCTAGTCTCGGCATCAGACAAACTCTTTCCACCTTAGACTTCCCCTTCTTCTCAATAGTAAAACACTAGAACCAGTAATCCCTTAAAGCCATCTCACTTTCTATTCATTGCTGCCTCTACCTCCACTCTCTCCCTCAGTGGTTAATAGTTCAATACACAACCATGATGTCTCTTTCCTTGGTTGTGGTTCAAGAAAGTAAGGTGCAGTGTTTTTTAAACTTGGTGTTTTAATTTTATTGAAAGGTAAAAAAAAAAAAAAAATAGTTGAAATAACATAATCAAATATGACCTATATCTGTATTAAGGTTTTATTATTGGTGAATATGAACAATATCCAAAATTCATCTTACTCCAAATAGTCCTTCTTACTTAAGTTCTGAAAAAGTCTGAACACATCTAAACAAGCTATACATTTTTTTTTGTCAGTTTTCAGTTTGGTCAAAAATCATTATGGTTAAGGTTTTTGGGTGTAATTCATAATTGTTGAATGCATACCTGTGATGGCTTATATAAAGATGCAGCAGCTTACCTATAAGACTTAAACTGTAAGCAGATTGAAATGATTCTTTCAACCTCTTCATTCATACTGCTTTTTATAGCATTTTTCAAGCCTACGGCAAGTTAACGTGAGACACAGGTTTGGGATTTAGTTGTACACAGAAAATTGAATTGGTAAATGTGACATTACAAAAGATGGGTAGGGGATGGAAAGGGGAAGGAAAAAATGACCCTCTGAACTATAAGGCCTGCCTCTTGCCCAACCTCGTCAGCTTTTGGTAAGGGATTACAGGATTATGCAGTGATTTGTATTGCAGCACAGGGACACCTGCTACCTTTCTTTATGTACTTTCATCATAATCTTGACAGAAAGTCCCATGTCAACCCATTAGAATATCTTTCTACTTGTCTCTCTGCTGTTGCTTTAATAAATGAATGAGAGTTCATGGGGAAACTGAGAAAGTGGGTCAGGGTGAATATGCAGTGTAGAGAGTGGGGGGAAGGAAAGATGTTGCAAGGGGGAAGAATAGGGGAAGAGAGAGGGCACTAAACTCTGAGGCAATAATTAAGTGGAATATGGAGCGCGCCCTCAAGGGTACATCCGAATCAGCACTTTGCATTTTGATGGAATGTGAGACAGTGTGGAAGCCACTTTATTAATGAGTTTATTTATGTGTGGGTGGATGACATTCGCCCTGACTCTGCGACACGCTTGGCCGGACTCTCCCTCATACTTGCAAATTGCTGGCAGGGGGCAAACAAAGGTGACTTGAGGTCGCATCTACTCAGTGTTCTACAAGCTGTGGAGACCAACCATGTAATGATCGACTTATTTACATAATGTCCCCTCAATGTGCCCAATCATATGGATTTGTATGGGTTCATTAAAGTTCCACTGATAGGGCTATTTGAATCTGATACAGACATTTTGGAGGCTTTGAGCTGCTGATAGCTTGGACAGCATGTCAGCATGCCATGTAAATTCAGTTTCAGTGACTTGAGACAAGTTCTTGAACAAAAATTTAATATTTTGGACTCGGGATGTCAGTTCAGGTTAACTTTGCTTTTGATAGCCCGTCACCCATTAACCGCTAACTATTTAATTACTAAGAAAAAACAAAGCAAAATAACGTGAAATAAACGCTAATAAGTGCTTTCCTTTTTGTCATGCACTAAACTGACTCAATGAGCTGTGGTGCACCAAGTCACCTTCTCGTTGAGGTTCTTTGACATTTGCCAGACAGAGAGGCTCTGGATGAGGAGTACACTAGTCTTGCATTGCTGGAGCTATTTCCACAGAAAGAAGCACAGTGGACTGCATCTCCCAGTCAGCACTGATGAAGTAACAGATAGTTGTGAAGTTAGCGCTTTTTTTGGGAGAGCTGTCCAGTAGTCACTTTTCCGAAATCATGTTAGCTTGGCTACCATGACTTTTAGCTCATCGTGCTTTTCCGTGTGTAAAGTCATAGTAGCTCTTGATGGCATAATCAACTGAAGGCTCAGGCTACCAAACTATTTTTTTGAATCCATCACATACATAATGTGAGTTGGATCTGATTTAAAATGTTGCATGTACATTTTTAATACAACCAGCGTTGTATTTAGTTATGTAACTATTACTATTACTAGGGGTGTTGCGACCTCGATTGGGAGTCGGATATCAATTAAAATGTTGTCACGATCTCGAACTTCAAAATCAAAGGTGGGATCGAGGATTTAGCCATGCCACCAATATCACGTACGGCAGGCGTGCTAAGACGGAAAAAAACACACACACAGCATGTTGTAGTGCAGCAAGTTAATGTTACCTCCTCTGACCTGAAGCTGCAGCCAATGAAAAGACACTGTGGCAACTGAACTCAAACCCCCTCCTTCTCTGAAATCACCAGTGTGGAAATATTTATAGTATAGTTCCCGGTGAGATATGTCAACAACATTTGTGTTGTTGACAAGAAAACCACAGTTTGTAAGCTATGCTATGCACATGTAGCGTACGCTTCCACAGGCAACACCACAAATATGGCAGGACATCTCCTCAGGCATCATGAAGAAGTAGACTTAACTGAGAAAACTACACCCTTAACACAGCCAACTCTTCCTTCCTCATTTAGAGCTAACCTTCCACAAAATTCAACTCGCGCTAAAGCAATAACTAGCGCTATAGGGCTTTGTAGCCTGGATTTAAGCATTTATTTAGCATACTGGAACCACGATACGAAATGCCAAGCATTCTTAGCATCTTACCACAAAGGTGTTGCCCTCCATTAATGATAATGTGAAGGAAAAAGTTATTGGAGGTCTGAGCAGTGCAGATTTAGTGGCCTTAACGACAGATTGCTTGACCTCCAGAGCAACACAGAGCTACATGACCATCACAGCACACTACATTAAGTGTGCACTCTTCACATCTGCAGTTACAAAAAAGACACTACAGTCACTAGGTGGCAGGTACCCTCTATGACTTCTCTTCTTTTGTTTACAGTAAGTTTCCAATTAACTGGTGAAACTAGGCTTTGCTGTCGTTGTCGTGTTTCATTGTCGTGTTGAAACTTTTTGCAGATGCTCCCGTTGCATAGATTGCAGATGGCTTGTGTTTTATCTGTCTCATTTACTCCGAAGAAGTTCCACACCACCGACATGTTTGTTTGAATCCGACAGCTAGTTTTGAGCCCTGTCACGATGTGACGGACAATAAAGTTTTTTGAATCTTGAATCATTAGCTGTCCGATTCAAACAAACATGTCGGTGGTGTGGGACTTCTTCAAAGTGAATGAGACGGATACAACTCAAGCTATTTGCAATCTGTGCAACACTAGAGTACCTCGTGCAAAATGTTTCAACACGACAAATTTAATCAGGCACCTGGATAAGGAACACAAGGAGGAGCATGCCGAGTTCAAGAAATGGAGCGTGGAAAAAGAAAAAGAAACACCGAAACGGATGCTAAAGCAAACTACTTTAGACAGTACCCGTCCATATAGCCGTGACAGTGAGAAGGCAAGGGGTGGCACAAGGAAACTTATGGAGTTTATCGTGCTGGCCGACCTGCCATTTAATATTGTGGAGAACCCCGCATTTCAATGTTTGCTGGCACACTTTGAGCCACGCCACCTCCTCCCAGGGCACACATACTGTGGCGATACCGGTCTAAATGAGCTACACCGGGATGTGTATTCGCACATCAAGAGCCTCCTGAAAGGAGACAGTCCTTCCTGTTAATTTCATGGAGTTATATGAATGTTTGAGGCAGCATTACTGCCCTTTATTTGCAGTATTTACTTGTTACTGTAAAGTAAGTTAATTACAATAAAGTAATTTAATTACAGTAAGTTGTTGCGCCCATTATTTCTGTCTCAAGTTATTTTGATTTGACCTGACTGAACTTTGAACTTATGTCTGGCCAGTCCTTGAATGCCCTCTAGAGGTCATTGATGTTTTACCCTTGCATCTCTGTCAGTTTGGGGCATGGCAAAGATTGTTAAACATTGGCAAAAATGCTTGAGAATACTTTTGTTGATACTCAGTAAACAGTACATAAGCATATACAGTAAATTAACAAGTTATTTAAATACACATATTGCTCCCTCACGTGATCGGATGGGTGATCGGTTTATTTAAACTCACTAATCGGTGATCGGCCCCAAAAATCCTGATCGTGTAAAGCCTAGGTGAAACAAGTTATTGTTACGTTTATATATTTAATAAATGATTTAAATTTGACAATAAGGCCTTAGTGTGGTACATTGCAAACAAATAATGGAGATTATATCACTTACTACACCATGGAGACCATATTTTGAAATAAGAATTTAAAAATTTAATGAGCTATCATGGCATAGAACCAATGATCCTAGACTAGACTAGCCTACAAATGGCATAGCCATCTGTGCTAAAGGAAAAAAGCAAAAAAAAGGTCGAGAATCAAATTGAATCGTGACCTTTAAAATCGAAAATCAAATCGAATCGAGCATTAGCATTAGGAGAATCTTGACACCCCTAACTATTACTGTACATTAAGGGTGTCACGATTTCGATTTTAAATCGAAATCGATCAAAATTAATTCATCTCGAACTTCGAATTAAAAAATGGAATCGTCGATGCTGCCACGCCCCCATGTCACGTCCAGTCGGCTTGCCAAGGGGAAATAAACACATGTGTTGAAGTGCTGCGAGTCAACCTCCTCTAACTTAGCCACTAGCGAAGCCAGTAGCTATTAGCTACAGCCAGTCAAACGATAGCATGCGGTTACACCATTCCTGTTCGGCTCCCGGACCGTGGTCGGGAAGCACAGGGGAGACGATTTCCTCCAGGGCCGAAGTTTATGTTTACCTTCGGGGTGAACCCCCTTTCACGTGTTAAGCTGGTCGGGAAATAATACCAGGGAGCTTTGCTGTATCTTGAGGAGCCGTCGTCTTTATTCGCAGCCAAACTGCAGCCTATATTGTACACTTTATTGCTGTCGCTACTACTGCTACTCTTTCGCTTCTCCTTCCTCTCCCATTCATTCACTGTCCGCACGTACACACACTCCCTCACTCTCGCTCGCCCACTCACACCTTACGCACCTTGTGTTCAACTGTTCGGAAATAGTTTGTTAAGACACTTAATTGTTCAGAGAAGACTATGGACATGGCTGTTTTATTTTTTGTTTGTTATGTTGTGAACTTGAATGTCATCTTCTGTGAAGAAGACTGCAGTTACAAAAGAGAAACTAGATGGCAGGTTATTTTGTTTAAGTTTCCAATTGACTGAAGATATAAGTTATTGTTACATTATGTTGTTAATAAATGTTTTAAATTGTAGTGTGGTACATTGCGAACAAAGGTCAGATATTATATTGCATAAAAGTCTAGTCTAAAAATGGCATAGCAACCTGTGCTTTAAAAAAAATAAATGTAAGAATCGAATCGAACCGTGACCTTAGAATCGAAAATTGAATCGAATCGAGGATTTGGAGAATCGTGACACCCCTACTGTACATACATGTTTAAAAAAATCCTTCTGGACAGGAATTAGTGAGTTCTTTCTTACCATAATGGTCTCTAGCTAAAACTATTGGAAAAATCATTTGATGAAACTGAAGTTTTATAAGAGTGGTGGCCTTCTTTCTATCTTACCTCCTTTCAAGTTCATGGGTTTGGATGCCTCTTAGTAAAGGTTGTGTCCATGCCGCCAGAAAGCGTCCCCAGAGGAATGTATTTGGAGTGGTGTTTATGACACCACCAGTCATAAAGATTTAAGATGGAGCTTTTAAAACTGTTTGCAACATAAAGCACATGTATTGAGTTGGAGGTTGAGATTATTGAGTGCTGCTTCAAAATGGATTGTGCATGATGGCTGTCCACACATTCTGTCTGCCAGGCCCTCTTTGTTTTTCTCACCTTCTAGATAATCTCTCCTTTCATTCACTCATCATCACAGTCATAAATTAAACATTTTTCAGAGAATAGCTGGTGTTGCGGTTGGCTTGAGTCATTTGCATGGACACGTATTCCCATAAACGCACATCAGTCCTTCCATCCTTGTGTATGATTATGTGTGAAATGGTTTACCACACTTGAGCATGAAATGACCGAAACCATATGAGAATACTCTCAAGGGATTTGACATTTGATTGGCTTGTGCCTCACCACCTGTCCCTAAATGAATATTCATGGGACTAATCTCTACTGACAACAAACACAACCAACCAAACAAATGGGAATTCATTTGGGAACCTGTGTAGAGATGACAAAAGGTCAGGAGAAGGTGCATTGTGAATAGTTCAATCCTTTACTCTTTTTTAACAGATTTCTGATTGGACAGAATTGAAATATTGATTAGCTCCAGGCTAGCTGGTGCTGCCAGTAGTAATGGGACATTATTCTATTACACTATTAATAAATCCATTCAGCTAATAGGCATTTTTAATTTGCGCACTGAAAAATACTTAAAACATTCCTCTCTCTGTCTGGCCATCTGCAACTGACGATGTGTTCAAAGTGTTGTGAGATTATGTTGAGGTTCTGCTTACATTCTGTGCACTCTAGTCATGGTGGAGAGGTTGAGAGACTTAGAAGTAAATGTGACTGACAGAGAGTTTAAGTATGCTTTTTAAAATGTCATATTGAATATCATAGTGAAAATAAACCTTGAAAATAGTCTTTTTAGGATCTGAGTAATCTTGCACCACTGGCTTTAATGGAGTGACTTCACAGAGAGGGAGATGTTAACCTGCTGCTCTCCTGAGGGGGCATCAGTAAGATCTGTCAGTTTGCTGAGTGTCTTGTTGATTTCTTCCGGGAAGTCAATATTGAGCCATGTTGGAAAGAAGTGTTTAGTCTTCTGGTCATTGGAGAGAACATGAATTAGTAGTGTGCTGTTTAGTTATCTGCACCATGGCTTGATCCATGGTTTTGATCCACATCTGGGCACTTCGTTTTAAGCTTGTGCTTTGGTGACTTGAGCTCCTTTGAGGTCTTGGCAAGCTCCCACTGCTCTCCTCTTTGACTGAAGCAGCCCACTAGCTTTTTGCATACACCCACAGCACGATCAATTCCTTGATCTTTCATTGTGTCGGCCAACACAACACCCTTATTTGTTTTTGCACTGTGCCTGAGAGGTTTTGAATTGAGCCTAAATATATGACACATAGAGTTAAATTAACACCCTTAACAATGAGTATTATGAGCTTCACAAGGGTATTATGTCGATGGTTGCATAGTGAGTTGTTATTAGGCAATACATGAAAACAACAATGACAAAAAATCCAAAAGAATCAATAGTGACATAGGGTCAAATATAGCATCTGGATTTATGATACATGCATATTTGTTATTCCAGTCTTTATATTTTACCCTTGAACATTTTTGTAATTTCTAAGTTATGCTTGCTGCGGTAGTCAGTGTTGCAGCTATTAGACAGTGCATACATTGAATGCTAGGGATGTAGTAATATATCTAATTTTGTGATATCGCGATAAAAAATGTCTCAATACCATTTTGGGACTGTGATGATATCTACCAACGTATCATGTGGTTATTTTGCTCTTAAAGCTCATGGATATCAGTATAAATGCATTCTACTATGTTTCCTTGTCACTGTATTGTTCTGTCCTTCAGCAGAGGGTGCAATCATGCTGGTGAAGAAGACAGACTCATACTATTTTGGGTCCCACCTGAGACCCTCCCTAGTCCCCCTCTAATTGGTTGGCTTCATTGGTTGCGTTCTGTATGCTTTACACAATCGGTTAACTCACATAGCAGCTCTAGTAAAATCTGTTTAGGCAGTGTTTGAGCTGTAGTTTTGTGGGGATACACTCTGACTTCTACATACCACACACTGACCTCTTTGGTGTCTCGCCTGGTCTTCTGCTGCTCCTGTTGGGGCCTCTCATCAGCTACTCTTTGTTGAGTGTCACAAGGCTCTATAGGTTGAGCAAACAGGCCAGGTCTTAGCAGGGTAAGCTGCCACCAGGCTGCCCTGCTACTGCTCCGCCAAACGGCCTGACTGCTTCACCTGTCGAGCCCAGGTACACTGCAGCGGTGACAAACAGTCTTCGGCTCGTTCACTGGTGGGGAAACTACGGCTCACAATCCACTGCATCAGTTTTTTACAAACTAACCACAAGACAAACATGTCAACCCATTAACACCAGACAACCACTGAACATACAGTTAAACAGCGAAATAACGCATCAGTTATGCTGAAATATTTGGCCCTGGTAGTCTGCTGGACAACAAGAGGGAGGGAGATTGGTAGAAATAGCGGCTGAGTGCCTGTTCCCCGGCAGTCCACCCTTGCCACACGTGGGTACCCTCGTTGTCCCGCTGTACAACCAGAGGAAGGGGGGAATTGCTACTTGCTACTGGCTGCTCCAATCATTCATTGCCAAAGACATTTCATGGCTACTTTTTTTACATGCGTAGGTCATGGCCAGCTCCTTTTTATAGAACTACAGAAGGAAAGCAGAAGTGCCTCAAGTAAAAAGTAAAAACAAATTATATACAAATAATAAATGCTGTACACATCAGATTTATTATTATAGGATGATGGCGTACAATTTGTTCTCAAAGTGAAAAGCAAAAGCACTTGTTTTTGATGTGAAACTGCAGCAATAGGAAATGTATGGTTTGCATCAGCAATAAATGATAATAGAGCTTTACAGATGTTCTTGTGAAAAGCCCAGTGTACTGGGTAACACATGTGTTGTCACAAGCTTATTAGTTGGTGGGAAAATTTCGACACTCCGGCATTAGTCTGCAATATGTCAGCTACAAATATCGGTAGGTTTATTTGGACCCCAAGATTAGTCTCAGTATCTTGAGAAAATAGACCGTAAGTAAGTTTATAGTCTACAATGTTGAAACAGCCTTTAATGCATAAGTTTCAGAGTTGAATTGACTCAAAGATGTGACAAGGCTCTGCGCTAAAAATTTTGAGGATTGGGAATTTGGAAAGGGCTTCATCAGTTGCATCACTGTGGTATTTTAATATGAGGTTTGATCACGTATGCACATATACTGGTCAGAGCAGCCATATGCTAGTCACTTTTGTCCAAAGCAATGATTATTTTTCCTTCTGTTTGTCCACCAGGAAGATAACCTTTACACTTATTGGCCAGCGGCCTCGCTGCCTCTGGCATCCTCCCTGGCTTTAATTAAAGCTGTAATTGTGCAGACAGACTCTTCTCTCATTATATCTAATCTTTTCTTTCAACCTGCTTGCTGTCCTCTGTTCAATTAACATAACTCACTGTTGTAGAGGCAGCGTGTTTGGTAATGCAACAGGGTAAAAGGGATGCAAATGAAGTAGGAAGTATGAACTTGATGATTTCTGCTCTGACTTCATTGACCTTCAGTGCTGGCTGCATGAAGCAAATTATTTGAATCAAATGAGTCTTGAACATTAAACAAATTAGTGTTGCAGCAAGGGCTGCAATCAAAGCTGTCATTTAATTGTCATGCACAATTATTAGAATTGTGCATGATTCATTTTCTGTGAACGTATACTTTAACTAATATTTTCAACAATATGAGCTAAAAGCTCTGTGCAATATCTTACTAATCCATTTTGTTGTTTTTAAGAATGAGTGAAGAGTGGCTCTGTTGTGTTCATGTGATGATGAACTGATGTTGGTAAAGCCAACGGGCTGTCTACTGCGGAATTTTCTCGTATAACATGAAAACAGTTTACCGAAATGCTCTTCTGAAGACATTTTAGGAAATAAGCCATGCAGTTGCCTAATTCCTCTTTCCTTTAACTCTACAATGGTTAGATTTTAATGATTTTTGGGAGTATCCAGAGGCGGCGAGTCACGCTGGACGACCCTGAATTGCATAAAGTAGCCTTGACTATTTGCAAATGAGGAGTGGGTAACTTGACACCTTGTCTCTCAAAAAACAAACACAGCGCTAACAGTATGCATTGCATGGCTGCTTACATAGACAATGAATGGGATTTTTTCTGGGATTTCCTAGGGTGGACTGTCTGCATGCTGGTTGCAGCCTGTATCCTGCTGCTTTCAAAGTTGCTCTGTTCAGCATACTCCAGAGGCCTCTGATTTGTTATCGATGAGAGCGTATCTCCACTATCCGCCATACCCTGTTTATTTCTGTTTTGTACAATAACTGTATCATAAGGAGA
This sequence comes from Pagrus major, assembly GCF_040436345.1. Lineage (NCBI taxonomy): Eukaryota > Metazoa > Chordata > Actinopteri > Spariformes > Sparidae > Pagrus > Pagrus major. The sequence goes on along the minus strand of NC_133224.1, from coordinate 18,238,044 downwards.
CGGGGGGGAACTCTGCCCTTAGATGTTCCTAAATATAGTGCCTTTACCTCAAGGGCTATCGGAAGATAGACAAGTAATCAAGGGGTTAAACTGAGATTTGAGGATAACAGTGAGGTCTGAGCATGTGTGTGTGTGTGTGTGTGTGTGTGTCGTTTTCAGTTAAAGGTGACCTCTGGATGAACAAGAGATAGAATGGTAACTTAAGATCAGTATCTACAAACTTATCTCTGCTTGGACCTGGAATTTTTTTTAATGAATGATAGATTTTACACTGCCCTTTTATTTAGTAGTTGATATCCATCCCCAGCAAAACTTTTTAGGTCAAAGAAATAAGTGCAGCATGTATATTTGTAATAAGGTTTTTGCTTAAAAATATTAATAATAACACTTGTTCTTTTAATTAAACCACAGCCCAGATACGCTCTATGCCCAGTGGAAAGACACAACAACAGCCTCCTCCACAAATCTTTTGTGCAGGCAGGTATTGTGCCAGTCTGTCACAATTAAGTGCTGAAAACGAGGTGAAAATGCCTTAATTATGTTCCCTAGAAGCCCCCGTGCCATTAAAGCCAAACACAAACCCCTTTTGTTGTTGAGCGATTACACTGGTTCTTCACTTATGCTTTGTCTGACATCCATTTTCTGGAATGGCCTACATCCATGCGTCTTAGATATAGCCAGAAAATGGAATAGATATGAGGAACGAAGAGATTTCTGAAGAAAGGGAGCAGCAGAGAGTGAAGAAGTCAGGCAGAGCAATGGTGAAAAGGATTATTGAATATTGTGCTATTGTTAGTCATGGACGTCAGATAGCATGTGTGCGTAATCCAGTTGGGGAAGCAAAGGACACACAGAGCCATGCCAACTGTTAGTGACTGCAGGCCGTAGGATTAATGCTGCACTCCCTGATTACTGTTCACTGTTTACCCCTCCTGAAGAAACAATCTTGTATCTAAGGCTATGATTAGAAAATATAAGCTCTTTGTCCATAGGCCGACCAGATATTGGTTCCATCTGAGGATGGATACTTAAATAAATTGTTAATAGGGTCAATATCAATGTATATACATACAATAAAAGCCTGCCAACTCCTCTCCAGTTAGTTAGAAACCTGTAGGCAACTAAAACATTTATAAAAGTTATTCTTTGGTTGTATCCTCTAATTCCGTCATGTGTGCACCGCATTACTCTATCAAATGTCTGTTTGAGGTAAGATGACTTATTAATTATCGTTAGGAAATAACCACACAGAACTCAGAATGTGGCGTTTCCTCCATCACAGACACAAAGAGGTGCTGCACCTGAGAGGAGTGTGCTTTGTTAGCCTGCATCGATGGCGACTTGGTGTTTAAGGGCTTTATAACTCAGTCCCCCTCTAAGCGAACTGGTCTGGAATAACACTCAATGTGTCTGTCCCTACACACGAATGTGCAAACGGAGTGAAAGGGGGTAGGTGAGGGTGTAGGGGCCAGTTTGCAATGTGGCAAACAATCTTATACACATTTAAAGAAGAAAAGATGTAACATGCTTGTATTCTGTCACAGTCACACACACATACTGTCCCCCCAGTATTTAAAATCAGCATTGCCCTTGGTGTCTCTGTTATAACTATATAACTGGCATACTTAGAGGTCAAAGGTTAATGAAACATTTGCAGGTACAAGCACTGACCCTGTTGTCCATAGGCGCTGCTCTGTGCACTCAAAAATGCATATTGTTAATTTTAGCATGCATTATTCTTCAGGGCAGACGGTCTATATATAGTTTCATGGCCTGATTTGTGGCCTCCAGTCAAGGCACTTTACCCCTTTAAAAGATCCTGTTTAATAATTAATCAAGTCCATCAGCTCCAAAGGCAATGATCAATCGATTGAACGTCTCCCTCACCCCCATTTCTGAGGAAGCTGCAGCTTCCATTAATTTGTGCTTCCTCCTTCCCTAATGATTTATTCTTAGTGCTTCTAACCAAACATGCTAAGACTAAGGAGTGAAACGGCAATAATGCTGAAATGTGATGTCTACTTTCATGTCATCTTTAATCATTCCATTTCAAAGGAAAAATGGTTGAACTGTGTTTCTTAATGATAGCTGATTTGCACAGATCTATCAAAGACAGATGGTAAGTAAGGTAAGACTGACTGCTATTCTTGAAAGGTCATCTGCTGAGAGTTACTCTGCACTAAGGGAGAGAAGATGATGGTGATGGCAGCCCCCTAGGACTGTTGCTTTGCTGTCAGCTCTGACCCTTGCCTTGGGGTCAATATTGGTGACGTATAGCTCTGCCTCTGGGTCTCCATGGCAATGCAAACCAGATAGTACCCGTATTTTTCAATCCAGTTGGAGCTGGCATCGTTAATCATGCACACCTCTTTTTCTTGTGCTAGCCCCTCCTGATGCCCCAGGCCTTTTCTGTATTCCTTTTTTTTTTTCTTGTTCAGTCATTCACCTCCTTGTCTGCCCTCCATGTTTCCATGATCTAACTATAAACTTACTTTTATTCCACATCGACTATACCATTGTGTGCAGTGTGGTCAAAAAGCATGCAACATTAAGCACACACTGAAATTCAAAGTCTGACAGGTCTGTTTTGAATTTCATTTAAGTTTATAGCTTAAAAACCAAAAGACTGATACATTGTAATTTTCAGTGGGCTAATAATTTGAACAAATCACCATGATAGAACAGCATTATATGCTACAGTGACTGTCAGTGCAAATAGTCAGTATCAACTGAATTGTTACATAAGGTGGTAAATGCATTAATGTTGACACACACATTAGTTTATTTGTAAAGTAAGTCAATTTCATTGTGTCTCTTTATTTTTCCAAGTTGTGTTTTACTTATGTTGCATTCAAATGCAAATCGTAAACTCTGTATGTGTCTGAAAAATGCGCCCAAGTCGTCCATAAGGAAGCAGGATTTTGTGTTGATTTTGACAAGGTGTACCCATCTGCTGCACAATGAGCAGCTGGAAGGTGCTTAGGATTTCTAAGGGATACCCAGGAGAAAAGTCTTCGAGGGTAGTTGCATTGTGAAGATCATTTCTCTTTCATCACTTCTTCAGCCCTCTCTGAAGTCTTGAAAAATGTTTAAGGTGTTTGTAAGTACAGTGATATATCAGAGAGAAATTGCTAATTCCATTCTGTCAAAAATCCAATAAAATCATCACAGTCTTCCTATTCTTTTAAAACTGCTGCCACAAAAACTTTAATGAGGACATAACTGTTATCAGTATATAGGGTCATCTGTTTTCTTTTCTCCTCCATAAAGAGGAGCAACATCTTGTTCTAGCGATCAACTTAAGAAATGTTAAACGGATCATTCCATTGTGTTGAGAAAGTCAATTAGTTTCATGGCATCGTGTCTCAGTGGTATTGTATTAGCATTTCTTATTGCACTGTCCCTTTAGTGTAACTGTTAGTGTTTGTAAAACATACCACAGTAACCCAGATAGACCTAAGAGCACAATTTGTGAAACTTGCTAAGTACTGCAAAGTTAATGTTATATACAAAGCATTTTAGTTTATATGTAGAAAAGTCATGCTTTCTGTAAATAGTTTTAATACCATTCTTAAGAAATAATGACATTCACATTCATGCTGATAATTTTATAATATACAGCATTGCTTTGTGTAATAAGTCATGATAAATTACGAATCAAAAATGTTATGGAGTGACGTAAAAAGGCAAATCTTTAATCCTAAATGCACCCACAAGAAGTTCACAAGAAGACACATTGGCTTTTTAGGTGTATTTCTGTATTTAAGTCTTTGGCAGCACACCTCAATCTGTGATTTTCAGTGTCTGTGCTTTCACTCTTTCCAACGTTAAGATGTCTCTGAGAATCAGGGTTGATAAACAACTATACATCCACACAGAGTGTGTGGATGTGCCAGACAGCAACAAGAATGAAAAGAAACAACGAGTTTGAGTAGGAGGGAGTACATGCTCAAACTTCTGCAAGGCAGAACCCTTTCTCGACTCACCTAAATCAGCATGGCCTCTTTAGGTAGCCTTTACTACATAATAGAGGGAAGGAAGCTGTTTTGGCTCAGAATATCTGAATGTCTTCCCCCACCTGCATTTGGCTAGATTTCCCAGTAAACTTTGGGTCATCCCAGCTACAGGGCATTGCTGTCCTTAATCTGACATTTCATTGGCAGAAATTCTGTACTTCTTAATTCCAAAGTGCATTATTTTCTTCCAATAGGCCACAACGGAGTCAGGTATTATTTCTGAGCTGCAGAAAACACATGCTTCGGGCTATTCTCACATACAGTTTGGGTTATCTTTCAACAAAGCTAGATATAAAATGCCAGAAAGATTGGTCTGTTGTTTAGAAACAAAACCTTGAGATACTGTGTTTTCCAAGACTGTGCCTTATATTTCTAATACAATGGCTCATTGGGTTCAGTGGGTCATGTTAATTGTGAGAGTTAGGGCCTTGATTCCCACTCAGGCCACATATGATTCAAATGTGTGCCTTTAGGGTGTTTCTAAGCACTTTGAATATGTTCACCCAGTGGCAGATAGTAGTTTGTTATGCAGGTTCGTCCTGGAGGAGGAATCCTGTGTTTGCAGGAAACATCTTGGCAGCATTTTTCTTTAATATTTCTTGGTGATATTGAGCCTAAATGTTGGCTTTAAGCTCACAGAAAATTATAAGAGGTTTGGGCCCACAACTCTCATCTGAAAACACACTAAAACACACAAAGTATCATCACCAGTCTTCTTTTTCTCTGCACCAGATCTGGTCACTGTCTATATTAGCTCCATAACCTCCTGGATGGCACACTTTGCAAATGTACAAAAAGACTTTGCGTGTGACACACTTACACTGCCACAGCTCCATCCTAGGTGAATCACTGGAATGCCATATTCATGAAAAACTGACCAACTGGACTTCAGTTCGTTTCACTTTGGCATTTATGCTTCTCCATAAAAAGTTTCCAACAAACCAAACCTGACAAACAAATTAAAGTGACATGTGGGTCTTCATTTCCAGCTCTTGTATGACCATGACATTTGGCATTTCCTAGCTAAAGGAACAGACATTGATCCATGTCGAGCTGGTTGTCCACTCCTTTTTCCCTTAAAAGCCTCTGGCTCATTGTAATGCCTCAGTGCCCTACAGGTGTCATTGGTCCCATTTTTAAGCTGTGCAAGACCCCTCGGCTTGTTAGAGGCAATGGAAGCATTGAGATTCCCATTTCCAAGGTTTTCTTTTTTCGCATATTGGCCACAGATTTCTCTGACAGATGAATTTCTGAGTGGCAATGCTGCCATTGAACTGAGAAATCAAGTGTTTGCATTAATTGTGTAGGCAGTTACTGTAACTGCCTACACATCAATTCAGACAAAGAGGCTAATTACTATAATTTTTGTTTAATATAAAGTTTTCGATAGATACAGATCTACATGTTGATTGTTGAAGTGAATACCTCATCTCATAATAAAGCTTGCTCTGAATTTTATCTGCGCACCGTAACATTAAACTGTCTTTCACATGGTACCTTAACTTGCAGCCTTGAGACAGTGAGGTTTGAAAATATTAAATGGACATATGTTAGGGTTAGGGTTAGGGTGAGTTCAGTAGCAAATTATTGCCTCACTGAGAGTGAATGGATTTGATGTGATATAGTATATGCTCAGCTCAGCAAACTGGTGCATGTGTTGCGTAACTCTATGTAATGTGCAAATTTTAACAACCCTGACCTTGTCTTCATTTGTGTGGTTGTTAAGATCTTCCTAGCTTAATCCATACTTGATAGACACTGCACTATTAATGTACTAACTACACACACACACACACACACACACACACACACACACACACACACACACACACACACACACACAGATACACTACTTCCACTCCCTCGCCTTCGTCTCGATTACTTAATTTGTTAAATCCCAGAGGAATATGATGCGTAATGTAGGATTTAAGAGCTTTCTTACACTCAGCACAATCTGCCCTGTACTCAGTGAGCCTTCTTTGGCTCAGTCTAAGAGGTTAAGACCCACTAGACCTCAGTCAAAGACCAACTGCTAATCCCAATTGTTGTTACGCTTTTTGTTCTCTGATGTGTAGGGTGTGCTAAACATTTTCAATGAATGACAATAACGTTTGAAATAAAATGCATTATCTAACTAGGCACAGTAAATATTATCTTCAAGTTTTAGTGGGGGAGCTTTAATGTTGGTCAGTCAGCTTTAGGTATTAAATAAGGTCACATTAATTACAATGAGTAATAAGTGCTGCTGAGATTCTGATTGTTAGCTTGTTGGGGGCGATACAAACCTGATTGCTAACTTAAGGCTAAGTTAGAGGTCCTTTTGACATGAAGATTCACAAGGAAGTGTTTTGTTGCTGATGTTTGATTGTAGGTGACATGGGCTCAGACAGTGGTCCTCATCTGTTGTTTTATGTTACGGTGTAGTCATTGGTAAAAATGTACATTCTTGTGACATGCTAATTATTAATAATGTAAGGATTGGCCAAAAGTGCAAGCTCATAAAAATAACTTTCTCTAAAATATCAGAAAACAAGCAGCCTAAGGGGGATGTCAAACAATGAATCAGTTATCAAAATGAAGTAATTTGAAGTCACAAAGTAGTATGTGTTCCTCTCATTCCATCACAGAAAAATCAGAGCTGTAGAAATCATGTCATATACATTTTCTTTACAAGTGTGTGTAAACTTTTGACCACGACTGTATGTCAAGTGCTCACCCTTCTTGCGTGAGTGTTTAAGCGGCACACTGGTTATTTACAGCTGTGGCCTCAGCTGTCCTCCACACGTAATTAAAAAGCTGTTTGGATGTACTTGTGTAACTCACCGGCCATCTATCCCTCCCTCTCCCTTCTTCCCTCCCCTAATTCCTGTTATTTTTTCACCATTTTGCTCACTGGAGGGGAGCTTTCGCTTCACAAACCAGATGACATCCCCCTTTTTGTCAAGGTCGCTGAGGAGAGGCTCCCAGATGATTGCTGTCACCTGTCACCCCTTTTTCTTTTCAGTATCTGTTTTCTCTGTGATGTACTGATTGTGCTGACACCGTACAAGCTATTGCAGAAGGCGGCATTTGCTCTGCTGCCATGCTGATCCTATTGTAATAGGATTGTATTGTAAGTGTTTAGCCAAGTCACTGTCTGAGTGCAAGTCGTGATTTGCAAAGGCGGTGTTCCTTAATGATGCTTTTCATGGGTGAGTGTCATGTCCTCATGTCTTGGCTGCAACTGATCCAAATCAGGTCTGGCCATACACTCTCACATATATAATAAATCAGTAAATACAATACACACAATAAATCTGTGTGTGTGTGTGTGTGTGTGTGTGTGTGTGAACTCGAGATCAGGTGAGCTATAGAGGTCATTATTTCTCAACCCTCATCCAACCAAGCTTTCTTGCCCTCCGTCAAAATCTAATCTTAATCCCTCTCAGCCTTTTTCATGCCTACTGTGGAGTAGAGTTCTTTTTCGTCTTTCCCCTCAAGTTCTACTCCCTACTGTAAACTGCAATGTATACCCTCTCTTTTTGGCTTCATTCCCCTCCTCCTCTCCCTCCTCCACACTGTCCCGTGAGTTCCCAAAGGTGACAGGCAACGAATGAGGACACTCATTGTTACGCCAGCTAGAGCAAAGCCATGCATTTTTAATCTGCTCTGACACTATTCTCCATCTCTCTCTCTCTCTCCCTCCCGTTCTCGCTCTTTCTTTCTTTTTACTATCACCCTTAGCATCCTGTCCCCCAGCCACAGCTTGATTCACACCCAGCGGAGACATTTCACCTGGGACCACAAACCTCAGTGTCCCATCTGCCCCTGGTGCTTGTGCCCTGCTCTCTGTGTGTGTATATATATGTGTGTGGGTTCGTACATGTGTGTGAATTTCAGTCACCTTTGCAGTGTAGTTGTTCTTCAGGGCTTCACAACTTGTGTCATGGGGGAGAACATGAGGAGGGGAGGGGGTCTGCATCCACTGACCTTCAGCCATCAGCAAAAGGCTGGTCTTCTTTGGTCTCTCACACAGACAAACATTTTGTCCACTGTCTGTAAATGTCTGTTCATGAAACTAATAGCACTATTACTGAAGTCCTCTGGTTCCTAGCTGACAACAGTCCCTTGTGTGAATAGATCAATGGATTTATCAATAAGACACTTGGCAGACATTGTGGATTGTGGATTGAGAAAATTGAGAGTCCCTTACAGAAACTAAATGCATCCGCTATGCTGATCTTACACAGAGACGTTGACAAAAGTCAAAAGTTTCTAATTGAAGGATTTACACTCAGTTACCAGAAGTATACAACATCACCAGAGAAAGACTGAAAGCTGGCACCAAGGAGGCAAAGAGGAGACATCAGTAGAGACTGGAGAGAGACCTCAACACCAACAGCACTAAAAATATGTGGCAGGCTATTCAAATTATCACAGACTACAAAGGCAGGTGCTCCTCCATCACGTGTTGCCGGATGAGCTTAACACATTTTCTGCTCGCTTTGGTCTACTTCGCCTCCAGAGGACCGGCCACAGCGGATGTGAGAGAAATCTTGCCAAGAGTGAATAGAACTAAGGCTGCTGGTCCTGATAATATACCTGGCCGTGTACTAAAAACATGCTATCTAATAGGGCTGGTGCGACCTGTCGACGTAATCGACGTAATCAATTACGTGTGGTCAATGTGTGTCGACGCGGAGGATGTAAGCAGTGGCTGTGTCAGCAAAAACCGAATGTTGAAGCCTTCATGAAAATAGAATTTACTGCACGATTGTTGTGTTATGACTCCAGGTCATGTTGCATTTAACATTCATAATTGATGGATGGGGCCGGGTGTCAAACTGCGATACTTTTATAGCACCGACCGACTTGCCTCGATACTATCGTCTTGCCATCTGATACCAAATTTCAATACCTAAGGAGTTAATCTCATCAGCGTCAGTAAGCCAATAAGCATATGCAGTCGCGGTCAAAAGTTTACATACACTTGTAAATAAAATGTATATCGTGGCAGTCTTAGGTTCCAATGATTTTCTACAGCACTCCTTTTTCTGTGATGGAATGAGTGGAACACATACTTTGTCACAAAAAAAAAAATCATAAAGTTTTCTGAAAATGTGACCAAATCTGCTGGGTCCACCTCAAATAATAGCCTCAAAAGCTACTAGAGAGGGGAATCAACACTTCTTTGACCAAGTCTCAACAAAATCAGAACATCAACAACCACAAACAAGCTTCCTTTCAAGGTTGATATATATGTTCTAGTAACATTGTATTGGATTTAACCACCAGGTGTTTCCATTATATTGTCCACCCCCTGTATGTCCTTATGTGTGTTCACACAAACACAAAAATAGTAGACTGTTTACATGAGTAGATGGATGTAACTATTAGGTAGAAGCTGTGGAGGCCGTGTCTCACAATCTCATTCTGTGTTTATCAACAAACAAGCCTGTTTTTTTTAGCCCTGCCCATACGCTGGGTAGCCAATCATTTATTTATAATCTTGATCACTTAATGTGTATGAAACCAGATTTATGAATGCAATAACATGCCTCTGCTTGCACCATGTTTATTTTCAGTTTATTTACATGGTTCTCACATGTGTGTGGATGCCATAATGGAAGTCATTACTCTCCTGCCCTGTTCTCCATTCTAATGGGGCATTAGTATGCTCTTAGTGGCGCCGTTGGTATTGAACTCTCTATCTCTCTTTCAGAGCAGACTAACTGCTGCTAGGCCTTTCCCTCATTCTCCCCCTCTCTTCTCCTCCCGATGTCACCTCACCTCTTTTCCCTGCCGATCTCATTGTTGCTCCCTCCTTACTCGCCCCCGCCTTCCCTCCCTGCTGTTCTCTCTCCTCGTGCTTGAAGACGGTGAATTAGCTCCAACCTTCAACAGGGATCTGCCTGTAATGAAGCCTTTGTGTTTGTACTCTGAGCCGGCGCCGTTTCGAAATTGAATTGGATGTTCTCTCCCCGCTCGGTTCCTCTTACCTTCCAGCTCCCAACACGGCCCGTGCTTTCTCCATTATCTCCCACATTCCTCGCCACAATGCTCCACATTGTGTGCCTCAATATGTGGGCATGTTTTTTGGAAGCATGCAAGCGCTCCCTGGTGCACCAGTCCCCTCACCTGGTTGCATAATATGCTACGCAGACACACATGCATATACAGTAGCAGTGTACAACTCTATGTACTATGCATGCTTCGAGATGTACACATGGTCCGGCAACCACATTCCCATTTTCATGGAATGGACAGCTCCACTTGCCCAATTTGCACTAATGCTCTATTCTGGCACCCAGAGCACCCTGTACACTTGTACTTGCAGCCTCTCCAGAGTACTCTCTTCCCTATACTTTGACTGTCATCAGTGCTTATCTTTTAAGCAGGGTTATTGTTGCTGCTGTTTTTGCCCGATGTGTGACTCTCTGTTTCAAGTCTTCCTGACCTCACCTCATTCTTCACATGTGGCCTCCCTGCTGTCCGGAAAAGCCATCAACATAGATCTGGGCTCACCAAATCCTGCCTGTATAGCAGGGGGTCTTTTAATGTCCCCTTGCCATTTTAAGTCTCTTACCAAAGCCTTTTAGTCTCACTTGCTTCCTCTCTGTCTGCTCCCACCCCTTACTCCCCCTCCCTGCACATATTTTCTACTGTATTCTCCTGGTGATGGTTGAGAATGAAAGTGAGAGCTTGTTTCTGTTCACTGATGCCCCATTTGGCTCCTCGCCTTTCTTCCACTATTGTTGTCGAGGCTTACTTGTGGTTATTCAGTGCTTAAGAAAGTAAACACAGTCAGCGGCCTGACAGGAACATGACAGAATACAGGGGGTGGGGGTTTATTTAGGGAGATTGAAAAAGAAAGACATGAAATAGCAGGTGGAGTGTGATGAATGATATATGATGGAATGCTTTCACATTCAAAGAGGGAAGAGGAGTAGACTGAGGGCCCTGCACTGCAGCAGAGGGTGCACTGAGGACTGCAAACAACTTAAGTTGTTGATTTATCGCGCACGTCAAAACCAAATAACGGTCGCAGGGCTCCGGACTAACTTTTGCACTGATGCACCTAGCTTTTTCATTTAGATGCTCCAACACATAATTTAGGTGCAACCAATAATACGTTTTAATTTAACTTCTTAACACATTGAAGTAACCACAAATGTAAAAATAATCTGTTTAGTTTGAGGCGCACTGGTGCGACCAATGAAATGTTTATTCACATTTGACAGATTTTAGGTGCATGTATGAACGCTCTGGACCCTGACTCGACTTGCAGACCTTTTGCTGGGGCCATAGGCTGACAACTGCAACCACTGAAATTGAAAGTGTGACAGTCACAATTCAATTCTCATTGTTAACTTTTCTGTTTTACTGATATGTAGCAACTTGACAAAAATCCATTGGCATTCCCTCTGGACCAATATGTCCCACATCGACCAATTGCAACCTGTCTTGTACAGGAACACTTTATGTGCCGATTACAGAAGACAGATACAAACATTACATCTTGACTCACTGTTTGACTTAGAAAACAATTACCTTGAACAGCAGTAGTCATGTGGCATAGGTTGTGGATCAGACAGAATCAGAATCAGAAATGTCTTTATTAGTCCCACAAACGGGGGAAATTTGTGCGTCACAGCAGCCAAAGGACAGTTCAGTATTGGTGGTTAAAATCCCCTAAATACAGGGAAAGATGGAGAATAGGAGGCTCCAGGGAAGATGGAAAAGAACACAGGAAAACCACCGAGTTTTTTATACTCTATATTGCAAATTTGATTTACTGGAGAGCCTTCAATGATTGGAAAAAAAAAAAGATCACAGTTCATGTGAAATTGTCAGTTTTACACACTTGTACAGCATCATTATGGAATCATTACTCATTACTGCTGCATTATAGCTAGTTTAGTGCTGGTGGATGGGCACAGTGTGTACTGGCTGTAGTTTACTCAGCCATATGGCAGAGGTGATTACCCCAGAGGTGTCTGGCTTTAACTTCCACAGGTGGCTCTGTGTTGTAAACATATCACTGAGAGGAAGTTGTTTTTGCTGTTTGTAATAATCGTCAATCTATGCGAATTGGTGTGAATGTGCTTGTAAAGATTTACAAGCCTTCGTTTGTTTAATCCTTCAGAGTTGTAATATTGTTTTACTGGCTCCCTGGTTATGTTTTTAATGAAAGCAATGCATTTTGGAAATATTGCTGAAGGGCAGAGATCTTTTTTTTTTACCTAAGCAGGTATGCTGCACTCATGCAAACACACACAATCCACTCTTAAAATGTAATTGATTGCACAACAATGATTATCAGCAATATGATTTCACTTGAGTTGTTTTTGATTGGGCTTTTATGATGTAACGTCATGCTTCCCTTCCCAATATTTCATCACATGATTACACTGTTCCCTTGAAGCATAGTTGTTATCTTTACTTCATTTTGGTTTGTGGTATAATATTTCTATTGTACAAATTCATTAATTCCCTAACCAAGATATAGGAGAGCAACCTCGAAGGATAAGGAGTAAACTGAAGTTAGCATATTTGATGTTTTTTGTTTCATGGATTCTTGATAGATCGTTGGGATTCCCTGCTGTGGAAGGATAGATGAAATTAAATCCATTAACAGTGAAATGGCGATAATAAGGCACATAATCAGCTCTTCTATTGGCAGATAAGAGGAGATACAAAGCCTTTTTTTGCAAGCAATTACTCAGAGAAATCATCTTCATTTTGTCTGTGTGACAATGCAATGTTTCTATAGGTGTCTGCTGCATGGCCACAGAGGTTCTTTCTGTATCTGTAAGTAGTCAATGTGCTTAGACTGAGGATTGTGAAGACAAGGTGGAAAGGCTATAGGTCCTCCTGTTAGAGATCACTTTCTGACCTCACCCCCTTGGATTTGAGACAATTGTCCCCTACATGCTAACCTACATATACACGAGTGTGACCAGAATGACCAAAAATTCAGGAGACAGGGGCCCTCAAAAATGACCCATATCAAAACATAAAAGCCTAACCGTAAACATTCATTTGCAAAAAGCATGTAAATGTTGTTCTTTTTGTTGTAGGGTAGACACTTTTTGACATTGCTCCCAGTTGAGCAGTAAAGAGGTTGGGAGTATATGATGAGTAGGTCAGCAAACAAATCCTTAATGTTTAATCTCAAATAGTGCTTCAGTTTTCCCATTTGTTTGTCATTAGATGACAGAAAAACAGAAAAGTCAGCGAAAATGCATAGTGCAAAGTCATGTGAAGGTGTGAAGGTCTAATTGATATTTTATTTTAAAGCCACTGGTCAGGAGCCCTGATAATCAAAGTGAAACATACACACGCAAGTAAGCATACAGGATTCACAACTGCCCATCGCCTATGAAACAAACTACATCACTGAGCTCATCGACTTCATCTCAGGCTAACATGATCATCAGCTTACCTTAGCAAACAAACACACCTGAGCTAACATCCATACCTCCTCTTTTATGGATGGATTTTACAAGGTCATAGTCGGTGGATTTTGTATTGATCAGCGGAACCACTGTCTTTTAGCCTTTGCGCTTGGTTTTGGTAGTAAATCCTGAGGCACTGAGTGGTTTCAATTGGCCTCAGAGGCAGCCGGTGTAATATTATTTTATTCCAGGGGTCATAATTTATCCTGTCTATAATATCCCCACTGAGGCTGTTGGGAGGAGGATGCAGTTTGTCTTGCGTGTTCAGGTTGGTTGCTCAAAGAACCCCTGCATTTTCTGTGCGCTTTTTCCGAAGGACAGTGAGCATTAGCACTACTTACATAATCTGATCCTTTCTTCTCAACTGCAGTTCTCCCCCAATCCAGCCTGTGTCTCCTCTCCTCCATCTTCTGCATAACCTACTTCTGCCCAGGGGCTTGCAAATACGTGCATTTTCTGTCCCCTTTTTCACAGCTCACTGTGTGTGTGCTTTTGAGTCTATATGTGTGTGTGCACACACAAAGCTGTGTGTCACCTCATATCTTTTCAAACCAAATTCTTGCCACTTTTTTGTTCTGAGTCACAAAGCGGCACCGCATGCCTGTGCATGTTCCTGCTCCCTCAGATTTAGAGCTGAACTAACGGAGAATCAATGTTTTCAGAGCTGCGTCGGTTCCATTTTTCATCAGTTATTCTTAGTTACCTTCTTCTTTCCTCCTCAAAAGAGGAAAGAGAGCTGGAGAGAGATGGACTTGATACCACTGACTACAAGCGAGAGGAGCTGGATGAGACGTCTTTTGAAAGACCCTGCTTTCAACTGTATTGCCCAGATCAATATGCCATCATAGGAAATGCACTGAGTGAATTGAGAGGCCAATAATGAGCTCAGCGAGTCTACAAGGTCTGTGAAATTAAACACATTGCTCACCTGCTGCAGATATCGGTAGGCCTTGACTCTTAGTAATCATATCTGTGCCCTAATGTCAATAGAAATCGCTAAGCTGGAACGTTGAGAAAAATATCCAGACCCCAGTTTATTACTTTATTCAGTCCCCAGGTCTCCAGCGTGCTTGTGCTTCTTTCGATTCCTCTGAAATGTTTGCAACAATACAACTCTCCATTAGCTTTAGCTGGGATATTGAAATGTCAATTCCATTTTAAAAATCTGCAACTGTTGTGATATCCTCTCAAAGTTTTAGCATTTGTGTCTTCCACCCACTCAGCTTACAAGGTATGAAGTCTAAAAGCAAATAAACATTAAAGAGGTTGGTAATAATTACAGGTTTTCTTTTAATAAGATTTGTCACTTATGGTATTTTTATGATGGCTGCAGACAGTCAATATAATCTTAATCAACGAATTTGATTAAACCTTCCAATTTCATTATTCCCTCCTTGACACTTCCTTGCCTGAATTAAACATTTTGGTATTTGAACGCTGTTGATAAAAATGTATCTGCATTTCCTTTATGAAAGAGCATTTTAGATCCTTTTAAACCACATTTCCTTTATAGTGATGAGTGTCGTTGTGTTTTAATTGTGGTTACATTACAGACCTTCCCACAGCTTTCAGTCTTCGGTCTCCAGTTCTACACACCAGCCCCTTTCACTGGTAGACAGGTGGCTTATGGGTAAATGGAAGCTCAGGAAGGTTGGGAGGTTGGCTTTTTAAAATATAGGGCAGCCTTCCTAATAAGGTGCAAATATCAGGCCTGTGTCATGAGCGTAGCAAATTGCTTTTTGACAGTATATTTAAGATGGTAATCGACTGTCATTTACCACATCCAATTCCCTCCGAATTGCTACGTGTGCCTCAGTGCCCCACCCTCTCCTGCTCTATCTCACTTCCTTTTCTTTCTATCTGGTGTCTCTTTCATTTTTCCTGTCTGATTCTTCCGTAATTCATTGGCGGTGAGAGGGCAAGGCCTTCCCAATGCACACATACACATGCACGCGCATGCACACACACGCACGCATGCACACATGCACACACGCACACATACTTAAGGATTTAAATCATAAATCCAGCAATTGTTGTGGGCTTCAGGAGAATGTTATTTGACAGAGTCATGGCTTCTGTACCTCAGTTTAACAGTGCAACCTGTTTGCACTGCTATAAAGTGTGTTCAAATATTTAAACCATTAAAAATATTGTTAAATTTGAAAACATGAATATCAAAAACTGGAGCTTTAATGGCCCAGGTACACTCACGTTTCCCTTCTTTAAATTCATATTCCCACCAACTTTCATTCTAATCGGTGGTGTTCTCATGAAAAAAATTTAACAAGGCTTGTGTTCCTTCAAAGCACTAGCTGTACTTGCTGTCCTCTTATCCGTTGGTTGAATGCTGCTGGATTGCTGTTTGTCATTGGCCGCTCAGGAACCATAAATGGCCTCTAATTGCACCTGCCATCACCACAATTAATATGCAGAAAAGAGGACACAGATATGCAGCTGCTAATGGCCCCCCCTTTTTCTGTCGGTTCAATTTTCAAGGGGTGTCAATTTATAACATAATGGTTGCCTTTAAAATTTAAACACTATTGTAGGCTCCTGTACACACAGGCAAGATCCATACTGGTCTAAGAACATTTTGAAGAATGGGATTAACAAATTAAATGCATGTAATCTGTCCTCACAAAACAGAAGATGAGTAACCACACTGACAGTAGCCCATGAGGGAGACACAGCAATAAAGGGCAGAAGACTGACTGATATGGATATGGCAGCAGATACATTTGCCTCTGACTCTGATGACATAGACTCTTTCCCAGGTTTCTAATTAATGTGACAAAGTTTCCTGATTCGTTTAGATTTGATTTTAACAAACTAGCTGTACCAGCTTTTCATTTTTCTTTAGTCTCAACTACAATTGTTCTGCTTAAAAACTAAACTTTTCATTGACCTGGGCAACAAACACATTTTTTATGTCACATTATGTGGTGGAGGACAGATTATTTTTGAGTGAATGGTTTGTACTCGTATCCCATTTTTTAAGCTTAGGAAAGACACAGTTTAATTTTTGTATGTGTCTTTGTAACTCACCTGGCTTGCCAACAAATGTTGTCTTGTTTTTTAGGTGTTCCTGAATATTTGAGCTAAACGGCACAAATAATCTCTTCAAAATGAGGGTCTATTAATCATTAGAAAATTAGCATATTTTAAAATAAACAATCTTTTTTAATATCAATTCTCATTTTTCTTTTCCATTTGCAGTGTAATAAAATTATCCTTAGATTAACTGAGATTTGACATGTCACAGAGTTGTCTTTTTTGGCCATTATGAGGCACAGCAAACAACAAGTGACTGCAGCTGAATGAGTGTCCTATTACACCCTCTGGTTGACAGTGGCTCTCAAAGGCCCAGTGGTTGTATTGACAACGCAGTGTTCTTTTTAAAATCGCCACAGTACCTTTATCAACTGCTTTGCCCACAGTGAGGCACGGACAGGACTTTTTTTCGAACCATGTTGGCTCTCCCTTGTCTGATGGGGTGAAGATGAAGGATGGGGGAAAGGAAACAAAATGTACATTTGTGCTTTTGTGGTGGGGTGGGAGTTGGAAGATGGTGAGCAAGCAGACATCTGCACATGCACTGCGTGGCCAGATGACTGGACATAGCTCTCCTTTTATTCTGTCGTCCCACTTTTGATCTCAAGCCTTACTTTCTTCTTTCTCTTCTCTTCCAACCCTCTCTGTCTTTCTTATGTCCTGTCTCACTCTATCACTTCCACCTCCCCTGTCTCTCTTTCTCTCTCTTCTCCCAGATAAGGCCAGTAAAGCTGCAGGCTGCTGGGCTGGTTAATTGGAACGGGAGAGTCTCGAGGCCTGGCCAGTGAGCCTTGTGCTTCCTACCAAAACATCTCCAGGCACCAAGACAGCCACACGCATGCTGCTGGGTACAAACACACACACAAACTTAATCGCCCACATTCCCACACCCCCCCAGCAAACATTTTACATTTCACGCATGCAAAGCAACTTAGAACGGGTGAACAGGTAGGGGTTCAGTATCTCACTCAAGGAAAGAGGAGGAAAACAGCACTTACAGTTATCTAAACTTGTATACTGTAAACATATGTAGATGCCCAGGGCTGCTTATGATTGCACTCTCACATGTATCATCTTTGGCACAAATTGGTGCAACTGTATGTACAAATATACCATCCACAAACACACAGACACAGTCATTTACCCCTCCAGATATTGAAGGTGCAGCTATTTTCCCACTCTATACTCCAGTGGCACACACTGATATTTATGTGGGACCACTATCAACCCCACACAAGAAGGTAACATGACAGAGCTTAACCTGGGGCGCAAACAAAACAACAATGTATTCTGCTTAGTATGCACATAGGATGGATTCATTTTGAGTTACACTGTCACTGCTGGCCGCACCAGTAGTCTGCAAGCTCTTACGCATCTGAAAGGTTGGAACTAGGTGGAACCAAAGTGGGATGGTGATGGATGACTGGATAAAACAAGAAAGGGAGTTAAAGAGTGTAAGGATGGAGAGCCATGATGGGAAATGAGGGGCATTATGAGGAGGTTAGTGTCAAACAGGGAGGAAAAAGGAGGATGGAAGGACAAACGAAAGAGGTATTTAGTGCTTGGATGAACAGCCATACGCTGATGTTACAGTATGTGTGTAAAATCTCTCTGTGAGTCTTTCTCTCCTTCTGTCTCACAACATGATTGGTACATTAGACTGCAGTATTATGAGGCTTGCTGATGGCACGCAGATCTAATGCTGCCCTTGTGTGGAATATGATGTGCGTGTGTGCATGTGATGCCGCATGATTGCGTCTCAAGCAGCATTGCAGGCTAAGTGTCACTGACATCCTCATTTTCTTCATTTATATCCCTCATTCTCTCGTCTCTTTCTCTTCCCTCCCCTTTATTCTCCCTTTGTCAGCCATTTTGTTGGCTTGATCAAGAATGTAATAATGTCTTTGTGAGTGACTTGCTAACACCTAAAGGTCTGCTTCTGCTGTCACTGGCTTACATGATGCAGCATGTGAGGCTCTGTGTGCCTTCATGTGTCCATTTCTGTTATTTTGTGAGTTGTTTTTATTGCGAGGCTGTTTGTCAGCGATGACATCCACAGAGACAAGTCCACTATGTCTAGTGTCTGTAATTCATCTCTTGGCTAGCCAGGCTAGTTGGAAAAAAAACTTCACCTGCACAGTCTCCCCTTCAATATTTCTAGCTAGTGGTTATTGACTTGAGACATTTAGTTAGGCAAAGAATGTAGCGATAGTAAGCTTTGTTAAGTTTGGTCTATTTCTGATCTTTGACTACATCTAGGGCTTGGCGATATGGATAAACATCGGTATCGATATCACAATATAAATCAAAACACTATTTCTGTCAAGCCTAAAGGTTCCTTTTTACTACTAAGTGAGATGTGAAGATATCATAAGGTTGATTTTGGTTTAAATATTTATTTTCTGTCAGAATTGAACATGAACATTAACATTATACAACTGTGTTTCAAATAAATGAAAAGGATATATATAATAAACTAAAATCTTAATAGTGCATTGTGCCTGCTCTAGAGGATGGCACTGCTTCAGATGGTAAACAAGACAAGTGGTATTACCTGAATTTGTGGGAACATGCTTTCGACACAGTTTGCAGTGCACCCTACTATGATTCTTTTGGACTTTAAATTGCCAAATTATCTCCACACTGCCTAATTCCTCGGACCCATCATTCAACAATGTCCTCTTCCTCTTTTGAGCCTTGGGCTGTGTCGCCATTTTCTGTTGCTATTTTCTCTTTTATCTCACTCCCACTCCTGACGTACTGATGCGCACGACTGCAGTAGCCCAAACATCAGGCTTATTCGAGATGAACTGCGTCTTGGCTGGATAGTGGACGAGACCAGGCGGCAGCAGCAGGGAGCAGAGCTGAAAAGCTGCGATCAAGTCAGATCTAACAAGATGCAAGTGTTTCTGAGACTTCCTGTACAAACTGAAGGCTACTGGAAAACTGTCTGAGTCCCGTTGATTTAAATGTTATCAGACACATTTATCAGTATGTACGCAGTCTTCAGTTGTTGTTAATCATGACATCACAGCCTATTAAAACTCTATACACTGTGATTTCTGTTCATGGATCAACCTCCATTTTAGATCAGTTCTCATGTAAATTAGCATTATTTTAGTTTGCTGCTGTTTATAAATCATCTGAGCAGACCTGTCCCTCTCAGACTACATTAATAAATGGAATACATTAAAAGTCAAACACAAAGGAAAACAATATATAACAATAGTTTTCATTATTGATCTGTCACTAATTATATTGTTGGGGCTTCCATCCCACTTACCACAAGTTTTTGTGCTGTTAAATATTTTACAGGCTGAGTTAGTTATATGTTAATAAAGACAACAATTATTTATTGTGTGCTGTTTATGATATGAATGTGGGCTATTTAGTCTCCACCACGGCCACTCAGCATGTATTCTGGTAACAGAATAGCCTACACCTTCAGAATCAGACAAATAGTATAAAAAACTCTCCAATTCAGCAAAAATAAAACATTTCTATACATCATATAGTTGAGTCAATATCTAAACCAATAACCAACCAGTAAGATCAGATGACAGCCAGGCGTTTGCAGTCGGTGGAAAGCAACTGCAGCACCTGGTTCCAGGAACTGCAGCTGCCTCAATCCCGTGAGATTATCGTTGCCCACGTGTGCATGACGTCAGAGCAAGTCGGAATCAAGTTGGACACAAAAACTCTATTCCAGCCACATGTTTGGTTCGGCACAGCGCTATTCTCATTATCATTGGCTGTTTGTGTTGATTGTCAACACATGGATGGAATGAGTTCAATTGACGTTATAGGCCATGTCTTATATTTCTATCGAGGAAAAGTTATTTTGCGATAATTATCTTCATCGCCCAGCCCTAACCACATCCCCTTGATGCTTTTCCCAAACTCACTCTCTGTGACTGCCCTGTTTTTTCATCCTCACTACATTTCAGCTTGCTGAGCAAATTCATTTACTCCCCATGAATTCACCCTGTCAAGGTGTCACGACAATAAGAGCAACAAGGAGTCCTGCTAAAGTCACTATTAATCTGGCTGTTACAGAGCTAACAGGAAGGCTAAAGCCCTTGATCTGTTTCATTAGCATCTCCTCATCAGGGCTAAATGCAGTTAGCACTAACAGCCGGGGCTAGTCACCAGCGGCTTACAGCTGATGAGGCTGATCAAAGGCAGTTGTCTGATGTAGAATAAAGGCCTGCTCACCTCTGTGTTAGCTCACGTGGTTCACTTGACAAGGAGGACTATGTCGTGGAGCTCAGCTTTCAACATACTGATCAGTTCATTTTTTTTCACTCAGCTTTAAGGTACTGTCTCCTTAATTTCTTCTTTGAAATGTAGGTTTGTTCTTTGTTAGTCTTTGTAATTCCTCTTTCCCTCAATCCCTGACTCATAAGTCTGTCGCTTCATCCTAGAAGTACATTACACTGATGTCCCACAGTCAGAAAGTTGTGTCTTGTTCTTATTAGTAGCTTTCTAGTAGGAAAGATGAACTGCAACAGTCTTGAAGAATGAAACTTGGAACACAATATTTCAACCTAGAAATCTGACATAACATCAAGATGGTGGCACAGACTGTAAACAGCACATGATTCAGAAAATAAAAAAATATTAGTAATAGTAAAATATTGACCTAATATTAATTTACAAAGGCTGACATGAATGCTTTGAAGCCTCAAAGCTTCTACCATTGCCATGGTAATCATAATCTGATTGGTTATATGTCTCGGGTAATAGCATATCAACAGTAAAGGCTACTGTGCCACAGAGACTAGAGCTGCTCCGGTGAGGGAGCGGAGCTATGTGTCAAAAAAAATAAGCAGATATTGTCCAAGTTGCAATAAACATCACAGCAGCACTAAAACTGTATTTCACATTATGATGGTTAAATTTTGCAATTAATTCAAGGTTCAGAAACATGCTGGGTGGGATTTGTTTGGGTATCATGCTATAAAAGAACAGTAACAAAGTAATATTACACGTTTCTAAAAGGATTTCAGTCATATTATTAGTAACTGTCCACTAACACATTCCCAGCCATAATTAAATGTTTGTCTTGCCAATGTGCCTCTTTCACCAGTGTGCCACCAGAAAAAATCCCCCTGAGGAAGAATTGTGTTGGTGGAATGCCAGAATGGCTGCAGGGTCTCCTCTATGTTTTCGAAATGGGTATACTCCCATTACTTTGAGTTTAGTAAACGATAAAAACATAATAACACGCTATTCTAATGTGGGTGATTGTTATACATAGTGGTAACCCTTGCATGTGAATGCATTAATTGGCGAGATCTGGGGCCTCATTTATAAAACTGTGCGTAGGATTCATCCAAAAGTGCCATGCAGACGAAATACAGAAAGTGTTTACAGACAAAAATACATCTACGCACATCTTACACCGGTTTCCCATTATAAATCCTAATCAACTCGAAACGTGGCGCACCTTTTGCGAGCTTCATGTAACGCCCATAGTGCTGTTTGCTAACTATTTGCATTCAAGTTGTGTTTAAACATTTAAAACAACAAATGGGACAATTTCTATTACATTTCGTTGCTGCGTGTTGGTGCTGCAGCTTGCAACCTGTCAGCAGGTTAGAGTTAAAAGAAACAAGACTTGTTGTATGTGACTTAAGCTGTACACTGAAAGATAATAAAATTAAAATTACACTGATTGTAATTGACAGTGAATGGACCATTATCTCACCAACACTTCTGCGCAACAAACAGGTGCTAAAAATATATGAAACATAAACATACATACATATCCTGGCCGAGGCACCATTGACTGAAACAAAATTTCTATATATATTGATTAATTATTACAGGACATTTTAAGGGCTTATTATGCTTCAAAATATATCCTAGTTTGTATTTATTATCCCAAATCATGTTTTGTTTGTTTGTGTGTGTGCAATCCAGGGAGTGTCAACAGGTGTTTGTTTATTCATTTTCAGGATGGATGGATCAGATTTCAATTGATTTTGCAAATAAACTCCACACATATATAACCATATATAAAGGTTAGAGGTAATTTTTAAATTTTATTTTACACAAAAGTATCAAATTCAAACCGTTCCTGCTTTTATCCCTCTGCCATCAGAGTGGCAGTTTCTCATTTCCCCAGTTTTACGCATTGGTCAGAGTTTCTGTGGAGGACCGCACTTCTGCCGTCGAGTCTAAAATTAAAACGTTGCCTTGAAAGTGGTTTATGAATGTTAATGTTAATAAATGAGGCCCCTGCTCTCCAAAGGAGTGCCTTCAATAGACTATACAATATCAACAACTACAATTTAAACTTCTGTGCTTTGATATGAAACAATAGTAGTGTAATCAGTAACATATCACTCTACATAGACAGTATTATTTAGGGCTGCATCTAACGATTATTTTATATTACTCAATTAATATTACAACGAATTTACCCGAAACAACAAACTTGTCATTTATATTTCAATATTTTTATTCAGTCATCTTCAATCATCAACAAACAAATATGACAAATTATTCCTGCAGAGCATTATTCTCCAACAAAAAAAATAGCCCATTTTTAACTGGTAATCTGTGGTAATATATATTACGTTTGGGTGGGGACAGAAATTAAACAGGACTTATATTCACAATTGATCCGGCGACAATGCAGGCTTCATTTTAATGAGGGTTGTTTGTTTTGGCTGTAGCGATGTGTGGTGCAGGGGGTTCCGCAAAAAAACGCAGTCGGCTGTGGCGGAAAAGTTGAAGCCGACTCAACTTTGGAGAAACGCAGCCTGTCGTCATAAACTGGCGATCAGGAAGGTGTGTTATCTAGCATGGATAAATACTACAGAGGGAACACAACAGACACTTCTCTGTGTAGTGTTAAGTTTTACTTTCACTTTGTTTCGGTCTTGTGCCCCAGTTTAAAACATAGCAATGATCTGCATCATCCTGATTGTTTACTGTTATTATTAATCCAACGATGAGGACAAACAAGTCACTAGTAGGACCAGCATCCCAGGAGCATAACACATAACACAACATTGCAGCTTTGTCTTTCGGCAAACTGATCAGCGGGGTTCCATGGAGTGACTCCCACACCGCCACACCGACATGCGGCTTTTCACAGCCCCGCTGGATCCAATGTGAATCCAGCTGCCCCGGGATGCTTCCGCAAGTGCTCGAGCATGGTGGTAGTACTACTTACACCCTCCGTGTCCACACACGTTGCGTAAATCAACGTATTTACGCCGATTACATTGACGCGCCGCACCAGCCCTAGTATTATTATAAAGTATTACTTCCAGACGAAAGTAATTTGTAATATGTGATGCATTATATTTTGGAAGTAACTTGCCCAGTACTTTTCAGGACAGCCCTACAAATTGTCTGTCAGTAATTAACAGTACACAATTTCAAATGGTAAAATTGCACTTAGTTACTAACAGTTTACTTATTGGCTAGGTGATATCAAGCATCACTGTCTTTACCCTAGGACACATAGATGCAAGAAAAAGAAAATCTAGCAGTGTTTTGTATTTGGTCCCTGGTATTGCCAAAAATGTCCATGGTAACACAAAGGTTTACAGCTTCCTTTGTAAATGTCTGACTTCAAAGCCTGCCACTTCTCTTATCTCCCCTTCCTACCTTCATCTACAATTTTAGAAATATCTTGGCACCAGCCTTCTCTTCCCATGTTTCTCTTTTCAACGTCCTCTCCTATCGCTCCTTTTTTTTGTTCTCCATCTTGACCAGGAATATCAAAAGTGGCTCAGCGTGCCTCTCTGGTTAATTAGAGCACAGCAGCGGCAGCAGCAGCCTCATGCTGACGGATGGTACACTGCTGGGTTTCTCACAGGCCAGGATTAATGGCTCCTGCATGACCAGGGTGTGTGTGTGTGTGTGTGTGTGCGCGCTTGTTTGCATGTTGAAAAAGTGTGTATAATGCATGCATAGGTATATTTGTGCATAGGAAAACGATTTGCATGTGTAAATATTTGTGTGAGCTACACCTCTATTATCCTTTGTCTAGATTATTGTACTGTATAAATATTTCATATGCTTCAGCCATTTTTATTGCACTTGAAAAGTGTTTCTGTGTCTATTTACAATTCTAAATAAGCTGTCCTCCTTACGAGGGGTACAAAAAAAAAAAAAAAAAATTCACAAGGCTGAACTCTGTGTAGCACTGGTGGGCAGTGAGGTATTCAAACCAGACTTCATCTGATTGTCTATGAGTGGTGTGTTTGTGTAAGAAGGGAGATGAAAGCCTGGCACAGCTTCACACAACAGGTGTAGCCTGGTCTGTGGGGAATCTGAAGACCTTGGGCCAAGGCGGAGCTCTGCAAGAGACAGATTAAACACCCAAATACACACAAACTGTACATGCTACGGCAAACTAGAGAGCAGAGTACAGTAGATTCATGACCGCTATACCCAATTTTACAGACTATGTTTTGTTTTAGGATGTTAGCATTCACTCAAGGATGCAAATCAAAGGTAGTATTTTTGCAATTGACACTTGGAGAATACATGAAGTGAAAATGCAAAATTTTGTATTTTCACTTCATTCGTCAATATTTCCGTTTCAGTTTTTCCAGTTTACTGTATTGTTGTCCCTCTGCTAATGCCTGCTTAGATCAGCTGCTAAGGGGCATGAAAACCATTACTACTGGTCAATTTAACATACCTTTCTGTTGTGGCAATTACTGAGTACTTCCAATTGGAGCATTCCGCATAGACAATTTTGTGCCAGCCACATAAATAAAGCAAACTCTGAGGTATTCTTCGTTGCTGTCAACAACATCCACTCTTTGTCACAAGTGAAAGAATAATATAATAAATGGGACAGTTTCCACTGCAGTATGGATGTAGCCAAAGACTCTTAAATAGTTGGAGCAGAGTTTCTGTCAAAATCGTGCCAACATTCCCCATGGGATGATGTGAGAGGAAATGGGTCGGTGGTGGCTCACATGACCGTGCAGCTATCCTGAGGGTTGTAGAGCTTCGCTTGGACAAGAAGTCAGGTCAGGGTGTATAAGGCTGGGTACAGACTGCTCTTTCAGTCAAGTTTCCCAGCTCTGCTGCAGCTCAGCCAAGCACTGTGAGCTAGAGAGCTGTTCTTTTTCTTGAGGAAAGAATTGAGGCAGATGGATGTCACGCTAGCAGTTAGGGAAAAATGGCAAACATGTTATTTTTGGATTGAAACTGGACCGAAGCTGGATGGTACATGTCATTTGTAAAACAATGCTGCAGCCAAATGCTTTTGATGACACATTGTTGACTACAACTGTGACAAAAATCATAATCTCAAATGCAGGCATAAATATAGACACGCACAAGCTCGCACTATACACACTCCAGATGAACACTGCACTGTCACACATGGACAGTTGCTTTTGCTGAATGCATCCAGCTGCACACGCAACTAGAATCAATCACAACCTCACACGCGCGCGCACACACACACACACACACACACACACACACACGCACACACAAAGTACAACCCTTGGAGCTCTAGTTATCTCTTGAGGCTTGTTATGTTTCCTCAGTGTCCTTGGGATTTAATAGTACCATCAGGCGAGCCTGCCAATACCCCCTATTAACTAGCAAGACAACGCATGGAGGATAAACTGAAACTCAACATAGTAAACCTTCATAAACACATCATTGTGAAAGGAGCAGGAGAGTGCCGTTTCTGTCTGTAGCGGTAGAGAGTCCCCAACCAGACAGAAATAACTCAATGAATATTCAATTTGGCCAGGGAATATTCCAAAACTATTTACCCATA
Source organism: Pagrus major (assembly GCF_040436345.1). Taxonomy (NCBI): domain Eukaryota; kingdom Metazoa; phylum Chordata; class Actinopteri; order Spariformes; family Sparidae; genus Pagrus; species Pagrus major. Next base: position 18,211,768 of record NC_133224.1, on the reverse strand, counting down.
AGGGACATAGATGTGATTAAAAGAATGGTTGATTAAACAAGCGTAAGCTCTCAAATTGTTCTCAAAATGCAATTTTGAACACAGTGTTCAGTGGTTTTATCGTGTATTTGTTGGTGTTCATAATTGCAACTTAAACAATATCATGAAATGTTAGGTAGGTGGGTTACGTTTGAATAAAACTGCAGGCTGTATGCTCATAATGTAGTAGACATAGTCTGCATATTAGTGAGAAGCTTTTCCTCCAGTATATTTAGGTGTACATTTAGGATGGATGTTTCTTCTCCCAACTGCTGTGAATCATGTGAATTGAGCCTGTTGATTTACAGTAGCATACATATGTGTATATGCTAGTGTGTGTGCAAAGAGAGACGAACGTGTGCTAACATGCAGATGCTCTGTCACTTAGAGACCAAAATAAACCGGCCTGTTTTTATCACTCCTAGAGGCATGTTTTGGCCTGATGCATATGGGAAGACATTTTGTCTGACAGCATCTCACATTTAACAACAGACTGACATACAGTAAGTCATGTGTTCTTGGGCCATGATGTGTACACATAAGATTTTGTGAAGAGAAGAGTGGGTATCATGAAGAATAACACATAACACGTATAAAAACAGTGGCACTCATCTTTAGTAAGGGACATGTATGTGATCCTCGACTGCTGGACCTTCTGCATCGCAGTTTCACAATCCTCTGTCCCATCAACAACTCTGTTTGACTGCATGTAAAAAAATGCACTGATATTAAACTGAGGACGGTTCATAAAAATTATCATCGTGATCAATAAAGGGGGGGTTGAGAGGGTTGAAATATGTCTTTAATGAGGAAAATATTAATGACATGACCTGCAGCGATCCTCCAGCAGCAGAAACCATATGTATCTCTACCTTAACATGCGCATTTGCACATGAGGAACTTCATTGATTGTTTAAAACTCCCGTTTAAAAATTTGTGACAGTGTGACAGCATGGAAGACAAAAAAACGACAAAAAAAACAAAAAACTAAAACAGCCTCTTAAATCATACAACCATAGCGCACGTGTGTCTTGAACTCACCTATGTAGGCCCATCTTACTTTTTGAATAATACGTCTTTTAAATAGCAGGACACAGACTGCACCATTGACTTTAGACCAGCCTTTTGTTGGTCTATGGCACAGTCACTTTCTCCAGCCTCAAGATAGCAATCAGTGCGATCAGTGCGCCTGACCACACCTCACTTTGAGACCAACACGCCCCAAGTGCATTTGCTATTTACACAACGTGGGCGCTAGGCGTGAAAAAGACAACTGCATCAGTTTGAAACTAGCAATGACACTTGCGCTGTGCTGAGCCTTGCGCCAAGTGTAAGATAGAGTCCTTTAGAAACACAAAAACTGTAGGTCAGGAAGCCACGCATTCAACTCAGACAGTAGATCACATCTCCAGCTGAAATTTTTAGGAAGGTGGCTAGTAGGACAGTGACAAAGTATGGCAGCCAGTGTTTTGTCTTTGCTTATTTCAATCTTTTATGTACCAGTTGGGATGCATCACCACAGATCTACGCTGCTGCAAGCAACCATTGTACCTCGTCACCAACAATGTGTTGATTTCCACTAAAGTGAGAACACTAATTGACTATGCTGTTTGTCATCAAAACCCACCCATTGCTAAGACTGTTATTATATTTGCATGACAGGATGAAGCAGCAAACAACAACATCACCCTTTTGTCACAACTGCTGGATCGCTTAAAATATCACTTGATAAAAGGCCATCAAATGTGTGTTAATATATGCAGTGTATTTGGAATGATACAGTGTTTATTTTTTTACGGTCAGTTGCCTATACAAATGTTCTCCCAACCTAAGATGCTGGAATGCCAAGCATGATGTGTACTGTACTTCCGATTGTCAGACTACATCCTCACATGTTCTATCTGAAGGCAGCATTACTTTCTCTTCCTCGCCAATATAAACATCACCCAGAAAAAAATAGCCCTAATATTATTTGTGTTCCTCCCTCTTCTGTTTCTCACAGCTCTATCTGTCCCCTCTGTCCTCCCTCATCTTTCTCCATTGACGTTAAGCCTCGCCCCTCTGAGATCATGATCATGCAGCCTTTCTTTCTCTCTCTCTTTGTCTGTGTTTCTAACACATTTCTCACACTCCCTCCTCTGCTTGTAAGCTAGCGTCATCGCTGTTGTCACTTTGAAGCCAGGCAGGATAGCCTTGCCTTAATTGTAGATTGTCTGATGGAAATTAAATCGCTCTCCAGAAATAATGGCTACGGATTAGGCTGAGCCCCAGGGTCAAGACCTGCTATTCGGATAGCTATTGACTCTGCAACACTCCACTCTGAATCGCATTTGATGTAATGATGTATGTGTTTGAATATGCATGTCCATAGTGTGTTAGCACCACACTGGAAGGGTATGATTTATCAAATATACTCTATTGCTGATTGGCCAAAAAGTGTGTGTGGATGACAGCTCCCTTCACTGCATATGAAACCATTATGTTAAGGTTCAGTACATTGCTTGACATATCTATTGACATGACAGAAAGGGAACAGATGAAATAAGACAGCCATATTGCCCAGGCCCCTCTGGGAAGTTTGGAGCCATGCAAAACACAGAAAGCTTATTTATTGCTTGGCTTTAGACAAATTCTTTTTTTTTTTTTTGATGCGTCAGCTTTCAACTGAAAAGAGCATAGGGCCTTTTATATATAGTGCATGAATCATGTCTAAAACTGCAGGCGAAAGCAAACTAAAGTAGCAAAGTAAATGCAAGATAAAATAAATTAAATAACATGTAAATAACTTCCAGCACTATCAAGAGAGTACTGTAACTGCTGATTGACTAAACTTAGAATGGATGACAGTGTTCTGCACGCATGAAATGCACTGGAACATGTTTGAACGCAATTTACAGTTGTTGCTTTTTGTGTGCTTCTTTCAGATCCCCCCCTGCCACCATAATGATGGGATCCATATCTGTGTAAGGCTTTGGTCCATAAGTTTCAGGAGAAGAATGGGTTTACCCTGAAGCCATGAAAGCATTGTATGCTCCAATAGCCAGCGAGCTCTGATACCCGTCCACTCTTTGGCTCCCTCTCTCTTTTGCTGATTTTATTCTGCTTGTACTCCCCTTAAAGAAAGATCGCAATCGGATAACTCTTCCCCCAAGCATTTGGCGCTAGCTCAAATTTCCTAGAAATTGCACTGAGATCTGGATTCTAGAGAAGAAGATTCTATTTTCGGTCCAGGATAGACCAATAGGCTTTTGAAGAAGCGGCTGTATTCAAATTAGCATATCCCCCCCTCTTTTACTCTCCCGCCATTCCTCATTCCTTTCCTCCAAGTCCCAGAGGCACCAACTGATGGAGAGACGAAGGAGAGAGTCAGGATAAGGACAAGAATTAGAGCATCGGAGAGAAGAGGAAAAAACTGCTGATTCGCCAGGAAAATTGGAGTAGGGCCTCTGTGAGGATTACTTTACTCAGTGAGCTTTTTATTCCAGTTAAGTGACATTTAATTATTGTTGTTTAAATTGGAAAACTGTTAGCCACAGTGAAGCTAGGCTTTGCTACTGTGGTTCAATAGACCTATAACGCATCAATTAGAGAAGGGGGAAAACTTGTGAACTTTGAGCATGACAAGGGGGTTAAGATTCCTTTGTTGGCCCCTGTGGCCTCTGGCCCTCTTCAGCCTGCTCACTACAGTGAAGATGCTGGAATTTGGTGGGGCGCCTGGCCAGTGGGCACGCTACGGACGCTGGGAAGCTGGATCAGTGGGCGAGCTAAGCTTCAGTCTCAAGACCAACATCAGCAAAGCCTTGGTACTCTACCTGGATGATGGTGGAAACTGTGACTTCTTGGAGCTGCTGATCGCTGGTGGGCGCCTCCAGCTGCGCTTTGCCATCCACTGTGCCGAGCCAGCCACTTTGCACATGGAGACACGGGTTAATGATGACCGCTGGCACATGGTCCTGCTCACCCGCAACTTCCGTGAGACCCTCCTGATGGTCGATGGTGAGACAAAAGTGGCTGAGGTCAAGTCCAAGAGGAAGGAGATGGCAGTTGTCAGTGACCTGTTTGTGGGTGGGATCCCACCTGATGTGCGCCTCTCTGCTCTGACGTCTAGCACAGTGAAGTATGAACCACCCTTTCAGGGTTTAATCTCGAACCTGAAGGTGGGGGAGATGCCTCCTACTTTGTTGAATAGCCAGGGCATTCAGAGTGACCTGGAGTACCTCTGCACCAAACAGAACCCGTGCTTCAATGGAGGGTTTTGCTCTATTCAGTATGGAGAAGTTCATTGTGACTGCACTCACACCCGCTTCAAGGGGAAGTACTGCAAGGAAGGTAAGGAACCATCATACTTTATCCGCTCTACCCTGATTTCATGACATTGTTCCTGTCTAATACTCAAGACTGGCAGAGTATGGTACCCCTTGGCACGATAAAGCTAACATAAATCAGTTGTTGGTGAAGATATCCTGTGTTTGCTTGGTTGCTCATTTTTTAAATTTGGCCGTGAGATGTTGGAGATTTGGCCCTTTAGGTCTTTTTTTGGTCACTTTGTAGTAGGGATTGACCAAATACCGGCCTGAATGATTATTGTATCCGATATTCAGCACTGAAATACCTAAGTACAAGTAATTTAAAATTGTAAAATGTAAAATTGAAGTTATAATACTTGAGTAAATAGTAGTTACATTTCATTATTGGTTATTTTGCACATGTACTATATATCGGTCTGACTATTGGTTTCAGTCTCCTTGATTACTAAGAATTGGTATTCAACGGCCCTGAAAAACCATATAGATCAGTCCCTACTTAGAAGCAATTCATTCTCCTAAGCAGGCAGTGCTTTAATAGGTGCTGGTTAGTAGCATGAGTTGTACAGTTCTGATGTGTATAAATTATTCTAAAATAGCCTCTTCTTGACCTTTCCTAAGTCTTTTGCAGAGGAGTCACAAGTGACTCATTAATTTGATGTGAGGCAGTAGGATTACTGTGCTCTAGTAGGGTATAATAGTTGATGTGTAGACCCAGAGAAGGCTAGGAGAAAGGAGGGTGAGGTGCTTTCTGAAAAGCCTACTTATGGCAAGCATTTTGCAGTTTTCAGTCTTTTGTCCAAACAGTCTCTAAGAAGTTTCTTTGCTTTAAAGATAGAGTTGGTGCAGAAAAAACGTATTCTTGGGATTATGAGACTCATACAAGTTTTAGACATGGCACACTTTTGAATGCGACTGTGATTCAGAAAAAAAAGGAAAAAAACAATACTTAACATCAAAGGAGCTGAATGACTCAACATGTTCACATTTTCTTTCTTTCTTTCTTTCTTTCTTTCTTTCTTTCTTTCTTTCTTCATTCTTTCCTTCCATCCATCCATCCATCCATCCATCCATCCATCCATCCATCCATCCATCCATCCATCCATCCACCTATTGTCTCTGGCGTACACCCTGCTCTTGCCTTCATTTGCTCTTGGGATGTGCTCCTGTGCTGTCAGCTCATGTCAAACTCTGTTCTGTTTTACACCTCTGGCTCCCTTCACTGACACATCCCATTTCCATATCTATGTTTCTTTCCCTCTCTTTCACATTCATCCATCTCTCTGTTTCTCTTTGTCCTGTAGCATTTCCTTCACCCGCCTCCTACCTTCTCTTCTCAAGGCTATCTGGGCTTTCCATCTCTCTTCACCTCCCTCCCCCTCTCTGTCTCTCCAGAGTTCACTCCCTTACTCCACTTATCTCTCTTTCACCTTTACCCGCTGTCAGCACTTCCGACTCTTGCCTCTCCTCCATCTGCACTTATCTCCCTCCTCTCTTTCTTTCAAACGGTCTGCATCTCCACACCTTGCTTGTGAATTATCTCATTCCCTATGCGGCCATCAGAAATCGCTTGCTCTGTCTTGATAATTTGTAATGGTGGAGAAAAGCCCTTCCTCTGACATTATCTCCAGATTTTGCTGTCATAATATGTACTATTAATACTGCATCACACCCTCCATAATAATCAATAAATTTAGTAGCTCCTACCTTTTCCTATGTGATGAAATGATTTGTAATTACTGAATCTTCAAAAGGCAGATAACTACTTTGCCTGCAGTTATGTGCCAATTGTTTGAAGTCTTACATTTTTGTGGCACCCACAGATAAGCTTTGACAGCGCTGAAAAAGAAATCAACCCAAACAAATATTTTGTACAAATTCTTGTTGCTTTTCATAGATCTGAAGTAATAAGAATACAATCAGCATGCAGCCATGATTTAGATCAAAGCCCCAACACTGTTTTGATGTAGAAAGACTAGTACAGTCTTTAAGAGCTTGAGAAGCTCTATTGTTTCGTCTTTTGCTCACTAAAGAAGCCAAAAAAAAGCAAAGTCCTTCATTTCTTGTGGTTGAATTACTGCTAGTTCAAGACCCTATAGCAAAGCAAATGATGTCACTGCTGGATAGCCATGTAGGTCTGTCAGTCTTTCTGTCTGTCTCTTTCTTACTGTCTCTCTCATATTTCTCAGTTCCTTTAATTCTTTAAGCCTTTTCTCCCTCTCTCTGTGTGCTCTGTGTCAGATTGCTGTGTGGTTGCTGGAAGCAGATACCGCTGCCTGGCTCTTGGCTAAATTGAGAGCAGAATACCAATGCAGTGCTACAGTGACTGCAGGAAACATTTGTCCTTTTGAAATGGAGAGAGAGAGAGAGAGAGTGTAAGATAGAGGCTGAGAATTGAGATGGAGGTTAAGGAGGAGTGAAACAGAACAAGAGGAAATCGGGCTGATCAGCAGTGAGAAATGTAGAAGAGAGAAAGACAGCATGAAGATATTCATTTGCTCAGTGTTAATTTATTTTCAGAGATGTTCTTTAGTTTGAGGACCGTTAATTGGGTCATTATGGCTCACTGCCAGTGCAGCGGTGTATTTATTCCTTTTATCTAACACGTGGGTGGAAATGTAAAGGTCTCACTCTCTCCCTTTTAGTTGGTTTTAAGACACTTTAGATGTCTGTGCTAACAGACATGGATATGTCTCGCCGTGTTAGCTCTGTGGTTAAGGGGCAATGTCAAAGGAAAGCTTATTTTGAAAGGGCTGCTGCCTGCTCACTTCAGAGATGAAGAATGCAAGAATTTCAACATTTTTAATGATGAGATGTGGCACTTGTAATATATTCATGTGTCTTGTTCTAGATGATTCATGATGTGCTACTTGATCATTTAGGCATTTAACTGATGCTCTTCACAGAGATTTACAGCCTGTAGAATATGCCTCCTACAGAAAAACATTTCTAGACCATTAAAACTAATGTAGTACAAAGATCACAGTTGTGTACATTGTTTTCATAGTAATGCAATAACGATTTTATGGTCTCTCCCGAGAGTGATATCTATACAACAGTGAAAAAAAAAAGGGTAGGTTGAACGATGTTTTAGAAAAAAAAAAAAACACTTACTGCTAGTGGTATCCACCCATGCAGATAGTTTTGGTTTATTTTCCCAGGTTTGACATATCAGTCTACCTGTATGTTTCTACCCCAGTAAAGTGGAGAAAGGAGTGAGTAATTTGAAATATGTCTACCATTAGAGGTTTTGCCAAACAATAGTACCTATCCCCTTTCATTATTTATATATTGGATTTTAGTTTGATTTTTGACTTCATGCCTGGTTATTTTATTTCTATTAGACTTCACAGTAAATGTGTTTTGATATTACAATTCAAAACACATTTACTGTGAAGTAAGAGATTTACCTTTTTTGTCGATGTCTGGAATTTCATTTGTGGTGCTTTTTCAATTTTTTTTTTTTTTTTGTTAAATTACAACACTTGTATGTCCTTCCAGAAACATCCACCTTGTTATTCTGGATAATTCAAAGACAAACCTATACATAGTTGTTATAGAGTTAATTTCCTTAGTTAGTTGTAGTTTCTGTAAACATTAAAGACATTACATCAAAGTGAGGTCCATGGGTTATCCAGAATAGCTGGAAAAAAACTTTCTGGTAAAATATGCTGGTGTTTATTTGTAAATGCAATTTGTAAATGCTGTGAATTAAACCTAAAAAAAATTGAATCAAAGCAGTCTGCATGGCTAGATACCACCAGAGGTAAGATAGAAAAAATATTTTTGATTTGGTTGAACTGAGCTTTTAAGAAACATAACCTCTTAATTCAGAAAAGCTGCAAAACATGCATAAAAGTGAAAAGCACAAATATTAAGAGAAAAGTAATAATGCCAATATTGAACTATAAACAAGTACTAGAAAAGTTAGTCCCAGGTCAAAGGTAGATTCAATTAACTTTCCAAGTAGAAACATGATAGTTAGTAATAGTTCTGTTGAAATTAGGGATGTACATAATAGTAAATTGATATTTTGTTGCAATATTTGTCTGACATTGATCCATCAATTCAAACATGAACATGCATCCAGTATGGCTGCCACTCAGAGCAGCAGCTCATTAGCAGATAAATTGTTTTTGTGAGAAGACAACAAAACAGCCTCATTCACATGTGATTGGAAAAGAAGCACTGGGATGTGAATCACCAAAACAATAGCTAATAGGCTTCTGTAGAAAATAAATAAACAGATGTGATTCATGGACACCACCTTATTATACATAATTATTGGACAAGTGAATGGTACCTGTCCTTCAAAGAGAGCTAAAGAAGAGGTTTTTAATCGAGAACAGAGGCTAATTGTTAATAGGTAAAAATGTTGATACAGATCCTATTGTGGAGTTTCTTATAGATATGTTCCTGGATTAAATATAACATTACGTCATGAAATTCAGCATAATTTCAGCATTATTCCTTGACAAAAACAAGGACAAAAAAATAACACTTTTTGAACTACAGTAATATATCACCAGTCAAAATGACATTAAAGGCTGATGGACAGAATTGGCTAACCCCTGCCTGAAGCAGAGATGAAAAGAGCCAAACTAACCATGTGATCTTAACCACATTGTGTTGCATTAATGTCAGAGAATGAACATTCAACTAGCACTCTTTCACTGCCTGAAGTGCAGTTTGGACAAAAGATTGAAATAGAAGCTTTTAGCCACAAAGTTCCGATATAATACAAAAATATTGTCTTTTCAGACTACTGGTGAATGTCAGTCCTGAAGTGGAATCAGCAAAATAAGAATATTGAATAAGATGGCTCAGGTTTTGAAATGTAAGGAGGCTGTGCCATCTTCTCTCTTTTTTGTATCCCACAGCTTCCATTGTAGAGTCTGTGTCTCCTGTTGCGTTAATTTGAATAACAGTGATCTCACTTAGCTGTCAGCACCCTTCATTCATGTCTGGCACTGACAGGCTCATTTACACTAATATTGTATTGGTGTTGTGTAAGGTTGTTCAGGCAGGATAGAGGTTTAAGGTGACATCACGCAGTCATCCTGATTTTTTAAAATTTAACTCGGACTATCTATCTATCTATCTATCTATCTATCTATCTATCTATCTATCTATCTATCTGCATACACACGCACAGAAGCACACACGCACACACTCACTCACTCACTCACTCACTCACTCACTCACTCACTCACTCACTCACTCACTCACTCACTCACTCACTCACTCACTCACACACACACACACTACATGTATGTGCTTAATGTATGCACGCGTATGTGCACCGTCCATGCCATAATTGGAGATTGTGTCCACATTAGGTTGCATTTTGAAGTAGTTATAGGCAGGCCTTTTTCCATTTGGGGTTGTAATTAAAGCCGCTATGCGCCTCTGTGGCCCATTGTTTTTATAATTGATGCTGACCCTGGCTTTGTTCTCTGTCGACCCCCGAACGCTAGTGCAGGGCAAGGCGGCCACAAGCTCTCAAGTCAGGATAATTAGAGGTTAAATTAATCTGTAGAATGACTGCAGTGATATTAATACATTGATTTACACAACAAACTGTGAACAGTCTTTCAGGTTGCAGTGAGGCCGGATTTGCACCTGACTTTGAAGCTATTTGTCTTGTTGTGTTTTTATTTTTTTTAAAATTGCTTTTAAGGCTCCATATGCAGCTGACTTGACAGACCGAAGCTGTTAGAAATTGTTCATGCACAGTAGCCAATCACTTCATTAAAATTCATTGAATATGACACTTAATTGAGCTAAAGAGGCATTGCATAAATGTTTCCTCAGAAGAATTTTTTTTCTTAGGAGAAGCTTGACTTAAGAATAAAACTGTGCCTAAAATGAGCATGTATTGAATTTATTGATCTCTGATGCCATTTCACAATATCAATTTATAAATGCACTGGACAGTGAATTTAATTACTCTCACATTGATTTTAGGAGGTCAGCTGCTACGAGTTTCTAATATGATTGAGAATTATTCAGTTAAGTAACTGAATGTTCTACAAGGAGTTTGTAACTGGTTATGAAAAATAATACTAATGCCTCCAAATGACCTACATAAGCAAACATGACCATCTGTAAGAAGATTTGCTATTTTATATAAATGTATTCTTAATGCCTGCCATCCCTCCGAGTCTGGTAGCTTTAGGCTACATGTAGCCTAGGTGTATGAATGGTACTGAAAGTTTACTTTGTTTCACCATCATTATATCAAAGTTGATGATCTTAATTCAGTCAAGCCTAATCCAAGATCAAACTTGATAGTCCTGTATCACACCAAATTCTTTTTACACCCTTAACGGCTTAACCATAATTCAAGCTTTTTTTCTTTCTTTTTTTAACTTTTTTTTTTTTAACTTTTTTTTTTTTTTTTACATTTTTTATTTAGTTCATGCATTTTACCTGGAAAAATGTATACAAATGCTGAAGGATGCCCTATCTTGCTATGTTAAATAAGTTTTTGTTATCCTACTGACAAACCACCAACCGACGAATAGACATATGAAAACACAACCTCCTTGGTGGAGGTAAAATTAGTGAAATTAAAATAAAGATAAAAATAAAAATAAGTAGAATAAAGTTGCATCTTTCTTTCACTGACTTTGTGAATGACCGTGGGGGTGGTACTCACACTGCTTTTATCCACAGAGGCTGCTAGAATCAACAAAAATTGAAAGTAAAAACTAACTTAACACTAGACATAAAAGTCTGTGTTCCACTGCCTCCTCTGGTTAAACCTTAAACCCAGCTTCACTGATGTGTGTCCAAAATGTGCTCTGTTGTAAGCCATGACCTGACTGGGTCCAGGAGTAGACCTGCACATCATTGCAATGAGGTGAGAAGTTAAATCTCTTGAAGTCAATGAAGACAAGATTGTTTTTTTAAATTCGAAAGGCTTGTCTACACACTACCCTTCTATCTCACATGCCTCTGATGAAACAGATTCATTTTACTTCAATCTATACACGTGTATTTTTACATTTTCATTTTATGTGTGAAAATACAGTGATTGAGCCCTGCAAAAACGGGGTGACCTAATAATAACCAGGTGTTTGTGAAATGGGCATAACCTTTTACAGACATATCAGTATTATTAATATTTATTCAATGTCCATTGTCCATTGTAGGGATGTAACGGTATGAAAATTTCACACCACGGTAATAGTGACCAAAATTATCACGGTTATCGGTATACTGCGGTATTTTTAAAATGTCTTCAAAATGTTGAAAAAACACTGATACACTGATAAATTGAAATAATTTCACCAAGATTTATATTTAAATAGATTTATTATATATTAAAAGGGTTAGGGTATAAGCAGCCTGTTTTTGAAACGCGTCCTGTAATGTCTGCGTTACAGAGGTAGAATGAGATGTACTGGCAGTAGCACTCGATTGGCCAGCAGACCCTCTCTGTGAAAAAAATGAATAGAAAATGTCATTATTAATTATTAGTCATTGTTACTTAATACTAAGGGTGCAACCAACAGATCACAAAACTCACAATCTAGATCATATCACTTTTGTGAGAAACAGGTTGGATAATTTTTTAGATCAAAACAAAAAGGATTATTGTTAAATTAATTATGAATACTCTATTTTGGCTCTTATCTCTATCTAAACACTTGTTATATTCACCATTTTATATTATTCTTATATATAGTCTATTCTACAAATAATCCACAAGTATTATATATTTCTGATATTACTTATATATATTGGCTGTCTGTCTCTGTCTGCTTGCTCGTCTGTCGTCAATGGACTCGGTCAATCTGATTGGTCAAATGGCTGCTGAGCCACAGGTAGACGCTGCTCTGGTGAACGGAGCTGAGATGAAAGTCAGTCATCTCAGTCAGTTTGCATTCACTAACTCGGTCCACCCAGTACATGTTTGTCTCAAATCCTCCTCACTGCAGCTCTGCATCAATATTTGGGGAATTATTAGGTCGACTTTAAAAAGTGAAATCTACAATTAATAAGCGGTTCAGATAACGTGTCAAATCACGGATCAACTTCGTTCAGTTATACCACTATCTGGTCAGTTTGCATTAGTGACAACAGCAAATTAGACAGAGAAAACTCGACATACACACATCATGCACCTGAGCTTAAGGTTAATTTACCTTGCATTCGCTGAACAGTTGAGGGTGATGGTCGCGCAAATGAGTAAGTAAATTGGATGTGTTGCCGCCCCTCGCAACAACTTTCTTCTTGCAGCTCCTGCAGATAGGGCTGCCATCCTCGACCAGCTGTCCCTGAGCATTCTTGTAATAACCAAAATACGCCCAGACTTCAGATTTGGTTCTCTTTGAAGGCGGAAAAATGCCTTGAGGGCCGCTACTATCACGTCCTCCCTCTGCCATGTCTTCTTCACTACATAACAAGCGCACGTTGCACGCTGCGCATGCGTAGGGAGACTTGGATAAAGTATCTCGCGAGTTTTCCACACCGTGGTTATCGACCGCGGCGGTTACCATGGTAATTAAAACTGAAACGGTAACCTTCACCGTCGGGAATTTTACCGTGGTTTACCGTGACACCGGTAACCGTTACATCCCTAGTCCATTGTTGTCTTAATTGGAAAATCTTAAAATTTAGGTTTAAAATTGTAATATGTTCATATTTGTAGTAAAGCTACATTATATTAATCACACTTTTGGGAGATCAGCAGTCAGCTATGGTTTACATTTGAAAAGTTATCTCTCTTTACTTACTTAATCAGTTATAAAGCTTAGGATTTTAGGAATTTAGTCATCTTTTTTGTAGATAGGGTTAGGGGTAGGAAATGATACCTGGCAGTGTCACAGAAAATTGGATGTTGTCTGCCCACATTTTCTGCCTGTTCTGGCAGTGGAATAAACACTTTATCACCATTTATGAGGAAAAAAGGTTGATGCAGCACCCCTTTTCCATTTGGCAGCTCCTTATAGAGAAGTGTTCAAAAACAGCTGCTTAGTTCATTACTGCTCACTACTTTCCAATTCACTTTCATCATCACTTTTTATTATATATGTTGGCATAAAGCAGAAACGTGGGTCCATGGGGAGCCCTGCAGTTAACCGGCATGCACCCTGCATGTCGGGAAGGCAGGCCCCCCCTTAAAGAAAGACGCCATGACCTCAGGCGAGCCTCTACTGTAGCTGCAGAGTGAGGGAAAGAGAGAGAGAGTCAGAGCTGCGTTCAGGGAGTCTAGGCATCAGCTTCAAACACACACTGTCCTTTTTATAGCCTGTGGAGATGTTTTAACATGGTCTGCCATGAACAGATGCTATTTTCCCCGACAGGCCAAAGTAATCTGGGTTTATCAGCTGTTGTAATTCATGAACGATAAGGTCTCAACACCCCTCTTAACGCCACAACACCCATGAACTTGGCATTTTATAACTGTAGCTCTACAACTTTTTCAGCTAATGCCTTGAACATTGTTTTTTATATTAAAATATATTCAGATAGAAAGATGAGCTCAAATGTGATATTAGAAATAACTTAACCTTTTTGAGCCCCTTCAAACCCACAATATTTTGTACTACAACCCTACTTGATATGATGATTGCATCACGAATGAGCATGAATTGTTTAGACATTTTTTTATTACATTGCACATCGTGAAACGGAGAGCTGTTATTTAAAGTATTTATGGGAGTACACAACCATTTTTTTACTGTACACCGATCAGCCACAGCATTAGAACCGTCTGCTTTTTATTGTGCATGTTCCCCTTGTGCTGTCAAAACAGCTCTGACAAATCGAGGTAGAGACACAAGACTTCTGGGGTTGTCCTGTGGTGTCTGGCATTGGGACATTGGCAGTGGATAATTCGGGTCCTGAGGGGTGGGGCCTCCATGGATTGGATTTGTACCTGCACCTCCCACAGAAGCTTGTCAGACTGGGATCTGGGTAATTTGGGATTGGATCAATGCCTTGGGCTCTCTGTCACGTTCCTTGCATTTCTTTTGTAACATAACATTCTTTTAAGCACTAAAAAATCCAGCTGATTTTCTCACAAATCTAACCTGATGACACTAAATGCTGAAGGCAGGAATGATCTAAATGATATTAATATTAATGCCTTGTGGATGTTAGGATATCCTATACATAATACTTTGAATATCCCAAAATTTGAGTTAAGTGATGCGGGACATTGGATTTTAGTGATAATGGTTGGGGTAGGATGTTGACAGAACAGTGCCGGGGCAAAGAGCAGAGGACATCAAGGAGAGTCATACATCATGCTGATAATTATGGTATCTCCCCACTGGCAACCACAGAGGGAGGAGGTGGAAAGAGTTAGAGTTGAGTGTGGGGTAGGGAGGGGGATGGGGGCGGCTCACAGCCTGATAATTGAACTCCTAATCAATCTTGTCCTGTTTACATAAATAAGTATAGTGCTAATGAGGGGGCTGTACCCCATAAGGCTGCCTGAAGAGGTTCCATAGATAACCTTATCAGCAATACGTGTGGCTGTGACGACAGACACTGACAGCATCGAAGCCATGTCTTTTTGCTTTCCCTAACCAACTACACTGATAAAGTCTAATAAAGCCCTCCACGCTTCAAGTCTTCATTGGATCTGATTGCAGAGATTTTGTTGGTGTTTATCAGAGCTGCTGTGTGCTGCTGGACTTGGTGTTTGCAAAGTAGCTGTCATTATCTTACTATCATTTTGGCTCTCTTTTTTTACTTTCTTCCTCTAGTTACCCAAGAAGAAATTTCCTTAATTTCAGTTTATGTTGGTTGAGGTAACCTACGGGCACAGAAGGGAAGACTTCGGAAATATATATATGTAAAATGTATTGTTAGAAGTTTCAGTGATACAATTTTTACCCTCGAGTCACAGCAATTATAAAAGTTGTAAAATATTTAGTGCTCTTACATAGAGTGTTAGTCTGCCCACAATAAATATATGAGAATAAATAAGAGAAACATGGCAGTAAAAATTTTTAAATTATAACATTAACAAAAAGGTTGTTTTTTTTTTAAATGACAAAGTATTAAAAACAATATTGTAAACCACAAATAATTGCTAAAATAGTAGCACTTTACTAAACCAAATGTAGTTTTCCATTAAAAGGACAAATTAGGCCACTGTGAAAATATCTTACTTTCCCCTTTGTCAATCATTGTATCCAACACATAAAAAAAAAATATCTACTTACTTAACTCCTTTCCTTCTACCTCATCTACTTTTTGCGCACCCTTTACCCTTCGCCCACTCGTTCTTTTTTTTCTTTTGACTCTTGACTGTGTAGTCATGGCTTTTTGCCGGCTGAGCAGATCCCAAGTTCAAACGACACTTGCTCCTGGGCCTCCATTCTCCGGCTGATAGATTTCCAGCTTACTCGAACAGACAGCAAGGCAAAAATCTACTATTTAGGCATGGGTGCCCAATATTCCTCAGTTCCTCACACTTTGATCAAAGGATGCTGCGCTACACGCTTATCTTACTCCCTCTTACCATGTTGTCGTCTTATGTCTTGCGCTCACGGATTTTCTTCCTTCTGTGCTTTCGCTTTGTTGAGAAATGAGGGAGACCCTAAAGTCCAAATAACATATTCTGATGCAGTCTTCTTTATTACCTAGTTTTCGTTGGATTTAAAAGACAAACAACCAGAAAAAGGAAAAAAGAATCCGGTAACAACTGCTCCAGATGAGAGACTTCCTTAAGTCTCTAATCCCCTAATTCCTGCCCTTTTTTGCAGCGTATGAATACTTTCATGCAGATTGCTTCTCCTTGCGGAAGCAAAAAGCAAGCATTAATGGGTTAGTGTGAGGTTAAGTTGCTTGACTCAAAGTAGATTCTGAATGTTAAGCACATGCAATACATATTTATTTTGACTTGTTTGCTGCCGTGGGTTGGTAGTGTAGGATGTCGGCAGGCTGGATGAAATCAAGCGAATGGCTTCTAGGGAGGGTGTCAATCTGATGTTTCCAGTCCACCACCTTCTTCACCCTTTTCTCAGGTGAGTCTTTACTGGCTTGAAAGTCCATGCCAGTGTGATCGGCTGTCACATGCAATTAAAGCTTGATCTCCGCCCCTGCTGTCACTCTACAAGTGGAAAAGTGAGCGAGAGGTCTGGCTCACACGTCCCTGCCACATGTCACTTGCTATCTGTCCCCATTACGGTTTGAGCCGTAGGAGAAACAGAAGGCCCAAAACAAAATAAACAAACCAAGAAAAATACTGTCTCTTGTGAAGCTTTGTAACAGTATTAATTCTTTATTGTATTAGATACATGCTGTGTGTGTGTGTGTGTGTGTGTGCGTGTGTGGGTGCGGGTGCGGGTGTGTCACTTCAGCGTCACTATGTTATACATACATTATGTACAGCTTTTACAGATTAGAAAATTATTGATAATTTGCACACAAGATTTTTTTAAATAATAGATGAGAAAAACGATGTGCATCTCTTTGCAATACATGTATAACAACACACTGCTGGAGTACATTAGACACCCTTTCTAATGCAACAACAAAGCAAATCAATACGTGATCCTCAGATGGCTCGTTTTTACTGTGTTGGCTATGCAGCATCAGTACTCACATCAATGGCTTTAAATTTCATATACATGGATTTTTGAGTGTCCGGTGCAAAGCTTTATGCAATTAGGCTTGATTTTTTTTTTACTTTCTGACTATTTGTGTACACTGTTAATTAACAGACTGGCAGTTGTTATCAGTCGGCTGGTGTTATCAGCCAAGCAGTCATACGTGTTTATTTCAATATTTGCTTCTGCTTCTTGCCATTTGTGAGCTAACTGAAACCTTACCATTTAGAGAATTTTTTGCTCATGCAACTTTGACATTAAAGTAATTTTGGATTAGATTTTACACATTTTTTTCTGTGTGTTTGCTCTATTCTAAGTGTGCATTTTTGTACTGGACTGTATGCTTTCACCTCACATTAAGATATTGTTTCTGATATGTTGATGCTGCGTCAGATTGGCTGGTTGTTACATACCCTGTCTCTTTCATTCAACTCACTGAAAGTTGGATTTGAAAGGCTTGGTTTTAGAGAGAGAGAGAGAGAGAGAGAAACATGGTAACAAACTGTGTGACAATAGCTGTCACCTGTCATCAGTGGGAAAAATAACACACACACACACACACACACACACACACACACACACACACACACACACACACACACACACACACACACAAGCCTCCCACCCCCAAACTTCTAGCTGCATACTGTGATTCTTGGTCTACCAGTTTTGCTCTGTAACACGAACCTTCTAGTGAAAATTATGTGTCTGATTGTGACTGAAAAGAGATCCTTGCAACTCCATGCATCAGGTGACTCCCTGTGGCCCTCACCTGGACAACTTGTTTGTGCATTAAGTCATAAACAAGATGCATAGAGGCAGGGAAGAAAGGTGGAAAAAGCTGTGAAAGCATGGAGGAGTGTTTGGAGCTCTCTGAGTCTCAGAAAATATTGTTGTCAACACAGACTGTGGGAAAACCCCCACTATTCCACAGTACCGCTTCTTGGGATTCCCTTCAATCAAACACCTGCTAGCTGAGCTTCAGTAGAGGACTGTAATCCCCCTCCCTTCACCAGCTGAAGCCCCCTGCTACCGTTTTATGACAGTAGAGAGTAGAGACGGTTCTGATACTTCCTGCCGTGTCCTGTTGTCCAGACTGAGTGTGTGACCTGATCCATTGTTGATGCAGGTGCAAAGTACCTAGCACAAAACTGTGGGACTAAAAATTTGACTTTGGACACTACCTAAAGAAGCTAAGGTGCCATCACTGTTGATATCTGCAGAAACAGGGTGGCATTCATTATTACTTTATAGATCTCCTGTGGTACAAGCTCGTTCTATGATATTTATATATTTATTTAGCCTTCCAAACAGACAGGACCACCTATGGAGTTAATACAGCGCCGGCGACACCAAATTACTCGGAAATGAGGTCTGATTGCTGATGTGCCTGCTGCTGTAATGCCGTCACTCAAGTTGCAAGCTGTTTGCGCTTGTGGCTCATCAGAGCTCTCCCGCCTCGCTGCTGAGTGAGACTTGACAACATCGAGGATAAAACTTTCTTTATTTATTTATTTTTATACTACTTTAAATTTGCTCGAGCGTTTTTTAATGAAATAACTAGGCTTTTCGAAGAGCTGTGGTAATCTGACACAATCTGTCCAGTTCTGGAAGAGCGTGCGGAGAAAAGTGAGAGATTTGGGGCAAAATTCAACATGATTCCCTTCCTCACTGACTAAGCTATGTTTAAACTCAGCATGTTCTCTACACAGGGATATAACCTGGTGCATCAGCCTAATTTTCCTAACCACCTAGTACCATGTTGTACAGCATATAGGGCAGTAAGTGATAGATGTCATAGCTCTAAAAACACAAATAAGATGGCCCAATGTCTTTGAGCTTGATGGCTGAGACGAGCAAATGGTGCCAGCAATGCAAAGGTTGCAATAGAGCATGCAGAGAGTGCAGTGATTTGAAGAGAATACTTTAGCTTATTGGTGAAGAGAAAGACGCAGCATGATATAACAATTGGCAGCGGTAGTGACAAAATCATCCAGTGCTTTAAGAATAGGCTTATGTCTTTGATGGATTGCCCAGGGTGATATTTGTCAGGGAAAATGGAACAGCTTCAGGGGCACACTGTGAGTGCTGGGGGGCAGCACAAAGTGATGCCAGCCTGTAGATCGTGTGTCAGCATTAGAATTTCAATTGGGGGACATGTGGGGAGTGTGGGTCTCAGTTTGTGCAAGGCCTCAGTGGTAAGGCTTTCAGCATGGCTTCTCTGTGTCTCGCAGGCGGGCTGACAGATGGTATGGAAATATCCACAAAAAATGAACACCAAAGAGAGGTACAACAGGATTGTCTCGCTTTGTGTGTGTGTAGGTGTGTGTGAACTGAAGACGTTTCACCTTTTCTCCTCTGTACATCCAGTTCCCTCACTGACATAACCAATGTTCTACAACACAGGCTTGGACATTAATGACTGATGTTTTCAGTTTAATCAGCATCAATATGATGGTACGATAATGGCATGCGAGATAACAGACTTTATTTTCACATTCTGAAATGATTATTGTAATTATTCAATCTCTTCATGCTTTTGGAGCAGTCATCACAACATAGCACTGCATTTATTCACAGCCATCCGTCCCAGCAAAGGCACTTGATCACACATTTCCATAAACACACAAACACATTGACACACATCCTCTAGTGTCACTGCTCACAAACCGAGCAGGGAAGGTAAATATTGACTCATAGTCTTCTCATTAAAGGGCCTTTTGACTATCAGAGCCTGAAAAGGACATATAGTACACTAATTGCAAATGGTAGAATGCCAGGGGCAGTTTTTGCTCACGATAATGGTCACCCTTTATCTTATCCTCTCTCCCCTGTGAAGGCCTATTGCCATGGGATAACTTAGACTGAAGGGTGGAATCAGATTAGAGGACTGGTCATCCCGGATGTTGGGAATTACACAATTTCACTGTAAATGTAGAAAACGTAGTTCATGTAAAAATAGGGTTAATCTTGTTATGCCAGGAGTGCATGCCAAGTTTATACAATGAGCACAGCTTCTAGTCCCAATTTCTCTGCCAGCTGTTGTCTCTGTATTCCACTAAGCCATGCATTATTTTGAATCATCTTTACAGCTCAGAGTTAGAATAAGCATAATGCCTTCCTCTAATGCTTGTTGTTTAGCCTTGGTTTAATTTAGGTTGTCCATAGCAACAAAGTCAGACAAAGTCACCAGTATCAATTGTAAATTGTGAAATATATAAACATGAGACTGCATAGTTAAAGATTTAACTCATGATTACAAATGCGAGAACAAGAGCAAGCGGGAGCAAAGAGAGAAGGAATAAAATAATTCACAATCCCAAAGAAAATGGTTCTGCTGTTCACATGTCTGATCAAGCTTAAACATACTATTACTCTATTGTCACAAGAGCTGTTCTCCCTGGCCTAACTCCAGAAGATGCGCTGACCTTTTCAGCATTTTACCACATCAGGTCTATTACACACCGACAGTTCACCTCTCCCTTTTCCTTGTGAGAGGATAATACCAGCGCTCCTTTTTATTGTGATGAAAAGGCAGAGCTGGCTTTAGTGTGATTTAATTTCCTCTGCTCTTGGAGCTTCTATAGGAAGAAGTCCTGACAGTCACTTCACCTGAAAGCAATCGCCAGGAACGACCGTTGCTTTAGTGTGTGATTGAATACCAATAAATCTGACCCTCTTTATTTCTCCTCGAACAAAGAATAGTGGAGGGGTGCCAGCTTGTACTGACAAGAGAGTGGATTATCTTCCCTGGTGGACTTTTAGTTACATGATCCTGCATCGCAATGCAAAACTTTCATCAAATATGTAGTGGAAGGGTTTGATTGAAGCTGATACTGTAATCCATTTAATACTTAGAACCTTTATATTACCTGAGCCATTCAATATGACTGTGTTGTACTGTATGGCCAAGGATTTTCTGCTCTTCTCTTTGACCTTTCATGGCAACTGGAGGAGGTTAGAGCACTGAAATCATGATGAGTCAGAACATCTGCAGTCTTGCCTCCCACTGTAGCTCCCGGCCCATCTATCTATTTTTATTCAGCACAATTGTTTGTGTTTTTCATCTTTACCACAAATTGTTGATATTGGCATTTGTATACAACAAACCTAGACACTCACCATCTGCATTTTTCTGCCCCCCTGAGTTTCATAGAACAAACCATGATGCAAGCATCTCAAAATGGCTTCCTGGCTGATTTGTAAAGTAAGGGCAGATGGGGGTTAGGGTTATGTTTTATTTGTGCTGCAAATGACAAATAGGCTGTTTTGGTCCTCGTGAGAGGAGAGCAATCTTGAAATGAGTAAAGCAAGATTTGTACCAAAAAGAAGCGTATTCCCATGATACTTCCATGGCAATGAAACACAGTAGTCACACCCACTTTGCTGGTAATGAATAATCAACCTGGTATTATGCTTTTATCCTCTCCCACTCGGGTGTTAATGTTGAACCATGACTGTATTGGCTCTTTACCAGTATGACACATTTTTTATATTAATTCAAATATAGTCTTTACTTTATTTACACACAAACACACATGCAGGGACAGATGCACAAACTTACATAAACCGGACATAGATAAGCTAGAGATAAGTCTGTTTACTCCATCGGTCTTCAGCCAGGTTACTACTGTGATCTGGCCCGGTTTTCAGTGATGTGTGTGCGGTGCTCTGTGTGTGTGTGTGCCGTTGCACTGCACAGGTGGCGGGCAGCAGGGACGGGAGCAGGCCAGTGAGCAGGTAGAATACCACTGAGGTGGAAATAACACAGTCTGGTCTCCTCCGCTGCTTGAAGAGGCCTGGCGTGAAATGCTGCAGGTAGTGCTGACCGCACACTGTTGCTCCCCCTGCGCTGGACAAATTCTGATAGAGGTGCATCTGTGTGGCTTTGTATATCTGGGCGTGACATGCATATGCTCGCTAATATGAAGGCACAATAAAATACAATATGCAGAATGTGATTTGTAGAAAATGGGCTAAACATGAAAAATTACTGTAGCGGTCCTCTCAACGGATAATTAATGTTGAAATATAATTATTTTGCAATTAATTATTGACAAAACAGAAACTGGGCTGCTTTTTCATATTTGATCGCTGTGCCCAGGAAGCTCCATTGTTTCACCTGTTGCCACTGACCAAAGCTGGCACACATTGCCCAGCTAGAGCCCAGCTGCTGTGTCACCCGCTTCCTGAATATCCAGGTGTCATTGCCAAAGGTGATCATGAACTCATAATTGTCCAAGAGTCCCAGCTATGTTGCAGCCTCAACCTCTGTGATTACACCAAAACTGGTAACAGACTGATGAAAAAAGACAGCATAAGTGAGAAAATCATAAATGCTTACCAGCTGGTCAAAATGGTAAATTGTAACACCCTTTGCTTGAGGGCCTTAGCTGCTGAAACATGTACTATACGCTTGACTCTGTCTGACCTGCATACATGAGTGATCAAGCTTTTTGGAGTGTGAAAGTGGCTATGAGGCGGAGGAGGCGAATAAAGGAGACCAGTCAACTCCCGTCTGTTCTGTCTCCTCCAAAGCCCTTCTTTTGTTCTTAGGTTTTTGGCAGCAAGCCTCCAGTCCAGTCAACTTCCCCTGCAGTGATTTGTCTGTGACACATCAGTAGCTCACAGGGCCACTCAACGCTCTCATCTTAGAGAGTTTAGGAGGGAGAAGTGAGGGGAGAGCATGACTGCCAGCACTAGGTATGCTGTAATGCCTGCCTATTTTTCAAGCTATCATATCAGAGGCAATTCACATCACCAATTTTTCCGAGCAGATCTACTGAGGGACAGGCAGGCTGGCAGCCGGGCAAATAGTTCTGATAATTGCAGATTAAGTACTGGGTTAACCTCACTAGTCTGCAGAAATACTATTCAATCAAACCTTAAATTGAACTGATGTACACATTTCAATTGCATATTGACATAATTTGCACTGAAATGACATGTCCTTGTCAAATGTTGCCTTGTAAAAAAAAAAAAAAAAAAAAGATTCAGCTAGGCGTCTATCTATGCTGAATGTTGTGTGGGGAGGGCTGGAGAGAGTTGGATGCAGAGTCAGACCTTATGGAGGAATAAACACCTGGAGTCACATTGGATTTGGCTCTGATCAGGAGCCGTTACCGACAGGAGGGGAAATCATGAATTACCTTTTAACTTTTGTGATTAAAAAGTGGATTTATCTTCACTCCCATTTATCTACAGCAATTATCCGTTGCGGCGACCACCATTGTAAGGAGTTTATTTACTTTAATATTGACTGCCAAATGGAGCTGGAGGGGGAATGTACTTTACTTCATGAACGTAAAGGGAAAAAAGGAGAGAGAACTGGAGTTATATACCGTAACTTAATCTGGGTGTTGGGGGAGAATAAACACTCGCACAAGTAACATGAGTAAACACAAATGATCCTGTGTTAAAACTTGCGTTGCATTGCAAGTGAGAATGTATGTAATGTTTCCCAGGCACAAATGTTCACAGGCGAGATGTTTTCACGTTTTTTACACGTTACGTTTAGTCTCTAACAACAAAGGTCTGGTTGATTTTGGACATTTTAAAGCAGAATTCTTGCATATTTTATCTTAAACTGTTGTGTCTAAGATGTATTTCATATTTCAAGATATGAATATTATTTTTTATAAGTGAGTTGCTGTGATGTTTTGTAGGACAATGTGTAATGTTCATAATGCACAGCAACATATTAAGTGCCATACATTTTGCGGCATTTAAAGCAGCTACAAGGAACTTCCTATTATGTTGATTCTGGCGGCCCCTGTCCACAAGAGCTGTGTGCACTGATCCCTCATTCTGGCTATCTGGCTATCCTGAGCATTTGTTTTGTAGGGGAGTGAAATATAGACGCATCATACTTTAATAAAATGTTTCTTTTTTAAACACAGCTGTTTGCAGGATGCATGGCGATGTGGTAACGTTTTTATTTGTTGCTGTGTAAGATTTAAAACTGTAATATCATGATGGTGAAACAAAGGGAATTAGACAGCCTCCTTCCATTTTTACTTTCACAATAAGAGTCCCGGATACCAGTATACATTGCTTAAATGCTTATCATGGGAAATTAAATTTACATAGACCATTTCAGGAATAGGCCACTGAATAATATAGCTTTCAGTATGTTAGGTAAAGTGGGATATACTGCAATTCATTTTCAGTTGGATGTTATTAGTACGAAAACATTGCTGTCCAGTAACAGAGCGCTTCATTTTGAAACATGTTTGAGTGAGAGAACGTCCTGTAACCCGGTGCAGTTTTGGAGAAAATGCAGTCGGTGTTCGGAAATTCGCAATCGGAATCGGCCAAGAAAATTGCAATCGGTGCATCTCTAGTCTCCACTGGAAACACTGCTTCACCTGCTCCTGCATTTTGCTCAATGTCAAATTTTCTGGCTTTCATTGGTAGAAATAGTGTCATTTTGTATGACATCCTATCCGTCTCTTCTTTCCTATCCTATATGTATGATATTATCCCATGGAGCTTTCCTATTTGGTGACTCACTGACCCTCTTTCTCATGTACAAATCTGCACACTGTCCTTTTACATAACGCCCACGGGCCATTTCGCTTCCACTCTTGTGAACAAGACTGAAACAATGGCTTGGTACACCCTCCATCCCAAGTCCTTTCCTTAGTATTCCCTCCCCATGGTACAATGACTACTGTTTCATTGAGGGATGGAGAAGAGCCCATTTTTCCATTGCCACATCCAAATAAGGGAATGATGGATGTTTCAGTCCAGTCTGGTGTAGTGGGGGCTGTAGACAAGGTCAGGGTTTGGTTTGGGACAATAATGCATAAATCTCAGGCAGAAATGGATGTCCCTAATCCCAGCAAGAGCTGGAGAGCCCTTTTGGGTACAGTACTGCTACAGGCCAGAACTCATTCCCTCAAACACGTTCAGCCATTTATGCAATGCTGTGGTCAGTGTGATGCTGAGTGCATTTTACCCACAGTCAACTTCTGGTAAACACAATGCATTCCATTTAGAAATCACATTTATTTTCCAGTGCTAAACTTTCTAACTGTTTAACGCTGTCCAGCACGCAGATCCTATGAGAGAGAAGGAGGTGGTTGCCAAGTAAAACCTGATGAAAAATTTGTGTACTCTGCAGCTGCTTTGCTTCCTTGGCTTTAGGAGAGATTTTCACGAATAGCACCTTTTACAGTCATGATTGTTCACTGTGTTTTCTGATTATTTTGTGGTGTGTGCCGCAGTGGTTTATCTTAACAGAGAGAGCCATGGTTTGAAGTTAGTGCTTTCTGCCTCTATGATCTTTCTGTCTCTGTTTTTCTGGGTTGTGGATGTGAATCATCCTGTAAACCTGTCTCAGGCTGTGTTCACGCTTAGCATTTTCAGTGGATTTGTGTGAAGTCTGAAACATTTATTTCATCAGTATGGTTCACTGGGGCAGGTCAGAACAATGCCACGCAGTAGTGTCAGATACATTCTAACATGGATGTAACCGAATAACTGCACTTACATGACTCAAAGTGCAAGACTAAGTCCTGTCACAGGAGAAAAGGTAGAATATATTCTGAACCAAGTACAAGGATGCGTGATGGCTACAAAATAACAGATGATGACATGTGATATCTGAGTTACTCATCCTTGGAAAGCTGAGCAAATCAAATTGAAGCAGGGCAAACCACAGGCTAGACATATTCTCATATCTTGCTTTTGTTTCATGTGCTCCTTACGTCAATGAAGACCACAGAAAGGTCTATCAGGTTTACCCCAAGCACAAAGCAATACTCAGAATAATGTTATTCCCATTTCCATAATGTTTTTAGTCAAACCTCTTGACCTTTATGACTGTATTACTTATTTTTACTGGCCTGGTTATGTATGTTTATGTGGCTGTAGTAAGTCTTGATTACAAAAGTGTAAATATTGTTTCAGAGGAGTGCTGTACATATAAAGTTATTATTACTTGATTCCCTTTGCAACAAACATGAATTATGGAATGCAAAATGGAGCTTGAAGCTGCTTGAGGTAATTTACATCAACATTGAAAAACAATAGACATTGTAATAGCTTTCGAGTTAAGATCTATCTTTTCTCCTCAGCATCTATCTTCCCTGCAATATTGGATTTCTGGCTCTCTGAGTTGAACGCAGTGGCCTACAGCAGCAGCATCCATCGCCCACCTTACCCCCTTATTTTTGTGACATTGAGGCAATAAGATAATGATGCCCTTGCTAGCAAAGACCAGGCTAATAAACCTCAGGGCCATACACTAGGCCACATAATGATTTTGATAGCAATAATACAGTGTATGCTAATTCAGAGAAAGGGAAGGGGGAATTGATAGTGGGTGCAAAATGTTAAATTAATTAAACGGAATAAATAAAACTGTTGAATTAAGCCTCTTTGTTCACCATTTACAATGTTTTATTGGCAATAAATTAATACAGGTTTGAGTATTTTATGCTTATCTTGTTAATTTACTAGTTATATACAATTATGCCCCACCTATAATACTATAGCTATTCAATGTTGCAAGAATGATCCAGTTAGTATTTGTCATTCTTTATTACCCACCACTAATAAAAACATTATTTTGCACATCAAACCAAGGTACACATTATGGTAGATATCTTACTGATGTTGCTTATAGTTATAGTACACATGATTGGCTGTACAGGCCATTTAATACCCTAATGTCGCACAATATATTATTCCCAAAATGACCCTCATACAGTACCACAGTGCTATACAAATGAAAGTCTGAGTAAAGTACTCTGTAACAACTATGAACTTCCAAGTCACCCTTTAAAGGGTAAAGCCCTATATTGCAATTGCAATTCGTTTTGAGAATATTTGCTTCAGTTCAATATTCACTGTGTAATAGATTTAAAACACGATGAAGCATTACCACATTGATATACCATCAAAATATTAGCTGATCTATATTCTAATGAAAAAACACAATCAAACACATTATCATAAAAGTTGTGACTTAAGTAATAATAATACAAATAACAAATAAATTCCATTAAGAGAATACTAGGACAGTTCTGTAAACAATTTCTGGCTCAGGAGCAGCATCTAAATACTGCATACTCTGCAATCAAGTTAAATAAAGTAATAATAATGTAAAATTCCACTACTAATCAAAAGTTTCACTTGGGTTTCACGTGGTGTTGTTGGTAGGCGTATACGCAGTCACCTTGGGCCACGTCTGATTGGTGAGAATGGTTGAAACACGAGGAGCACAGCCTTCTGATTGGCGAGCAATGTCTGTTACACTACGAAGACAGTGTGAATTTGTAAAACCATTAACACGTGTTTAAACATGGGTCAGACTTGCATCCCATTGCAAAATTCTGTGATTTGCCAACCGCGTTATTTGAAAACCGATTTTGATTTAATATTGATTAATCATTCAGCTTTAGTATTTAGGCAATACAAGTAAATAACATTTACATATACCTCTCTTGATCAACCCCTTGCTAGTTCACTTGCATACCTCAACCCAAAAACCATGGCACTGCCTGGCAGACTGTAATATACACATTCATTCTGACATTCATCACTTCCTGACTGTAGGCAGCTGAACTGCTGTGGGCTTACTACCATCAACAGCTCTTGCCTCAGAGTGTGGTGGCATTTTTGGAGATCTATGAGGGTGTTTATGAGCAGCTTGAAAAGGGCATTTTGCAGATTTATGGATGACAAGGCTAAATGATCTATGGAACTATGGAGGAGGGAAAAGAGTCATTGATGTTGATTGAAAAGACTGTTTTTGGCAGTGTGTTTTTGTTTGAATTTGAGAGGGGTGTGTCCTTCCATCCTAATCCCACGATATCAGGGACCTTCCACAGTGCAATTTGACAGGGACAAGAGGAGGTGGAGGGGGTGGGGGATATAAATGAATAAGTAAAAAGGTCACGTCAAGCTATTTTCATAAAAGCTCATTAACTTTTATTTGCTGCAAAAGATGTCTGTGTAATTAGAATAACAGAGATTGAGCTAATGAAATTACAATAAACAGTGGTGGAGTGGAACCAAAAAATAATAACCCAGAGCTCGTGCATGTCTGAGATTTAACTGCACATTATTGACAGGTGACCTTTCATGGAGATAGGGCAGAACCCGGGTGTGGTTTACAAGGTGTGGCTTTAGTTTGTCTGTATGCATGTATGCATTCCTGTGTGTATAATCTTTGTGTTCACTCAATGTTTGAGCACACAGAGTTTTCTCTTATGTGTGTGTATGTGACAGGGTGACACAGTCACAAAGCAGTTTTTATTGCTGCACCGACCTTTACTTATTGGCCCTATCATTGTCTAGTGGTGAAGAAGTAGAACAATAAATGACAAGTTATTGAACTGGCTTTCTCTGCACATCGTTCAATGAAACGAGCAATCAGAAGCTCACATTTGTCATTTATTAGCAGGTTTAATAGTGAGGGTAGCTACACTGATCCCTGGCTCATGGAATACTGTGCAGATACTGTTCTGCTATTTCCCCTGGCCTGGAGTGCCAAGCCTACAAAGGCAAAGAGAATGAAGATTTCCACCACAGCCAAAACACAACATAAACTTATTCAGTAATTGGCACAATTTCAACCTGAGCAGGAGCTAATAAATGAAATGTACTTGGTGCTGTGTTCAGGAGAAGCTGCACACTCCCAGCTCTGCTCCCATATATTATTGACAGCGGACAAGTATAGGTTTCACTGCATGTCATTAGCAAGAGCACGCCATAAATGATGAATGATACCTGATGTTACATTTGTAAGAGGTGAATGGGTAAAGCTCTCTGTAAAACAGTAATCAATGCTCAGTCAATTTAATCGCCTCATTGGTCTGATGTCTGTCTTCGACCTTCAGATGGGAAGACATTCAGTTGGGGCAGTGATGCTGCGACGTGCAAGTATCAGACTTTTTCTAAATTGAAAGCATTGAGAAATCAATGAATTAGTGAGAGAAAAGAAGTTTATCATGTGGATAAGATTGGAGGGATTTGCTCCAAAGTCACATCAACACCACCCGTGTGTTGTTCCAACACCTCACCTTTCTAACCTGTGTGATACCTGGCTCGGTTCCATAGATATGAGGGAGATTTGTCAGCCTCCCTGTTTGTTCACTGCGTGTGCTGATAGCCTGGCAGCCTGTTTGTTTGTTTATTCCCTGTCTAGGTCAAAGCAGATGCCCTCGCTGTTCTTCTCTGCCTTTCCACTCTTTCACCGAGCCTCTGAATCTGAGTCTCTGAACTCAGACAGACCCTGTTGCACTGACCTTTTCAGACAGATATATATGTTCTGTAAGCTAATGTCATAACATCCAATTCTCAGATCCAATGCACGTTGTCTAAAGAAGCTGAGGGTTGTCTCTTGTGGTGGGTAGACTCATGAATCGCCTATTCTTTTGAAAAGGTGAACAAATCGCATAGGTTTGCTAAAGCAACTGAATCAAAATGTCGAAACTGCTTTAGTTTCTGTAGTTACACTTGTGGAGTAGTTTTTCTTGGCAGAATATATGGTATCATCAGGAATGAACAGTAACATGTCAAGACATTGTATGTACATTTTGATATGTCTGCAAGTAAATAAAGTCAATGCTTTATCCTTAAATGGCATGAGTCTAATTTTGAAAGAAGATAAAGCTTCCCAAGAAATTTTCAAGAGGTATCTTGAAATATTATATTTCTTTCCCATTCCTGTAATTTTTTTCAGAGCAAAAGTTACAAATAAACTGATGGAATAAGCTTCAGTTGATTTTACTGACCTCTGTTTTAAAGCACATTTCACTAAAAATGTTTAACTATTATTGTGCACTGAATTTAGCAGTGGATTTTACAAAACTATTTAAAAAATGTATACACATAAGCTATATCATGGATGAGGGAGTACTTGGGACAGATAATGTCCTGCTGACTAGTGGGCACACAGAGAGAGAGAGAGAGAGAGAGATTATCCACTTGATCATTCTGTACGATATTTGCAAGATTTTAAAATACTTGCATTTGGTTTCACGTTCTATCTTTTCTTTTTTCCCTTTCTATTCTTTTAATTTATCTTCCTGATATGATCAGGACTTAATCTAACTTTCACCATGGAGGACATTATTCACAGAAATTATGTGTTTAATGAAAATCTAAAGCTTTGAAATTTTCATGTATTTTCATTTGTTTCTTTTTTCTGCTGTCATTATTTACACCTTGGTGAGCATTCTTCACGTATTTTGCCACATATTCTTCACTCAAGTATTACAAATCTATTCTTGCAATTTCTTTTAACTATTTTGATGCATGCTAGTAAAGCATTTTCTCTCTCCTTTAGTTGGCAAGAAAACAAGTTAAACTAGAAATGATGACTGTTCTTTATTGTGATAGGTCTAATTAGACTGACCCGTTGACCAATCTAACTGGTTGTATAGACAAACTAATTTCAGTGTCAGCCCTGATCATCACCATACAAGACAACAGCCTTATTACCCGACTGCTTGATCTCTACAGGAGAACAAGCTCCTGCTGCGACGTACTTGTCTAAAATAGCTATATCAATTTTAAGATTATCTTGTGAAATCTAATGTGGGTAAGGGATTTGTGACAGTGAGCAGGGAAACACACTTGAACAGTGGCAGACATTCACACTAGCACACATTTAGATAATGAAGGTCAACAAACTCACAACCCACATGTAATGTACATAGAGGCACGCACACTGAATACTGATTTATTGTCATAGACTATGAAGGAAGGCACGTGGTGTTGTGCCCCAGGCTACCAACTGTTCTTCAGAAACTTCACATATTGCATTGTTTACTTTGTGAATGCATATTTTCACTAAGACAGCAGTGTTTTTGGCACAGCAGTGAGTTAGACACACATTGGCACCTGGCAAGAGGGTTGACTAGGTGTTGAAACTGTGAAGCAATTGTTCTGACAATGGTATGTCTACAAGTAAACTTTATATATATATATGAAAGCTCAGCATTTCATTTTCACACTTTTGCCAACCCCTGTCAAATTTCTTTCTCTGAAGGTGAACAACAGATAAACACTAGAATTGCAGTGTTGTAATGCAGCAGTTGGTGTGACCACTTACATGGCCTTTATTTGACCTTTTACTGGCAAAAGTAGCTCATATTGTTTGACTTTTCAGATTTTCTTTGCCTGTGGCTGGAAGGTGGGTTTATCCACTTATGTATGGATCTATCAAGCAAGCATGTAGCTCAGTTTTCTTGGCTTGGTTCATCCAAAAGATGCTTTCAGTTTAACTTCAGGTTGCAAGTTACTTTCATCATGCACCATTTATGCTTTTCTGCAATCTTTTTCAAAAGCAGCAAGAAAAAGCATTCCAGGAAACCTATGAAACTTTGTGACTTACAATCCAGTACCTGAGTGTGTACTTTATTTTCTGAGCGTGCATCTTTGTACATGTGCAAAGATGCAATTCTCAGAGAGCTCAGAGAACCCATGTTACGGCCAAATGGTCAATATCGATAAACCTGCAAGGCAAGAATAGGAAGTACTGTAGAAATATATTCGATACAGTGATGTTGCTAGATATTTCAATATACTGAGTCCCCGGGGTTGTAGGGAAATTCCGTCCGTCCCCAACAAAATTAGTTATTTCTTATGTAATATAGTGTTAAATTTGTGTTTGATGTTATATGGTTATAATCATGATTATATTCATATATGTTGAATTCTGAAAACAAAACACTGGCACATCTATGGCTGCCCCCAGGAAGCTGATGAGCCGGTCAGTTGGAGACTGATTTTGTCAGAGTACATTACAAAAACAGGGTAAAACATGGAAGCTTACAAAAATGCTCAGGGATAACATCTCAGTGAGGAATTATTTATAAAAGATTATGTATAAAAGGAACCATAAATATACTTTTATATTAGCTTGGTTAAAAAAAGCCAACTAACAACATGCGATGGTGTTTAACAGATAAGAGAAGCTGCAATTGACAGCGCTGTCTGCAGCTGGCAAGAGATATGCTCCTATGTTGCACTGGGATTTTATAACTGAACTATGAGCAGG
The DNA here is from genome assembly GCF_040436345.1 of Pagrus major. Lineage (NCBI taxonomy): Eukaryota > Metazoa > Chordata > Actinopteri > Spariformes > Sparidae > Pagrus > Pagrus major. The sequence continues at coordinate 18,179,855 of NC_133224.1, read as the reverse complement.
ATGCAAAACTTTGACTTTCTCTGAATGTGTGAAAATCTGATGCTTTCACATCACAGATGACAAAGAAAGGTGGCAAAACACGAGTCTGAGGCTACAGGTAAAACATACACATGTAGGCTGATAAAGAAGTTTACTTTGGTGCTGAACTGAAAAAAGATGAATAGTTGAATCTTTTTATCGAACAGCCAAATCCTATTCAACTGATAAAATCCTCGATCCACTAGACCTACAGTCCTATCACATCATCCAGATACACCTGTATAGAAAATTCAAATAAACTAAGTAGTGGTTTGTTTCTTATTCTTGACAGTGGCCCAGTTAGTTTATTCACCAATACCAAGTTTGTAGCTTCCATTGTTGAAATCTGTGTGTCAAGGGTTGGTCTGGTTTCAGCAGAAAATATCATGATGATTGAGATATACACACAGTGCTCAGTTAGTCGGAAACGGTGACCAGCAGATTTTTTTTTTTCTGTCTTGATAGCGAGTTTCCTTTTATAATTACTTCAATACAGATTCATCAGGGATAAAATATGGACACGTGGATAATGAATTCACTGCGTCCTTTCAGGTTTTAATGTGTTGTGTGCCAAGGATACATAGTTGGATGCATGGTCTGAATGTACTGGATTAGTTGGTGTGTTGCAGGCAAAGCAAAATAGCAGAATATCAAGACATACTTTTTGTAAAAAACAATTTATAATTGTTTATACCCCAGTGGAATGAAAATCTGTTTTCCACACTGATCTTTATAATGCCTCAAGGGTTTTCAGGTGACTGTCAGTCATACTGGAGGCTGTTAGCAAAGCAATGTGCATAATATTAATTGAACTACTGGTTGGTTATATGAATTATTTTCCTATTTCTTTGTTGGTTTGCTTTTATAGAGGACAAAATATTCTCCCAGGACCAAAAGCAAAATGATAGGTGGTTCTTTATTGCACATTGTCGTGCAAATAACACCTCATCCTTTAAAGCTGTGGAGAAACAAATCAATACTTTAGCTTTCCTGCGATTATAAGGTTTTGCTCTTTTTACTTGCTTTTGCAAACATTGAAACATTTTTTCCCCTTTATGCCTACTTTGTGTTATATTCTTGCAATGTGTATTTATCTGTTTAGAATCCCTTCGTCTGTGTAATCCAGGGTCCCTGGGACCACATCGGGCAGTTCCAGACAAAGTCACATTAGCCTCTCCAGACCTTACAACTGTAATCGACTGTAGTGGTGGTGGTGGCGGTGGTGGTGGGGCTAGGAGGATGCAAGAGTTACAACAGCTTACCTGGAGATTACAGCATCAGCAGTTCACTCACGATGCAACCATGCAGGATTTGAGTGCCGTTACCCTACCATGGCAATATATATAAATGATGTCTGTGTGTTTGTGTGTATATGCATGTATGTGTGTCTATACATAAAGATATATAGATAGATTTTTTTTTTTTTCCATCTGTGGTTCGGATTGAGCTGTGGTGCTCCATCTAAGCACACTCTTTGGTAATATTTTGACCATTTGAGTTGCTGTCACTAATGTAATTTGAACATCTTTTGTTACATTAATTAGGCAGTTGGCATCAGATGACATGCTACGATCATTTATTTCCTTTGTTTTGTTATGTCTGCTGTTGCTTTTTTGTGTCAATGCATGCCTCTGAGCTACACCCATAGATTTTAATGCAGTGTCTTCAGGATGAGGTGTTTACCCTCATACTGTTCATTGTCTTGAAGTGTATGTTTCAGAGATAGATGGGAAGGAATAGGAATTGGCAGCCTTCTTTTTCTTCAGAAATCCCCAACAATACCAGCCATGTGGACTGGCGAGGCAGGCTAGCTCAATCCTAACTCAATCGAGGATCATCAGCAATTGTCAGTAAATCAGCCCCTTTAGTCTTTAGCTTCTCTTTCAATTCATTACAAGTGAATGGGCTTTTATTGGCGTGACCGTTTTAACAGGGACTCAGGGAGTGTGTGGAAGCTTGTAAGGCTGGATCGACACAGGCAATTTACGAGGGGATCGACGGGCGACTTGAGGCCAAAACCAGCACAAAACAAACATAGCCAGCGAGAGTGAGAGAGAGAGATTAAGAGATTTGTCACCCCCCTCACACCCCACTGTTGCTCCTTTTTTGTTATCCCTCAATTTCTTTTGTTCTCAGCTTGTTTGTTTTGCTCACCCCCCTTCAATCTCGGATGCTGTTGGTCTTCTAGGCTTCTTTGTCGCTTTTTTGCGCATTTTTTTTCCTTTTTCCTTCTTCATGTTTTCTCTGTCTCTGGCAGTCTTCTCAACAACTTTGAACATGTCCTCCTCTGAGAGTGATATATATTATCATAATCCATGTTTTCATTTTGTAAAAAGTATTTTGAAATACCATATACCTTCTTTAAAATACAAAATAGCACTACTTAAAAGCTAAAGTGTTCGTTCCCCAATACAAACAACCTTCTGTTTCCTGTAGTGCAGAAAATGAAAATAAAAACCTTGTGTTTCACAAAGTGGAAACAAAAATCTCTGGCAAAATGTCTTCTGACAGTGTCTTCTTCACAGTCATCTGGTCGTTTTTAGATTCAACTGCCTTCCACTGCCACTCCACACGCTTAGAGATTTTGGCGAGGTGTAGGCGTTTATACCTGCTGCTGGCATTGAAAGCACCAAGACATATTACAGAGAAAGTCTGATGTATCAAAGCATGAATATGTCTTCTTTCTCTACAGTTAGACAAGAGTTTAACTGGGTCAAATGTTTTAGCTCTTGTCAAAAGCCCTACCAGTGATTTATACCACACACGCTGAGTTTGACACATTATCTCTCCTTTCAAGTCACCCTTGACATCCTTGAAAGTGAGTTTTATGTCAAATTCCTCCGCAGTCCAGAATGTTGTTTGACATCTGGGTAATAATTCTGTCTTCATATATATTGACTTACAGTTGTATTCTGGTATACGTTTAAGCACATTTTCCTGTCAAAATCATTTATTTTAAGGAAGATGAAATAAATAATAAGAAAATACACTTGTAGAGGATTGGCATTCTTATTAGCAGCTTAAATGTGCTTTTGCTGACTCTCTTCAAAACAAATACAAGGTCATTGATGGGTGCGAGGATATAATCCTCATGGGTAACCACAGTCTGGAAAATCCAAAACTCCACAAATATCATTGTTGCGGTCCTGGATTTGTCTGGATAGAAAGTCAGTTGTCTTTGTTTATTGACATTAGGTAAATTACATACAGCGTCAGTTATCCCATCAAACAAATAAATGACCTAGGAAAGTTAGTTATATTGCACAAGAAACTTTTTCATAAATTTCCTAATTTTCACCACACGGCTTATTCCATCAAATTGTGTAGATTTCTCTTTAGTGCCCCACCCTGAAACAACAGTCCTTAGCCTCATCCTGCTTCTTATTTCACGTTAGAGATAAGCCCTCTGCCAAGGTTTCTTACATCTCATATCTCCCTCAACCTCCCACCCCCACCCCCCTGTACTCCCCTCCCTCTCCCACTCCTCTCTTTTCCCATTATCTCCCCCCTCACTCCCATCTCCCCTGTCTTCCTAGCTTTGCAAAGATAAGATTTGCTCTCCCCAGTGAATTCCTGGTGTCGATACTAATGTGCTGCTATCATCGATGAACTGTCAGACCACCTCCTCCCATCCTGTACCATTCCTCTCCTGACCTTCCTGCAGCAATTATACAGAGAAAAAAATCTTATGACACATGCATGTTCCATATGACTGCATTTTTACCACAGGGTTTAATGTAGTGTGACAGATTTAATAAAATATTTCTTTTTGCCTTGTTTAATGATACAATGAACTTTTTATTACTAAAAAGTAATCTACATAGCTGAATTAAACATGCTAGAGATGCATCATTAGATCACAAAAGAGCACATGATGGGAGCAGCCAGCAGTATCAGCCCACTCAGTCTGGGGTCTGGTAGAGAAATGGAGCAGCAAGCATGTCACTTAATGTGTGTTGATGTGTCTTTGCTCACAGTTGTTGGGCTCAGGGAGGGATCTGAGTGGCTGCCAGCTAACAAATAGTGACATCAATGAGGTGGATCTACCATTGCTGATTGAATCTAACTATATGTGTCATTTTGGTAAACCCTGTTATCCAAAAACCTCAGAGCATTGTAAGTATACATATTTTTAGCACTGGGAACCCCTGTAGGAAATACATTTTGAACCCCGGCACCATTATTGTTACACTCTGTCTTTAGAGCTACGCATGGAAACGACTTTGCACTGTGTCTTTGCCATAGGGATAGAGACTTGAGAATGTGAGCCCAGAGGGTGAAATGTCACTGCAATGCTTTGACCGCAAATGAGTCATTTGACTTTTCTTTACACCAGTCATACTGACTGAGAGCATGAATGAAACTTAAAAAAAAAAAAAAAAAGGAAAATCTCCAAAGTGTTGCAGCTGCAATTTAAGTTGATGTCTAATCATCACTGATGGTTTAGAAAGTGGCTTCAAATAGGCAGTGACTTCACAGAGATTATGCTGGCAGGCTGTCTCTGAACAGTCAATGATGTCATTCACTGTCTCAGCTTCTCCTTTTAGACCAGTGCTGCTGTCAATACTTGTCAATTTTGTAAATGCTGGCATTATTACAGGCCTGTTGCAGCTCTCTGTTGGAGCAAATGCCCTCAGTTTGACTGGTACTCACTTCTGTGCTACGTAGCAATTGCTTAAAGGCTCACAGTTTGATTTGGTACCTCAAATAGCTGTTTTTTGGGTGTCCATTGTGTCAGTATGTCATTAAAGTGGCAAGAATAGTTTCTAAGCTATACAGTGATTTGAAACCTGTGCTCTCTAAGGCCTTCTCATTTCAAAAAGTGTGTATTCATGTGTATGGAGCTTAGTTGATAGCTTATGATGAGTAGATGTAGATAATTGGTTCAGCTAATAATGATAATAATAATAATAATAATAATAATAATAATAATAATAATATGTATTGTTCAATTGCAGAAATTTTGCTAAAAACACATTCTAGTAAATCACAATACATACAATAATAAATAACAGATCATGCCTAGTACAGATAGCAATAATGAACATGGTTACAAACAAAGTTATTGCATTTGGTATGGAAGACTTATAAATGTCTTTGTAAATGTTTTTGTTTGCTTCAGCGGCTCTATAACTTCTGTCTGAGGGACACAATTCTCAAAAAAACTCCAGGTGTAGTGTACGGATGATGTATAGATAAAAAGCACTCTTGTTTGATCACTCATGTTGAGAAACAAAGCACAGAGGCTATTGCAGTATATACATAGAATACATTTAGTATGAAATGAGAGTAAATAATAGAACATCCTATTGTAGATTGAATGCTGATTAAAAACACAAGAAATGCGATCCAGCAATCCAAAAACACAACCTTGCATGTTTGTATTTTTGTATAATAATCCTACCTTTTGTTTTATTCATTGGGGGAAATAATCTGACAGAGGATTTGATATTGGGGAACAAAGAAACATGATCTCTGCATGTCATTTGATGAGTTCATGATCATAGTCAGAGATTTCAGGACCAATGGAAACAAATCTCTTCAGGTCACCTTGAACAGGGATTACTTGAGTACAAGACCTCATTCAATGTTTTTTTTTTCTTAAGTCAGACATATCCAGATGTAGAGAAAATAGTATATTAAATGAGAATAAATGCCACCTTCAGTTTGGTTTATCAGTTTAATTAGTTTTAAATAAATGCACTCCTCAAATGTTTTAGTTTAAGTTGTGTTTCCAAACTGATGTCCCCCTTAAAATACAGCTGGCACATCTGCTGTTTGGTCATGCATTTGTCTCTACCACAAATAACTGTGCAAATAAAGATGCCATGATGCCATGTTGAGATACTTCCAGCACAGCTAGAGTGCAGTTTAATTGCAGAAAAAAACGACTTTCTAAAACACCACAAGTAAACATCGGGTTTTGGTCTCAGCACCTTCCAATCAAAGAGCTTACTAGAGCTGCCATTATACATCAGTGTTGAGCAGTCATACAGGGAAAAACTCATTGTGCTGTAGAAGAGGCAGTAATACTCCACTGACAGCAGCCTTAATAGACCAGAATGCAGCCATGAGACGTGTTTTGTTTGGATGGTGTGGTGCAGTGTTCGTTTTTTCTTCACTGGATGAAACTTAATGTGCTCAGCTATTGCTTTTTGTTTCCATCTACACATACTGTAAAACCTGCCGCATTGTCTAGGGTTTGTCGAAAGGCATTCTTGGAAATGTAGGAAACCACTGACTAATGTAGAACTACACAAGGCAGGTTGTGCAAATCATTTCATCACAAAATCTGACCTGGATTGCTTTGAATGTGATGAATTTTCATTCCGTAATGCCAATGTAAATGTAAATGAATGTCACCTGTTTTAAAGATATTATAAATTCCAGTCTATTATGTGATTGCAGTGGCTGTAGAGAAACATGGCAATGCTTCTCCTCTGTTCTTAAATGAATCTGTTAGTTAACTGAGCAACAGTCATTACTCTGGAATTTAATTGCAGTGACACGTGAATAATATTAATACAAATTTCAATGGAGTTTAAAATCAAGGTTAAATGTAGTGAAAAATGAGTCGAGTTGAAAATCAAATGTCATTAAGTCCGCTAGGCTAGAGAGCCCTAATGGGCAGGAAGGCAGCCAGGCTAGGCCAACACTTGATTAGTGTAAGATACACTAATTTCCGTGCGTGTACACACACACACACACACACACACACACACACACACACACACACACACACACACACACACACACACACACACACACAGGAATTACGTGAACTATGAGGTACCTGCCATTTCTTTCTGATTTAAAATAGTCATATTGTATAGTGTTGTTAGCATTTTAATTGTTTTTAAGCTTTCTATGCCACACAGGTGCAATACTTTTAATCTATGACGGGTAATCACTGTAGTTTTGTCAGCGTACTGCTTACTTCCTCTACTGCACACAGTCAGCAGGACATTTTCTTCCCTCAATACGAATTTGCTGCCATTCATCCTTGTATAATGTGAAAAATAAGCTCCACAGTGTAGATAATAGACAGTACTAGATACAAGCAAACACGAAGCCTTCATTTGATTTTGTCAAAGTTTCATTTCAAAGTTTGTTTGTTTTTTTTGCAATATTTCATTGTGCCTCAGTTGAGTGTTTTCATATTAGTGCTGTATTATCAAACACTTTTCTTTCTGTCAATCAACCAGACACCCACAGGAGGAAATGGAAGTGGGTTGGAAATTACCTTTGGTTTTTTTAAACAGAGTTAACTTACATATTTTAATGAAACATTCTTGCCTTATTGTTTAGGTTGCTTTTGTTAAGTGGAACAGCATTTCAAACTAGGTCTGACCTCGCAAAACCTTTTAATTGCTGCTCCTCACGAAAGAGACTGGGTTGTCTAATCTCATGTTTCTGATAGCTCCCCACCCCTTCACGCCTGTATCTGTTTGAGCATCAGCAAATTGTCTGCTTTTACTGTCTTTTTGCTTTCTCTCACTCCTTGCTCTCCCTAGTTGGCTGCTATTAGACAAGCGATCATCTCTTCCTAATTAGCCTATGTCTCATTTGAACTGTTTGGAATCAGTTCTGTTTTGCTCTCCCCTGCTGAAACCCATCAGTGCTGTTTTCCTATAAAAAACAGACTTTACTGCTAGGCTGCTTACAACTCATTCTTTAAAACGTGTCTTCTCACAGGGTACTGTAAAATGGCTTTATTTAATGGCTTTACATTGAATTAATGAACCACACATTAAAGATGACTCTGTTTTAAATAAAGATGATCATTTTACTATTTCGGTCTGTTTTATCTGACAGTTTCTCCTGTTTCTCTTTGTCTCTGTTTATTTCTGTCTGACCTTGTCCTTGTTGAACCTTGTCAGAGGGCCCTGACATATGTCAATGACTGCCTTCACCCTGTCCTCTAGCTTTAACTCTCAGTGCTGTGATGACATTGGCAGAAGAGGTGCATACCCCATTCATTTCTCAAGTTATTACCTTTCCCTGACTTCTGAAACATGCTCTGGCTTTATGAGTCAGCACTGCGTGAGGTTACACTAGTATCTCTTTAAGTCTGGAAATACTACAGATGTGCATGATTGTGTTGTTTAAGACACGTGTGTGCAAAACTCTACCTAGGCTGAACAGTCTTCTTATTTTATTTTAATAAGAGACTAATTTGCACAACTAATTTAACTGTGAGAGAACACATGTAGTAATTGTTGTGGCATAAAATATCCAAATAATAGGGGTGTGCATCGCTCTCTTATAAGAGAGATAACAGACCTCACAAACGACCAGACTTTTTTCCCCCAGTTTTCCTCCTCTCTTTTAAAATCCTTGTCTTTCAAATGTTAGAACTCATTGTGCACTGTGAACTGTGTCAGCCATGTCGGACATGTTGTTTTTGTCATATATAGCATGTAGCAATGGAGACGCTAATGTGCTAATGTAACTCTTGTTAAAGTAACCTTAAACAAGATTTAGAGACACTGGGCAGAATAAGCAACTAAGCTAAGCCTCAGCCAACTGATTATTAACTGTAAAATCGGGCCATCGTGGGATGGGATTAAAAATAATTAATGTTTATTAAAATTGCATAAAACCTTAATACTTTAATTGAAAAAAACTGTCTTCAGATTGAGGTACTTTGATTTCTTTTGAATGTAGATTGTTTCATATTCAATGTTCACTTATTTTTCATAAATAAGTAATTGACATTACTTTGAAACAGGTGGGGTATATCATATTTTCAGATAAGACTTTAAAGCATGACATTTTAAGTACATCTGAAATGGAAATCGGGACTTCCTGTTCAGTGAAGTAAAACCCTATACATGTGTGGAAGGTTGCATCCCTGTAATCCTTTCCATTTGACCCCAGTTCCCTTTTTCCCTTCCTGACATCCTGTATCAAATGGGAAATACTGTATATGTTGTGTTGTTGCGAGATAAATCAGTCAATTTGTTTATTTTTTTCTTTATCAGGATTAGAAAGCCTCCACTATATTTGTACGTTTGTCGGGTGGCAGTTTTGTGTTTTGCTGGCGAGATTTGGTATGAAATCTGCAAAGGCCACGTCTTTTGGATTAGCTTGTCACTCAGAGAGAAAGTTTCTGACAGTGTGGGAGAGTTCAGGACAAAGCTTCTCTCTGATTCGAATGTAAAGAGGGAGGAGAATGGGTGTAGGGAGTTTGTATGTGTGTGCACATGTTTCTCTCCATCTGCCTGTCGTCTCTCCACTTACCCCGTCTCTGTTATTCACTAACATTGCCATTTCTTTTCCTTACTGCCTCTCTGAAGTCATGTCAAATAGCCTCGGAGGCAAAGGGCTTCTTCGCTTCCCTCTTTCCTTTTGAAATCTCCGATTCCTGAGTGACACTCTTCTGGCCAAAATAACAGACTTTCCAGAGCAACGAGAGTGACTCACAAGACAGGAACCATATAAAATTGTTGGCATATGAAGTTTGGCATAATAGCTCCTTGCGAGATACAGGCATTTCAAATGAAGTATCACTTTTTTGCTATGCTGTAGTCTATTATGTAGAATTTAAGGGAACCACTGTTGTTCACAGCACTGTTTGGCCTCTTTGTCTAACTCTAACCCAGTGTTGTTTGGGTAATGTGCTAACCTGCCAGATCCAAAGAAAATGTTGTACTCTGTGCTGCTCCAAAATCCACTCAAGTTACTTATTTGCTTTATGCCACATTTGAGCTACAAAACGCAGGGTCAGTAAACTGCCGCTGGAACACAGAAAACATTAACACAATTGAAATTCTTTATGGGCAGAATATTTACAGGTGTGTTTTCTTAGTGGTCAAACAAAAGTATATTTTTAAGTCAAAACACAGTTTAGCTAGTATACAGTTCATCTTAATAAAATATAAATTTTTCCTTGAAGAATTCAATATCACAAGCCTCACACATTTCATTGCAGTGCGTTTTATAGGTTTCCAGTAGATTGCATGTTTTGGTAATGCTTTGCCCATGAATCACCAAGACGCCACTTATTGCAACATCTGTATAATAGTGATTGCTTGATGTAAAATGTATCAGAGGGAAAAATAACTATATTTGATGACTAAACCAATAAACTCACTGCTTTGTTGCAAAATATTTTACATTTAAATTGACATCAATATTATCATTCATATGCTCTTTAGGCTTTTTAGTTTATACATATGCATACAGTTTATAACTAGTATTCATTTTACCTAATATTATCAGAGCTGATATCAAAGATATATGAATATCAGCTGACACATTGATACAATTTCTTTCTCCCTGATATTGGTATTGGCATTGCCTCAAAAATACAGTGTATAGTTACCAGATTGAATGAAGACATGGCATTTTCATGAAAATTCATCAAATGAGTTGCCAAATGAAAAAAGTAGCCATGACTTGTCTTTGGCAATAAATGATTGGACTATGAATGATTGTAAAACAATACAGCAGCCAGTAGCCAGTAGCAATCCCTTCCTCCCTCTTGTTGTCCAGCAGGCTACCAGGGCCACAAAAATGTCTGCCAGCGTAAATGACACGCTATTATTTCCGAACTGTATGCTCAGTGGTATGTCTGGTGTTAATGGGTTGACATGGTGACATGGTAGCTGAGGCAGCAGATTGTATAATATCTTCATTTTCTTGGCATTTTCTCACATGAAATAGGCCTTCATTTCTCAAAACAAGAATAGACTGACAGATTTTTTTTTTTTTTTTAAATTGTGTTGCAGCATGCAGATCACTTATTTGTCTGCACAATTTCATTTTTTCCAGCAATGCAAGATAGATATAGTCACTTTCTCTCCTCTGTGATGCTTTGCTAGAACTCCCTCTGTGATGACTTTCTGTTGTGCTTTCGCCTTGTATGTATAAGAATATTATTTTTAAATGTGTAGGTGGTTAATTTGAAAAAGAAATGAACAATCTCTTCCCATGACACACATTGGTTGGTTTCTAAGGCCACATTTCTTATTAATTGACCAAAAATATACTCAGAGAAAGCTTTGATAATAGGCCGTTGGTCACCTAACTTCTTTTTGCAACCATATCTCATAACGGAAATCTTTTTTGCTAGTTTAGTAGTTTATTGGTATTTAACCTCCAATTGTTAGTATTAGTAAGTTATGATTGTGTTTAAACTGTATGGATATTTACAACTAGTGTAGTTGTGCAATGTTGGCAATATTACTTAAAGCCAATTCGAGAGTCCCACCAATTAACTATTAATTTTGTAGCTTCTTTCATGCGCAAAATATTACTAAATAAATAAATAAATAAATCGCAGGATAGTGAGAGAGAGCGGGTTGTTTCTCAATGCAGACATGCTTCTCTCCCCTCGGTAAATCCTTCAGTTAGCTTGGTGAGGATTAGGTCTGAAAAGTCTCTCATTTGCCTCCAAAGCCCTCAGGGATTCATTGGTGAATAAATCCAGCTTCTCCACTGCTTCCATCTGATTTTTAGTTTGGTATTTATTTTATTTATTTTCATTGCAACCCACGTCAAATTTCTGCTCTTTTATACCCTGTGACTGACTCTATGATTAATTTCACTTTTGCTGCTGGGTATTGCACACTAATTTAGAGATATATGAAAGAAATGGCACATTTGACTGGCTGTCAATTTTAACGCAAGTTTGTGTGCATTTTAGCTTTTTAGATCTTGTTTGCTCTTGAATTGGGTGGAAAAGGTTAGAATAAAGAATATCCATACCTCTTTTATCCCAGACAGGTTTCTAAGCCTTAGCAATAGCCCCATTTTTGCAATGGGGCATCACAAATACATAGAACAGCTTTAGAGCATTTTCCCTTGAAAAACGTTCACCACATTCCCATATGAATCACAATGTACATTGAATAGACTAGGATCCCAGTGGAGCTGAAAGCCTGAGGCTATGTGGGATACACCCTAATGGAACACAGCTCTGGGATAAAGGTAATGGATGGTAAAGACTACTGGAAACTATCACTGGGATAAAAGGGACAAGTTTAGAGAGATGGGGTAAATCCCAGCAAGTGTCTGACTGAAATCGTCTTTCTTCCCTAAGGCTAGATTTCACAACTATTCCCACTGTGAAACAATACTTGTTCAAAAGGAATATCTGTCAAGTAAGAGTCAACCTTGAAATGGTACATTTAACAATTAGTTGGGCTCTCCATTTCCTTGAGAATGGTCTCTTGAGGGATGATTCTTAATGTTCTCAAGAGATAAGGAAGGCCTTCTGAGGTGCAATATGCACTATGTCTTGAAATTGGAACCATTGTAAGTTTTTCAGAATGTTTCTTTGCTTTAGGTAGAACATAATGTGAGGAGTTCATGTTTTTTTTGTTTTTTTCATTTATCTGCCTATCAAAGCAGTTGGGAGTATCTGAGGAGGATGCTATTTCACATGAATTGAACCCAAATAAACCAACATCCAGACTATCCAAGAGATAAATTCTAGTGCTTGCTCTTCTATCTTTCCATGTTTCCCCCATTTTGTTGAGAGGTAGAATATATGAAGCCGGGCTTTGACAGACACAGGGACCACAAAGAAAGAAACGATTAGGGACTATGTTGAGGGATGAGTGGAGGCGAAGGCAGAGTCATGGCCAGTGATTATATAAACAACCTCTACTGTACATCAAACATCTTTTGATTCAGTGTGGGAGAGAGAGAAGAAGAAATTAAGGAAGCACAATGAAAGAAAGGATGATGGCCTATGATGAGAAATGAGACAAGAGCAAAGGCAGAGTCATGGCCAGTGATTATATAAACAACCACTACTCTACATCAGACAAACATGGTTCCCATGCTTCAGCTTGGCAAATACTCTGCCATTGATGCAGGGCTTTCAGTCAGCACTCTGGTATCCTTTTGCAGTTTTAAATACACCCCCAAACTATCTACATTTTAAGAGTGGTGTTAAGTTTTATGTTGATTGTTTCAATCAACTTGACCCGCTGAACTCAGTTCAGGTCAGCTCAGGTGCATAGTGAGACCATACCTCAACTGAGGAAGTCAGGATGTATTGCTGAGATGTCTTTAGGGATTTCTGTTGTATGGTTTGTGTCCTAGCTCCATGTGGAGGGGGACAACAGAGGAGCAAAAAAAGGATAAGATATCTCCTGGAGTCATCGTTGGTTAACCCTGTGGTTTCAGTAATATCATTGTTGAAGCTCAAGACCCTTTAAAGATGCTTTCTTAATGGTCAAAAATAGTACAGAATCCCTTTCAGGAACTGTGCTGGTGTGTTATGGGAAATCTGGTTGACTTTTACTTGACCCCAGTGGTGTGTTTCAGATTTATAAATGGCTGCTACGATCATCTTGATGCTGAAATTAACTGAGTATGTAGGTCTCCCAACACATGGGACTAAGCTGAACCCCCAAGATGTTATTATGTTTTCAATAAATGATGTGCTGCTGTGCCACAAAATGCATGCAGCTGTCTGAAATACAGCATCAGACAAACACAGTGAACCAGTGCAATGTAGAGTTATATTAAAATATCAGTGACCATGCTACAACTTAATATAGCAGGTCCCATGAAGACCCAGGCCCAGCAGCCACAACAGCAGATCAAAATGCCAAGTTCTCCACAGGGATGCCATGCCAAGCTAGAGGCTGTTTTACATTCTTTGGCAGTGCCTCATCTTCCAACATGGGGTTTCTAGAGTGGCAGGCGGTTGTACTTTTATTTTCTAGCATTACAGATTGGCCTCTGCTGCTGTAGGGTAGCTTTTTTAAGTAAATTGTCCTGCTGGAGCCTGATCTCTCCGACTCCCCCACACTGTATCATTAAGCCACAAAGAAGTATGTGAAAGTCAGTGTCTCTCAGTTGGGGATCCTATTTGACTGAAGCCTCCTCCGTTACAGTATTCTAGTTTAGGGCTCTCCACAATCCTATTGAGCATTTCTTTAAGAGACTAATATGTGTATTTGTGAAGCCATTTGGCTATTTGCAGGCTTTTAAGAGAGTCAACAGTAGAAGACATCAGATTATATATTCAGAGGAGCAGACTTAATTTTGTTTTTCTGTCAGATCTCCAAGATCTCAAGCCTCATTGACGGTCTTTATTTAGATATTATCTTGTGAAGATTTTGTTTGAAAATAAAATAGGAAGACATTTATTTGAAGAAAAAGTAACATCAAATGAACCTGCTCTTTGTGTCTTTTTTCTCTCTTTTCCATGCATTCCCTTTGGACCCTCCCCTGAAGCTGAAGAGTATGCTGTTGAAGGTAAGACTGATGCTTTTCTCCTCAGGCCCTCTGATGGCTTCCCTTAATGCTGCCATGGATGCTGATGCTGGCTGCTTGATAATGCTGTATGCCCTCCCTCTGGGGAGGAGCATTGTCATATTGGACTGCGGTTATAAGTGACTTCCAGGGGGCCTAAATTACAGTTTCTGAATAAGACAAAAGTGACGAAAACAACCAAAATTATTACTATTTTAAGTCTTTATTTTATCTTGTCTTTATTGTATCTTTTTTTAATTTCTTTTTGTTTTGATTGCTGTTTATCTCATTATATAAGCATATGGTTGTATATTTCACTCGGGAATATATTCATGCAGCCAAAAACAGGAAAAGTTGTGTAGACCTTGAGTGCATGAACTAGTTAACAAGGTTTTGTTGAAGTTAACAACATATGACATGGTGGTTTTGAAATGCTGTCTTTCTGCTTTCCTCTCTGGCCTGGGTGAACGAAGGCTGCCATTCGGGGCCCCTGAGGGGCCTCATTAGCCCTTGGGCAAGCCACCTAACCAGGGCTATATGTAGCAGATGTTATGGATAGATCAGCCTTAGCTTGTCTGTCTGTACACTGCTGCCTGTCTCCACTTTGCACAGTTCAGGAAGATCTTTACCCACTGGTTGATTGAGTCTATTTGTCAGTCAAATCAGACACTCAGATCTACAGACACAAGCTTTTTTAAAATATATATGTTGAGTAGTGAAATTGTGTCTAGGTTTGGTTGGGTGCATGTGTTTGCATGTTCTTAAGTTGCATTTCTTCCTTGCTTAGTTTGAGTTGATGGATTACCTATCACATGGCATGAGCCAGCAGGGGAAATCACTATGAAAAACACCCTCTTGCTCGAGGTATTATTTAAAGCTGAAAACTTTAATGCTGCATTTATTTCTTAGTATTTATCCCAAGCAAGAGCTGTTTATCTTGGTTATCAGCTAACCCAGTGAACTCTATTTGAATTCTAGTCTGTGCTTGGTATGTAGAATGTGTGTACTTGTTGACTGTTATAAGGGAAATTCTCCTTGTTGAGGTAGAGAGTTGCTAATTCTCTGAAGAATTTTAGACTCGGTGTGATGAATCAGATCTCTTTAATACATGCAGCATGGAGAGAAGACCCACGATGTTCTCTCCAGTCTTCCAAATGTTTCTGACTTAAATACAACAGAACAGTGGTTACATACTTTATGACAGTTGTTAATCACTCCTTTCCCAAAACAATGACCCCCTGATGTTTGTGTTGATCATGCCTTCCCCAGGGCAGTGACCCTTTGATGTCATCCTAGCATCCTGTCATCCTAGCTACCATCCTGTTAACACATTAGGCGAAGAGAATTGCCCCCCATATGACTTCCTGACCTGTTCTAACACGGACAACTCCCCATACCTTAGGTGAAGGGGAATCTCCCTCGTCTCACATCCTGATATGTTCTCTACCATACATTAATTTTTGAATCTAAAACTGTTTAATTCCCACACTGTTTAAAACTGACATTTCCTCAGTTTTGTTCTTACATGAGATGCAAGCCTCCTGTAGTGTGTGTGTGTGTGTGTGTGTGTGTGTGTGTGTGTGTGTGTGCGCGTGCGTGCCCTTGCACGACTTCCATGTCAGTACTGCTGAAGCCATTGATGGGAAAATGTCAGGGGGAAGGTAGGGAGCTAGAATAAAAACTGGGAATTGGACAATTCTGTTTGACAGAGTAGCCCCTTCAGATGCATGTGGAGTGAGGAGCAGAAGAGGGTGATAAAAATTGGATAATTTAATCTGTGTAAGTATAAGATCTGTGGAGGATAGGGAGCTCCTGAGTGACCCTGGGGTCGTTTGTTAACTTTCATCAAACTGTGGAATTTAAAATTAGACCTTCACATGTACAGAGTACAGTACCAAATATTGTGGTCTGTTTTTTATGTGTGGGTATATTAAGGTAATGTCACTCAAGCCTAAGCTTTTAGCTCAGTTTTTGTAGTTTTCTTACTTGTCTCCTACTTTTTTATTTGAAGTATGTTCTGCAAATATGACTTTGCACTGGGCAAGGGCATGTGTTGTAGGCTAAGCTTCCTATTCATTATGTGGGCTCCCAGTAATCTGAGAGGGGAACACCTCTCCTTGTGCAGAGGTCTAGGTGTTTTCTCCTTCAACACTGTAACTGTAATATGAAAGATCCCTCTGGGTTTTTTAGGAATTATGAAAAGTTTGAGCAAGCTATGAGTTTATTTTGACTTAAAACATATTTCAGGGTCAGAATACAGTGTTTTATGCAAGTCTAAATACTACAATGTATTTGTAACACCAATTTATGCTCTCTAAAGCCGCGACATTTAATTAAAAACAAGGAGTTGTATTCTCTGTTCCTAGTGTGTTGTGTATCAAAAAGACAGCTCGATAGATTTATTAAATGGCTCATTGTCTCTGATATAAACCCACAGAGTACGACTTTTTTTGTATTTTTCCTATTTTTAGAGTTTCCCCGTGAACGAAATTGGTCTAATTAGTGTCTGTGACCATGTGTTCAAAGGTTGGTTGAGATTGATGGTGCAGAGAGAGGTTGAAAGCCCTGGAGGGGCCAGTGCCCCTGGAAGGTGGCTGGTGGCCCTCGGCTCTTATACTGCAGGGCCTCAATTGATGATCTGCCTGCGACACTGACCTGTTTTTACCGGCGAGCCAGCCACGCCATCTGTGTACTGATAGCCAAGCACGTCTTCTCACTGGAGGACTGCACGTGTGATGTATAGTTTCATTATGTAAGCAGAGGTTTACCTCATCGCCTAGTGCAGTGGTGTTCCTGTAAAGGCTAATAAAGAAGTAATGTGAGGTTTGATTTGCTGCTAGTAGGGCTGCATCAAGAATTATTTTTTATTATCGATTAATCTGCCGATCATTTTCGTGATCAATCATTTAGTCTATAAAATGTAAAGAAACTACAAAAAATGTTCACCACAATTTCCCAGAGCCAGAAGTGATATCCTCAGATTGCCTCTTTTGTCCAACCAACAGTCCAAAACCCAAAGACTCTTCATGTATTATCATAAATGACAAAGCACAAAGCACAAAGACAAAGAACAAAAACTTCCAGAATTGGAATATGTTCTGCAAATTTTGCTTGGAAAATAACTGAAATGATTCTCCATAGTTAAATTAATATGTTTTCTTTCAATCAGCTGATCAATTAATTTACTAATTGTTGCAGCTCTAAGAGCTATTTCAGCCAACTGGATTTAATGGGAGAATGCAAATTGCATGCCCTTGTGCAAGGCACCAAACACCTTAGTGCACCAGGTTGTGTTGCTGGTGCTAAGAGTGGTTAATAAAGACTGCAGTGGTATTGGTGATATTTTTAGTTTGAGTATGTGTGATCGGTGGACTATCTCTGGTTAAGAAATTGTTACAACAAGAAAAACTGAAGAAATAATAAATTGCTGAGACAGTAAAAATACACGCTGTTCATTCAGATACTGAAGGGTAGCCATTTTTAATTTTCCTTCAGCTGATGGTCTGACAGACCATGACCGTGAACACGGCTGAGAGAAAAATGGCTTATACACAATTGGACAGTAACAGATCAAACTTAACCCTGGTCAGAGTGGCTGGCCTCTGAGACTGCCCGATAGATTTAGTGACTTGGTGCTTTGTTTGGGTGAGGAATGTACTGAGCTGCCCATGCTGATCTTAATCCATCTGATCAAGGCTAATGATCTTTTCTCTATGAGCCACGCAGGGCAATAACAATTTTTTTTTTCTTCCCCAGCGTAAAAAACATGGGGTTTGATGTTGGCTAGAGATACAAGATTATAGATTGGAGTGGGGCCTGTAGTTATAAGAGATTACTTTGGATCATCCAAACCAGATTATGGATTTTATTCTTATTTACTCAGGAGAAATAAAACAAGATCATAGACCAAAAACTTGAATGTTTTCTAAATGCATGTGCATCAAGGCAAAAGAATGAGAAAATGCAGAGTAAAGCAAATTAAATGCACTGATGTTATTGTGGTATTAACCTAGATTTTGTTTGTTTCTGGAACAAATGGTGCTTGTACACAATCCTTTATTCAAATGTAACTGTTGTCGTTATTTTGAATATCACTGGCTAAAAGGCAGGCCACCTGGGTGATGAAAACTATTTTGATCTTGCCAAAAAATTATACATTGCAGTAGCAATTGAGAACGATAGGCATTTATTTATGTAACAGCATAGCATAACAACACTATTGTCCATTCATTCCAATCAATAAAGCTTAACTGTGCATTTTTCAATGAACGCACAAGAGATTTGCAGTGTTCAAACACAGCAATCGATTGTGGAAGATTGCTGGCTAGCTTTTTACTCACAAGCACTTGAAAGAATAGGTTGCATATAAACAAACAAACATATGCACACAGTTACCTCACTGGAAGGGAAAATTGACCAAGGATTGGAAGGCTGGAACGGAACTGAATGGTGTCTTTCTTCAGCTCTGAAATTGCTCAAGAGCCTTTGGACAGTAGGATGCCTTGATGTTGCCTCTGCCTGCCCAGCCTCTGCCAGATGTTGCAGTGAGATTAAGCGTCCTCAGGTCCTGGAGGAGCCAAAGTCTAGCCATGCCTGTTCTCACAAGACGTTAATTTCACCCCACTCAGCTCTCACTCTTTTCTCTTTTTCTATTTTTCTGCTTTGCGATAACAAAGTCTAAAGGGATAGAGTGGGCGTCCACTTGTGAGCAACTCCAGATGCTTCAGTGTCAGCATGCGTGGCCACAGGCAATACTGTTTGCTGTGATGGAGAGAAAAATGGATTGTACAATGCATGGCCTGGAGCTCTGGTAGTGTTTAGTGTTTGTGTGTTTGTATGTGTGTGTGAAGAAGAGCATTAGGTGTGCCAGATTTTGTTGGTCTGCTTGAAGTTTTTTTTCTTTTTTTCTTTTTTGCATTTTCAGACTAGTTCAGTGCTGTAAAACTTTTAAATGACTACATATTCCCAGTGAAAGCATCTATCTGATACTTCTATACCTACTATATATATATACATATATGTGTGTGTGTGTGTGTGTGTGTGTGTGTACTCTTGTTGATTTTGTAATGATGATGCTTTTCAGTATTAAAGCTTGGTCAAATTGTTC
The DNA here is from genome assembly GCF_040436345.1 of Pagrus major. NCBI lineage: Eukaryota > Metazoa > Chordata > Actinopteri > Spariformes > Sparidae > Pagrus > Pagrus major. The sequence continues at coordinate 18,160,513 of NC_133224.1, read as the reverse complement.
CCTAAGCTAGCTAGATATTTTTGACTCACTTTCTATTTGAATAGCTGAAAGGTTGAAAGGTTGCAGCAGCCTTAATATGCTTTGAACTGACAGACGAACACCATTGTTTTTAGCAAACTAAATGCTTCATCACTGTTTTGAAATCAGCTCCTCTTTGGTTGACTGTTTTCTCTCTCTATACCACACACAAGTCGTAACTGCAGCACTTCTACTGTATAACAATGACATACCACGCAAGGAGCTTTGGAAGGGATTGCAACACTTTCTTCAAAGTACTCCTGTGTACTAAAATGAAAATTTGTTGTGCACCTCTGTGCCTCTGTTGCTTTTGAAACTGGGAAAAAAGACAAAGTCTTTTAAGCATTTCCCAATGGACTTTGGGGTTATGGAGTATTTGGAGTTTATATTGCTTTGTCTCTCGTTTGGTTGTCTTCACCAACTAATTTATGCCCGGTCAGGGATACGGTTTTAGTAATCCTCCTCTCTTTTCAATCCCTCTGCAGCTATCACTCTATGATTTTTTTTTCTCTTTCCCTCGCCTTATCCCTACACCTTTCGTATAGCTTTATCCCTGTCTCATCAATCTCCCATTTTGTTTTGACTTCTTGCTACCTGTACTCTCAACATCTTTTCCTTTCTTTCCCTCTACCATTTCCCACTCCTCTCTTCTTTGTTATGATCACCTTCTTCAGTGTTCTGGTAGATAAATGTATAGGTTGTAGCTAAGAGGCTTATTGGCAGAATGCCTCTATAGAAAGTTGTGAAATGTAGCTTACTGGGTTATTGAAGGTTATATAGAGTGAACAGGAGAAGAGAATGCAGAGAAAAATTAAGTGGTGCAAGGTACTGTGACATTTTGGCTATCACTTGTTTTACACACATGAAATTTAATTGAACTGGAGGACATTTATCTGCTCACATATTAGAATATTTTCAAAAGAGTCAAAGCACCCATTGTAAGTCCTAAACAAAGCTTTGACCTTGTTCTTCGGAGGCTCTTAATGTTTGACACTATCATAAGAGATCATAGGCACTAAGATACAAAGTATATTAACCTACCAGGGCTATCCTTGCAGTGGTGTTAAAGTGCAGTTTAAGACCTATTTAAAGCAGATGTGATTAACAGGTGAAAGTGAATATAATTATTACCTGCGCACCTCAGTAATTTCTGTCCTTTTTAAATCTCCAATATCAGTCATTTCTACAGACTGCCTTTAAATAGACTGGCTAGGAAAGTACACATTTTAAAAATACAAATAAAAGAAATAAGAATCACCTCCAGTAAAGTAAAAGCCTTCTACACTGATCAGCCAGAACATTAAAGCCACTGTCAGATGAGGTGAGTAACGTTGATCATCCCGTAACAGTCAAATATTCTGCTCGGAAACCTTGTGTCCTGGTATTAATGTGGATGCCACTTGACACACACCACCCACCCAAACACTGTTGCTGGTGTATAAGTACATCCAGTAATGGCAACAACACTCTCTGATGGCAGTGGTCCACCATCAGGACAATGTCTCCTGCCACACTGCAAAAACGGCTCAGAAATGGCCCAAGAAACGTGACAAAGAGCTCAAGTTGTTTGCCTGCCTTCAGAATTCCCCATATCCCAATCTGATCGAGCATCTGTAGGACGTACCAGAATAAGTCTATTCCATGAAGGCCCTTAAATGGATCAGACTTGACTCTGACCTGTGGCGGTATAGAGAGAGGACCTATAGGTGTGTCATGTGGTGTCTGGCACCAGTGCATTGGTGGCTGATCCTTTGAGTCCTGTGGGTTGCAAGTTGGGGCCTGAGCAATTTCTGTGTTGTGGCACGGTGTATTGTCCTGCCTGGGTGGGCCACTGCCATTGGGGAGTGCCTCATTGTCATGAGTAGATACACTTGGTCTGCAACGCTATTTAGGTGACTGGTGTGTGCAAAGTGGCATCCACATCAATTCCAAGACCCAAGTTTTCTCAGTAGAACATGGGATAGTAACGAGATGATTCATGTTATTCACTCCACCTGTCAGTGGTTTTAATGTTCTGGCTGATGGCCGTATGATTAAATTCTGGGCTATTTTCAACCTTTCTTCACTAATGCAGTCATGTGGATGATGCTTTTGCAATTGATGACTGAGATCTTGTAACTCTTGGCCATGTGGATTGTCCTGAGAACCAATCTGTTCCAGATAGAGCTAATTCTAATTTCATTAAACACAATCAAAGAGAGAGATCAAAATACAGCATGAATGTATAGGTATTGAGAAGTATGCTAAGCATGATTTTATGGTGCATGTGTGTGAGATATAGTATGTAGAAGTTGACACATTCCCATTTTTTTCACCCTCTTGTCACTTTCATATACATTTGTCAATTGTTCAAATCAAGTGTCACCACTTCTTTTGTTCCTATCCCTTCACAACCTACCATTATTTCCAGAGTTTTGGAACACTCCTGTTGTGTACCTGCAGCCTTTTCTGAATTCAATTATGCCATGAAATGCCACTGACTGCAAAGCTAAGAGTCCTTGCTGGCCAGGTGACACTGTGAGAGATTGCATTTGGGCAGAGCCCGGTGAAAAGTCCATCTCCTGCCCGACCCCAGCCGACAGCCAGTGCTAAGAAAATAGAAGCACTCACACTCACTCTCACTTCCATCTGGCTGCTAAGCCAAAAGGTTGTGGAAAGTGGTTACTGCCACATTTCTCTTTGTTGGAGATGTAAGCATGTGGGGATTTTTGTGTGTAAATTTGTTCCTCACAAGACAGACCTGGCGGTTATTTTGTATGTGTTTGCATCGCTGACAAATGCTTGTATGCCTGTGTGTGTTTTCCCATAACTTAAGCTTGTCTAAGGCCCTCTGATGTCTAATACCACGCTGTCGTACAAATTCAGTCTCCCTGCCTGACTCCCTTTCTCAATCCAAAGCAAACAGGTTCTCTACTCATTCACCAGGTGAACGTTTGTTCCGACTGTCTTGGTGGAGTCTGGCCTTTATTTGTTGTCCAACATTCATTTAGCACTACTACAACTATGTGTGAAGGGCTGTCTGTGGCACTGAGGCAGTGCAGAGAGAAATGGTCTGGTAAAATTGAGATCAATAGGCCGGCGAGATGAATGAGTGACCAATAAAAGAAGGGAAATGGGGAATAGAGCTATTCTCTCCTCATCCCTCCCTCAATTTCATAATGGGAAAATAGTAACACTTGAGTGAGCTTGTTTTGCCACTGAGGACCTCCTCCGTTTGAATGTAAAATGATATTCTTTTGGGATTCAAGTAGGGTACATTGGAGAATGTATTTTTCTTCTGCTCCCCCTTTTTGTTTTTCCCTGTCCCATCTCTTATCACTTTGTTATCTTGTTGTCTTCTTTCACAGTCACCGTCATCTGCTTTCTACATGTTTTATTTTCTTGCACTTTCTATTTCTTGGCATTTCCTTGATTCTTTTGTTTGTTTTCTTATTTTTGACTCACCATCTTTTTAAGATTATTTTTCTTTTTACCTTCAGAAATGAATGTCATATCATTTTACCTTAAACTACCTTCAACACTAAGCAGTTAATGGGTTTTCTCTATTAATGGACATTGGTCTGTGATTCCTAGGTTTCAATTGATGTATTTATGGCCCTTCTGTCTGGATAGAAAATAATGCAGTGATTTGAAATCAGTTAAACTATTCCTTTAACCCAAGTTCAAGCCTTTTCTTAGCACTTGAGGGATGCTGCTGAAATGTCCTTTAGCGAGACATCTACCAGCTGGGGGACTGCTGCACTGTAGCTCAGCCTGGCCTAGACCTTCCTGTGGATGAGCACGGTATACTGTACACACAAAAAATTATTACCCTGTTACCCTGAACTTCTTTTCATCGGTGCCTGATCTGTGATCTTTAAATACATTGTAATCCACAGACATCTTGTGTAAAATAACAACCGTTAACCAGAAGGCACACACATACCAACAATTATGATTTTTATTTTTAATTGATAGAAACATTATAATCAAAATGTGTCATAAAGTGGATTGTTGTGTTTCTCAAACCTGTGGTGTGAAACAAACACATATATTGATTCCCATGATCCTATCCTTGAGTTTCTTGGAAAGGACAAGTCGCATTTTTTAACAAAAAGAAGTCTCCGTAATGCTTTAAAATGACAAACATCATACCAAACCTGTCAGTCCAAAAATTGGCATCCTTGTAGAACACCTACATGGAGATTTGTTAGCTTTCGTTGATAATGGTAATGCAGGGGCTAAAGGCACTTGACTGACAAGCAGAATAAAATTATTTAAACTGTATAGAAAATACCAAAATTATGAAAACAGTCACATCTCCTAAATCCCCAAATATCTTTAGGCTGAAGCTGAAGTGTTTGAGTTAAGATTTCAGATGTATGTTTGTCTCATTAATTCTGTTGAAATATTGAAGTGTATGGCATGTGCCTTGGAGAAAAATCTTTTTTCTTATGTTTCATAGGTGGATAACTATTTTTTGTGGACACTTTGACATAAGCCCATGATTTAGTGTTCTCAGATTCAAGCCAACAATTAAGTCTAACTTTTAACTACAGCAACAGCTCCAAACTGAATCATGCAACGTCATAGCTTTAGTCAGAGTTTGCTGGATTAGGACCAAGCCTTTTAGAGTTTATTCAATCCATGAAAATGAATTCAGACATGTATGCTCAGATTCTTTGGTGCTCAAATGATACAATACATCTTGTGTCCTACTAAACTCCCTTTCCTAAACTCCAATGCTTTAATCCCTCATTTTTGCTAAACTATATTCATATGAAATAAGGGAAATTTGATATACCAAGTTTTATTAGATTGGCTAAGATGGCAATTTTAGAATGAAGTGATCAATCTGTGTCAGTTTCAATAGTTTGTTGTGCTTATGTCAACTTATACATAATAATACATTACAGAATTAAATCAGCATTAAAGCCCATCAATGATTTGGATCTTTACCATGGATACAGAGAGATTTCTGTTGCTTACAATTTTCTTCTTTGCCATATACTGTACGTGGAGTAATGGAATATATATTAAAGACAAACCCCACCATTTAATTGAAGCGAGTTTCTAGTATGAAAGCCACTATTTGCAGTCTGTGGAGGCCACTTACACACTCACATAATTAGAAACTGACCACTGATGAAGTGCTTTCTTGTCCTGTAGAAAATCAGCCTTTATTAGTTGGTATGAAAAGGTGATGGCCAGCCATCTTGGAATTAACAGTACTTTTATTTTGTAGCATACATGAGAAGTCTTATTGTAATAACAGTAATAGGGAATTTTCTGCTGCCCAAGACAGCTCACAATTAAAAGTAAAAAATTTGTCCCTCATGGATTCAAACTCAAGATGAGCAAAGTCGTCACTTGAGCAAACTGTATAACAATGCTTCCCTTTGTTTATATATTTACAAAAGTGTTTTCATCAGTGTTTTATCTATTTTTTCCGTTTTGCAACTGCGAGCATCACAGCTCTAACTCTCTGTCTACTCCATTTAGAACAGGTGTTAAGTCTGTGTTTTAAATGTTAGTAGTATGCTTTAATTAGCATGTTTTTAAAATCAGCTTTGTGGAGTTGCTAAACGCTGGATAAATCCGCTAGATTTGCTCTAATAGGGGTTCATTAAACCCAGCTTTTTGTGGCCTCCTGTGTGCAGTTCTGCCAGACTAGTTTATGATAAACAAAATAGTAATTTCTGTGAAACATTAATAGTTGAACTGTCCCATGTAAAACTTCCCTGACAACAGGGCTCCCCATTTTTTTTTCTCTTTTTCACTGCACTGTCAGTGCAGCCTAACCACTATGATGAGTTGTTATCAGAAACACCATACATTTGTTCAGCAGCTGGCAGAAAGCGTCACTCCCTACAGCTCTTATTTATTTATCTGTCACCTCTCCAATTCTCTGAGGGCCAGAGAGGAGGAGCTTTAATGTCACAAACCCTCAGAGCTCCCTTAGTGGGCTGGCGAAGGCCTGGCCTGCATGCTTTCTTGCAATCATGAGAGGTGGAGGAAGTACAAATGAAGGGAATAAAGCAGGGACAGGGTCTCAAGGGAGATTATGGTCAAGGAGCAAAGGAAAAGACTAAAAATTGAGGAAGACATAGTTACATGAGGATAGGAAGACAAGGGATACGGGATAGAGTTAGGAAGAGGAGTTGTGGAAATCTCAAGAGCTGAGGCGTCAAACCAGCAGGCTGTTTCAGTGCAAGGACACATGGCCTAGATACTTCACTAGGATTCACTGTTAATGACAGTTCAGCTAGGCCAGGGTTTCATTTTTTCAACTAAGTGAGCATCATTCACAAAGTGTTATTATACAACATGTGACCATTCAGTGTGTCTGTGTGATACAGCATTAGCAAAGATGTACAACAGCCCCAAAGCTTTTGACTTTGTACATAAGATGGACGATCTCACCAACTACTGGCTCATGCAGAATATGTCCCATGTTGCTTTGGACGTTTATTAAAATGCATTCACTGCTTTGTTCTTTGGACCCGTTTTACTCTGCATTTGGTACCATTTCTATTTGAAATTCAGACCTTGGCTCCTTGTATCAACAGGTCAGGGAGTTTTATTTTCAGGATCGTTTGAGTCATCAGTCCTGCAAAATGAACATATAGAAAACAAGTGGTGTACCAATCCTGTGCCACAGGTGGCCACTAAGCTTGTTCTTCAGATTGGGTCTTTAAATCTATCCTAGCAATCTGATTTCTGCAGGTTTCACCAGGAAACTGAAAGAAAGACAACCATTTGTTTTCATGGCTTGACAGTTGGCAATGAATGAAACTGATCCAATTCCCAAGAACCTCTTCCTCCTCCTTTTGCTCTGTCTTCTGTAGTTGACTGAGACAGACAAGTAAACATGGGTATACCTGTGGAGAATCCAGAGTATATCCACATCACTCTGAGTATGTGAATCTGTGTTTGTGCACGTCTCAGTGAGTGTATATATGTGTGCGTGTGAAAGATGGTGTTTGTGAATGTGCAGGGTCCAGATTAAGCTGTCACATGGACTGTGAGTGGTCCCAGACAGGCTGATCAATGTGGGGCCAGCTTGCAGATAATGAAGTGGTTAGGTCTCCCCTGATGCCTTTAATTGAACAAGTGTCGCTGGCTCGGCCCATCTGGACGGAAAGCATTCTGGGAATTGGGTGTTCTCATGTGGACCGTGGTCTGAATGACTGGTAAGGAAGAGTAACTTTGGAGCCATGTGACCCGTGAGTGGCTCAGGAGACAGTAAAGGCTAACATGTGGGAGGACAAACTAGCAACATTAATCTTTTAGCTTAATGTGCAGAGTCTGTTGTGCACTGTAAGCCTGTTTGTGCATGAGTGTGTGATCCTTCTCAAAGGAATTATGTTGTGCACTGTTATAGTAAACATTTTATTTAACAGTCCACTTCTTAATTTAGCATTTGTCAGTTCAGTGAGTCTTTCCTCACAACTCCCCTGCTTTTTGTCTGTGTTGAATAATCTCACATGAGCAGAGGGAGAGGGGGGCAGTTTTTCCTTTTAGTTTTTAAGTCAATATTGTTTGATATCATCTGGAGAAGTTTCAGCCAATTCTATCCTGTTTTTTGTGTGTGTGTTCTGTCCATATCTCAGGCTCTCAGAAACAGTGTAGGTGGCTAGTACTGCCAGCTGTTTAAAAATGAGCCCAGCCACCGCCTCTTACCTCCGCTACTATCAGAACCACAACTTCAAGTAGAAGGAAGTCTCTGAATGTGCTATGGCCTTAGTTCCCTCAAGATATAAAAAAAGAGAAGTGTGTGAAAGCACATTTATTTACATCCTGGGGGACTAAAGGCATAACCATAAACTGCCTAAGGGTATTTCTTCTGCATGCGGAGAGAATTTATTACAATTGAGGAATTCATTTTTGTGTATGTGTTTTACAGTTTAATTCTTTATCACTGTCAAAGGTCCTATTGTGAAATGTGCAGGCGCTGGAGAGTGCAAGCTGAACAATTCAACGCCTTAAGCGAGTGGCCCAGTTGAATAAGATAAGGTCAGAACTCCACTCCTGATTTAGAGGATACAGAGCAGCTCCCATCTGGACACTGACAAGAGCAGCCTCCCTCCTCTCTCTCAGCTAAGTCAATGAAGAGACCTTCTACCTGCCTTGTTCGCTGCTTCTGCTCTCCGTCAGACAGAGACCCTATACACTATTCATAAACTTGGGCAGAGGGTTGTCTGACCTTTTTGCTGAAATGTTAGGGCAAATTAGTTGTCAGAGTACTGAACGTGGCAACCATGCTAAGCCCCAGCTCCAGTACTATACACCTCGACCCTCCTTCCCTTTTTCACCTTTCACAGGATACCTGCCCTTTCCACCGGCACAGCTTTACTCACACCACCACCACCACTACAGACAGACATTCTTGTCTCTGTTAAAGTCACTGACATCTGATTGCAGAGAAAAGCAGGCATACGTGATGTTAAGTATTTTGAGCCATAATATTCATGCAGAGTCTAGCACAAAGAAGCAAGTGACTCATGCACTTGCATAGGCCTACTCTGAGACCATTCCTGCTTAATGCTTTTCCTCCCAGGTAAAATGTAGATTGGTCCTTTCAATCAGGACTGAATTTGAAAAAAAAAATCTACACTACTCTACTGCGCATTATTCATTAATCATTACCCCAATTCAGTCTATACATCACAAATCCTCGAATTACTATCACCCACTTTTACGCTGAATACAGAACAGCTTATAATGAGCCCAAACGCAAGCAGCACCCTTTTAAAGCAGAGTAAACACCAAGCTTGCTGAGCCGCTGGCCCCCAGAGTCTACAGTTATTCATTATGTTACGTAATGGATTTTTTAAATAAACACCACTGCATTCAGCAAGCATTAGTTATTCCTGCATAGTAATTAGCTACTCGAGACTGTTTTTTTGTGTCTGTTACTGCTGGTTCACTTTTTCAAAACACTGGACGAAGGTGAAACTTTGGGGTTACTACTTAAGAGCTTTCCATACTGTACTAGGGAGCCAGTCAGATCTGATCAATCAGCTCAGATACAGTCAGGGTTTTTTTTCCCACCTTGTTTCTTGTGATTGAAAAGACCCCTCATTCACTATATTCCTTTTTACTTGCCAATTTCCTCTGCCTGAACTTGATCAGATCTTGTGGTAGAGGGGTAAAACTCATCCCCTATCCCCATAGACCCCTTGCCTTTACTTTCTGACCTTAGCCAGACACTGATCCTGTCTTTTGAAGACAAGCGAAGATCAAGTGTGGATCAAGGGGTTAGTTGCTCTGGTGATACAGATTTTTTTCCCTACCCTGTCTGTGGCTAGTGTTTGTCTGTGCTCTGTGGGTCGATGAGTCCTGCATGCTAAACTTGTGCAGTAATTGGGCGTGTGCCTGTTTGCAGCTGGCTCCAGCTCATCATTCAGCTTGAGAGGAAATCTATGGCAGGGTGATAAACATATTGCTAAATAAGGGGATTGTGAGCCTGTGAGTGTCATTGTGTCCAGTGCTGTGTACACAGGATGACAGCGCTGCATGCGGACAAATGCACACACAACTGTCATCTGAGGTCAGCTTTTTCACCACTGTGGCCGCCTGTAGCAGTTTTATGCATCAGTAAAGAACAGAGTTTAAAATTACTGTCTAGAAAGTTATTTTGTGCTCATATGCCAAAAACTGTTTTACAGACAAGGTTTGTCATGAGCCATACATTACTGTTCAGAGGAGAGAGAGAGAGAGAGGGAGAAGGGGGGGGGGAAAGAGAGAGAATTAAGCTTATTTTCAGGGTAATTTTATTTTGGTTTGCTACTAAAATATGATTACATGCTCTGGTGTTAAAAAAACAAAACATGTTTTCCCATACTGTCCAGTGCTATACTACCTCTATTGTCCTTGTGTCTGAAACTATTTGTTTCCGCTCCTGTCTTTTAACGGCCCACCGCCTGACATAATCCAGTCTTCTCTCTTTATGGAGCTCACATTGGCTGCTCCATAGTCCGGTGGTACGGCAGCGGATACTTCTGTATCTTTTGCCAAATGGCAGCAGGGTGAACAGACTGTGGTTGTGGTGGGTGTTGTCTTATAGTATCCTTTAGGCTCTGCTGACATTTCACTTCACTGATGTCACTGACGCTCTGTAGAAGGGTACCAGTGATGGTCTGGAATTTAGCTTTTCTAATCTTCTGTAGTAAGTAGAGCCTTTTCCGTGCTTTTTTAGCCAGGGTGGTGATGTGTGAGGACCAAGATAAGTTCTCATTGATGGTAATTCCAAGGAACCTAAAACTGTTACTGTTACAACAATCAGCTCCTTGGTTTTGCTAACGTTGAGCAGTAGATTGTTAGATTATTAGCCTCGGCCTCACTGCCCAACAGCTTTGTAACGGTTTTTGGATGGTTTTAGCAAGCTAATCTCTTGGTGTTAATCAAAGTTACTCACAGTTGCCAAGCTAATTAATTTCCGCAATTTATCCACAGTATTTTTTTTTCTCATGTAGATATCGCTATCTTCAGGGCATGTCTATCAAGTAAATTCACACACAGCAGCGACACACACATACCAACGAGGATCCCAGCTCAAAACGGCTTTGTGCAACAACAAAGCTAACCCTAGCTTACTGGTTCCCAAAGTGGTGGGTGCAACCCCTAGGGGGGGCTTGGAGTTATGACAGGGGCCGCACCGTGAGGCTAAATGACTGAGGCATGGTTCTGCACTGCTAGCAAAGCATGGACAAGTTTGTGACAGGACTCCCATGTAAACGTGAAGCAGACGATGACTCCATGCCAAAAACAAAGAGAAGGAAATATGACCAGGCATATCTCTGCTACACCAGTACAACGGTGGGTAATGAAGAGAGACCACAGTGTGTTGCATGTCTCAAAATATTAGCTTCAGGTAGGATGAAGCAAAACAAGTCAAGATGCATTACACATCCTGAACACAAAGAGAAGCCAGTAATGGCCAATAATAGCCAATAATAATAATAATAAAAAAAAAAAAAAAACTACTGTTGTGCACAACGAGTCACCTCACTGCTCGGTGTAAAAAGCCCCATAAACACTATAGCTGAGGGATGAATGCTTACTTCTGCTATTGATATGGTATCAGCGATGATTGATGAAGTAACAGCCAACAAACTCTTCCTCTGTTAAACAATACTGTTGCGAGGCAACAAAAGATGTGTATTTGTGGGAGGGGGGCTTGGAGATATTGTTATCTACGAAAGGTGGGCCCTGCAGAAAAAAGTTTGTAAACCTCTGCACTAGCTTCACTTACGGTGCAGTGTAAACACACAGATTTTTTAGTGGGATGGATGGGACCCAAAATGTATGTGAAAAAGTGAGTTTTTCTCAATATGTCCCCTTTAAAGAGTTTCCATATCCAGGTTTGAGTTGCTCATCATGGTCATTGCTTGTCAGCATTCTCCGCAGAGACAAACCAGCCAGTTTTACCTGCCTGCCAAGCAGTTACAGTCGCCATGTAACATCCCGCTTGCCCTTAGTGTTTGCTGAAGGCCATGATTAAGTGCCATGATGGAAAGCATCAACATCCATTTCATCCATATTTGATGAGTGAATGTCTCTCTCCCATTACACACAACAGGGGGAAGCTGTAATCAACAGTCACACACACTGTGAATAATTATTTATCCAGATAATGGCTGTGTTTATGCAAGCACAGAAAAAAGGTTGATTTTTTTGCCCCTCTGTTTTTTTCTTTCTATGATAAAGAGAACTCTGATTAGGTAATAACATGACTGATTTCCTGTCATTTTTATTGTTTGTCTTCTTCAGGCTGCTGATCCATCAAATAATTTCATTAGCCCCCTTCACATATCCAGGACAACAGCACCAGAAATAAATCATTAACAAAGAGGCTGGCATGCTGTCATTTGACCACACCAAAGATGTGGTCTAATAACTGATCAAATGTCTATAATGCTCACACATAGACTCAGCACAGGGGTAGATCATGACTGCACTAAGCTGTGTTATGCTCAATTTCAGAGTCACCCTGTAAACTTTAGATTTTCATGAGCTAGACCCCATTTCTGCAGGGCAGAACCACATTAAAGAGAATGTGGCTCCACAAATGAGGTCAGCAGAGCGGGCTGTTACGTTAAGGGCATAGGAATCATACTGTCTGACTACAACCTATTACAAATGGCACATAAAGATTAGCATATAGAAATTGAGACTGATTATTATAAATAGTAGATAAGGACAGGTCACATTGGCACTCATTTTTTTAAGGCACGCCAGTCCTGCTATGAATCCTACTGTTATTGAGATTATATTATTGTATTCAGTCTTTCTTGAAACAATTTCAGAAAGGTGATGATTCAACTGTATGACCATTTTGGAGTATGTAGCTTGTGGTGCTGTTGAACTGTATCATAATGTTATTAAGCCTATATTTTGTTTGATAAAAAGAAGGTGGACAAAATAAAACCTGGCAAAAGAAACACCTGTCAATGTGAGCATAGTCCATAGTCTGATACGTGTACTCACATAGCAGCAGATGTACACACTGAAATAACAGATGTAGTTTTCTGACTTTGGCACACCTTATTTTCTCAAGGTAATTAATTAGGCCCTGGTCGTATCACAAATACTGAAGGTCCTAGTTCAAAACTATGAATTGTATCAGCCTTAATAATCGATAGGGTTAACAATAAAAAAAGTTTAGCTGGCTCCTTCTCCTGAAATTAACGTTAGGCGATCAGCTAGAGAAAAGATGTTTCACTGCTGGGATTGCTGGAATACGATTTCCTACATGATATTGCTTTAATCAGTTTGCTCTTGAATGTTCCTAATTTGGGTCATTTTTGTGATTACAATAGTTGAAATACAAGCAAAGTTAAAATTCTAACATTCATCTCTGTTGGTCTTTCTGTACTTGTCATCTTCAACCAAAAGTGCTCTACAGGTGTGACAATTTCATCCCCCAGAAAGAACCATTGCCCAGTCAATGCTTTTGTCCTAGCAATGTGCTCAATGTACCTACAAAGCAAAACCTTTTAAAGAGTCACCTCTAACCCTGATAATTAAAACCAAACAACATTTTACACACCCTGTACACATTTCATACAATTTTCTTGACAAAACCATGCCCCCACAACACCATTTGTCATTCTTCTTTTGCTCCCCCCCTTATTCTCTCATACTTCTGTCACTGTCTGCCACTGTTTAGGAGGCACTAGCAGCCTGACTGATGCAGGTCCAACCTATGTATGACAGGCAGACACATGCCCACTCTGGGCCTCCTGCCCTTCAGGCCCTCATCTTGCCAACCTGTTTTCATTTCCAGCAGCCAGGCAGGTGGATAAAATGAATGATCACAACAGAGTCCCCCCCCCCTTTTTCAATGCTTGGACTGGTGGTTGGTTAGACATGTGCTTCACATATACCTGGCCTTGATACCATTTCCTGGGAAATGAATCTTTGGCATCGACATCTCTTTCGATAGGTAGAACCAAAAAAACACGCAGTAAGGTTCTGAGTCAAACAGCCATGTCATGCTTCTTCATGCTACTTTGTGTTAGCAAACAATTTGTGTTTGGATAAAAATTCTCAATGCTTCAAACTCTCTGGACACTAGCTTAGGGGGAAGGGTATGAATTTGGACTTGGGAGGTTTGACTAGTAGGACAAACATTCTTTCCTATATTGGAAATTGAGTTGATCTACTGCACTGTTTTCAATCTTTTAGCACCATGTTCACACTCTGAGGAGAGATCAAAATTAAAGTGGTTCTAGATACTCATTTAAAATTGGCTGTATCTCATCTCACCTTCCCCAACATGCTTTTAGAGAGAGATGTAAAAAATGAAACCACTGCTGAGAACATATGTTGATTGATTTCCCAAAGTAGACATTACATTTTTGAAATACAGACTAAGAAAAACAAAACGAAAAATTATATGGCATAAATTAAAAAAAAAAATATAACAATGTGCTCAGTCATGTATGGTAAATATAGCCCATTGAAACACTTTTGACATTTATAGCCATTTTCCCAGATTTGCTACTCTCTGTTGAGCAGCATATATAAAAGAAATAGCACTTTAAATGCCTAGTACAGCCTGTCTTTCTCCAGCAGGAAGAAGTAAAAAACAAAACAGCAACAGGTTGTGTTTTTAACGTTGAGGCAAAAATGTCTGCTGTTCTATCTGTGAATTTATTTCCCCAAGTTTTTAGCCATGCATGGGCGGGCATCACAAGTGGTATTATTTAGCTTGGATGTAGTGGCTGCAACTTCTCGTTTCTCCGCTATTAGTTCCCCAAATTCATATTGACCCTTGTTCCCTGTAGCATCGATCCCTGTTTCAAAAGGGACAGGAAGGACTCTTTGTACTTCACTTAAAGGTGCTGTGTCCTTTTGTTGCTGTTGTGCACTGCTGTCCTTTCACTCCAGTTTCACTCAGCACTGTGATCTCTGTAATGTGCAATGAATGGACTGCAGGGACAGAATAGTTATGCTAGTACCACATTTAAACTCTTGGTAGTTTTACTGAGCTTTTTTTTCTACTATAGTCATGTTTGCTATGTTAAGGTTAAGTCTAGGAGGCAACTGTTGACTGTTAACAGAGCAGAGAGTGTGATGGCTAGCCTCAACATAAGCAGAAATTAATTGGGATTTTTACACACAAGTGTATCAGAGGGTAGCAGACGGCCACACTGGCCATTAGTCCACTAAGCAATCCCAAAGACCCTGAAGAGACCAATTTACCTGCTATTTACTGCCACAACAATCTTAATGGGAAACAGAGGACATCCAGAATGGAAAATCTTGTTATTGCTGTTTCCCTGCTTAATTATTGTCACCATTTGGGGGGCCCAACAGGGCTGTCCTCTCTGCCCCTGTTTTTTTTTTTTTCAGATATCACCCTATAATAATCTTGTGTTATTAGCAGCCATTAGTGTTCTCCATAGTGAACTGTACACTTCATTTCCACAGCTGCTAAACTTCTATCAAGACTTTCCCTAGGCAGCAGAGATTAGCACATCTAAGGAGCTGGATATCCAAAGTAAAAGGTGCACTGTTTATCCCACTCATACAGCAAGTCTAATAGATGTGACTCAACACTTCTTCTCTCATGGAAAATAACTGAATGTTGTGAAATGTAATAAGCAGCTCAGTTCTGCATCAGAGACCGTCTATAGAAACCACAACATTTTGATGGGCAATTTTCTTTGAGCAAGTGTTACATCACAGATTCTATTGTGCATCTTTGGTCCTTTGAAATTTCGACTTGCGAGTAAAGCACCTTGTTTGTACTCATTTCTCTCATCGTGGGCTGTTGTGGGTGAAAGGATCACATAAATAACAAGCAGAAATTTCAGATGCCACAGTCTTATTGTAGTGAGTCACTGGACCCAGGTCTGTTTGAGAGCAGCATGTGTACAACTACTGTTGGCAGAATGCATAAACTATGCTGGGGCCAGAGCTTATAGGGCCATTAGCCTCTCTGTCAGTGAGTAGATTTGCTCCTGTATTGGAGCTGTTTCACACTGTGTTCTGACTTTCAGACATCCAAAGAGCTCTGTGCTGGCCCCATTAAATTTGCAGCTGCTTTCAAATGACCTGAGCTGCCAAACCCTCAAAAAGAAAGTCCCTCTTTTGAATTATGAAGCCACCATGAATGTGTGTGTGTGTGTTTCTGGTTTGTGTTGTATCATTATCAGAATATGTTGTATGAGACTTTCTGGTAGATGGTGCTTGGCTTTGTTTTATTTGTGTGGTCATATTTTCAGTTTGTTTGTATGCAGGCCTGGCAAAATAAACACATGAAACTTCAAATATGTAATTTAACATATGTTTGTATGCATTTGATTTGCTCAAGCACAAACAACTGTACACAACTAGCTATAACACAGTCAATATACTTGCAATGACATTTTCTTTTACTTACAGAATTTAAAGCAGTGTTTTCAGTTTAAAGACTGGATGGAAAATAATTAGGGGAGTAATCTCTTGCTTGCAGTTGCCCTACACCTTGTGCCCCATCTTAAATGGTTACTCTCTATCTCATTGTCGTTTTGTCTCTAGTCTTACAAACACACTTGGCCAACACACACATACATTCTATTGCCCATTGTCCATTAAGATCCATTACAGTAATCTTTTCAGGCTGTGTAGAACCACTGAATCTTATCCTCACACTCTGTACAGAAGAAGCCTCTTAGAACTTCCCATTCCTCCGTGGGGTGCCCTAACCGGTCCATGACTGGTCCGTGCTCGGACCTGGAAGAGTCTGTGCCAAATCATAACGCCCCTAAGTGCCATATGTGGAAACCAGTTGCAATGGTTTATCTATCCACCAGGATCAGCAGTAATGATGGAACCTGAAGCATTTCCCAGTGGTTGGGAACAGTCTGGGAACCAGCTGGCAGCCGGCTGGCAGGGAGGGGAATATCAAGGCGACTGTAACTGTACCTCTGTCAAAAGTTAAAAACACAGTACACACAGCGCTACCAAAACACTACAGTAATGCATTCACTTTGTTGACATAATGTATGGTGACACAGTCACACACACACACACACACACACACACACACACATATACATATACATATACATATATATATGTATATATATGTATATATATATATATATATATATATATATATATATATATATATATATATACATATATATATACACACACTGTCTGTGTAGTGTATAAGGGTTTCAAGAGTGAATGATGCAAAGAAAGCAAAAGGACAAACACTAGAATTAGAGCAAAATATAATCAAGACTCAGAGCTGTGTTGTACCCTGCTATATTGTGCTGCTACTGTGCATGCCAAACATCTAGTATACCATTCACCACTGTGCTGTAAAAAAGTATGCTATACTTCTAGTCATATGAAACTAGTCGAAGCAGGGGAGAGACTGAGGGTGGGAGTCAGTTTTTTTTTTTTTTCACAAAAAAAGTTGCATCACAACTTTGGACATCTGCTACTGTCCATGTTAAGACAGCATAACTAGTAAAAGCACAAAGTTACCTGCGGCATAGTAATTATAGACTTATAGACATTAATGAGAATATTATTGATGAGATGTTAGTCTTGGGTTCTATTGGTGGATAACAGATCAGCTGGGATCGAGATTAGAATCAGACTCTACTTGGTGTACTCTCTTGACTTGACTCTTGACTTGACTTGACTGTATCCAGAAATCTATTATGTAATCTTAAACCACAATTCTTACTTAAGTGTTGAGTTGGGTTAAAAAATATCTGTTACAATGGGCTTAGATTATGACCTGGCCACTTTTACCATTTTACTGGTTAAGTCCTGCTCCTGATCAGGCTACGCAATTGTTTCATGTCATCGTAGAAAGATTCAGCTTTTAAAAAAAAGAGTGAATTGCCTGTCCTTGTATGTGCAAACCTTCTTAATCCCCCAGTTCTAATATTAGAATATTGTTGGGTACGGATGTGTCCAGTATTGTACTGGTATATAACAAAAGAGCAAATAAAACCAGCTTGAGAATGAATGCATCTTTTGAACTTTTAACATATGTGAAAAGGTTGAAAACAGTCATTAAAGTTCTAGCTGGAAGGTTTTCCAGTTTGGGATTGTATGGAAACACTTATCAGCCAATCAAAATTGAATATCTGTTTTGGTCATGGCTGAAATAAAGATGGATAGCTCCTCACAGCGGATGTTGACAGTTGCGCGTGGAAGTGGCTGATAGTGCCTGAAAGAGGATTGTCATCTCCAGCATCTCATATACATTCAAGTAGGTGTTCAGTCCTCCAAACAGGCAGCCGCAACCCCCCCCCAAGCGCAGTAAACAGTGGAGGAGGTTGACGTCAGAGAGAGGGGGAAGCCGTAAGATGAGTCTTTTTAAGTTGAAGAGGGAGATGGCAGAATACAAGGAATCACAACACGGCTTCCCTGCTTATTCATTCAGAGCTCTGTATGGAAACCCCATTGGTGTTTTAATAAAAAGAGGCATCACTCAAAACTAGGCACTGACACATTCTGCCTCCTTTCAACAGTGTTGAGGTTTTTTTTTTTCGTGGTCCCACCTTGCAGTATTTTCTCAGTCCTCCAGCATCTCTACCTTCACTTTCTCTCTACATGAAATGACATCAGATACCTAATGAATATTTCATGACACTTCTTTACCCCTGTGCAAATAATGGTTGCTATAAAAATCATAAATACATCTCTCTTCATCCTACAGTGTGTTTTATGTGTGCAGGTGTATGTGTGTCTGTGTGTATGTGTATGTATGCGTGTGTGTGTGTGTGTGGGTGTGTGTTTATGATGGAGAGGTACCTATAGTTTTTCAAACATATACTGTATGTCATCAGTCATCACGGACACAGCATTTAATGCATGGAGCAGCACCATTTAGTGGCTTCATATTACTCAAGATATTAAGACTTGAGTACATTGATCCACGTCTTCTGAGTTTCTTTATTTGTTTTCCTCTCTTTGTTTGTTCCAGATTTCATATCCATGCACACACACATAATACACCACTCTCTATTTCTCTCTCTCTCCTTCTCTCTCTCTATCTCTCTTTCTCTCTCTTATTTCTTTTATTACACCCCTGACTGGGTGGCCCCAAGCTCACCACATAAGAAATGAATTGGTTGATATGCACAGTGACAGAAATCCAATACAGCTCATACAGACCACTAACACTTCACTTGAGGTGCAGATCTGTAATGCATTATAATATAATATAGCAGGCAGTAAAATACATTATGAATCTGATGTCACAATATGTTGCAATGTTGTGTATCAAGAATTTCAAAAATTCACATACTGCAGGGTATTTATTGATCATATCACATCGCTTACTATAGTCTTATATGCAAAAATATAATGAACTTAAAAGGTGTGATTCAATTTGCAATTTACAAATCTCCACAAAGCCCAGACAAGCTTTCAATGGAATGTTTTTGATTACTGCAACTTGAGCAAACTGCATAAGCATTTAGTTGCACTCTACTTAATGTTCAATATGTTGCATTTCTGTGGCCCCAAGGCATTTGTGTTCCTCTTATTTTTGCAATAACCATGGAAGCATAGCCCTAACTCAAAAATAAATGTCAATTTACTTACTATCCTGATTAATTTCTTTTATGTTTAGGTATTTTGTACAGTCGTTCAGCTCATCAAATATCCAGGAAATTAGGCACGAATGTGAGTCATCAGAAAATGAAGCATACAGAGGTTTTAGTTCCCAAATTAGCTTGGCTTTATTCAAGGGTGCTGGCCAGCTTGAAGTTTTCCTTTTGGTTTGTTTGCCTTTTATCTCATGGACGGCAAAGCAGTGATGCAGACAATTATTATAAATGACTGAGCAAGATCCTTATATAAACACGCTTTTAGCTTTCTCCCTTGTTCTTTGGTTTGACAGCAGCTCACTTTGAGTGTGCTATTCTGTTGTTTTATTGTCTCTGTGCATTGCAGTGAACTTTGATTAGCTCTAAAGGAAGAAGTGGTTTCTCAAGATTTCCCCAGCTGCGGTGAAGTGTGTGGTGTAATAGCGAGTCAGAACTCAGAAGCTATTATATAGCCATTAAGAGGTATTTAAAATGTCCTGGCTTTGTGTCTTCAGTCATACTGGATGGATGACTACCATAAGTCTCATAGCTCTTTTTGTAAAGATGGGTTGTAAGTTGTGTAGCCCAATCTGAAGCATTGGCAATAAAGACATTGAGTGTGCTGTAATGTAAATTTTAATTATAATAGTGACAGAAGACACTGTATTTCTCCTAAGATCATGACATTTTTGCTGTTTGTGTAGGAGGAGGCAGACTAAGCAGTTTTTTTCCTCACAGCGCAAAAGTGTCAAAAAACAAAATTAAACAAATAATCATAATCAAATGCACATGTTAATGTAGGGATACCCATATTGTTTCTGCTGCTGGAGGATTGGTGCAGTTAATGTCATTAATATTTTCCTCATTAAGGACGTATTTCTCCTCTCTCATCCCACCATTGTTGATCACGATGATGACCCGTTTTTATGACCCGTCCCGCCTGATCAACGGACTAAGAATCATGCACACGCAGAGAGACGCGCAGCAGTGCTCCTCTGCCTCCTCAGTTATCAGTTTAGTTTTTCATATGCAGTCAAACAGAGTTGTTGATGGGATAGATGATTGTGAAACGGTGGGGCAGAGGGTCCAGCAGCCGAGGATCACATCCCTTTCAATTAGCAAACACGAGTGCTATTGTTTAATATGTGCCAGGCCCTGCCGCATCTGGCTCTTAAAGGGAATGGGAGATGACACTCGGATTGGTTTGATTTATGTTCCTCCCAAAACACACCCATGACTAATTCAGAGTCTAAATACCACCTCTTTGTGGCGTGCGCCGCACTTTGCGCCCAGACTACCTGCCGTTTAACTAGCAAAATGAACTTGGACACGCCCTAAAGGCACTAGCGCACTGCACTTTAGATCGAGCCCCATAGACCGTCTGAATAGGGCCCTTTGTCTTGCACATACGTAAGAAGCAGTTAGTTGTGGCCAAGAAATCTTCATTCTACAGGAAAAATCTATCAGGGTTCTCTAACTGTCCTCCTTAGTTACTGAAAAACAGGACAACAGTAAACATCTGTTTACTAGAGAAAGCAGACTTTAATCCAATTACTTAAAGTGACCACGAGTAACTTTTAAGTGTTTACGAAACAGTCTCGTGATTCCTTTAATGTTTATAAATGACCCGTAACAGCAAACAAGACCATTCGCGAAAAGACTACTATTTTTATATAGTTAGAACTGTTAGTTAGAACCAAAGAACTGTTACGGAGTTGTATGTTCTGGAACGAAGAGACAATAAAAAGACTCAAGGGGAATATGTTGATCACAGATTTGACATAACATTTTGTTTCCACCAAACGTTTTAAACTGTCAATAGTGTTGATATTGCATTGATTGACTCCTTATGATAATTTTGTTGAGTCTTTATTGAATAATGACATATGTATAGGTTCTGCTCAATGTCCGCACAGTCTGAATGTAACAAACAAGACTGCATGTAAAAATAATATCCTGTTTTAGTGAATACAGAAACGAGATGACATAAGCATCCATCTGTGAACAGCAATTTTAGAGCCCGACCGATTATATTAGTTGGCAGACGTTATCGGCTGATACTGTCCTATCACAGATATATCGGTATCGGTGTATATGTTGTAAATATAAGATGATATGAAAATGTTTTGGTTTTAAAGAACACATTCCAGAAAACAATGCTTGAGGTGATTTAATAATTATTACATTTTGAGTGAAGATTACTGTTTCAGTTGACTGATATAATTTCAATAAAGTTTATTGTTAAGCTGTAAAATATCCTGCCTCCATTACATATTTTTGTTACATAAGTGTTTTACGACCACATTTGAGGGATCGCTGCCAAAAATGTGTGTACTGTATATCAGCTGATATATCGATATTAGAATTATTCACTCCCTAATATCTGTATCAGCATCGGCCCAAAAAACTGTGTATCAGGCAGGCTCTAATTTTTAAGTAGACATCACTCAAGGTTTTGTGCATTATTCAAATACCTGACAGCCAATATAATGCCCACTTTTTTAAGCAAATGATGCGTTTTTGGTTCGAGGACCCAAGAAAATCAATTTATGTATAGCACATTTATATAAAGCATTTCAGGGTCCTGCCTCTGTTTGCAGTAAACAAAAAAGTACTTTATGGTTGCGTAAATGTAAGATATGTTTTATTCGGTGAATTTTTCTCAGATGCATTACCTTCGAAGCAAACTTTTTCAAGAATCAGGTACTTGAGGACTATTACAGCGTTTATTCCAAGTGTCTCTCCATTTCCTATTCTCACACTGGTCAATCAATATCTAATGGACACTAATACAAAGAACAGAGCAAATCTCACACACCATGAGTGCCCAATCAGCCAGTGCTTTTCAAATAAAACCCACTTCAGTCGTTGCTGGTGGAGGCCTGTGGCCTGATTAAGGCAATTATTACCCCTTGTTACCTCTTTGCATATATGTTCAACCCTTTTAGGCTGATGAAGTATGTCTAAAGTCAATCATATGTGGACAAACCTATAGATCAGAATCAAATTACAAAGAACAATCTCTCCTAAAAGCCCACACTTTTAATTTGATTTAAAAGATGTGATTATTCATTGTGTGGCTGCAATCAGCCCACACTTAGTCGTTGGATGGAGAAAACACCTTCCTAGCAAATTAATTCATGTATTCTCTATTGTGTCTTTAAAGCATTTATTGTCAAGGTAGCTTCCTCTAATGTTTTCAAGTCTGAAAGAGTTAGAGACACCCACAGTGTCTGCACCACTTCTGATTGACTCCTATTTTCCAAACCGACACATGCAGTGCCATGTCTTTTTGATTGCTAGGCAAATGGAGAAACTCATCCATATTCGTATGCTTATTCAACAGCTTTCCAAAGTGAATACATCTACATTTTCAAAATTTCATTAATGACACACAGTATACAATGAGGCTAGACAATTATTGGATGTACTAACACATTGCAGCCTTGACATTTAACCTGGTTTTCTTCATTTATCTAGCATAGTGTGATGTGGACTAATAATGGAGAATGTTAGTTCACATCCTGGGCATTGCCGAGGTGCTCTTGAGCAAGGCACCGACCCCTAACACTGCTCGTTGGGCGCCATGCATGTGGCAACCCCTTCACTCGTGTGTGTAATGTGAGTGAAAAAGAGAATTTCCCCATTGTGGGATTAGAAGGGATTTTAGAATTAAATTAAAATAAAAAAAAATATTTTTTTTTTTTTTTTTTTTAAATTAACATTTTATAGTACTGAAAGACAGAGAACAGGGCAGTCAGAGCACCATAGAATTTTCTTCTACTGAGACACAGTTGAGGACTCTCCTTAACTGCTCTCTATGGAGTCCACAGAAACAGAGAGGAGGATAAGTCTTGTTGGTAGAGGTGGTATTTGGTTAGTAGGATGTGCGGCTACCCACAGCAGGGTAATAACACCCCCACACATCGACAAAGATCAGGCCAACTTGGCAATCTGACACACCGGGCAACTGTCAGGTCCTTAGCCATGGGATTTATTCTGCCTTTGCTGTATAAACAGTTTCTTATCTTATCGTTTCCCTGTCGGCTGCAGGCCTGCCCTGACAGCATGTAGCTTAAAGAGGAGCCATCATTAGGAAAAACTATGCTATGTTCACACAGCAGCCCAAAGTGTCCCACCACTGATTTTGCTCTCCTCCCCTATGTGTCAGCGACAGCATGTTTGAGAATCAATGTGAGGAGCAAAAAGCTGGAAGACAAGGATGCATTTTGTGCTCCAGAATAAAAAAAAAGACTAAACCATGCTCCTTACAGTGCACATGATGCCCCTAGCACTTCTGCATGAAACTAATAAATCTGTCACATAGATTAACAAAAAGCAATCATTTTGATTAACAAACAACAATAATTTTGGTGCTCATTTCAGCTTGGTGAGCCAATAAACAGTCAAGTTGCTTGCTTGATTAAAATTAAGGAGATGCCTCGATTAAATAAAATCCCGAAAGCACATGATGAAAATATGAGTAAACACAAGCTGTATGTCTTGATATTTTTGGCAATTGAATCATCAACTTCACATAATATATAAATAGACATTACAGTATCTGCAGCAATTAAGGGAATTTTAGAATTGCAAGCCATGCATTGTGATTGTAACATCCAAGGTGTAGCGCATTGTGGACAAACAGAATTGAGAGTAGGGCTAAACGATATGCAAAAAGAATCTTATTGGGATTATTCTGACAGATATTGTGACCCAATTTTTTCTAATAATTTTTGTATTTAATTTTTGCAACAATATATGATCAGAAGATGATGTGATTTTTGCTTCGATCTGTACCAACAATTATGTTCCCTTATGTGACAATGTTATGTTTTGACACATTTTACTTTACAAAGATTTTTTTGCTCCTGCTGCTTGGATATTATTATATATCCATATATTATACTCGACCATATTGCGATTTTGATTATATTTTGATTAAATTTGCAGCCATAATTAATTTGATACTATACTTTATAATTGTAGCGCTTGTGTAGCCGTATGTGCATGCAGTTGCAAGTATGCTATTGCACGTACATGCTTGCACGCAGGTCTGTGTTTAAAGCAGAGAGAGATAAGGACGATCAGTTCAAGTGTGTTGTAGCATTCAAAATATTCAACAGTGAAATTACAAGATAATCATCACCACTACCACTTGGTATTATCGGCCATGATGTGCTTTTGCATTCAAAACGATGGAATAGAAAAACATTTTGCAATCAACTGCTGTAGCAAAACTGTCTTACCTGTGTGAACATTTTGCATCGCACGTACATCTTCCTGTTAACAACTGCTTGTATGAGCAGATGGTAGGTTAGTAACACACACACACACACACACACACACATATGCATACACCAGAGACGGAGAGAGATCGTAATGGAACTGTCCGTCAAATCAAATCAGTGACAAACAAGGAATGTTTCAATCTATTTCAGCAGCGGAAGGGAGACAGAGGGCTTTCAAGAGTGTACGATAACAGCAATGAAATGTGTTCAAAATATAGATTCACAACAAATGCATTTACAAAAATCTTTTTTAGTTCTTCCAAAAGCAATTATACAAGTTATTTCACTCCGATTTTTGATAGAACGCATATTTGAATCAGCCCACCTGAAAAGTTCTGTTGTGAAGCTGCAAGTGGACAACATTTCCTAAGATGTGTTTACTGTTGATGCAGATTCTTAATCCTGAATTTCTGAAACCATAACCAATAATGTAAAAATTCTCTTTGGATGGAATGAAATGACTCACAGCAGTAGATGACGTGACAAGTCAGATATGGCAGTTAAAAATGCCCTTCAGGCATATGTTCGTCTGTGGGTGTTGGACTTTTTTTTCTTTCTTTCTGGTTTTGATTTTTAAAGTTTGCATTTTATTTGTATGTGCATGTCCTGTATAACTGGGTGATTGTGTGTGTGTGTGTGTGTTTGTGCATGTCTGTGTTTTTGTGTGGGTGTTGGTCTTGGTCTATGTCCATACACCTGCATGCAGAAGGTAAAAGGGTTATAAATCACTGTCTCTGTGTGTGAGCATATGTTTGTGTTTTTCTTGCCTTCTCCACCCGTTATGAGATGCTGCTCGTCCTGACAGTTGGAATGGATGGCAGTCATTATTTATGATACCGTCCACTTGTCACTGCGTTGTCACCACGCGGGCTGTCAGCTGCCACAGGATGGTAATCGCACAAATGCCATACGGCTAGAACCTGGTAGATAAGTATCCGTGGTAAATAACTGCACGGTGTGCTGTGCTCCTTGTGTGTGTGTGTGTGTGTGTGTGTGTGTGTGTGTGTGTGTGTGTGTGCGCCACATAGGGAAAGATAAAGCCAGATAAAGATAGGGACTTGGATGGAGTCTTCTCCACTCTGATCACATGCATGTCCCAGATTAGATTTCCAATTTAAATCCGAGAAGGCTTTCAGCCTGAGGGTGACGCTCGGCTGAGTGTGGTTGTGTCTTCCATATATTTCATCATCTTATAAGAATTGTAAAAAATTGTGATGTCCTGATAATTTGCAGTCTCGATACCAGTGTGTACATTCAGTGTGTTTAACTTTGCTGACATCTGTCTTTACATGGATGTAGATCTTGATGGATTGCCCGACCAAAGACAGAATCTTTCCTTTTTTTCAAACTTTGAATTGCTCCCACTATTTTATCTGGCTAGTTTGAGTCTCACATCATCAGGTTTGCCAGCATAATGCGAGGTTTAGGGGAATGAGGTCTCCTACTTCATCCAGCGTAGGGTGTAGTGTAATGTACTGTGCTCAGATCATCGGTTCCACATGCTGCAAAGCACAACATTTTAATGAACGGTGTGTATTTTACACATCTGCCCAAAGCCACAACAGGTGTGCAATATCTGTTCATGTAACAAATACAGTATATAACTGCTAAATCACAATTCATTTGGAAAAGGTCACCTGTTGCTGAGCTTTACAAATTGTTGAATTATTATTATATTATTATTTAATTATTATTATTATTTTCAGTGATTTTTTTAGACTGGACTGACCTTATTGAATAGCACCGTCTACACTTCAGTATTATAAAACGTTCTGTGACCTTCCTTCCATTATTTTTTGCAGTTTCAGATTCAGGCATTCAGGCACCAAGAAGTGTGGAGAGCTTTTCATCCTACTTCTGCATAATTACAACCTGAGAAACTTTCTGCTGTCTCTATTTATTTTTCGAGACAGATGTTTCTTACTCTACACTAAACATCCTCTCATACTTCCCTGTCCCAAAAGTGCTTTTAGACGCCAGATAAAACACTGTGTATGTGCGTGCATGTGGGTGGTCGTGCACGAAGGAGAGGGTATAACAGAAGAGATAACGGAACCCCGCTGAGGTAACGGGGTGGTTTGTTGGACTTCAAACCCACGCCACCATTTCTCTGTCTTTGTCTCTCCCCTTCCTCTTATGGTGACATTTTTCAGGGCTGTGTGACGCCTTGAATGACAACGAGGGGCTCTTTGGAGTGTATGTTGGCAGAGTGGCCTGGCTGAAGAAGATAAGGAGAAGAGGCTGCACACACACACAGACGCCCACACACATGCACATGCACATTGCCCATGCTTAAAAAGAGGACATGGAGACCTCCATGCTGAAAATCCAAAGGAGGTCCTGGTATCGAATCCAGAAATATTTTTGTCACACGTGCCTATAAACATAAATATTTTTATAGGCACGCACACATATACATTGTGTAAATTGCTGCATGCTTATTGCTCTCCATTGTTGTCAGCGGTCATACTAAAATCTGACAGCGCCAACAATTAACCAACTGAGAGTGACATAAATTGACACGGAAACTTTGATTTGTTCTTAAAATTAAGATGAGTATAAATTTTCTTGAAATTGCAAGGCTGAAATACACAGAAACACCTATGATGTGATTAAGTTATATTAAAAATTTCACATTCAATCATGGTCGTGTGGTAATGGATTACATGTAATTGGGATTATATTATCAGATTACAAAAATTTTTACTAAACTAAACTAACCAGATTAAATTTGAAAAAATGTGTTATTAGGTTATAATTACAGTATCCAGGATTAGATGATTGTATTATTGCTCACAGATCTAAAATATGGCAATTTTAGAGTTATGCTAATTTTTTTTCATGGTTCTCAGTTAACTCATGAAAAGCATGTCTGACATATGAGGTTTCTTCGATAAGGGCTCTACTTTGTGATGGATGCGATTTAGTTTGTTTTTTTTACAGATGATTTATGGATAATGGAATATTTATTCCTTCTTATCTACATTGAAATTGGAAGATGAACAATTGGAGTTAGCACTTCTTTCAAGGGCAAAGTTTTCCATGTTGTATTTGATTACAAAACAGCAGCAACAAAAACTTGCATGAAAAAAAAACAACAACATCCCACTTGTTGTGGAATATACACAGTACTCTTGTAGTTTGTGCATTCATGGTTTTTGTAAGGGTAATTTGAAGTGACCAACTGAATATGCAAAATGCATTTTATTAACATTTAAAAAATGTTTTCAGATTTATATTAGATCAGATGTTTTTGTAATACAATGGATTACATAAATAATAACAAAAAATGTACATTTAATTTGTATTCAGTAACATACTACATTTCAAAGTAATCACTCCCAAACCTGCCTGTAATAGTTGTGGGCTTTTCTGTGTGTTCTTAACTCTACCACTTTGTGAAAACATCTTAACTGCAGCACCATGTTTGTTTGTTAATTTCTCCTTCAGGATCTGAGGAGAATTTAACAGTTAGTTTGAATTTTAGCACATGTGTACAGGCTACATCACAAACACATGCAAACACAGACACCTGTTGCATTGCACTACTCCAAAACTGTGTGAAAACACTAAAAGCATTTCAACGAATGCTCCCCGTAAGCACAGATGCTCATTAAAATGTATAACCCTACCCAGTAACTCCGGGTGATACACTCACACACATATACACTCATATTCTCCGCTGCACCAGCGTAGAGCCCCAGCCCCAGCTTGCCGGCGTGCCTCGGGGATGGCAGTGGCAGATGGCGCCTGTTCAGAAGTGCCGGTACCCAGATCCGTTGGTTGGAGCCCCGAGAGGCGCCGTTGATCATAGAAATGAAGTGGAGATGACACTGATCACTCTTTCGCCTCCTCCCCGAGCTCCCTTGCTTTCAGTAAATGCAAAGGAAGCAAGAGACACTTAAGGTGCAGAAAGGGTGAGGAGAATGGAGGCAATATGGGAGGTGAATGCAAAACCAGAAGCTTTACATGGAAGCAATGTCTTGGAGAATTGAAATGCAGACAAGCCAGTGCTACCACCTTGTTAACTAAATACAACAAGCACAAAGCAGTTGAATTGTCAGTGAGAAGACAGAGCAAAAAAAATGGTGGTGGTGGTGGGGGGGATAAAACACCTCTTGATTGATTTTGGTATTTCTGAGGCAGCTCTAATTATATGCTTTTGTTACTGACACTGATGAAATACTCAGAAACAGTTATTGATTTGGCTGCCTGACTCTTTCCAAGGCAGATCCATTCCACTACAGCTGGTATCAATCTTTATCCCAGTTTCAGTTGCCTTGTTTAACCAAGCAATTAGTTTTAATTACAGGACCTGATATGGAAATTGATTGATCTGGATCATTGTAATATGGGTTATTTCTCAGACACCGCCTTCTTTTTGGTGTATTTCAGAATGTATATTACCAATCAAATATATTCCTTAAATATCATATCAGTCCCGATATTACATTTTTGCACTTTTTATCACAACCGATAAACATGTATTGAGACACACTGCAGTCCACATGGACCATTGTCTGGCCATTGGTTTGTAAACATTTTGATATTGAATATGGAGCCTGAAGAGTGGTGTAGTAATGAGTCCTGAAACCTGGAAATCAGTTAGCATTTTGGAACTTGTGCTTCCCTCATCTCAAATTATATGAATTTTTTGAAAATTCGTTTTTGGTTAAATGCTAAATGAGGCTACATAAATCGTCGGGGACATTAAACGTCATCATGCCGAACACAGAGACACATCTGCTCATTTGTTGCCCTCAGAGTTGGAAGTGCTGCATGACTTTTCAGATAAGAAGTGAGATTAGGTGAGATTAGATGTGTGTAAATTCAAACCCAGAATTATAGATTATCCATCCTTGTTCGTAAATTCTGCATTATGTTTGATTCTTTGGTAACATGGTAACTTGGCAAGAAGATGTATGCACACAGGCCACACATAGAGCTTCCCAAAGAGCCACCAGAGAGGAATTAATGGCTGGAGGAGAAAACCACTGCCCTTTTCAATTTTCTCTTCACTCCTGGTCTGAACAAAACTCTTTTCTTGGGTATAAGCCACACTAGATAATTGCATATAATTGGATTAACAGTTCAGTGACCTTCTGGCCAGATTGTTGGATTTCCCAAGAGCGAGAGAGACTATTGTAGCCAATGTGTGTGTATACTGTACATGTCAGCAAGTGTAGTTTAGGATTTTGAGAGACAAGATGATCCTGACAAGTCATGTCAGGTAGATCCTTGGCAACCTGATGTCAGATACTCAACAGTGGTCTTTGTCTAGCCAGGCAGTGTACATGCCCTGATATTTGAGACATGCTAATATTATCACTCTTGTGTATCACCAAAATCAATGTTCTTATAGTGTCACATAATAAAAAGTTCTTATAAGCAAAGGAGAGCAGTGGAGGGCCGCAGGGGATTTGAGTTCTTTGAGCCCTGAGCTGGCACATTAGCATTCATGGAGTATCATGGATTAGAGCGGTAATCCTCAGGAAGCTTTTTGTTTTGTTATTTTTTACTTTCACGATATCTCTGGTGCTAACCAGTCATGGCTTTAGTGTTTTTACATTACACTGCACTGAACTACACAGAGACTGTACTTGTATCAAAGACTGACACTGGTATCGTGGCATCTACGTTTAGGTTGTTCTTTTTCATTTTCATTTGTTCTTTATACTGTTTTACTTTTATTTTTCAAAGAAGATATTCACACATATAGCTAACTCAGATGCAGGTGCATTGGGCAGTGTCACTTCATTCTTAAGAAAAGAAGATCCTGCACACAATACTCTGAGGAAGGTCCAGGGTGACCAAAATGTCAGTAGTGTGAAAAAATCGTGATGCTGAGCAAGAGCAGTCTGCTGGATGTTCTTTTCTTACATTTAATCACTTTTCATGCTAACTGTAAAACTTCTCATCCGAATAAACTAGAAATGAAATCACTCACTGCTAAAGGATGTATTCATCCAGTGAAGACCCAACAGAGACAAAAAGTTTTCTTGAACTAACAACCTTTAGGTTCTAATGTTGTTGGATTTAATGTGTGTATTGGAGAAATTTACACATTTATCTATGAATATCCAGAATAGAGATTTCTCTCTCAAAAGCTGCCGCTTGTGCAAGGGTTGTTGCCAGCTCCCTCTGCCACTTACTCACACCCAAACAGACACAGAGACCCTGCTCTTTGAGACAATGGCAGAGAGAACTGGACACTCAAAAGTCTGGTTACACTTTGCTGAAGTTGCCAACAATACTTGTTCCCACAAGAGCACCAATGCAGGATGTAAAAGCAGAAATAGGAGCAATCTCTCCAAACATCTAGTAACATATATGCATCACATACAGGTGGAGAAATCCACAATTTTTATTGCCTAGCTTGTAGCTCATCTCGTCAAGGGCCCACATCAAGTTAACGAAATAATGCAAGCATGGGTCAATGATTTAAAGATGCACTATATATTTTTGTGGAAGAAAATGTTGGAAGAAAAAGAGACTGATCTTCATTGACTGATTTAAGAAAAAAAAAAAAAAAAAAAAAAAAAGTATGCCTAGTCAAACTAAATAAACAGACTCTCTTTGTTTTCATTACTGAATAAACAAACCGACCATAAAGGACAACACAATTTCATACTGTTTTACTTTGTTTATATTTGCCGCACCCTGCCACCTTTCTAGCTTCAAACAGAGTTCTGGGGACCTTATTTTCCTCTGAGAACAGGTTGTTTGTTCAGTTATGGAAAAAGTTTGCATCATTACTTCATCAATATTGTAAATATAAAAATTCTGAGTTTGAATTTATTTTCTAAAACTACATAGTTAGGTTATTACAGGCTATCAACATTTAACCAGTGTAGTAGATAATAGATGTAGTAGATAATTAGAAAATTGTTTTTTATTATTTTACATTTGACATTTTATCAATCAAAGTAAAAAACGATGCTGTTACAGTTACTACTCAAGAGTGTTAATTAATATACAGTGCATATAAAGAAAATAGAGCAATGTTCATCATTTTAATATTCTGATTTTGGATTTGTAATTTTCTTTTTTGTAAAATCAGCTGTATTGGTAGCAGTAAAAGTAGTAGTATTAATGGCCAGCAACTTGGACTCCCATTTATAGGAGAAGGTCAGTAATTTTGTTCTTTAGCCAGGCCAATGTCAAGTACAAGCCTAACAAATACAATCAAAATTTCCATGAAATGCAGTTCTCATCTGCCCTCTTTGACTTGTAAACTGATGACCAAGAAATGACCCCCTGCCCCACTGAGTAGTAAATGACAAAGGCACTATATTTAGGGGTCTCTCTGTCTGCTTTATGAGTCACTAATCTAGTTTCCTCTGGGCTCCCTGGGGATGAGCAGATCCAGTGGCGACTGGTATTCAGCCACAGACACACTGCTAGGAATGGCTGCCATGGAGGCGATGAGGGCATTGAGTGCCAAATAGCTGGTGATTCAGGCAGCCCCTCTGATCTGCCGCCAGATCCCTCTGTGGAGGTGGTAGGTAATGGGTGGAGGGAGGGGAGGGATGAGATCACAGATTAGGTAGGTCAGGCTGCCCAACTCCTGAATCCGAGTGAAAATATTGCTTTCTGTCAAGAAACCTGCAGCTCTGTGCCTCCCTTTCTCCTTTTTTGAGAAAAAAAGGCAAAGGATGCAAAAATAGCCCAAAGAACAGATTGAATGGTTTTCTTAAAGAGCTGTCGTGGGGCTCGAAACAGCATGGCGGATCTGAGGATGAAGTCGTGACAGATGGGATCAGTGGAGCCTGGCATAACAGCCCTATCTGATTAAGCAATCCTACACTGTATGAGCGCTAGCCAAAACGACTATGGTGGTGGTGAGGGTTTTGGCAAGAGCAGCAATAACAATATTTACTCTGCATACAGAATCAAAGACCAAAGGGCATTGGCAAAAGTGCACTTTACCCTCACCCTTTCACATGCATACACACATACACGCATCAGTTGTGGCTGTGAGATAACATGGACGTCTTCCACCTGAGGCTTTTGTTGGTCTCCAGAGAGCGCCTTTGGGTGACAGGCTACTCCAATTTGTTTCTCCTGTGTTTTTAGATACCAGGTGCCAGAGAAATGGTTTCTACTGTGTTTTACATTTAATATACTCTAATGTAATAAAATGCAAATGAATGCAGGTCTGTGTTCATTCAACTCATCTGCACTTCATCAGTGCTGTTATGTATGCTGACAAATGCTTACAGTTAAACAATACAGCCTTGGCAATTTGGACTTAATGGGCTACAGGGTTCCTGACTATATAAAAAGGATTCTATCCCAAAAGGCAATTTTGCTGCAGTGGGAAGATTTATGAAATGATTTGGTTTATTCCACTGCCTTATACCTGCAATCTCTGCTGACTATACCTCTGTGGGCAATGAACCAAGAGACTGATTTAAAAGTACCCTTGATATAATTACTGAATTCTCTTATTCGTTTTTATAACCATTTTCAAAAGCAAATCCCCCTTGACTTTTTAGAGTTGAGCATTATATATTTGGGTGGATAATGTAATAAAAACACACAATGGCAAGCTTAATTGCTTGCAGAGTAAGACACATTGAAAGGGAGAAGTGAGCTCCATAGTAAGATCAAATGAAAAAAAGGGGACAAAAGAAGGAGTGGATGATGAAGGTTAGTATGAAAGAGAGGAAAAAAATGGGCAGGAAAAGAAAAAAAAAATGAGTACAGAGACACATTATCAATAGATGAGAATTACAGTGGAAGAAAGACAAAGAGAGCAGAGGAATGCGAAGCAGAATGTGAATACACCAGTATGGCTGTCATCATGGTAGGGAAGATACTGGAGCCAGTTGCCATGCCAACAAGGGCCTGGCTGCAGCATCTCCTTTGTTAGTCCATAGAAGGCCTAAAAAGTGATGAGTGACTTTCAAGAGAAACAAAACTTTGGACAAAAATAATTTTATGATGTTGAGGGAGAAGAAATTTGTGTCACTCACCTCAATGTTCTTTGGCCGACTACAGTAGCTCATATATTTTCGGGAAATATAGCTGACACTTCAAGGTGAAACACTGTACATCGCTAAGGGAAAAATTATTAATGAAGGCAATGATGGGCTGTAGGCATTTCCAGGCAGGTAGGAAGATGAGCAGAAATATGGGTTCAGCTTCACCCCTTAAGAAGAAGCAGCCTCACCTTGCTTTGCTGGGTACATTTATGTGTAACCTTTTGTATTGAAACAAATTATGGTAACATTATTTTATTGATACCCTTTCAAAAATACAGACACACACACTTCATGGTTTTTGTTTCCTTTTTGTCTCTTCAGCTGAGGTTTTTCTCAGTGCACATCATACGTGAAACCCCATTTCAAACAGATCTGGGCTATTTCACAGCACAGCAGCACCAGACGTCTCCTACATTGTGTTTAACATTGTTGAAATATTTGTTTACAAGGTTCAGTGCCGTTTAATTTTCTTGTGATCAGCTCTCTCTCTTCTCTTTCTCCCTCTCTTTAGCTCCTTCTGCTCGCTCGAACTCAGGAGCCCTTTTGTTTGAATATGCAGAGGACTTCTCTCTCGCTGGTATTTGTTCAGTTTGCCTAATTAGAGTTTGGCGAGATGAAAGCAAGCAGCAGGGCTTTCTGCTCAGTGGCTGAAACTAAACGAGATACTGTTGTGTCTCCCAGTAAAAAACAACTTGATTTTTTGTTGTTTCCTTAATTTAGGGTTGAGCTCTGCCATTTAATGGCATGGCTTCACCTTCAAAAGAGATGGCAGGACAAAAAGATTACATGCATCATTTTTATGTTCTTTTCATATTAAGACGACTTCTCACTTTTTTTTCACATTTGTCTGACATTTTACATGAACTGAACACACAAGATATTTTCCCAGTGAAGGTTCATCTATAGAACACTCTTCAGTCTTCAATTTCATACCTGTCTTCAAATACCTGACAAAAGTGCACATTCCTGTTTTAAGATAATCAATTCATGTGATTGTCAGATTGGTATCTTGCTGTAAGGACAATGAAGCCTGAATATAACATGAAACCATTTAATTTTTGCACAATTCTGCTTGCTGACAAGTCTGTTTAAGCAACCTCTTCAGAACCATGTTATTCAACATTTTGCGGCAAAGAAATACACCCTCATGCTGTTGTGAGTGAGGAGGATGCACCAGTTGGGACTTTCCAATCTCAGTTAAATCAAGCTGCGTATCATTCCCCACAAAGCAGATTCCCGCCTCAGAAAATAGGCTCATGAATTATGAATACATTTGTTAAACAATTTCCATTAATTTTGCCATAATTATCCAACTCTCTCAAATGACTGAACTTCCAGAAGCACTGCAGATTCCATGGTCTAATGGTGTTTACCCGACCCAATGAGCTAAATGAAGTTAGTGCGTCGTCTCAGTTGGAAGACATTAATTTTCCATTATAGGATGTTGTTGTAGTTACCTGCTGAGACCCACCCCTGACACAAGACAGGAAGTCGCCCTTTCAAATCCTCACTGGAAGCCACATTTCCTGGAAAAGTCATTACAATTTTGTTTTTTTCCTAACACGAAACTACAGTTCACTGCCGTGCTGTTAGTGGAGAGGAACAGGATGTTTGCTCCTAAACTCCGGCTGAAGGGAGAAAATTGTCAAAATGAAACATTAAGCATCAACAAACGCTCAAGGCAAGGTGCTATTTTGCACTAATGTCCCTGTAGATTACTTTGCCTCTGACTTGAGCTTCCATGGCTCAGAGGACCCGGGGATTTTGTTGTTGTTTTTACTTGATCTCACTTACATGGGTTTACTTTTGCAATAGAGGTGACAATGATATCAAAATATCTTCCTGTAAATTAATTTGATAAACTTAAGAGAACATTTCTTGATATTATTACTTGAGACGCATCCCTAATT
This sequence comes from Pagrus major, assembly GCF_040436345.1. Classification (NCBI taxonomy): domain Eukaryota; kingdom Metazoa; phylum Chordata; class Actinopteri; order Spariformes; family Sparidae; genus Pagrus; species Pagrus major. The sequence continues at coordinate 18,125,273 of NC_133224.1, read as the reverse complement.
ACTCAAGAATATTCTAATCTCTTTTTGTTATTAGTATCTTTCAGTGGTTGTATATTAACTGAGATTTGAACAAAAAGTCGATAGAGGATTAAAATGATCATAGTAGCTTCGAGTAGGTTATGTATTTTAGTCTGTGGTATTATTATGGTTTTGCACATAAGAAAAGGCAGGTGGCTGTATGTGCTAATCGTCCACTTGAGGACTGCCTTCCTTCCTTCCATCAACGCTGCCGGTCTCTCCATCACATCTGATGTTGCAATTACAGCGTCCAACATCCCAGGGGAAGAAAAAACAAACAAAAAAAACTGTAAAGGACGGCATTTTGTTGCCCACTCCCTGCTTTCAGCTTCCCTAATGAGTAGAGTCCAGAAGTGGCAATCAGAGGCATTCATTCCATGAAATTGACTGTGGGAGGAGGGCGGATGGACCGGGGAACGGTTGTAGGATGCATCTGCGTCGCTGGCAGTTGAAGATTACGAAGAGGAGAGGAAGGACAGATGGAGAGAAGACAGCAGATCTCAGTGGGGACTAATGATTACTTTTGACCTCATAAATGAAAGGAAAATAGAGGTCAGACATAGAATTTATTGGTTCCCCCAAGTCAAACCCGGCATGGCTCTTCTAGGCCAGAAACTCAAAACATGTGATAACTGGAAAAATACAAACAATGGAAGGACAGATGGAAGAGAGTAGCAGTACATTTAGGATATACAATGTAGGACATGAGGATGCTATATTTACTAGATTATGCATTTAGCAGTGTTGGTAGTGCGCCTCCTTTGAAGTTAATGTAGTTGGGTTTGTATTTGAGCTAGTAAAACACTGTAGCTCCTCCTGAGCATATTTATTCTGTCTTGTGTAAATTAGCATAAGTGACAAAATCATCAACATCCCTTCTGTGTGTTAGCTCCGATGGCTAAAATGTGAAATCAGTCCAAATTCTCCTGCTCGACATATGGAGGTCCAATTTATTTATGAACTGTTTAATTAAGATGGAACAGCAACTGTTCAGATCTCTACCCCTCACCAATCTCCAAGATGCTCTGGTTTATTTTTCCAGACATATCCCATGACATATTAAATGTGTTTTAATGAACAAAATGTGAGTCAAAGTGATTCACTCGCGTTATGCAGTTAATTAGGAGATGTGGGGAAGCATAATATCTCGATTTGAGATACGTTCCTTTGTAAGATATAACTATGATCTCTCCACATACAGAATAGACAGTTGTTAAGCCAATAAACAAAATGCAATATGGGTAAGCCTTTTCTGAATAACAACGCAAATGTTGCTTTGACATTTTTTTGGATGAAATGAGCATGGTTTTTGTATTTCATTTTTGAGTACATAAGGACAGTGCTTACTGTCTAAATCAAAATCAAGACGAGAATGTTCTGGATTTTCTACCATGGCAGCATTGGTCATAATATTTGCTGTCTGCAAACCTTGGCATGTGCAATCTTAATTATGTAGCATGGCTCTGTCTAATTGTTACTTTGAATAGAAAATCACATCATTTGACAGGCTTCCAAACAACTTAGTGCATTGCATCCTGACAGATGATGGCTGTTGCTGTGGCGTAAAGTGGAAAGTGACCATAAAGATTTAATGCTTCACTCGCTCAGTTTAAGTGCCTCGCCTGGGGTCAACAGTTCCCCGTGGAATTTCCAAGGAAATCAAATGCATGTGTACTCATACACACATACACACACTCACTTAGGAAAGAATTCTCAATTCCTGTGAAAGAAGTATATTTCTTATTTAGCTACTTTGAGAATCTAGGGCATTCTGCCAGAAACTAACCTCACCAAGCCAAGTTTTTTTTTCCCTCCATGTATATTCAGTTCATAAATGCTATGAAATCCTGCTATGAATTTAACATGTATAGTGATGGCGTATCACCAAAGTCAATATGACATAATTTTGTACTATTCATTATTGTAAAGTTTGCGTATTGTGTGTTTTAAGCTTGGACTGGTCTTCATTATTATTAACATACAGAAGCAGGATACAAATTTAATATTAGCAGTAATATACAGTATGCTAAACTTGTACCCTGCCATGTTTTTGTGAAAATGTTCTTATTGCCTGTCTGCCTTCTTCATATTTAATGGAATGGAGAGTCAGTACCCTTTTCAATTTATTGTTTTTGAGATATAGCTGTGTGTTTTACTTCATAATTTAGCCTGGCACTTTTCACAATGTTGTAGTAACTGATCAGTTGAGAAACAATCAGATTTGTGTTCCAATATAATCATAGAACTGAGGTGATTACTGTAACATTCAAGGTAGAAGGTACTGCAGTACTTTTGCAGGCTAAATCTGAATGGGGGAATCTGTTTATCTAATGGACCCTGTACTCAGCCATAGTCATTTTAGTCATACATTTTAGGTTTTAATGTGTCTGGTAAAAACTGGTAGTTTCATTCTTCATAGGAAAAAGTGGCTGTGCAGCTCAAATTCACCCTGTGTCCAATGTTTTCCCAAGAGCTATAAAAGCTTAACGTCTGTAGACATTTCTGAGACCACTCCTGCAGCTTTTCATTCATTCTCAACACTAACAGATCTTGCAGCCTAAACATGACTTAATTGTTCTTGTTTATGTCTGTCACTCTGTACAGCATCCAAGCTACATTGACTTCGTTTTTTTGACATACAACAAAAAATAATCAACTTCCTGTTGTGTAGTATGGCAGCTACTTTGGGTTCAGCTGTCTAGTCGAATGAGAGTCTGTAAGTAACGTTTTCACCACATCATTATGAGATACCAGCAACTACCTTCTACTTTGTATCAGCATGTGTAAGACTTTGATCCTTTGTTAAAATTACACTGAGCTGCAGTCTATCACTCTTCACTATCAGTGCACAGCAGTGGGCCCAATGAGCAAGATTTTCATTTGATTTCACTTGATGTTACAGTATAGAACATGTCTCTTCCATTTGAAAGTGGGGCAAGCTCTATGTTAATAATTTAAAGCTTCGAAAGACATGGAAGCCTTCAACATCAATCTATAACTCAAATTGCAGAGGTCTTCCTATTCCCTTACCTCCTACAATCCTTTCCTTTCTCTCTCTCACAGAATTGATGTCCAAAGTGAATTATTTAAGCACTTTAAATCCTGCTATAGTTTCTATATTACTTAAGCGGTGCAAAGACAGTATGCATTATAGATCAGCCTACTGAGATGAATATTATTCACATTCAATCAGAATCATTATCCGACATCTTTTAAGCAGATGCTTCCAAAATTGCCCAGGTTTGTTTCTGAGGCCCTGAGGGCCTTGGCTGCACTTTTGGCAATGGAAGACATACAGTGATGATTATGCTGTGAAACTTTATCTGTGTCCAGGCCCAGTAAAAGCAAGTGATTTGTGGATATGTCAAACGTTTTGGATATTGTACAGTTTTATATCTCGTGCCAAGGGGTGCACCCAGCAATAAGCTGCACATAAAACCATTTATTGTTCTTATTTTATACTGCATGACTTTTATACACTTCGATAGTTCTTGCTTTTTGATAATACTTGCTCCCACTAAAGTCATCAAAGGCAGTGTCCTTAGAAATATGTTTTAACCACTTTTGTGTGACTACCATTTTGGGATCAGCAAATAAAGAAGAGCCTTGTGTCAGTATGGCACATAAAGAGCGTTGGCCATATGCTTGTGAGAGTCCTTGGAGGATAATACTATTTAACATGCCATCCAGCACCACAGGGGGCTTAAGAAGCAAACACATTCTTCTTTCTGACTTAGTCTATGTGTCCATCTGGTGAACGAGGGACAGAGGAAGTGAGACCAAAGGAAATGGGGAAGGGGTTGAAAAGGATAATGATGATGACTACCATTTTTCTCTCTCTTCTCCAATTGTGTATTGCTGCTGCTGTCCTGAGACCCAGCACATCTGTTCATGTGTGGGTGATGAGGCTCATCATAATCTGTGAACATTGTGACAGATTAATGTCTTACAAGGTGATTCAAGATCATGCTGTACTTGTTAAATGCAACACGCCTTGTCCTATCATGATATTGCGTGTCAAAGAAGGATGACGCAACAACTTGAGGTCCAAGAATTGTCAAGTCTGTACATAAAGTCAAAACACAAACAAATATTGGACCTCATTTTCTCCACACTCATCTTGAAGTTGAGATGGAAGAAGAATATGTGCAACTTACTGTTTGTGTGGTTGATACGCTTCACTATTTAGTCATATCTGATTAAGTCTCTCATTTTGTACCAAAACCCACAGTATTAACACTGTTATTATGTGTAGATCGTGGATAAATTAATTTTACTGAATTCAAGTGTTATTCTGGTGCATTTATGAACTGATATACATAGATATAACCCTCATATCACCAACAGTGGCAAATGAAATCAATAGCTTGCAAAACAATAGTGGCTTGTGTTCATCAGACGTGAAAGCAGAGCAGAAGAAAGTGGCAGATGAGGAAGTAGAGAGCAGGAGGCAGCTGCAGCTGGCTGATGGAGGGCTTGGTGTGGAGACGGAAAGCAAAGAAAAGATGGAAAAGCAGGAGGAAGTGGGGGGGGGGTAGGCCAGATAAGACTGAACATGTCTTCTCCTAATGACAGAATTATGACCCTGGTCCATCTGCCACTCAATCATAGCCATCCAATCGGAGCCGCTCTCCAATCGGCGCTGGTTCCGTTGGGCACTCCCATCTGTACTCGCTGCAGAATTAAGGATGTAATCAAATGCTCAGATGTCAAGGAGATGGGGAGACTCATAGCTTGGGCTCAGAGTTTGTCACATTCCCAGTATGTGTGGCAAGCGATACTGCTTGTGGCTGTGGTAATTTGATTTGTGCTCCAATATTGATGCAGAATGGAAGTTAACAGAGATCAAGCTTTCTCTTATGTCTGTTGTGTTCAGATGACTTACAGTGATCAGTAATTTAATTTTTGAGTCATGCCGCCTCTTCACTCTCAAACAACTTGCTAGTGAAAGCCGTCACATCCTAATCAGAATCTGGCAAGTTAGGAGTCTGCCATCCTATGCTTCTGCCAAGACAACCATAATGTGTGTGACTGACTGTATGTGTTTGTGTGTATGTAGCTTTTGTGTTTTTCTGTCTTAGAAGAAATGTTTGAGGAGAAGAGTTTGGTATTTTGCATGGCTCTAATCACAACTTTCTTGGAATGCATTTTGGATTGATTTTTGGCTTTTCTTTGCCACCCTGATGCACACCTGTCTGTAAATCTATGGTTAACACTGGCTGTGACGCCATTTGGCATATTTCTCTTACCATCTCTTCTTCACATTTTCTTGTCTTCCTCTGCCATAAAATTGTGCCACTGTCTTCACTGCCTGCCTGAGCTGGATGAGACCGGGGTGGGGGCTGGGGGTATTTGAATGATTTGGTATGCAGCGACAGCACCGCTCTGTTTCATTGCAGGAGCCTTCGCCTTATCTCCTTAATGGATTATGAGCAAGGGAACAAAAACATAGGGAGGCAGAGTGAGAATGATTGGACTCCCTGCAAAGGGCCGGCAGGAAACGGACTGCCGCCAGATAAATAAAACACTCTGCCTGTACATTTCCTCTGCCCCGAATCACAGATGTTATTAAGAAATAGGACAATAGGAACAGCTTGTAGTCAAGAGTCATTTTGGCTTCTGTAGCATTCTGATTTAGCTGCTTGCTGGTGGTGTTACAGATGTGTCAGCTACTCTGTTAGGCTAGGGGTTTTGTGTTAATTTGTTCTGGAGACATTAGACTCTATCTATTCCTTGTTTGTCTGCAATAAAAAGCAGGCAGCAACTGAATGTTTAACTAACCTTAGCTGTCAAGCACCTCAGTTAGCCAGTCCGTTGTCTAAATGTCGATGCATGGACGTCACAGAGGCAAATCTTTGTACATTTGTTGTGTATGGAAGCTGGAGTTTTGGCGGAGATTAGAGGTGCTAAAAAGGCTGTCTGTCCTTTTTACTTCTGTTAGACTTCTGAAATAAACTTTTTAGCACATCCTTGATTCAGTGAATGGCTGTTTTGAGTCATCATAGCTCTGCATCTGAATGATGACTCAATGACTGAATGATATCTTCTACATTAACAGACCTGTTTATTTGATCACCATCAGCTGCAGGAAATCTTCTGATCAGCGTCATAAACTATGAAACTCAAACATCAAGGCAAACATTTCAAATATGTTTTACATGTTTAATATCTAATTCTAATGCTGAATATTCCAAAACTGCAGCCCTCGGTACGGTTGTGCTGGTGAACGTTACCATCATCCATATCTGTTGGCTGATATTGACTACTGAGCACTATACCATCCTATCATCGGGATTTAAAAGACCCTCCATCAGAGAGCACAAATAAGAGTAGTGTGTCCTCTGAGAGTTGCTGTAAGACACAAATTTTTGGCGTTTTGACATGCGGTTTGAAAAGAAGTTTGTTGATGCTCAGTGCATTAACATTATGTTTCCATTCCATGTCCCGTTTAGTATTTTCCAGTTAGGTGAACTCAAGACACACACATTAGTAGCAGCTGTATTTTGTTTGTTTCTTTTTGTGGGCTGCTGTTGATGTGTTTCCCCTCAAGCGTGCTGTTGTTATCTGCGCTTCTTAGCTTATGTTCCTCCATAAAGCTAACTGGCTAACTTTGTTTCAAACTTCTGAGGCTCACCCTCAAACCTGGCATGGGGATGTATGTCAGCAGTGATGGGAGACAGTTTTATCAGTGGGAAACGGTGGTAACTACAGGAGTATGCTAATGAGTAATATCTGCCTTAAGGTAAAAATGCTTGAAATTCAGAAACATAGTGCCACTCCTGGACAACAATGTCATCGTCCGTCACAACAGTTCATTGTGGACATTGTAATATGCCAGGTAGCATATTTGTTTTTGCATGTTAAACTCATGCTGGTGAATAAGTAAAACACAGCACTCTGAGGCTGCTTTGCTGCCCTTTATTGATGCTGAAGGGTTATTTAGATTGAGCCGTGTGCTTGTACTGCCGAGAGTCTTGTATTTGAAATTGTATTGATTAAGAAAAGACAGGTTGGCTTGACAAGATTTGACCTTTTGGGGCTTTTAGTCCAGCAGCTATAATGTTGTTGGTATTCTGTGCTGCCTGGGGTTAAATCCAATTTGCTTTAGCCATTGGGTTTATTTTGGAATAATCCTCACTTTAGGCCATAGTTGAGATCATGTTTCATTTTCCTGCTAGTTCTGTTTCTCTGTTTTAAGGTTTGTTTCCAAGAACTCACAACAAGATTTGTTATTCTGTTTACCCTTGCAAGCACTGATGTTTGAACAGATATTTTGCTATCATTTTCTCTCCTGTCAGACATTTTTACCCTGATGATCTATGTACAGTAGCTTACTCAAACATGTGTTATATGGAGGCTGAATATACTATTATAAACAGCAAGAGCTAATGTTATGTTGTTGTAAACATGTAAACATGCAAACACTGCTGCTTTAGTATTATTTAAGAAACATCTAATATTCTCACAGTCTTGACAGGAATGTTCTATTGTGTTTTCACTTGTTTACTCAGTTTAAGGCATGACATTTTATAGTTCAGCCTGTTGCTTCTGTTACTGTCAGTCTTGACAGTGTGGGGCATTGTGCTGAGACTGGATTGGTTAAAGTTGTGTTTAACCAGAAATCTGACTTATTTTGGTAATGACTAGTGGCACCTGGTTTCTTTTGCAATTTTTCTGATTATATTTTCAGAGATATCCCAAAAAGTGTTTAGTCATGAATTTCACAGTTATACTATTGTAAAATGTTTTTTGTATGTATGGATTGTCAAAGTATGTGAAATGCTTTTCTGGCCTGATTCAGAATGTTACTGTTCTACTATTGTTTACCAACAATGGAAGCAGCTCATTGTTGACAATTTTCTTTCAAATCAGTTGATCTGCAATTTGGCAAGATGTGTGCACCATAGCCTTGAGTATGTTAAATAAATATTTTAGGCTGCTGTTGTGAAGTTGTGTATACTCGCATCTGTGTTGGAATAATCTCTGGCTTTAGTTTTTACAGGCACAGAACAATTTATCCTGTAGCGTTTTTCTGGGTTTATCTGTGACCCTCTCTGTGTGAGCGCTCAGATCCTTTTTCTATGATTTGTACAGTAGGAGATGAGGTATCCAGTTCAAGCCTTTTCTGCCAAACAGTTCTTCTGTGTGTTCCATAAGTACTCCAGAGGAAAAAAAAGCATTTGTGAGAGCAATAGCCTTCGGGGGTTGCGCCAAATGAAAATGCTTTTTTTTCTAAACCCCCCACACCTCACTCAAGAAGTGTTTGCTTGTTTTCTGTTACTATTGCTCTATCTTTCTCTCTCTATCTATCTCTCTTTCTCGTTTTTTACCTTTGATTTGAACTCTGACATCCAAGTCTGCCCCAGGATGTCTGTCACAAACTGCAGTCCAACGTTGTGACAATGCTTTTTTTCTTCCCGTGCCTTTTATGACCTTCTTTTCTTCCTCTTTCTGTTCTTTTTTTCTGTTTTTTCCCTTTCAAGGTCTGGCGCACCTGACGTTAAACGACCAAGGTATGGGTTCATTCCTTTTTTATTTTGGTTCTGTTTTTTTAGAGGAATTGACTCAGCCTCTTTGCCCCCAACCCCTCAAAACAGCCGCTTTCCCTCACAATTTCCTCCTCTGCTTTTTACCTTCTCTTGGTGCCATGTCCCTCCATTTCCTCCCGAATCCTCCCTCGTCTTTTTCACTCTTTTCAACATCCTCCCCTGTTGCTTCCCCCTTCTTCCTCTCCCTCCACATCTCCCCATTGTTTTTGGTTGTGACTCCTGCTTCTCTTCCCTCTCCTTCCCACCATGTCTTTGTACTTTTCTGTGACCTCCACCAATGTGTGTCCCACCCCTTGTCCTGTCCTATGGCTCACGTCCTGGACCTTCACCTCTGACCACCTTTGACCCCGACGACCTGACCCAGGGGCTGAAGGTAACACTTTTCTGCTATCCCTTCTGCTTGGGTTTAAACAAAACAAAACCAAAAAAAGAAGGAAAAAACGCTGATTCTATTGGAAATGTGTTTGCTGGTCAAAGTTACAAAAGCAAAATGTCCAGACTTCCATTCACTTAACACTTCAAGGTGAAAGTGTTGTAGAATGTGCAGAGTTTCTCATCACCACTCTGCTGACATTCCCATTGTTTGGCATTCAGATTTTTTTTAAAGGGCTACAGTTTCAAGTTCTGGTTAAACCTTATATCATATGTGTTAAACTTGAGACAATGTGTCTGCAATTGTTTTGATGTTGCTATGAAGATTGTATGTTATTTCTGATGCTTTTTTGTGTACATTTACAGCACACTTGCATCTTACACTACACAGCTGTTAATCTCTTCCACATCACTATTTTCTTTATCCCTTACACTTTCTCCTCATCTCTTGACCTTTTGACATATTTTTCAAAAGCGGTGTTTAAATCATGGGCAACAGATTTTTTATGTGAAAATGTGATGCCATTTGTGTACTTGTGCCTCCAAGAAGACTACACTCCAGTCTGATTATTAACCATCCCTCACAGTTATGTTCTCCTCATTCTCTGACCTTTCTCTGCCTCTAACCTCCCAGTGAGGACTGCCCATAGAAAAAATGTGTTAAAGCAAAGTTCACAAGAGAGAAAGGAAGTGAACAAGTGCTGTAGCCAGTGCATGTTCTGACCTTTACTGGTGTAGAGAGAGCTTCCCCTCTTCTATCCTCGTAGTCTGTGGTTCATGCAGACTTTAGTACAACCCTTTTCCCTTCCATTCTGTTTAACTGATGAAGTTTTTTTCTGATTATCTTAACATAATCAACACAGAGAGGAAAAGCTCAGGTTTAACTGGTACATTCTCTTGTTTAACCATCCGTCACCTTACCCAATATATAGTCTGAGAACTGGCATCAACATCACCACTAGGGATGCAACGGTAGAGTTTTCCCACAGTTCGGTATGCATCACAGTTTTTGGGCCACGGTAACGGTACGGTTTCGATATCTTAATATAAAACTACTCACACTAGCAAAGGCAATATTGCATGTAAAAATAATTAAAAGCAGATATAGTCAAACCACAAACCTTATTATAAAAATTTAACACTTATCTTAATTACCTTCCATAAAAAACATATGCAGTATCCAATCAAGTTAAACAGCAAACATTATTGTAGTATTGTATTGTACTGCATTGTATTGTATTGTTTGCCTTTGCGTATTGAACCTAACAGGGCGTATTGAACGGTTCGATAAAATATTGAATATTGTTGCATCCCTAATCACCACTGTCATTTTGTTTATTTATTGGATTTCAGCTGCACAAAAAGTGGAGGGAAACATAAGGAGAGTTTATATTTCAACCTTATATCATTATTAGTACAATGCAGCAGCAGAATCAAAGTCGATCTTTGCAGTGAGAGTATACATTTGCTTTGCTACCACTGCATGTGAAATGGTGCCTGGAAAATTACCAGTGGTTACATTTAATTGTTGTGCACACATACCCCAGTCTGAGTTTTATTAATTTAATGACCAAAGAAAGGAATGGAACCAGCTGCAACACCTGTCAACATGATCAAGTTCCTCCGCGTGATTACTACATTATCACATGGTTTCTCAGTAATGACGGGTTGAACCATAACCATAGTTGAACTATGCCTTAATTTTGATCTCAACTACACACCTGTGAAGTTTCATGACTGCATCAGTTATGACGCTATTGCACTGACAAAGAAAATGTCCACAGACAGACATATGAAAACCTGGCAGAGAACTCAAAACAAGGGTTGAGCGGTACCCCAAAATTTTATTTCGATCCAATACAAATACTTTTTATTATGAAAACACAGGATAGTTTTTAGAGGCAAATAACAAAATATGTATTTTATTAATGTAAAGTGAAAGTGCATAAATACTTAAAAGGTTATTATATATTATATTAATATTTATAATATAATTTTACATTCAAAAATAAATAACTATATTCATCCATTTTCATATTTCAGGTTTGAGATATATTATTTTTTTCAGTTTCATTAAAATAATTCATTTAGATAACAAGTTCCAATGGGCTCAATAAATTATTTGGATGTCTGAATATAGTATGCTATATTTAATCAGTTTGACTAAAACCTTTATTTTACTGTATATACCTGGATATTCCCTGCCTCTCTGAAAAGACTCTGCCAGTGAACTCCGTCTCAGTGTCGGGGGTCTAGGTGCTGATGAAGCATTTCTCTCCTCCTCCTCCTTTCTTCTCTGCTGCAGCTCCATGTTCTCTTTCTCGTGTTTTTTTTAATGTGTTTAAATAAGTTTGTGGTGTTGCCACAGTAGTGAACAGCTTTCCTACACACATCACGGTTTGCAACATTTTCATTTACAGCTGTGAAGTAGCTCCAAACGACGCTCCTCTTGCGTTCAGCCATCACTGCATGTCAGATGAAACTAGTGGTCAGGATAAGTGTCAGGGCGAGGTGTGCATGCAAAACGCGCTAATTGTGCACACAACAGGACAACAGCAGAGCAGTGGAGGAGCATAGAGAAGGCTTACATGTGTTCATGCGGTGGAACGTTTTTAGACAGCTTTACATAGAAAAGTCAAACTGAAACTGATCCCTTTATATCGATCCAATTGACGCTTGAATTGATCTACATAGTACGTAGTATTGGTAGAATCGATAATTTTGGATCGATCCGCCTACCCCTACTCAAAACTGCTTCTGTGGTAGTGTCCGCTACAATAGGTGTCTCCAATACCAAATTCACAATGATGATACACACACACGTGCGGACTCAAAGGTTATACCAGACAATGCTGTCTTGGCTGCCAAGAAGCTAGACCGATCTCAGTGATAACTGTCTCCAGCCATGGCACTTGAGCCATAACTTTAATTTACATTAGAAGGCAAACAAGGTGAATAATCTGCAGGCCATTAAATGTACATCACCTATGTATAACTTAAACATGTCTTCTGTCTTTGGATAATGGTACTTAATACCGGGGGGCGACCAATATGTTTTTTTTTTTTTAGTATTAGTTATCAAGGAGACTGATAACTGACATTTGGAACTGATATGCATTTACAATAAATATAAAAATTCTAGTGCCGCAATTTAGAACTTGAGATAACACAAACTCAAACACAAAGCTTTGCTGAAATTACTTTAATCATTTGTTTAATCAAAATAGAACTTTCATAGTTTAATGAAAAATAAAATTGCATTTCAGAATAATATATTATACAACGGGATTATAATTACTAATGAATTAATGTGTTAATCACTTTAATGTTGCAATGGGTTTAATTGCAAGTTTATATTTATTCCTTTTATAGTGTTGGATAGCTTAATCTATAACAGTCCATCAGTTTCTTTGTTGATTTTTATTTTAAATTACTCAGCAAAGTAACTAATAACTAAAGTTATCAAATGCATTTAGTTAAGTAAAAAGTAAAAAAAAAAAAAAAAACAAAAACCTCCATAATGTAGCAAATAGAATTTTAAGGTAGCAGAAAATAAAAATACTCAAAATACTAGTCAAGTACCTGAAAACTGTACTTGTACTGTACGGTGCCTGTCAGTGGCACAAAGCCTGCAGTGTTGATTGGCATTAACCCTAGATTCCAGAGAGACTGTCACAGCCACATGATGGCCGCGATACGGACGCCGGAACTGATCGCAGCCATTCTAGTCAATGCTCATGTTTCCACCAGCAGTGCCGCAGTACGTCTCAACAGCGTCCCAGAAGCGGCTCTTCGCTCTGCAGAGAATACGCTGCCGGTCTGTTTTGACAGAGGCGGACCACAGTCGCGTTAAGCTGAACAGAGCAGATCATGTCAGGCAGGAAGTCACACACAGGAACAGCAACACCCTGTACCGTTTCGGGATCATGTTTCACTTCACTACATCGACATTATGTCATCGAAGGATTTAAGTACGTAGCCTACTCACCCATGTGTCAAGGCGATCAAGGAGAACGTGACAAAATAAGCACAATCTCCGGAGGTCTACTGTATCAGCCGGCAGCACACTCTGATTCTGTAACGCTCTTAGTGGGATATGCAGTTGTGTGGAGGACAGAGCAAAAGTAGCGTACACGTAACGTCATAGACACGCGCCCGATGGAAACCAGGGGTTACTCGTGTGACTTGTAACCAATCAGATAGTGTTGTAGACGGGACATTAAGTGAGACCATAGAGTGGTGAATGCAGGCCATGCCAGAGGAGCAGGTGCAGCAAACCAAAGTAGCACAATCACGAAAATAAAACGCTGATACGGCTAACACTTCAAAATGCAGATAATCGGTCGACCCCTACTTAATAACACGTACATAACATATTCACATTAGCAGTGTAAGTATTTTAACACATTCTCACAAAATCCATGCTTTCCACAGTGCAAATATCAAGACTTTCAAACTTCAATGGAACATTGGGGTTTTATGTTAACCATTAACGTTAATGTCTTAATACCGAATAGTAAATATCAAAGAGGGTGGCTTTACATTCAGTAACAAACATAGGGTATTTGTCATTTCATTGATTAGTCAATCAACAAAAACATTGAATAAACACTATTTTGTGTCAAGTAAATTTCATCTTTCAAATGCCAAATGTAATGGTTCTGGCATCTGAAATGAACTGCTTTTCTCCATTAAACATTTTTTTGTTGATTCAATTTGTTTGGCTTGTGGACTAGTGAATTGGTGGAATTTGAAAATGTCACCTTTATGTACAATAAAAGATGAGAAAATTTGCCTTCAGGCTAGTCATCACCAACAATGAATTCCCACTGTAAGCCTGAATCAGTAACTGGTAAGATCAGGTGATAAATTGAGATCATCTTAATTACTCTGCTGTAATGTTTCCTCGGTGTTGCACAATATCCACTTCATAACTATCATCGTGTGAGATATTAACCAGTTTATTTCACACAAAGGTGGAATATATTTCTCTATCCCCAGCAGATGTTTGCTGTCACCAGCAGATGAATCATAACCATAATCCTTTCATCTCTATGCAGCCTCAACTCTGCCTCTTTATAGCATCTCCCACAACCTGCTGCCATTTAACTCTGATCCCTTTCTACAGTCCATTCCAAACTGGGCTTACTATTTACTCCAGCCACACCATCGTAGCAAGATGAGCACTGAAGCATGCCCTGATCTTACCATCAAACATTCAGGCTGCTATCCACCTTGTCTACAGCATAGCTGTGCATTGCCTGTAAACGCAGTGCCCACAAGCAGCAGGATCTAAACCTGAAAGGTGGCTGAGACAGAAAATGTCATAACTTTTTTTTTTTTTTTAAACAGAGAGAGAAGGGGGGGTTGGAAATGTGGAAGAAAAGGCGTACTTTGTAGAGAATAAATTGAATCTATCACAAGCACAGCTGAGCTACTTTATGTCACTGACTGAAACCCACTTCCCGCTTTTGTTAGTTATTTTCTGAAAAACTGTGGCGTAATAAAAAACAATCTCCATATAGGCTACAGTGGAGGTCTACTACATAATTCTGTTTTGAGACCAACTTAAAAGTTTTGAAACTTGTTTTTTCTTTCTATTATCTTTTTCCTAATCATGGCTAACCCATGCTAGTTTTATAACAGCTTCACAATGATAACATAGTCACAGGGTAAATAACATGGGGAACGGATGCCTTCATAGTTCAAAGTGAAGTAGCTGGTTAACTAGTTTCATCAAACAATGCCTAGCCAACGATATATAAAGATCACCCTGTAGCCAGATTAATAGTTTGTTCCCAAAGCAGAGGCTCTTAGAAAGAGAAAAATCAATAAACCTATTTGGAAAAGGCAAGAACATGAGACATGTTAGCAAATTAGATGATTTTTACTTGAGGATTTGGACACCTCTCAACATCCCAGGCATCAAATTTGTGTCTATGTGTGTCAGGATAGCTGTTTTCAATAAAAGGAAATGTTTTGGCCAGTGTTAAAAATCAGAGGCAGGTGCCTCAGCCATCACATAACCAGGCCAAGAAAATCAATGTCAGTCTCCGCTTAAACCCAAGGCTGTCCTTCACAGCTATAGGAAGGACAAATTCCAGGCTTCAGTCACTGCTGATCTCTATCTGCCTGTCTGTAAGACTGCTGCCAACCCCACACATTTGGCCACATTTTTGGAAAGCAGCAGATTATATTTAACAATGCAATAATAATCATTCTTTCAGAAGAGCTTTGACAGACAGACTCTCTGAACAATATATTATCAACAGTCAAAGTAATTGAAATAGACGGCATTCTCTGTCTGCCACTACTATAAAAACATAAATAATAAAATTTTCAGCTATCAATTCAGTGGAGAAACAAAGAATAATTCTAATGCAAAAGCATGGGTTCCAATGTAATTTCATCAGTCACAATTGGTTCATACATCCAGATGTATGGCAGATGAGTTTAGATTTTAGACCATCAAGAAATTCTGTATATGCAGCAGAAGAACAAAAGTAAACTATGCTGACCAAATTGTAGGAGGAAAAAACACAATAAAATAAAAAAAGCTATTTCAAGTTTTCCTGAAGGTAGTGTTGCTGTTGACTTTGATCAGATGTTGTAATCGAACTGCCATTGTGATCTGAATAATTATTTTGCTGGTGCAGTAGTCCCAAATGTATTTTGTGCAACATTCACAGCAATGGGGAAAAGCTCATCTGGCTCATCTTTGATTCTGAGTTTTATTTTGAATCTTACAGTTTGAGTTAGTCGCATGAATATTGTTATTCTTTTACAACATTGGGATCCTTTTTCATCCCTAAGACAACATTTGCACAACCCTTAACTTCATGTACAGTGCAGGAGCCCAATAATTTATCTTTTCAGGGGCTATATATGACAGTACCTTTGGAAAGTGCACACACATGCATATTTTAAATATATAATGCATTTCTTTTGACTATAAATTTTAAAGACATGAACTGAAAAGCTATCCCCGCAGAAAAATCACATTTTGCTTCATGCTCTTAAGGTGACTCTAACAACATAAAATCTGTCAAGATTCGTTAAAAATAGTTTTTAGCGTTTGTTAGCTATAAGTACAAAATTAGACTAATCTTAAGTAGTTGGAACTGCCCGAAACCATGTAGCTGCAAACTAAACATGAGATCTCAGTCGAACAGACTAAGAAATATTTATCACTGTCTCAACTTGATGAGACAAGGGAATACAGTATACTGTACTTTTGCACACCCACAGCTCTGAGGAAGAGTAAATAAAGTAAATAATATAACCTATATATCTAATCTTAGGTTGTATTTTATTTATTTATTGTAACATTAACAGTAAACAGTATCAATACAATGTATATGTAATGGTATCAGTTGCATGACACTCAATTTACAGTGATACTAACTGTCCATATAATTGTGCGATTTATACTGTAATGTATGTAAATATAGATGTAGCCTGTTTTCTTGGCCTATCCGTCTGCAACATATCCACGTGTTGTACTAAACAGCTGCCCTCAAGGTGTTTCGGGTCGAATAAACTAATTAAGGGGCCTTTAAATAAATAAAACTGCTGTTTCCTTTAATAGAAAAAAAAAGCAAGTTAATGGCTCCAAATTGCCAACATTTCCAGCCCCTTGGCTTCGGAATTGCAAATACTTTTGCCCACGGACCATTTGGTTTCTATTTGAATATAGTCCCCTGCCGCCACCACCACCTCCTCTTTTGGAGAGACCAGCAGGATGCATACTGGGAATCAAATTAACCAAGCCCTGGGAGATTGTCTCTTGGCAGGTTTAATGTAGATATCCTTGGAGATACTGGAGGGAAAATGAAGGGAATATCCAGCCTGATCTGTATCTAACCTCGAATGTAATGGACTAGGTCCAGGTCAAGATAACCATCTCTGTCTGAGCTCACTGAGGGCAGTTTATGGAGTCTATGTGCCACTGTGTTATGTCCAAGCTATTTAAACACCATGAGAAGTGCAGTGAAGCTCAAGCTACAAGTGGAACAGGAATTCATGCTTCATACCTTAAGTGCTATGATGTAAGTGCTAAAGGTAGGAACATACAAGTGCATGTTATGATTTTTTTTTTTTTTTTTTTGGTGGGGTGTGTGGGGAGGGGATGGAGTAATGCTATGCGGGGTCGAGGTGAAGTCTTAACAAGTGAGTCTTGAGTATTTTGCGAAAGATGGCGAGTGACTCTGCTGTCCTGACATTGGTCGGGAGTTCGTTCCACCACTGAGGTGCCAGAACAGAGAAGAGTCGCAACTTCGCTGGGCGGTCTTTGTTTGCTCTTAGCGATGGCGGTACCAGCCGGCCAGCTGATGTAGTAGAGTGAAGTGCTCGCGCAGGGGCGTGTGGTCTGATCAGTGTTTGGAGGTAGATGGGTGCAGTTCAGTTATCGGCCTTTGAATGCCGGCACCATGGTCTTGAATCTGATGCGGGCCGCAACAGGAAGCCAGTGACAGTCACAGAGGAGGGGGGTCACATGGGAGAGTTTGGGTAGATTGAAAACGAGGCACGCTGCAGCGTTCTGGATACGTTGCAACGGTTTAGTCGCAGAGGCTGGGAGTCCAGCCAAGAGCGAGTTGCAGTAGTCAAGGCGGGAGATGACCAGCGATTGAACCAGGAGTTACGTCGCTTCCTTTGTGAGGAAAGACCGGATCCTGCGGATGTTGTAGAGGGCAAATCTGCAGGATCGGGCCACCACGGTGATGTTGGGAGTGCAGGATAATCTGTCGTCGAGGATTACACCCAGGTTCCTCGCAGTCGATGAAGGCGATACCGTGACATCCTCGACAGTGACTGACAGGTCCATGTGAGGGCAGTCTTTCCCCGAGATGAAGAGGAGTTCAGTTTTACTAAGGTTGAGCTTGAGATGATGGACAGTTGTCCAAGCGGAGATGTCTGTCAGACATTTTGAGATGCGCGTGGCAACGTGGGTATTGGAGGATGGGGGAAAGGAGAGGAACAGCTGGGTGTCGTCAGCATAACAGTGGTAAGAGAATCCATGTGATGTGATTGCAGAGCCTAGTGATCTAGTGTATAGTGAAAACAGAAGCAGTCCTAGTCCTGAGCCTTGAGGGACACCAGTTTCCAGGGAGCAGGGTTTTGACAAGGAGCCATTCCACATGACCTGAAAGGTGCGTTCTGTCAGGTATGATGCGAGCCAGGTTAAAGCAGATTCAGCGATGCCAAGTTCGGCCAGAGTGGAGAGGAGGATTTGGTGGTTGACTGTATCAAACGCAGAGGATAAGTCGAGGAGGATGAGGACTGACGAATGGGACGAGGCTCACAAGTCATAAGAGATTATCAATAAAATATCACCATTAGGTTTGCTAAATTGAAACATTTTATTTCTATTGATTTTTCACATAAATATGGCTTTAAATAATCTTTGTTGTAAATTGCAGGAACACATATTGATGGGTGTCTGAGAGCAGCCTACTTTCCACTGCCCCCCCCCCCCCCCCCCCCCCTTTTTTTTTTTTTTTTGTGCAACTACACTTTTCCAGACCTCTTTTGAGCTGTGTAGAGTCTGCATGTGTACATGTACAGTACTCACACACAGACACAGACACAGTGAAATAACTCATTAAATTGGCTATGGTTTGACATGTTGGCAACCCCAAAAAAAAACGACAGAACAGTGAGGATAATGGCATAAATACAAAAGACCACAGTTGGTTGAATATTAAACCTTCTGAAAAAATAATGTGCTGGGGAGTTGGCATGTAGGCTGCGATAAATTAGCTGTTTCAGTTATATTAGAGAAAAACACTTCATGAACAAAATGCCATAAAACTCCATTTATTTATAATGTTTTAACATTAGAAATGCTGTTACAATTAAGTATTGTTTCTTTCTGATTCATGACCTAAAATATTGACCCTTTTCTACCACCGTAATATAGAGATCATCATACTGTATATTAAGGAACACTTTTGTCTTGTTGAGGGTCACCTCTCTGATGCTGTGAGAACTTTCTCCTGTCACATTCTCTTACTTGTTAAAGGTCTTTTACAATGAGAGTGGTACTGCTTCATCTCCAGCCGGCAATGTTAGTTTTCTATAGTTTGAATGGGAAGCAAGAGGGTTCAACTATTCCGGGTCATTACCAACTAAGGCTGTGCCGCAGCATGATTTGATATAAAGTGATAATCAGTATGATTCAATCTGACTAATCTTAAAGCAAGTAAACATAAATTTAATGTAATCCTTTAAATGGCTCTGCGCTGGCAACAGCCATGCCCGAGGCATTTTGTTTGTGGGTTGTCCGCAGTCTTAATAGCGTCAATGTGATATCTGAAGGATGAATTTCTTTTAGTTTTGTACAAACATCCACTTTGGATTAACTAATTAGATTTCCGTAGTCACTGTGACCTCACAGAACATATATTTGGACATTTCTCAACAATTCACTCACTAATTATGATGCAATTTCATTCAAATGTCTAATAGGATAAAATGATGGGAAGGGATGGCATTTTATATCCAGATGGTCAAAGGGCAGCTTCACTTTGACATCAAAATGTGCAAAGAAACCGTTCATGGCTATACATCACCTGTTCAAGTCTAAGATTACTTACTTAAAACTACATGTATAGGGAATAAATACCATCACACCAGCCACGGCGTCCATCAACACTTTCCCATTCCAACTCATGATTACTCAGTAGTCATTACTACATTATTACATGGGTGTTCAGTACTCATGGGTTGGACACCACCCCCCCCAAAAAAAACCATACACATATACAGGCTTACACGGGGGAAACATTTCCTGCCAGTGCTGTTGCGGAAAGTAATATATCTGCGACAGTAATGTTTTCAGGAAAATGAATGTAAGAGCACTAAACGTAAGTGTTGTTACTTTATAACTTTTTCATCATACTTCACTGTCCATCTTAAAAATTTTCAAACTCCCCTTTAAACTTTAAAAGTTTTAAACATATTGATAAAGTAGGGACACAATTCATAATCTAATGAGGGTTTAAATTAAACCTTGTTTGATCTTAAATAAGATTTATGGTGGTACAAAATTATTCTCTCAGCCTGATATCATTGAGGTAAATGTTTCATCCTTGTTGTGCATCCCAAATGATGATAGTTCACAATTTCTGTAACCTCTTCTATCCTGCTCAGTAGCCTGGGCATGGTGGGCTGTCTGGCTTGAAGCCTGCAAGACTACTGCAGAGACATTAGGCCAGGATGACAGAAGTCCTCACACAGGCAGCAATTTCTCCTGACACAGCAGCAGGCTAAAATGGATGGAGCTGTACAGCAGCCTGAATCTGCTGCACACAGTCCTCACAGCCATATAGAGAAAGGCCTGGAATGAGCAGATCTGATGCTATGGATGTACTGTGTCTATAAGTGCTACTGTACTGTCAGAATTTTAGTTACTTCCACTACAAACAAAGTTATAATACCCATGAAAAAATACGAAAAGAGGCAAAGCTCAAAAAGGTGAACAAAATAAAGTCTAATTTGGGTCCATGTTGAGACAACTGTAACAATACTGACCGTCTTACTTAAATGTGAAGTAGATTTGAAATAGGAATTGCCTGAGCTAAAATGAAAATGCATACAATTTAGCTGTTTGTACTTAAAGCCACACAAAACACAAAACTTATTTTGTGATACATATAAATAATGTCAGAAATATCAGAATCCATAGTTCATGTCAATGATGTATGAGTCAAACCTTGTTAATGGTGTAATCACAATCATAATGCTAATGCTGATCGACAGGGCTGCACTGAGGCTACCCTGTGTGACCTTCAGTGGGTCCCTTGGGTGTAGCGAATGACAGTGCGAGGTGTGTGACAGTCTGGGTCCCTCTGCTCCCCTCTCTGAGATTGATCGGAGGCCTGCATTATTTTTCCCAGGCTAGTCACGCTTTGTTATTGGCAGGCTCACTGAGAGAAACTGACAGGACACACCATACACACAGCGAACTGACACTTTTCTGGGGACTGGATGCACCCTGCTGTTCACACATATGCAAACACAAAACAAATTCCTCTGTTAAAAGGGTTCCCTTTGAGACCATGCACTGTGGAAGGTTGCTGCTCGACCAATAACAAAACTCAACCCAAACGCTTCTCACTTAAAGGGTAGTTCAACCAATTTTTTACACAGTGTGGTTACAGGTCTTGGGGAGCGCTACTGCATATGTGAAAAAGTAGCATAAAGCCTTTAGTGGCTCCAGAGGAAGCTGCATTTAATCTTATAAATTGCCTCCAGTGATATCACTCACTGACTAAAGCCTAGCCCACATGTACATGGGCATGTTAGCACCATTTCAGAAATAATATCTGTTCATACGACACACCTAAAAACGCATATCCCATGGCCATTCACGTACAGTTGGCATGCACATGTCAACAGACTGGTACTATGCTCGGTTGCTTAGCTACAGTAAATACTATGAACGAGGCAGGGAAACATGACTGCTCCTCACAGAACCTTTTTCAGATAATTTGTCAACAAAACATTATAAGCAGCCATGTTTGTTTCTCATTGTGTTATCAATGTCTGTTTGTGTCTTTGGGTCATTCCATGCCAACTCACCTAGGACCTCCCATTTCAAGGTCAGGGATTATCTTGAAAAAATTCACATTGAAACTATTAAATTCACAGGATCTTGCATAATCCTAAAGCTGCACTCAAAGTTCTTTTTAAGTTTTGAATTTTTGAAGTTTGGCGCTCAGAGCTAAATTTCAGCTTTTTAGTGATTCTTTGTATGTGCATTCTAAACCTCACTAATTTTTTATTTTATCATTGGATTGGGTTGAAATGTGTCCTGAACATACAAGAGACCCTAAGGAAACTTGGCAACATTCATTCATTTAAATAGTTGTTGCTGAATGGTTACAGCCATTTTAGAATATTCATTTAAGATAATCCTTTATTAGTGTATTATTTATCATCTTTTATACCTTATTAGTCCCATAACAGGGAAATATCTCCACTAGTTTTCACTTCCTTGCAACCTGTGTAGTATTTCTATAGTTCTATCACGTCTAGAAATTAATTGGTCCATCATAAAAAAATTTAGTGCCACAGATTTTGTGAAATATAGCTTCAGAGCTGAAAAACACTGTAGATTTTCCCATGAAGGATTTTTTTAATTTACTTAAAACTTTAGAGTGTGAAAGTGTTAATATTCATTGAATGTGTATAAAAAATTCAAAGAACTTATGCTGCTCCTTCATCGTTTATGAGTTGTTGTTTTTTTAATTAGCCAATTTTCGCATTTTTCTAAATTAATACTATACAGAACCAACATTTGGTTGAAAGAGAGTGAAAACTAATGGAGATATGATTTTTTGAAAATGACAGATTCTATATTCTGGTAAAAAAATGGCTTCCTGTTATTAATTTTATTACTTTAAACCTTGATACTCAAATATCATAACACATACTCTACATGATACAAACAGAGATATTTGAAAACGATGAGGCAGACATACACATTTATCACTGTTTCTTGCTTTCCAGACATGAACATTGAAAGCGGAGTTTCTGAAAATCTTAACCCTGGAAGAAGTTTCCAGGATCTCAGTTGTTGGCAAAATGCTGGGCGTGTGTACAAAAGGCCAAAGCACATAGAAAGAGCTTTTAAGAAATACCTATTTACATGTGGACAGGGTCTTAGGTGCAATTCGGGTAATGTGGGCATTTTGAAAAGCGTCCGTTGGTCTCATTGCACTCCTATAACACTGTTGGACTCATTTTTGACAGTTTAAAAACAAATGATCAAATTCAGTACAGTGGAACCAGAGAAACATCATCTTTCATCCCACACATTCTTGTTCTCTTACATAACCTGTTGCCTACATTACCCACAATGCAACTTAGCCACTTAGTGACATCACTGGAGACAATTTATCTGATTACATTCAGCTTTCTCTGGAGGTAAGGCTTTATACTACTTTGGTAACATATGCAGTAATACTCCTAATTTTACTGTGTAAAATCAGTAGAGATAAACTTTAAATCATAGTATCATGTGTTTGACTTTGAAAAGGGGAGACTCTATAAGCCTAGAAGGAGTAACATGGTTTCGGAGTACAATGCCAGTAAGAACTAAAATGGCTCATGCAAACATGTGGATCATACACATGTATGTCAATGGTTCAATGTTAAATCATGATGTTGGCATACATTGTCATTAATATCAGCTTTGCTATAGAAACATGGATTTTATTAAAGTTTGACAAAGCAGTGCAAAATAAAGAGGATCAGAAAACAGACCGGCTCTCAACTGTTGAATGGTGAATAGTCAGAATACAGGAGGAGTAGTGTAACAAAGTTTATCCTGTTTTGTTTGTAGTAGATGCAAATCTATCAAAAAGTAAAATATGAAAGGGATAATGCCTTCCGAGTTGTCAATTATCAGGAATGAATGGATGCCTCAGTGGGTGTTTTCCTATTTTGATCAAAATATTAAGTTTTTAACAAGCAATAGCTCTGTTTCCCTGCTGTTAATTGACACCCTGCAGCCAGTCAGAATGAAGTATTTAAATGACACCTTCTCCTCTTTATCTCCTACAAGGAAGTCAATTAACCTTGACTGAATATGTCTGGCTAAAGGTGGTATTTACCCAACTATAAACAATGATAAGCAGATGTAGAAAAAATAAAACCTAAACCAGACTTGACTTAAACCAAGAGGATTTAGTTTGAGTTAGCCTGATTTATGTAAAAAAGAAAGCCAAGTCTAGAGTCAGGTTTATAATATTATTGAAAGGGCAAGCAAAACCGAATTGATCCATTGAGGTCCTACTGTATGTTAAAAGTAATTACAAATTGGATGTTTATTGGGCTTTAGCCGGGTTTGACCATTTTCAGGAACAGAACTGGTAAACCAGTGTAAATTGTGATGTATTCAGGGCTGTGAGTTTAATTAATGTTTAGAAGTCGTCAGTTAGAAAAAAAACAAAAAAAACAAAAAACACAATCTTGTCTGTAGATTTAAAACCAGTATGCATGCACAAAAAAAGTACTCCCACATTCCTGAGATCTTCTAAGGCAAATTAATTGTAGTAGATCTTGGCATGATCCATTTCAGCTACTTAGATTTTTTCCTTTCAAAGAAAAACAAATGGATGTCTGAAACATGGATGTATTAAACGGAAATGCCATATTAAATTTAATAGTGTAGAATTAACTGTCATCATTTCCAGTTTCAAGTTAAGTCACATGAAATTGTCAGGTAGCATGAAACCCCTATCTCAAGAAAAGAACTCTGACCACAGGTGAAGTTTGTAGCATACAGGACAGAAGAATGGAACACAGTGCACAAGTGAAAATTATGCATGTAATCATTTCGCTCTTAAGTTGGGTGCTAAATACCTACCAATCCAAGCGGATATATTAGTGTCTTAACAAACGTGCGTTAATATCTCTCAGAAATATGCAGAAATACATTTAAAATTATTAAACAATTAAAACAAAACAAAACATTTTTTAGAAAGTAGTTCAACCCATGAGTGAAATATGTGTATGTAGTATGACTGTGGAGCATTTCTAGCTGAGGTTACACTCCCACCCACTTGTTCTTGTTCACCGACTCTGGGGTCAGTAGTAAATCAAAGTAAGAGGAAGCATCACTTACCATTAAATTAAATATTGTCTGTGGATTATTCTTCCAGCTAATCAACCTGCTCCTGAGACTCAGAGCTACTGGACAGCGAGGATCAAGACCTAAAGTTAGCATCAATTAAAGATGGGGTAAGCGTTTCTGGAGAAAGATATGAGTGTTATTCCAGGATTTGGTTGGTGGCTTGGTCCAAGCCACAAATGTTTATTGTTGAGTCTAATTCTCAGATCGACATCCTGGGAATGGACTTGACAATCAACTATCCCAAGTCCTCAGCATGTGAAGACCTGAGAATTAGACTGAACATTGAACTCCATTGTTCTCCAGAATCGCTCACCACACCTTTTAAAACAATCTACTCCATGACACTTAAAAACTATATGTTCATCTTATAAAATTGTTTACCAAAACACACAACAAGACAACTAGTGCAGCTTTAACTTTATGTTGGTGCTGAGTTAAAAAAAAGACAGGATTTACTTAATATATACCATGCAAAATAATCTCATAAAAATGGCCATATCCTAATTTCTGATTCATATTGAGATCAGTGGTGGGTAGTGTTACTTTTGTAAGTATCTCATTGTATTACAAGATTGCTGTAAGAAGTAACTGTTACATTAAGAAAAGTTCCTTGTCAGAGTATTGGCATTTCCACAAATGAAAACCCCTTTACGATTCATTGCGCATGTTGCTGCTTATATTTTCTAGAGGATGAACACTTCCTTTAAATGTATTGACTCTACTAACATTGAATTGCAGTCTACAGCCCATAATCTGTAACTCTGCAGGCTAATAATAACAGGAATGACAGACGCAAAATCCTCTTCAAAGCTCTTTATTTATTTACTTACTTTTTATTTGATTACAGAACAAAAAAAATTGGGTGGGTATAGGGGCGTATTTAACCCATGTACATGGTAGTAAACAGAAACTGAGGGAACCTGACAGGGACCAGCTGCGCAGCCTTCTGGCTGCTAACAATCAGACAGCGAATTTCGCAAAGACATACAGATTTAGCAGCTGCCTCTATGAAAGCAAGAAAATATAGGCTCGTATGGCCCCTACAGTACATCATGCTCTGGCCATCTTGCTAGCTGAGTTACACCTGCGCACTGACACAACACAACCGTGCTGGCTGACTGCATATTGCCTGCCAAGAAGTCAAAGAGAAATGCATTAGGGATTTTCTTTGTTTTCTTTTTTTTTTATTTAGCAAAATTCTTACAGTAACATTTCTTATTCAAAACCATAACTAAATAACATTAATACAATTGCAGAATTAATGCGTTAGGTTACTTGATACAACAAATAAAGAAATCTGAGTACTTTAATGCATTACTTTGTAAAGCCCCAAACACCAAAAGATACAGCCCTGAGAAGCATGCATGTAGTCATATTTACTTACCCTAAACGATATGCACTGGGGCACTTTAGGGTTGAACTAACTTACCTTGTGTTATAGCACAAAGCTAACTAATATGAACTGAACTGGTGCTCTTACTGACTTGTGGATGCACATTAGATATTGACTGAACTAGGCATGGGGTGATATGAACATTTTATTTCACAGTTATCCTTTCCAAAATCATTGCGATTCACAATATTATCCAGATAATCATCAAAATATACTTTCAACTCTTATAAAAGTACTAAAATGTGCTGAAATCACATTATTTTACATTTTGTAAACATGCACATATTAATTATTTCATCACAGATAGGACACACACTTTTTAGGGAACACCCTTTTTATGAATAACAAACAAGCCATTCAGCAAACAGAGCTAGACAGTGGTCAGGGAAATGGGAGTGCAAATTGCCTTCCTTCAGTGGTTTCTGCAGGTGGGCCCCTCATCTCTGTCATTCTATAGTTTGGTATCCATTGTATTTCCACACTTTACTTTTTTTTGTGGGGGATACAATGGTCAAGCCAGACCTTCAGCCACGGTGACAGGCTGATTGTGCAGGGACTGGAAAGATGCAGGCTCCCCCTTGTGACAGTGTAAGATATCAAGCTAGACAGCTTTTTCAAGTCACTCTTGTGAGGATAGTCATGATTATTCCAATTAACAATCATCCCTATAATAGAAATTCATCACGGTCAACTTATTCTGAGTGTCTTTTATCATGATTTGCGTGAAATCTTTTATTGTCCCATGTAGGGTGAACCTTTTACTTTGGAAGAAGATTAGTTGTATTCAAAATTTTGTTTGACACCAACTTTAGGTTGTGGAACAAGTGCACAAATAAATGTAAATAAAATAAATACAAAAATAAATACTTAAAAGTTCCATAATTTTCTAGGCACTAACGGACACAGATGGAAAGGAAACGACAAATATATCTAACTATTGACCCATTAATGGATAGATGATATTAACTCCTTGATTACAACATGGGCCTACGCTCAGTGCAGTAGAGCAGATTCAGTCATTTTATATATGTAGCTGTGGCCCTCTATCTCTTTTTCTTTAATTGTGTGACCCTTAACCCCCAATGCGTCTTTACCAAGATTCAATGGATTTTTAAAAAAAAAAATACATTTGTAGTACTTTTTTAGAAGGGAGCTTAATTGAATTTGGCCCATGGGGCATTAATCTTGGGGCTATGTGGTCAGAGGCTGGAAATTGGATCCAGGTCATGTTTTTACATGTTGTAATTAAGGTCACCAGGGGCAAGAGAGGGAGAGGGAGGGAATGTAATGGGGTAGGAAGGATGTAGGAACACATGAGGTTGAGTAGGAGATAGAGGAAGGACTGAAGAAGAAGTAAGGAATTGGGAGACGTTAGTACAGCTGTTGTACTGTTGATGCGCGGTAAAAGAAAAAAGGACATGAAAAAATAAGGAAAGATTAGAGCAAAGGGTAGGAGTCTCAAGGAAGAGCAATGGTGTATTTACAGACCAGTTGAAAAAGTGAGGGCTGGGAGAGGTCTATGAAAGAGGGATGAAGAAGGGAAACAAGATGATTGTAACATATTTTCACTGGGTATTGCCTGACCAAAGGTATTTTGCTATAACAAGCAAAGGCCAATGAGTACAAAGGCTTTTCAGAGAAATAAAACCCCTCTCTTCCTCCTCTCTTTCTGCTTGCATCCCTCTGTCTGTTTTTGTCTCACTCTTGTCATCCTCTGCTTTCTTTCTATCTCTCTGTGTTTCTGGCTGTCTCCCTTTCTCTGTTCTTGTCTGCTCCCCAAAGAGACAAAATCAGGCGGTGAGGGGAAACTGATGAAGACAGGGATATGTGGAAATGGAGAAGGGGACAGGGAAGTAGGGAGAATGAAGAGATGAGGCCCATCAGGAGATGAGTGTAACAGGAGTAGAATGATAATGACCATTGAGCGCTTGCTTTCAACTCTCTGTCTCTCCATGGTTGTAGTGTCACAGGGAAAAATCTGCAGAGCATGCATGTACTGTAACGTCTAATCTAGTCCCTGCCTACACATGGCCTCTGTAGTCTCCTACTCAGTTCAACAATACAGATGCTGCTATAAAATCCTTGAGGGACCAGGAACTCCCAACAATTACCACAGGCAACATCAAAGGGATCGCACACTCATCCAATGAATCATCCCCTTCTATGACACACATACACTCATACACACTTACTGAGATGAAACAGTCTTGCTTCATATCTTATTTCTACAGTCTTAGTATTGTTCGATTACATAAAGCTCATGAATACTCACTCTATGATAAAAGCATTTTCAGGCGACGAGTTTAGAGAGCCAAGAGTTAAAACCATGCTCTTGTACTGCACTCCCTCTAATGTTCTCTAAGCATTTAAATGTAGAGACTGCAGCAAAATTGAAAGCTGAATAAGTAAATTTTAGTCCGTATATTTAATAGTCTTTTCAGAAAAAAAGAGGCTCTGGCTGGCTGACTAGAATGAAATGTAATGAACAAAAATAATCACTCTCCCTTTCACAGTTTTTCTCCCTCTGTCCTGGGGAAAATTATATTTCTGCATTTAGTAAATAAAAAGAAAGAAGGGAGAGCTAATCTCTTTGGTGGGAGAGTAGGAAGGACTAATGAAACATGTTGACACATGTATTAGAGGCTGCCATAATTGAATAAGGGGATTTGGTAGAACATTATTAAGATATGTGGGGATTTAAAATGGTAGAGAACAGAGGCAAGACCAACTGAGTCAAACCAGCGCAGAGAAACATCTTTAAGTTGTCTTTGCAGGAAGAGAGTTCCCTTTCTATGTCCATATTTTAGAGTTTTGTTCTACTTTACTGAAAATACATCTTTGTGAACTACAGCCGGTATCTCTAGTTCAATTAAATTTACGAGAAAGCCAAGTTAGTTTCCATTCACATTGATGGTTTCATTGATGACCTTGACCCCTCTCCAGAACCATAAAATCAACTGTGCACAGTAGAAGAATAAATATGCAATCCTGTATTTAGATTGTTCACATTATGTATGTATATCTAGCGATTAAAGCAACATAAATCAAATGTGCAAAGCAAGCTCAATTGCATGGAATGTGTCAATTTAATAACTGGCCCAAAATGAAATAATGCTATGCTAACATATCTTATATTATTAAAGATGTATTGATCACACAGCAGTAAATGTACAGAGTATGAACCTGCTACTTCCTTGTCTCTAAGGGTGCCACTATCACTATTTGAGTCTTTGATTGAACTGCAGCAATAGCTGTGAAATAGTAGCATTCTTTCTATACCTACCTTCAATCGGTCTAATTCAAGTTGAATAAAAATAACTTTACCCGAAGCTGCAGGTAATAAGTGGTAATATTGTTGCCAGTGTGTGTAAATGCTTCCTGGCTAGATTATTGGTTTCAACCTGTGTTGTATGAAAGCAGAATAATGTGATCTTTAGAGTTATGATTGAGCAGTGCCAGAATCCTTATCCACCATGTGGGAGGCCTAACTTACACTTCCAGAAGAACAACAAAAATGTTGTGGACGGTCAATGACAAAACATGTCATGCTCCTATGACCAAATGAAATTATAGCCAGGGATAATGATTAAAACATTTTTTTTGCAGGATGTGGCATTCCATAATTTAAAAGCAAAGTATAAAGGTCCCTCTTAAAAACATTGTGCAAGTTCTGCAGCTAAAGAAAAATAGACTTACCATAGAAAAATATTTTGTTTTTCACGTCTCTGTGGCATGTATTGTATGAACGGTTCAGTGTGCAATAATGGTGCAAAACTACACAAAATTCACAGTTTGGTATGCACTTTGGTTTTCAGGTCAGGGTTTGGGTTGCTTTTAGTACTGCAGCAAAAACCAAAATAACGTTTTTTTTACATTTTTTACATTTTTTTTTCATTCAACAGTGGCCCATTGCCCATAATTCTTAACTCCTTCTGTAACAGTTAAGTCACTCAAATACTGGCATTTGTCAATAAGACAAAGTAAATAGGTAACACAAATGTCAGTGATGCTTCATTGCAAGACTTGTTGAAAATTTCTGAACAGCCGCAGCTTGCACTCGTTTATACAGGGCACTAACAAAGGACTGACTAATATCTACATGTGAAGACACGTTGTAGCAGGGCTTAAGCACTTTAAGACCAAATGCTGAAATCCTGTATTCTCAATAAACACTCCTATAACTTTAGTTATTGCTTTAGCAGAGTCTGAATCTGAGGTGAGAGGGTGAGAGATGCTATGAGGACAAGGACTTGCCTTCCTGTCTGTTTTGTTTTGTTCCGCTTGTTATGCATTTACACATACACATACTGTATGTTTGACAATAACCATGGTCCATTTTTGCAACAACTTACTGCAAAACCATAATTCTCCTATACAGTGGGTCTGAATGTCATGGGAGGATCCCCCAGCTCTGGTCTCCCATCTGTGTTTTTAATTGTAATGGCAGCAACAGTACCTGAACTTGATTAACTGAGCTAAGTCAACTAGCATGCTATAGCTGATAGGTGATAATTGATGCACTGCCAAAACTTTCTCGATAAAACTTCCTCTCTAGAATATCAGTCCTGTGTGCATTAACATAGACATAAATAGACTACTTTGCCTGTAATTGTTTGGATCACAGGCCGTACCAAAACTGAGCAAGTCTCATACCAAATGATTTGGGATAAATACACATCATTCATTACACCCTGAGTGTACAGTAAATTGATGTCGCATAACAGATTTTTTTGGTTGCATAGTAAACTCCCACAGTGCAGCTTTAATGGTCACACATCCATTTAACATTGCAACTAGGCATTACTCCAGATGTACCATCAAAGTAACTATAATGACACATAGTGATGAAAGACAAAAAAATCACACTACTACATGCTGACCAGTTCAAACCACTGATTAAAGGATATAAGACAAGAGCTTTTACCTTACTAATGGTGCCCCAGCTGACTTGTCATGTACCATACTGTAAGTGTGCTCTGTCCTCTCCCCGCTAGAGTTTCAGTCATATGGGTAATTAGTAGATATTCACACACTTCAAAACCGTGTTTCTCGCTCACCTGCTGTAATCCCCCACTGTGTGTCATTTTAATAATTAGATATACTAAAGGTGGGAAGATTCATCTTCATGAGTTACAGGACAGTAGATGTACGCTTAATGGCTAATGAATGTCCATAATTGACCCTAGGTTGTGAACGATGCTGCTATTTGCCAACAGCATGGTGGACACAATTAGTTCACATCAAAATTCTATTAAACTGAACGGTGTGAATTTACATTTAAATATCATGATTTAAATGAAGTAGGTAACAGTTAATTATATTAATTAACAGACTGGTAAAGACTAATTAAAACAATGACTTAACTCTGAACATAACAAATCCAATAAATATGTGTTGAAAGGCTTATTGCTGTATTTTGATAAATGAGCATCAAAGGAACAACATATTTAATGAAAGACAAGTTAATATGATAAACCCTAATTCTGAGGCTTGCTTCATAAATTCCTCAAAAACATAAAATGATCACATGACTGTAGAGCATTTTTATTAAAAAATGCCTGATTTAGAGCTGTAGACATTTTAACAATATCCATTTAATCTGAAAAAGTAACACTGTGAAGACAGTGGAGTTTAATAAATGTACGTGGAGGATCTCATCTGATTATGCAAATGTAGTCTGAAACCTCGAAACACGATGGCACAGCTCTCTAAGTAGGAGAGATAGCTCGGCATGTTGCAGGTCATAACCTTTCCCAGCCGACGCTGCAGTTTGTAATTCCTCTCCAAACGTTTGAGGAACGACTCACAAGGACCTTGTCCTCCAAATGACTCCTTTCATGGGACTGATCAAAGCTACCTATCTTATCTCCAAATGGGCTTAATTGGGCAGATGATTTGTGTAGTGAAAGGTTTTAACATATTACTGAGGCTTGGTGAACCAAAATAATTCCCCCTAGTTAATATAAAAAGCCACTGCCAACTGTCTGGAGTGCTTTCAGTGCATTTGCTGTGTGCTCTCTATATCAAGGTGAGCTGTCGAATAAGCCAGACAGCAAAGTCCCTTACCAAGGTTACCAGCAATTCACAGGTTTTCCTTTTTAAAAAGAAGAGTTATCAGTTCATTAGCTGGTTTTGATACAATCTTACATGACACTGCTTTTAGCACAGGTAAGATTACCTGTTATATTGTGTTCTTAAATGAACAAAGACAACTTTTATTCCACAGTATATTTCTGTAAAAGAATGCATTCACATCTTTTTCTTGCAATTTAAAAGGAAAGGCAGTTAAAGGTTGATGCAGCCTCTTTGAATCAAACATTTTACACTGGGCAAAATACTCTGCCTCAATTTTGTCCATTGCTAATTTTAAGAATTCACAGGGCAGTGGGTGGTTATGTGCTCGCTGGAGCATACAAGCGGAGGCAATGAGGCAAGTGGAATAACATTAGAGCCCCTTGTTTGAAACTGCAATCCACAGAGCAGGTAGATGGTGGAAAGGAGGAGGAGGGGGGGGGGGGCATTTGTGTTCGCGGCTATGATCAAGTGCCTAACTAATGACTGTTGCTCCAAATGTCAGCAGAGACGTACTACCTTGGCTACCTTGATGCCTTCATAGCTCACATCACAAAGGAAATATCAAATTACACGAGGAGATCAAAACAAGGGCTAATTTTCTCAGCAATCACCAGTGAACATAGATATTATAAGGATACACAGGGGTGGTGGGATTGAGGAGGGGGATCTGGACGAGGAGCGAAATCAAGAATTATGACATCAGTTGAAACCTTAATGTTGACTGGGTGCTTTAATGTCAGTTGAGAACAAAAGAGATGCTGTGTTAGTTACTGGACTGCTTATACATTTCATGTGGCTATATGTGCCACAATCACAGATAAATAGCAGTAATATCTTATTCATGACTGTGAGCATAATTTACATTCCCAATTCCCAAAGCCAGTTTGCAGGCATTTTTCATTCCTATGACATTACAGTATCAAGTGCATTTGCTTTTAAAAGAACAAAAGACTACTTAAGAACAGTACATATTATTATGCCTGTGACACTATATGCAAACAGAATAGTCTATGACTTCTGAGATCTTCACTCACAGTTCTGGGTTGTTCAGAGCTGTCAGAATTGATGTGCACTCAATTACAAATTACACTTGTCTCATTCCTTTGGAATAAAATGAGGAACAATGCATTTCCAGAAGATATCTGCTTCCACAAGTAACTATGCAGTTGTTTCACCTGCACCACTCTCAAAGCGCCTCTGTGTGAGCATATAGATTTTTACAACAATGCCCTCCTGAGGAAATTTAGAGTAAAAACACTGTACAGGCAGTGCTCATTCAAACTCTGTATCTGTACATCAGTCATTCTCTCTGAGTGTCCTCTTTATCTCTTTATATCGGACTGCATCTGTTTGTACATTTGTCTGACTGTTCAGCTAAATAGTTTGATTCCACATTGCCTTTTCAGTATTCATACAGTACAGGTATATAAATAATTATGGTCATGCCTAGTTAGAAATGGTTCATTCCCAGCTAACCTGTTGTGTTGGGACACCAATTAAGGGCCATACGTATAATGTATATGTAATGTCTTTTTTAAGGGAGTGATAATCTGACTCCAGTCTGATTCTGAAGACACAGGAGAGTTCTTGTCATTTCAGCCTGGGCCCTGAGCCTTTCTGCTGTCTTTCTTTACTAAAAAGAAATACAATGGGGAGTATGATGAAGTTCAATAGCAGTATAAGGCTTTAGAACATTAACCAGAAACAAAGAAAAAAGTTACAATTTCAAATTTTCTGACTTGACATTTATTCTTCCCCTGTCTCAACATTCTACTGAAATTGGAAAATTATTCCTTTTCTACTTTATTCTTCATCATTAATCATCTTCTTACAATAAGTCTGTTTAGTTTATACATGGGAGATAGGCTGATTCTGTTAAAAGGGAATTATTTCTACAACCTAGATTTTTATAAAGCAAAGAACGGGCCATCAATATTAATTTTTACTAATTATTCACAAAAAGGAAACCATGTTATTGTAGTTTTGATGGCAGTTTAAGGAGGTGTGCAAATGCAAATTTGGAATAGTATTATTACATTTATCCAGAAAAATCATATTGATTCACTGGTATCAAGTATAATTCATAGTTTCACTGTTAAAAATGGCCCTAGGAATCACACTTTTTATTGCATCAGTTTTACTCCTCAACAAATCATCATTAATTTACATGGCACTCTGCAAAGTAAGGGAGCATGTGTGATTAGATTAAACACTAGTTTAAACAACAAAGACAACAAGACAAGACCACAATAGGAACACAAGCAGCAACATTAATGTTTTCAAAACACAAAGACACTAGCTACTTACTAAAAAACAAGCTAAAAGATACTAGTAGTGCTAATTTAAGAAACGCATTTGCATCCAGCCGTTTATCTCCACACAGAATCCTATTAGTTAATTGGGTAAATGCCAAATGCCTGTTACTTAAGATTTATGTGAGTTCTCCAAAGAGAACGACCAGCTCATATCCTAGTACTACAGTTCTGCACTGAGGAAATCTCAATTTTAGTAAACAGATGTAGCTGAAATTGCTATAGAGCTTTTACACTTTATGAGAGACATTGTGTCTCCATCAGAGGTAAATACTCAGTTGAACTCTGTAATGAAACACCCGTAGTTGGTGAATGGATTAGATGTGAACACATATCCTTTTAGAGAACAGTTGATACAGTGATGAGAGGTTTGCTTTTTTTTTTTCGTCGTGCACAAGTTAATGAGATTTGGGTCGTTGCCTTCTCCACTCCACTTATCCCATAATTCCTGCCCTGCATCCACATGTCTGATCAAATTGTCTCAGCTAGGCAGTGCTGATAAACTTATACCCAAGATTCTGTTACACTGTTTCACTGCCTATTTCTTGCCTAAAAAGCTTTCATAAACACATTTTGGTATACTATGTAGCTGCAATCGGGAAAAATTGGGACCCAGAAGTTGTCACCATATTGTTACCGAATGTTGAAACAGACCCTAAAAAAACTCAGATCAAACTGTAAAACAAGGCAGAGCTACCACCCTGTTCAATTTCTCACCTTAAAAATTTTCAGAAACATCATTTAGTGTACTGTTAAGCCGTAATACCATATAATTTGTCACTAGCTGGCTGCCTATTTATTACCTGTTTCAAAACTGACAGTGAGCCAAAACCAAGCACCCCCCAACTTGCAGTATGTCACCCATCAGTGCGAGTTTTTATTGGTCTGGTATGACACAGTGCATTGTGGGTGTTGAAGGGTTTCTACCTTTTGAGCAAAAGGGAATGACACAACCCTTTTTTCTGTTTCCTCTGGTCATGTAGCACTAATTTCAAAAACATTTGTGTCTCTCGACTACATAGACATCCCAATTTTATGGAAGGGCCGTCTTTCCACCAGTGAAATACTTGTTTAAGTCTTGTTGAAATAAATATGTGTAATGCCTTATTAGTCTGCCAACTCCTGGGAGCATGTTTAGGGTGCAACCTCACTGAGTGAATATCAAATACCATCACCACCATTTGTTAATCGGCTGTTACACAATCACTTTGACCCAGCCAATTAATTGGTAGATTAATCAACTTATACTAATATTAAGTGAATAATTTAATCAAGCAGCAGGGCTTGGCAACAGTAACCGCAGACCATTAACTCGGGTAGAGCATTACAGCTTTAGTCCAATCACATCTAACAGAACAAGCACACTAATCATAAAGGAACAGAGCGGAGGCCTTGATAGCGGACCACTCCAGCGTTTACAAAGCACCCTTCTTAACCCCTCACAAAGCAGCAATGCGTACTGAAATGTCGCTGCTTTGTTAGACCCAGGAGAGCCTTCAAAGTGCCCTTCATGTCGTTATTTTACCCTTATGCACAGACAAATCACACTGTGCCAAATCCTTTATTTTCCCTTTTAAATACATCCTCTTCATTCCCTTCCCTTCTCATTTATCTTTTTTCTCTTGTCTGCCTTTGTGCAATTGGCTGGACATTTCAAGAAGTCTATGGCAGGCATCCTACAAATTACTTAAGGCGTTCATTTTCCCAATCAGGTAGATTTTCCTAACTAGTTTCAAATGACCAGGAAGAATGTGCACCAAATCCAACCGAGCAACTGATTAAATCTGTATATCATACAGATAATAATCATCTAACAAGATTAAACAATTGAAAAGGCAACACATGCAGATGTTGAGGCATGACAATTATCCTACAACATGTAATAAGATGTAATTACTGTGACAGGGGTAGACTGTAAAATTGTATGACTATTGTGTTTGATGATTGTATTTTATGTAGTGTTTTTTTTGCCTTTAGTAATTATAGAGTAATCATCTGTTTACAATGGTTTTGTTTGGACATCAAAAAAATTCCCCACTCAAATCTACATTTTTGTTCTTGTTTTATCATAATACAAGTGTCCTCTTCGACAAAAACAGTATTTTAAAAGATGAGATTGACATTTTAATACCCGACTGTGGATGCCATGTGAATCAGAAATCTCTCTTGGTGTGCCCATTTCATCATTTATCCTTGTATATAATCTCCATTTTCCAAGAAAGAAAAGCATTTCAAGTCATATCTAGTGTTAAGCGTTCATGTTTTGCTCTTGACTGACGCGCTCAGACGGTTTCAATGGCAGGCTAAAATTACACATTGTTCTTCTGGGTGCTTTCTAATGGCAAATCGGGGAGCACTTTGGTGTTGTGCAATGAAAAGAAAACAAAGCATTTAATGAAATCAGCAATCAGATGTGGATGTTTTTCGAGTGACGGTTTTGAGAATCGAGACATAAAAATGAGCTCCTTATAGAAAGAAGCAGAAAGCAGGCCTAAGCTTTGGAGGCTGTAAACACTGACACTTCATCAACTGAAAACCCCCCAAAAAAGGAGTCACTCTTTCACTGCAAGCCAAGAAAATGGTGTTCACAGTGAATATTGAGGCATTTGGTAGAGGTTACTGTTTGTATACTATATGCAGCATGTAGCCTTCATGCGTGTTTGCCATGTTTATATGTGGATGTGATGTAAGTGTGTGTGTGTTTGTGTGTTTGTGTGTTTGTGTGTGTGTGTGTGTGTGTGTACTGTCAAGGAGCACTTGAACCAGAGGAGAGGTATGGGCTGAGGGTTGCAGAAGGGGATTTGGTGAATTACCAGGCTGCAGCCTCAGCATCGAGTCCAGAGGATTAGAGCAAGGACTGGGGTCCTGGAAAGAGATGTGCAGACGCACTAGGAGAAGGGGATCAGTGTGTGTGTGCGCATGTTTGTCTGTGTGTGTGAAGCATTGGTCAAACACTGGCTTCAAGCACCACCCAACAACTAAGCGGTACTGTGTCATATCACAAGCAAGCACCCTCAAGGTCACTGGGATGCACAGAAAACGTGATGTCTGATGTGCCAGTTGAAATAACTGCACTGATCTATCACACCACTCACACTTTTGAATGCACACTGGATTATGGAGGACATGTGCGAATTCATTCTGACTGGATGAAACACTTAGCTCTCTACATGAAGTACACATATGTTTTGAATTTTGGTAAGAGCTTTCTCCCTTCCTGAATACTTATAAGTAGAAAGGGCTGCAACACAATAACAGAAGGATGTCAGATTTACATAACTGCTTTGTACTGTGTATGTCCATAGGGTACATACAATAACTCCTTAATTAGTCAGCCAATCGCAAAATTTTTTTCACCAATCAGCTACTTCCTATGTAAAGAACATGCATATGCCTGACAAATGCTTTGTTATATTCAGACTTATTCTTATTATGTTTTTCCTTCTCAAACTCATTTTATGACTTTACCCCTTTAAGTCACTGCGACATCTCTCGGTCCCACACTGCACTCAAATAGGGCTAAGATGGAATTGCAACCGCCGGTCTTATTTTCTCCTGGGAAAGATACTCAAGCCTGCTGCCCACTGAGGGTCCAAAGGACCAATGGTTTCTCAGAAAGCCACTTTTGCTATTAACCCAACCCAGTTGCTCAACTGTGTCACCGTTACCTGGCAACAGGGCTTTCTCCAGCCTTCTGTCGAGGCAGCAGGAAAAAAAGAAAGTAAAAATGCATTATCGTGGTAAGATAAATCATTTATATTGGTTGAATTTTTCTATGTTTGTATGACAATCTTTATGTTTGTGAAAAGTATAGGTGTCAATGAAGAGAGAGGAGAGAGTTGAGGGAAATTTACCCAAACCTGCTTTTCAAAACGGAATTTTAAGATTTTGCATAAAGCCTATAAATAGCTGGGAAAAAAAATAAATGCAAAAAAAACTTGTGCTAGATCCCACAATATAAATTTTAAATGTAGTTTGTTTTTGTTGCATTGTACGTATTAGAATTCAAAAAGAAGAAAAAAAAAAAAAAAGATTTCATCCTCTTGTCTTAATGTCCCCTACCAGGCAGATGTCAGTAACACCTTCTCTTGCTTGCTGTCAGTCAATTCCAGATGTAGTTTAAAATGTCTTTGATTGGTCTGCTTGTAAGATGTGCCATTGTTGTTTACTGTCAGCACCATTTTATGTGCTGCCTAATGGACTACTATGTTAGTTGAAATTACTGTACATGATTCTGCCCATGCATCAAAATCAAACCAACACAGTGGTGGCCCCTAAGCTAAATGCTAGTCAAATGATAAATTGGTATCAATATGTTGAATTTGATAGTTCCTCTAGCTGTCAAGAATTAAAACTGCGCCAGAGCCAACTGCACATGTTTATTGGAATTTAGTTAGGTAGTTAGTTAGTTAGTTGCTTAGTCAGTTTAATTTTTTCTCTAATTAAACACAATAACAACACATTGACCATTCAAAGTGGTTAAATAATACTAATTTATTGTATCAAAAATAAAACAAAATCAAACATGATATTGTGACCAGAAAAGGGAGGTTGGCCTTACTTTCAATTTAAATAGTGAGACAGCCCCCCCAAAAATCAATACATCAATAAATAAATAAATAATAAAATACCAACAAATAAAGAAATAAAATATAATACAGAAACACAATAGCTGAAGACAGAAACAGATAAATAAAAGAAAGACGGATCATAAGTGTCATTTCTCCATATTGGTCACATCTTTTTCAAATGTAATGTTTTTGAAATCAAAACATGTTTATTATAATAAAAAATACACATTTTACACATACCTACATTTCTTTCGTTCATTTTCACAAAAGTTCCCAAATTTTACCCCTTTAGCTGTCAAGGAGATTTACTTTTACTGCTGTCTGTACCCTCTTTTTTTTTTTCAAACATATAATCCCCCCTGAATGGAAAGCTGTTCCCTCTCATTGAAAATAACCCTTGGATATAGTCAGGAAGTGTTCTGTCCTTCACTCTTTAGATTAATGCTAGAGTTTTAAAGTCTACTATTCTATTGTCTGATTAGTGCTTGGACACAGACAGCCTTCATGAAAGGCGAAAGAGTAGCTGTCCGATTTCCAAAATTGCATTTTTCACAATGGCTTTCATGTCTCTGGCGAAGCTGTGCTGAT
This sequence comes from Pagrus major, assembly GCF_040436345.1. NCBI lineage: Eukaryota > Metazoa > Chordata > Actinopteri > Spariformes > Sparidae > Pagrus > Pagrus major. The sequence goes on along the minus strand of NC_133224.1, from coordinate 18,085,755 downwards.
AGTCTCGCTCGCCCACTTGATTTCTTTCTTGCACTACCAGTGGTGGCAGCACATAGAGTATTTAACCCTAGTTGACTGCTTGGGATGCCAGCCATGACAGGGTAGTGGCTAATTCTGACAAGCTCTGTCTTAGGAAGAGCTGGTTAGTATACAGTAAAAGCACAAAGCCTGTTAAAGGGTTGTTGCATTTGTTTCTGCCTCTTGAATCTACATTTCATTTTTTAATTTCTTGTATAGTTGCTTGCTCTTAAATTAATTCTTATCTCAATACTTTGTGGTTACCTATATTTAAAGAATCTTTGATAAGAGAACATTGATGATAATGATTCATGCCGTTTCCTCAAGGGTGGTTTAAGATTATGTGTAATTTAATATTTTTGTCACATGGTTGTGATGCCCAAAGGCAGCACAATGATTGAGACTGTCCTGTTAAGAAAGATCCCAGTATCGTTTTTTTCAGCAAGGGCCTAAACCAATATGTTTCTGTCCAAGTGACAAATATCTCTGGTGGACAAAGGAATTATGATTGACGTAAAGGAGGAAGTCAGGAAGTGATGTTGAAATAGAGTGAAAAAACATAGGGAGGAGGTTTGAGTGGATGGATGGGTCAACAAAACGTCAGTCTCAACCTAAGAGACTGCTTTTGGTTTTCTGTCTCAGTCTTTCAACCTTGGTTTGTTTTAACCAAGATCACGATCATTTTTAAACCTTGATCATGTGGTTGTTACTATGACCATAATGGAGAATGTCCCTCACCTGTAACAGAGGAGTACATTTAACCCAAACTACAACGTTTCCCAAGTCTTAATAGGTTCTTAATTTAATCCAAAGATTGGTTTTTGCCCTTACCAAGTTGCTGTTGTCTAAACCTAACTAAACATTGACATTGTCACATCATAAAAGTGATTTGTAACCTTGTTGGAAGGGACTAATAAATGATGTCAACCTGCTGATTTAATCAGAAAACACTTCTACAGTATGTGTGTACTCTACTCTATCTCCATCAAGTTGATTGCAGGAAAATTTAACTTGCCTAATTAAGAACAATATAATAATGGATGGCCTGTTTTCCAGGATGCACATATTTTTGGGATATCCTTGTTATATTCCCTGGTCTGTTGGCACTCAGGGGAGCAGTGCATAATAATAATAAATCTTAATAAAGCTTTTAAATCTTAACATTTAGGGTCTAGGGTTGCACCTGAACTATGGTTTAAGAAATCTCAGCTGCCAGTGTTGGCCGTGGATCTGCTGACAGGAACTGCAACAATCATATCGCGCCGAGAAAAGACACAACAATGTAGTGCCCACCTATTTCAGTTTGGAAGGGGCAACTTGTCTCACCTCATGGTCTTAATGGCAGCTATAATTCAAGTAATCTTGAACCATAGCTGCCTCTGCACAGTCCCTCTGTACATGTGGTCTGTTTAGAGGCACTTGCAAATCCTGGGACTGATACTTACCCAGATTCACCGCCAGAGCTGATTGTTGCCATTCTACTGTTGCGGTTCCATCTGCTGCAGCGTGGCCCAGAAGCAGCTCTCCGCTCGGCTCTGCTCTGCTTTGACAAAAGCTAACAGCAGCCATGTCAAGCTGCACAGAGCAGGCCAGGCACAAAGTCCGACCATGGAAAGTAGTGCAACTGGGCAATTTTCAATATGAAACTCCTTGTGCATACTCAGGATCTATGGTACAACAATATGGGAAATATTAACAATTAACACACTTAAAACAGACAAAAGACAAAACAAACATTTTACTGTGTAGCCTATTCACCCATGGTAGAAGTACAGAAATCAAGGAAAAAATGACAAAATAAACAATCTGAGCAAGTCAACAATATCGGGCTTCCAAAACGCTCCCAGTGGGATAGGAAGCTGCATGGGGGACAGGACAAAACAGGTGTCCTACACACAAGGTTACAGAGATGTGCTCAATGGAATCAAGGCGCAAGGCTTTGTAGAGTGAGCCCTTTTTTAAGTGGAGTTCCACATCTTGTGTCTACAGATGCATCCCTGGATGCAACCTCCTTCTCAAGCTGGGTTGCTCTTGACACCTGTTAGGCATTGGCAGGGCCATGGGTGAAAGTACCTTTGGTGGGCCTGTTGCCATTGTTGTCAGGGCCAATTATCTTAGCTGTAGACTTTATATCTAGAAGTCTGGATCCAGGGAAGTCCTCACTTGATGATCAGAGACGTCTGGTGCTCCATCGCATGGCAGAAGTTAACTGGTTTTGCTTTAAGGAGGACAGTACATTGTTCGTTCTTTTTCTCTCTGAAGACAAAAAAACTGCCTCTTGGGTAGGATGATATGGTGCACAAATCAGGCCTTGCTTTATGCCTTCTGTCCTTTCAGTCCTCTCCTGTTATTTATTTGAAAGGTTGCAGTGGAGTAGTGAGGCTATAGTGGTGGTGTTTCTTTGTCCCAGGTGTTGTGGTTTTCATTGATTCAATCCCCTTCTAGGGAGTCAGGGTTATTATTATTGTCATTACTGTAACATTAATTATATCCACTTTGTCAATTGATGTTTGCCAGTTTGTCAGGATTCCAATTTATTACCAAAGCATTAAAAGTGTGTGTTGTGTTGTGCACACTGAGTATGTCGCATGCGTGGCCTTCTGGCCTAACCTTTAAAAAAACAGACCTGGGATGAATTTGAGTTAGCTTGTTCATGGCTGTTTTTAAATGAAGGCAACCTTTTCCTGAGGTGAACCCTTCAGGGTTTTCCCTGGATTTTTTGGAGACAACGGTGGCAGAGGCTTGAGAATGTACATGGCATACACGGCTTACAGTTTGTGCACACACCTTTTAGAGTGGTTTATTAGGAAAGTAGACAGTATGAGACATTGACAGTGTTTTCACCTATCTCTTTCCTCCTCTGTCCTTGGCCTTTTATTAAAGAATGCCATTATCTTCTTTATTTTTATTCTGGAAATTCAATTTCAAGTTATTGCATTATTTTAGACATCAGTGACAAACAACTTATTGCTTATAAACCAGTTTATTTCTAGGGCTCTGTTAGCCTTTCCTGCTCAGCTTCCAGACCATAGTTGGGAAGCGCGAGGGAGATGTTTGTTTTCTTCCAGGGCCCCAGACTTTACTGGTCTTGAGAAGCTGCAGCATTTATTAACTGACACACTGTAACCTATAGATCTGTTTTTGTCGCCGCCATGTTGGGTACCGTACAGTAGCTACATAATGCTAGTGAGTAATTGACAGTTTTTTGGAGCTACAAACCCCTTTGCTATCTATCTATCTATCTATCTATCTATCTATCTATCTATCTATCTATCTATCTATCTATCTATCTATCTACTGAAGATTATGTAGGTTTAAATATACTGAAGTTATTCTTTAAGCCAGTTGTATTCAATTAAAATTCAAAGAGGTACAGTTAGAGAAAATGTCCTCAAGTGAAGGTCTGGAACCTCATGTCTGACTTGCATTACGCCATATACAGTAGCCTATATTGAAATAGCTTAGTAGTTGTGTCAACATCTGTATGTGGTCAACAACTGACTGTCAAATTAAATTAAGTACAATTCTGTATATTTGTTTCTTGCAAGTAAAATAAGGATTGCATTTTAAAATAAAATAGGCTACATAACAGAGAGAAAAAATACAGTTTACCTTGAGTTTCCCCTTTTTTCTTTTTTGTTAACTCCAATTACATTTTAATATTCTCAACCAAATGTATAAAAACACTTTCAACACCTCTTAACAACTGAACGATCTTTCTTTCCCTGCCTTTATTTTTGGTGCCCTTAATTCGGATTTGAGTGGGTATGTTTGCTTAAAACACTTGTGCTTTGTCTTACAGTGGCGCTTCACATTGCTGCTTTAAATAATCACCACGGTATCAGAACATATGAGACATACTGGTTTTAAACTGCCTTTGGGAAGAAGCAACGTTAGAGTCCGTTCTCGGTTAAAAGCTGTTTTCATTGTCCACTTTTCTCTGTTAAGAGCACGACATGTGAAATACCTCTTCTTTGACTCATGTTTCTTCGTTTACTTTTTCACTCACTTGAGTCGCCCCACTTGTCCGATTGCGCTGATTTGATTGGCTACGTTGCGTCACATGAAATGATTTACAGCAATTGGTCTGTAGGTTTCTGTTGGCCACTAAACCAGTACCCTAAAGGCTGGAAAAGTGGCACCAGTTAATATAGAAACGCTCCATTAACATGTAGTGGTTATAGGTTCGGGTCCGGATAAGACAGCGTCTGGGTCCTGACCCAGACCTCTGCGTTTTTGTCAGAATTTTACAAAAATGCGGTGGTCAGTAAGACAAAGGCAGCCCACCTTTGAGTTAGTTAGGCAGGGAAAACCCTACACTTCTATAGCAGAGCCCTGCCTTTACTCAGCTTTTATCCCAAAAAGTGTTCTCTGTCAGAAAATTGCAGACTATAGTGTGGGCTCAATATCTCTAGACTTGAATAATAACTTGACAAAAGGAGAGAGGTTGGTAAAAGCATTAGTGAGACATTGTTAATTGTTGTGATTATTGATTGAAATACATACAGATTCTGCCATGTTTAACTAGCATTCATTTTCTTATTCACACATACACACACAGAGAAGTTGGAAAGAGAGGTTTAAGCAGAGAACGCTACACCAGAAAGCAGAAGATACTTGTCCTCAGTGACATCTTAAGGGAAAATTAAACAGAGGCACTGGATGTCACATGCTGATTGCTGCCCTGTTAATGATTAAAGGCCATGCATCAAATGCTGTAGCTCATGCACATCATGTTCTAAGCACTTGGCTGGATGAACATTTTACCTCATGTCAAACTTTGCAGAGCCTAAGTGACTGTAGCTTATTAGTAATCTATATGCTGTTTTATCTATTGCCGACTGGGGATGTCATATAGTTGAGCTGGATATTAGATGCCATATAATAGACAAGCCAATGAAGCCATAGAGAAAAATACAGGGAACAGCAAATTACTTCTGCACTTTGATTTTGTATTGGATGATTTAATGTCATAAGAATGTGTTGCATCTAAATCTCTTGGATATTAAGACAAATTGGCTGTTGTACTGTTAAAGTGACCCGTACTAGGACAGAGCACATGAATAGTAAACTCCAAAAGTCTGCAGTTTTCTGTATTTCTCATCTTGCCACAGTAAGACATCAGGGATAAGGAAGAGCATGTAATCATTGTTAAACTGATGGTATATGCTGTTGTTGGATATTTTTTTTGTTAAAAGAGTTTATTTAAACATCAATTATATGCCTGATGTTCATTTTATTACCTTGACTGCCAGTGCAGTACAGACCAACTATGCTCGGGTCTTTTTTATTATTAATATTTCTTACCAAAAAACAATCAATTCTAGTTAGTTTTACAACTTCCAATTTCATTGAAGATGTTTTGAAGAGTAACCTGAGGGTTTTTCACTCACCAAATAGGGTGTTGAATTCACCACATTCATATAAATTTAATTTGACAGTTTTGTGTTTCATCCAGGGGATTTGGTAATTTGATAACCATTCTTCAAAGGGATAGCATTTTACTTGGTTTATTAAAAGCCTCCTAACATTACCTGAGAACCATTTCAAAAGTTTAAACAATGCACAGGTGGTCATTGTCTGTGGTGAACCTCTAGCATGGGTATTTTATTCCTTGAACAGCTCAGGAGAGCACAGTGATGTGAGCAGCCTGTTGGTACTATCCATTTAGCTTATTATGTGAAATCCACACTAATAAGATCTTGATCAAGGCAGAATGCCAGCAGTTTTTACTTGTTTGCTCACTGTTGTGGAAAATAAAGTCATTCCAGTGGTTGGCTTGACACCTCTGTGTTAGAGTAGGAGTATAGATTTTTTCCCCACAGTTTCTTGAGAATTCAGTAAATGCACAGTCATCTTTCCTATTTCCATACTTTGCCCACTGCAGGGAGAGACTCTCGCCAAGCATGCCATTGTTATATCTGTGTAGAAGCCACTGACACAGTATAGTCTAACTTTTGTGGTTGTATTCGCATTGTAAGAGACCTCACCATGAGAAGTTTTAGCTGTTGTTTGTTGACAGATGCATGGTTCTGAGATGAAATTTTTATACTGAAATAGTTCAAGAAAGAGTCATGCTGAGTTGGAGTTTCTGACTGAAATCATTGATTTCTAATATTTTGTTTTTGTTATTGCCCTTATGCCCACTGTCTCTCTTTCTTAACCTCTCATACAAGTTTTTGTCAGAAGTAACAACTCTGAAAGCAGAAATTATGATGTTTGTTTGTGGGAACACGTCAGCTGTAAAAGGGAAGAAAGAGTGCAAAATACTGTATCAAGGCAATGGCTTATCATTCCTTCATGAATTGGTAATATTTTCAGTAGGGGTAGACCAATTATCTGCCCTGGCCAATAATTGGGGCAGAGTCTCAGCTTTTTCTGCTTATCGATATCTGTGATTTTTCTGCCAGATTGCAGATAAAATAAACTAATTAATAAATTAAAAATGTGCTACTTTGTCTCTGATGCAACATCTTCTAACACAATGTTCCGCCCCTAACAATATCTGTTTGGTAATACGTCACAATGAATAGCCAATAAACACTAAATAATCTGATGTGCAAAGCAACTAAATTTATCAAATAACTGTAGTGGAGACAAAGTATAAAGTAGCAGAAAAAGGAAATACTCAAGTACCTCAAAATAGTACTTAAGAACAGTACTTAAATTGTCCTTAGTTTTATTCCATCATTGATTGTTCAAAATTTTGACACAAGATTTTATTTTTTACTGCAAATATCATTTTTCAGTCTCCTTGATTTTTAATAATCGCATCGGCCCTGAAAAAGCCATATTGGTCAGCCTCTGATTTTCAGTATTGGCAATCAGCTGTAAACATCTATATTAGCTCTCAGTTGTCCCAATGAATGAATCTATACCTTCATAAATGAATATCTTATGCAGATATGTTTATTAGTAGATTTTTCTCATGGTGAGTATTTTGACTTGTCAGATAGAGGTGCAGCTAATGCCCTTAATGGTGGTTGTGTTATGATAGGCAGGTTGTAGTGTAGGACCCAAAAGCGGACACCACAGCAGGGAGCGTTTTGAAAGGTGTTTATTTTAAAAAAAAACAGGAGGTGCAGTCAGGTGAATGGATGAGCACCGGCTCAGGCTTGACTCCGCCGGGGGTGCGGTGACGGCAACTCATGGTGGTGCTAGTGGATATCGCAGGGGGAGAGGCTCAGAGGATCGCTGGTAGAGTGGTTCGGCATCAGAGGTGCTGGAGGCTGGGTAGCTGGTGGAGTGGAGCTGATCAGAGAGTCCGTTCACTGGAGAAGGAGCAAAGAAAGAAATAACTAAATAACACTCTAGAATATCTATTGCTAGAAGTGTCAGCCATGTACCACTAGGAACTGATGAAATCATCTGGCAGCAAGCAGGGTGAAGACCACAGTTTTTCAGCAGACACTGATTGCCAATGCGCTGCATTTGTGTGTGACCGTCAGCAGTTCAGTAATGGGGAAACCCCATAGTTCCACGACCTTGGTATTGGTTATACTGACATGGAGACATGGCTTACTTGGAAAAGAATTTCACCACTGGAAAGATGGCCCTTGCATAGAACTGTACTGTCTATGCAATAGAAAGAATTAAATATTTTTGAAAGTGGTACTATATAACCAGAGAAAACAGAGAGAAAGGGCTGTGGTCTTCCCTTTTGCTCAAAAGGTAGAAAACCTACAACAACCAGAAATCAGAAGGGCGGTTCTATCTCTATGCGACTATTCTCTTTGTGTCGGTGGATACATGCATACAAAATGCAACAATCTGCTATTGATACAACAGCCCTAGAATCCACCAGATGACACTTTCAGGGTACATTCAGACCGAATCTGGCAGTGCGGTGAAACGCAGCAGGCTTGTGTGTCATATGGTCCATGTGTGTGGCGTGTTGGTAACCTCCACTGATTAGTTTGCCAAAAAGTGAAGCTGTTATGTTGTTATGCTGCTATCATGCTGGTCCTACTAGTGATCGTTTGTACTCATGACAAATAGAAATAAAAGTGAACAACCAGGATGCAGCACAGATCATTACTGTGTGTGACCAAACCTGGTTATCACAAGTGAACATAATGCTAAGCAAAGAAATGTCCGATGTGTTCCCTCTGTAGCATTTAGCCATGCTAAATAACTTGCCCAGCTACTGATCCATTCTACTCTGCTTATGATCTCCAGTCATGCCTCAGCCACAGTAGGTTAAGCATACTGTTCCTACAGTGATTGTTATAATTCACAGATGTGTTTAAAATGTGTACAAAGCCAAACTGAGTGAATACACATGATGCATTACATTACTGTGAGCCTGATCGCCAGCTGATGTGATTTGCCAACGCTAAGGAACGTCTACAAAAGTTAAGTTGGTTGGTTGGTTGGTTGGTTTAAACTTTCTCACTGCAGGCGACTGCATTTTTTTTTGCAGAGCCTCCTGTGGCCAGCACTGCCGTAGCTAAAACAAACTACCCTCTTTAAAACCAATGGGAAGACATGCGTTTTTGTTGCACCACTGGATTTGGTCTGAAACTAGCCTTAGCGTCATTTGCAGACTTTGGCCGGCTAAATAGTGGGTGTGGCTCTGGGTGCAGACAAAATAGAGTTTACCATTGTTCATTTGCCTACATCAGCCCACCGACATTGTAGTCGTTAAGTTGGTTAAAGTTGGTTAAAAACAGGCAAGTTCCTGTTTAAATGGACCAGAGTCACAATTAATGCTATTTGTGACACACTTTTTCCTGCTTTCAACAATGAGACTGTACTGGCTGTTTTAGCCTGTCACCCTTTGATGAGATAATCTAATGGAACTGCAATGTTCTATAGCGAGCGCCCGAAAAAGGCAGCTTAAATGAGTCCTTTCTTTAACCCTACAAGAAATTCACAGTGGACCAAACCAAAGAGTAACAGTTAATAAGTCTAGAAGATTTGTTTCGAAATGTGAACTGACAGCAACATAGTGTGGGTGAGAACTATAGGACTTGTTATCAAAACAGACCAACTAGCAAGTTGACAAAAGCTGACAGCACCAATGTAAACATTAATGGTAACGTACAGTAGACTAATTATGTCACAGTAAGTTGAACTGTTTTGAACTATAAAAAAAAACACATGTAGTTAACTAGCAACTAGCACATGTAGTTATCTTGTGCAATTATCCTGTGCAATAATACCATTTTTATTTTTTTTACATATTTATATTTTCTTTCTCTTACCTAAATCCTTTTTAGTATTTTTAAGTCTACTTGTTTAATGTCCCTTGTACTTATTGTATGTCTGTCTACCTGCTACTGTCACAAGTGAATTTCCCTGATGTGGGATGAATAAAAGTCAAAAGTCTAAAGTCTAGCAGTAAGCTAGCAGGCCTTTAATAACAAATAGGTAACTTGAAATGTTGCCTTTAAAGTGCTATTGTATTGTTCTTTTCTTCTTCTCCTTTTGTGAGCGCATGTGTGTGTGCATCTCACTCATTCATGTGTGTTCTCTCCACACTCCTCTCTCTCTGCATTTCGGGGCAAGTAAGGTTGACAGCTTAGCGGTGCTGAGAGAGAGGTTTTGGACAGTGTGGTAAGAGATGGAAAGTAAATCGACAGCAGACAGGGGTCACTGCTTCTTGGCTGTGAGACTGAGTTGACGAAAAGAAAAGAGGATGGTGGCCTTGCTTCTACAATAATGGCACCATGGTCACAAAAGTTACATGGATTTTTGGGTGTAATAAGGGGTATCGTACAGCTTAAAGAGCATGTGGGATAATGTGGCTGGGTGTACAAAAGCCAACACAGCTTCAGAACTTGCATTCACTGTTGCTGCGACTCACCAGCCTTGGCCTCAATATGTTTCATTCATGAAAAACTGAGCACCAAACTGTTGCTGGCATCCAGCTGGGATTATTTACTATACTACAGGGGTCACTAGAGACTTTATAGCTCTGCCCCTGGGCCCAATCAGCTCTCCAGAATGATATATCATCGATAAAACATGATAACCCTAGCTCTCTGTCCCACACTGTAAAAATGGCTTGGCTGCCATAACTTTATATTTGTTCACAGCTGCCATGACATGATATTACATGGGAGCACGTATGCCGCTCTGTACATCTTTATTTCTCTTTTGCTGTGCGTGCTGTGGCCTGGGAGCAGCAGAGAGTCATGATAGATGAGGTCTGTTTGACCACCATCTCTTCATTCACTATCTTTCCCTCCTTGATACACACACACACACACACACACACACACACACACACACACACACACACACACACACACACACACACACACACACACACACACACACACTCACTCACTTGCTACTTGTTCCCATCATTTCCTTTACCCCCCTGCGTTGAGAGCATGTTTGTTGATGTCAGAGCAAGCTGGTCACAGGGAGCTTGAGATATCCTTGTCAAAATCCAGGATATTAACAAACAAGGCCTAGGAGACCAAGGCCTATTGATTTTGTTCGTTCCTCTGGCTCCATTTCTCCCATTGCCTTCATCCACCACTGTGGACATTTAAGCTCTGTCTCAGCATTTGTGCCTGGCCTGTAGATCAAGAACAAGACACTGCAAGGCAAAGCGCCCTGGGCTCCATCTGCTCTGGCTTGCATTCATGCTCTTCTCCATGTGTAGGGACTTAAGAGGCTTCTTTTCACCTTGGACATTGAATAGTAGGAATGACAGCCTGTCTGGGTCTCCTTCATGACTGGTAGCATTGTACTGTAACAGAACTCTAAGCAGCAGTGGCAGCAGCTCAGGGGACTAAGGTGTGAATTTCCCTTTCACTGTGCATTTGAGCAAGCTCTTGAACTTCTTTATATGATCTTTGGAAGTCTTTAAGTCAAGGTCCAAAATATTTTGGTCTGTCTGCCAATGGCTGGTAAACTAAAAAAAAAATTGCAGGCCAAAATATTTTTTAACGGGCCATAAAACTGCACCGTCACAAATGTAAGGATTAGCTTCTTTTCCTTTAAATTTACTCTAAAGAATTTTACATTTTGCCCTTAATCTTTTTGGATTTGAACTATATTGATTGGACAAAATAGTTCGTAGATTTTTATCCAGATTTATAACAGATTTTTAAGTGGTGGGTGCTAATCCGGGATGTCCAATAAAAACTCACAATCTTTACTTACGGTTCTCTATTTTCCCCTATTTAGTTGACATATCTTGTGAATTTTCCACTCAAATATGGCACTCTAAGTGATGTAATCTATCAATAACACTGGCACTACATTCCACTGAAGTTCATTATTACTGGCCATAATTTATTTAATAATGTGGGATTACGCAAGATGGAGTGCCATCTTGTCAGTTCAGTTTTTTTCAACCAATCAGTTATCTTCAACTGCAACGATATTAGCTGCTCACACAAAACAAAAAACACTGCAGGTCTGAAAAAGTCTTTGTATCTTCAGGATTCTTTGCAAAAATGTGCACCTAGTGTAATGCTCAACAAGTCAATAGCGAGAAGGCACTTTGGTCCAGGACAAGTGTTTATTCATCCACATTTTGCACCGTGAGCAGAATTGTGTCCAGCCTAACTTCTTTGAAAAAAGTTTGACTTTTCACAAGTTAATTGGATGCGCCCTCCACCTCAAATTGATCTTAACATTTACTATATACTTGCTTCAATACTTAACACCTGCCAACTGATATAGCAACTCCAATCTTTAATTAGGAATTTGACCTGGCAGCACGGATCAATTTTTCAGATGAAAATTATGCATGCTAATTAAAACATATTTTTTGCTTTTCTGAATTATCTATTGAACATTGGAAGGGATCCAGAAGGAGTGTGTGCCAGACTCTGCCTCCCTTTTATTAATCAGTGGGTTGAGGTATTGGGACATCCTTTGAATTTCTTTATAAATTGTTACCCCTCCCTACCTCTCTTTCTTCCTCTTGCTCCAATGTTGTTCATCTCTCTATTTGGGACTCTGATATTAACTCTGTATGGTTTAAAGTCTCCCTAAACCATCGTTGGTCAATGTGCCTTGCAAATTTACTAGGAGGTGGCAAGAGGCTGAATATATGGGTCTACATGGTGATGATATTACTCTTTATTAAAAGTTACATATTTAATTTCTGGGTTACTGTTTTTTAAATATACTACATAAGTGGTTGTCCCCTCTTTTTGCCCTGCCTTGGTTTTTTTCTTCCTTTTGGCTAGGTTGCTTTTTTATAAAAAGAAAAGATTGGATATGCTGGTGTTTTGTTTCTAGGAGAAGTTATTTGCAGAGTAGAGAGAAGTGGAAAGTGAAAGCCAAGAAGTTCACTGTTGCCTGAGATGTCCCACTCTTGACCTTTTAAGACTTGTTTTATAAAGAAAATATGAGTGCTGCCTCCTGAACATCCCCAGTAGTTGTTTTCTTCCACCATCTCAATTAGCAGCTTTGTGTTGAGGCTTGTGTGTGGAATAGCACTCTTGTAGACATCTAATGCTAATTGCATTCTGACTTGTTTTTTTTCTCCCCGTGTTATTATATCTCATTTTGTCATGACTATCTCTTGGTGAACAGGTGTACTCAAGTGACATTTTGCTTTGCTCTTGAACTGATTCATCTTCTCTTTTCTCTCCTCTTTTTCTTCTCCTATAGGTGACTCATCTCAAGTCGGTAAGTGGCCTTCTCTCTGTACCTTCCGCCTCCTATGTATGTTTTAATATATGCACTCACCCTGCTGCCATAATGACTGTCACAACTGACAGGTGGTGTACAACATGAACGATGGAACTTTCTGATCACTGCTGAACTCGTTATTGTTCTCTCTGCCACCCTTTCTTTATTTTCACTGTCTTCATATGCACTGCAGCTATTTGGTATTGTCTACTGCATTACCTTTCATTTGTTTTTACTGTATATTGAAGGGTGATTTCAAACTGTTAAGTAGACAAATTCCTATTTTTCAAGTCACATAAACTGGATTCTTTTCAAAGGTAAAGGCATATTTTAAAGGTTTCAATAAATGACTAGGCAGTTTAGGAGCCCATGATTCAATGATTTGATCCCTTGTCAGTTCCTGAACTTTGTGACATTGACTCATGTAGTGGCTCAGATGCAGTGATTCAGATTTAGGGTTATGGATTTCAGAAAAAAAGACTTGCTGCTACAGTATGTGCAGCAATTATTTTCTTTCGCTCCCTCAAGTGGATTTAAACACCACACCTATTAGACTTTCAAAATGTGACTTTTGTTGGCAAGTTAGATGTATAATGCATACTTCCACTTCTACAACACCTCACTTTCTTTTGTCTAGATCTTCCACATGGCACTGAATTTCAAAATGGGTTTCCCATTCATGTGACTCATGAGAGGACAATTCAACATTATAGGCAAACTCCATTTCTTTCTCCATGCTGTTGTGTACTCGGCCTCAAGTTTTTTTGACCATTAAGGCATTTATGAAAACACGGACAGAGGCTTTATTTGTAAATATGCTGACTTGTCACAGCATGTTAGCTTTCTATCAACATCATCATTTGCAATCAGTAGGGGTGGAAGACATGAGTGAGGGATAGGACTAAGATAGGAAGATGAGAGCAGAGATGGACAGACTAATGGGACGTATCAACACCTCACACAAACAGTGAGAAAATGAGATGAGTAGAGTTTAAAAGTCTAGCTCACAGCACTTTGCAGCAGCCAACTCCTGCTTTAGTGATGTGTCAGTGTTATCGCTCCCCTCCTAATAATTAGCTTTGTCTCGCTGCAGTACATACTATGCATTTGGAATTGCAAATAGTAATCTACAGCACAACAGAATGTGTAGCATGTAATGAGAAAAACATGCAGTCATTCTCACACAGTCACGATAAAAAGGTTTTCAACCAATCCCACAGTGTATGTCATCCCTTGAGAGTTCTGTACTCTGATAATTCAAGCATGTCTCCTGATCCTTATATGTAAAATAGCTTTTGGTCTGTGTGTGTCTGTGTGTCTGTGTGTCTGTGTGTGTGTGTGTGTGTGTGTGTGTGTGTGTGTGTCTGCTTGTCTGCTTGTCAAGCTTTGTCCAGAGAGTGTTTGGCCCTCAGATCTGATGTCGTCTGAATACTAATGTGGCATTTTGTCTGTCTGAGGCAGCTTGGAAAGCGGGTGGGGACTGTAGGTTTCGTTAGGGACATGTTCCCCCTTGGGGTGCAGTGCAGAGTAGGAAGAAATACTCAAATACCACACCCATTCTTTTACTACCCTGCAAGAATCAAGATCCAAAAAGGCAAAGGAATAAAAAAACTAATTAAAATTTGATCTGGGAGGCCAGTGCAAATTGAGTTTCATCTTCATTAAGACCACCAGGCAAGGAAGAGGAAGATAATTCAGTTTTGCTTTTGAGATACAAGCTGTTTCTGTGTCAGTCTGAAAATTAAACATGTGTGCGTTTTTGTGTGTGCACATTTAGTCAACCTTTTCAGGCCCGCTGGAAAAGATTCCACAACCCTGTTGTCATACATTATCTGAGTAGCTCATATTTGTTTCATTGTTATATTATTTTTTTGTTCACCATATACTGTAGCATATGTCGATTATTGAGCAAGTAGCACTTTATCTGAAGGGCCAGTAATGCAACAATGGTTAACAGTGATTGGGATATTGGTGTGAAACATTACTTTTTGTATGCCTCTGTGCCGCCAATAGCTGTGGCTGGAGGCATTATGTTTTCAGGATGTGCGTCCGACAGTCCCATTCTTGTGTGATATCTCAGAAACGCCTTGAGAGAATTTCTTCAAATTCGGAACAAACACCCATTTGAACTCGAGGATGAACTGATTAGATTGTGGTGGTTTAAAGTCAAGGTCACTGTGACCTCATGGTGTCCCATTCATGTGAACGTGATATCTCAAGAATGCCTCTCCGTACTCCTCTTTAAAAACAGTCTGTGAGTGAGGACAACATGATTCTCACTGAAAATTACACACTGGAATCATTCATTTCAATATAGTGATAAGTCTTCACTACAGAGGCTATTTTATATCTGGACAGACATGGATGCAAACTATAACTTCACTGGTATGCAGAAGCATTTAGTGGCAGGGTGGTAACTGTGTAAGTGTAATAAACAGATTATTAGATTGCCATTTATCAACTGTACAAAAGTCATATTTTGAAGTGTGGCAGTCATTAACGACCCATATTGCAGGACCATCTTTATCACATAATTTTTATTGGTCTAAGCATAATGCAGTGTTGAGATGCATCATCAGCTGTGTAAAATATTGCCACATCTTACTGAAGCAGTGCACACACTGGCGCACACTCTTACATCATTCCTCTGAGGTTTTGTCAAAATGTAATAAAGACTGTCCAAATCCACATGGGAACGGATGTCACACCCAGCTCCACCCCAGTCAAAGAACTCGACAATCAGTCTTGCAAAATATATCATGTCTGGAAGTTAACTGCAGTTTTTCTTGACAGTCAAGTTTTTCTTTTCACTGACTGGCTTATGAGGCAGGTAGTGGTAGAGGTAATTGTTGTCCCTTAGATATAGAGGCAGGCAGGCACACTACAAGCAGAGATCCTTATCCTATTGCTGAATTTCATTCTGACTCCAAAAAATGGCATTGGCAGAAGCACAGACATCTTTCTGTGTACATCTCTCTGTCTGTCTCTGTCTCTCTCAAGCCTTGTTCTCCTCAGCTCAGATGATTAGCATCTCTCTTTCCTTTTTTTCTCTCTCCCTCCCTTGAATGCCAACCTCAGGCTAGTCAGAGCCAGCAAAAGTCTCTTCAAGCGGAGGCTGCAATGGGATTGGCCTGCTCGCCACACATGGTATCGCGGATGCCCAGTGAACCACACATCTACAATTTGGACCAGGAAATGAGGGATTCAGGCTCTGGGTTGGGTGGAGGGTGGCACTTTTAGGACATATTGTTGTTCTCCACACTCACCCTCAATGTTGAATAGTCAGACAAACCCCCGCAGAATGTGTCAATGCCCGGAGCTTTTTTTTTTAAATTCAGTCCTATTTTTTTTTTTCATAACACTCCAAGTCTAGCATTATGTTTTTATTCACAGTTGGGAAACTCGGTTGTGAGCCCATCCGTGGCAGCACCTTCACCTAGGAGACTGGTGTTTACGTCCCATGTGCAGCCATCAAAGATCTTTTCCTAAACCTAACCAAAAAGTTTTTGTGGCAAAACTGAAGCATCGCACACACGAAAGGGCAAGAGGGTACCTTGTGCATCTGTATTTAGATGCAGATGAGGGGGACAAAGCGAGACGACTTGTGATGAATAAGTGTTGGCTGCGAAGATTGAAATAGTTCCTAACTTTCTCATTTTATGACTTTCTTTCATCACCTTGATCATTAAAATGCTGCGCACAGAGGCTCTGTTTACAACCCAGCTACTTACTTGAATAAGTCTCAGATATCAGCAAAAAATGTGGAAACCAATATAATCAAAACACTCTATTATCCCTGAAAATGCAACTAGTACTTAAGTTATTTTCCCTGCCTGGTGATAAACAGCACAGCCTCAGAAGAGACCAACAAAATGGCCGTTTCACAATATAACAACCAAGCCTGTGGCCACATTTACATACTAGAGGAGGGTGGTAATGAGATAGCTACCTGAGATAATTACTACTCAAGGCATCCGGCTCTCATCCCCTACCACAGGGAACCTGTTTAACTCACTACAATTAAACGACCACTCATTTGCTCGATTTGAGGCACCATTTATGCCATTTTATGCTCCACTGTGTCTTAACACAATGCTGGCTTAAATAGTGGAAACCTGGACCGGCGAATGGGAAGAATGCATGGATGTATAGATTCATAGATTGTAAAATGATGCTCAAACATGGGGAAGTAATAATAATTTGAGCCCCTTGTTCAGATTCAGATAAATAGAACACACTGGCTTCATTTGTCTGCCTACCAGTCTAATTAAACAGGCTCCCTTTCCTCTGGCATTGATATGCATCTCACATTTGCAAAAGATCCTGATCTGATTCAGCTGGATTACATTTACATTTAAAATGTCTCTTTCCCTCATCAGAATGTTCCTCTGTTGGTATATGAATATCATATAGTATATTAAAATTGTCAATAGACACTTAGTCTTTCTTGTTTTCCTGTCACAAATATCCTGACAGGCTCTTTTTGACAAGGATGTTATATTTTCTTATGCCTGCCCACTTCAAGTTCTGTGTCTTTGTGTCTGTCAGTTTTTGCTGTACAGTCTGTGGATTGGGGATGTAAAGGATGCTTTCCTTGTTCTTACTGTTATCATTTCTTTCTGGCTGAAGCTGGTTCAGGTGATAGGTCCCAATGTCATTGACACCTAGGTATTCAGGTCTGAAAACAGTCTTTATCACCCAGGACAGATATTATTCCTACTGTAGGTGGAAAAAGAATCCCACGTTTGACTCTTTCTCTTTTGTTCTCTATATAAAATCATAAATGTCTGGCTGTATATTCAGTGTGACTGTGGTAGGGCTTAGAAATGACATCATTAACACTAATGACAATAAATCTTGACTTGTAAAATGTTTATGTTGCTGATGGTAGCTCTGTTAGTGCTCTGCTGACTTTCTGCCTTTTTTGGAGGCTGGAGAAAACCCTGACATGGCAATCACTCAAATCTACTGCCGTTATATTTTATCCTTGTCTTGTCTCAAACGAATAAATTAAACTGTAATATCTTGACTGCTGAGAAATTGCACTGGATTGTTATAAATGATGGTGTGTTGAGAGAGTGTGATTGTTGAGCTTAGTGTATTCATTTGAGCTGTGTGAGACTACACACCCGGAATAAGAGATGGAGAGCACTGCTAGATCTACATTGGTTCCAGCATGTGAAGATTAACGGCGTCCACTTCCATTAGTCTCAGAGTAATTGTTAAGACAGCGATGAACAGTCCATAGCTCTAATCCTCAAATCAAAGAGAAGTTGCGCAGACCCCCAACATTCAGGTTTGATTTCCTTCACTCATAAAACGTGACTAAATCTTTCCATCTTGTTAAGAGATCACAGCAGAGAGGAAACTTAGACTACTTCTTGTATTTGCTAATTAGCTAGAATTTGATTCAGGCTTCTTGAAAGACTATGTCACTAACTACAGAACACTGCATGCAATATGAGCCGAAGTGGAAATAAAGTTGAATCTGAAGATTCTTGAACTTGCAATAAGGGTATGACATACTGTACGCTGTGAGGAAAAGCTGCTTCTCAAAGGAAAGTAGTGAGAGTGAGTGTAGGAGTGTGAATATAAAGACATATAAGAGAAAAACTCAGGGAAAAACAGTGCACAGAGATGAAAGATTTGGGGAGAACAAGGCACGTCATGGAGGAAGGCTTGGTGTATAAGAGTTGTTTTTGTTTGTTATGCATGCAATGTGAAAGCAATGTGCGCATTCACTCTTGCAAGACACAATTGCAGCATCGTGAGGCACACAGGCATACAATTTATCCTTGCATCTCAAACTAACCTTTCAGCTAATCCTCCAAATGTTTCAAGCAACACAAAAACATCCTATCTCTGCTCATATTTCCTCCTTGGCATCCATTCACACAATGTCCTTTGGCGTTTGTGTCCAGCCCAAGGCTGAGCTTCATTACAATGCTCGGCAGGCTCATTGCAGATCTATTAGGTTGATTTGACTCCATGAGGGGGTAGAGAAGGAGCTGGCATGTGAGAGGAAAAAAGTGTAGATTAATGTGGTTATATTATGGGAGCAGCAGGGGTGTTTGCTAAGTATCGGGGCAGGCCACTGCTGTAGATGGGCCTCGGTGCCCTGTAGCTTCAAAGCTTACAGGGAGCGTTCCTTAACAGCCACAGCTTATTACCAACAGCTGGTGCTGGATACTGCCCAGGGCCAATGGCATACATTAACACACTATCACACACACACATATCAGTGCACTTTCACTTTGACTATAAATTGATTATATTCATTCCCTAACTTGATTACATTCTTTCCGTTTTTTGATATATGTGATGCTGTGAGTGCAAACTGCAAGCAGCAGATAAGACACATCACCACATGAGGACAGATTTGCATAGTTTGTGTTAAAAGACTATTTATTTACTGCGGCCTGAGATATGCCAGGTATCTATTCTCTCAATTAAAAGAGAGTTACACAACGAAAAAAAAAAAAAAAAAAAAAAAAAAGATTATTTTCCCTGTACTTTGATGTTAACCGGATCCTAATAGTAATGTTAACTATAAAACCATGAAGTGCTTTTTTGCGGGCAGACATGTCCATGACATTGTTGCCTCTCTCTCTCTCTCTCTCTCTCTCTCTCTCTCTCTCTCTCTCTCTCTCTCTCTCTCAATTCAATTCAATTCAATTCAATTCAATTCAATTCAATTCAATTCAATTCAATTCAAAGTGGCTTTATTGGCATGAAAGTTTTACAACAATGTTGCCAAAGCATCAAAACACAACTTGTCCAAACATTCGGACGGAACATAACAAATAACAACACAAACACAACACCAAGATTTATTTACATTAATTATATATACAGTATATACAATGTGTGTGTGCGTGTGCCTGCGTGTGTGTAGGAGAAAGTGCATCTCTGTCTCAACCTCACCTGTCGAGCAGTGACCACATGTTCTATTTTCTTTTGGTTGCCATGATTGTTTGTGTCTTCCTGTTTAGATTGTCGGTTTGTGATCACTGAGCCTGTACTTGGTGAGGATCTGTCTCTGCTTTCTATCTCTGACAGTAGAGAGATATTCTGCTAATTCATAATTTCTTTTTAGGGCTAGATAACATTCTAATCTACTTTGGCTTTTAGTTTCTTCTTTCCAATGTTCCAGTTAGGTTTCTTTACATTGTGTTATAATTTGCTTTACTCTGATTGGTGTTTGGAGAGCAGTGTTGTTGTGCGGCTGGTCAGACTGTGTCTGAGAGGGGGCAGTTAGCCTCAGTACCATCTGACATAGGGGACTCTTTTCTGGGCTCAGCTCTTGAGTTTGGAGGGCTTTGGAGTGGAGGGTGTCTCGGGGGCTGGATTTCAGGTGGTTAAAAAAGTTGAGCGTTCTCTTTTGAATGTTAATTATCAGTGGGTATCTGCCTAATTCTGCTCTACATGCATTTGTTGGTGTGTTTCTGTATACGTGTAAAATGTGTCTGCAGAATTCTGCATGTAAAGACTCTGTTGGATGTTTGTCCCAACGGGTATAGCTCTGATGACTGAGTGGACCCCAGACTTCACTACCGTACAGTGCAATGGGCTGGATGACACTATCAAATATTTTAAGCCAGATGTTGACTGGAATTTGGAAATTGTATAAAACAGATACTTCACCTCTCTATCTAGGAGGGAGAGGCCAGGAGCATCACATTGATCTAACTCAACAGCAAGTTCATTTATATACACATTAGATAAAGTCGGACTTAAATTGCAACCCTGGCATACACCTCATCTCTGGGTGAAGAATTCAGTTTGTTTGTCTCCAATTTTAACAGCACACATATTTTCCAAATACATTGATTTAACCAGATCGTACATTTTGCCCCCTATACCACAGTGTAGAAGCCTGTAATAGGGCCCTTCATGCCAAATAGAGTCGAAAGCTTTCTTGAAATCAATGAAACAAGTGAATATCTTACCATTTTTTGTTTGGTGTACATGTTTGTTAATTAAAGTGTGAAGGGTATATACATGGTTGGTGATGCGGTGTTTTGGGAGGGAGCGGATTTGACTTTTACTCAAGATGGAGTGTTCCTCAAGGAAATCTAGTATTCTTTTATTTAGAATACTACAGAATAATTTACCTAGATAGCTGCTGACACAGATGCCACGGTAGTTATTAGGGTCTGATTTGTCCCCACTCTTATGAATGGGGGAAATGAGCCCTTTGCACCAGATGTCAGGAAAACATCCCGACTATAATAGAATATTGAACAGCTTTAACACTGCACCCTCACCCATCTCTGGGGTGCTGCATTTGAGCATTTCATTTTTAATGCTATCTGGACCACAAGCTTTCCTCGGCTGGAGAGATTTTGTCTGTGTGGTCAATTCTTCCCAAGTAATTGGGAAATCAAGGGGGTTTTGGTTGTCTTTAATCGTTTCTTCTAATGTTTGGAGTTTTTCTTGTATAATACACTGATCTGAATTGATTTGATTTATTGGTATGTCTTTGTACAGATTTTCAAAATGTGCTCTCCAGATGTCACCATTTAAGATGGGTAATGTCTGTTGCTTTGTGTTGAACTTGTTCCACATATCCCAGAATTGATTTTGATTAATGGCATTCTCAATATCTTCAAGTTTCATGTGGGTGTAATTTTGTTTTTTGTTCCTAAATGTACATTTATATTTCCTTAAAATTTCATTGTATCTAATGCGTAAGGCTGAGTTGTTTGGTTGGCAATGTTTTTCATTTGCTATTTTTCTCAGGTCTTTTCTGATGGTCTTGCATTCTTGATCAAACCATTTATCAGCGTTTTGCCTTTTAACAGGCTTCTGTTTTTGTTTGATGAGGTCAGCTTTAATAGCTTCCTTATGAAATATCATATTGATATCATCAATGGCCTTGTTTACACCATCTCTGGTAGAGATACATTGGTTTTGGTCATATATTGATATTTCATTCATCAGATCAGGTGAGTTTAAGGCCATGATGAATTTGTCTCCACTGTCTCTCTCTCTCTCACATATGCACTCATGGAGACCCAACACTTACCTGTTTTTTCCTCAGAGTCACGACCGTGTGACTGTGGGTCTGAGGGAGGCGATTACAGACGGAAAGTCAGCAGCAAACTGTCCACTCCTGCAGACTTTAATCGACTGTGTGCACACACCTGTGAACTCTGCACAGCAGCACTGTGTAGAGATAAGTGTGTCTGTGACAGTGCGCGATCATGTCCTTTTTTCAGCTTCATATGAATTAGCTTTAATTGAGTCCTGTGATAACATTATGACTGAAGTCTTGATGAAGGAAATGAAAAGAAAAGTGATGTAAATTCAGCTGAGAAGAAAGGCAGAGCGTGGACAAACAGTCTTTGAGCAGAGTTACACATGTTTTTTAACAGCTACATTGACTTTGTGGGAGCTTTGTCAGGCACCTTATGTGATGCATGACACAGATTGTTCATTTTTGGCTTTTTGTAGACAGTCCTGGCTGATACATGTTTTTAGTAATCGTAACACATGTACATATCCCAATAAGACTCTGCAGTAGCTTCAAAACCTGAAAGTAAATATTAATGAAATGCATGTAAACCTTCCAGGTTTGTTTATTTAAACACTGGTAAATATTGACAACACTTTCTTCTGACACTTAAGCATACATAGATAATACAAGAAGCAAAAAACTGTTGCACTCTTAATTCATAATTAATTCCTTAAACACAAGACAGAGGAAAATAACTGGCAAAAAATGCCAACTTTTTGAATCTTAAATGGTTTTTCATCATGCTTGTGCTCCAAAGCCTTTAAAAACCCACTCAACTGCCTTGACATATTTCTTTGTAATTCTTCTCTAATTTGGACATTCAATGTGGAGTTTCTCCAACCGTGAAGGAGTCTGTATGCAGAGAAACACTCTTTGTGTCAGTTTTGCTAAGCTCTGAGTACACACGGTTTGCTTCAATAATTATAAATGGTAGAGAGCATTTAAAGACATGTTATCTTAGCCATTGTGAATGTGTACCAATAGAAGCCTGATTCCCACTGCTTGGTTCGTCTGTTTACCAGTCTTCAGACAGACGAGGAAAATAACCGCAAGTTCACTGTCTGTTACATTGTTTCTCATGTTTCATAATTACACAGTGGACAATTACCAAGGCTGTAGCTACATATACTCTAGCACTCAGATGTGTATTCATAAGTATACATAATGTATCTATGTCATCATTGACGGGACATCACATGTAAAAAAAGCTAATCAATGATGGAAAAGACTTAAAGGGGCTCATATTGAAACACTTGAAACGTACTTAACAGATCACAAAAGCAAAGCAAAAAAAACCCTCAAAATTTAATTTAATAAATAAAATCAATTAAAATAATAAATAAACACTTAATTGACATATTAGAGGTCACAGTGTAGCTTGCAAAACATCATACACACAAATAAACTCAAAATAATGATTTTAATAATGATGAAATTTATTAGATTGCAAATTTCAATTGATTTATTTATTCTTTCATTTCTACGCTACTTTATCACATGAACTTCGCTCTAGAAAACGTTGCCTCCACCTGGTCTGAATGCCTCAGGTGCCCACATTTTAAGTATAGATTTTGTGTGGGATCCTTCTTATCCCATGCAAGTGATACCAAACAAGACTACAGCAAATTTGTGTTCGGCATTAACTAGGTGATTTAAGCAGGTCTGAAAGCATTTTGTATCTAAATCAATGGACTTGAATTTCACTAGTGTGTGTGTGTGTGTGTGTGTGTGTGTGTGTGTGTGTGTGTGTGCGTGCAAACTTAAAGAATAACACAGCAGTGCAGTGCAGTGCAGACACAGAGCTTAGTATATATATATATAAGATAAATAAAAAATAAAGTGTGTTTGTGAATCAGCGAAATATGCCAGAAGCTCAAAGACTGGTATCAGATTGCATATATTGCCAGCAGAGATATGACCTGACTTGTGCTCATGTAAATATCAGAATCTGTCCTTTTTCGACTGCACAGACAGAAATGAAAAGATCGTTTTTGTTACTTAGAAAAATATTGACACAGAAAGGCTGCATTCTAGACAAAAACACATGAGTTGCCCTGATGGAATAAGGATTATAACTATTATAGAAACACTGAGATAAAGATCTTTTGCTCTAGGTGTAGCGTTTTAAACATAAACAGTATCATTTGTCAAATAAATGAAACCTCGGTATGTCTAATGTCAACAGTCAGGCTATTGTAGAAACAATTGACCTGCTATTGTTGTGTACTGGGGAAAAAGAAACAGTTTTGTAGGTTTAGGTTTTATCATTTATTTTACATTTTATTTCCCTGCCCAACTGTTTTAATTTAGCAACACCCTCATTTCCTGATTGATGTCAATAAACAACCTGATTGCCTGTGATATCGCTCCTACTCTAATCAGTGCATAATTTCACTGTGGTTTCCCACGCTGTTTAAAGGCAGAAATAGGTGTCAACACACCCATTCTCACCCCAACTCCTGTGTGAAGCCTCGGGGCCCAGGTATCCCAGCACGCCGCAGCCACTGTGTATCTGTTAGTGATAACTGCTCTGTGGTTCCCAGGCCACAGTCAGCAGCAGCCCACAGCCTGCCTGATCGATAGGGAACCCAATAGGAGGGATGAGGCCCATGAATCAACCTGTCTGGATATGAACCAACACACACACACTCATGGCAGGACG
Organism: Pagrus major; assembly: GCF_040436345.1. Lineage (NCBI taxonomy): Eukaryota > Metazoa > Chordata > Actinopteri > Spariformes > Sparidae > Pagrus > Pagrus major. The sequence continues at coordinate 18,061,450 of NC_133224.1, read as the reverse complement.
CATACAGTTTTCAATGAGCAAAGCACATACACGAGTACTTTTAATTAAAAACTACTGCCCCACTACAGCATCAGCACAACTAAGCAGATGCACACATAAAGCAAATATTTTAAATTATCTGAACTTAAGTAGATTAGCAACAGCTTACAGTAACTGTTGTCTGTAGTATTTTCAGCAATTCAGGCATGTAATAAACTGGCATGTGAATATAAACTGTATATGTTCTGTCATGCTACACAAACAGCTTTTTAGTCTTTTATGATGGCTGCTGGTTCCACTGCTTAGAGTTTGATTACACACATTAGTGCTGTGTGTCTGCTTTATATCCTTTCATTTGGAATAAACATGGCCCTGAGATTCATGGTTTATTAAATCACAGTTTTCATTACTCAGATAAATGCAATGTTTTTGATGACTAGCATGTTAGAACTTACAGTCTATAGAAAAACTTGGTGTTACACTGGTATAAGAATATCGTGGTAATGCTGTTTTTTAAGTAACCAGTTACTGTAAGTACAATGGTGGAGATGTGTTTATCAGGTTAGAAGCTTAAACTACTATGGTGTGTGTTTCAAGTGAACCGACGATGCCACATATTATATACTATAGATATAACTTCAGGGTCAGTTTGTATGTTTTTGCCTTTTCTACTGCAAGTAAACCATTTTGGCAAAGTTTGAGAGTTGGACTTTGCACTTCTTACACTTCTTTAGTACTGTGCAGCCCATCTCTATTACCTTGTATGATTAGACACAATGGGTTTTTAAAAAAAAAAAATGTATTCCACCATCTCAGCAGCTAGGTTTATGTCACATCCCATCTCATAAACCAACAGAAATGAACTCCACAGCCACCAGTACAAGGGCCAGGAGCCTAGTTTGTAGTGTGGCTGAGGCTGCTGCATCGCTGCTCTACTGTTTTATGGCGGACTAGCTGGAATTTGATAGGACCCTGGTTTCCTGGTTTGTGGTCTCACACAGAGTGTGAATATTTGCTGGATGGATGTTTTGATGTCAGCGGCTGGCACAAGATTTCATCGCAGCCCCTCCCTTCTCCATACATCTCTATTTGAGAAGTATTCAGTGAATGGTCACCGTCAACAGTTTATTGTCCAAACATATCTAAAGTAATACACCGGCTTTTTTTGGGGAAAACAGACACATGACATGACACAAGTTTGCTTTCATTTTCTTCCTTGTTGACTGTTAACCCCTCAACATTGACTAATTCACGTGCATGCAAGGAGTTGAAACTGAGTCTTAGAATCAATGAGTGCATTCACTCCATTAACCTGGCTATCATAAATTGTTTATCTCATGGAAATACACAGAAGAACATTCACAAGTTAATTCACACTTATAACAATACATGTTCTGCATTTTATTTTGCTAAGGTAGAGAGTAATAAATGTGCTGGTTAAGACTTCTGACATGATGTGAACGACCGCAGGCTGTCTTCTTCAGAAACTGGAGGGCAGGAAGTGCTATCTATCGCTAAGGAGTTAGCATAGATCTCCATGATAATTCAGTTGTAAGTGCTCTCTCTGCTTACTTTAAGGCTAAGCTAAACAACCATGGGAAAGACAATTATATAAATACACTCCCAATTCCTTCAGCTTTTCCTCAGCAGTGCTGTGGTGAAGCTGTGTAGCAAAGCATCCAGTGAGCTGGTACTTGTAGGTGATAAATGGGGGCCGGTAGACCCTGAGTGTTATCAGTGCTACTACGGCCTGCAAACCAGGAGAACATAGGGTTTGCTCTGGGGTAGGACACAGCCAGGCTATGAGGCTAAGGTTGATATATTGCTGCACAGTGTTGTAAGGGCCTCAGCGAACATTGTGAGAACAAAAGGGCCAAAAGCTGTGAGAAAGTGTGTGTTTATGGAGAGAGGGACAGAATTTGTAATTTATGTTGGTAAGTGTGTGCTCCACCGAAGAGTCATCGTACATTTTGATAGGAATCACTCACACAAAATTTTGTGTATGTCATTGAGTGTAGTGAGAGGCGAAGTATATTCCACTCTGCAGCAGAGATGATTGAGTTTTTACTAGAACCTGTGTGTGTGTGTGTGTGTGTGTGTGTGTGTGTGTGTGCGCACGCGCGCATGTGTGTGTGTGTGTGTGTGATTGATAGATGGGCTTGTTAAAAAGAGGCATGCGGCTGTGAAACGACCGACCAATTAAATCCAATCTGTTCCAGAGGACATATGACATCATAAAAGTGCGTCATCCTGCCAGTGCCTACTAAGACAGCACGACAGCTCCTGTTTTCCATAGAATGACATTTGTTCACTTTGCTCAAAAAAATATGTGCTTGACAGAAAACCATCATCATTCATCTGACTGTCTTCCACTCCTCCTTTGTACTTTGTCCTCTGACCTGTGTGTGTGTGTGTGTGTGTGTGTGTGTGTGTGTGTGTGTGTGTGTCTGTGTGTCTGTGTGTCTGTGTGTCTGTGTGTGTGTGTGTGTGTGTGTCTGTGTCTGTGTGAATTAATGTGTGTATGTCTGTCTGTGCATTTGGAATGGAAACTCTTTGAGCAGGATCAAACAACATTTTGAGTTGCACAGTGGGGAGACTGATCAAATACAATGCAACGTATTGCATGTGCGACATCCAACTTAGAAATGTTCAACAGTGGAGATCTTGATCTTTTTATAGACATACGACTCAATAACCAAGCAAAAAAACTGTAAACGAAACATAAGAAATGCATTCAGCCTGCAGTTTAATCTCTTACTGTTATGTTACTATTGATTGACTATATACAGCCATCTACTTGATGCTGAAACATGACACCTGCTGCTACAACAAAATCCAAGACATAAAAGGTAACAGTGTGTGGTCTGGATGGAGTTTTGGTTCAGTCATGTATTTTTTCACCATCTCTGTCTTAAATTTCCTCTCACTTTACCATAAAGCTCACATTTAATTTTATTTTAAAAAAATAATGTGGATGAGACGGTTATGCAACACTTCTCATCTTCACAACCTCATTGTGTACCTCCTGCATTTTTACATTTCTGTTGTGTCACTGCAGATAAAGTGGGCTGTACTTTCATGTCAGTTTTTCAAAATCTACAGAGCCCAGGAGGTGAGGAAATGAAAAACACTCATCTGTGCACATTTTATAGTCTGTGCTGTTTGTTTGTTTTTTACAGATATATTATTTAAGAAATGTTTTCCTCTGTTACAACACATAACAAAAAAACTAGATGAGCAAATAGACTTAACAGGGTAGAACAAAATAAAACAAACTGCCAGCTCACAGAAAAGGTGAAGAGACATGGAGTCCGTGTAACCAAGACTAGGTGAGGTTGAGGAAGACAAAGGCCAGAAAACTGAGATCTTGACAGATGAAGACACAATACAGTACAGAACAGTACAATGTTGTCTGATAGATTAATTTACCAGGTTGACTATTCCTCTTAATATATTTAATATAGTCACCAGATATTCAGAAAGTTTCATCACAGGTGTCACGTCACGTTCTGCTACAACATGGATTTTGCAGGATTTATTACTTTTAGCGTAATAAAAATAATTTGGTGGTGATATTATGTAGTTAAAGGGCTAAACACGTACTCATAGAACTAGACTGTATTCCTTGCTAATGCCCGTCAGTAATACAAACGGGAGGAAGTTAACAAAGCACCCCAGTCTCTCTGTCTGCAAGATCCACCACAAATGTCTTTATCTACTCCCACCTTCAGAGGAAGTTCGTCCCAAGCAGATTTACTTTAGTTTTGTTGTAAATGTCCCCACAACAACCGAGAATCTCTCATATGTGTGCACTCACCATTTTTCAATGAGGACAAGGAACGTACACAGCAGTATTGCAATAATCCGTGATCCTTTGTTTGTTGGTGCCATATGTAAATACTTGATGGACAAGCCCCATGTTACACTGACTGTTGTACTTTCTTGCCTCAGTATAGTTTGGTTTTTTTGCCCAGATTCCTAATCCTTCCCCTTGTCTAAATCTGAGAATTAATCACATTGCATTTAATAAAACCTATATTATCAGGCAGGCAACTCCCCTCTAAACACAAATGGGCCTACACCTACTTTTATTCCTATTTTAAACCAATAAGATTTTCTTTTCTTTTTTTTTGATATATGTTCCATTACATTGACAATAGAATAAAATGATAATAATGTTTGAGTGGAGTATATCTTTTATTCAATACAATATTTTATTTTATTTTATATAACAAAAACCCCCCAAAAAACTAATACTGTGATCTAAATTTTATTTCATATTGCCCACCCCTGATAGTTATTTGTGGTTTCAATTGGCAAAACACCTTCATTTTGAGTTTAACCTCTTTAACTTCGCTGAGTCTGTATTTACACCTCACTGAATACTCTGTTTGAGTTAATTATTAGATACCTGTATCAATCACAAAGTAGGAAGAATGACACAAATGTCTCCAAATTAGGAATGGGCATTTTTACCCAGGTTAAATTTTTAAAAGGGACAGTGTTAAATTTAAAAACTATAATACCCTCCACTCAACATTTCAACACAATATGTTTACAGTATTGCAAATGAAAAATAAATGATGGAAATGTGACCAAATCTTTTTTTTTAGACCTTCTAAATAAAACATAATTACAGCCACTGAATGAATGAACTCGACACAGGCTCCAGCTCTGTGGGTGCTGAAGGGCTTGGCAATCGCAATATTTATCACTACACCCCAAATTATAAATAATAGCTCAATAACTATATATAAGATCTTATGATGTTGTAGCCTGATATGCATGAAATCAGATATGTGATATCATGATGCCGACTCACATAACCACTAACCACCATAACCATCTAGACAGCTGTTCAGAGGGATCGGTATCTGCTCGCTGACGTGCAGGCAAGGGAGAAATCTGTGCAGGCTGCATGTGCTCAGCCACAGTCCACAGGTTTCATTTCACTGATTAGTGGAACAAGATGGCAGTGTGTGAAACATGGAATTTGGACTTTTACCAACAGTCAAATAAAAACGTCCTGACAGATTTGATTGAGCTCAGGACTGTCAGACTTTATGTATTTAATATACTTATTCCCAAAAAAAACCCCCCAAAAAACCGACTGGCTAAACTTGAACAGTGTGTTACAGCCCGTCTGATCTGTCAAATACAGAATGCCATTGACCATTAGCTTCTGACCATTACAGTTGCTGTGACTGGATATTTAATAATAGTTTAATTAATTAATGATTTGATCATAATTTAACTAACATTGTTGCTGCTATGTGATGACTACCGATATCATATGAACATTATCAGTAAGATTATATTGTAATGTAACATAAACACCCTTCCATACTGCAGCATTAAGTAAGTAAGGAGAATATTCAATATCCAATCTCTGGACCTTTTATTTCATAAAAAAATGATTCAGGCGGAGGATTTGCCATTTTATCAAGCACCAGAGCAAAGCCACATCTAAGATCTTGAGTTTAAGTAAGCACCCTCAATTTTTCCTCAAACTTTGATGCATTCACAATAATTTGCAAGCAATGTGGCCATGCATACAGGGATATATTGCATTTTCAAAATAACAAAAGGTGACACAGAAATGCAATTAGTGTACAAGTATGTGGTTGTCTTCCCTGTATAACACAGTGATGGCATTGGCCATCTGACAAGCAGACACACACACACACATGCATCGTACAAAAAACCCACACGCTTACGCATTCACACATTTTCTTTTCCCTTTATGGTTATTCTATTGTTTCTACTTTCTACTGTTTTGTCCTTTCATGTGTCTTCTAATTAGCACTAGCTCTTGGAGATGAAGACAGTGAAACACACACACATGCACTACGTACATACTGAAAGCTTTATTTACCTTTTGTCACATGGGAGAATGAGCCATATGGAGGGCTGTGGATGCTAAAAAAAACAAAGATAGGATAATTCAATTAAAATGTGCCTGTGGTTAACAGCCTGCAGAACATCAGCAATTGCTTAAGACATTGTTAGTGGCTGTGAGCTTTTCTTATCCGAATGTGTAAATCCCAGGCAGTCTGTTTTTCACAGCACAAGAAATAGGAAGTCACCTTATTTTGAGGTGTGAAGGATGCAGATCTACTTATAAGCCATAATCCGTATTTTCAAGGAGTTGCTCCAATGGCATCTTTATCTTTATCAGCGTCAGGGTATGCTAGGAATGGCTAGTGTGTGTTAGCGTGTAGCTGAAGTGTGTGTGTGCGAATTGAATTGTACCGGAGTCTTGGCCTTGAATACTTATAACCCACCCCCATCCCCGTGCAGCACTCAGGAGCTAGAATTAAAGTGGATTTAAGAGAGACGAGGGTTGGAGGAGAGCGAGGGTTTATAACTCTGATTGCCATGCCCACCGCTCATAATGAGACGCATTACAGAGCTGATGTTGTAAGATTAGGGTGACTTGAGAGACATGAGCAGCCTCACAGATCAGAAGAGAGCAAGAGAAAGCAAGGTGGGCAGGGGAGAGAGGAAAATAAGGGAGGGACATGAAGCGATTGGGAGAAAAGAGAGTGAGTGATTAGTGATGGAAGGGGTAGTTTAGAAAAAGCTGAAACAAAAGTTGGGAATGAGAAAGACAGAGTGGGGAAGGGAGCGAAAAAACACTGAATCGGTCCATACCAGAAATATTTATTCGATTCATGTCAAAGGACTCCAAGTTGGGTTGGGCAAGAAGAGAAAGGATGATGGAGAGGTGCGGATGGTGGCATTGGAGAAAGGAGGGGCAAGAGAAAGAAAAGCAGACATGGGGACAAAATAACAGACAAAGGAAATATCTGCATTCCTGTCAGTGTGCGAGAATGGCATAGAAGCTCTCAGTTATTAAAGCATTGACAGCCTCTGACAGCAATATAGCTCCATTTTGCTCCGGCCCCATCACTGCCTTGACTGGAATTCAAAACAGGCCAGGATGTCATGTAGAATGCTGACAGGTGTTTGTGTCCCCTTCCTGTTAGAGTTGCCAGTAATAAAAAGAAGAAGAAGAAAACAAAATAATAATCTCTGTCCTTTCCCAGTAAGTCACTTGTTTGATTTGATTGTGTAGGGAAGCTAACTTGCTGGATCGACATGTTCCCAGTCCTGTAGAGCTTTTTGATATGCACTCAGATTGGTATGGCTGTCAGCGGTTGAACAAAATAAGTCCATATAAATGCCAAAATCTGACTGTGATGACAGTGCTTCAATGTTAAATATCTAAACTCGGTTGTGTCATGTTACCACAGCTTACAAGAAGACCAATCAAACAATGTATAAGTGGTGACAACTTTCATGTCAGTTTGGTGTTTGGGAGTTTGGTGTTTGTCTGTTTAAGCCAACTGGGAACCAGTTTGCAAAAGCTTGAAGTTGAAATATGTACATTTTTTTACTTGTTATATAGTTATAGGGGGAAAAAAGCATTTTTTTTGTTATTGGAGATTTTGACCAAGAAAACCCCCAAATTAAACCAGTTCAAACCACTTTTAACCAAATTTATATCCCCATTCACTCAAAGTTGTTTCTTGCTGCAAGACACAGCTCAGTGTGCTGTTGTTTAGAAGAACTGCTGAGTATACATCAAACTCCTTGTAAGTAAAATAAAAAAACAAAAACGAGGATAAGTGCAATGAAATGTTTAAACTACACAGTACGAGGTGTTATTTTTACTACCTTTTTATTATTCAAAATGATAAAATTCAGAAATCCCTTTTCCTATCCTTTTGTTCATGTGCAGGATTTTGTTTGCAGTTTCACTGCAGCTAACTCTTAAGACATGTTTTCTTAATCTGTGTTTTCAGGTAACTTATTCTAGTAAACTGCACAATGCATGGAGATAGCTGCTGTTGACCTCTACTGTGCATTGCGCCCTTTAGAATGAATTCTGTCTGAAGGACACTGTGCCACCCACGAGGAACCTTTGATAAATGCCTGAGGGTGTAACCAAGGACTGCTCTGATTCACAGGGGCCTCGGTGACAAACAGCCCTTACTGTGTAACATGGTTTAATGAGCATAAGAGTGGACGACCTTCCATTCGACTTACACAACATCTTCATCATTGTATGACTGTGGGGCCTCTGATGTGGGATTGCGAGTGTTGTTGGTGTGTATTTGTGTGTGTACAGGGAGGAGGGGGTTCGGTTGTGTGGATGGTGTAGAGACAGTCACATTTGCACCTTTTTTGCCCGATTTTCATTGCGTTTGAGAATGCACAGTGAATAGCAATGGACACATTTCTGGGATTTTGTTCTGTGGAGACTTATGTTGTGACTCCCAGATGTCCAAAATATAATTAATTGTCGACATTTTATTTACAATTTACATGATTTTCAGTAAAATGATGTGCAGCAGATAGAGAGGTAAAGGTATAATGAATCTTCACTAGATAGTTTAATGTCAAACGTGTCGAATGATATGGACTTGTGATGTACGAATGACACGTTGAATTTGTTTGTAATACAATAACACTTATTTAATCAAATACTTGGTGTATACATAGATAGACATAAATAATGCAGATGTACCTCTGGGGCCATTGCCACCCCTTCTGCTGAGGTGATGCAATCTTTGTTGCTCTTTTTATTATAGGCAGTTGTAATTAGTATGATTGTCATCTATATTATGAATTATACATTCACATTACAATGCTGCCCAATCCTGTGCCATGCACAATATTGCAGGAAGCAGGTAGGATTTTCTGTATAGTGCCGCAATTAAAGTTTCATCATACTCCATCTCATTTGTTTTTGTTGCTAAATGGTGAGGCAGAGGAGACACCATTAGTGTCAGTTAGCATCACCACTGAAGCTAATCAGGCTACACTGAGTTGGATTTGACAGTTTGTGGCTGTCAGCACCAGGCCATTATGCTCTTACAGAGTGGGTGGTATTTCTGTTTTTTATACTGCTGTTGTGGTCACAAATACATATTTGGTTTTAGGTTCATATTTTTCTAGCTGGCAGCACATTTATATTTAGGTACACATATCATACAGCTAGAAATACTGTGTGTGCAAAGTACCCAGTGCAACTGATAAGGAAGTTTAGAATTTTAATGTTGAGGAACTTGCACAATTGTACAGAATTGTTGAAACTTGATGTAGGGAATTTAAAGGGTATCAATTAATCATCATACTGTCTTTCTTCTTTATCACAGAAGGTCCAACATGCCTTCGATGTCCCAGAAATATGCAGTATTGACCTTGTTCCTATTTCTTCTGATACATAAAAAAAAAGAAAAAAAAGAAAAGAAATGAAAATGTTCACAGCTTCAAAATCTGGACCTTCAAAAAGGGTCTTACAGGCACTTTTTCTTTACTGAGCTGTAAGCATTTCATTAATTGTTATTCACACTTTAAATAAAAAACACAATACTAAATACTAAAAGAAATACGATGAAACACTAGCTCTTTTTAGTATGTTCAAAAAGGACGCACAAACACACACACACACACACACACACACACACACACACACACACACACACACACACACACACACATTTTGACTCCACTCATCCACCTTTTGGTTATCCCCGTTTTCTATGTAATCACCATTCTAAACAGGTTGTAATCAACCTGTCTAGGAAGAGAGAGGCTGAATCCGAAGCCTCTGCGCTGATTGTGAACAACATGTCAACCTCCCGGCTGATGGCAGGGCTTCTTTTAATAAATTCCCTTTTATTTTCCCCCTTACTCCTTGGAGTGAAATAGAAGTATAGCAGGCTGTATAAATAAGCTGAGAATGGAGGTTTTCACCCTCAAAATATAGACACATTGCAATACAATGAAACAGAATATGTGACTATGTGAAGGATAATACAAAATAATGAACACTGGACATCAAAAGAATGGAAATAATGAGCTCTAAAACAATGTGCTGCTGGTCTTAATCTCACTAATTTCAGAGGAAATCCAACATAATGCCAGTTTTACCATTGTCTTTATTTATTAACAACACTTCGACAGAAACATCAATAGCATGAAATACAAATATCTTGTAGTGTTACACAAAGAAACTTGACAAAGCCAAGGGAGACAACCAAAGAGAGAAATCAAAGACTCGATATTACATGCTTGAGTTTTGTATTTTTCTCTTGTTTTGTTCCTCAACAACAATGCTGTAATATTTAGAGAGTGGATTTTGATGTGGGGTCTTTCAGTCTATTCACTCCTGACTCAGAGGTGGTGAGCTCATTGCCATGTATTTTAGCTGGAGGCTCTTCTGGGTCGGAGCTTTTTACATTTGGGGAATCCCCTTTTCAAAGTCAGCATTTTGTTAGTCATTTTGTGTTAGCGCAATTACCTTTTACCAATTACCTTTTTCTGTTTTTAAGAGATACATATTGGATGTAAATATATGAAAATAAAATGTTGTTCTAGCTTTGTTATTTTTCGCCTTTAAAACTCATTTGTTGTCTTGGTACGACTTTCAACTGCTGTTTGAAACACTTTTTTTTGCCTTACATACATACCATACCTAGAGTGGACCTAGAGTTTTCCCTAGTGTTTCTTGACTATTCACAGTATGTTGTTGAAAGCAGCATTGCATCCACATCAGATGGATTCTGTCATTGTTGTCCACAGAAAAGCTCCTCTGTGTTTGATGCGACATTACAAATGCTGTAGCTCACTGTCCAAAGGCTTTTAATTGTGTTAGGAAGCCACAGGCCTTTTTGTTCTGACAATACAGCCTGATTGTGGTTTTGGTCAAACAATAGCGCTGTGATTTGAGCCACTCGGCCAGTGATTGCTGCCAGAGCAGACTTTGTGACTTTGTGTTCTTGTGATGGAGATGGCAGGGGACGACGTCAACATCCTCCTCATGAGCCACTCCAGATTGAGGTTGGTGTGTTTGTCCGTGGGCGGGTGGCTGTTTATGTTTTTCATTCTCTCAGAATCTCTTCATGTTCCTTTTTCCTCTAGGAAATGCCTTTGTCCAACCCTTAATTTTTGATCCAGACAGAGCCTGAAAAAAACAAGTGCACAAGCTCTGTTTACCTCACTGCTAGCCTTTCTTTGTGTTTATGTCAGTTCAATTCCCGGTTGCTAATCAAAGAGCTACATAATTACATTGATTTACGTATGTTGTCCTCATCAGAAAATTGACCATGTAGGTCAACTGTGCAAGCAGCTTATTACGAGCCATATTTACATTAATTCTTAGGTGGCGACCTTTGGTGGCCATGATGATTATGATGGCAGCAAAGGAGGCTTCAGGTGATTAAGTATCAAGAGTGGCCAAGTTCACATACAGAGCTGGACAGGGTGGGTGGTAGGGTCAAGCAAACACAGTACATTCACCAACAAGACTGCTGTTTGTGTCCCGTGTGAAGGCAAAAGTCAACAGTGATTAAAAAAAATAAATAAAAAAAATGTAAATGTATTTAGTAGCGTAGTTAGCTTGTGTCACATACTAAATGTAACTTAAGTTACGTACTCAATACATGTAGGTATGCAAGTTAAGTTAGATAATTAACTTGACCAACCCTGACCTTAACGCTAACATTAGTAAGGTACATATTTTAACACAAACCATGATGTTTTCCTAAACCTAACTGAGTAGTTTTGTTGCTTAAACCTAACCAAACTGTGACCATGCGATGAAGGTCAGGTACGCCTGTTGCCGGTATGCTGCAACAGTCATGCAGTTTTGGGAACAGGGATATATGTCAGTTTGGGAGTCACTGGCAATCGACCTTCTCAGTTGTTTAGTCATGAGGATGTGTTGGATTACAAGTTTTGTGATCACTTCGGAAGTCAGTGTGATTTCTGATTTTCGAAAAAACACACAAGTAAGAGCTTTCTTTAAAAGAAAGAAAGCTTACTACCGTCCAAAATGATGGTTGAGATACTGGGGTTTTATCAGCACTCCTATTAACCTCATGCTGATCCTGTATTTTATAATTGTGCTAAGAAGCAATAAAATATACTTTTGCAACTTTTCAAATATTAAACTACCAAACCTCCTCTTTGAATTCTAACAGTATCAGCAGCACGTCACTCCCTTCTCTGTGGACTGAGTGGAAGTTGAGGTCAGAGTGAAGGACAGGGGGTCTGATGGGTCTGTTAGCTGTGGGTTAGATGAAGCAGACAGATGAAACACAGCCAGGACCGAGAGCTCAGTATCTGGCCATCGCTCGCCACTCTACACTGCTTCCACCTGCAGCAGGTGGCGCGACCCCAACAGTTGACACACACTCAGCCAGACAGAGTGATAGATGACTGTTGGCCCTCTTTGTCATGATGAGAACAGGTCAGTATGAATACACACACTCACAAATGGCATCCCATCAGGGATATTGTCATGCCTCGCACCTAACAGCTGCCCCTTTGGCTCAGCGTCAGTCGCCATCCAGTTTCCTTTTTTCTGCCATTTTTGATGTGTTCAACCCCATGACTTTAGTCAATAACAATTACTTTTTTCTGCCGGCCTGACCCAGCTAATTTTACCCATAATGGGCTAATATATGTGCTTGGTAATATCTCTGTTCTCATGACATAAACACACTCAGATTGGACTTATGACTAAATGAATCAGAGTCTGAGCTGGAGAGACAAAGTGTTTGTGCAGCCGTCAGTGCACTCATGCATGCTTTTGAGCCTGCATGTGCTGAAATTTCAAGACTAATGAGGCTTTCCTCCAAGCTTCACTGACATCAAAACACACCGAGACACAGCAAGACAGATAGATTTGATGAAACTGTTACAGGAATACAGGTAGCTTGGCACAGACAATGAATATTCACAGAAAATTGTCTCTTATTATCACAGTCATGTTTTACATTGTTTCTGGTTGCAAAGCCTCACAACAATATTATTATTTACTCTGTATGAAAGATTTTTCTTAAAATATCAGGTATTATTTCTTAGGAAGTGGCAGTCAAAAAATAGAATGCACTGCGTTGTTCAGCTCAAGTGGTCAAAATGCAACAATTTAATTAAAGGTGGACATTTGGGCACAATGAAAATGAGAGATTTATTATCATCTCCATCAGTTTGCTGGCAGAGGAAGCTGAGGCATAAAACAGACTAGCAATGTGGAGTCATCATTTGGCTTGCTCCACATCACTTGCTCTAGAGCAGCAACCTAGCTAAATAATGTTATTTTATGCTTGCTGGATTGAGCATGTTGTTTGTGTATGGTTACGTTCAAGGTGGATTAATCTGCATTTAAAACTAGATACACAAAATAATCCATCATACAAGCTTTCACTTTTACATTGGGATTTAAAGATATAAACTTTGGTATCATGCAAAGTGTGCTTTCCTTAGAAAACTTAAACCTCTGACTTTAATGACAGCATGCATTTTCACAGCAATCAAGCCTTTTGTTATATCTTTAGTTAGTTTAGTTTACTAATGTAAACCAAAATACCAATACAGAATCTCCTCCTCCTGTGAATAAAGTGCTTCATTCAAACAGTAATCACTGATGGTAAATGTGCACCTTGTGTGCTATTGTATTACTAGTGCAGCCTTTCAATCCCAACAGAACAGATACTCCTCAGAGACATATTTTGTATTTGCTACAAACTTGCAAATATTTAATGAAAATCGGAAAACCCAACGTACAGGCTTCAGGAATTCATCAAGCTAGATGACGGTATGAAACATGTATTATGGCTGGGGCTAAGTGAATTTTAAAATTGCAGGTGGGAAGCTTACATGGGTGGACAGATGGATAGAGAGAGAGAAGTGGATATGTAGAAAGAGAGGAGAGGAGAGGAGCGGTGAAGTTGCAGGACTGCGTCGGAGGAGGAGAGGATGGCAGGAGAGTGAAGCAGCTTTCTTCTCTTGGCAGGGTTGAAGAGGAGGGTAGGAGAGCAGCAAAGGGCTAGAGGTGGGCAGGAGAGCATACTCACTATCAGATTCAATTAACACCACATGCTAGAAACAAAGGCACTGCTGCTGAGCTATGGAAACAGCAGCATATCACTTCTTGACATTGCTTTTTATTAAAGCTTAGATTGTCAGCACTCCTATCTACCTCGGATATAACCTGAGGTTTAGGACACTGACTTTTATAAATGTTGTATGTTTTTTATTCAGGAATGACCTTAGAGGTCTCTCCAGTTTGGTGTGGGAGGATTTACTTAAACCTGCATTAAACCCTTAGTCACTCTAATATACAAAGTCCCTAACAACTATTTTATTTATTTTAGTATGTTGTTAACAACCCTTAGGCCTATTACATCATCAGAGCTGTTAAGCGTGTCCATAGCACAGGAGATTAAATATTTTAAGAAAAAAAATGTTGAAACCATGTCATTTTTAAGTCATCACTGAGAGTGATAACTTATTTCCTGCTTCAGTCTAAGCATATCAGTGTTAACCATCAAAGTCCCACATCAGTCATGTGGCTTAGAGGGAATATGTAAAGCTGGATACATCTGAATGGAGAAATACTACTCACTAAGTGGGCTTTTCCCAACACTTTAATTGTGGTTAGACCATGGGAATTATTTTCCTCCCCTCCCTGTCCTTTGCCTTTTGATTAAGGCGCTCAGTGCCAAAATGTGCTTGACTAAAGCTGCTTTGGGTCCAGCCACTGCAAATTCAAAGCTCTGAATACGCAAACCCAGCCTACCGTCTGGAGAAATACATGTAAAAAGGTGTACTGCAGGCACATATGAATGCAGTTATCACACTCCAGCCTGGAGTGGAAACTGCTGAAATGTTGTCTTTTCCCTCTCTTTACAAGTGTAATGAAAGGCCATAATAAGGCTGCCTCTAGTGTGTGACACAGAATAAAAAAATCCTGATGCAGTTCTAATGCAGGATATATAGAGGACTTCACCATAGCTATCATTGTATATCTGCATGGTGGGGTCCACATTACATGATAATGGATACAGAAATATTACTTCCGCATTCAGCATGGACTCTGGAATTGGTTTTTGATGGGAGTGAGAATGTAGTGCTGAAGACGTCCTACATCTTAAGATTTTCATCTTGCCTTAGGCCACAGCCATCCACTCATCCAGACAGTCAGACGACAGAGAGGGACAGAGTATGTTTGGAGTCTCTGTTACTCTGCTTGATTTGATTAGGGTGTTCTCCATGGCTAAATTTAGCCCTCATGCTTTGGACAGCTCTCAGGAGAAGGTCTGTTGATTGCATTGATGATAATAATAATGATGAAAAAAAAACAAAAAAACTCCGGCCCATTTGCATCTATTATTTCTTGCATGAGCAGGGATAGGATGAGAGTAATGGTCATAGTATAGAGTTATGCTAATAGAAAATCATTTTTTTTATGATTCATGTGCTGCTGGTGGGGATTTTTAACACTTGGTTTGAGTCATCCATTAATTTATTCATAGAGATTTAAACATTAAATATTTGCTATTCTCAAGCTGTTATAATTTATTGATGTTTTCCATACACACTTCAGAGGTTTATTTGAAGATTTCCATTCCAACATTTAATATCCAATGTGTAAAAAAGCTGAGATGAGAGATTATAAAAAGATAAACTTTAGGGTACTAAGTCACTTAAATTAGCAAAGATAATGATTGCCATGTTGAGAAAAAAAATGAGCCCTACTACCAACTCTTGTTGTCACAGTATGCGATGTAGCATTGACCAGCCCAGCAGTAGGGTGATTGTGTGTTATTTCAAACCCCTTACTGTAAAAAAAAAAGCAATTAATGTAAGCTAATTTGCCCACTAGAAACAGCTTGTGAAAACCTAACCTGTATCCTGCTTCTCAATCTCCAGATTTGAATTGGAAAAATGACTGCATCTGTCAAAAGTTATTTCCTATTGTGCTTTTTAACAACATAATTTTACACACTGCTAATCATATCAACCATTATTAGTTTAGACTGGTCATCATACCTTTTTGCGATGCTGGTATGTGACTATTGGAAACCTAGTGTTTCACCAGTGCTTCCATTGCAAATCGACTGGAGCCTCTGTAGAGACCAATTTAATTGCTTGGGGACTTCCACGGCAAAATGCCTGTACAGTAGGAATGAAAGAAAATAAGTACTATCCATGAGGTAAATGGAGTAAAAAATGCTGATGCGTTGTGTTTCCATAAAATCCCAGCTCCACCCGCAACCTATTCTTTTAAAACACATTTTGGATCCTCTGAGGTTGAGATCCTCACAGTCTTTTGTTAGCCAACTGTGCATAAGGAAATAACATTTCGTCAGCATAGATCATTAGTCTTTGTAGAGCCCATAATGTTGACTACAGAAGAAAAGTCTGGGAGAGATTGGATATTAACACTGAGTACCACAGGTGGTCTGACTCCGCAGGACCTGGTCTTGGATCACAAACAACATCCGGTCTTAGGCACTGGCAAATACTAGTCCATAATCACATTACATCTATCCTGCCTAATGAAGGCCAATGCCTGAAGCTACGACTGTAGTCTAATTTACCTTTTTAGGGATGCAATTTATGTATATATGCATGCATGATTGAGCATATGATGAATTGCGTGGATTAGAATGCAAATTACTGTAGTCCCAGAGCAAGCATGGTTGTTGGTTTGACCTAAAAACTGCTTCTATATATAGGGCATGTGTTTTATTAAAATGAGTGTTTAAATTAAATGCTGTGCATTGCTCCTAGACAAATACGGTAGAAGCAGAACGATGATGCTTCGGGTATGTGATTGTGAGTTCATATGCACGCAATCTTGCTTGTCTACATGTTCAGATTTTTGCAAACTTCTTCATTGCCCTCCATGTTAGCCCATGCAGCTCATTAGGGCTTGGGGCACATCTTGACTCTCTTGACTCCGCCATCGTCATGGCAACACTAGAATTACACTTCTCAGGGCATGTCTGCCTGTTTCAGCGTCCTCACCTCCCGGGCACTTAGAAAACTACGTGTGTGTTTTATGTGTACAGCTGTATTCACGAGCACCAGGCTTAGAATGATGTGTACTAACCTATGTGTCCGTGCAAGGCTGGGCAATTATACAATATATACCTCCCTGTACATGTGGGAGGAGGTTCTCTTTGGGTGGTGATCCAAATTGCCATGACCTTTGTGTGGCCCCAGAGCCACTTGTCTTTGCCTTGAAACCCTAATAGAAGTTGTGTCTCTGTAGCAGTATCCAGAGCAACTTATATACCTGACGGGAAGGGAGTAGAGTGGAGCAGCAATTTGTATGCACAGAAACACTCTGGCTGTCACGGGGTGGGCTAACCCAGGAGATTAAGAACCCATAGAGGCTTTAGTGTCGGGAAGAGATCATGTTTTGGTCATAGTGATCAGCGCTAGCTGCCACATGACAGTGTGATAAACAGGAGACTCAGACGACACATCATGGTTGATTTAAATAGCCCCTCACACTCACCTCACTATTAACGGAGCCGTAGCTGCTTTGAAGGATGCACTCTCAATGCCTCATGAAATACTTTGGTTAGGAAAGGCAGAGTGAGGGAAAAAATGAAATATGGCATTATATAAAAAGAAAGGAGGAGTGATTTATTGAACAGATTTGTGATCAAGTGATGGAAATAAAAATGCACTGACTGCCAACAGTATGCTGAGTACACCCGTAACGCCTTTGTGTAAAATATATCATCTCACCATTTTAATTTAAATATTTGTTCATTTGACCACCGATTATCATGTGTCTTTAATATTGTAATCATGACATTGTGTGTACTGGCTCAAATAAGTCCATCTGATGAATGCAAATAAAAAGAACTTCATTCTTTTCCACAGTTTGTGTGTGTGGGTGAGTGTGTCCGAGGGGTCTGCTTTCCATACTGCATTAAGTTTATGTTCACCTTTCTGCAGTTTACTTCTCTGATTTGTCTGTTTGTCAATATGCTGGCTCTGTTGTAAAAGCCAGTATTCTCAGTGAGGTTGTTTTCAACCCAGTTAGCTTTTACTGCATGAGCACCACTATACCAGTTTTACCAACCTTCCTCTTGGCTTCTCAGCGGGACAGGTGATATTGGTTTTAATGACATATGGCTTTGTTTGTAATAGCTTTAGGGCAATGTGTTCAGTAACTCTAATCTGGGTTTTGGGCCAAAAACATAAAAAAAAAACTAAAAAAAAAACACCAGCATGAGCACAGATTTTTCCCTCCAATGAAGGCAGTCTTGTGTGCTTACAGTGGCGGATATGCTTTGTGTTGGCTCTTTGGGATGCGTGTAAGTAGGCCTTATCCATGTAACATAATTCCTTATAGGGACTGCTTTGTTGTCACAAATAGGATTCAGCGTCCACTGGACAAGCACTAATCCAGGGCAACTGTATGTGGCTTTTTTAGTCATATCAAAATTTACAGTATATTGTTGGCTTTTCGTATTAACCTCGCCTGACTTGTTTTCTCTCCAGTTCAGTTAGTTGGCAGAGAATAAACAAAGGAGTGTGCCAGCTAGTGTATACGGAATTTAGGGCTCCTAGAATATATAATAAGGCTTGCTGTAGCTATTGGATCAGCGTTATCAGAGAGCAGGGTGTGTGCAGCTTATTATCTTGGCTTTGTCTTTTGGTAACTGCCTTGCTACAAGACCTTTTAGCACCTACTGCTAATAAACACTCATGACAGTCCCCTTGGATGGTTGCACAGAGATTTAAGATGCTGATAGAGAAAACGAGAGAGAGGGATGATGACTCGTTGATGGAGAGAAATAGATGAATAACGAAAAGTGGAGGGGTGCATCTCAGTTGGGGGAACATAATGGATGTGAACTTAATCAGCAATCAACATTAATGTTGATGTTGCTGTGTTTATTCAGATTAATCATCAAGGACAGGGCGGCCTCCTCCCCCTGCCAGAAGAGCAGAGAATTTGTCTCCGCCATGCCTTGCCAAGGAAATTGATGATGAATTACTCCGTTTATCAAGTCGCCCCCATTAACGAGCCTGCTGACGGCCCTGTCTCCATCCCAGAAGATGTTTTCTTTGGCTACAGCGGATGGTAATTTGGATCCTGAACATTTTTTTTTTCCTTCCTTCTCTGCTCATCGCCTGAGTGAAAAGTGAACCTTCAACAAGCTTCAGTGGTAATGGCTAGGTGTGATGCTGAACCCTAATGCATTTCACTTAACATCTCACTGGTTAGATAAGTGGATGAGTAGCAGCGGAAGGAGCAGTTACACCAAAGTGAGTAGGTGAGGGTGTGCATAAATCCCAGGGTATATTCTCTGGCAGCTGTGGGTAAACACAGATTTATGTTGTTCGACCGACACATCAGAGCGGATGTTTGCTTAGATAATCAAGACGAACTTAAGATATTGAGATTCTGTTTGGATTTATTCTTTTCAAAGAGTCCCTTATGCTTAGGGATCAGTATTGTCTATCCTTGATGAATTAAAAAAGTCTACCTTAATACAAAAGGAAGCAGTAAAACAGCTTTAGCGGGGCTCGGAAATGTCACTACACAAGTTAATAACTCAGTAAACTGATGAGTGATGAGTG
Organism: Pagrus major; assembly: GCF_040436345.1. Taxonomy (NCBI): domain Eukaryota; kingdom Metazoa; phylum Chordata; class Actinopteri; order Spariformes; family Sparidae; genus Pagrus; species Pagrus major. The sequence continues at coordinate 18,042,061 of NC_133224.1, read as the reverse complement.
TTTCTTTAAACTACCTTTGGCTGAACAAAGGTAAGTAATTTGGCTTAGTTCAGCAAAGATGGGTCTAACTTGTCAGGATATAGATTGGAACTAAATGAAAAACATTGTAGATTCATTAACCACCAACCTTCCATAAGAGATGGATGGCTGAGGATTGCAAAAACGAGGTAGGGAAAGAAAAAGAAGCAATCAGATGAAAGGGTGAAGAAATGCTTGTGGCGGAGGAAAAATGGCAAGATATCGGAGAGCGCATTTCTTGTGTAGGCCATTCGTCATGTACAGCTGGAATGGGAAGGGGAGAATGGATGGAGGTGCAGGGGTAGCAACAGAGGAGAGGCGGCAGAGAGGTAGAGGCTGGGGAGTGATGAACAGTTGGCCTATCCCATCAAGGATGCCTTCTAACCTGTGCCACAAAGAGGGGCATCCATCACGCAGGCAGGCGGCGGTACTTTACACAACTGCACCGACATAGAAACACACGGCTCACATGCTGGGCTCACACTCACAAAGGGCACAGTGATCACAGCCAGGGGCTACTGTGCATCACCCAGAAAACTCTATTACACCCTCAGGTGTGGAGAGATGTTCCACCACACCATTTCTTAGGTGCAGGAATGTGTTGCTTTTCATTATCATCTTCATCAGTCAATGTATTTTCTGTTCATACATTTTTTTTTTTTTTACAGGTTGTGATTTATTAGTAAGTATTTTGTATTTTGCTTGCATTAAAAACATAATTTTGAATGACAGTTTTTCGCATTTTATTGCAAAGCTAAAAATGTGTTTTATGGAGGTAAGCTCAAGGAACACGTTAAAAAAATATAATATGTTGTGTGGCAGTTCCATGTCAATACAGATATAAACTAGGCTGTATCCAGTGATCCAGAGCAAATCTTATTTGCTCATCATCCATCACAAATAGGTGGTGTTTGAATCTTGGTAACGTAGTGACTGCTTGCAGGTTCTGCAATACAGGTAATGTGATAGCTGTCTTCCTTTTGCAACTCTCTAGCATTCACTGTTTGCTCAAAGGACAGCACTGTCGAGACGGATCAGAAATGCTCAACTGCAGGGATTTTCTGTGTAAAAGTCTATTTTGAATTGTTCAATCAGGATCAGTCAGGATCTAAACCGGTGACAGGTATTAAGAATAACTATAATACTTGTCTTGGTCATATAGAGGCATCGGTATTAAATTGAGACTGACTGTTAAAAACTCCCAGTGGAATGCTTAAATTAAACACAAAATCATATTTACCTTGACTTGGTTACCTGATGCAAAAATAGTTGATTTTGGTCTTATAAACAATGATTTGATGAAGGTAAAATGTTGATATGGTAATGAGGAAAAGTGAAACAGAGGTTATGGGTTTATGTGTGTTTCTTTGTGCATATTTGAGAGGTGGTTTGAAGGCGGTACACTGGGAAGCCTCCACACTCCCTGTGTGTCTTAATTAGCGTGTGTGCACACTTACTAGGGCATGTGTTCATATCTATGTGCCCATATCAGGAATTTATGTTTTGGTGCAAATTTTTCATCCTAAGAGGAAACAGCTATGTTTTCCACAAACAGGGGCAGCATTTATCAGCACAGTCCTGACACTCCTCCAGCTGTGTGTCAAATGAGCGGCATGTATGTGTCCTATGTGAAAATTTCACACTTGTGTGTGTGCAAACTGAAGCCTGTTTATCTGGTTCCTTTACGACCAGCCTGTTTACGATATCAGGACACAAGTGTCGCTCCCGGCTCGGCAGATGTTGGTGCTAACGCTGCTCGACTGTTCACTCTTAATCATGTGGGCACACTTCAGACACCGTGCTGCTGCTGCAGTTATGGATTAGTCTCTTCCAGCTATTGACTGCCGGTGAAGCTGAAGGCTGGAAAGAGGCTGATAAAAGACACCTGAGTGTGTGTGGCACGCCAGGGCCTCGGCTGTGGTTTTATTGACTACCTGGCCTAATCAACATTCAGAGCCGAAGGGAGAGCTTGTTAGCAGCCATGTACTGCTTAGATGCTTTCATGACGTTGGAGTGTAAGTGAATGGATGGATTGGCGGGTTGTGTGTGTGTGTGTGTAAATGTCAGTAGACGTTCAATAAGATTAAAGCAATTGTGTTAGTCTCGCTCTTCCTCATCATAACTCAAGTCCATGTTGGGGTCCGAACTTGATTTATATAAATTATATCCTTAAACAAAGACAATTATCTGCACATCCTCAAAATCTTAGTGTCACAGCATTGAAACATCAACAACAATCAGTGCATTTAAAATAGAGAGCTGCCATATGCAGGGAATGAAAGCTGGGTAGGTTGGTCTCAGGTTTTTTAAAAATGGAAATACAAACGGTGACTATAATTTAGTTTGAATCTCAAAAAAAAATTAACAAACAGATCAATTAATGAATAAATGGGAACTGTGGGTAACACTTTCAAATCACTTGTTACACAGAGACTCTGGACCAAAGTATGTTTAATCAGATTATATCTGCTGTAAATTAAGTTCTACCTCCTCAGAAAAAATGTTTGTAATCTCCAGACTTTTATCTTAATTTCTTCCCACAAAATCACCAAATTGTTGTCCCGACCCCACTCTTAGTTCTCTTAACAAATTTCATAGGTTTTGGGCTATATTTGTAGAGCATGTAAGAGAAGGAGGAAGAAAAGTGTTAGTTTGGTGGGTAGATGGAGAAACAACACTGTTAGTTAAGTATTATTACAAATGGATGAGGGTATTACTTGCTTTTTTCAATATCTGATTTCGAGTTAATAGGGTAAATTAGAGCGAGGGGAGGAAAAAAAAAGAAGTGTGATTTTACCAGCGAAACTGCTGTGGTGCTTGGAGCCTTTGTTGCCATGGAGATCAGTGGGGAGGCAATTAGAAATGTGCAGATCGTGTTTGAATAGTGTATGCATAATTGATTAAAATCATCTACAATGTGGTTATGGTGGTGATGACGATGACAAATCAATACTTCATTTTGTGGTGAATATTAAAGTGAAGGTGACAGGGAAGTTTTTCAATGAGAACTGAGTACAAAAGCCTGCAACATCAAGCTGTAGGTGTTTGGTAAGGTTTTTTTCTGCTTGTGTTTGTGTTTTGGCTGAGTTTTGCTGTTGAGTCTGTGATAGATTGTTCTGGTTTTTAGAACAGTGGGGGAAACAAAGTCCATATCATATTCTCCCACTTCAAACTCAGCATCGTGGGTTTATTATTTTCCCTATCTTAACGTCAGTCCACCAGCATTCCATGGTGCCTGCTCTATTTTTATGGTCCAGGAGCAATGGGAATCTCATTGATGGTTCTCAGTTTTGTTGTTTTTTTGTTTGTTGTTTGATTTACAGAGTTGTTGACCTTCATATGCACTACATCTGCTATGGGGAATTGTTTTTTTGTTTTTTTTGCTGCACAGCTGACACTTGGCACACTATGACTATGCTATAAAAAGAATGTGTGTACTGTATAAAATACATTATTTTTAATGTCTGTGTGAATTTGTTTTCCATTGGTCAAAGTGTGTGTGTGTGTGTGTGTGTGTGTGTGTGTGTGTGTATATATATATATATATATATATATATATACGTATACATACGTAACAGCTCCATATGACTTGATTCTAAAAAAGATCATGTTACAAAATATATTTGAAGCATACATATTTTATACGTGTGTGTGTATGTATATATATATATATATATATATATATATATATATATATATATATATATATATATATATATATATGCTTCAAACATATTTTGTAACATGATCTTTTTTAGAATCAAGTCATATGGAGCTGTTACGTGCTGCAGATTAAAAAGGAGAAAATCATACCGGTTACAATTACATACTAGGCCAAAATTATAGTTGCATTATATATACCAAAATGCTGTGAAATGTGAACTGCAGCTGTTTTATATATTTTTGACACATTTGTATCCTGAGAATTTTTTTCTACTCACTCAGCCCTGGTACTATCAGCGGTGCTGAAAGTGCTCAGCGCACTACACTAGATTGGTGTTTCAGTTCTATAAGGGACCTATTTTTGTACATCACTGATGCCAAAATTTTGTGGCATACTGCGCCATTTAGAGTCATTACCAGTACGTGTGGTCCATGAGAGGGTGTCAATCACATCCTTTCCTTCCCTTAAACAACCGTCCACTTGTCACATGTGGCTTAATGTTAGCTTGGTTAGAGCTTTTGTTCATAGTGAATCTACCACTGAATCTTGCTCATATTAAGAGAGGGGTAACACATGTAGCCACTGTGTTGCTCTGGTGTAAGGAGAGCATTTTTTAATTAAATAAAAAGGCATAACAGAAGCAAAGGGGGAACTGCAGATATTGATTCTGCTGTGGAGGTTGGGCAGCCTCCAGAAGCTGGTTTCTGACCCCTACAGAGGGAGTGACCACATAAGCTTCATGCATGTGTCATAGGCCACACTGACAGCTGTGTGCTGAAGACCATCAATGACAAATTAAAGTCATGGCGAGTCTCCTCAATAAATACGCAACAGAAATAGAAAGATAAAGAAAACACATATAGAAGCAAAGAAAGTCTAATTGTCCATTTATCATCTTTATTATTCACATTTATTGTCAACTTATCTTGAAGTTCATTCTTAGCTCTTAGGGCAGTGCCTCTCTGGCAGTCTAACTGTGTATCTGCTGTTTTCTCCATTTCTTTATTTTTCTCTTTCTTTTACCATTTTACAGTTTTTAGCATTTTTCCATGGCTATGATATTGCTTGCCTCCCAGTCAGGACCCTGTCTCCATGGTGATGGGGTGTCCATGCCACCGCCTGGCATCGGCACTCCAGAGATTTGCTGTTTGTTGGGCTTGCTGCCAAGCCTGCCTCTTTGCAGGTGCCAGTGTGCTGCACACTAAAAAACTGTGAAATCCATGACTGACACACAGTACTGTTTGCAGCTTTGTACGGAATTTTACACCTGACTTCTGAACATGTTTGTTTATATAGCACAGAGAAATTTTTAACAAACTTCAAGTACATACTGTTATAGAGGACAATATTTGTCAATTTCAGTGGTGTAAATTATCTATCTCTTGTTTATGTCATCACATGAAGATAGACTTCAGCTAAATAGGCACATTTTCCAGGCTGCAATTTTAGCCCCCTAACTTCAATTAGTTATGCTACAATTTAAGCAGAAATATTTATGTATTGGCTCACTTTAAAGAGATGCAAAACACATTTTCAGGCATTTGATGGTGTTATTTTTGTAAACCAAGTTTGAAAGGCCCATTTGAATTTTCTTTTTTGAAGAAACCATAGTAAAGGCAGAAACACTCCAGAGTTTAATCAATATTCTTGGTTCAAAGACAGCATTGCAATTTCTGCTGATATCCAGAGGTCCTTGCAATGATTAGGTTAAAGAGACTATGGGTCTTTTTCAAAGAAAGTGTATAGTAAACTATGCAGTGGCTAGGGTCAGGTATGTGGTCGTGTCATGACTATACAGGCATTTTATTTTATCTGGCACCTTTATGCAAAGTACAATGTAAAAACTGCAACACGGAGAGATCCAAGCATTAGTCTAAGCAAACTTTTCTAAACCCCCCAGCTTCCTCTGTAGTAAACCCTGCAACAGTTCTCTCAAACACAAAAGTTAACTTACATAATGTTTGAATTCCCCATCAATTCAAATATTTTAGTATAGTTACCTTGTCACATCCTACAAAGCAAGTACTCTATTTATTAATTTACATTAGATAATGGATTTGCAAGTTGATTTATCCCTACTGTAGCTGTAGCTGAGACTGTAATTAACAGTTTGAAGTACCCACGGAAGAATATCTCCTCTTACAATATCAATGTAATGTATTGCACAGCAATATTTCATCAAACATGGAGAACACAGTGGCAGTTAATGAAGGCAATATGAAGTCTACACCCCGTGTCTGTTCTTTCTGTGTTGAATGCCTCACTAATAGGGATATAACAACATCTCGACACAATGGCAGCAATGACACAGATTTCCTCCGCAATGTAGATAAAAGGGTGTGCTTGATATTGACTCCATGAGAATCCTATTCACATCCTCATTAACACACACAGAATGGCGTTGTGTGTTCAAACAAATGCAGATGAATTTCTGCCTTTGACTTGAAACACAGGCCTTTGAATTATTCTGCTGTCTTTTTACCCTGTCAGTCCATCTTCGGTGTCTCACCTGTCTCACTGTCTTTCTTTTTCTTCAAGCAAAGGTGTTTGTGTATATGTCATTTGCATCAGCTTCCTAATGTGAGATAGGTAGATGGAAGAGAAAACAGTTTTCCGCTCATTAAAATCCCAGTTTCATTTCTGACATGAATGAAAATGACCTCAGTCACTATCACTGCTCCATCTGTTAGATGTTTGTCTCCCTGCCCTTCCTCTTTTCTTTTTAAACCTTTCCTCCGTGAACTCTCTCTCTGACTACTGCCACCCTCTGGTTGTGCATCAGATGCATTCTTACTTATTTCCTTAGGGCTAAGCTGCATGCTGGCATGGTGCAATGTGACTGTTTTGTAGTCCTTATTGGATTCCCTCTTCTCTATCAGATATACATACATTGTACAACACCATTATTCATGCTCTGTTTCAAATTATTCTATTACTTTCAATTAAACTAGATGTGGCATCTCACATGAGGCTTTGCTGCTTATCTCTGTGTTACATAATATAAAATTTGAATACCTTCGGGTGTATTTTTATTGGTGAATTTATAATGAAATGAACTATTAGTTTTAGCCCAAATGACATGCACAAACATGCACCAATCCAAATTAAATTAGACATATGTAATCCGTAGATATTAGAAGCCTGTCTTTAAAGTGAAATCACCAGGACAAACATGGTGTTGCTGTATGTCTAGTCTGTTGTGAGAGAGTGTTGAAAGGTGTGGGATAATGCTGCCTGCCTCTGTTGACATGAAAATTGGATTTGATCCTGTAATAGCAGATTATGAGGTTGGATTGCATACAATAGCTCAATGCAGTTTTTGTCACAAAATAGCGATTGTTACCAAAGGGTTGAAATGCTTTCCTCCATCACCCATGAAGCCGCATTATGTGCTATTCTCATAGCTGTTTTATGCTGTAAAACATGGGACTGGAGTGCAAACATTAATGTCCCTGTAGGTCAAGGTCATGGATCTGATTGTCCTTCAGCTGCAATAAACAAGCACAGTTTTGTATGGGCTAAATAAATAAACATGAAAAATCAACTAAAAAACAATGCCACATGAACAGATGGATGCATTATCACATGGACATAATGTAACAATAACATTACATCTTATCTCTGATAAAGAAATCTATCAAGGTCACTATGCAACTGTTAACATTGATATCACTATTTCCATTATCACCAATAGCCTCATTGTTCTGATCATCACCATCCTACTCATTATTCAAATATCATTGCCACTAAAGTCATTGTCATCACGGCTGGCATTCATATAGTCATGGTTTCTTCACTATGATTATCAGTATCTTTGTCAGCATTATTATCACCAACAGCGGTATCATTACCATCATCACCCACCACATGAAGATATCTTTGGGCTTCTTTTCAATTGTGTATGCACAACAGTGTCGCAGTGGATCACAAGACAGACGTCCCACTCATTCTGAATTTATAATAGATAGTTGATAATGAGCGATAGAGCCTCTCCCACAGCCCTCCATTTATACATTTTCCTTGCTGGACAATAATTTTATCTCTAGACTGTCAGCTCTTACCATGGTTTTCAGTAATGGTAATAACATTGTATATGTCCTTGTTGCAAGTCTTAAGTAAGCTGTCAATTCACACTGGAAAAGAGATAAGTGTGGGTATACTAATAAAAGTTAGTAGGCAAAACTTACTTTTTGAGAGCGCTCTTATACGGTATTGCCCCGAAATTCACAAAGGTCAAATATGATGAACTTATAGCTGCTAATAATAAACTTACTGTAGGTTATGCATGGGTATGAGACAGCTCTAGAAATATCTTGTTTAAAACAAACAAACAAATACAAAGTTTTTGCTTTCATTTTGTAAAGTTTAAATGGTAGTGGCATTTGGATAGCTAATTGATGTGGATCAGCACAGGTCTTTTTATTTTCTGCTGCTGGGCAGAATGGTTAATTACATTGGAAAGTTAGTATTAATTATTTCCTAGAATACTGTATTCAAGACTAAAAAAAGTATTTTGAATTTCCCTTTTAAATGTTTTTTAATCAGTGTAAATAGTATTTTACTCTACAGACAAAGGCAAAATGTCTGTACTTGATGACGTACTTCTGATCTGCATCTGTTGTGCTTTCATCTTGAGGATGGGGATTTGATTCATACTGATAACGAAAGTGTGTGTGTGTGTGTGTGTGTGTGTGTGTGTGTACACCTGTGTACTGTACATATTAGAGGTGTGGAAATTTCTCGATCATAAGATGCATCATGATACGGATGTGGGAGATTCTGCATCGATGCATAGACAGAGCATAATCGAGAGTCTGCAGCTTATGCTGATTGTTGATTGGCCGCCTCAGCTGGACAATAAAGTTATGTTGTGACGTTGCTCCCATGCTTTATTTAATTTTTTTTAAACTGACATCTCAGGGCACATGTTGGAGTTTATGAACTTGCTGGGAAGCACGAGTTGGACGAGACCCACGCGTGACTTCTGCCTCACGACAATACTAATCGTGTTAGCCATTTTCACATGAAGCTAACATCTGCAGCAATACATAATAACTGTTACAGCAGGCCCAGTTAATCAGCCACGATCTGAGGAGGTGCTGTCAACCTTGCCATCCAACTCTGAGAGAGGTGTGTGCAGCAGAGTCAATAAATGCCTCATTTTAAAGCTGCTATGTGAAAACAACATTATTGTAGATGACTACAAACGTGTAAGGCACTGCAGATGGATTAATGTTTTGTTTTTGCAATGTTTATGTTTTGAAAAGATGTAGCTTTTATTTTGTATACTGCTGTAGTCTGATTATTGGAAGGACTTTCTGAATAAAAGGGAATTTAAATGATGAAAAAGTAGCCATGTGCAGTAATATAGATCATTGAGGATGCCATACACTGACATGCATCGCAATGCATCCAGAATCGTTTTGCATTCAAATCGTTGACAACTGAATCTTAATCGAATCGAATCGTGAGGCCAGTGAAGATTCACACCTCTAGTTACAGATACTATATCACTCAACTAACTATTGCCAGTTACCTTGAAATTGCTATCTCTCCAACACACAGTGACGGATCTCTCTCTCTCTCTCTGTCTCTCTCTCTCTCTCTCTTTCCCTATCGTCACAGTATGCGATAAATCGCCTAAGCACCTCATTATGCATGTTGCAGCTCTGCACGCTTCACACTGTGACATGCTCAGATTGTTAATGGTAAAAGATATTTTGTGTGGAGGGTGGTGGATTGTGGGTGGAAAGTGATATTGGTGTTGGGGAGGGAGGGGGGTCCTCCTCCATAAATCAAGTGTGTCAAATTACAAGATTGTGTTACATGATTAGCATCTACATAATGAGAGGAGTTCATTAGCCTCCTTTATTAGCTGTGATTGGGCTTTCCGGATGCCATGTCGGAAAAGCTTACAGAGTTTGGGTGTATATTTGTTTATTAAGGTGATGGATTTGGCAACTGCTTCTCAAGGGTGAAGGAGTGTGTGTGTGTGTGTGTGTGTGTGTGTGTGTTTTGTGATTCTTGTTGTTTATTCAGTGGAGTATTTAATGCAGAGAGACAACTGGTGTGAATTCATGCACAAACACTTGTATGAAGAGGTGTGAGTGCAAATAAACTCACTTTAACATGTGGGCATGTACATAAAGTTGATTGTGTGCTGTTCATGACCCCTCAAAACACATACACATCACATATTCCTTCACGCAACACACATCCCCACCCCCCTTCTGTGAAGCATCTGCTCAGTTCGGAGAGAGTACTCACCTGCCCAGCATGCTCGCTCAATTCACTGTTGCTAAATCCATTTAGTCCATATGGCTCTGCCACGCTGGTTCTTTAGTGTGTGTGTGTGTGTGTGTGTGTGCGTGCACATGCATGTGTGGCTTTTCCTTGTATATGACTATTCTTTGAAATCTTTCTCAGAGGGTCATCCTCTCTAAAATCTCCCCCGGGATCCATCAGGATTTCCCCTGCACTCTTCACCAAACATTTCACATCTTTTTATTCTCTTTGAACTTGTTTGCGCTTTCTGTGCTTAATTGCTGTTGAACCATGTTTTTTTTTTTTTTTCTCCATTTTGAGGTATTATGTTGCATAATTAACCTAAACCTTAACATGTGAAGTAACATTTATTGAAAATATATTTTCCATTTACCCTTATAGGTTTTGTTGCGACGTACTGGCAAAAGGCAATTTTCACTTCAGTACTCTTGGTGCATTTGCTCCTGAATTCTCATTAATGTCCTCAACATGGATTTAAAACTAATTAGTATAATTTACAGTCTTGCTGCAAGGAAGAGTCAAGTCGAATCCATCTTTGTATCCCACTGGGACACACTGTGGTTCTGTGGGTTTACAAAACCACATAAAACAAGAGAATGTGTCATAGTTTATATTTTTCTCATCTGAGGAAAAACACTTTTTGTGTTTGATTGCATTCAAATACCCATGTTGTATTTCTACTCGCCACCACAGCACCATGTTTGCATCACCGCACCAAATATTCTGTTTTGTTTATTTTTGTCTGTGGAAAAAAAATAAAATAGTCATATTTACTGCCTCAACACAGAGATACAGAGCACAAAAACACACACATACATACACATATTCCCTGAGTGCTCTTTGGCCCTTGTCGCCCCTTTGTTTGTGTGTCTCTCTTGGTCTGTCAACAATATCGTAAGTGTGGGATGAGGATGTGATGTAGTAAGTTGCAAGGCATGACCCTTGCTTCGCTCTGCACACACAAGCATTAACAAACACACAAACACAAAGAAAGACGCAAAGTCTTGTACCTTGCCTGTCCTATCCTAGTTGTATTGAGGTGCTATCTCTCTCTAACCTGTCAAGGTTGTCAGGTACTGATGGATGGCACACAGATAGGGTGGAGGGAGAGACAGGAGCACCAGGATATAAACAATGCCTCCTTCTGCCTCCTGCCCTTGCTCTGTCTCAGCCTCCACACATAGCTGCAGGCTGCTGGTGATGGTAGAAGGCTTACCAGTGAGCCATCTTTGAATAATAATTAAATACTTGGTTACTTTTCAAGAACAATGTTGTTGTTCTGAAGTTTTGATTAAGCGTCGTTCAAATTAATTCATTAAAACCAATCTTTACAGTTCCATCAGTCAATTCCCGTGAAAGGCATACTTCTATTTATAATCTCCTTCTAAAATATAATTATATTGAAGTTGGAAATGTTCTGATGAAGAATCTCCAATTGAAACCCATGCTGATAATATGAGTGAGGCCGGATGCCTGATGATTCATTGATGATTAATTGCCGGTTTCACAGACCGCCACTAGACTCGGCTGAGTAAAGTCGTATCCTTTACTGATTTTATTAAAAGGCTAATATTATCAGACCAATCACACTCAACCTAATCATGGTGTTCTTATTCATCACAATGACATCAGATTCAAACTATAATGGTGGTTTGATTGTTTCAGTTCCATTTACAGGGAAATTATAAACATTGGATCCCATGAACCCAAGCTGAGACTTTCAGTCTTTGTGCATGGCCAAGCCTCCTCCACTATGATATGCTTTCCAACTCTGCAGGTTACTTGACAGGAAATAACCACTCTTTAAATCAGGCTAAACAATGACAGAGAGCCTTGTCTCTTATAGAAATAAATAGGTTAATGCCATGAATGTATGATCTCAAATGTACATATAATTATAATAATAATTATAATTCTACATCCTACATAGATATCTAAGCACCTATGTTTCTCTATACAAGTACCATAAAGAACCTTGGGTGTCTATCTTCTGCTTTTGTACAAGTTGGACAAGACGTCAAAAAGCTCTCCGAAAACCGAGTACAGTGATGTATCATGTGCGTTATTTATGACGACGGGCCCCCCTTCGGAGGTCAATGCATGCTACATCTTTGAAATGTAATTATGTGGCGATTGGTGAAGTGTGGATGTGGATGAGGCAATTTATGGATGACTTAGTTCTAATGGATGGTTACCGAGCCATTCCAGTCCACCCCTACCCCCACCCTCAACACACACACACACACACACACACACACACACACACACACACACACACACTCGCCAAGGCCCTAGTACAGATTAGAATAAACGAAAGATGGACATACGGAGGTTGAGGCAATGAGTACATGGCCCAGTGCAAGGAGAGGGCAGTGGAGGTATTCTGTGTGTGACTGATCTCCTAGCTGATACTGCCTATCTGATTCAGGGTTAATGGTTTAGATCTGAAGCTAATAAAAGCTTCACAGGTTCACAAATTGCTGTTTTTGGTGGAAAATGAGACAACTTGAGCCACCATAGTGCATTTACTTTAAGCTGCGATATCAAACATATTCTGTTAATTGCTGTTTGGGTCGAGAAAGGATTTGTTTTTCACTTTCCAATTTACTTGTGATATGCTACACCTGAAAACAACCTACAAAATAGCTATTCACCCTTATGCTTAGAACAGCACGTAGCTCAAGAGCTTCAAGGTCACTTGCTGGGTATCACATGAGGACCAATTCAGTGTTCTGAAATGGTGCCGGCCTAGCTGGGATTGTTTTCCTGTGGACATAATTAACTGCGAATAGAGATTAGGATTATTTCATTTAGGTAATCTGGCCCAGGAGTCCCCAGCCAGCAGTGGTCGGGAGAGATAGAGGAGGATAAATTGGTAATGTCTTATAATGAGCAGCTACAACAGGCATGCTTTGGCCCCAACCAGACAAATAACCATGCAGTCGCCCCATTGCCTTCTCCCTCCATTGTGACAGGGCCCAGAATGGGAAATCATTTTTCCATTTATTTTTTAATCATTTTCTCAATTTCCCCCTCCCTACCGTCCATGCCGAAAGTAATTTAATCTGTGGGCCACTTCAAAAAGACACATTTTTTGTGCGCATGCCCACGTCTTGCCAAATAACACACATTGCATGTCTGACTTGGACGCACATGCACACACGGACACACTTTTCTTTCCTTGAGGGTACTGCGTCATTTTAGGGAGATGTGTCATCAAGTTATTTTCTCATTCTATGCTAAATGTTATTATTTACTGTAGCTATGTGTCCCCAGAAGGTAATCAGTGGCAAAGCCGCTCAAGTGATGAGGAAACATGAGCTGAAAAGAAAACTGGAGACAAAACAAAGCTGTTTTTAGTTCAAAATCCTGGAACCCTCATCTCAGAAAGTGTTCCACCTCAACTTTGGCACTGATGGCATTTGCTTGTTGTCACCCAAAAAAAAAAAAGGTTAAGGGTAAGAGCATGCTGCTTGAAAAACAAAACAAAGTCCTTTGAACTACACAAGGCTTCCAGTCTGTGCTTTTTCCCATGAAGCCATAGTTGACAGCAGCTTTGCAGTGCACACAAGCTTAACAGTTTCCCTGCATTCAAAGCACAGCAGCAAATCCCATCCAAAAGTATATGTTGTCTCTCCCCAGCAATCACAGTGGATAGGTGTCTGTCTGCCTGCCAACAAACACTGGTATGCTTGGAATTCTAAAGACTCTGAAGATTTTTGTTTACCCTATTTAGACTGGTGGTAGCAGTATAGAGAGGGCAATAACCGATGATGAGCAGTGCCCCTGTAATTTCCTAAATGTATCTATGTAGCAGACTTCCAGAGGCTAAATCATTTCTGCTGACAAATAATAAAAGAGAGGTGGTGGATTGTAGGCGCTGGCCCATAAATATTTAAAGACAGGAGGATTATTAGAGAGTTGGTTTTTATGGGAAGCTTCGACTCCGATTGTAGTGGCTTTGAGGGATTGTGAATGTGTGCCTTTGCGTACATTTTTCCTGCCTGTGGTGTCATGGTTTATACATTTTGCCATCTTGTTTGTGTTGATGATTTTGTTTATTCCTTATTATGATCTCTTCAGACATCTCATGGCTGCACAACAAGACCTCACTGTCTTCCAGAAGCACCTTTGTTGTTATGATGGAATTTCTGTTGAAGTCTCATCACAACTTAGACCCCAAAGAGAGTCGTATTTGAATAGCTAAAAGAAAGGGCACCTATGTGGCAACTGCTTTATTGTCATAGTTTTGTTTGTTTTCATAATCCTAATTTTATTTTGAATATTAGAGTATAATGATAATTTACCAACCTGGAATTATGTCAGAGAGAGCAAGCAGATCCTCAACATTATATTGTAAGGAAAAATCAATTTGATATCAGATTCACTGGATGGACTGGATTCTGGTAGAACGAGGAAGAAATAGTTGGCGTGAAGTGTGTATAACATCGGGTTCTTTTATTCTAAATGTTTTTGAGGAATCCCAGCATGCCCTCTGCAGTCTCCTTTCTCATTCAGCCCACTGACCTCCAGCCACTCCCCAGTGGTGCAGACCAGTTCTTGCCTTTCTCTTGGCTTCTATTGCTTGGTGGATGAGGAAAAATGACTGTGACATTAGCTATCGATTCCACATTAACGCATCAGGCTCCAACGCTGCCCCAGACACATTGATTTCTATTTTGGTTGTCACTGGAGAACACAAAAAAGGTGAGGCCCATGCGGCTTTGAAAAATGGATGGGGTGTCCTTCTTAAATGGCTACCAGTTTACAATTTGGTGTTTTCCCAGAGCTGAAGGCATCCTTCATAGCCAAACTTTATTTAAGCATGCAAGGGGCGAGTCAAATTATTTGATTTTTTTCAGTCCTCATTGGCATGCTCCCTGCACTGAACTGAACAACACGTACAGCTGTGAATCTATAATCCAGGAATAATTGCTTGAAATGAGTTTGGAATTTTCCAGAGGTGTGTAGCTGTTATTCTTGGCCAAGATGTCAGCCACCCTCATCCTAAAGAGCATTGAGTTTTTTGTCTAAAAAAACACAAAAACAGACTTGGCTCAATAATATTCCTGGATGTCAGCCATATTTTAAGTAGCACTGCATGATGTGGCACCCTTCAGCTGTGAAATGTATTTAATTTCTTTTGCATATGTTGACATAATTAGCCAACACTGTACACATGAGTTGTGTATAGCTGCAGTAGTATCATGGTCTTTGTTCAGCATCTGGCTGCTGGTGCAGAGGGAGGCCTGCACACAGGATAATGGGGCTGATGGCAGGTGGCAATTTGTGTTGGGCATCTGAAAGCCTTTCTCTGCGGTGGTTGGTGGAAGCACAGTCATGCCAGGATGGACACATGAGAATGCGCCAGGCAGCAGCGTCCAGCTCTGCCAGCCAGTCTCTTGGTAAGCTCATTCGTTGGTTGTTGTGCTGGTGATTTGGCAGTGTCTAAACACCACAGGGCAAACAGTCAAGAGTGTAAGTAGCTAATTACATTTTCTACCTTTCCTTCAATTATCAGCTTTTTGCCAGTGCTTGTGCATTTTCACGTATTTGAGGTAAAGTCAGGTACTAGCACTGTTGTGTTGCAATAGGTAAGCTGTACTGTACACAGGAAAAGGTCAGTTACTGGGTTACAGTCATATGTCTTGTATGTCATATTTTTATGGTATTGAATGCTAATCAAAATCCAGTGATCCACTGCTTTGAATTGACCAGACTGAATTTCTGTTAATGTTAGACATTTCTAAAAAGAATCAAAGTTTAATATGATTGTTATTGTACCATACAGTATCTGCAGATTCGACTGGTGCATGTGTCTTTGTTTTATTTCCAACTACCATCCCCTTTGGCTTATCAACACAAAAAACGTACCACGTACGCACGTACCTCACTGAAAAACCACGTTCCACCAGCACTTTTCCTTTTACATCAATGCGTGCGTGCGTGTGCATGTAGAGTATGTGTGAAAGTAAGAGATTGATGACTAAAAAATGGAGTGCTTACTCACAAAGCTTCCTTCGGCCATCACTCGTTCCTAAAGCTGTCCTCGCAGTCAATTGTGTCAAGACCACTATGTTTTAGATGGTAGTTGAGCAGCTGTGATTGACATGTACATGAACAAGATGTGTGTTTTAAAACGGAAGAATGGAAATAATTCAGTCACCCGACAAGATGAATCACACGGTCATGCCCCTATACACACATGTGCACATAGTTTCCAACCTAATAATAACAGAAACAGCGGCTAATCATAACTAAACAATAACCTCTCAAAGAAAAACATTAAAGTTGGCACTGTTTGATACTATTTCCATAATTTCATAAATAATTGCCAACAGCTATTATACTGACAGTCTAACTATACTGGTATGGCCACTGTCATTAACAAATACAGTATTAAAGAACATAAAACACACAGTGCCAATCTGAAGGGAAGGAAAGGAATTTCTCTTTTACTGTAAAGTCAAATGACATATTTTTTATTCTACACACACACGCACGCAACCACTCACAAACTTTCTTTCTTGCAGTCTCCTCACTAACAAGTGGTTCTTGAATCTTACTCTCCTCTCTTGCATGAAATTTCAGTTCAAAGATAGCTGCATACACATGCTCCTACCTTCACCTGCTGTACATTTGAATTATATCTCTGTGACATAGATTAAACTCAATCCTTCCATTTATCTCACAGTCGTTGTCAAGCAGTTGCTGTATCTTGAAAGTTGGCAGTTGGCTGCAATTTTTACTTTTGATCTGGCTGATGAAACAGGTGTATATTTCTCCAAAGGTGTTGCTTGCCTACAGGTCTGACATGGTAGATTAAGGGCAAAACATAAAAGAATGTCACATATGGTACAGACAAAGCAATCACTGACTGGTTGACAAATGTGAAGGGGACAGTCTATATGTCCTATTATCAGAATACAGTGCTGTCACACTGATTCATGATGTCCACTGTATCAGGATGCTCCAACATATTTGCAATAATGTGTGCATATTTGTGTGTGTGTCTGTGTGCTAGTAGAATTGACTGAGTAGATGGGGAGTAGTTGGCAGAGGCATGTGACGAACAATATACACAACACACGGACACATTACTGTCAATGAATATGTGTGCAGCCTGAACACTGAGCTATTAATGGTGGGTCTTTGTCCCTGTTATCTGCCCGGAAAGTTTACACATGCTATTATCCACTCTGACACAGCTAAGACACAACACCACAGTGAATTTGTAGCGATCACTGCAGACTGTATTCATGTGGCTCTTGCCAACACCTTCACAAACTTGACACAGTTTGTGGAGAACCCCAACCGAAACAATAAAACATCAGATTTAGTGTATGCTACTGTGAAAAAGATGCTTCCAAGTACTTCAACCTAAGCCAAAGCCACTGAGCAGCACATTCAATCATTCCTGCCATCAAACTGAACTTTTGCTGTAACCTCTGGCACAGTGCAAAACATTTTAACATATAACAATTCTCATATATGCATGTGCATGCTTTAAATGGCATAGTCTCTACTTTTATGTTGGTACCTGTGTTTGAAATTTGTTTATGCACTATTCTTTGTGCTGTCACATACCTTTGTCTGTCTGTCTACCTATCTATCTATATAGAGCTTTTGTGAGAAACATGGTGGGGAAATGTCTGCACCTGAGAATACATTTTGTTTTTATACCTCCTCATCAATGACTTCCCCTTCCTCCATTTTTTTATCCAAGTGACCCTCTTTCCTCCCTTTTTCCTCCTCAGCTCTGTCACTTCTTTGTTCTCCTGATTTTCTTTGAAATGTCCCCATCTCACAGCTCATTTGGTTGGATACACAGTGCTAAATGTGATCAGGTGGTGAATTCATTTACTTCCTTTTGTTTGAGGAATATGTGACGTTTGCACTTTTAAGCTCAAATGATTTGGACAGGATGTTAGATACATTGGGAGGGGAAGGGAGTGCCAGAGAGATGGAAGTATTCATGAGTGTTTTTCTGGCATAGAGAAAGGGAGATGTGGGAGGAGAGAAAGTGTCATGGGTGAAAATGCTTGGGATCCACCACCAAGGGAAGGAGGAGAGATGGAGAGAATGCAGAAAGATATATACTGTAGAGCAAGAAGGATGATAGTTTTGGTGATGATGATGCATCCACAGCACAGTTGATAAAGAGAGAAAGAGAGAAATGGATGGGGAGAAAGAAGGAAGAGAGGAAATGTCCGCACAATTACTGCGGCTGCCAGAAAGAGGCTAATCAAATGGCACTTGGCACAGCGGGCCTCTGCTCTACGCAGCTGGTGGAGGAGGGATAGAATGGACTTTGACAGCAGGGAGAAAGATGGGAGGGAGAAAGTGTGGGCTGCAGAGGAGAGGTTGAACTGATGCAAAGGGAACCAGCTTGGGGGGATTGGAAACATGGGGAATGTTGTGTTCAGGGCAGGGAGGGGGGGGGGGGGGGGGGGTTTACTGTATAGAAGAATTAAGTGTTACTCCTTGTGGATATCAAGAGCGGGAGGAGGAAAAGATCGAGGGATGCTGGCATGGTAAATAGATGTCACAAAGTGTGAGTGGGCGGGATGGGGTTTGGGGAAGAGGAGATGTCATATTTATCATTCCTATACTACAAGTTGCTATATATAATATGATATATATAACATCTGATAATGTGAAAACCTTAAAAAAAGTGACTGAAATTAAGCAGCACACCATGTGTAGGAAAAATTGTTCCAAACTTTCAATTTTAATTGCTACTGCGCACCATTTTTCATTTTCCAGGCAACATGATTATATATTCTGCAGTGTGTGCTTGTACAGTGTTAGCACTGCAGAGGCTTGGTGAGTGTGTATGTGTGTGTTTATCTGTGTGACTGAGTCAATCGCAAGAGCAGAGTTTAATAGAATGAAGAGAAAGCTTAGGCAATCAAAGCAAAGAGAGAATCTTTGCTGGCACTCGGCAGCAACAAGATGGCCAGTCAATGCTAATTTCAATAACTCTTTAATTATTGGTGTCAGAGCTCCTTTGGATCATTTTGCGCTGCGTGAGCAAGCAAGACAGAGAAGAGAGAGAAGGAGGAGAGCCAGCGAGATAGGGATTCTCAGTACTGAAATATTAATGAAATATGAATGACGGGAGATACAGGAGGTGAGGGGAGGGGTGTGTGGTGGTGGTGGTGGTGGTGGTGGTGGTGGGGGTGAGAGAAGGCTGGGTGGAAGCGGTGGCCATTGATAGAAACATCTTGTCTGTAATATTGATGCTGAGTTTGGTTTTAGGGGTAACTTCAGACGGCAGTGAGGGACAAGAGAACATCTTCCTCACTTACACACATGCTGCTCTCATTGTACCTCATCTCAGCTCCCTTATGAACTGGTTTTCATTTAAAAAGAAAAAAAACAAAATATCCCTCTTTTTCCCTGTTAACATTGCTCTCCTCGTCTGTCAAGCTCTCATACTCCTCCCTCATTGTCGGCGATATGACACATTATGACATTGCCTCTTGCCTCCCACCCTGTTCCTCTGCTGTGTTTGGCTCACACCTCTTGAGTGATACACTTGTGATTCTTGACAGTACTGTATCATCCGTCCTGGTCACATCTTTGCAAGTGTTTACTGCATGCCACTCCATACCCTCTTCCCATGATACACTGGACTCTTACTTACAGACTTGCTGCATTTCCAATAAAGATAAGTTGGTGTAGTGAAATTGTGCACATGCTTTGTAAAAGTAAAAAAAAAAGAAGAAAAAAAAAGAAAAGCATTTAAAATCTTGTTTTTTGGGCAAAGTCACCATTTCTTTTAAGCATTTTTTAAAATCAAATTTCACTGGTGATTCTAAACATTATTTTTTTCTCCACAGTCATTTTTTTTTGGTCTCGTTAGCCTGAAATAACTGCCTAAGGGCCTTGACACGACGGCTGCCAAGTGCTCAGACTTGCCTTAATCACTCTGTATAAATGGACTTAGTTTGTGGCAACCGACCATCGGTATTTATACCATGGTCTGGGTGAATACGTGTTTCTGATTGGCTGGAGGGTGTCAATTAACCTTTGATACAAGGATACCTCTGGAACTCTCAGGAGTTACTGCTTTTGAAAGGCGTTATATTTTGATCGCAAAACAAGTAACGGTATTTTACATTATATTTTTCTGGCCTCGTCCATTAATTCCTGATAATGGACACCTTGTTGGACATTATCCCTTACATAGTACATTGTACATGAATGCCAAGAACAGATTCTGTTGCAACACGTTGACCTAATAAAAAATAAATAAAGAAAAAAATAAAAGGGATGCACAGTGCTTCCAGATTAAGGACTGGCAACATCAGTGGTAATATAAACCAAAAATGGATACATCATTGCAATTTTATTTGCAAAGTTACAAGGAATACAAAAATACTACAAAGGTAGGAATACTGTTAGCTCCTTCAAAAACTTACAAGTCACTTTAAACATAATGCCACTATATGTGATTGTTCTTGTCTAATGCAATAGGGTACATTTACAGATTAAATAACAGCTCCTCTACTTAAGGAAACAAAGGCTTGCTAAAACAAGAGGTTGATAGTGGAAGTTTTCTTAATTTTAATTTAATTGAGCTGAGCATCAGTTTACAACAGCTATCCACTATTTTTTTTCCCTTTTTTTAAACTTCATTTTCTTGATTCATCACTAACTGTAACACCACAATAGAATAATTGCAAGCTTATGAAAAATAGAAGCTCTGTTAAACCTACTTTATTACAATAATATAATAAACAGACAATTATATTGGCTTGGCTGCATGTGTGTTTTTTTCTGTGGCAAAACACTTCTGTACCCTTCTTTTTAGTGATGTATTCCTTTAAAATTCCATCATGTGTTGAGAACATACTATAATGATGTTCAAAAAGAAAATAACTGTATGCTACTTTTGAAGATGTAATAACTCTGACCACACTTTATTTTAGCTCATGAATATCACATGAACTTTCTCATATCATACAGCAATAGAGTGTCACTGTCTCTTCACTGTAAACAATGGCTGGAGTTGTCTCAATACACCCTGCGGTGTCAAATGTACCATATCTTTTTTAGTTCTTCATTCAAGGTTAGCTAGCTGAGCCTCGGGGAACACTTCAAATGTCTACAGTGTAAAGAGTTGTGACATTGACACAAGAGTCACAGCGGAGTCACGTCTCCTACATTTGACAAGGTTGTGATGAGGCTGCCATCATATTAAGGGAAAAGGCAGAACGTGCTGCGTAGTTGTCAATGCAAAGCGAGCCCGGGCGGGAACGAGTCTTATGTTTGCGAATTGTACACTAAGAAAGAAACTCAACAATCTCTCTAAATACCCACAGGCCTGGGGTAATGCATACACACTGCAGCACACACACAAAACAACACCCACGCACACTCGCTCAGCAGCTGCCCACACTACCGCGCTGATGAAGTGTCTGTGTGTGTGTGTGTGTGTGTGTGTGTGTGTGTGTGTGTGTGTGTGTGTGTGTGTGTGTGTGTGTGTGTGTGCGTGGTTTCACTGAAGCAGCAATACTCTTCTAAGCCACAGATAGCCGAGGAGAGACAGGGCCCAATGTCTAATTAACTTACTGCCTTCAGAGGATGTGTATGTGTCCTTAAATCCAAGGCAAATGATGACCACTGGGGAGAAGATAGGGAGGGGGAGTAAAGAATCGAAAAGAAAGAAGGGGGGTGCAGTGATGTAGAGAAAGAGGACGCTGGGACTTGGAGAGTACTGCTGTGTTATAGTTTGTATGAAGGCAGTGTGATAGAAAGGAGCCATTCAATGTATTATAGGATATTGTATTATATAGGGCTCCTCCATAAAAATGAATGCTAATGTCAAAACATAAAATACAGGTGGATGTGATGTTTTCACTGACTGTGGTGATCATGATTTCCATGTCAGCAGCAGCTTGCTTTTATACACAGATTTATAGTGAATGATAGCAAAGCTCCTGCTCCCCCACAGATAGAATTATTTTCAGCAGTTGCCAACATGGAGATCTGCTGCAAACATTTCTGGGAAGAACACCACTATGTGAATGCTGCATACTATGTA
Organism: Pagrus major; assembly: GCF_040436345.1. Lineage (NCBI taxonomy): Eukaryota > Metazoa > Chordata > Actinopteri > Spariformes > Sparidae > Pagrus > Pagrus major. Next base: position 18,020,042 of record NC_133224.1, on the reverse strand, counting down.
AACACCTGATGGCTATTTTTTTTACTGAAATTCCCTCTGACGGAACATCTTACAGTATTTGCTCACACTGTTTTCAGTCAAAAGTAAGGCAAGTGTCGAGGGTTTGTATGACTGCGGAAATCTGTGTGTGTGTCGAAAAGCAAACTCACTAAGACACAAGACGGGCACAACACGGAAAGGCAGGGGCAGAGGGAGGCAGTGAATTAGTGTCTTTAATTAGACCAGACATAGAGTGCTGTCTGCGTGTATCACACAGGCTAGGCCTAAAGGGAGGAGAATGAAGGGAAAGTCACTTTCAAGCTCCACTAATATAATGGGGCCCTCATGGGACAAAACAGGGAATAGATGTTTTGGGTTTTTTGCGTGTGTGTGTGTGCATGTAAGAGTGCGTTCATCTCAACAATAGTCTCTCTGTGTTCAACCTGTTTCAAGGTTGGCTCAGACAGCTGAAGTCATCACTGCAGACCATGAGGTTAATGTGTGACTTTTTGCCATTATCATCCTCAGCAGCAGCACAGCCATGCACAAATAGAGCCTCTTGCTAAGCCTGGTGTCATATCAGTCTTGTGTGGCTAAGCAGGCTGTTCACTGAGTTGTGAAATTGAAATGCAGCCTTGGTTATTAGACAAACAGCCCATCACCCGTACTGCTAGTTCACTGTCAATGGCCACTGTAGCGTCAGCTAACAACACAACTCATTTGTTGATTAAGAAGAGCTGCACATGTTGTGTCTGCCTGTGTGTGCTCGCTTGTGTGTGTGCTCGCTTGTGTGTGTGTGTGTGTGTGTCACTTGGGTGTCATCAGCGTATATATCAGTGATGCTACATGAGTATCAAATATTAATCCTTAGCAGCAGTACAAATGGAAACATGACTTCTGATTTAATATTCCATTTAAATCCATTAACCCGCAGACAGAGATTATAAATATGGATTTACAGTATATTATGTATTCACAGACATGGTTTCACCTATTTGTAAACAATGGGTATGCTTCAGTTCAAAGTAAAAACTTTCTATGAAGGGAAACTTAGTGATCTTTGATTCTTCCTGCCTGTCTCATTTCATACCCATTTTAGCTTTACTGTAAAAAACTTGGATTAGTAATCACTCCACTCAGTCAGTTCAGAACATATTTGTTTCATCTCTTTAGTTTAGTCCTGCACAGGAAATAACCAATATTGTCATGAAGGCACTGTTTCACAAACTAAGTGAAATTTATTGTTGTGTGGTGAAGATGACAAGTAAAGAAATTACTGAATTTGAAAATTCCCTTGCTTATTGTGTCTGTGTTAGGCCATGATTATTTTGGTAGGAAGCCAGTCAGCTTGTGGGGTAGGATGAGGCCATCTCCCTTAAATAAAGTCTGAGAACAGCCAGAGGCAAAATGTTAATCATAATGGTCGGGAGAAATCCCACTGGGCTGGTACCATTTCAGAATGATTACTAACAATATCCGACCTCGCTGCGTTGGTGAGTTGAAAGAGCTTTGAGCTTGCAGAGTCAGCATCTCCACATACAATCAAACACACGTTCTTAGGGCCTATAATAAATCTTCATGACGGGAGTAACCAACCCTCTAAGAGTGGAACATGTCTCCATTGACTTGACATCTTAATGGTGGGTATCCTGATCAAGTTATGCAGATGCAGGCAAGATGATATTATTTACACTTTTATGGCTTTATTTGAAAGGACAGCTTGATATATGACAGAAAACGGGATGAGAGGCGGGGTGACATGCAGCAAAGGGCCACACGTTGGACTCGAACCCTGGGCCAACACAGCTTCTGTACATGTGGCGCACACTGTACCAACTGAGCTACTGTGGTGCCCCGAGGAATTTAATTTAAAATCCAGTGTATTTTTTTCCGTGTCCTTTCCTGGTAATGTTGATGAGCCATACAATTTGCAAAATATTTTTTGACAAATAACTTCTGTGCTCAGAGTCACTAAATCCAAGCTGTTGCTTATATGGAATAATGACATATGACTATAGTCTAATCTGGGAGTCATACGTCATCTTCCAATAGGGGTTATAAAAGCAGCGTTGCTCCTTTAAGAAACAGCAGTGCGTAGTGTGTGAGTGCTCGAGCAAGAGACGGAGAGATGGCTCCATGGTTGCTGTCAGAGCAGACTGGTGTTAGCGACCGGGGCAGAGAGGGCAGTTCAGCAGAGAAGTTGTCTTGTAAAAGTAAATGTACAGTACAGGTAACAGTTTGATCATGAATAAACTCTGTAGTGCCTCAATACACAAGTATAACTTCTGTTTGTGTGACAGCCATCACTGTCACTGCTAACATTCATGCTGCGTGTCCATTATTATTTCAATACAGTCACTAATCCATGCAAGTGTTTTTGATCTTGCTAAAACGGCAGGCTGGTTGTTAATAACTATGTATGAAAAATTGACTGGAGGTGGGCTTTAAAACCACTGGAGAAGGACACACCAGGTGGGATGTTCTGAAAAAAAAAAAAAAGTGAGACATGAGAAATGCTAACTTTTTTTCCCCAACAACATTTTTATTGATTTACATATATACAATGACAATAATTGAATTAGACAAAAAAATATATATATAGACATAACTTCAAACTAGACATGACTTCACACACATATCAGTATTTGATTAAAAATAGATAAATAAAAACAGACAATTTGAAAGAAAATGTAGACATACTCAGTGACACAGCAATTTCAAAATGACCATGCACCTTGACGACCAAGAAATTTGACTAAAGGTTTCCACACAGGTCAGCCTTTCCATTACAACATAAGACGCCATCTCTTTCACCCATTCATGTATCGAAGGCATGCAGTTTTCTCTAATATAAAGCTATTATCCTCCTGGTCTGCAGGAGTCGGAAATCAATTAGAGCTACCATGTTTGAACTAACATTAAAATGTTTGGGATATATACCAAAAACACACAATTTTGCCTGATAAGTGACCTCCACATTAATAATCTCAGATATAGTTTGAACAACTGCTTTCCAGTATTGTTTTACTTTTGGACAGTCCCATACACAATGAAACAAAGTGCCTCTTTCCTCATGAAATGCTAACTTAATTGTCATAATTCTGTGGCCTTATATAATACTAGTTAACATAACATGCCTTTGTAAGAAGAACCCCATGTAGGGTCAATGGAGGTAAAGTTATTCAGCATTCAACTGCAGGTTTGTTCGCTACACACACACACACACACACACACACACACACACACACACACACAGTGACACACACTCAATAATTCAGAACAAACAGCTGTCAAGGCTACAACAGCTGTGCAATCTGTCTCTTTGAATGGATAAGTAATTGATACATTAAAAACTTCTCATTTCATCAAGTCTTTACATTTATTTTCAGATTAAAGTTTTATTCAGGTTAACCCTGTGTCTATGGAACTAAGCAGTAAGCATGTGGTTAAATTCATTTGGTTTTATGTGCTGGCTTTGGATTTTAATTATTGAAAAACAACATCTTGACTTGTCACCCTTATTTGTTAATCTCAAAGTTGTCAGATACACAAATCCTCCAAATCCTCCTTCCCTTGCCTCACACCAAGCTCTCTACTTGTATGCAAACAGCCGTGGTTATCCAGCTCCTCTGTGGGCAGTTACACAGTTTTTCGATACCGGGTTCAAGAGGTCAAACGCCTCTAGCAACAAGCTTCCCTCATTAAAATCTTCCTCAGCTGACTGAATGTCTTATTAGTGGTTCAACATGCTGGATTACTTATTGCCTCTCAACATTGGCATATACTCAAATTTGACCTAAACTTAGGTTGTTTCCTTTGTTTTGTGTATCTGTTTCTCCCCCTAAGCTGTCAGTCTTACCGTTTGCAGCTTCTGCATGGTTACTTTTGTGCTCCTACAGTTCCTTTACAGTTAGGAATTATCTATTGTAAACTTTGTTACTGCTAACACCGATGTTGGAAGGCCTACAGTTATGTGCTATTTCCGCAAAACATGTTTACCCCAGCTTCTTCTTTTCACCTTCCAGTGATGAACTGCACAGGGTGGTCATGGGAGAATCTAAACACTCTCTTGCTTCTCTTATAGACAGTTATGTTTGTTAGAATACAAGGCCATATTGGAGGTATCCAGCCTCTCCTTACCAGAAAAAATGGCTGTATAGGTTGTGTGTGCAAGCAGCTTAGTACGACCTACATATATTGTTAGACAGCAACTTCCAGTGCCCTTAGCAATTATGAGTTGAGCAAAGAAGGAAGGCAGGTGACTATGACAGTGTCGAAGTCTGCAAAAGCAGCAGGAGGAGGAGGCGGCGGTTGGTTGTCAGGAAAAACAAGTACAGGACTTTGAATCAGGAGATGGTAGTCCATGTCCCGCTTGAATCCAAAAGTTATTAGCAAGTTCTTTTGACCTACATAGTGTACTTAAACTATGTCATGTACATAACATATCTGTTTATGTTACTAACATTTTATTTTTACTTTATTTTTATTACATTTTCATATTAACATTTAACATTTAACCATAACTATTTATTTTAGTTTATTTTTGTGCCTAAACCTAACTAAACTGTGACCATTTCACTGCATTAGATGTGTGTCATATCTCATAGTTTGTGTGCCTTTATGGGAGCAGTCATTTATGTTGTTTGGGGAGTCATTGGTAATAAACCTATTTATTCAGTTATTTAGGTATGAGGACATGTTGGAGTATCACTACTAGAAAATGAGCCACTGTTTTCACTGTTAGTGATTGTTAACTATTGATTTAATCTAAAAATAAAGACACTCTGTGTTTTGTCATACACAAATGATAAGTAACTAAGAACCCACAGGAATTTTTTTTTTGTTTTGTTTTTCAAAATATGGCCAACTCAGTGTTGCAGCCCTTGTTGGCTTTAATATGATAATTGTCACATACACACAAACATGCTCACACACACTGCTACTCTACTTTACTGCAAGAGATGACATTGACATATTAAGTAGAGCAGTTTACAATGGATAATTCTTTAGACAATTTGCCAAGCATTCTCATGCAATTATAAGAGCCTATATAAAACAACACCAGGCACCCTTCCAAATAAACACCACATTGTCATTTTCTCTCACTTTATTGACAGTAATCTGCAATAAATTGTGCAAGTGCATGCTTAAATTCAATGAATGTTTCTCCTTAAGCACTTATTTTACATTTTATTACAACTATAATCTGTTTCTTTAAGAATATCTTATACCTTATACCTGCAGACCATATGCTCTTATGATTGCTGTTTTGTACAATATGCAAATGGTTTTGTGTCTTCTCTGAAATATTTTCACCACAGTTCAGTATAGAGTTAATGAGCCAAGTCCAACCAATGCTCACTGGAGCCATAGAAAGAAAAAAAAAATCCATAGGCCTATCTCTGTATTTCTCATGGCTTCTCTCATGTTTCTGAGGTAAGAGGTATATGGAGATTAGCGTGATGTGAAAAATGAAGTTTACAGTTATTTTAGAAGTTCTTGTTTAGAACATAACCTCCACTTGGAAATTACAAACAGTTAACACATAAGAGTGAGCAATAAAACAAAAAACATTATTTTTCCCCCTGTTGAATGTTGATTAATCCTAACTTCATGTTTCATAGGACTCACAGTTGTACCATACATAGTATTGATTTTAATTTTTTTGAATTTAGGTCCCCTAAAAAACACAAGTACTATGCAATAAAAATGTACTGCTCTCCTCTCAATCCCCATATTGAAGGGAGAAGGTATCTCAGGATTAAGTCCCATTAATTAACAATGGTACTCTCTAATGTGATACAGTGTACAAGATGTGATGGTATAAGTGCAGATTGACGATGGGCGGGCTCACATTGCTCAAGTGAAGGGCACGTTCTTGCTCAAACTAATTGGCCTTATTATGTACTTGGCCTGTCTTGCAGTCAGCTCCCCGTTGGCTAAGGAGCCCGCCATTCAGGAGCACACAAGCCTATCGTTAGTGTCAGTTTACTTGACATTTACTTTGTGTCCCGGTCGAGCCCGGAGACTGAACAGCCCTCTACTGTGATAATAGTCACCTGCCAGACACCCACAGTAGGAGAGAAAAGAAATGACTAAAGAAAAATGAACCAGGAGAAAGAAGAAGAAAAAGCGCAGATCAGGCAGAGACAGAGGTTGAGTGAAGTCACGAGGCTGCTGCCATGGTATCTGATATTGTGGCTACAAAATGGATTGTTTCCAAGGCGACAGACTAGTAAAGGGAACTATTTTATCCCCATTAAGCCTTATCCTTTACTACCTCAAATTATCCTCAAGGACAAGAGTGTGAGAAGCAGAGGAGAGATGAAACTCTCAAGAAAAATACTCAGTGTAAACTCTTGGAGATGATAGTGAGTGAGGGAGTCAAAAAAGTCAAACCAAACCACCACACTGCCCCTTTACACACAATGCTGACAGAGCCCAACCCGAGATGCAAGTTGTTTTCAGGGTCATGCCAGGGTTATGTGACAGTGCTAGTCTACCAGTGAAGTACAGATTTAGTATGCAAAACACGCTTGAATCTGTTCTTACCAGCTCTATAGAAGGATTTACTTTCTTTTTTTCTTTGCCACCTGCATGTTCCTCCAGCGACCTTCAAATACTGTCAATCAAAGCAACGGCATAAGGGATTCAATTAAAACCAACCGTGCACTCTTAAAATGTGACCTGCAGCTACATTTAAAGGTGGAGGAGAGAAAGATTCTAATAACGTGTCTTTATGCCAAGAGCTCTTAAAATGCATGTCCTTCACCTGTACACTTAGTCATGAGTCAGAATAAAGTCTGTTGGACACCTTGTAGACATACATTTTATTAATAAAGTCAAGTGAGTGATTATAATAGATGCATGCACATTATACTGGTAAATTCAACAGTGCAATGCATTTTTGTAAGTATCTAATATATTTTGAGCTACATTTGAAAATGTATTTTCTGTAACTTTTTGGAAGTGTTCCTACTGTACTACAGTTTGCCCCGTGTGGTAAAAATACTGTCTGAATGAGCTCTTTATCCACCTCAGCTACAGGAAATGAGAATCTCTATCGGTCAAAAGCTGGCTCAGCCAGACTCAGGTATGAATACCATGTCTGTTAGTCTTAAGAGCTCAGTAAAACAAAGGCATTGGAGACAACTTCAATGACTTTTGTTCTCATACATAACCTCACTGTGGACAGCTCATTTGATATTGACATTCTTGCTCTTTTCAGAACAAAAGAAACACTATGAATGACATTGTCATTCAGAGTGTTGAGCCATAGCACATTCACTATGGCTCAACAAGTGCCTCTTAAGTGGGGAACAAATGGTCAGTTCAACAAAGAACGTTGGCCTCCAGCAAATGAGGTGGGCAGACAGCAAATTATAGTTCCTTCATTACAGGAATGCAATCAGTCCATGAATCGATCCATACAGTAATCACCAGCTGTGGAGAGAAAGGAGAGTGGAGAGGAGGTCAGAACAATGCTCCTCTATTTCAGCCTTGTGTCAAAGGCTCAACAAGAGGCTGGAGGCAGAAATCCATAAATGTATCCACAAATTACCAGTGCAGCTAACTAGATACTGTCACATGGACTGGACATGGAAATAACACAGACAAGTAAGAAGAGTCATCTATAAAAGATAATTGTTGTACAAGTTATACATTAGAACAGAATGTATTCTACAAACCTAATAATATAATATGATACATCATTTTATGGTTGATCATAGTGTTGCTCTATAAAGTGCTATGGCCAAAAAATGTCAGTCGGAGTCAAGTGTAAGTTAAAGACCAAGTCCTTTGAATATGTAGCAAACATTTAAAGGCTGCAGAGCCCTCGGAATCCGTCAGCTAGAGCTCTGTGGTCTTTACTCATCAACAGTGATGTTAATAAGTGCATGTTCCTCTGACGCATTAAAATCCTAAAGTATGTAGTGAACTATCAATGTGTCCAGGGGACACACCATATTTTATCCCTGATAATGCTACATTGTGAACAACAAATCTGTATTGAAGTAATTATAAAAGGAAACTCGCTATCAAGACCAAAAAAAAAAAAAAAAAAAAAAATCCACTGGTCACTGTGTGCATCTTTCAATCATCCTGACATGATACTTTCTGCTGCAACAAAGACCAATCCTTGATACGCAGCTTTCAACAATCGAAGCTACACATTTGGTATTGGTGAATAAACTAACCGGGCCACTGTCAAGGATAATCAGCTCCGATCGATTCTGTATTCTCTTGTGACGATGATGACAGGTGCTTTGCCATTCAGGAGATGCATCATGTTGAAACCATTCAGATAAACAACAATTTAGTTTATTTGAATTTTGTAGACAAGTGTATCAGGATGATATGATAGGACTGTAACTAACTCTCAGACATTTTTTTATCAGACAAATCGGATTTTGCTGTTCAATAGAGATTCATCTACTCGTCTTTTTCAGTTCAGAGCCACACTTAACTTCTTTATCAGCCTACATGAGTATGTTTTACCTGTAGCCTTATGTGTTTTAACACATTGTGCGTCATCTGTTATGTGAAAACATCAGATTTTCACACAATCAGAGACAGTCAAAGTTTGTGTCCTGCTCATAGTTCAGTTATAAAACCCTAGCACACAGCACTGTCAGGGCAGGGTCGGCGCTACACATTTTGGGGCCCTAGACTTTTTGTTTTTTTTTAACTAATGGGGCAGCTAATACAAAGGTATACTTATAGTTACCTTTATATATAGTTCGTCTTTGAGATTTTATCCCTGCACATTTTTGTAGCATATTTTTAAGCTTCTATGTGTTATCCTGTTTTTTTAATGCACTCTGACTGACAAAATCAGTCTCCGACTGACTGGCTTATCAACACTGAGGGGGCAGCTGTAGATGTGCCAGTGTTTTGTTTTCAGAATTGGAATTTATTGTATTTTTCTATTTGTTTAATTTGCAGATACATTTTCATCAAACTATGCCCACAATTATTACCATATAACATCAAACACGAGTTACACTCAATTTGTCAAAAATCACAAATTTCATTGGGGACCCGCTTACTGACCACCTGTGGGTCCCGGGGACTCACTATATCGAAAACCCATTAACATCATTGCATCAGTCAACAAAGCTTTGACGACCATTACATACTTTGCACACAGGTAGAGCTGGGGCAACAATAAAGGCTTACGAACCAGAGGAAAGAATATATGCATGGCTGTAATTTTGAATCAAGCATTCCTTTCTGGTGAGTGCAGGGTTTGAGAAACTGGTCGTTACAAAGGGAGTAAATCATTAGCTTTTGTTGGTGTTTAGAATACCACATATGTTTTTGTTGAGGAAAGCTGAGAGTTTAGATTTATGGCTGACAGAGACAAAGAAGGTAAAATCCATGAGCAGTGGAACATAAAGCAGGGAAGGGGCACAGACATCTGAGCAATCGATCAATCATCCCGTCATCGTAACAGTTTTGCTGCACCCCAGCCCACCACCCTCTGACACTGGAATTCACAGCACTTTTTCAAAATCTGCATTGCCCCGATGCCTCAATCTCAACTACCTGGCTTTCCCTGGCCATTGTCTTCTTTTGTTTTTTCTTTTTGTCTTTCATTCTTTCTTTCTGTTTTAATGTTTGTTATTTTTTTTTTTTTTTTGGGGGGGGGTATACTTATCTTAAAGGGATAGTTCGGATTTTTTGACATGAAGTTGTATGACATCCTCACCATCAGTGTCGTGCATCAGCAGTGACTTTTCCCCCACTGCGTCCTGTGAGCCGAGGTCTGTCCCGCTGTTGTTGCTGAAGAAAGTAGTTACGGCTAGTTTGCGGGGTCACGAAGATAAAGCGTTTTGCTTCAAAAAACAATATCCGTTCAAAGGAGTAAAACATTTGCATCACAAAATCGTTTACGACAAAAAAGTCAGACCTCACGATCACCTGGCACTATTTCCCCTCCCTTCGTATCACTGCGCGCTTCCGCCTGTTGACACATGGCACCGCTCCGTCAGCTGTTTCACGGTGTTTACGTGCTCGGATGGTAAACGTAAATATGTCTGACTACGAAACGAGTGATGAAGACATTCCTTTTACCACAGAGCCAAAGGGATATCTTTATGAACCCGAATACACAGACACCGAGCTTCGTCAAATGGAGTTAGAACGGGCAGAGAGAGGAGAGAGACAGAGAAGTGGTCCAAGCTGAAGTTGGACCTGTACAGACAGTACATAGTTGCTGACAATAATAATAACAGTCATCATATAAAAAGGCACCGTCTTTAGCTTGTAGATAGTTGTTCTTACCTGGGGTCGTGGCACAGCAGCGCTCTTCAAAACATGTTTCTTCCTCTTTCCTGGGCGTGTAGGAACATAATCGTCCTTGCTGAAGTGTGCACTACACACACAAAGCTTTTTCACCCTTGGCAGTCTCGCTTCAATGTTCAAGCCTATGGCAAGAAGCCAAAGTTGCCTAATAGCAATGTCCGTGACAGGAAAGCGGTGAAATATATACGGCGACTTGGTGTGATCTTTGTTGTTGCAACCCGGATAATCGCAAATCCGCACCATTTTTATATATCCTCTTGTCTAATAATCTCGCTAGTACTCACATTAGCTCTCACGTTAGCTCTCTCGCACATCCGAGCATGTAAACACCGTGAAACAGCTGACGGAGCGGTGCCATGTGTCAACAGGCGGAAGCGCGCAGTGATACGAAGGGAAGGGAGGGGAAATAGTGCCAGGTGATCGTGAGGTCTGACTTTTTTGTCGTAAACGATTTTGTGATGCAAATGTTTTACTCCTTTGAACGGATATTGTTTTTGAAGCAAAACGCTTTATCTTCGTGACCCCGCAAACTAGCCGTAACTACTTTCTTCAGCAACAACAGCGGGAAAGACCTCGGCTCACAGGACGCAGTGGGGGAAAGTCACTGCTGATGCACGACACTGATGGTGAGGATGTCATACAACTTCATGTCAAAAAATCCGAACTATCCCTTTAATGTCTCTCCTTTAGTGTGTGGCATGCTTCAAGAAAACTGCTGTCTCCAAGAGGGACGTGTGTGTGTGTGTGTGTGTGTGTGTGTGTGTGTGTGTGTGTGTGTGTGTGTGTGTGTGTCAGAGCTCTTTATCATAGGTGTCATCTGTTTACTTATGTGGTGGTTTTTATGTTTTTTTTTTGTAAGCCTGTGTACAAGTTCAATAAGCAAACAAGCATTTTCCCCAGCAGTTCACAGGACTTTGCCTTTGCCTCAGAGCTAGCGCAGGACACTGGCCGCTGTCTGTGGACCCAGCAGGCCTGTTTGATTCATGAAGCAGCATCAAAGCTTTTATATGCCCCGTACATTTCCCACTGCTCTCTCTCATCTCACTGTTGAATCGTTTCTCCAAAGCTGTCGGATACTCTCTCTGCGGGGCGGATGGCACTCGTCGGAAGCTAATAGAGGGTGACTGTATATGCACATGTGGGTGTGTTTTTATGTGTTTGTGTGTGTGCGCGCGCGTGTGTGTAAGAACAGCGAGGTAATGTGATGTGAAGAGTGGATTTGCCAGCATGTGGTCATCTAGATTATGGATGTGTTCACATGCACACATACACACACTTGTCTTATTCCATTCTCTCTTTTCTAATTCCCCTAAAACTACCTAATTACTCCCAATATGTAATCCAATCGGCCAAAAAGCAGTATGTTAAGGTTCATTATGCGTTGACTAATGCACCACACAAGTTTGGATGGAGCTATTCATGCAGCTCATCTTATTAAACCTGCTCTCTCTCTCTCTGTCTGAGCTGAATCCAATTTAATAACACATGCTGCACTGCGCTTTTATTACTGTAATATCCACCAAAGACTTGCCTAAAATGGCACTTTCAGGGCAGCATTGATAAACACAGATTGTATTTGGGTTCTCGTGACATTTTATCACCATTTGTGATACAGTGTTTTTCCAGAGTGGGGGCACTTGTTAAAAATATCTATACATCATAATTCATGGCATTGCTGTTGCAGGAAAGCCCAATAAAACAATTTCCACATACCCTAATGCTCATAGTTTTGTGTAGCTCTTAAGTGAAGCAATCGTAGGGCTGTTAGGACTATATGGGTTACAATTGTGTGTGTGGGTTGAAGTGTGTTGTGTTATGTGTGTGTGGTCGAAGTCAATGGCATTGATTTCGCTAGTGCTTGAATTCCATGCTCTTCTTCCGTCCTTCCTCCCCATCACAATCTTTCTGTGTAGCTCGTAGAAATCAAGCTCATAGAAACGGAAAACCATGGGAGGCCAGGGGTTGCAGAGGACAAGCTGCTTGACCCAACAACTGCAGCAAAGTGCTTAGCTGTTGTTGGTGGTGTGATTGTGACAGAGATGGCAGTGGAGGTTGAGGTTATCAAATCCATTTTGTGTTCGGTACAAAGGCATAGGGAAAAGGAAAGTGAGTTCTTTTGAATGTGTGCCAAACTAAGTTGGATCACGTGTGCTTGAAGAGTAAGGTGGTACAGTGTTGTACTGATTCCTGGTTTGAAATCTTACTTTAGTTTTTCTTCCAGAGACATCAGATGTTGGCTAGCACCTCAAAATCTGGCGGAGTTTGGGGTTTATATTTAGATGTTTTAGAAAGAACTGCTGTGCTTATAGTGCCACTGCATAGGTGCTTAAACCCTCGTATATCTTATCCAGCAGAAGTCTGCATTTACCTTTTTGTCTTTTGTTCTTGCATCGTTAACTTTTCAGCCGCTGAACATTTGAATCTGACTCGTAGGAGAATCAGCCTGAAGTGCGAGTGTCTGCAGAGGCTGCCGAAGCCAGTTGGAAACATGTGGGCTGATGATAAACAGCAGCTTGCCTCATTACATCTGCTTAATCATGAAGCAATTGTTGGTTAGATTGCTCTGGCTTGATTCAGGGAGTATCATTTTTGACTCATACAAATACCCAGTACTAAAGGTCTGTCCACCGATCACATTGAAATCAAATACCTGAGGAACTCAACATTTAATTAATAATGAAGACGCTATTACAGGTGGCTAAATTTCAAATGAGTCATTTCTGTAATGTAGTCAGGGTCTTCTGTGAGGTTAATTGAGACCTTGACAGCACTTAAGTCTCTGCTGCGTGCCTGTGTGTCTTGTCTTACTTCTGGCTACAGCATCAGCTCTTGGGCTTTATGGAAAGAGATTTGATCTGAGTGAAAATGCTCCAAGTGTGTATGTGCATGTAATCACAACGGGGCTGCCATGGGAGCGAGGGGATGAGATAGAGATGTACAGTAGATGCAGAAGGAGAAACAGATGTATGGGGACAATCACATTTTCAATTGAGCTCAAGTGTTCTCAGGGAAGGAATCATTCTTTATATTAGTTTTTGTCTCGAAAGCCAAGGTTGAAGTGATTTTCTCTCCTTAGAGACTGAGAGGAGGGCTTTCCTCGTGCTTTGCAGGGTGGAGGAGGAGCACAGACTTCCTGGAGCATACAGGAGACACAGAAAATGACTTAATGCAATTGGCAAAACTGTCAACTTCTGGATGACATAACTATGTGTTGCTGACTTTAATATTGTATCTTTCTACCTTTGGCTCTGGAGTCAGGGACAACAAAATTAATTAAGTTAATTTTGAAATAATTTATTGATGGGCATGTTGGCATGTTGACTAACAGATGCAATAATGACACCCCCATTCTCTCCTGTCACTTCCTGATCCTCTCCAGCGTTATCTCCTCCTCTCAGCCTTCTATTCATTAAACAGACATAAACAAAAGAAAGTTTTTTTGTTTGTTGTTTTTTTTTGTAGCTACAGTCTCTCCGTTGCATGTGGCTCCGTCTCACTGAGCTCATGGAAGCAATCACAAGCTGTTTGTTGCTTACTGTTAACAGCCCATACTTTGGGAGTGAGTCCAACTCAATACATAATTGAAAATGGTTGCTGTGGTCCATTTGGTACGCTTTTGTTCTTCCTACATCAGCAACGCCGACACCGCCAGGAGGCTGCTCTTGGGGGATTTGCTTTTTTTCCTCCGTGTCATTTTTCCCCTCCATCTCTTTCGCTCTCTCCTTTGATGCCTTTTCTCTATGACAATTCACACTTCAGTTGAGATTGCTCTAAATTTCGATTTCAGCCAAAATGGTCTTTTAAGTAGCTGTCTCTGTCTGGATGCCATTCGTCCCTCATTTCCGTGTTTTTTTTTTCTTTCACACGTAAAATGTTTTCTTTTATGTGATGACATGCACTCATATTATGTGGCTTTATTTTTCTCAAAGTGAAGTCTATCATCCCCTTTTAATGTTCCAGAAGTGTAACAGTATGTCACTTAACACAGCACTCTCTCTGCCCATCACCACTGCTTTTTCTTTTATGCATGACTTACATGCAACAGTTATTCCTTAACTTATTGTCAATTAAATACTGTAAGCAACCTTATGTAGGCTACCGCAAGCTGAACTTTATATGGTCATATCTAAGGTCAAAGTGCACAGCTATCAAATGGACACACTATTATCCATCACTTCTCTTCTCCTCCCACCTAAGATTGCTCCTGTGGCGAACTCACTCGCTCATGAGATTTGGCTTTCAATCTGTCTGCCAGCGGACCACCCCCTCTGGCCAGCTCCAGCCTCACTCCCCAGGGAAATGCACTGAGGTCTTGGAGCGATTTTGCTGTAATGGAACTTCAGGATAAACTAGATTTGATGATCCACCCATACGGGGCCCTCGTGGCGGTTTGAGTTTGGCCCGTCTCTTTCCTGTTTCAGCCCTAAACCTCATTACCTGAGGCTGATTCTTCAATCTGGCCTCCCCAGGGAGACAGAGGTGAGGAGGGGCAAACGAACACAGGAAGTAGAGTGTCACTTCAGATCATGGTTCATGTTGGGAAATCAGTTGATTTGTATAATGGCTAAGCAGGGAAGAGTTATTTGAGAGTCGAGCGATTCTGCTGTTATTGGTGGTGGTGTGTGTGTGCTCTTGCCAAAGGTCTCGTCTTTTTGTTCCCCCTTTGAAGCAGCTGATTTGTAGCACGTATCTCATGATTAAAAATACACTAAATTATATACATTTCCAGAGCAAAAATCTCAAAATTGGATAAAAAAAAAAAAGTTTAAGTTCAACTTTTGTAGATATATAAGACTCAAAGGTTTTTTTACAGGGAGGATTTAGAAAATCTCTATTTATCACTCCATAAATCAGATAATGAAGTCAACAGCCATAACAAATCAATGTTCGCCATGTTATTAGGAACAGAATGCTCTATACATCAGGCTCTGAATGATATATAAACAAACTCCTATGTAAAAACCTTTAAAATACAGATAGGAATAAAACTGGAAGGTGCAGTAAGTGTAAGTGTTACTAAAGTGGGGATTTCTGGCTCTGAGTATGAGAAAAAAACTCATTTTGAGAAAACAACCTTTAAAGCTACATATTCTTTATCTAATTCTGCAGATTTTTTGACCCAAAAAAGGTAAATACGTTAAAATGTTTAACCAATAGATATTAGCATGAAATCTCCCCTAACTTACATAATTTTATGTTTAAATATGCAATACAACTAAATACGACGATCTGATTAAATATACCCCAATTTGCATAAATGTCTGGAACAGAAATTTACAGTAAATGTTGTATGTAGATGTTCCAAATGATAAGCATATAACTGTAGAAAGAGTACATCAAATGCCCTGCATGTAAACATGATCATGGAATATAAGATGGAGCATTAGATGAATGTTAATCCCCTGCTCACTCGGCTTCAGTGTCCACGCGTTGACTCTTGTGATTGAGGTGTCGTTGTTGTGAGTGTTGTTGTAGCCATACTCTCTGCTGTGACAGCTGCAGGTGTTTGTTCAGTTCCTGACAGATGCACACAGTGTCTTCCCCTGCTGCTGTTAGGCTGCAGGTTGACACGTATCCATTGTATAAACTGGCTGTTTTGACTGGTAGTGTGTGAATGAAGCTCACTGCAGTGGAAGGAGGACATGTGCTGCAGACAGACTGGCATGACAGGCATTAGCAAAGTTGACAACACCTTTTCTTCCTTTCCTGTGTAGCTTTTTTGAGTTGCTTCTTTAATCTACATTACTTTGTCTAGTCTTTGCATTCATGCTTCCTCTGTTATTTTCTTTGCTGTTTTCTCTTCTTCCCCCTAATACATAAACTTCCTTCTATCTAATTCTGATCCAGCTGTTTGCTTTGCTCTGATGGAAGTCATTTTATTTTGCACCACACACTCCACACCATACTGCTGTATCATTCCATGGCAGATGCATCACACTACACTGAAGGTGTTTTCTGTGTTGGATTAATGTGTTGTTGATTTATTTGTAAACTAAAACAAATACTGTTTTGCACCATGGAGCTTCCGTGATGAAAACATGTCTTGCACGCCTTAGAGGAACAGCAACAATCAATGTTTTAACACTGGAATCAATAACCATAGCTAATTGATTTCATCTCAAAATATATGACCCATGTGATCCTTGCACAGAGAAGTGTTACATCAGTGTTTGCCCATTTCTGGTCAGTGGAAACTTGTGAAACACTACCGGTGTTTGTGAGTTAATCTGCTCAGAGACAGCAAGAGGCTGGCTTTATAATCCTTCTATCAAAGTTCCCCTCCAGGCATCTTTTAGGACATTTAACAATACTCTACTATTGCAAAATAATTGCAGTAATACATTTGGTCCGATGTGGTTTCCGCATAAAAGGTTAAATAAACAAACTGCAAATTCTTAAAAGCAACACTACTAAAAAGAGAAAAGAAAAAAAAAATCCAGAATCTACTGTACTAAAAAGCTGATTCTCAGTATAAACATGCTGGATGCTTCAAGTTTCCGCATGAGCTTTGTGTAGGTTGCATATTGGCCCATGATTGGCCTCTCAACTGGTTGTGATGTCACAAAGTCAGGCTATCACATACATGTTTCATTGAGATTTAAAGAGAATCTCTCCCCCATCATGAGAGAAAGGTGAAAAGAGCCTTCAAGTGTCAAACTGCACAACATCTGGCTAGAAGAAACATTAAGCAAAATAAGGTTTGAGTGGATGGGAACTTCCTTTACCATTGAACATGTCTTTGGGAAGGAAACAGGAGTGCAGTCAAACAAGTTGTAGCCTACTAATATGACTCATTCTGAGTATATTTCTAACATAAGACAAAAACTCTTCTTACCTCAACAAACCATTATATTATACAGTATTTCCTTTAACTCACCTTTCTTTTTCTTTTTCTTTCAGGTAAGGAGGAGTCAGTAGCCACCTTCAAGGGCAACGAGTTCTTCTGCTATGACCTGTCCCTGACGCCCATCCAGAGCAGCACTGATGAGATCACACTTTCCTTCCGCACGCTGCAACGCAATGGCCTGATGCTGCACACCGGCAAGTCGGCCGACTACGTAAACCTTTCCTTGAAGAGCGGTGCCGTTTGGCTGGTCATCAACCTGGGCTCGGGGGCATTCGAGGCCCTGGTGGAGCCCGTCAACGGCAAGTTCAACGACAACGCCTGGCATGACGTGCGCGTCACCCGCAACCTGCGCCAGGTAAACACTGCCCGTGTAATCCAGGGCCACCACAGTCGGGAGTGGTGCCTCTTTCTGCCACCCACCCTATCTCTGCTGCTTTATTTGACTCTCTATCTATATATATTTCCTCTCTGCACATTGAGCACACAGGGAGCCTTTGTTTCATGTTCCTTCTCTCCTTTCATTTTGCTTGTTTCCCACTTTAACAGAAGTGTGTGTTTTTTCCAGACTGGAATTGAACAGAAGGCCGGTGCTGTTTTCGCTGTCCTTTATAGCTTCATATGCTTTTTTTATTTTTTTTATTTGAATGACCAAAGATTCATCACTTTCATATTCAAGGTTATTCAAAGGTCATTAAAAGGCAAAAACAAATCACATAGTCCAAGTGAAGACTATAAAAAAGAATATAATCACTGTCATATTTAGATTTTAGTTAACATACATAAATATGAAACGATAGACAACTATGCAAATGTATGGTGTTGCCAAGTACACTATATTTGTGCTGTTATTAATGAACAAGTGGAGAAACTGCCTGCTCAGTATGTATGCACATAATGTACTCGGCTACATAAATGGAATGCACCCTAATTTATCAAAGGTGACAATGCACTTAAACCCTTTCTGAACAAATTACCCAACACATCTTTACAAACCTTTAATCGCAACTAATGGAAAACAAAAGAGCAGCAACCTGACTGTCTGGATGTATGTGTGTATACTGGTGTGTGAGTGCATACCAGCACAGCCACACCTTTTGTTTTTTTTTATTTTATTTTTAATTTTTTCTTGTTTTGTTTTGTTTTGTCCTTTTTTGTTTTGTCTTAAACACACATACACACAAAGACACTGCAAAGCAAAGCAATAAGTACATGCACAGACAATACACTCTCTGAATACTGGACTCTCTGTTTGCACCAGGTCATCAATTGGCGGTTGCAAATAGCAGCAGTGAGATAGAATCAATTCCACTTACACTTGCCGTGCTTACTTCTTCACATTTTTTCTGGTAATTGTAATTGGAATGAATGGCTTGTCAGACCTAATAATGGGCATTGTAAGTGACCCTGAATGCAAAAAAGCCTGATGTGAATGCATTAACACAAAGATGGTACATCAACTTCTTTGCGCCTGCAAAAACACCCCCAGAAAGTTTTAGAGGAAAAAAAAAAACAGCCAGTAGTATCAAACACATTTAGACACTGAAGAAATTCCTACCCACGCAAGAAAAGGAAACCCGAGAGCAAAGTGATTCTTAATGTGAACTAAGTGCTGTTAAATTATCAGGAGAAATTTCCATGCCAACCAGACCCTGCAATTTCTGTCATTTTGCAATAATGTTATTATATATTTTCTGTGTGGTAACTTAGACATGGAAAAAGTCCAAGATTTGTGGAGCTGATATTTTCTTAGCATATGCTGTACTTGCTTTAGGATAAATGATAACACTCTCACCGGCACACACAGAAATTCAGACGCAGCCTCTCTCACACACACAAGCACACACAGTTGGGGTCAGATATGTTATGCTGTAGAGCCATGTCTGATCAGCAGAGTGAGACTAGCTTAATGAGTTCGGGAAGCCAACACAGTTTTAAAGATTTACAGTGTGAGCCAACCCACCTACCACCAACTGCACTATAATGGCCATTAGGCAAATAAGTCACACATCTACGTACATGCACACATGCTAAACTGAGACGCTATTATCTGCCTGTCGCTCTGTCCCTCTATCATCTGTGCCTGTATGTCGCTACTGGCATGTACATCAAAACAATCTGCAAGGATTTTGCTGGGAGCAATATTAAATGACACTTGTACTTATTGAATGAGGTTTTAAACACAATAATACATGTATAATGTGTCTTGTTAAAATAATTGTGTGGAACTCTCAAAGTAATCTTATCTTATATCCAGAGTTTAATCATTTGATTCAAAATTCACATATGAACACATGTTGCTTACTTTAAATGAGTAAGCATTTCTAACAGCCTCAATGTCATCTTACTTTAATCTTGATATTCTTGGGGAAAAAATAAAGCCTTACATTTTACTGCCTACCAGAATAAAGTATTATATTTAAGAGTTTCTTTGAGCCGTGCAAGTTGCACATATTCAGAATCTTCTTGTATGAAAACTTAAGTTTGCTGAGAAGATATCAAATGCCTGTTCTCAGTCCGTGCCTTGAACCAGAACTAACCACCCACATCAGGCTGCCCAGGCAACCTCCGTTAACTTGCATAACAGCTTGAATCCCCAGTGGATCATTCTAATTGACATAACAGGCGGGCTAAGTGTTAAAGAGCTCTCTAGATTTACACTGGACCATTCCCACTGAGAGGCAGGAGGAGCGAGGTATCGATGACATTGACCACCTCTGACCCTGTGTTTACTCCCAGACTGATACCCTTCAGATCAATGAGCACTTGCTTGCTTTGAGGTGTCGTAAAACACCAATGCTTTTACACAGTTCTGCGCATGTCAGAGGAATTAAATATTCACACGTGCAGTTGCACTCATATCACCACACGCATGAGACACACTCAAGGATAACACACTTGATATTGAATTTGCTATATTGTTACCATCCTGTATGCAGTGTAGTTTCCAAATAAATTCACGTAACTCAAAAATGTGGAAAATTATGAATGAGTTAAGGGATGAATGCATACCACATACTTACTGTGTTCCAACACCAAAAGTTAAACATGTTTTCCACTTAAACTGTAATGAAACCTACAAACTGACTCCTGTGTTAACCTAAACATGTATGCCCCTCATAGATTTTATCTTTTATGTCTGAATCTTCCAACACAAAATAATCACTATCTTCTTTTCCCCTCTTCTAAAAAAAAAAAGAAGAAAGAAAGAAACATATATTTCTCATTATGTGTGGCTATCCATATTGACAATGGACAAACAAGAACTGTAGGCAGTTGTCCATCAACATCCACTCCTTGTCCCTCCTACTACACTTGCTGTGGTTGAGATGCTACGAATACTGTTAAATGCAACTAAAAATGTAGACAGTGCCCCCACACAAGCACACCATTCCTTTCTGTTCATCTTCCCATTGGGGCTAACATGATACCTTGCATTAAAAATAGCCTGCAGTCTACAAGACAAGCATTGGATTCCAGATGAGGTTATCGCACAGTCCCAGTGGCCTCCAAAGTCTCATCCGCTCTGTGTCTGTTGTTCTTAATGGCTCTTGCAACGTCATGCATATCTATTGCTGCATCACTAAGCTCCAAAATAAGTAAAGCCTGTGAGCTCTCACAAGCTGGTCTCTCGCTCTCTCTCTCCCTCTGTATGTGTATATTTGCCGCCTTTCTCCACAAAACCTATGAATTTGTCAGCTTTGTGCGGAATAAAATGAAGCAGACAGAATTAGGTGAGGTGATAGGGACTCTCCGCCAAGAGAGGGGAGAGAAAGGGGGGGGAATGGGGGAGAAATGGGTATGCTATATGCCTAACAAATGAGCACAGATTCAGAGCTCCCCTTGGTGGCATGATGTAGTACTGCAAGTGTGTATGTGGATGATGGTGTGTGTTTGAGGAGTTTAGCTAATCCCTGTGGCGTACAGTTGATAGGCAGGCAAGGACACTTGCCTTGACCTCTCTTGAGTTTCTCCCCACAATACACACACATCCTCACCCGTTCTACCCATTCAATGCAAACATTGGTTCGTGTATGCAGCAAGGGATCACCTCCTCTCCCTCCCCCCACTGACATGATGATCTACCATCATGGACATCTTGTAGACTTCAGCACTGGTGACCATCCTTGCCCTTTCCCTCCTCTGGGATCACACACATGTCTACACACTCTGCAGAAAGAGGAAGGGCAAAGACAAAGATGGAAACCCTCATGTCAGGCTGTCTTGGGGGATGATAGATGTATCTGATACACTGCATAAAAGCAGAACACATTGTGAAAATAGGTCAAATATTATGTGTGCAACGACACTGTAGTCAGCATGCATCTAAGGGTTAAGGCCCTCCTCTTAATGCATTCACCATGCATAGTTTAAATAAAAACTGCCCATTCTCTACTGTACTGTATGCTCAATATTGATTCTCTGATCTTTTTAAATCTCACTCTGATTTTCCCAGAAACCCTGCAGGCACATGGACTAACCCACACAATGCTGTATTACTTTCAGGGGTAACTTTTAGCATTGACAATCGGAAAAATCAGCCGCAATTGCATTGAGAATACCTTGGGCAGAAACTAAAACCACTGGCGCCTGTGTTATTTTGTTCAAACCCATTACTGTCACTACAGTAACTCAAAGTCAATCAATCAGTATCTGTGTGTTGCAGACAAGCAGTAGAGCAAGTGGAGATCAGGTTTGGCTGATTCTCTCTGGGCCTCTTGATGAATGTTTGGTGGGTAATATATTTGCTTTAAATATTAGATTCACATTCAGTTTCTAATATCATTGATATGCATGGCAGAGTGATGTTACACCACACTGAACTGTGGTTGACTATGATGTAGCTTCTGTGGTTTGTTTTTCGGACCTATTAACTCACCTCTATAATATTGTCAGTGGTTTGATTTATAGTCATGGTTTGTTGAAATTATATCGATGCAGTGCCGGGAAAAAAAGCTTGAAACCATGCTTTCTATCTCCTGGAAAGATAGAAATACAAAAATACAGTCATCTATAGACTAATATATTCTTGGAGGGCTAACTTTCCATGTTGACGATCACTGGAACAATCACAATGGCCTCACATCAAAACGGCCCGACTGTAAGCTTAACAGGCACTTGCATCCCAAAGGACAGCGCAGACAGTCAAAGGAAACATGAGACACACTGGCAGTGGGAAGGAAGTGTGGGCTTGTATGTCTGTATTTTTGTTTGTTCATAGGAAGCTGAGAGAGTGAGAGAATCATTGTGTGCACAATATCTCTATTGTGGTAAATGAAGTGTAGTGCTGCTGCCTGAGACGAAAGGAATATCTGAGCAGTGGGAGGATGAGGGGAGCACTTGGAGAGAGACAGCAGTTTGTTCTCTACTATGAAAAGAAGAACAAAAGCAGGCTTTCTTCTAATTCCCCAATGTGACTTTACAACCAAAAGATTCAACATCTAGTGTGTCATAGAAGTGGGCCAGTGGCTTAGCCAGTGTCTAGAGAGAGACCTTTGAACTCAATATCTATTTTTTTTTGCTATCCTATTTTTCCGTTTTGGATCACCGTCACCCTTTCTTTCCTTATAATGTCTCACCTACAGTATCATCTGCCCTTGTCTTGACTGCTGTGACGTTCTCTCAGCTCCCCAGCCCATGTACACCTCTTTTCCACATAATTGGAACTTGGATTCAGCCATTGGATTAATGATTGGATCAAAAACATTTTTTCATGTTCTCTTAGAGCTTAATGCACAGCCCTGAGATTCAATTGTCGGCCCAGAGTTCAGCTGGAGAGGGCGAGCTTTGAAATGCATCAGGATCGAGTTCAGCAATCGTTCGGTTGAGAATTGTGATCTGTTACCTATAGACACAGCAGGTATTACAATTTTAGAGAAACTGGATTTCTTTAATTTGCTAAGTACGTAGGTAGTAAGAATCGATAAGCAGACATGCATTCTCATGCAATTCTAGAGATCTTCTAGCCTCCATACATGTCTCCCATGCATAATAGAAATAGGCGCTAGCCAACTGTCTGTCTTGTCATTCAGCACACAACACTGTCCTCATGCTACGCCCGCACACAACCTCGCAACGAAAATGGTTTATTTTTATTTTTTAAAATCAAACGCTATTGTGGCTCAGTTGCTGTCATAACTGAAAAGTTCATCATTGTCCTTCATTAGTTTTGTAAGATCTTGAACATTCAGCTTTATCTTCTATACCCATTATTCCTTTTGAGAATGAGGAATTTACAAATTTACTGTATAAATTTCAACCCTTGATTCATTATTCATGCACTGATATGTTTTAATCCCTGTAACCACATTTTAAATCATGTTATATGTAGCAGGGTGTGTTGGGGAAATGATCACATTTATTTCATATGAGAAGACAGCATGAGAACATCAAACCCTCTGCCTCAAATCAATACTAGATCCCTAGATACTCCCTTCCTTTCCTTTCCATAATCTGCTGCAATTACCTTCCATCCTCTTCCTCCCCTCTCATCCAGCCATCCTCCAAGAAGCAGCCAGAATTCCTAAGAGGGAGCCAATCAGTTCCTCTCGCGCTCCTCTTCCCCTCCCCTTCTCTCATTTCAACTCTGTCTCTCTCATCCATTCTTGCTAGCAACTTGTCACTTAGCAACGGTGTCTGCTATGCTGTTGGGTAGTGAATCGTCCCTGGCTGCAGTACCCTAGTAATTGAATTAACCCTTTCCATACCACTCAGTCCTCCAGTTCAACACTGTGCCATTATTGATAAAATTATGAAAAGTAATTATTTACCAGGTGGCAGCATTTGAGTATACACATGCCTTGGTCCTTTTAGTTAATGCGCACACAGGGACAAGTGCAACAAAAGAAAAAAATAATTGAATTAAACTGATCAAAAGTAACACATTGACTTAATGACTGACTGGTTACTCAAGCTATCTAACTCTGCAACCCCCAGTGAAGAAGCTCCTACCATTCAAATGTTACTATCTCAATAAGAACAGCATAATGTTTTAAGCATATAGACTGAACCTGGCCAAATCAAAAATGCCATTTAGAGTGCTCATCTCTGCCATATAGAAATGCATTGTTTGATGAACATAATGGCATGCTAACACCCCTGTAATCCTTTCCCAGTTTACTGCCAATAACATTTTAAGTATTCCTAATGTGCTCCAGCCGTGCCAAAAGAAGGCGGTGGCTACAGACAATGTAAATAGATGTACATTTAGGAAAATTAAAATATTTTTTTGCTCTGTTTTTCACATGCTGATCAGAGGTCCTCTGAACACCTCGAGCACCACACCACAGCTCCTGCCTGTACATTGCCCAAACTACAAACACCTTATGCTAGAAAAGCGCCCTAGCTGTTTGATACCAACACCGAGAGGTCCTGTGCATTTGAGGGGAAAAAAGGCTCATTTGCATCACATTTCCACTGCATTAGCATATCCGCCTGCATTCTCACACTCACTCACTCATCAGCCTCATTTTCCACTACCTGCTCCAGCACTTTCATGTTTATTCATCCCTCTCACTCGTAGACCTATAATCAGATAACAAATCTCTGCAACATTAGCACATTCTAACAGGTGGAGAGACGTAATAAAATGCAAGTGAGACAAAAACAAGTAAGTGATGAAGAAGAAGATAATCTCATAGGAATTTTCAAAATTTTTGGTAAAGTAGCACAAAAGTAAACCTTGAGAAAATGATTGTAGTACACCTTAGCTGTGAACTTCATAGAATGTCTGAAGAATTGTGTCAGTTGTCCTTTCACACATGTAGCATTTTGGATATCCCCAATATCAACAATAGACTGGAAATACAGAAGAGCAGGAAAGAGTACAAAGCAGCTGGACTCCATGTCACGTCATCAACATCATCATCAGGCCCATTTGCTCATTGTTTTAAGGCTCAATCGCACATTATGCAGAGTTTGTGCCAGAGAGCTGGCAGGGTAATGTCCATTTAATGTGATTCAAACATTTACGCTCTCACATAGAGCTATTCTGGATAATATCTAAGTAATAATGTGTGAAAGGGACTTCAGTAACTTCCTATAATTTCCCAGAATCACTCTTGACAATCCCAGGGAACTCCTCTATACCAGTTGGGTGTAAAGGCAAGTATGAGTTATTTCTGTCACACTCTTGTCACACTGTTATGTCTTTTGGTATTTATTCCTAAATTTCAATGGCTAGTTTAGTTGGATTAACCATCTGTTTATAGAAAATATTTAGTGTATTCCCCCCTTCCCAGTAAGTTCTAATTTTTAAGTTAAGTAGCACAGTCACTAATTACATTGATATTCAAGCACTGAGCAAAGCCAGGCTAAGTGCACAGCACATACTCTATGGGGGGACAAAGGCATCTACAGATTAGCTCTATGCAATGTCAGATTCATTTTGTACTGAGAAAGTACAATAAAATCCACCCAAGAATGTAGGGTACATCATAAAAAAGGAGTTGATCCGTATTTAAATGATTTACTGCAGCTCAGTTTATTAAGATTTTTTACCGGAATGTGTTATAGCCTCAAGAGTTGTACTTGTTGGTTGACATTGAACTTGCCAACTTCCTGATTAAAAACTAGAGGGAAATAGGGGTGTTGTACAAGGAGGGTGTCAGTCTGTCAGTCAGAGATGAAAAAAATAGATAAGGATTATTGGAAGCACAACAGAAAAGGAGAGAAAATTACGATCATCTGCATTGCACAATGTTCTACTGCAATTTTCATGCACCTCCATACCTATACAGAAGCACACTCTCTCACACAGTTTGTTTGCAGACTTCTTCCCACCATAATTGCAGTGACATTTATATTTGCACCTGAAGCCTGTCTGCCAGCTTCCATTACTTGGGGCCAGATTTAGAAAGAGTGGGACCAGACTGAATGGCGGGTGATTGGAATGAACGCGGAACCAAATGTACCTGAAAGAGCTATTGTGAACCGGAGCCCCGCTCCCGTCCCTCTGACACGGTCACCCACAGATTGTCTCCGTTACCGAGGAATGTCTGATACACCTCACACACATAAATACCTAGCAAGGCACACTGTATGTTCTCATGCATACAACCATCAAAAATTGAGCTTATACTTACATTTTTATACCTCCCACTGAATTTTCATGTTTCTTTAATCAATAATTCAGGCATTTCACCTGATGACAAGTGTTACCTGTTTCCTCCACCCCACCCCATTATATTATTCCACCATATTGGCTTCATCGCTTATTTCTAAAGGTCCAAATTGGAAATTTGTAGGAGAATGGTCATCAGTCTTAGCATTTTCTCAGTTACAATGATAAATCTATGTGGTCTGGGGATCTTGGCTCCGCTGCACTGTCCATTGATCATTTTCACAGCTTTGTCATTAAATATTTATTCAGCTTATGCGCTGGTGGCCGCAGTTCAGTCATGTCCACTGTGACAATTGTGTTAAATATCATCAGCTTGAATTTTTTTTACATCTGGATTTACAACTCATTTTACATCTTGGCCAAATGGCTTGCATCTTACAGGTCTTAGGCAAAAGCTTAAAAGGACATGTCTATTGTTATGTCTGTCTGTGAAATGCACAACTACGGAACACAGTTGGTGAATTGCTAGCATTCGCTTATTTCTCCTCTTTCTAACCCATCCCCCAATATTTAATACGTGATGATTTCTTAACCCAAGGGGCCCTTTGAGACAGATGCAACACAAAGTTGTTTGTCAGGGCCTGTGGTTGTTTACATGACTGGAAGCTTCATCCTTCATCTGCAAACATCGACATTCACAGCCTCTGTTTTCCCACATGGGTCAATTACAGAGAGGGTGATGGGCCGTCACAGCAGGAGCTCCAGGCATGTTCGGTTTTAGGCAAAGTTGAAACAAGTATGATGAGTGGAAAAGGAAATTTACTTTAAGACAGGGAAATTAGTAGCATGGAGGGGCGAAAGTGGGTCTTTTTGCAATCCTGCTCTCTCTTCTGTACTTGACTTGTTTATCTCCAAAGACCCTCCCAATATTTATCTTTTGCTACTCTCAGTTGCTGTCAGCCCATTATTATGTTTTCCCTATCCTAAACTATTACCTCCCCCCCAATCACTGAGACAGGTTTGAAATCCTGAGATGCTTTCTGAGAAAGATTAGGTGGGATTCATCTCATATGGTTTGCTATTTTGGGAGATGTCATGCCATTTTACCTACAGTATATCCATCCTGCATTAGAGCTGCGCACACTTCCTTCTTGAACTTGTTGGAGCAGAACAAATTTGGGAAATCACGACATAAACTCTTTAAGCCAACTAGTTACCAGACCATTCTGTCTACCATTTGAAAACAAATATAGAACAAAACTTCAATTTTCTGCACGATTGATCTTGACAATGGCGCACCAGTTCAGCAGTACTTAAAGTTCTCAAGCCTGCAGTAAAAAGTCTGACTTGTATAATAGCTACGCCTCTAGATCTTCAACACTTCTACTTTTCCACATCACTCGGCACAGTGGCTCAGTCCACTACTGTTCTGTCTCATCTGGCAGTTTATTCATTTAGCTCTTTCTACTTCTTACTCTTGAAATCATGACTGCAGTCTAACTCCCTGTGTCTACCTTATTTCATGGAATTGTTGGGTAATTTCGGTGCTGATAAACTTGAAACAAGAAATCATAATAAAGTTTCAACATCTACACTTGAAGACACTGCAACACATGAACAAATCAAATAGTAAAATGCAAGTCAAAGTAACAAAGAACAACTTTAACAGTGTAACAATGGAAAAATGCATGTCTTTATACTGCAAACTTTACCCTTAACAGAACCTGCTCAGGAAAATCAAAATACACCTTCCCTTTTTCCTTTAATGCATATACTGTTTTCTCACAGATCTGTGTACTGTGACTGACACACTGATGTTCTTTCATTATACAAGATTATGCAGACACGAGTCCAAATGTAATCTCTTCTTTTCATTTTTCCATCACCCATCCTTTTGCATCCTGCAGTCACTTAATCGTGTCATTTCAAAGATCATCAGCAATTTTTGAGGGATTAATTTTTCACAACCATCCCAGGGCTGTTCTGTCAAAGAACTGATGGGGAGATAAGTTCAACATCCAGACATCAAATGCCTGCGAGGGATCTTAAACTTACAGAATTCAAAATGTTGCACTCAGTGGTCTCTCATTTCTTTTCCTCTGCTGTATCGCAGTCCATCTTTCGGTGAGTTTTAAAAAGCCCATAGTCATTGTCACCTTTGTAAGGGTACATTTGTTTAACTTAATTAATCATTGTCAGGTTCCCAGTTGTCATAGCCTCCTATCATATCCGCTTTTGATGTTATAGTTGTTATTTTGTAACCTCAGATACATGGGAGTACAGTGTGGTGTGGATATGCAAAATCACGCCCACCATTCAATCATATTTACCTAGTTAATGGATTAGGAGGATTCATTAGACAAAGTGGGTGACAGGTGAGAGCACTTTACCATGACCCCGGAACAAAGTGTGGGTGGACATGAAGCTTTAAATCGGCCAGTTAGCCCCTTGAGGAGGACTTTGTTTATGGGTGCCACTCAACTCCCACATAGATGGCACCAGCACATAGTAATCCATCCCACACAAAAAAACACCCACAGAACTGTATCTACTGTACATACTACATGGGCAGACATAGAGAGTTACTTGCACAACATTTGAACCAAATGTGGACCCCAAACATTAAACATCAAGGTGGCAAGTTCAAGTTTTGTTGTGAATTTGTAGTCAAAATTCTAACTATGTAAAATCTGTTCTGTCTTAACAGGCCAAGTGACAAATTCAATCTGGAAGTGCCCTATTCCCAACTAGTATGACCCCCTAGGTTCACCATATATTTTTTTCTGGTGTCAAATATAGTCATACACAGTCGCTGACCATGTCAGCTTTGAAATCAAGTTATAAGATGTCCTTTAGATGTCCGCTCCAGCCTGAGTGAAAAGTTAGGGCATATATCAGTGATAGATCTTATACCCTCTCACTGCTCAATGCCACATATACAGCAAATGCGCAAGATGGTATTTTAAGATGGAAATTGTCAGCATTCTGAAAAAAGGCCAAATGCTCCAAATAATAAAGATCTTCTGAGTACATACATAGCTGCAAACGTGTCTCCTTTTCAGTGAATGCTACCATTTTAAATGAAAAATATGGCCCCTTCATGATTTGTATAGATCCAAACATTTTAGACTTGCAAAAGCTAAATACTAGTACTAGTAGCTACGTATGTATGAAAGGCACAAACTGAGAACACAGTATGCCAATGGTCTGCTATGTCTTCCCTGGCAGTTGTCATATGAAATGCACCATAGATTCTTTCCAATTGTTTGTAACCAAACTGTTTAGTTCCTGTACTGTAACTTTAAATGTTGGTTAAACTTACTTGCTTTAACAGAGCTTCAATAACACAGCGGCGTCGATGCATTGGAAGCATTGCGTTACAAAGTGAAGTTCAGCCTTGAAGTGAAGTGGTGTTCAAAAGATATTATTTGACACTGAGGTGACTGACGTAAGATGTGTGACATGTTTCCTTATTGATTGACTGATTTATTTCCATTTCATGGTCTAGTTTGAATGCTTTTTTTCTTTGCAGGGACTGCAAGCATTGCTCTTTATTGTTGAAATGACGTAAATGACTAAATGAACATTTCTCTCTTTTTCAGGATGCTGCCGATACTAGAATTCTCACTGACATCATTCTGCTCTTCTTTCTGCCCTCTCTCTATCTTGTTCTGTCATGCTCAAGAATATGCTACATGGATTCTGTTTTCTTAAACTCCACAGATTATTCCACACCACCACCTTGTACACTGGAAATGCACTGTAGTTTTTACCATTACTGTCAATTTTTACAATGCAATAATATCTTTTTGGTTGTCTCTTTCATATATCACAGTAGCTCATTAATAACAACTTGGAGAACGTTTTCTTAGTGACTTGCACCTTTTCGAGTCATCAAAACATGATTGGCCACGCCCAGTACCAAAGAACGCCATTTTAAAATGGACTAGACCCAACTGCCAGCCAAGCCCAGTGACCAGATTAGCCTCTCAGAGTGAATACTTTCCCTCACTCCCTTTCCCACTTAAAACAAACATTCCCATCAAAACTACCCAAACCCCCTCTGTGGAAGTTGATTTGCTAACTCTTGTCTCTTTTACTAACAACAAGCTTCAGAATTCTTCCAATTTGATTCTTTTCATTAGTGAATTTTCTTTTCCCTTACCTTTTATAATTTCAACGACTAACACTGTGTCATTCACGGAATGTGAACCATCTGTTGTTTTCTCTACTTAACTTGCGACTTACATACTAACAAATGTATTGTTATCCTTATTCCTTCAGTTTTGTTTATGTTTTTATTTGTTAGACTACCCTTTTAAAACAAGATAGTTACACAGTTGCTTTCTTTATTTCTTTATTGGATTTTTTTTCTATAGAAACAATAGGAAAAATACATATGCTTTTAAATTATATTTTACTATTACATACAATTTTTTGCTTTTGCTGTTAAAAGGAGAAGCTGGTTTTGCAAAAGGCGATTTCTATTTTTTTCTTTCCCACTTTTTGGGTTTGAGGTGTGTTTTCTTGAGTTTAAGGTTTGTCATTATTTTTTTTCTTTTTCCTCCCCCTGTTTTCTCCTGAAGCACGCAGGCATTGGACACGCTATGGTAAACAAACTGCATTATATGGTAGATATCATTCTAATTGTCTTATACTTTGGTTTGCCCTGGGTTTTCCGTTACCTCTTTCTATTCTGTTTGCTTTACTGAAAGTATCCGCCATCAATTCCAAGGTAGCTGAAAAACTCCACCTCTGTTTTTCTTTTAGCCCTCTCTATATATATATGTTATTGCTTTTTATTGCCATCCAGTTCTCCCCTTTCCTGAAAAGAACGTATGTTTTCATCAAAGAGGTCTGCCTAAAAAGTTACAGAAAAAACAAATTTTGATTTTAAGAATTTTTTTTTTGTTTGTTTGTTTTTTCTGCTGTTTATTTTGTCCCTTTTTATTTGGTTATATATTTTTTATTTTACTTCAAAATACTATCCGTATGAAGAAATAAAGAATCATAATGCAAGATATTTTCTCAATTGAATATCAGAAAAGTATTAAGATTTACCTTTACTTTTTTAATCCCTGTTTCCTCCTGATTTTTTCTTCAAAGAACCTTATGAAGTGAGCGTACACAGCAGAGTTCCCGAGCAGACAATTAGCCTATTATGGCAACTCCAGTGAGAGGAAGTAAAAAAAAAAAAATGGTTTTGATCATTAATCTGCCCAACTTTTTAACAACATGAGTGGAATGGCACTTGGGAGACCAACATGCTCTGTTGCCTCAGTTGGAACTGTTCAGCCTGTTATGGAGTGACCTGTTATCTAGGCTTGCCATCCTGTGGTTTATGGAGTCATGAAGAGTATTTACAACTCTTGATTTAGTGGCCAAAGCCCTCACTGTAAAGTAGGCCTCAAATGAGGGCTTGATCCCATTAGTGGCCTTAGGCTGATTTATGAGCAAGATGGAGCTGCTCCCAGACCTGCACCTGAACACACTCTCTTACACACATGTATACACTTGATAAAGTGCTTTAATGTGGCAGTAGTCCCCTGAACTCGGGTGCAGAAATCAAACAGAGAGTACTGATGAAAGCTCATTACTGAAAATAAAATGGCTATTGCACTTTTAAGCGGCGGACTGGGGGAAGTTTGCCAAAATAACTTGACATTAATGTCTAAAATATTGAGACTCTAACACTGTTGCAGAATAATTATTTTAAAAAAAAACTGTCATTAGGCTGAATTTACTATAATACTGTGATGTATACTGCTAGATTCTTAGTTGCCATCAGTCTTACTTGCTTTCACTGGATGTTCTAATCAATAAATGAAGCTCTCTGCCCATTGATACAGACCATAAAGTGAACTGCCTGGGAAAATCTGAACTGTGTGCGATCGACCCCTCATTAACACTAACACTTACTTATATTTCTTATACTTTACTGCCCTCACCCCTTGCATGAAGAGACTTGACCCCCTTCCCAATTTATTTTGTTGTTTTTTTTTTATATACAGATTGCATTGAGTATATATGTTTATGTATATATCATGGCTAACATATATACATACATATATCAATTGTCCTAATCTAATCTATATGGCCATAAAACATGTTAGCCACACTCTCTTGCCTTTTTTATTTATTCAATTTTATTTTATTTTTATTTATTTATTTTACTTCTATCAGTTTAACTTCAAAATTAACTTACTAAAATGAATAATGACCTCACACCATATCTTGCTGAAACAAAAAAAGGGGAAAAAAGTAAGGAGGAGAGACATGTTTCCATTTTCTTGGTGAATAGAGAATCGATGCCGTGAGGAATAACTTGGCCCAATCCATCATAACACATGAGTTGGAGAGAAGTTGTTGTGAGCATGCAGAAAGCCACTGTATCTAGCCGTGACTCACTCAGCCTCAGCCAAATTTGACAAAGTGATGAAGCAATTTTAAACTCATATCATAAATACCGTGGTGAAATTCGAGTGATGGCACGATGAGAACTGCAATCATGACTGAGTACAGAATTTCTTGTGTCCAAAAAGCATGGAGGGCAGGGATGAAACAGTGCATCCTTCCATTGGAATACTAATTTCTCTATTCACCAAGACAGTGATGTCCTCTCTCCTCTCTCAATTTTCCCTATTCTTTAAAAAACCCTCTCATTTCCGTTGATTTCATCTGTGATTGATGATGTTGTTCACATCCTGTCCCACATCCATCCCCCAACGTTACAGTACCCAGTAATTGTATTCCTGCACCCTGTTTGCATGTTTCTGTTGGCTAGAACACCTTCACATCAGCATACTCACAGGGTGTTAATGCTGCTCTAGCCCAGCGCGTGTCAGTCTGTTGTACACGTGTCTTGATGGGTTTTTCTGTTGCATCCGTGTCCAAATGAAAACCTTAACATTGAAAGCCCTCTTCCTTTCCCCATTTGTCTGGTGTTGTGTTGCCCTGCAATTAAATGTATTCCCCCACTACTTCCCCATTTTGCTGCATCTTGCCAGATGGTTTATTTGTTTTGTTTGATACGTGGTCTGTTTGTGCTGTGTCTAATGGAATCCCCCCCCCCCCCCCCCCCCCATCCCCATTCTTCCTGTCATCTTTCCATCGAAGTGCATGGCTTGTGTGTCACCCTGTTAGCTTGGATGGGTTCATTTTGTTTCCTCTTAACCAAAACAAACCCTTGTCACATGAAATAACACATTCAGTCCAAATCTGGACCTGGTTTGAGCAATCAAATTGCAGAGGACTTTTAAAGAATCCTCACCTACTCACTTTGACTTTTGACTAAATTTACTAAAACATGGTTACTAATCTACTGTTTGAATCAAACCTTTGTTGTAACTGTACTAACAACCATTTTTGTGTCTGACTTTCCCTTACTTACAAAAGTACTAACCGATTTTGTTCACCCTCCAACCCTTTTTAACTCTTCTCGGCACACAGCAAAATAACTCCCCACCCCACTTTCTCTTCCCCATCCCCTTGACAACTGTTGCCAAAACAGCACTCGCCCCAAGCTTCCCAATCCTCCCTTATGTCTTTACTAACCTAGAGGCTTAGTTCAAAGGTTCCTGCTTTAGCTTCCCAAACTTCAGATTCCATGTTTAGTGTTGAAACACAGATCCCCCTGCCACAATAAATCATGCCCAACTAATACACATTGACTAGCTGCCAGACATCTATCAACATCCACCGCTGGATGGGAGTCCCTTCTTTTCCTTTCTCTCTCAAACATCCTTCCTTTCTGCGGTTTGGCTTTGACCTGAGGTAATGAGGAGTCAGTTTAACATTCTTACTCCAAAATTTAACACATTGTTTCTCCCTGCAAAAGATCTCTGATGGTAATCAAATTTAGTGCCAACAAGGGTAAGTGGACACTTTCAAGGTAAGCTTGTTGCCTTCTCTCTGCATAGATTATGGTGTTAAATATAAGGTCCTGATAGGTATCTGTACTGAGACAGACTGTGCTGTACATGTCAGAAATAGCTGACAAAGAAACTACAGACTCCCAGTGAAAGTGAAGGTTGGATGCTCCAAATTTGGACTGCCTTTGGGAATTGAAGTTAGAGCATGATCTGCTCCCCTGAAAAGCAAATGTGTTCACCGTAAGAGTGAGTAACTTGCACAAAGCTATTTTCCATTGTTTTCATTGAAGGTCTGACAGGAGAGCTTCAAATACCATAAAGTGTAAAATTCCTCTTTTTTTCCCCTTTCACATTGGGGAAATGGCTATCGTAAGCCTCAAGACTCGCTTTGATACTTCTCCCCAGCCCCTCAGTACCACCTGGGTTTGTTTTGATCCACTCCTTTATGGAAGTAGGGGTTGCTATATGTTCGTTACCTTTTGCTCACCGTTGCTCATTTCTTTTTTCAAATTCTACTCCAGTCAGCAGATAAGTTGCTACCAGACTCCTGGAAATCAGTAAAGGCAGTGGATGGGCTGTGATGGTCCCAAGTATGTTGGAAATTGTGTGCAAGACCTGATGTAGATACATTTACAAGCACACATGATTAACAATTTAATTTCACTGAAATAAAACACAATTGTACTGTATACAGAATCTGGTTAGTCCTGTCATTTCAAGTTTAGGCTGCACATTATTTGAAATATTAATAAAATTGCTATATGGCCAAGTGCAATATCTAAATCGGAGAAGCAGCAATATTTTGATTAAAGGTAAAATGCGTGACAAAACAACATTATAATGAAGTTCTGTAGTGCTGCAGAGATGTCCTGGCCTACAAAACTTGATCTCCAGATGTAAATTGATGTTTGTTTGGTGCAGACCCAAACGCATTCAATCATGGTTTTAATAGTTTTTAGGTGACGATTAAAATTGTAATGCAAAAATAAGCATTTCACTAACCGTCAATCACATAGCAATCGTAATGTGTGTCAGAATAATCACAATAATATTTTTTTACAATATTGCGCAGCCCTATCTCAAGTTTAGTGTTATTGTCTTCATTTCATACATTGATACTGGACAGTGTATAATCCCCAGCACAGTTGGAATCATGTTGACCCGTGTTTACTTGCTGAAAAGCAGATCGACTTCACAGAGCGTTCATTTGTCATCAGCCTGCAGTCATGGAACCAGATACGGTCAATGAGCCAGTAACACGTTCAACTGAGTACACCCCAGGACTTCATGCAAAGAACAATTCTAGTTCACCATACAATAAAGGTGAAACCCTCTCCCAGAAAAGCTTTGCTGTTCTGTAGGTAGTTGGTGGATCATGAGAAAAGAAGAGAGCTTAAAAACAAACCACCATGATACAACCCATTTCCTCACAGCGGGACAATCTAGACTTGTGAACAGTCTGTGTCTAATATATCAATATCGATATCTGTGTGTTACATGTGTTGTCCTATTTTTTTGTCAATTATATTTTTAATTCATCAAGTAGAAGGGAGATCTCCATGGAAGAAGAACAGATATTACTTGCTAGGAATGTGTTAATTAGCCTGTTATATTTTTGTATTTGTCAGGTGTTCTTCGATTATCACACTAGGCTATGTTTCAATACGGAAACTGTGATCACACATCACAAAGATTTATTTCCAGGCCGTATTGCAGCATCTGCTCAGGTTTCTTAAAGGCACCCTATGCAGGATTTGTCAGATACTGCTTGAAAACAAACCATTCAAAGTTAGCCTCTATTCCCCTGCTCAACTAGACTGAGAGCAGCAGTCAAGCGAGCTATGGAGTGAATGAGAGAGGGAGCAGCGTTAGCGAGAACAAACCATTGAATCAGAGAAACAAAACCTTATTTCATCATTTCTTTTCAGGGTGGTTACATACATAAATAAACATGTTTACTCCTCCACATAACCCTGTAGGAAGTGCTGCAGGGCAGGATTTTGTGTTAATTCAGCCAAAGTGCACACCTCTCTGCTGTTTGCCTCGCTGCACTGTGTGTGTGCGTATACTAATTCCCCACCATTGGTCAAACAGACACATACACCTGCAGCTCATGACACAGACAGAGCAGAGGAGAGAGCAATGTAACCTTACTCTGTTACATACTGTAGAGCCCTGATGCTGTTACTGGCTGGTGGCTACATATACACTGATGCCCAGAAACGTCCAAAACACGGAAAAATACTAAGGATAGTAACACCGC
This sequence comes from Pagrus major, assembly GCF_040436345.1. Taxonomy (NCBI): domain Eukaryota; kingdom Metazoa; phylum Chordata; class Actinopteri; order Spariformes; family Sparidae; genus Pagrus; species Pagrus major. Next base: position 17,983,716 of record NC_133224.1, on the reverse strand, counting down.
TTCAGATATTACTATGCTATATCAAATTGAAATTTTGCTTTAAAGTATTTTTACTGTTTCAGTGGCCTGCTGTGTCTGCTACTATGTCTTAGTCATGTTCACTAGTTGGGATCTCAAAGATGAGCACTCCGACAGACAGATCCAGAATATCTAGATTGTTTTTACTTGGCTTGGTTATTCAGTACCACATGACCACCTGCCTTGTTTTGGTGACAAGGTGAAGTAAATATCTACATTTATAAATTGTTTCAAGCCATATTTCTCAATGCTGAAAAATTAAAATTTTAAACAAAGGAACTCTGAAAGAACCAGCAACCAAAATCAAAAACATTTTGAGATCAGAACGCTTTTGGATTTCCTCCAAATTGTATGGCAACCAGGCCAGGACCCCCAGGGTATTTTCACATATCAACCTGTGATATCAGCACCCTTTCCCTCTCCCAGCCAGTGATGCAAGGGTTTGTAATGTTGTTCAGTGGGATGAAGGTACACTCTGCTTGAAGCAAAGACTTGCTCACTTGTGAATAATTACAAAGTCACCTCAGAGGAAACACTTGGATACTTGTTTTGAATTTATTGATTTCTAATAATGCATGTGCTGATTTTAGATCTTTGTCATATTGTCTTTGTCTTTAATTGCTGTCTAGGTCCAACTTCTAATCACACAATAAATCCATTAATATAATGTGGTTGCCCCTGACAAACCCACCATATTAAAAGCTTCATGAAACATGGAATTGGTGAAATCTTGGATGATGGAGAGAAGAAGGACAGAACAAATACATTGCTAAAGTCTAATTGCGCCTCTTTAGCTGGGAACTTCATAGGTGTCTGGCAGCTAGCCAATGCTAGTCCCTCCTGATCATATCCTGCCCTGAATATGTACCATCAACTACAGTCCATAAAATATTCTCCAAAATTCAAAGACCATCAAAGATTTAGGTGTTTTCTATTCACTATTTTAATTTAAAAAAAACTTAACAGGCTATATCTTTACCTTTTGACAGTCCATGCTATCTCCTTATTTCGAGAACGGGTCATGCCATGTGTAGATGGTTTTGGCCAAAGTACGCACAAGTGTTTTCTAAAGTTTGTAAAGTTGTAAGACTTCCAGCCCCCTTGTTTCTCCTCCTTAGCCACCTGTAAGGAACGTCTCTCGTCACTATGGAATAGATGAAGTTGCCCTGCTGAAAGCCCCATCTGAGATGTTCAAGATGACCCCAACACACCGGCGCTTTCAACTGCAGATTCTTCATGCTAGATCAATACAAGCTCTTTCTCACCAAGTAGCAACAGCAGACATAAAAATGAGTTGCCCTGTTAGAAGGGAAGTACGGGTAAAAAAAAAGGAAAAAAAAAAGGAGTCGAAAAAACAGTAAAGAAAAAGCGAAGATGAGCACTCAGCTGGGGCGACTGATCTGTTCAGTGCAGTTGCTAAGATTTCTTTTCATCTATCAGCTTAAGAATTTTTGCTGCCATGGTCGTGGTCCTTCTCTGAGTCTTTTAATAGTCTTTGTTTTTATTTTCTTTAGGATTAAGGCTTGATAGATTCTTCTGCTTCTTTTGTGTATAATTTTAAAACAAACTAAGAAACACATTTATTTATATATATATTTATGTATATATATATATATATATATATATATATATATATATATATATATATATATATATATATGAGTGCTAACTAATGCTTATCAAAACTGCTGTAAACAGTGTGGTAGATTCAACAAGCAAAATGAAGCACTGCCATATGCAAAATCTCATTGTCATTTACCTAATGTAGAGTTGCTCCTCAGATGAAATGATGGTAGTTTGTGCTAGCATCACTTTTGAGTGTGCAAAGGTAATGAAAAACAGATGGTTGTGTACACGGTTCCCTGCAGTGCTGTATTTAAGCTGTGTACATTTATGCAGAATAGCAGATGTTGAATCAGAGAGTAGTTTGCTTTTGCCCAGGCCCGCTCTATTAGTATAATTAGACAATAAATTGGTCACTAACTGCAACAATCTCACCCAAATCAAACAACATTATTTGGCAAGAAGTCTACATAGCAGCATAGCTGTGGCACTGATATAATATTCAGCCACAATATCATACAATTAGCCAAATTTAACTTATGCACATACTAAACGAGTACTGTTATTTGCTGTTTTGTAATAAGCATAATATAAAAAGACATGTTTTTTGTACGGGTTAATAAACTCAGTGGAGGGAAAGTTTTTTCCTTATTTTAGAACCACTCAATTTCAATGGAGTATATCACTCTTCAGTTAATTTTTGAACTGACTATGTAGAGTTTGCTTAAAACACTACACCTCAATGTGTCATCAAACAGTACAAAACAGTACAAGAATACTCTCCACACATTCTGTCATATTTTAGGTTTAAACTAATTTTGATCAGATTAAGACGTGTTCCAGTAATATGAGGGTACTGAGACTTGATATCACAGACATCAAAATATGATTTGAGCTTAAAAAAAAAAACAACAAAAAACAGACAGCTATCTCACAGAAAAAAAGCCTGGAGGAGCCTCAGAAACATACCCTTTATGCATCCGTTTTTTTTAAACTATTTTTTGGATATTAAGTCTTGTTTCTATATTTCAATCCACACTATCTCGTATCATCAGCTTGAGGCTGTGTGTTTGATTCCGCTCAGCGCTTTCTGCTCTGTTAGCAATCAAACGTGCTGCACCAAATGTGTAACCTTTCACAAAATACAAGACTTGAGGCAAATTGGATATTGAAAGAGGAATTTTTTTTTTTACTGTTTGTTCCTTGAGCAAGAACTGGCTCAGCAAAGGAGCCAGTTGTGGGATATAGTGAGTGCAGTGTGGGATACAATTAAAGTATACTTTTGTCATTACTCAACTAAATCAGGATTGTTGCTCTACCAGTGATTAGCAACTGCACTCTAGAGTGAAAGCCCCCAGTCTGACTGGCACCAAAAGCAACCAACCAAGCGATACCACATAGGGGACAGCCCCAACCATCATTGGTGTTTAATCCACTTTCTTCCTTGTTTTTCCTCCTCATTCTAATTTCTCTCCACTTTCATCACTCTCTATATCTATATTCCCTTCTCTATTTTTCTCTCTATCTCTCTCTGTCTTCTTTTCACCTGTCTCTTTCGGGCCATGCCTATGCCAGGTGACCATTTCAGTGGATGGTATATTGACCACCACTGGATACACCCAGGAGGATTACACCATGTTGGGCTCTGATGACTTCTTCTACATAGGAGGGAGCCCCAACACTGCCGACCTGCCCGGATCACCAGTCAGCAACAACTTCATGGGCTGCCTTAAAGATGTGAGTGGCTCTGTGTTGTTTGTGAATAAATAATGTACTGTATGTAGCTGGTCAAACATGCAACCTAGCTCACACTCTGGAAAAAAAGTTGGGACTGTGTAAAACAAAATTTGATAATTTGATAATCCTTTTTGATATATACTCAATTGCTCCCATTCTACAGATAAAATATTTAATGTTTAACCTCATCAACTTCATTGATTTTGTAAATGTATGCTTATTCTGAATTTAATACCAGCACCACATTTCAAACCAGGCGGGACAGGGATCAACAAAACACTGGGAAAGTTGTGGACTGCTAAGAAAAACCTGTTTGGAACATTTCACGGGTAAACAGGCTAATTGGCAAGATGTGATAGTGATGATTGGGTATGAAAGGGGCATACTAAAAAGGCTCGGTCGTTCATGAGACGGGATGGGGCTAGGTCCACCACTTTGTGCAACGCATCATTGTACAAAGGATATTATTAGATGGGCTTGAGGACACTTCGCAAAACCATTGTCATTAACAAGAGTTTGTTTGTATAATGATTGCTTTCTAGTTGTATTTAAGTTTTTCACAGTCTTTAGGCATTCTTACACTAACTGCAGATGGAAATGATTCTGCCCAGACCTGCCTGCAGCGTGTGATCAATTTAAAATATCATACTCAGTCATCCACACCATGGCAAGGTGTGGGCACAGTTTTTTTTTAATTTACTGATCACTCGTTCAGATCAGATAAACGGTGTCAAAACACCATCGGTATGATTTATTCCAAACAAAATTAGCAAACTGAAGAAATCATACACACGTCACAATGATGCAGCAACGTGTTTGACACATTTCTGTTCACTCTTCTCACATGAGAATCATCAGTCTGTGCTGATATAACTCCCATATTTGAGTGTAGGAGGTGTCAGACATACAATATCCTGTATGTATTCTAAGTGTTGATTTCCTCCCTGCTTCCCACCTCTACTCCTTACCACAGTGCAGAAACATACACATCCACAGGAATTGCACACACCACAGCGAGATTTTAGAAAATCACAGACAGATTAAGATTTATACACATAGGCATCCAAATATACCACACACAGTTATTGATGGATATGTAGAGGACAGTTGCCTTATAAAAACTTTATTTCCTCAACTTTGTCAAAAAAAGCCCCACCAGGGCTTTAATTCACAGCTTAACAAGCTGTCAAGAGGACCAATCACAGCTTAAAGTATTATGCCCTTGTAAATGTAATGACTTGTATAGAGGCGACGCAACATGGTGCCATCGCATTTCCTCATAAAACCACGCTGATTGAATAAGTAATTACTTCTGCCATCACTTTTAATGGATTGCACAGTAATCGCCCTATCTCTAACTTAATTATGCCTGCAGAATTACATTTTCATTATTTGGGTTGCTATCGGAAGGATCCCTAGTGGGTCTTAAACTTCCCAAGGCGTTTAACTATCCTCTCTCTCATCAAGACAAGGCTGGATTTACAGTCAACATACAGACGGAGCACAGGGAAGGGTAGGGGGGTGTGAACGGTAGAATAACAGACAATGGTGAGAGCTAACAGCAACAAATAAAGGTGAACGTGGAAAATCAATGTGAGCAAAGAGCTGTAAAAGCGACATCAGAGCAGATGGTTGGAACGCAGAGCATTTAAGACTGTTGGATAGTCTCCGAAAAAAGAGGAATTAAAATAGCAAGTTCATTGTGCATAGTACTACAGTAAAAAGCTAAAATGTTTATAAGAGTAATAGAGTAGCATTTGCCAGGTACAGATTCCAATGCACATTGTCCAGTGCAAACAAAAGTAAGAAAAGGAAAGTGAATGAAAAAGTGAAAGTTTTTAGGTAAAGGTGAGATATGGTTGAGATCGGAAGGGTTGAAGCTCCAGACAAATCCACGAGAGAAGTAGTGTTCCAGCCAACCTCCGACATCCAGCTTTCATGTTTGACCTTCTGCCAAGGGCTGCATTTTTCATTTAGCTGCTCAGGGTTGGGTCAGCACTGCAAAACATGTTTCAAAACGCTGTGTGGTAGAAGTACATAAATCTTAAAATCTTGTTTTCCTCAAATCAAGGGAAACTGTTTCCTGACAGCAGGAGGCAGGTACGTGCGGCCAAGGGGAACAGTCTATGTACAGTATGGCTCTGAGATTAGCACTGGAGAAAAAAATAGTTCCTGTTTTAAATCTCCTGTCTATGTAGAGTTATCATACTCCTTTTATGTTAGTATAGCAAGCGTGTGTCTGTTGCTCTATTTGAAGACCTTTTTACTTAAAGTAATGAATTAAAGACTCAATACCAGACCCCCTAGTTTGGTGGTGTGTTTGCAGGTGAGAAAGATATAGTGTTTGATCCAGACTTGAGCTTACTAGAAGCTGCAGCTTACTGTTTTTTTGAGTCTTATGGGTTCAACTTCAGCTGCAGTCAAGCTCTAATGACTACATCAGCTGAACTCAGCCAGAAAGGTAACCGCGCAGAAAGGCACTGGGCAAACCAGCAATGAGAGCAACTGAGAGAGCCAGGTAAAGCAGTAGTAGCTGGAAATAAAAGAGGAAAGTAAGTGGTTGGGGGGCTGGACAGCGGTGTGTTTCATCCTGTGCTAGTTCAGTGGCACAGCTCGGATTATCAGTGGTGTTATGGTCTGGGGCGAGGCTTTCATGCCGCCACCGTGGTCAAACGCCTTTGATACGCTTGGCCAGTACCCTCCAGGCAGCACAAATCCAAAGGAAGAGCACAGCAGAAGAAGAGTAAAAAGGCACCAAAAGAGGCACTGAAGCCATATGAAGTTTTGATATGCTTTGTGTGTGTGCATGCGTGTGCGCACTTGTGTGTATGTGCGCGCGTGTTTGTGTGAGTGTGTGTTCAAAGTCACCCACATGCTATGATCATACACTGTGTGATGTATCTGTGTGTTTTCTAGGCTCCCAGTCAGAGTGGTGAGGTGTGAAATCGGGTGTCTCTGCTCCTCAGCCCCCAGTCTTGTTTCCACAGATCCCTCTCCTCAGCACGTCACCATCTGTCCTCCACCACAACCTCCTCCTCTCAGTCTCTCTCCCAGACAGTGACCTTGCTATCGCCCATTTCACACTCCTCCCTCCCCCTCTCCCCTCCTGCCTGTCTTCCTCACTCTTCCCACCTCTCTCATCACTTCTCTCCACCTCCCTCTGCCTCTCATCTTCCCTTTCTCAGGGGCAGTTTTGTGTAATTAAGTCCATGGTAGCACTGCTGGCACGCCAGCTTTGCCATCCTGACGGCCAAATTAAAAATTGATTTCTTCGACTGATTCCATACACTGGATGAATGCTCTCACCCTCCTCCTTGCCCCAACTCTTTCACTCTCGCTCCTTTCCTGCCCTCGCAACTTCATCCTGATGCTCGATCTCCTCATCTGCACTTTCCTCTTAGTCTCACCTTTGCTGTGCGATAAAATCTCCTGGAGTTGTCCATTGCCCCCTCTCACATCCCACCCACCTAAGTCACCATTCATTTGAGACTTCGTAGTTGGAAGGGTACTGCTGCAAAGCCTGCCCTATGCCCTTTTCCAGTTGCGCCCCCTAATCACCAAGGCAACACCAATCAATGCAGTGTATATGAATGCTGAAGGTACAAAATAAACATGTCAAAGGACGGATTGTCTATGAATCAAATGTGACACTTGTGCAAAAGCAGGCTTTATTAGGTTGTATATGGCTTCATTGAACATTGAAAACCCACAGTGCATCAGGTAAAAATGATTAGTTTTGTACTGCTGACCTGCAGCGTTTTAGATTTGCAGTTTTTGAATGTCAGAACAAATCAATGGAGTTAACCCTGAAGAAGGCTTTGGCCCTGTGTTGGCTGGTAGATCAGTGAGAAAGCTCACAGGCCATGTCGGGGCCATGTGCGTTCTGAGTTTAAAAAGATCACTGAAGTCAGAAGTCAGAAATGGTCATCAAATATAAAGAGGCGACAAAGACTGTGTTGCTAGACAGTATTAACTCTTCTCAGGATTTCAAAGTTTTTAAAATCTTTCAGAGTGGCCTTTTTATCAGTGGACAAAGCCAGTGAGCTTTACTGCAGTGGGCGACTTGGCTCATTAGATGACCTGTCAAGACCTACTCTCCTAATACTGAAAAGGACATATTACAATGCCTGTATAAAGCCAGACAGCCTCAAGGGTTTGACGATATGAAAGAAAGGCATATGGTCTAGATTTTGAGTCAACACATGCATGCAGAACCTGCCCCTGACTGAGCGCAGATTGTCTGGGTCCTTTGCCTTTTACAGAGGCACTGATTATTTGATACACCTTTCAGCACGAGGCCCTGCATGCCTCACACACTTTGGTGCTCCTCTGTGTTGCTCTTACCGACTCTTACCTTTGTTTTCTGCCTTACTTACTGATAAACAAATCTCCCTTGTATTCTACCATCTTCTTTTGAGCTCTGCTTTTTGATGCTCCTGGCTATTCCTCTTTTCTTGCTAGACACACTGGAGGATTTAAGTGACTACAAAAAGGTAGCTTGTCACATATTTAATGACTGGCTAAAACAGCATTTTCATGTCTTGCCCTTGTTAAATTGAACACACGAAACAACAAGGCAAATTCGGGCACACACACACTAAAACTAACAAGGGCAGCTGCTTGGATCAAACCTAATACAAAGCTCTGAAATTTCCACCAGAGATGATAGTGTTAAAAGACTAAAGGTTCGCAGTTAAACTGAACTGGCCCAGTAATAACAAACATGTTTGTCATGTACCACCTGCCATTTGAACTACAGAAAGATGAAGATCACGTACTATCAACAGCCAATCACAGCTGACCTTACAGCAAGCTAATTCTGGCTGCCTGCCTTCATTGGTGATACGTTTGACTGCACAAAATCCCTCAGATATTAGAAATCTTGACATCAGTGACATATTGAGAGCTCTCATGATAATCTGTCATTGTGCTTGTGACGTCCCATCTCTGCCTACTCAACTATTTTGAGCACATTAATGGCGAAGAGACCAGATCTTAGAGAAATACATTGTGTGGTGTTGATTAGTCTGTTGAAAGTCCTCTTGTGATGCCTAATGCAGCTATGGCTGGTCATGTAAATATGGGCTGTTCACTGTCTTGAATTACAGGCGCTGTCAAATCTTGTCCTGATTTAGAGCTAGCAGGCCATATTCCTACATCAGCAATGTGTCTTTTACATTTGGTCATCTTTTTTTTTCCCAGTTGACATTTTAGGTTTGTACCAAGGAGCGCAGATAATGCTAGACAAGAGCCCATGCAGTTTTCAAAACTGAATGGCTCATCCACTTGTGAGCATCAGTGTATGTTTTTAAATTTCATTGCCAATGAAATGTCAAGCGTTCAAAGATAACAAAAGGATTCATCTTCTTGGAAAAAGAACACCACAGCAAATATAATGGAAAACTGTTGCCATTGAACCTAGTATTATTCAAGCAGAATTTTCTTTTTTTTGTCCAGCTCTGGCTTTAATCAGCTCTGATGAAAACAAAACACCCAGGTATAGACACTAGTATTTGCGCCTCTTCAAGAAAAGGAGGAAAAAAAGCATAAAAAGGCTGTATTTTTGTAGACAGAGCAGCATGGGTACACAAAAACAAATACCTTGAAATAAATAAAATAAAAATAAATCTTCTCCCTCTTCCCACTGCCTTTTCTCTCTTTCACCTACCCCTCTTTTTTCTAAAACCTTAAGCCAAGCGAGCTCGCACATTATTAACTGCCAGTTTTAGCGTTATCATAGTTAATTACCAGGACTAATCTCTGCTAATGACGACATTATGAGGTGTACAGTACATGTAGCAGCGTGGCCAATATAGGAGATAACCAAAGGAGGCTTAAGTTCAGGAATAACCCAGCTTATCTGTGTTCATATGGTTCATTCTGTGCCTGTGTGTAGGTGTGGTGTTTGACAGAGAGGGTGAGAGAGAGGAAAAGGGAGAGAGTGTGTGCTTACATGTGAAAAAAAATAGGTAGATTGGAGGGCGTTTGAAAGAGATGCTGTGAAAGACAATGAGGAATGACAGCAGCAGTCTGGTGAAATTAGATAGTCAAAAACCAATACAGTGAGCCGCATCGCACAAGACGAGCCTTTCGGTGCTTCAAATATGAAAACAGGCCAGTGCAAACAAAACCAAATGGTGCCTTAACACAGACAATTATCTAGCATTTATTCTTCTTTTTTGTACTTTGGGTAGGCAGATGTTTATAGGCATAATCAAACTAGGTATGCATTCTTTAAGAAGCATAATGGAGGAAAAATGTGTAGCTGGCGGTTGATCCAGATGTACTGTAAGTCATGCCTTTTTCTCGCCTAAAAACGAAATCCTGTTTTTTTTAAAAAAAAAGCGTTTTGGGGACTGTTATCTCAAATACGTTTCTAATTTCTGTAAGTTGACTTACCTTGTTAACCAAAAGGATTGCAAATTAATGGTTATCTAGAAGTGTTATGTTCTAAACACAATGGGCAGGTAGCTTTTTCACTCAGTGACAATTGAACACATCTGTTGTCAGGATCAAACCTGGAACTTTACACTACTCAGGAACAGGACAATTTCTTTAACCTCGTAGCTGTGACAGCAGCAGAAAACAAAGATAGAAACGAGGAGATGGTTTTTTTTTCTCCATTGCCTGTCAACCAGTATGTGTGGGTGTGTGAGAGAGCATGAAGAGTGCTACAATCAGGAGGGAAAACACACACAAACAAAAACAGAGACCTCAGCTGCGGCACACTATTACCTTGAGGACGACCTCTCAAAATGCAGTCTACAGAGCGTTCAACAAATAAAAGGAGAACTAAAATTATGAAAGACGAGGGTAATTTACTTTGCCTTTAGCACTTAATCCATTATGAATGCACACAGTGAGGCACAGACACACACTCTGAGCTGAAACAATAGAACCATATTTCATCAAAGGCTGTCGAAGACATTTGCATTAAGGCTGTAGGCAACATTTACTTCTTCCTGAGTCTGAATGTCCCCTGGAGCCTTTTGATTTTTTTCCATTTATCGTGCACATATACTGACATTTCAGAGCTACAGTTTTTGTCCGACAAATAGTTTGTACACTTAATGGATTTGACCAGGAGTTAAGAGTTTATACAGTGGTGATCCTAGCTTTATACACTGAGCATGTTGTGCACCCACACAACCCCAGACACTTACAGACGTCAGCGCAGTCAATAAAAGGAGTGAAGGATTGAGGAACATCAGTAGACTGAGAACTCACCTGACCTAAATTTGGTGCTCAGGGATTGTGGGTTGGAGATGGAAAGCAGCCTGTGTATGTTGTGTCAATGTTGGTTTTGCACTGCTGTTCAGGAGAAAAGAATGTATTTCATTCAAGTTCTGATTCATCATTTCCAAATGCTGACAAGATTTCCCAGCAGCCACTATAACTGACACATTAAATTGATTTGGGCAATTAGGGTGCATCTGCGTGCTCTCAGGATTATGGACAGAATGTCCTCTGTTGCAGCCGCATTTTGTTTTTAGGTTATATGAAAGTCCACGAATCCAATTAGAGATGCAATATTTATTCTATACTGAATTGTAACCATGTAACCAATCGCTCTCCTCTATGCCTTCAAGGTGGTGTACAAGAACAACGACTTTAAGTTGGAGCTGTCACGGCTAGCCATCGAGCGTGACCCTAAAATAACCTTGAATGGTGACCTGGTGTTCCGCTGCGAGGACGTGGCAGCTCTGGACCCCGTCACCTTTGAGACCCCTGAGTCCTACATCTCCCTGCCCAAGTGGAACACCAAGAAGACGGGATCTATCTCCTTCGACTTCCGCACTACAGAGCCAAGCGGCCTCCTGCTGTTCAGCCATGGCCGCCCTCAGGGCCCCAAAGAGCAGAAGCCCGGTAGGGAGCTGAAGACTGATTACTTTGCGATGGAGCTGCTGGACGGGTATTTGTACCTGCTGATTGATATGGGCTCTGGAAAAACAAAGCTGAAGGCCAGCAACAAGAAGGTCAATGACGGGGAATGGTGCCATGTGGATTTCCAGAGGGAAGGGAGGAAAGGTGAGGGGTGCTTTATACTTGTTATATTGAGACTGACAACTCGTCTCATTGAATTTGACTGTTTATTGCAATGTTTTTGAATGATGACTTTATTCACATTCATCATCCAGTTTCACATCAAGAGGCAGATTCATGTCAATTTATTTTCCATCCACCTGTGAAAAATTCGACAACTTCATAATTGGCAGCATGTCAGTTAATTATGAAATTCTGTAGGATTGAGTAAAACAGCTAAGTTGGAAAAAAATGTTACTTGTACATGTTAAATAAGTCTTTGGTGGTATCATAATTAACGAGGACTTAAAAATCTGTCCTATCCACTGTCATCTTGTATTCTGACAGTTCTGTTTTTACAAAATATTAAACAAAAATATCCTTTATATCTTGACTGACAAGCATTGGCCGTATTTATTATTTGCTTTGCAATTGCCTTTCACAAGGCTAGATATCTGTTGCTCATTTCAAAGTATTTTACAAATCCAAAAATGGACTAAATATGAACATATTTTTTTTAATTTTGAATATTTTCATTCTATTCTGTAGCTTCTTTAGGCAGCAGATTGGTTCACTGTATTCAGAGGACTCAGATGCTGTCATAAACTTGTCAGTCACAGAAAAGGAGACTGGATTGGCTTTGACAAAATATAAAATCATCTAGCTCTTCATTCTCATCCAAGCAGGTCAAAACACAAGCTCAGAAATGGTTACACATACTATTAATGATGTGTCTACTGGTATTTGTGAATGTAGGTTTAATTTCCATACCTGTTTGTTGTGTTCCAATGTCTCTGCCTGTATGTGGGCAAAAACAGGAGCATCTGCATGCTTGAGTGTGTGGTGTCTGATGAATGGTCTGTAGGTGGGTGAGCACCTTGGACATTATATCTCTCCCTAATGACGTCTTATAATGAGGAAGGGTGTGTGTGTGTGTGTGTGTGTGTGTGTGTGTGTGTGTGCGGGCGGGCGGGCGGGCGGGCGGGCGGGCGTGCGTGCGTGCGTGCGTGCGCGCACATGTGCATGTGATCTCACTGCTGCTCCTGCTGTAATTGGCTTTTAATAGAAAATTAAGACGGAGTCGTTAATCACAGAAAGAGAGAGGGCCTTTTGTTTCACCCACTCCCTGCTGCATTCTGCTTCCCTTCTTCTCCATTTAGCCTATTACAGACACATTACACACACACACACACACACACACACACACACACACACACACACACACACACACACACACACACACACACACACACACTCTCGGCTCTCATCTACTCTCCCTGTCTCCTGTATGTCCCTTTGCCTATGTTCCATGTCCTTAAATTATCCACTCACCGCTCCTCCCAACCAACCATTCACTCACTTGCCCACTCACTCGGCCACTTGACCTCCCACCCACTCACTCACCTATCCAGACATAACACTTCTTTAATCATTTGCACTGTGTCTTTGAGTCATTAAAACACACTTTCAATCACGTACTAAATACAAGATGTATGCTCAGACACACACTAACCAGCTATGGTTAGATCAATGTATCCATTTGCTACCACATCACAACATTTTTGCATTTCAGTATTGAATAATTAACATGTGTTCTTGTTTGTGTTTGTATCTTTAGGATCGATCTCAGTCAACAGCCGCAGCATGCCCTTCAGCTCCCCAGAGGGCAGTGAAATCCTGGATCTGGACAGCGATATGTACCTGGGCGGGCTGCCCGAGTTGAAGTCGGACCTCATCCTGCCGCCAGAGGTTTGGACGGCGCTGCTTAACTACGGCTATGTAGGCTGCGTCCGCGACCTCTTCATAGATGGCAAGAGTCGCGATGTCCGCCGTCTGGCTGAGATCCAGAGTGCGCTTGGTGTGAGCAGTTTCTGCACCCGTGAACTGCAGAAGCGGTGTAGCAGCACCCCCTGTGGCAATGCTGGCCTGTGCAAAGAGGGTTGGAACCGCTACATATGTGATTGCACCGGCACCGGATACCTGGGGACCAATTGTGAGATAGGTGAGTAGGGCAATGTTGAAGGGAAAGGAAACTATACTTTCACTAATATAGGATTCATGAACAGATATGTTGTGTTATACATAATTTGCAAAATAAATGCCACCGTATCATCTCAAACAAGACACACAAATTGACACAATAACCTTACAATGAAGCAAAAAATAGCTCCTCATAATCAAACCATCATATATTACAGTATATATGAACAGTATATGAAACAATAAAAAGCTGCTTAATCATTAATGTTGTATGGGAGAACAGAAATGTAAAATGAGCATTTGACAACGTGCTGCCTTGTATTTGATACAACCAAGCAGCTGCTGTATAGTAGGAGTAAGAGCCCCACAGGGATCCATGTGTGAACCGAACGCCACCGGAGGCTGGGTGGCATTAGGGGCTTGCCAGCTGTGGGGGGAAATTGAGGCTGACGCACTGAGAGGAGCGGCAGTGTGGCAGAGCAGCCAGGCCTACTGCCACCATCTGTGCCAGTCACGCAAACCCAGGTGGCATATATGCCACAGTGAGGGGAGGTGAGCTAGTCAAATAGCACCACGAATGTCTGATTCATTCCAATTAGCTGGAGGCGCCTCGCTTCATGGTTTGTCTTTGCACGTTCGTGAGGTGAGTGAGCCATGACAGTATGGAATTTTGAGCGACAAGGAGGGTAATGAGGGAAGGAGGGATTGGATTCAAATCAGGACAGTGGAGGTAGAGGATGAAATGTCTCTATTTTGAAGGGGGATATTTGAACAGTTTTGTCTTTGGGTGCTCAGATGACAGGTATGGTTCAGTAATGCTCTTTTGCCATCTAGTGGAGCTTTGTGTTACTGCAGGGATGTCAATCTGGGCACTTTTCTGAAATCCAGCTACATCTCTGTGCATAGATTTTAGAGTGTAAGTACAATCAGTGATATTGAATAGAGAAAGAAACCCCATAGGGTTGGTGCCTGCAAGCCATAAAACAGTAAAATAATTGATGATGTTTGATCTGGCGTTACGATGATAATGAGCATTTTTGTTTTTTGACTAGAATAATGCTGCCCTGGTTTTTTTTATCACATTTCTATTTAAGTGGAGTTTTTGTAAAAGAAGGCAAGGTGTGTTGGTCCATTGTGTTGGGATCTGCATAATACATTTTTAAATAGAACGCTGCTTTTATCGCTGCTTTTACCCCCACATTTATTTAATGTACCATATAAAACCTCAACATTTAAAATACCCTGTGGCACTGGCAGATGTTAGCCTATGGTGACACACATCAACCTACACTGCAAAATAAGAGCAGTGTTCAGGGAACTGTCACTCCACACAGCAGTCTATTTATGGCATGGCTGATTCTAGAGAGAATAACTACGGCTGTGCCTAATGTGAAGTAGGATGTCTCAGGAACCAGCTGCACTTGTGTTGTTGACATTTTCTAAGCTTGAGGAGAGTCTGATATGGGATTTATTCTCAGTAATTCTGGTGCTTTCATTTCTTCCCATATAATGAATGTTTTGATTTAATGCTTTGGGTGGTGTATTTGTCATCTGATGAAAAATATAAATGGGAGTCCTGGGTATATAATTTTGCACACTGCCAAATATTAGCCTGACACAGATGAAGACAATTATATTCATTTTCACACCAACCACTGAACAACATAAAGGAGCAATAACATAAACACAAAAAGAGACAAAGGCCTAGGGGTGTAGTCTACATGCTGAAATCAAACTTTCCAATCCTCTTACATGCCTGAGAAGTGCAGCAGTGATTGATATTTTCGTTTCATCACTGTGATGAGTGTTTGGTTTACAGACACCTATGGCTTTGTTCATCATTCTTACTTAACGTTCCCTTGATCTCATCTTGCAAATATGGCACCCAAATTGACACAGTTTGACAAATAGAGGGCTTTTTCTTTGTTCTGGTTACAACTGAAATGCTTGAAAAACAAAAACAGAGAAAGAAAACTTATCTCATATAATCCCAAGGTATGTAGCCACACCCATATAATGAGACAAATGTATGTACTGTTCTGTGAAACTGGGTTTTCAATATATCAGACAGGAAGATTTCCCAAAGATAATTTAATTCATTTTAATTGCATTTGAACTGACATTAAATTTTACAGAGGCTGTCATACAGAGCTGTCCTAGCCCATGCTTATGTTCTGGATTCATCTGAGTCATTACCTATATGCGCATCCTCTCCTGTAATGTGTCACCCACATCTGTCCTCTCCCTCACCCTGTCCAGAGGCGACGGTGCTGAGTTATGATGGCAGCATGTACCTGAAGATCATCATGCCGGTCACCATGCACACGGAGGCCGAGGACGTTGCGATGCGCTTCATGTCACAGCGGGCGTATGGCCTGCTCATGGCCACCACCTCCAAAGAGTCAGCGGACACCCTGCGATTGGAGCTGGACGGAGGCCGCATCAAGCTCACCGTGAACCTTGGTAAACCGCTGTGATTCATTGTGGATGTCCCTGCTAACCTTTCCCTTCCCATCCCTTGTCTCCCTATCTTCACTCTGTATTTTAGCATCGTGTACTGCTGAACATAGAAGGATGGTTTGACATTTTGAGTTTTACACCATTATTTGTCAGATAGTTGGGTGGGGAAAAGCTTCTAAATTTGTCCCTCAGATTTGTTTTGCATGACAGAGCAAGCTTAAGTTAAGTTAAGTAAAGTAGAAGTACAGTAATTTGACAAGCAAGCTTATGTACTGTCCATTGGATTAAATTAGGAATGCCAAGAGTGCTCAAAAGCCATTTATTTGAGAAAACTGAGGGACAAATACAGAAACTTCTCCTCCATAAACTGATAAAGTGCTTGCTTCAGGAATAGAAGACCAAAGTAAAAAAAAATAAAAATACCTGTATCCCCAGTACACAGTTATGTCTGCCTCTGTGGCGAACAACCCTGAAGTCATTTCTGTTCCATATACCTCTACCGCTGGTCCCCACCCCGTCCCCTCTACATTCATCTCCTTTTTGTTCCCAGTGAAGTTCCATCGCGCCTCCCCCTGTTTAAAAGCTCCATCTCTAACGGGATCCCTGGCCTGACCCTGAGCCTTTAACCCACTATCCTGTCTCTGTAAGCTTCAAGGTGGCTTTGCTTCTGTGTTGCTCTTCCTCACGGTTCTGCTCTATTACCTTTTTTGTGGAGTTAGCTGAGGGGCTAGTTGGCTCTACTTCTGCCCAGAGGCAGTGCTAAGAGGAGACATGAATCCACATCGTAAGTAATTAGGGGATGAGTTCCAAGAAGATGAGGGTGTAAAGAGGTCTTAAAGGCAATAATAGTGGGGAGACTATCAGCAAAAAAGAGAGTAGGGTTTGTAAGATAGATGGTTTAATGGAATGGGTAAATGCATTCTCTCAAATAACTGGCTGCAGGACTGCAGACCTTTTGACTTATTAAAATTTCATTGCAGTGAATATTAGCGCTCTGGGGAAGATGGGTATGACCTTCCAGCTCAGGATACTCCAAGTCTTTCCTGAGCAGTGAACCTGAAGGAGCATGACAGAGGTGCACCCTGGAATTTGGGAGTTTAAGTCACCATAGAGACAGGAAGGGGGGGCGTTGGGATAAACAAAGGTGGCCACTCCACTCTCTGTTCCTAGTTCTCTTTCTTTTCTTTCTACTCCTTCTTCTCTCTTTTTCTGTCACTCATAAACACCCCACCTGGCCAAGACTCAGAAGATGGAACTTTTCATCCCTTCAATGGCCTGTATGTCTGCGGCCCATGGATCAAACAGTCAGAGTGACCGGCTCACAGCTGTAGCTCCCGAGGTTGCATTCACATTTCTACCTACCGGCCACGGGTCCACAGCTTGACCTGCTAGCAGTCCCCCAACCATCCACTATGCACCAGACTCGCCAAAGTCCTCAAATGAATTCAAAAAACAGTACCATTTCTCAGTTTTCAATGGGGCTTAAACAACAATCAAAACAGTCACACAGTTGATTGACACAACAGCTTTGTATTTTCAGCTCTTTTGCAAGGAAATTAATAAACCCACAATCAGCAAGGAATCCTTAACATCTTTTTAAGGCTTTAATCCTTGATGAAATTATTAAAATCCAGCTAATTAATCACAAGGAAAGGATATCATTAGACAGATTTAATTCCAACAGTTTGTGATAGATAATGATAAAAACCTGTCCAGTGTGCAACATGTCACTATTCTATTGGTTTATTATAAATAGAAACTATTCACATACTGTAGGGAGAACTCTTACATTGTTTTTCAAAAATATTGCACTTATATGGCACCAAAAATTCACTCATTTCAGGAAACATCACTGTTCAACAAAACATGTGGCCCATAAATACATTTTAATGGAGCTGTTTTTGTATTACCCCAATCTCTCTACAGAGTGATGCTGGTCCCTGGCTGTTTGTGTCCACTATTCTGTAGCGGTTGACAGCTTGAGAACACAACCCAACCACACTGCCACATGCACACACAGTTTCTTACCACTAGATGGGGGAAAAAGCAATGACTTATTTTATGATATCAGCTCCTGTAATAATTTAATACTTATACTTATTTATATTGATGAGATTAATGATCCTTGAAAAGGAAGTCTCTGTTTACCAACCTCCCTTGGAGGGTGACCAAAGGTCAGGGTAAGCTACTGAGCAGAATTTGGTTTCTTGCTCTAGGACACTTAACTAGAATGAGTGTCTACTGATGCTCTGCCTTAGTCTTCCAATGGAAGGACAAAGCACGTTAACTAACACTCCACTATTCTGCCAACACAGCTTGTAAAATAACACTTTTTGCTGTGTTTTTGTTGCACCGCTTGTAGCAAATAGTACACAGTAGGGTCATATTTCCTGTGGTTTGTGTGCACCAGGCGTGAGGTGGCTGGGATGTGCAGATCACCCTTTCTTGTCATTTACACTGTTGGGTTTCTCGTGCTCAAAGTGCTGCAGAAGGCAAGTGCATCACAAATTGCCAAGAAAGAGGCCTAAAGTTAAAGGTGCAAGACAATGCATTTGCTCTAATGAGTGCACAGCAGCTGCAGGGGAAAGGATATTTGTACACAGTGTGTGCATAATAGCTTCACTGTCTTGTTTTATGTATTTTTTTATACTGGTCCTACAGACATCTGAAGTAATTTAGGCTAAATCTGGCCAAAACATTTTGTGCAGTTGAAATTAAGAGGCTCTATCTGATTTGTTTAATGAAGTTAATCATATATTTATGATGTTTGAAGTATTGCATGCTTTATTCAGTGTTATTATGATTTACAAACGAGGTAAAAAATAAAAAGAACTTTTGACATAAAATATTGAAAAAAAATTAGAATAGCAAAAAGGTTTGCCAGATGGTATGTTAAATCTTTGATGCCCTGTATTTCAGAACTCCACACAGATAGAACCTTGTAATTCCAAGTACACAATTTGCATTTTCAGTCACACACAACGTTTTTATTATGTATTCATATCCCAACAAGGAGCACTTTGTACAGGTAAATACCATAATGAGTAAAGTAGAAGTGTCACCATTAAGTTCTCCTACTGTATAGACCCCGCAGTTTAAGTCTTGTCTTCTGCTGTGCTTTGGGACTATCGGGTGGAAGGAGGGATGGATGATGGGATTGATGGAGGAAAAGGGTGATCCTGACTCAGAGCCTGTCCCCGGATGGTGGCCCCAGAGCAATGCTTGGTTGTCTGCAGAATGTACTTTGAAGGATGTAAAATGTTTTTTTTCTCTTTTATCTTTTTTCTCTTTCTTTCTCTCTCTTTTTCTTCCTGTCCCTTTCTTTCTCCTTCTCTTTTTATTTGATCTCACCATTTCGTCTCTCTCCCGCCAGATTGTATCAGGATAGACTGTAGCCTCAGTAAGTGGTTCTATCCATTTTTCTGACTAAAATGTATTTGTCTATCTCATCGTGATTCTGTGCGGTGGACAGTTTCTGCTTTCTTCTGACCTCATGATTGACACCTCTCACATTACACAGACTTCTGCTCTTCCATGTTTTCTTACATTTGAATAAGCATTTTTGAATTTCTTTTTTTTTTTTTCAACTGTACACTATTTCTTTAGTTTTTCTCTCATTGCCATCTTTTATTTGTATCTCTCACACCCCTACTTCCAACACACATGTTGTATTTTTCTTCTCTCCATAAGTTCTGTCACTTTAATTTCCACTTTTTCTGATGTATATTTAATTAATGTTTTCCTTGCATAATGACCACACGCTGCTCTGAAATTATTTCATTGCCTCTCCCCTGCCTATTACCCATTCTATTCATTTTCCTGTCAACCTTCTCCAAAAACGCATTCAGAAAAGGGCAACTTGACACTCCCCTGTTGGATGTTCCTATTTTCTATTATGCGGCGCTGAGTCTCGGCTCCACTCGGCTGCACGCACAGGTGTTGCTTGTTTTCTATGTGGGACAAACTGTAGTTTTGGCCCCCAGAAAGCTAATTGCTTATCCACTGAGAGACGGCACCACCTGGTGCGTGCTTGTTTTCGGAGCAAGCTAATGTTTTTCTGCTCCATGCTGACAGACTGATAGCACACTGTTATTTCTATCATGACCAGTGACAATTGCACAACTAGCCCACAGGTAAGTGCTGCCAGCCACAGTGACAAAAGTGGAGAAAACCTGATGTTTGCTACAATATATGTGTTTTTGTGTGGATGTTCTTGGGTTTTTAAGATGTCTTTATGAGGGTAGAAAGATGGCGGATTGACTTTGATACATCTGGTGCGACAACAACAACTGAGGAGGCAGCATCACAAATACATTAATAGTGCTTTTTAATTTGCTTTCCTACCTTGATTAAAAAAGCATCTTTACAGAATTTGGCTGAGTATGTATTGAGTCATTGGTTCTTGTCATCAGTTTGTAGTCAGAAGGATAAGGTTTGGGCACAGATCAGGGTTGTATTTGGCTTTAAGTTAGAAATGTTTAATGTGAGAGTGGTTTTGTATCAAATTATCTAGGCAGTGTTGTTCGTGGAAGGTGCTTCTGTGAAGTCGTACAGATGTGTTTCTATGTGAACCACACTTGTTCATGTCCTGTGCTTCTACTGTACATGTGTCACATCTCTGCACTTGAAATGCACTCGAACACTCTTTATGTCAGACTTTATGGAGCGCGATCCAAAAACTTCAAAAGTCACCACCAGGCATGGAAGTGGTCTCAGTGTATGACGAATTACTCCACTTGTTATGTGTGGAGCCACTGGGATGACCCATTCAAAAATGCTTTGAGGATGTCCATATGCAGGTTGACCACTAGATGTCATACAAGTGCTGGGGATATTGGGTGATCTCCCTGCAGTAGGGAGGAGATGGAGACTGAGGCCTTTTTCTTTTTTTCCCCCCTCCACAGGGCCCTTAGTCGTTTCTTTGTTAGGCTAGACAGAAACTGGCTTGAGTTCTATGTTATTGTTCATTGTCTTATATGGTGGTTTAGGTCACTACAGATTTGTACGTTTAAATGTGAGAAATGTTTGAGCCAGAGCGTGTGAGGAGTTCTTTCAATTTTTCAAGCCATAATGCCATTCATGCCATAATGGAAATTTATGTTATTATTATTTATTTATTTATTTATTTATTGTTAATTCAGTGGCTTCATTATAAATTTTGATGGGGTTATTAACGGTGCTGCTCAAGCAATTATCTGTCACAGACTTGGTACGCTGAACTTCAGTCATCTTGCGAGGAATATTTTTATGTTACCATCAGACTGTTGGTTAACTGAGCCCCCTTGTACAGCAACGCCCTGCTTCATGGCCACTCAGTCAGACCCAACGCTATATAAAAGAGTGTGTGAGTGTATAAAGGAGGGGGAGAGACTGTGTGGGAGTGAGAGGGAGAGAGACCAGGGAAAAAGAGACAGGGAGCAAACCTGAGCTACAGACAACAATTTATTCAATGCCATGGCATCTGCCGGTCGATTCCTCCTCCAGAGCCCTACAGTAACTAAAGCCTTGAATTCGAGTAAGAAAATCCGGGTACCAAAGTCTCTCTGCTGGCTGCTTCATGCAGATAGGTTTTCTCAGTCACATTTATTTCAACTTAGTGGCAGTAGCGAACAGAGCAAAATCCTAGCAGGCCAAGAGGCACTATTAATATGTCACTAAATATACATGCATTTATATTCTGACGGCACATGAACTGGAACAGCCAAGCGAGTGGTAGTGGAGTTGTAATGTTTTGAGCTAGTAGTTTTGGCCTACATGAATACCAAGTGACTACTGTAGATGTGTCTAGGGCAGTTTTTCCTGGGTTAAAGGGTATAACTTGATACAATATGTTAAAAAAAACCAGAACATCAGTGATCCCATCTTCTGAAACGTCAGCATCACATCACCACAGCATAACATGTGCCAACACAAACCAAAACGACAGTCTTGAAGGGGAACTTTGATGACTTTCAACCAGCTTTGTATCGCTACAATTTTGGTAGTATATGATAATGAAGACTGTTAAACTTCCCAGAGCCCCACGGTCTTTTACCGGTAAAAATCTGTCAAATGTGACAAAATACATCATCAGATTATGTTACTACACTCCCTATGTCTTGCCTAAAATGCTTTCAGAAGCTTGATTTAGTTGCTTAGCGCAATAGAGAAACATCATGAAGCAGAAGTGGCAGCTACTTGACTGTGAAAACTGAGGCTGAAAAACTCTAATTAAACTGTGAAACAAGGCAGTGCTCATCAAATATGAATTGCAGACCTGTTCATTGTCTATTTCTCTCCATTCCTACCTTTTGCAGAGAGAATACCACTGCCCTGTTATCTCTGGTCATGTAGCACCGATTTCCGTCTTTCTATTGCATAGTCAGCCCAGTTTTATGGAAGGGCCATCTTTCCAGTGGTGATTACTTCTTTAATAATAATCAGAAAAAGAAGAGGGGATGCATTCAATTTGGTTGCATTTTTGAACACTAATGGAGACCCAGCAAGTTCTACTGGCTCATTAGCATACTGATTGCATTAGCACTCAGAAAACCCAGTTTGTGGCGTTACTGCTGCAACTATTGCTGAAATTACAGCATTTCAACTAGTGACCAATTATTGACTTTTGGTCGTTTTACCTCTGGAGTTCAGAGTGCTTTGTGAGGTGTAGGAAGTGTAGGGTCAGCTATGTGTTTTTATTGTAGTTCATCGGGACCCCGCTTTCCCATTTAATTCGACTGGATATGGTATGGAGCAGAGCTGTAGCCCTCAGCTCCAGTCAGGTCAGGGTGTCAGGCTGATGATATCTGTTTGGAATGTGGCCTTTCGGCAGCCAGCAGCACCTTCTCTTAGCGCTAGATGAGATGAGATTTGGCATGACATATGGGCAGCATGTGGGGCATGAGCACTCCGTCTGTTAATGTCATACCCTTTGGCCTGCCCACCTGCAAGTACTAACTCCAGAACACACGGAGACACACTGTCTGTGTATACAGAAGAGATGAAAAGTACCTAAATATGGCTTAGTATCTCTGCATCTCTGAAACCAAATCTCAGAAAATACACTTTATTGTAATCATTGATGCCGTAAACACTATAGATTAGTGGAGACATGTTCTGCTCTCATTTTTTACTCTTACTTGACAGATGCAAGCAATCAATATACTGTAGAGGCAGGCAGTCAGCAGCACATTTTCCATATAACATTTTACTGAAGACTGAAAGTAAGCGGTTAAACTTGGTCAAATTTCATTTTTGAAATTAAGGAGGATAATGGTAATGATAAGTACACTATAGTTAGGGTTATGCAACTTGAACGCTCAGTTAAGATGAATAAAGAGGTGAAGACAGACTGCAAGTCTATGGTGGTATGTGAACTCCGGTCTCCCATATGATCCCCAAAGTCTTATGCTCCAGTTAGATTTAAAACCAAGTGTTACTGGGCTAGACAGGAAACTATTGGATAGCCATGCAATGAAAACATGCTATTTGGCCAATCCAACGAAACTTAGAGCAAATGTTAAATACTATTTTCTTATTTTTCTATGTCACATGAGACATAATGTTCTTTTCTCGCTTTTATGAAGTGGGCGGGGCTCAGTTGGACAAGGGTGATTTCACTCACATGTCCACTGTATGTGAGTTTTTATTTTTCTCAAGATGCCAGTCACCTCACCCAGCCCTGATGAAGCAGATTAGCTAAGTTTTGAAGAGTGAGGCTCATGATGGATATAAAAGGCACGCTTATTTGTTTTCTTGTCCTCAGTAGTCAGCATTTCCCAGATACTGGGGAGCACAGATACACAGATTAGAAAATCTGTTGACTTATATATATAAACACTCAGTAAGACCTACTGTTAATGTAGAGCCTTTATGGTAGCAGTGTGAATTACAATTTTTTTTACATGTGTCACTTTGTGGGTGCTATACAGATTTCTTACCCAGGAAATGGCTTTCATGGTACTACATACTTGACAAATGGGATGGAAAACTACAGCAGAAAAATGTTTTGAATATGAACATATTGGACCCTGTGTGAGATGATAGCGACGACGACTAACCTGGCTCATGTGACTAAAACACAAAAACGGTGGTATCAAATTATTTGCAAACAAAGATAGGGAAATCAATCTATTTTAAAGCATGCACAAAATTATATTGATTTTCATTTAGTACTATTTAAATGACTTACTGTGACTCACTCCTTATCCTATAATTGGGTCATTTTCCAGATAAATTAAGGTTAGTCCAAATTTTTTGCTTTATATTTAACAATGCCATAGATCAATAAGAATAGCACACTGATGATGAATAGTACCAGGAGAGGAGTGTATGTCTATCTGGTACTGCCACAGTAATGTGAACACCCACAAACACAGACGCACATGTACGCACACATGCATTCACAAATGCATGCATCATATTGTGGGCAGCAAAATTAATCTATGATTTTGCCCACACAGACTAATGCAGCATATCTCTGTCACCTAAGCTGTCACCCTCCTCAGTCTTAACTGCTTCCACCCAGGTTGTCAGGTATCACTCTCCTCCCCCACGTGTTTTGCACAGTCACGACTATTGAAATATGTAGCACAGTTCATGTAGCCCTGTAACCATTTTCACTACAGATACACTACATGTGTTCAGAGACGGCAGGTGTCATGGCTATTTTATATTTGAATGGATGGTTTGTTCAGTCTAATTTGTATTGAATTGGATTCTTATCTGCGGCTCCAGCTCTCTCTCACTTGTCTCCAAGCAGATGGCTCTCTTACTTTCTCACTGAATCTCAAATATTGAATTTGAATGAGTTTCCAATCGCTCACTTAAATCATGAGTCATCACATCCTATTTCAGCCAAAAAAGATGTCAGAGATGGATATGTAGTAGGCACTAGAAGTTGCCCTTAGCAAGCACAGCATCCTACAGTTTGTGAAGTTGAGCATGTATCACAGTTAGACTGTATAACATTTATTTTGGAGATGCTTAGAATGGGATTTGATTTTTAAAGGCAATTTAATGGTCCAATGGAGGAAAGCCCTTTTTTTAGTTAGTGTTCATTTTATCCTAAACTCCAGGCTAAATGTGATGCAATGAGCCAATAAGTGGAGTATGTTATTAACATAATGCCTTAGATCTGTACACCCTCAGAGATGAGTACGTCAGTTGATATAAATAGATTTTAAGCAATCATCTCGTTCAGCGATGGGCAACAGAAATTAATTGCAAATTCCCCAGTAGTTAACAAGTTTAAATATAATTAACAGTTGTATGTGTGCTACTTGACACTGCCAAGCACCAGTAAGAAAACATACAGTATTCAAATGCATTGGATATAAGCACTCTTCCTGGCAGTTGCCTAGAAGTAGCGTGCTGTATAATAACCTTTATGACTGAAGAAAAGGCGTGCACATAAACAAGTCGTCCTTGGATGGAACATTTAATTTCTTCACTTTTGCTCCTCGCTTGTTTTAATGGGAATGAACCAAATGCCTCTTAAAGTGTTAAACAAAAATGACCCAATAAAGAAGTGCTTTGAAGCCTATATGAACTTCAAAGGAATATGTAATCAGAACATTTCCGTTACTACAGCTGGAGTGGAACGTGACGGAGTGTTTGTGTGGTAACATTCATGCATGATTAACTATATATGTAGACATACGTCTGCTACAATGTGCCATGACCTGTAGCTCCACTCTAGCTCACTTTACATAGCGATAAAGTTAATGTTCAAGTGCAATATTATGTAATTGGTAGAGGCCATATGCATTATTATGCACAACTCTAAAAAGAAAGTATAAGGGCTTGGCTAATATATATACATATATGTATATATACATATATGTGTATATGTATATATATATATATATATATATATATATATATATATATATATATATATATATATATATGTGTATATGTATATATGTATATATATATATATATATATATATATATATATATATATATAGATATATATATATATATATATATATATATATATATATATATATATATCTATATATATATATATATATATAGATATATATATATATATATAATATACATATTAGCCAAGCCCTTATACTTTCTTTTTAGAGATGAATTTCATTCATCAATGATAGTAAGTTCTGGACCCTTTACATAGGCATTCATTCAAGTATCTTTGTGACCCTAAGTCCCCTTTTCCTGTCAGTCCTATGCCACTGGCATACGCTATCGTCATCAGACAAATCTCTACTCCCAATGCCAAAGTTTAGATTAGTAACCAACTATTTACTGAGCAGTTGCCAGTGTGACACCAAAGCTGTAGAAATAGTTCAGCTTCACACAACAACTTTATTGCCTCCTATTTACCTTAGAATTAAGAACAAATCTCTTTTTTTAATGGTATTTATAATAATAATAATAATAATTATAATAATAATAATAATGAGAAGAAGAAGAAGAAGAAATGAGAAGAAGAAGAAAAATAAAATAATAAATAGTAATAGTCTCAATAGTAGTTGTAAAAGTAATTGTATTAGGTAAGAAGCATATCTCAGATAAGAAAACAGATGCAGATTACATTAATGCTGTTAAAAGCAACTGAGACGAGAGACAATCAGCCAAAACATTTCCCCTGTTACATAATTGGAGAAATGAGCCGAAGAGCTGTTATTGCCAAGTACTCACAAATGAAAGGGCAATACTCTAGCTTAAGGACATGCTGGGAAGGTGATGGACCATGATTGTATGAAAACCACTGACCTTACAAAGCTCAGTCTTAAATCCTTCATTTCGCTATTTTAAAAGCAATTCTCCATTCCGATTCAATGTTCAACAGACTGGAAATTTCAGTGACTGTCTCACTTTATTCCTTTATTCACAACCCAAAGGAGAAAGACGTTTAAGCATGGGAGACAGATGAAGAAACCTAAATTGACAAAGCTGAGCGTGCAAGTGGGTTAGAGGGTGGGGATAGACTCCGACAACTGCTGACAGATGAACGAGAGAAGTCGAAAGAGAGAAAGAGAAAAACAAGAAATCGGGGGGAGGAAGCAACACTGAGCGAATGTAAAAGGTCTAACAAGGATGGCACTGTGCCGGGTAGTTTCTTTTTCAATATACTTCCCCCTTTCTCCCACCTGTCTCCGCTCTCTGAACTTGAGATACCTGAGGCAATCTGCTCACTAGACCCAACCGGGTGAGGAGATTGCCTCCCTGCCCTTTTAGTCTAATGAGAATTGTCCACATGCCACAAATGTGTTTCTTTTTTACGTGGTAAGGGGTGCAAAGGAAAGGTGCATTCTCTGTCTCTATACCTTGGACCTGGTCAAGAGCTGGGATCCAGAATGTTTCAGAAGAGCACATCTGTCCTCCTAGTTCACTGAATAGCTAAAGAATGTGAGACAAGAGTACGGCATGGCTTGTTTTCCTTGCTCCCCTCTGGGACCTTGACAGTGCATAGATTGCAGCTGATTACTTTCCGGGACTCAGCTTTGGCAGCCAAGTGGTTGAAACCATCTACCAGCAACAGTTTCTGATTTACACATTGCCAATCCAACTGTAGTGGCCAGTAGTAGTTTTTGGGCTTGAGCAAATCATTCTAGTTAACTTTCTTCACAGTTGGGTGGATGTCTGTCAGTATTGTTGGCTGCTTTTTTCAATCTTGAGGACATTATTTCTTTGTACACAACCAAAAGTAGAAGAACTCCTATGGTTACAAGTGAAATGAGATCTAGTAATCCATTCGACATCCACCAGCGGTGTCCTCCTGGCAACACTAATGGTGAATGCTTTGCTAAAATACATTACCACTGTTCCCTTCCATGTTTCCATGTTTATGTTAGATGCATTGCTGGAGATCTTGGCTTGTGAGACCAATAGCCAGTGTCCCTTTTTCTGTACCATGTTCAGAAAAAGATTGAAGAACTTATTGTGGATCTTAGATTTGGGTTTTATTGCTGCTTAAGTATTTTAAACTTTTCTTGAAAACGTACGTTGTTTGTTGTTTTAATTGTTTGTAACTTGTATTGTATTTGAAGACTAAGAAAATGATTGGAAACATTTAGCAATTAACAGACGGTAGCACAAAGTTATCCTATCTCTACTTTAGTCAATAAAAATGTATGCCCAAAATCTCAATAAAGCCTAGGTGCAGTGGGAGCTTGTTTTTTTATGGTGCAATGGTGCTCAAGCACACAAGTCCATACTATTTGTTGTACTCAGTTATCAAGAGGAAAAGATTTCCCATGGCTACATGGAGCACAGCTCCTTTTACATACATTTTTCACAGAATTTTGTCAAAACACAACACACAGTTATCAATTCAAATCCAATCTCAACAACTGCCTAGAGGACAGGACCTTTGTGTTGAATTGGTATGTGACTGCTTTGCCAGCACAGCCTCAGTCCATAATCGGTCTGCCTCTTTCCAGCACAACGTGGCAGCGCCGACAGGTTAGATGTAGACTCATTACAGAAGCTCTAATGAGAGAACCGGCAGCAGCCTGGAGCTGTCGAAACTCATACTGCCTTGCAGGACTGATGGCTATCCCATGGGGCCACACCCTCCTCCTCCCACAGCATGCTGGGAAATACGGTTCAAATCATAAATCCGCTGCCCCCCTGAGACCTTTTCCTAAAGAGTGAGGCAGACAGATGTGAGGCGGGAAAGGAATCAAAAACAAGGGGATGGAGGAATCCGATAAGAAAAAGGCGATGGCGGCAAGGCATGAAAAGGGAAAACAAGGCGGGAGGGTGCAGATAGCAGTACAAACAGGGAAGAAGGGAGCTTTGAAATTCTGGACAGGACGGGTAAAATGTATGATTTATTTCCTGCTTCTCAAAATCAATCTGCCGTCCTCTCAACATCTTCCCAACTCAAATAGGTCTTCCTGCGGAGGCCATCTGCAATTCTTAAAGCTATCAACAGAGGCTGTCTTGTCATGGATGCTAAAGCACCAGCGCACCCCTCAGTGCACAAAGGGGCGAGACAGTGGGAAAAAGTAAGTGTCTGGCCCCTGATAGCAAGCAGTGAATACACATGCATGTGTGTGAGCAAGAATCATACATGCATTTTGCTTCTTAGAAAGGGAAATAGACACACTTGTGTGCGCACACACAGAGGCACAGGCTGCCTTATCTCTGTAATTGGCACGGGGGGTCAGAGCGGCAGGCGTAGATAATCGTTGCTGGGGGTCACAATCTGTTTGCAGCTTCCTTCCCTTCTTCCTTTTCCTCTTCTCTCATCGACCCCTCCTTCACTTTCATAACTACACACGCTCACACACCGTTCCGTACACACTCGGCCACCTCCCGTCTTTTTCGTGACTGCTTGTGATGCGGCACCATGTGGGAGATGTTTTAGAGGTGGCTGCAGGAGGGCTGTTTTTGCTGTTGTGTCAGCAAGCGACAATGTCCTCAACTGACTGCCAGACCCCCCACTCACCACTCTCTAATCCCTCCTACGCACCCACACAAATACATCTTTCCATCCCTTCCACCCCCCTCCAAGAAATACCTATTTTTCCAGAGATACAAAACACACACAGTAGATCAAGGAGAGACACTTTTCAGGGGGCGCAACATCATAGATTCAAGGTGGAGAAATAAAGGTTAGAGTGGGGAAAAAAGTGCATGCTGGGAAAAAAAGGACAGAACAAGAAAGATAGTCGAGATCAACAACAAAATGAGGAGACGGAAGAGGCAAAAGAGCTGTACATAGAAGAGGGTCCTGATTTAGATGTCTCCTTGCGTTTTTATCAGCATTATCTGCTCATATCTTTCATTTCCATCATGGCATCTTTGCTGTCAGCAGATGGCTGCCATTTAGATGCCACGCGTGCAGGCACACACAGACACACACACACATACATAAACACCCACTCTTTCATTAGATCTGCAGTGATAGGCCTGCACTCCTTTGAGATAGAAAATATGATATCTTCAGATAGGAGCCAAATGGCATTATCGTCAAAGGAGGTCTTATCCTGATAACTCTGAAGAGCAAAGTAAATCCTCTCTTTTGCCACAGAAACCATATTAACTTGTGCAGTCTTATGTAACTATTGCTGCTATCTGCTCATGCTTTTTCATTAAAATACCATGTCCATATGGGTCATTCCAGCGAGGAACCCTCAGTGCTTTCATAAACCACATTCCTCAGCAGTAGAAAAGTCACTTCTACTTCCATTCCCAAATATGGCATGTGTATATAATAACCATTTGGTAAATGATGCTGCTATGTTTCCTGCAGAGTGACTGACTCAAAAACTCCATCCAAACACAAACCTACAGTATAATTTGTAAAGTATTGCCCTATGTGGCCCTGCCAAAACATGCTTTCCAATTTAGCCATTGCACTGCTCATTTTTAAACAAGACACTTCTAAATTTGAAAGTCAATGAACGCAGTTAACACAGTTACCAGTCATGAATCTTAAAATTGCACCCCTGGGTGTCTGAATCAAGCATCATTTGCATAGTCCTACCTCTGTAAATTTTACCACATATATAAGAAACAGCTCAGGTTTTTTGGATTATGGGGAGCAGTTTGTTTTGTCACGGTGGAGTTAAACAAATATATTAGGACTTCTTTCCATTAGAAAAAAAAGGTTGGAAAAATTCATTCAAAATATGTAAGCCTATATAACCTAAGACTCGCTCTACTGTCTGTTAACTACTGTATGTTACCTGTTCACATGTTGATTGTGCAGTTTATTGGACCTGATTGATGGATAGGTGGATTGATGTTTATCATCCCAAAATATCAATAGTAAAACTATTTACATTTGCACATTAGCACAAACAGTTGGTCAGACAGAGCAGCGTTTTCATCAGCACCAGCTGTAACATGCTCAGAAAGTAGCGCTGAACTAATCAACAATAAGAAACTGTTTTTGTTGTCCACATACCAGCCATAGCAGAAGATATCATGGAGCTTTATCACAGAGTTACATAATACACATTGGCAAAATTCTAGCTCATTATTTAGACCCATCATGGTTTAGTCAAAACAAGCAGCATTTAGTTGTGCATACAGACTTTTATAAGGGTCGTCTACACCTCCAAACTGCCTCATTCACAGTATTTTGTTTCATAAGTAGCTTGTTTAACAAATTATATTTCCCTTTGCATAAGAGCTTATAATTGAATGTTAAAATTGTTAGAGGTTATTGTATTTGTATATCATATAGTTGACAGGAGAGTATACTAAACAGCAGTGAAATTCTACTAATAATCAGTAACCCACAGCTTTAATAGCTGAATTACCATTATTTTTGGTTGCATCCATGCAGGATGTAAAGAAAATAGTTTTCACAGGAACAAGCTAAAGAGGCTATCCTTGATAAATACATCTTATAGCCTGCTGGTTTAGTTGGTGTGTTAGAGGCATCATACCATTGGGAAGCACTATTAGCAAGTACTGTGCAGTTTCAGAAAAACAGTATTCAAGAACACTGGAAACACTTAATTTTGTTTATCGTTTCAAACTCTGTGGGATATTCTTATTAAGACTGAGAAAATGCATATACAATGAAGGTATAGAGACACTGATCAGAACATGTTCAATTTATTAATTAACAACACAAATGTAATATTTCCCTAAGTGTTTCCTTGTCACTCAGTCACTCACTCACAACTATGTCCCCCAATCTTATATTTTAATTTACAAACATAGTAACATACTTTTTGTAGCCACTCTCCATTGACACAATGTGTCCATATTATAGGGACTATTAAACTGCAAACTACAGTTGCAGTTCTGTGACACTTCAATCTGTGCATCAAATCTAAAAAAAAACTAGACATAAAGATGAAGTGATTTGTTTGCTTTGGCTGATTGTGCCGCTTTATTGCCACCAAGCTAGCCACCATGGTGTACAGATATTTTACGAAGCGTTTGAAGTTGTAACACTTACAGCTATAAACTGCAACACTACAGATGAGTGTGTCATTTCATACAGTTTCCAGCAATTCCCCCAAATGAGCCACAGAGCATAACATTACCTCACTTTCAAATGGAAATCAGACAGTGATTATATGCAGTGAAAAGCCTTCAATATATCACTTGAAACTCAATGAATAAACATGTGACCTGCATACTACTAAGTACTTCTGGAAACACGGTGTACTCCCCTTACCTGTCAATACGTCCTTTTGTTTTGCCTTTGTTTGTTAAAGGCAGAGCCAAAATGTTTCCCTTGGCGTGGTTTGTTTTGGAGATATAACACGAATCATGATTTCTCTCACTTTGACAGACATCTCTTAGTCATATTTGATTTTCATGAGGGATATGACGCATACCGTTTTGCACATGGCATCCTAAATCTCGCATTACCATTTCTAATGAGCTCGGTTAGCATATTAGAGCGGTGACAGAAAGGGCTTTCGTGTCCCGGAGTTGTGGCCCGACGTCCAGATACCAGGCGACTGGAGTAATCAAGTGTGAAGGTTGTGAGGAGCAAACAGCCATTAACCTCCCAAACACAGGCCATCATCACCGTCTGCAGAGGACAGAGGGGAGGGCATGTGTGTGTGTCAATGTCTGTGTTGGTGTGTGAAAGAGAGTGAATGCCAGGGCCTAGTGAGTGTAGTATAGGATTGTGTGTGTGTGTCCTTTATGGCTGTCTGATGGATAGTTTGAATTGTGTGTGATTGGGAGTGTGTCTCAAGGGAAGTGTGTGAGTGCGCAGTCCATGTCTGCAGCTGGGACTGTCATTAGTTAGGCAAAGAGGATTGTGTGTGTTTGTACGTGTGTGTATCTGAGTTTACGCAATGGTGCTTGAGGTTTGAAGCCCTGACTACAGTCTGGTAAATACTAGTCACTGGTGCGTGTGTGTGTGCTTTCAGATGTGCACATATATACTCTGGCGTTTGTATCTATTTATTCAGATATTTGGTCAAATCAGGCCATGTATCCAACACCGTCTGCTTATCCAGTATGATCTCAGCACGCATTATTCCCATATGGTGGTACAGTATGGCTGTGCTTGGCACAGCCAGGCCTGTGACCGCCTGTTTGACATGCCACTGTGTCGGCTGGTGTGATGCCATGCTGAACCAACCCATCTGCTCCAGGCCGAGTTGGCACAGGGGAGAACTCATCGGAGGCAGGCGTGAGGAAAAAGGGCACTGGACCTGTGGTTTGGCGAGGCATGGCATCCAAAAAATCTCCTGAACTACTGCCCTCAAAACGGTCCAGAGCATAAACAAGAGTGTGATGGAGTGTGAGCTGTTGTCGTTAGGCGGGTAAATGCATCTAAGAAAAGTGGATAAGCTGTCCACCTTACTAGCCACAGAATAGTTCACCTGCAGTTGCAATCTGTTGATCTGTTGTGCAGTTTTACAAAACAAAAATATATCTATAGATGTGTTCTTCGCGGTGATCGGCAAATTGAGGTCATGGTTTAGTCATCTGTTTATATCTTATTACATCATGGGATAGAGGTGTATGTATTGTGGGTGGGGTGCTGTAGGATTAAAGTTGTTTGATAATGTGTGTGTGGGTTCTGGGAGTGGGGTTGCAAGTGAGTGTGTTTTTGTTGTAGGCAATACTTGGTAACAAGTTTCCAAATACATAATGATTGGGCTTTTCTGGCAAATATGATATTTGCTATTTTATTCAATTCGATTTACTTAAATGTAATATGCTGAATATTGGATACATGGAAAGTTCCATTAAAATCCAATAACATTTTCAAAACTGTCAATACTGCGTCACTATTTGACAGGTTTGGAATGAGACCCAACAATCAACTGTCTTACAGATTGGAGATTTAAGATCATTTCCAGTCGGGTGTTCAATTTATAAAAGATGCTGAGTGTAAAAAACTGGGTACATTCAAATCAATACAGTGTCCTCAAAAAACAAGCTGTGTAACTGGCCATGCATGTGAATATGTGTGAAAATATGCGCAAGATTGGGTTGGGGAAGGATATCAGTGTGTGTTTCAGAACACTTCTGGGGTCCCTCTCAGTGCAGCAATAAGATGTGCAGAATTTATAGGATTTGTTCATTTGGGTGGGTTGAGAGTATTCAGCCTTTTGAACTTAAGAAGCAACACGCTGTGAGGCTCTGTTTAAAAAAAAAATCAATAATAAGTCAAGTAAGTCGGATTTTGAGGAGATGCATTTCAGGTGTTTCCAAAGCTGAGATACCTGGAAAAGATCAGTTGTTTGTGGATTTATTTGTGTCTGTTTGCAGGCAGGAGCTCGCAGTGCTGCAGAGTCGGTTGAGGGTAAAGAGACTATGCTGAAGGAGGAAGGGATTGTTAGAGAGACAGACAGGGAGACGACGGAAAGGGAGGAGGAGGGGCGTTCCTCTTCATTACCGCCACTAAGGAGCCATGCCAAGAGCACAGATGGCAGAAGGAGAGTGGGGGCATGGAGTTGGCACATAAACTGCAACACACACCCAAAACCACATACATATACACACTTAAACTAACATAAAAAATATGTAAATACAGAGGATAACTCCTCAAAGCTCAATATGTTGCTCTTATAATTGTTGTAAACAATTCAGGTGTAATAAACACACATTCACATAGTTATTGTCTTCCAGATCCCACACACACATACACAAACATGCGGACGTTTTATCAAGCTATCCTGTGTTGTTCACGTGCCAGTCTCTTGGCCAGGAAAGCAGGCATGCTGACGCTGCATTTCTCTCTTTATCTTTTGGCCATTTCACTTTCTCTAACACACACACACACACACACACACACACATGCACACACTCTGCTCTCCCATCATGCTCTCTTTCCCCAACCCTTCACCACCAGTGATGCTACAACCTCAGATCTAAATTGGAATTTTAACAGCACCTTTTTGAAAATGGGTCCCTCTCTTTCTTGGTTTGTCTTAATCTGGCTGTTACACACGGACACACACCCTCAGACCCCCAATGGTCCAATTAGGAGCACTGGTCTGTTTGCGCGGCAGGAAAGCAGGACAGCATGTTTGTGTGTGGGAGATGTTTCTGTTGTAAACAGCATGTGCTGCTCTCCTCTGCAAGGTTGAACGGAAGAGCTCTCTCTCTCTCTCTCTCTCTCTCTCTCTCTCTCTCTCTCTCTCTCTCCTCTCACGCACGCACGCACGCACACACACACACACACACACACACCTCCCACTAATGTAGGATGCAAGAAAGCCATGTAGCCTCAGTTCATAGCCTACAGTACCTGTGCACCTATAAAACACCTACCACCTACCCACTCTTATACTGCAGCTAAAGTACCTCTGTAACATGGAAATCCATCCTATGTGCTTTGTGTTTGTTTGGTTTTTTTATTATATGCATTTACTATGGATAATTAGCAAACAAAACCACACCACGGATATTATTGAAATATCTATAGATATTGTTTGATTGTTAGATTTTGCAGCTACTCTTAGATATAGTCTGTTCAGTAGATGCTTAAGTGTTCTGTTTGTCATCTTCAATAACTTCGATATGGATGTCTTGGCTGAATACCTTTTTCCTTTACTTTTGAATCAGTTAATTTCAGAATGCAGTGTATTTTGACACAAGCCTGGCTGTACAGTCACATTATTAAATAATAACACATCATGAAATGGATTTTACGTTAATCTATTGCCTCTACATTTAAATGTTAACTATTTGAGATATGAAAAAAGTACGGGAAGTCAAGGCCTTCATGCTCAAAATGTATTTCTACTAACTGTCCCTAATGTCTGTAGTCAACTTGGTAAAAGGGCATTTGAGTAGGCTGCTTCCTTAGCTTGGACACAGTTACAAAATGTTCTAAAACTCTGAGAGCTGGTCTCTCTGAATGCGTTTAAAGTCATTCTAAACTTAGCAATGTGTTATCTGTCTTCATTTTAATTGTTATGTTGACTTCATGTCTGCAACTTTGTAACTGCTGCTGCCTTTCTTGGCCAGGACTCTCTTGAAAAAGAGATTTTTAATCTCAATGAGACTTTTCTTGGTTAAAAAAAAAGGTTTAATTAAATAAATAAAATAATGCCTCTACTGTTTTTAATAGGATATTTAAACCTTTTAAGAAGTTTTATGCCACTATAATTTTGACGAGAATGAAAGTTCACCAAGTTTTTCAAGAAAATTCTTATTCACCACCTACCAATGGCAGTGGTCCAATCCTTATTCCCATGTCATGTTTAAATTACATAATAAACATCGTTATTAACTCGATGGCAGCCATTCAACATACCAATAACAGTCCTATAGGATACCTCCTGTCGTTTAAATTATCTCTACATATATTAAGAGCTGTATGCACCTGTCTCATGTGCATGTATGAGTGTGTACAGTACAGTGTGTTCACTTACAATGTGCTTTCCCAGATGGGTACACAACAGGGGGTTGCCTGAGGTCCATCACCTGATAGTAAAATGCTAATGATGGACATAAATATGTCCTACACTCACACTGCACATACACATATTCCCACTTTGATTACAGAGTCTTGCTAAGCAGTAATTTTATGGAGACATCTTTTTCTACCCCCCCCCCCCCCCCCCCCCTTTTCCATATGAATCCACAAAGAAGCCAGGCATTACAATTCCCCCAGGTCAGCATTCAGTCTCTCTGCTTGTGTTTTTTATTCTCCCCTGCTGCTCTGCATGAAAAATCTGTTTCAATCATCCGCTATCCCTCCTCATCCCTACATTTTGTGGGTTTTTTTTCTTTTTCTCTCGCACCCACTTCTCAGCATCAGCGTTGTCCCTCTTTCCTCAGAGTGGGGCTGCTGAGCCGGGAATGAAACACGGAGGGAGTGTGGATCTTTCTTGAGCCCATTTTAATTGGACTGCAGTCCACAGTTATATTTTCTTTTCTCTCAAGGGTGTGTGCGTGTGTGTGCGTGTGTGTGCACGTGCACGTGCATGTGTGTGTGTGGCTTTGTGGGAACTCGTGACCTCAAAAGCCCAGAGTGCTAGCTACTCATAATTATGTTCTCTTACAGGGAATTTGAATCGCAGAGCTCGAACTAGCATTCACCACTGTCTCCCATACTTGAGGATGGCAGCTTCTGTCAAACCTCGTAACTGAGAATATGATGCTGTGGTAAAAGCGGATCTGCTGTTATTGAACTCGACTAACATAGTAGCTCAGGTTCCCCTGTTTAGTCGAGTCAGTGCGGAGATGAAAAAATGAAATGTGGCATATTCAGGGCACAGCCTTGTTCTAGAATACAATACTTCCCAAGGTTATAGTGAGGTTTAATGGACATAAATGTATTGTTACCACAGTTGTAAACCCTAATTCCATGGTATTTTACATACAAAAGGTCTTCATAACAGCTCCGCTTAATGTGACTGAGTGGATTGCATATGAACTGTCCTGTCAGCTCAGACTCATTACCACATTCAATCCCTCCAAGCAAACTTTGCCCTTTGACTTGCCCACACGTCTGGCAGTTACCCTCGACCCCAACAAGCTCAACACTCTAACTACATATGCTTGAGCGACCATGACAAACAGCTGGCTTCAATGACTTGCCCCCATGTATGGCTGCATGACTCACGACTGGTTCAGTTGACATCTACTGTTGTACTGCCTGTGACCCTATCATGCTGCGGCGCTGTTGTTATGGCCATTACAACGGCTATCAGTGATCATTCCTCTTTGGCCATCTTCAAGCCCTCTGGCCAGCACCGGACTGTCGCACACTCGTTAGCTCAACAACCATGTCAGAAAAGCTTGCTGGGTTTGCTGTGTGGCTAGCATCAGTCATGGCTGATTCCCAGTCATAATGGGGATGTTAGCTAGGTCACATAATGCCCTGGCTTTGTGCAGAATGCAACAGAAATAAGATGAAATATGCCTTACTATTATTTTCAGTTTATCTCGAGGCTTGGAGTTGAGGTGCTTGCTATGAACAGGAATGAGAGAAAGAAGTTTGCTTGTCAACTTCTTCAGTTTGTCTGATGCTTTTTTCTATTTTAAGCTCCTCAGACTCCTCAAAAAGATCTTCATCAGTGGTCTGAGAGACATCTTGATCTCTGTGCCACTTCTACACAGTCAGAAAACAAACATGCCTCGTCTTTCATTTCCTGATTGTTTTGATAGAAATGTTGTAATCATTGCCCACTGCAGACTGCTGATCAACTTCACTCTCTGAAGTTGTTTTGATTAGGGATTGGAAATAATAATTATACAACTGTGTTCTAGTACTTATTGCAGCAGCAGCCACCACACAGCCTGAATAGAGACTGATGGCAACAACCTGCAGCCATTAGCTGGAGGCTTGTGTTCCATTGATCCGATTGCATTAATCAAGGTTGTTTACTGAGAGAACACAGCAACCAATGATGGATGACTGCCGGTAATTATACAAAAGCCTGCAAACATCACACCTCTCATTTATGGTGTGCTGACACAGTCAATGAAATTAATCCCCAATCCTGGCTATTTTTACACAGTAAAGAAATCTCCCTGACACCTCTTCAGTGCCCATGTGACACAGAAAGTGCAGGGAAACTTGAAAGGGAATGGGAGAACAAGAGATGGAGGGATGAAGAGAGGAAGCTTCTGTTTATGTGATCATGGCCCTTTGCCCTGCTGATCTCCAAGACAAAGTGCGAGGGCACAAGTGGCAGGATGAGAATTAATTGCATTTTAATAATCGCCAGCTCTTTTATTAATGAGCTCTGTGTCCCCACTTTGTTTTTCTAGCAATGAGTACCTCTCTCTGCCAGTGGCTGCATTAAAGGCTTAGCGGCTCATTTAACCCTGGACAGCTAGCACTCAGCTTTCTTGTTTGCACTGTTACCTGGGCGGTGAAGTGAGGCTTCACTTGACTGTCAGCAATTACACCGCACTAAGCCGAACATCATGTTCATCATCAATATGTGGTTTTGAGGCTGTCAGTGTTCTCAAGTCACGCCACTGGTGTTATGATCTGGGCATCGAGCCAATGGTTTAATTTTAGAGTCATACTGTACTTGTGATTTTGTCAAGCCAACCTTAGATCCCCTCAACTCACCCCAAGAGATTAGTGTGTGACAGTGGACTTGCATCCCAAACCTTCCTGTGCTTTTCCTCAAGTGTTGTGACTGTGTGTAAGACTTTACCCCTACAACCTAATAGATCCTTTGTTGTACTGTTGTCACCTTCTGCCCACAGCTTTTTGTTGCGTGGCGAGCCCAGCCAGAGCAGCATATATATCTTTTGCCCCCCATTGTTAGCCGTAATATGGCCAAATGGCCTTCGCTATGTGTGCGGTAGTGCCCCATGCTCTCCTGCGGCATGCAGCAGCCAAGCCAAATAAATATTACATGGACCCTATTCTAAAGGGTTTCCACTCATTTGTGCTCCACCAGACTCTTCTAACTTTTACGATCTTACATCAGCCAGCCAACTCTGCTGCTGCTCTATTTCTCAGTTTTGCAGCTCTTTTCTGTTTTTTTTTAAAACTTTTTTTTCTTCATCCGTTTTCATATTTCCCCCTTATCCTCCTATCTAACTTTATATCAGCTTTAACTTCTCTGCCGGCAACTTTCTTCCACTCATTGCTGTCCTTGCAGCAGTATCAGCCTTTTCCTTTTATATTTATTTCACACATGGTGTGATCAAAAGTCTCTCTATCCAATTTCATGTGGCTGAAGACAAAAAGCCCATGAAAAGAACAATATAATAAAAAAGTAACAGGAGTAAATGAGAAAACTATTCTCCAGTGGGCCATGTATGTGTTCTTTTCAGGCAGGGCCATCAATTGATGGGGCATTTTTTTTCCTCTAGACTAAATAATTTCACACACAACTGGGATGGGGACAATCATATTTTGCCAGGCTGTACTATATCATCCACTCAAGCACCTGGTATAATAAACCCAACCTACAACTAGCCAACCAGTCAGAATTGTGCTGCTTCCCATTTAAGTAGAGTAGTATTTCTAATATTAGATCAGCAATAAACAAATCATCAGTGCTAATGGTGTAAGAAAGCCACTGTCTTTTGATGTCATGGTTTCTTTATTTAGCTACTACGATGGCCCTTACTCCTCTGAGCTGCCCAAAAGAGGAGAGCACAGAAAGTGGCTTAATGGAAGTGACTGGTCTCCTCCGGCATTCTGCTATTTCAAGTCTGCCCAGCTTGCAACTAGTTGGAAGTCTGCCCTCATTATATTGTTGTTTACAGAATCCTGCTTCTTCCCTCTTGTCACTAATTACCTTCACCTCTGTGCCGTGATGCTGTGCACGTCCACCACTGGGATACCGTCAATTCAGCCCCTGAAGCCTGAAGCATGAGTTTCTTTTTGTTGTTATATCCCACATTCCCCACTCATTTATGTGTATATTGAATATTTAACAACACTTTGACACAGCCAAACACCAGCACCACCCTCCTACTTGACTTTAGCCATGAATTACTTCAACTTGTCAAGGTGCATTGAAAGAGGGATTAATGACAAAATCCACACTGTTTCTCCCACCGTCACTCACTCACGCCAACAAATTGTTCTAATGTTGATGTAATAAGGCTCTGTCTTTGGCAGGATATAAATAGGCTGTTCCCCACTTTAAATAGAAGCTTTATGTAACTATGGCTCTAATAAGACTTTCTGCAATTCCATATGACATTGCATCAAACTGTTTCCTTCAGTGACAAAGGTGAATCAACAGCAAGAGAGGTGAGCAGAGGAGAGGGGGGTGGGGACCAGACAAGTGAAAGGGGGAATTAGGGAGGAGAGCAGTTTGGGGGATCAGCAGTTAAACCTCCTGGTCTCGGCCATCAAAAGAGTACTTTATGTGCGATAATGAGACATGAAATGTTATGTCAAAGCAGAAAGTGACTTCATATAATGTTTGTAAGGCAGCATCTCCAGTTGTCATTTGCTGCCTGTTCTAATCTACTTCCTCAGCTGGTTATGACTTATTTGTCCTACTGTCTTTGAAGACATCCTGCTGCAACACTGTGAGCTTTTGAGAAGACATTCGATTTTACAGTCTGTTGGGCCGGATATTTGATTTCTTTCATTTCCAGGCTGTATACTGGAAGAATCCATAGTGTGAATGTGTTTGGCAAACATGCAGGTTTTCTCCACGAGCCCTGTCACCTACTGTTTATGAACTCTGTGCATGTGTGTGTGTGGGTGCGTGAGTAGGCGCACACAGCATTCCTGCTGTGCTGTTTGTGATTTGAATTCCCCCCTACTACAGGCAAAGGACCTGAGACACTGTTTGCGGGGCAGAAGCTGAACGACAATGAGTGGCACACTGTGAAGGTGGTGAGAAGAGGCAAGAGCCTGCAGCTATCTGTGGATAATGTCACAGTGGAAGGTTAGTTGTGTTTGGTACACAGAGGGGTTAGTTTGGGGTGAGAGGCAGTGTATGAGTATACAGTGAGTGTAAGGATGTAGTTGTAGTCACAAATCTAAATGTATTACCCCACAACAATGCATCCACCCACAGAAAGTCAACTGTGTTGTCATTTGTAATTTAAATGAATAATTTGAACTAATTTATAGGGAGGGCAATAAAAGAGCTAAACAAAATATTAAATGTTAATATTTTGCTTCATTACGTAGTGAGTTAACCGTAATACCCAGTTGTTGGTATGATCTTACCCGCACTGACTTACTGTATGTCTTGTTTTGAAAGGCTGAACATGGCGAACAAGGTAGCTTTAACCCCAGCAAATCCATACATATATACAAACAGCTGAATAAATAAAATATATATAATTTAGATTGAGCCCAAAAGAGAAATAAAGTGGGAGTGGTTTTATAACCATGCACCCACTGAGAGTGAGCGTCTGTGTACAAATACGGAGGTTCTACGGTACGAGTACTAAGAAAATAACAAGAGAAGGATGAAAGGTCAAGAGACGAGGTTGAGTTATGGGCACTCACAGTATTGTCGCCCCAGGCGAAAGGATGGCAAGGTATAGGGATGAGGCAAGAGGTGAGCAAAAGGTGTGAGCTAGATGAAGGAAAGAGAGTCAGTGAGCTGGGGCCAAAAGCAAAGAATGACCCTGTGAATTTCTGACGGGATCACAAACTAGTTCATGGGAAAGAAAAGGGAGGAAGCACCCAGGGAGTCCTTGCAGGGCAAGCTAGGCTTTGGCATGGAAGGCATTTTAATCGGCAGCTTGCCAAGCTCATTACTCCACATCCCCCAGTAAACACAATATAAATTGTGGCATGTAGGGCAGTAGCAAGTTTTTCTGCAATATAATGTGTGTTTAATTTCCTTCACAGCAGGTTAGAAAAACTAGAATCAATTTTAAGATCTATTTAGCTCAATAAAGATATGCCAAAACTATATAATATGTGCTTATCAGGCAATTACTATAGTAGTCTAAACTAAAGTTTGATATTTATTGCTTTATAATAAAATGTATAATTCCTTCATTTTAATATTGAATACATTTTAATATGGCTTTTTTCATGATTATATTGTGTTTGACTTGCAATTTCCACAGTAAGTATACATTTCTAAAAGTTTAACTTATTGTGCTTTAAAACATATTAATTTTCTCTGCTTAGAATGCCCAGCTTCCACGTTGTTATGAGACATACTGCCCAACATTTTCCCGGGATGCTTTATATTGTCCAAAAGAGGGCATGTAGAATGTATTACCTTTTGTGTTTTCAGTTAATTCTGCTTTTTGTGCATTCTCCACCATTTCAGGCCAGATGACCGGTGCCCACACACGTCTTGAGTTCCACAACATTGAGACAGGCATCATGACTGAACGTCGCTTCATATCCGTGGTGCCCTCGAACTTCATCGGCCATCTCCAGGGCCTGACCTTCAATGGGTTGCCCTACCTAGACCAGTGCAAAAATGGGGACATTTCCTACTGCGAACTGAACGCTCGCTTTGGCATGCGCCACATCATTGCAGATCCGGTGACATTTCGAACGAAAGGCAGTTACTTAGCTTTAGCAACGTTACAAGCTTACGCCTCCATGCACCTCTTCTTTCAGTTTAAAACCACCACGCCGGATGGCCTGATGCTTTTCAACTCTGGAGACGGGAGTGACTTCATTGTTGTGGAACTGGTGAAGGGGTGAGTTCTGTGGGATTTCACTTAATTGATGACAAGATGAGATAAGTTAAAGTGTGCAAAGTGTTGCATTTTCAGGTTTTGTTTTGTTTAAAAAAAAAAAACTAAACTCTACTGTCACAAAAAAAGATGCTTTTACCTTTTCCAATTCCCTTTGTGTTTGACTGTAATGGTGATAATACATATTTTAAATGATCTGAGGATCACCACGCAAATCAAGATACGAGCCCTGAATTATCCTTTAAACTGCAACAAAACAAAATATAATCTCAAACAAGGCTTTTTTCTCAAAGTTAACGCAGATCAGTGAGTCATTTATTGCTGCTATGAATGGTGAGCAATCATAATCTGTTGTCTTAAAAGCCCATGTGAAAGCTGCACATATGCTTGTTGTTATTGGTTTGGGAAACAGAAATGTCTATTTTTCTTGATAACTTCTGTCTTGGGTATTTATTTCACAATCCATTAACTGATAATTGTTAATGCGTAATTGTCACCACATTGCATCTCCGACTGACTGGCAAACTGTTTGTTGAATTTTCTGTGAACGGTAGAAGAAGCTAGCATAAACCATAAATAAACTGGTTAGAAACCCAAAAAGCTGTTCATAATTAGAGTATCAAAAAGAGGCTTTCGCTCGTGTGTCTCTCTTCCTCTTGTGCTCTATATTCAGCACTGTTCCAAGACAAAAGCCTGAGCTACCTCTGCCACACAATGACAAGAGGCTACATAAAGGAATTGGAATCGAGGTAGAAAAAAAAAACAAAAAAACGCATACCTTGAATGAAACAGCCACAATAGCCTTAACCTAAAACACAAAAGACAGCCATATTTGTGTGAAGGAGGGAACTGTTCCACCTCGTCTGCCTGTGGGCAAGCAGGGGCTTTTAGACAAAAGCAGGTTTCCATATTTACATGTCAAACCAGTGAGTAAACAAAAAAAAGAAATCCCAGGCCCCGTGTACAGCCACATGAACTGTGATATATTTTTGTTCTGTTTTTAAATATATTCTTATACAGAGAATAGGATGGAAACATTAGAGACAAAGTAGTAGCAGAATGAAATCCAATCCAATCACTTCATCATGACAATTGAGTCTTCCTCTTTCTTCACAGGTATGTTCACTACGTCTTTGATCTCGGAAACGGACCGTCACTGATGAAGGGCAACTCAGACAAGCCACTCAACGACAACCAGTGGCACAACGTGGTGGTGTCCCGGGACGGCAACAACGTACATACACTCAAGATCGACTCACGCACCGTTACTCAGCACTCCAATGGAGCACGCAACCTGGACCTCAAAGGTAAGAGCAGGCCGTCCAAC
This sequence comes from Pagrus major, assembly GCF_040436345.1. NCBI lineage: Eukaryota > Metazoa > Chordata > Actinopteri > Spariformes > Sparidae > Pagrus > Pagrus major. The sequence goes on along the minus strand of NC_133224.1, from coordinate 17,939,645 downwards.
TCTCTGTGACAGATTCCTCCAGAAAACATTATCACTGACAGGAAAGAGCTATTTCAGTGTCATCCTTGGTCTGTTCCTTAAGTGTTGTTGGAAGGTGGCCATGAACACATGCCAGCTTAAATCCATCTAAATTAGAACCACTTTCAGGAGCCCAGTGGTTTTTAGAATAGGTCCACTATATATCAATTTGTTTTCTTAGTCACATATAAATTCATACTTTTTGTCCTGGTGTGTTTTTAAGATGCATCTTTAAATAAGCTTGTGCTTAAGTAATTTACAAAAACACAATCATAACAAAAGAGTATCATTGTCTTTGCAGAGCACAATTCTACCTCAGTATTTGGTTAGATATTAATTTTTTCTCTATCGCTACCTGACAAAAATGACTCAGACAATCCAAGGCTTATAGGAATTTGCATATGCTTGCTTGAACATGTGCACAGTTTTTGTTGTTGTTTGTTTTGCTGCTGGTGCTGTTGTTTTTGTTGTTGTTGTTTTTGGACGTTTCAGTGCCCAAGGCCCAGGATAAACAGAGGAAACTATATAATGCTGCCAAGTGTTAATGCGCTTGCCAAATAAGAGTGGACAGGCAGTGAAATAAAACTTAACAAAAGCCTGGCAGCATCTGTGCTAGCCGTCTATCGTCTTCACCTTGAAAGATGATACCCCCTCTTTCAGCAGATGTTGGCTTTACAGGAACAGGGCAATAATGTAGCAATATCCTCCACCAATTGGTAGCCTGATATGACCTAAATCCAACATCGCTGACCAAGGTGAAAAAAGAATCATACCGAAAACAATAACAGCTTATCACTTTATCCTCCTGTGCTTTGCTCTTTTTTGTTTTCACTCGCTTGTTTCCAGCGAGCTGCCTGTCTGACTGAAAAAGCAGTCACATTGGGTACACTTGACTTTTACCCGCAATTCGATGACTATCTTTTGATGGAGACACCTTTACTTCTTTGACTTTAAAATACCCTGCCCTTGTGTATCATCTTGAAATAATAGCCATGGTTACAAAGCACTTACGTGTGAATAGGAATCTCTGGTCTGCTGGGAGACTGGGTCTGGAGGCACAGGTAATTGTATGCTTTAGACCTCAGAATTTAGGTTTTCTGACGTGTTATTTGGATGCTCGAGAGTGGCTGCCTGCGGAGCGAAAGAGTGACAGCATGGAAATAAAGGCATAGAGACAAAAAGAAAGTGAAGCAATGTTTGTAAAAAAAAGATACAAGGATGTTGACCGTGGACAACAGAGGAGAGCGTCAACGATGCTGAACTCTTTCAAGCGCCTGTCTGTGCTAATATAAGATTAGCTCACTTTGATTTTGCCTGTGTCAAGTCCTAGAATTTGGAGTGCTCTTGAGGGTACTGCAGGCTGTTGTGTAAGACACATCAGAAGTCAGGGTGAGCCCTTGGGGCCACCAAAGGCTGCACGGAGTCAAAAGATCAAAAGGCGCCCCAAGCTTTTTTGGGAAGACATGATTTATTGACGGACTTATGCTGTTTTCACTCTTCTCCTTCGGGGTATGCATATCGCAATTAAAAGGATAATCATAAGAGGGGTGCAGAGGAATGGCACAATGCCAGTGTCCTTACGCGGGGTAACAGACAGGGAAACTAGACACAGAACCAGCCTGTATAAGTAGAGACACAGGGAATGAATTGTGGAAAATTAGATAGAGTGTGGTTTTAGCAGTAATACATTTAATGAACGGATATCACCGCATTCAAAGGTGAAGTGCATCATGCATATGCCTAATTATGCTATTATCATATGCTTTGCTAATTTAACAAGAATGTGATGTCAATAGAGGAATCAGTAATTACTAGATATAATGAATGCATCCTTTCAAGGTTTTTGAGTATAGCAAGCTGCAGCGTAATAAGTATTCATTACACATTGCGTGTGATTGATAGATCAAACTAGTCTCCTGTGCATCCATGCAGTCTTTACTGTGTATCTACTCTGGAGATCTCCTACAGTAAAGTGCAGTAATTACTGTCTGTAATTAGGAGGGTTTTGTTTTTGATTGATTGCTTCTGTCTAGACTGTAGCAAAGACTGCTGTCAGTCAACTCTGAGATTAGATGGGAGAATCCGGAGACTGTCCGTGAAGGTTTAAAGGGAGTGTGCTGCTACCCTGCAGGTGCTGGACCACAAATTGTTCTGGGTTTACATCTTAGTCAGGACCATTATCCCGCACCATCCCTATCTTCAAGTGCCTCACCATATGCAATCACGTTCCACTTTGTCCTCTCTAATCAAGCAGAAGTGCTTCAAAGCCAACCCACAAGCAGAAGAGATACACGCCCTCAGCTGTCATTAAAGTTAACAAAATGTAAACATAATCTGTTTAGTCATTATTGGGACAAACAGTGTTCTCCAAGCAATACAACTGGTGTTAGCATTCCCTCACTCAGCTTGAGTGATTAACAGACAATTGTACCTCCTTCTTATAAAACATCGCCAACCAAGCGTGCACTGACAAGCTCCCTCAGCTGTCCACCACAGAGCCATGCAGCAACAATGGCCGCATTTGCATATTCAATATTACAGACACCCCATTGAATGATTTGTCACGCAAATGAAACAGACGGCAGCAGTTTCGCGATTTCAGCGCCCAATCAACACAGTATACATGGCTGTGGAGTAACTCTCCATCTGTGTTATTAATGTGCAAGTCGCAGTTTTTCAAATCTTCTTCATTTTTAGGGGTCCTTTTCTATATCTGAACAACTCTTGCCTGCAGGGGATGGACTCTGAGGCAGCTCGGTGCTAGTGGGAAGAATAATAGTTGTAAATCTTGCTTCAGTGGGGAGAAGATGTCTCTATCCTCAATTCCCACATCTAATCGGGCATTCAAACCTTGCGCTGTAGCTCTGCTGTGACCATTCCCCTGCCAACGTATCATACACAGCTCAAGCACTTGTGTTATAAACACACAAGCAAAGCACCAGATCTAAACCTATGTGTAGGAGACATACATAAAGATACAGTATATTCTACGAAACAGGCAGATGTGTCCCTACATTTGCGTACACACAGACAGACACAGAGTATGCTATGTATGCTTATCTGACTGTTCAGCACTCATGCACAAAGCTTTGCAAATCAAACACAGAAGAAATAGCAACAATAAGCCATTTCTCACAATCTCTTTGCTCCGTTTTAACACAATTTCTGCCTGCATTTCAAAGGAAAAAAACCCAATTTTCCAAGCTTTATCTGTGTAATTGCCCAGAGAAAATGGGTAAAATAGGTTTTGTGCTCTCTGTCTTTCGTCTCTTTGTTTTTGGACAGGCAAAAAATCTTCAAGGCATCCCTCTTTGTCAGCTAAAGTATGGTGAGGGAACAACACACATCCCCAGAGGAGAACACTGAGTGGATCTACTTTTGTGTAGAGAATGCAAGTCTCAAAGGAAGACATGTTGAACATACACCATACAGGGGAGTATGTCACTGTCACTCCTGTTGACAAGCTGCAAAACACAGTGATAGCAAGTTATTATCATATTCTTACCCTGACATGGCCTTGTTGATTCTACAGTGCAATGCCGTTTAAAACGCGTTCACAATAGAAGCTTTACAATATGATGGTTAAACCTGATAATACAGAAAGAATTTTTCACTATATCATTGGCAGTTAAAGATACTGAGCTGAATATGGTATCGCCTTGACCACCAGATAGTTAGTATAGATCTAGGAAATATGCTTCGTGTGTGTTTCACTTCCATATTTCATTATTATTAAACTAGGTCTGGTTGTTCAGGTCAACTTGTTCTCACTTCGGTCAGAACAAATTTCTTTGGATGTTCCATTACTTAATAGGCAGTAAGAATGGGGCGTCTTGCCTATTCAAATTGTCACAGACAGAAGCAAAAGACCTATATGAAGCATCTCAAACAGCTTTTCTACGGCTCAGAATGAGCATGCCAAACAAAGTAATTTGCATCTTTTAATACATTTCTTTAATTATAGATTCATTCTTTTAATACAATTGAATATTCTATTATATCAATATCTAGTAATATTCACATTTTAATATGGCTGTAATAGACTGGTGACCATTTCTGTTCACAAAAGCATTTATCATCGATGGAAACAGGAATGAATTGATACAATGGACAGTATCTGTCTTGGAATATCAGCTGAGCTTCTACTACTACTGCTCCAGTAAGAAATGATCACTTTTATTATGTTTCTTATTATTACTATCACTGAATTAATTCAGGAGCAAAGACAGGGATTCCTTCATCAAAGTCACCCCGCTAATCTCTGCAGGATTTTTCCAAACAGCATGTTGTTTGATCTTTTATATTGTGAGGGCTGTTTTGCTCATTTTATTAATGCTTTTCGATATTTTGCTACATGGACCTGATGGCGCATTGGTGTTATTCTTTCACATTTGTGGTGTGAAATGCTTTGACTCTAAACTAAAGCACAATCCAAATATTTTTCAATATTATGTTCTATGCTTGCCAGTGTGCCAGGTGTTACTTATAGCATTTTAACATTGGTAATTACCATGCTTGTTTTGAGGCTTTAGTATAATTACGGAAAACAAACAGGGCCATTCACCCAAAAGACAAGTGGCCTCCCCTGAGAAAGATAGCAGGATCCTCTTTTTGACAGGAAGCATTAGGGCTTCAATGATATGCCTTAATGTTGAGGAACACTCGCACCTGTAATATCACTTGGGGCAGACAGAGGCTAGTTGTCTCCATTTGTTTATGCTAATTATGCCAAGGTATCAAAATAAATTTAGCAAAAAGATGCTGATCATTAATTCATTAGACTACACATAGCACCTTAAACCAAGGACGCTGGAGGTAATTAGTCAATGTTCTCTAACTAAAGCCAATGAGGATATGTGTCCTTCAACATTTTATTCATCAATTAATTGCACTATTTTAGCATCGTTGTTAACAACAAATATTCAGTCACACTATTAGTCATTGTTGCATTATTAGCATAGCAACAGTAAAATATACAGTACTGTACTTATAATGGCATTTCGAATTAAAATCTCAGTTATGCTGTATCTAAATTTTGGGGATGAACTATTTATAATTATTAATTATTAATTATAATATTAATATTAATATGTATTTATGTTGGAAATTAGTGATTGATCTCTCTCTCTCTCTCTCTCTCTCTCTCTCCCTCTCTCTGTCTCTCGCCACATTTGTAACATGCACATTCTTAAAACTGGAGCAATACGTGATCAAAGTCAGTCAAGCAAATGAAACAGAAAACTGTGTGGTTTTGTGTCTGCCTGCTGTTATTGTACTATTCTGTTTGCATCTTGCACTGAGGTTGAAGAAAGCAGTGCTGGCCATGTGGAAGAGGAAGTAAGCAAAAATATGCAACACCCTGAGGGGAATAGTAGACTTTACTATGCCAAGAACATGACAATGTCAAAGATACAAATGCCATTATTAAACTTAAATTAAAATTATACAGTGGTGGGATTTGAGGAATAAAAACAACAGTAGAATAAATCTGAAGAAGAGTTTTTCAGGTTGAGGAAATGTAGGGAGGAGGCATAATTTGGCGTACAATATTCAGACAGTGCCTGTCCCTTCCTTTTGAAGATGCTTGCTAATGAGGCATACTTGTGCAGAATTGTAAAGAGATGACATTGAATATGTTCCATTTTTCAACAAAAGCAGAACAAATTGAAACACAATATGGAGGAGAGGTTTGGCAAGGGACAGAGAAGAGGGGAGAAAGACAAACAGGTACACACATTTTAACAAGCTCTGCTCTTGCCAGCAGTAAAATTGAGATTAGCCGTTTGATCACCCAAAAGCATTTCTCTCATCTTCGTTCTCGGTTATATCAGTGTCTGACGAACCAAGCTCAGATAGTCACTAATCCTGTCACAGTATCATAACCTCTTCATGCCTCATAGCGGACCAGGTACAACACTAATTCTAAACACTTAAATTTTTTAGTCACACAAACATGAAATGCCACAGGATGATCCTTTTTGTAGTTCACATAAATAATTTACAACCGCTAATAACTTAGAGACATTAAAACCTGTTAACATTATCACTGAAAAGGTTGTTAGATGTGCATTTTCTTTATCTTTATCCCTTAAAATGTGTTGATAGAGCTCTGAATTTTTGAGCATTTGACCTGTTGGGATTTTTTTAGCAGCACTATGTAAATGTTGGCTTATTATCATGACACTTTAAGTAGCTGTTAGAATTTGCAAATTGGTAAATAAAGCACCATTTAGTCATGTGCTAATTCTCATAGTGCCAAGTGCTCTCTGTGATTCAATCAATCAGTCAGTCTTAACAAAGAAAGGTAACTCAACACAGTAATATGGGGGGGGGGGGTTGATTTTGTACATTGCCATTTGAGTTGAGTTCAAACAGTGTACACTATCAGCACTAGAATAGAAAAAGCACAGTTAGGGAACTGAATGGAATAATAATGGCACAAATGAAAATAAATAATAAATAAATAAACCTACATTACTAACCTATAATACACATGTCTAATTCAAAACACAGCCTATTAATTATTCTTTGATATTTCCAACAGCGAAAGGGCATCAAGTGGAAGCCTTTTATTTAAAGCCCATTTAAAATATATGCAGTAACAACATTGTGGATGTTGGCTTATTTTCATATATATTCATTCCTGCGACCTGCCTAGTACCTGTCGAGTCAGTGAACAACTTCAGTGGAGCAGGTGTGGGCTAAGTGCCTTCTGTAAGGCAGCATATATAAGAGTACTGTAAACAGAATTGGCTGACACTCCAGATGTTAAGATCCTTGGGGATATCTGATATCCTCGCACTACGTCTACGTGATTGTGTCCATACTTTACACATCTGTGCTAGCTTTCAAATTCTCAATAAGCATAAAAAAAACAAAAAAACACACCGGCACCCCTCAGAATGCTATTTCCTCATCACCTCTGTCATCCGTCTGTCTGTGATCCACCCACCCACATATAAACAAATCCAAACATACATAGAATACATCCATACATAGGTCTGCCAACTGACGTCTTACAGTAGCATGTGGCAGACTAGTGGTTCGAGTTTGAGCTCGCTGTGGACATCTTATCGCCTGATCTATTAGGGAAGAGTCAACCTGAACTGCAATATTATATTTTAGTTGACTTTGCAAAGTTCGTGACCAGAGGTGTTGGCTAGAATGTGATGGATTTCTAGTCAAGATCATTCCCAGAATAGAGTTTGTTTCAATCACAACTTTACTTCAACTGCTTATACCACTGATCTGAGGGCTCATCCTTTCTAACTCTTCCTTCACCTGAATTTCGCTTCTGGCGCCACCAAAGCTGCAGTTCTTCAGCCCTGCTGGTTCCTCTCTGCTAGTTCGGAAGTCTCTTGTGTCAGTCAAGCCTGAAAAGCCCGCCTCTTCAGACTGATGGCGCCCCCCTGCTGGTGTTGTCCATCAGCAGCTTCCACCTCTCCTTCTTCTTTTTGCCTATTATATTTAATTGAAATGTTAATGTTATATTACATAAGTCATTTTTTGCCTACTACCCCTCTTTTTAAGGGGATTTTTTTCTCGTGTTACACTTCTCTGTAAGAGGATCAAGATGAGCAACAGTACAGCAGATCTGGAGTTGCTAGGGATGTGTATTTTTCACAATGACAAAGCAGCATGGAATATATTCCGTATAAAGGTTGATTGTGAACACATTCTCGGACAAAAAACACGACTCTAACCTTTTAGAATCTGTGACACAGCTGCTGTATGTGGTTTCTCTAATAGCAACATAATGTATATGTTCTCAGCGGCCTTCTTATATCTGTCCAGTATTTGGCCTTGAAGGTGGTATGTGAGAGCAACACTGGTTTGCTTCAAGTACTCAACATGAGCGACACATTGTCAGTACCACTGTGTGTGCCCATCCCCTGTCCTCTTGAGTAAACTGTCACTAATGCATTAGCATTTTCACTTACAAATATGCGAAGTGACTCTTTGTCAGGATGGACGTAAACCAATATCTATTCTTCCTCTGACGATATACATGCATTGTTACATCCTGAGGCTTTTCTTGTCCTTCTATTATATTGTGTTGAGAGGAAATGTCATTACAATAATGCAAGGATCTACTCCATTATGTAAGAAGCATACATTCGTCTCCTCCCTCTCTTTTGCTTCTTATTATTGCCCTCTTCCACAACATCACGTCAGTGTGAATAGCATTTAAAATCAGCATCTCTGGGGCAACGGTGACAAGAGGATGGTGCAGATCTATCAAGTGAAGGACTGAGCCAGTGACGTGATCATATTGAGGAAATGTATTGCCCAGCAGTGAAAATTGAAATCCTATTCATTTATTCTCCACCCACCATGGAAACAGCAGAAATGACCACAACTGCTGTGCTATACAGCACTGATTACATATTTCAGAAATGCTCTTGACCTTGTAATCTCCAGCAGAGTATACATTTTTAGCTTAATGGGTCTCAACTGTTAAAATGAGTCAAGGTCTTATTAAGCTAACACTCAAATTAGAAAGCAATCTCAAATGTCTGTGCAAAGCAAAACCATTGTGGGGGTGTCAGCCTCCAGCTTCTCTAGCGGCCACAAGGTGCTGGCTTCATGAAATATGTGTGTTGAATTCATTGTAGAAACCTTCCCATGTCTCTGTCTATAAGATATACACTACTCAAATTTAGTTAGGGATATTGGGATACGGGTGCATATACGCATGTGCATGGATATGCAATGAAAGTCAAATGAAATGCGACCAAAACACACACAAAAAAATCAGGATATGTCACACAATTAACAATCAAGTGAAACAGAAGAATATCCCAATTTCCCTAACTAATTTTGAGTAGTGTACTTTCAACAGCTAATTTCACTTTTGGCAGTTTTATCAACAGTCTTTTATGACACATATTGCTGCCATGGCCTGATTGCACAAAAAAGACAGGTCATCTTTTACAACTTTAATATTCTGAATAAAATACTTACATTTGGCCTTAAATAATATAACTCCTTGTACTTGTTCAAAGATTTCCTTTGAAAAAAGTGTTGGTATCTTGAATCTGATCAATCAGATCCATAGTGTGAGGAGAAGGACAGACTTTTCAAATTTGTTTCAAAGAGATTTGATAATAGAAATTATTGTTTTTTTTTTTTTTTTTTTTTGCATTCATGCTGGAAGGTTCTGTACCAGTGTTCCCTTGAGACTTGTTAGCTCAAAGTGAATGAATGGAATGGAAATGAAATATCAGTTGAAATCAGATGTTGTACAGTAGTAAAGAGAAAAGTTAGAAATGTTGGTTTGGGTATGTGTGTCTGCATGTGTGTTTTCAACATTTTGAACTTCATACAATTTCGTCAGTTTCCACCTGGTGTGTGATTGTGAATGACAGAGAAGAAGAAAGCAAAGTAATAAAGATCTGCCAAAGAAGCACACGAATCTATTTGCAGAATAATAACTAACCAAATGACATACAGCATAACTGGGTTCATGGCTAACAGCACATAATATAAATGTATGTTGCTTCAGCCTCTTTCATGGCACCTCTGCAATGGAAGCTTCAAGGCAGTGAAAGCAGATTGAGAGAGTTGTTTAGTCTGCACTGCATCATTTATTTGTCGTAATCTACGACATCAGCACAGGTGGTGATGTTGCCATGGTCACCATTCTTAGCTTCCTTGTAATAAATACTTTCAATCAACACCTATTCTTAACTATTAAGTTTAATCAATAAGCATGTAATTACTATTATGAGACATAGTGGCATATTAGATGCAAATTTTAAAGCCAGTCATTTAACCTGCATCAATATTAAACACATGTGCTCAGTTACTAAGTATTATACTTACACTCACTTGTTGTGGAGTCAACTGAAAATTGTTTACAAGTCAGTATTGCAACATCAAATGACAAGTCATTGATCTATATCAGCCTAAATATATAGGTCCTTCACGCCGTCCTATAAAGCTTCACCTTCCCCTCCAGATTCTTTTTTTCCTCCCTGTCCTTCTCTATCCCATCTATTTTTTCTGCTCAGTGTCGGTGCTCTCTCAATAAATGATGGGCTAGGTAGCTTGAGTGCTGCAATAGAGCAGTGTGTTTTAGCCTTTTTCTCCCACTGACCTGTCTTACATTACAATTTAGTATGGCATTACTCAGAGCTTTGGCCATTTTCCTACCTTCCTTCTCTGGCCTCATCTCTCCCTTTCATCAGAGGCCAGCTTCTCCACCAGCAGTGAGGCTGTGATAGAGACAGTGCTTCTCCTGTGTGTAATTGTGTATCTATGTCTACACACATGTGCATTTGTGTACAGGTTATGTTTAATGCTCACTTTTACAATGTCTTTGCAGACTTATCAAAAAGCTCCTCAGAATGGAATAAATGAAAATGTATAACATTGATATATATTGCAGGATAATGTAAATTAGCGCTAAAATTAAGTCCCTTAATTGAATATTGAATGGCCGTAATAATAACCAACAACAACCATATTTGTATAATGAAATTTATTGTGATCAAAAGTCAATTAGTAAAACTTCTAAACAACCAGTTCATTGAAAAAGTAATCGGTAACACAAAAAAACAATTATTTTCAGTCCTCATTTGACCATTTATCATCAAATGCTCTATTAGTGATTAAATTGTCAAATTGTTCTAATTGTTGTGTCATTAGATATTTTAGTGTCCTATCTTTAAAACACTAAATCGTTGGTACATAACATTACATTTTGTGCCAGTTGACCTATATAATTACATCACACATATAGAAAATGCAATGGCATTACATATACAGCATTTGACATCTTACTGTAACAATTTAACACAAGCAGTCAACAACAGCTTTTCATTTGCGTGTGCGTGGAAAATTGAACACAGTGTTGCTGATACACGCAAAGACTGCATCAAATCTCCCCTTTGCAAACAAAAGGTTAGAAAAGAGACAATTAATGATATATTTATAACATCTCCCCAGGTAGTTAGGCCAAGAAAAGAAACCTTGTTTTCAATAACTGGCAGGTAAATTGTAGCAGGCTTCTTCTGACAGGGAAATAGATGGGAAAATGAGGGCGATTTCCCAAAGAAAAACAAAGATAGGGCAATTAGTACGGACAGACACAACTAAATGATCTGTTAATGTAAAAAAAACATGGCTGGTGTGGTAATAGCTGAAAAATAGAGTAATAAAATGATTTTGAAGCAAGACATGTTGGAAATTGACTTGGATTGATAACAGCAAAAAGGCTATAAGTGGCATCGACCCTTGCTGTTTGGTGACAGAACATTTCAAACTGTCCCTCCACTTACTGTTTTTTTTATTTTGCAAAATGACCAGAAACAATAATACAAATACATTTTCCTCAATCCGTATGTTTTGTTTAAGGAAGGATTGACACTGGCTTCATCCTACGTCAGCTATTATTCCCTGGGGCCCGATGGTAATCAAATGGCAGAGGGCATTATCACTAGTCTGCCCCCTGATGAATGAGATGATGTTATGGGTGCATATTTTACTTTCCACATATTCATAGGTCCCCTTCTCCATCATCTTAGTAAGATTAAGAGAAAGAGTTTGAAGGAGAAAAACCTGACCTCCTCCATTATGCTATTTCTACAACAACTACGACAGAGGCCATCGTGAAGGTCGACCTGAGAACAGACAAAACAGAACACAAAACAGTTGGATTCATGAAGGTTCATCCAATTATATATATATTTTTTAATTTAATTTATTTAATAGAATTCAGTATGATCAGGTCTCTCCTGTTGCAGCAGAGATAGACTGGAGTGAAATTACATAGCTGTTTCATGGACAGTGAATAATAGAATAACTTCTAGGACGCTGTGACAGCAGCAGATTTGACTGCAGGATATGAATCCACAGTCTGATTCACAGCTTGGTTCTCTTCACTGAGATCAAATTGAATTAGATGTAATATCTGAAATAGAAACTCTGTGAGCCCGCAGTCAGTCTCTACTTCAGCGTCAGTGGACCAAAAAGTGTCACCTGAAGACATTATCAATTCGTAAGTGCAGTCTGCACACATTCGACTTCTGCCCGTTTTACCCGGTGCAGTGAAACTATATCAGTAAAACACTCAGATAACAGGCCTGAACAACTGACCTGTACTTTCATTTGCAGACCAGATACCATTTAGAGTAGAATCAAGTAAAGCAAAAAAGAGAGGGATAAGACAGGGACATGAAGAAAGACGAGGTGAGGATATTGTGAGTGCGAGGAGTGTGGGCTGGGAAATGAAAGGGCAGGGAGATGAAAACAAATACAGGGGAAATGGAGAGAACATAGTGACTGAGCAAAGTGAGACAAACTGAAGTGCAGTAGAAAGAAGAGAGAGCACAGCTAAGGCAAAGCAAAAGGACACTGAATACGGAGTGACATTTTATAGAGGGAGAGTGGAAGCATGGAAGTGTGTAATGATGCCTGTCTGTGTCACCATACAATCTTTCAGAAAGTGTCACCAGCAAGCACTGGCACTTATTTTGAGCCCTTTCAATGACTCACATACCGACTGACTGTGTTTGGGTCAGCGAAACATTGTCGTAGACGCAAACAGTCATATTTTAATCTGTTTTTATTTAAGAAATGATGTATTCAGGTTTTTCTTTCCTTTCCTCCACTGTGGATATACATCCCTGTAGGCGACTTATGGGTTGGTTGTAGCTCGTATAATTTTAATGTAATAGACTACAGTGTGTCATAAATGGTTATAGAGCAGCTAAGAGACATAAGATATGCTATAAAGCATGGTGCCAAGGGGTTTATTAACTGGATGTGCAGCAGCTCAGACATACCACTGAATTGATGGAGAGCAAATCAAAAAAATATGCAGTTCTTGGTTACTAGATAAATAAAAATCTTTACAATACATTAAATAAAACCATAAAACAAACAGTGATCACATTAGGCAATGAAAGTCTACAAAACAAAATGTCAGCCATTGGATTCAACTGAAAAGTGTATACTGTAGCTATCAGTTAGGGCCTTTACACAGCGGCAATGTTGGCGCCATAGGTGAGTGTCCCAGTTGTTACCCCATGTTCCGCACTGTTGGTACTAGTCAGCTCTTGTCAACGGCTTTTTGGCTGATTGAGCTTGTAAAATCAGCAGTGGAAGCGAGTCGGTAAGAGATATCACTCTGATTGACTGTTCAGCTAAGCAAAAGGCAAACACAGACTTGATTAGTGATGCGTCACTGGTCGATTCGCAATATGAAAGAACCTTGATTTTGGTGACTATGCAAAATACATGCATACAAAGTACATTTTTACCACATTGTGTTTTCAGTCATTGATTTATATTGTTCTGTTTACAGATTTGTCTCCCTCACTTAGCTCTCTACATTGAGAAAGTTAAAGAGAGAGATTTTGAAAATGCATCACACCACCTTTGGTTAGAATAGAACTGAGTGAGAACGAGCGAGCATGCACCTGTTACTGAAAACGTGTCAACACAGTATCAAATAATTATAGTTTTAGTTGCCTCCAGTCTCTTCTATACCATTTGTTTTCAGATACACACACATCCAAAACACAGCGACATAACACACAACATAATTATACAACTTATGATTTAGCATCAGCAATTAACGCGCAAGCGCCGTCAACATTTATTCTCTACACCAGTCGTCTTGTTGTGGCATCTTTGCAGATCGGAGCGCCTCTGTAATTAGCAATCACACAATCCTTGCATCTTCCTGCTGGCTGTCATTGTCCCAGCCCTGGCTATAACACACACTGCCACTGCCTAACTGTCTTTCATTTGCACAGCCCACAGCATGTGTGTGTGTCTCTGTGTATCTGTGTGTCAGTCTTTTTGCATGTGTTTTTGTGTTTCTCATCAGCAATCATTCAATCTTTGTCAATTAGAGCCAGCATGAGCGGCAAAAGCAACACAGGCAACATAGAGAGTAGAGAGTCAGGACTCGAGAGGGAGGCAGAGATTCTTAATAGCGCATTTAATGAAAGTTAATGGTGGGCTTTGTGTTCGCCAGGGAATTGGCAAGAAGGAGCTGATTATTGTTTAGAGATGAGACCAGGCATTGTGCATTCATGGCCTATTCTCATTATCAAACCTCTCTTAGTGATGGATATAAATAATGTATATCACAGTATTGCTAGATATGGGCAAAGACTGCAAAACCATCACTTCACCTGGGAGCCAATTACAGGCAAGGATGAAATACAGGTCCTGTCTTGAGTGGTGTACTGACCGAATAAAATGAATAGCTTAACACAGCTATTGGTTTTTAATACTTAATCTCCAAAAAGTAAACTTTTCCTCAATAGAAAATTCCTAAACTCCGTTATTTTTCTATAGAAACCGAAGCACTCCAAACGTCATTTAATGCTTGAAGCGCTATTTGGATGTTAAGATGGGTGTCATGGGTCTTACATCCATGAAATTAATTCCCCTTGCAGATTACTCAAAGATAATGGAAAAAGTGAAATTGGAGCTTTGAGGTTTTCTCTTGTGTTGTTGTTCATTTTTCTGACCAAATATATATATATATGTATATATATATATGTATATATATATATGTATATATATATATATATATATATATATATATATATATATATATATATATATATATATATGTATATATATATATATATATATATATATATATATATATATATATATATATATATATATATATGTATATATATATATATATATATATATATATGTATATATATATATATATATATATATATATATATATATATATATATATATATGTATATATATATATATATATATATATATGTGTGTGTGTGTGTATATACTGTAACACAGCCAAGGGATTCACCTGTTGCACCTCTAAGAAAGTAAACTTGTAAAGTATCAATAAAAGTACTAATTTTCTTACATTCAGTGCTCCTGTTTGCTAGAAGTTATGAATAGCTGTCATGGGTCTTGAGGTCATCGCCCTATGTCTCTGATGAATCGCAGATCAAATTTGCGGATCAGCAAAAGTAGATAAAGGAGGTTTTCACACCGTGAAAGACGAATGAAAGCATCATCTCAGAGATCTATATTTCACTTTAAAACCCTCTGAAAAACCCTGATTGTCCAGTGTAAATGTTAAGTCAGTGTGCTCTTTCAGATTGTGCAGTCAGAGGCTCTCCAGGGCCCGGTATCATAGTATCCCAACTCTTCCCAATGGCCCCTGAGAGGTCATTATGGTAACCGTGGAGATGCGGAGGTGATGGTCTCTGGCGGTGCCTGGGAGGCTGTAATTGGTCCCATCTTGTGGATTGCTCTGAGCTCTTCAGCAGCACAGGCATTCATCACAGCTAGGGCAGCACAGCCAGACCAGGACACTGTTTCTGGCTGGGTGGAAAATGATCACTCGTTTTAGCCTGCCTGCTCTAGACCAGTCTCAAAAACTGTAAGTTTGTCTAAAATGTGTAAAATGTCTAAAAGTGACAAGTCCTTTTTTCTATATTTTGTTATCTACATTATCCCAAATGTTTTCAAGTGAGCGAGAGTGAGGAAGGAAGTTGGCAAACGTCACATGAACATATCTTGAATAAAACTTTAAAACATTATCTCATTTTTGAACATACCTTGAACCTACCTAGCCTGATGCTCTTTTTACTTTTGTGAAAATTACATTGTTTTAAAAATAAATTGAAAAGTAATGCTACATTAAAAGTTTGTGCTGGTTCACTCAGCTGCATGAAATTCTGCATGTAGTGCTACTTAGATCAGTGTTAGGTATGACATTTTGAATCTTTCACATGCTCAGTCCTCTGCCAGCATCTACTTTAGATACTGGGGACTGAAACCTCCACAGTAAACATCCCTAGCGACACTGCGGACATGTCACATTTAAAAACAAGGTAGATAAGCTGTAATGTATGCTTCGGAACAAACTGTTCATGGCCCAAATGAACAAGGAAAGTGAAAACTTTACCCAAAGAAATCTGAAATTCAAATGAAAGTATCCAACTCCACACTGAACAAAATGAGAGCCCATTTCTCTGAGTGGGTGTGTGTATGTGTGCTGCATATTTATTCTGTAATCTTTACTCCACTGAAAGAAAGCAAAACTTGCATGACTAATTTTTACAGTACATCTGGCGCAGCCCTCCTTCCTCTCTTGTCTACTACAGTTATGCAGTCAGCCAGTGAAATCTCAAACATGATGTTGACTTCTGCAGGAAATGCACTGTTTGTTCTTTTGAGATTAACTCCATGCTGATAATTTCATATTTGCTAAATGGTTCTTACAGCCGCGATTTCTGGGCATCAGTCAGTCGGACAGCAAATGAATTTGTTGTATTGATTATAATGCCCGGAAGCCGCAGCTAGGAAATATGAAGTGTCAAGCACTCATTAATTCTAGAGAGAAGTCGGCAAACATTATTGACTCATTCCATTACACAGAGTCCACATATAATTGACCTCGTGGCTCATTGCTTCTCAGACTGCTAAAGTTGAAAGTTCTGGTTTTCAGCTGTGAAAATATAATTTTTTAGGAAGCCTTTCTGATGGTCTTATCTTTGTAGCAGGATCTCGCCCCTGTGTGAAAGGTTTTGCTGGATGTTCATTTTATGCCTACTTAAAGATAAAGGCTAAAGTAGGAGTTTTGATGGTGAGGAATGCCTGGAGCTTTTCAAACCGTGTTTATTCATATGCGCTTACATCAAAGGACTCTTTGTGTTTTTCATAATTTCACTTGGCATTTTCCCCACAACTCTGCAGAACAGAGGCCTGAGAGAGGAGGAGAGGAAAAGAGACACAAAATAATTTGGCTTAAAAGTGGATTGATATTTCCTTTTATGTTGTCGTATAAAGAGTAGTAGACCTTAATTGTGCTTGAGCACTGAGATATCCCAAAACTCAGCGTTATCATCTCGCTGAGGATACACAAAATTCCTCTTCCTTCTTGAGAAGGAGCTGCTGTGTATATTCTGTTCTTCTCCCAGAAGAGTAGCGTATATTGACAGGCTCACAGAATAAATATTTCTTAGCATCAAATGCCACTTCCAGTGCTTCAGGCTTGATGCTGCAAGATGTATTCTTGTCAGCTGTAGGCTTCTTTGAATCATGTAATCATCAAAACTTAGAGCTGAGCTCTTAGAGCCTCTGAAATGACAAAGATTTTGTCAGGGGACTTCTCTTAGGTGCAAACCTAACAGCATTCACACTGTTTCACTTTAAAATATCAATTCTCATTCTCTTGGTGACTGTACTTTTTACTGTCTGTATCTGGTATTAGATATGTTTACAGTGGATCAGCAACAGACTAAACTCTAATGGCACAATGTGATGTTCACAGAAACCTCAAAGACTTACTCAGTTAGCCTCTAACAACAGCAACACAAAAGAGACATTTTATATTGAGTAAATTACTTGGGAAGATTAGAGCAAACAAGCCCAGACAGTATTTTGTGCTGTGTACAGTAACAATAAGATGTGTAGAGGCCTCATTAATTCAGTGTGAGCTCACCCTTGTTCCCTTGTTTATGGCACTGTTCACCTCTGTGTAGACTACATTAAAGTTCATGTTATTTGCAAGGTACTTAACATTTGAAAATGAAGTGTTACACGAATGTGCCTCATGATCAAAAGGCAGATTGTCACATGTATCAGTAGTCTGCAATTAAAGATCATGTTTTCATGTGATAAAGCATCATCAGAACATCATCATCATCATCAGTAATTAAAGCATTAAAGCAAGGCTTAAGGCATGTGAAGATTTTCAACATTTCAACTGCATTTTTAGATTTGAGATCTTTTTTCAGTGGTACATGAAGTAAAGAAAACCACGTCTCTAACATCAGTGAAGACATAGTTAAGTAAAAAACTGCAATCACAAAAAGGAAATAATGTGTGAAGTACTTAAAGTTGAGAAAAGCCTAACGGTGGATTTAGATCTCTACTGTGATTACCTCTCTGCAATTCCGTGAGTGCAATTGACACGCAATTTTGAATTAGTGAGCTCAGAAATTCACAGAAGACGGAAAGATTGTTCATACCACTTTTATAATAATAATGCAATGTGAGAAAGCGTTTTGACTGTGATTTGTACTAGAATAGTGTAACTTGTGAGTAAATGCAACCATGCAGGTAACTGATGTTAGTGCTTTTTAGGCTAAAGCTCCGGACGTGGTAAAACAGGACCAACATTACATCTAAAAAACTGAACTCAGTAGAGATATTTGTTGTATTCTCATTAATTAATGTCTTCTTAATAGCACAGGTTTGAGGCAGATCTATCCATGCATCCATTGTCCATATGAGATGATGCCATGTTGAGCGATACAGTAAATTTATTTGCAGCATTGTTCCATTTACATTAGAGTGTTTGAAATATTTGAAATATTTATGACCAACCTTGTGATTTACAGTAAATTACTTGATCAAACCAGCAACAACAAAATTATTATTATTATTAAAACTAGTATTCTTGGGATTGCAGTGATGTGAGGTAGAATATATTGAAAAAAGAAATAAAGCCTGCAGTATCTATAAGCCATGTTTCTACTTCCATCCCTGGTACTGTGTATTTTGATGTTGAACTTGTTTATTCATTATTGTACTGTTAGATCGTTTGATCTTAGCCTCCCTGACACTGACATATAATACATGTTGTTGCCTCTGTTTGATTTTTAAAGAAGCCATATTGTCTATATCTATATTTAATTCTCTATATTTGTATTCATACAGAATGTATTTTGTAGAAAATGTAACAGACTATTTTGACATTCTAGTTTGTCACATAAGTTACACAGAGGTACTCACAATTGACTTGAGAAAAAAATAAAAAAATAAAAACAAACTTTGGTTCTCACAGGAGGTTTCTATTCGTGTGTGTTTTGCAGGGGAGCTGTACATCGGTGGCGTGATAAAGAACATGTACAGCAATCTGCCCAAGCTGATTGCATCCCGGGATGGGTACCAGGGCTGTCTGGCCTCCGTGGACCTTAATGGGAGACTCCCCGACCTGATCGCGGATGCCCTCCACAGGGTGGGCCAGGTGGAACGAGGCTGCGATGGTGAGTGGGGGTGACATACAGTGATAGCCGTATCATGTGTAACTTTTTCTTTTTAAAAGTAGCCGTACTTTGCTTGATACTTTATATCCTAAATACTTTTTCATGATTTTGCTTGCACCCGTTAGTTGAATCTGTTTCCCTCTATGGCCTGATTACACACTGCACAAAGCATTTGGTAAAGAGACATCAGTTCAGTCATTTGGTGCATTTGTATTTGGCAGCTATTCCCTGATATACACCAGTAACCTCGCAGAAATTCTCACAGCTCTGGGCAGTCTTTACAATCTAAGCCCCTGTCCTCTGTATATCCTCTCTATTGCCCCATAAAGCATGCATGATGGAGGTATCTCTCTCCTTTAATGTTACTGTCAGTGTGGCTAATCTCAGCGACACCACTCCCTCATTGGCTTTTGCCACATCAATCTTGCATTTGTTGTGTTTTTACCTCTGCTGCATGCGGGTCGTCACTACGTTTCAGGCTGCATTGCTCCAGTGTTGGGTGGTTAATCCTGAGTATAACAGTGGGTTTTGACTATTGCATTTCCCCCTTCCGCCAACCGCACCCCCCCACCCCATCCCGCCACCACGTCTCAATGGCGAGCTGAGTGTCGGGGAGCACTGACTTGATTTCCCTGAGGGCCGCACTGGCCGGCTCGATGCAGCACTGATTCAGGTTTTTTTTTCTTTTTTTTTTCCCCTGATCACTAACACTGCTACTTCTGCCAGCCAGCCTTATTACCTGCCGACAGTTATATGCCACAATCCACAATTACTTTGCTCCAAACACGGTTCAAAACTGCATTAAAGTATCATATTGACTCCCACAGGCATCCAAAATGGATGCTAATATCAGTTGATGATGGCATTTGCCATAAGGTATAATTGACCAGTTTTGGAAGGGTGGACCTTTTTTGACAAATAATAGTATCTAACCCAGAGGCTGTGGCAAATCCATGTATTCCTTTGTTGATATCACAGGTCTACTTTGAAGCAATTTAGACTAGTTATCTACTATAATCTAATTCAGAATATTATTCCTTAGCAGGCAGCGGAGAAGCCAAATGCTGACATCAAATCAGTAAAAGTACAAAAGTAATACTTAATGGTTTTCTAGTGTTCATTCATCTTGTTGAACGATAGTTCAGATTCTAAGTTTCTGACTTCCAAAAGCAAGAGAAATGAAGATAGCTCTTCCAAAATGCAATGTTGTCCAGGGTATGAATCGCTGCCAAAGTTCTGACCGACTTGGTTCCGAGGTCATTGTTAGCTTGTGGACTGGGGATACAGCACGGTCAGAGGTGACTGCCGGTCCAGTCTCTCTGGACCTAAGGCCAAACAAAAGGCAGAACATCGAGCTTGTTCTTGTAGCTCTCTACTGACTCGGCGGATCACAACACCAAAGAACAAGACGGGGAAAAGGGAAGGGGAATGAGACCGAGAGAGTTGAAGTGCAAATACATAAACAGTGTTGCTGACTCACTGTAGCTCAAGATGGAATGCACAAGGAAACAAGACCAAAAAATGTGAAAAAAAATACCATCTATATGGCTAAAATAATGTATAGTAGCATTAGAAGTAGACAAACAGGAGTACATATATCTTTAGCAGTACAGAAAGCAGTAGCCCAGTTTATTTTATTTTCCAAGGCTAAAAGATAAAAAAATAAAATAATAATAATTAGAAATGTTTTTCAGTAATACAAGCTTAAAAATGTATGGCACCATTAAAATCAGGTGATGGGATCTGTAAGTGCAGTTGAGCACTCCGGCCGACTCCACATTGCTAATATGGGAACAGATGTTTCAGTTGTATCCCAGCTGTTACTTGTAGACGCAGGTGACAGCAGTGAGAGAGTGGAGATGTGTGCTCACTTTGGGTTTTTGCAGTTTATGTTAGGCTTATTG
This sequence comes from Pagrus major, assembly GCF_040436345.1. NCBI lineage: Eukaryota > Metazoa > Chordata > Actinopteri > Spariformes > Sparidae > Pagrus > Pagrus major. Next base: position 17,918,716 of record NC_133224.1, on the reverse strand, counting down.
GCTTCCTATATTGTATTTGGATTTTGCTGAACATTTGGAGTAAACACAGCAGATGGACTTTAACGCTCCAACAAACCCAAGGCACCTAATAACAGGTTCTCAGGCAGCTGTATAAGGTAGTGTTTGGCCGATCGATACTTGAAGGGAGAGAGAAGAGGTGATTACATGACTTGGTTATTAATTATGACAGTATGCTTAATTAGCTCCTCAAGGGAACCTTTTTATTAGTAAGTAATTAATTGGGCAATTAGCCTGGTGAGGAAACCACTAACACAACAAGCTGATAGAAAGGAAATGACATTGACTTTAAAAGGACATTTCAAAGCAGAAAGTAAAAACTCTCATAGATCTGTGTTTTATTTATGTTTTATTTTTCATTATTTATTTGTAGCAGGTTTGGGGGGTGGGGGGTGGGGGGTGGGGGGTCTTCTTTAATTGGGCCATTTGTAAATGGCACAGTGAGATGTCTGTTTGTCTATGCGGAAACAAATTAGTCTGGCATTGAACCATGGGTCTTTGGAAATGTTTGTGTTTAATTGATATTTTAATGAGAATCCCTACCACCAACAACACGACAGCCACCACACATACTTATTTTTAGAACAATTCTTTTGCATCAGAACTGATCTGCATCCTAATCTTATATCTATCGACTTTCTCCCATCTTATGTTGAGAACAAATCATGTTTTGAAATAAAACTAATAATGATCTCCTTTCATGCACCATAGACATATTAGCTTCTAATAATACAGGCAACAAAGGCAAAGTCATTGTAAATTATTTTCCATATCATATCTGCTCATATGAGAATGCCTGTTGGGTCAGCCGCATGTGTAATCTGAAGTGTATATATGATCATCAAAGTTCAAAAATCTACCAAGTAACCTATATGAATAAGAAGCTGAAATTCCACTGAGAAATTACAGCAGTGGTGGTTCTAATTGACAATTTAAATATCTTCAGCCATCCATGATGGGGGAGACAGAAGGGAGCACACTCCCATGGCCCAAAACACACACACACTCACGCACACACACACGCACACACGCATACTGAAGATACTAAATGGAAACTGACTCCACAACTACTAATTTACAATACAGCTGTGCCACAAGTCTGGTGATTACACCAGGCTCCAACCCTGAATATATATCAAATTTGACCTGAATACATTTCTAAGCAAACAATAATCAAATTACTTTCAGTCTGTCGATGGAAAGCTACTGTATCTTGGTTCACAATTTGTCAAGTCTGAAAGCCATAGTCAGGTGCCCATATGAACACTGAATCAGGTTTTGCTTGCTGTAACCATTCCCCCCCTTTCATGCTGGCCTCTAATGCCCCTTTTCAATCAAGGTGGTTAGGGTGCTGGTTCGGAAACAGTGCATACTTTTTAACAACCAGAGAATAAACAAAAGATTTGATCTATTTTCACTAATCGAAGCAAAAGTGGTTTGAAGACCAGTCATGTTTGAATGCCAGTGTAGGCATGCGAAGCCAGGAGCAACACAGAGTCAATGTAGTCATATTTAGTCAGAGTTCGAGAGTTCCATAGTTGTTCCTAACAAGGCTGGGAAATTGAAGAAGTATACAGTCACCGAATGATGCATCTCTACAGTGGTTTTCATGCCAGTGGAAAAGCAAACCGGTTCTTAAAAGGTTCAAAGGTCGAACCAGTACTAGCACCAGCCCAGAACCAGAATTTGGTTTGCTTTGGTTGAAAAGGGGTATAAGAGATCCCTCCCTAATGCACTTTCAGTGTGAGTGAGGGGGGACAAAATCCACAGTGATCAAACAAATCAAGTGAAAATCTTCCCATCTTTTTCGTATGACATTCCTTCTCTGTGTTTGCCCACTGAGCTGAGCACTGGAGGGATTCTAACAAAGTGTTTTGTTGTAAGGAAGCTCTAACTTATCCACTTATATCCACTTGATTTGTCTAACTTGGACTGCTAAAGCACCATATGAGCTTCAGATAAACCTCTAGAATACAGTTTTGTATAAAACAATGACTGGATTCTGTCCCCCAGCACTTACATTGGCAGCATGTTGCAGTAGGAAGGAATCGTTTGATTTTATTTGATGATTTTTTGACAAATCGCAAGAAAAACATCTTTCTGTGTTCACACAGGCACCTGGCTATTGTTCTCAGACAGACTTGAGAAATTGTAAACCTGTCTCCATGTTAAGAAAGCTTTGCTACGTCAGCTGGTATGGTCATTTAGTTAAAACAGTTGCCAACTTACACATCCTGCAGAAACATAGCAGCCTGAGCATCCCATTTAGTCTCAGCAGTTGAAGAATGTACATTTATGTTTCACCCTCTTATCCCTGGTTTGACTCACCAACCCAGGTTTAATTAGTCTGCCACTAATGCTGGACTCTTCACCGCCACAGTGAACTGAAGGCTATTTAAAGGGAAATTCTGGTATTTTTAAATGTGGGCCCTATATTTAGATGTTTTGCTGTGTAAATGATTCATACTTACCAAAACTTTTGGAATCAGCCCAGTAGATTTCCTCAGCTGGCAGCAGCAACATGGCTGCAACATGATCCTTTGAGGCAATTCTCTCCACAGAAAGTGCTTGTTTTTGCCACTGACCTCTGGGGTTGTTATTCTAAGGGTCTGACATTCTGGAAATGCTTGCTACAGAGATAGACCTTTTTGTTAAATAAGAAGATCTGTTTTGTAACCAGAAACACAAGTCTCATTCAAGGAGAAGTCTCACTCTGAAATCTTGTGAGAAGCAAGTTGTTGCAGGAAGATGATGGTGGAGAGAGTTGGAGAGGGGAGTTTCGAGTTTACCTAGAGGAACTGCCTGCAAGTTCATATTTCCAAAGTCATAGTTGAATATTTAACTAATTTTGACAATCTGGATGAGGCAACAGATGTAATGACTCATCAAGTCAGATTTCAAAGTGAGACTTGTAAAAGGTCTGTCTCTGTAGAAACCGTTTCAGACAATGTTGTCAGACACTTAGAATCACAAGCCTGTCAGTGGCTGAACCTACACTTTTAGTAGATGTAGCTGCAGCCATTGTACTTGTGTTGCGGCTGCCAGCTGTGGCAAACTGCTGGCCCGAATCCAAAACTTTTGGTAAGTATGAATCATTTAAATATAGGGCCTAAATATGTAAATATATGAACCAGGTTTAAAAATACTGGAATTCCCCTTTAAGTTGTTGATTCTCTGTGGGTATTAGTAGAAAACCTTTCTACTAATAAGGTGCTTGCATATAAATATTATATATTTCTAAATGTGTGGTGTGCTGTCACAGAGCTGCCTGAAGATGTGTCAGCCACAAAATGTTAGGAATACCATAGCATGTGCTTCACTAGACACACTGATGTCTTTGGTTATGCCCTCAGGACCCAGTACCACCTGTACGGAGGAGTCCTGCTACCATCAGGGGGTGTGTCTCCAGCAGTGGGAGGGCTTCACTTGCGACTGCACCATGACGTCCTATGGAGGTTCATTCTGCAACGACCGTAAGTGCAATGTTTTTGGTGACCGCCATTGTTTGAATGTGTGTGGCTTGAATGAATGGTGAAGGCAGTGATATAGCTAGGCGGTGCTAGTGCTTACAGTTATTGAGCTATAGCTGCACAGGCAACTTTGCAATCCTGCTGTTTACGTGGCAGTGCTGTTCCCTTTTCAAAGGTTTGAGGAATCCATCACTGGTGAGTCGAGCTTTTTCCCATTGAAATAAATATCTCGCCTTGTGCAGCTTTAATAGCATCACATTAGAGCCCCACAGATCGCTTAAACGGCAAATGCTTTTTGTCCATTAACTGTAAAACTTGTTAACATATTACTGCCCACAAGTTAAATATCAAAGTCAAGCTATTAGTTGACAAGGCCTCATTAACTCACTTTAGCAGGGCCTCACAGATTGCGCTACACCCAACATTCAGCCCTCTGCTAATGTTCTATTACTCAAACGTTATTCATAGTAGCACCTCAGATTGTAAGACTCAGAGTACACCGATAGATTGGCTCCTGGGCTCCTGAGGCACTGCTAACACCTGCTGTGAGGAGAAACGGTGATTTACGTCCCGTGTCCCCGCCATGTGGTCACCTGCTGGGTGGCTGGCAGCAAGGGAGTTCAGGAAGGAAGGTATGCAGGGAGGGAGAAACAGATTCATCACAAGTGTGTTGTTTATTATATTGATCTTAATTGTTGTTGACAGGTTGATAGTATGTATTTAATGCTATTCATCTTTAGGCTTCTTGTCAGGAAGCTGTTGCTTAAATGTGCTGTATAACATGTACTGCTGCAAGTAATCCAACTATGAGGTTTGATAAACTCACAACCTTCCATTATGTCAACATAAGTTTGATTTTGATTCTAGCAGAGTGATGTACCTCATGTTTGTGAAGTGACACAACAGGTCAAGCGGTCTCATCTCAGTAGCAGAGATGTTCAATTGATTTTCATAAATGAAAATGTAGATATTTTTAAGACAACGTTAAGATAATTAAAGATTCGTAACATGGATATTTTTGCAGTGAAATACATGTGTGGCAGAGCTCAGCTTGGTAACATAGAGCTTATGTACAATTAGCATTCAGCACTCCTCACAGGCTCAATTTAAACAGGGGCAGAGGCAGGGTAACAGGCTAATAGACTTGTTTGTGCAAGTCTTTGTTTGCTTATCAAGTGGTGGGTGCTGAATTAAGCCATATCACTCCTCCTTTTTTTATTTTTTTCAAACCACTGTATGATTCATTTGTTTTTTATCTTTGATTGTTGTGTGTTATTTTGCTGTTGTTATGTCGGCTGTCATGTTAGTTAGACAGAATATGAGTGGGCATGACAGTAAGAGGATGATTAGCAAGGTGCTCCTTTGGCTCCTGGAAGACTCAAGCAAGGAGAGGTCGATAATAACTGCTCTGTCGGCATGACAGCTGAGATAAGCAGAGGCATCCCTCGCTCCTTGTGAGAGGAGAGCAAATGATGAAGAGTGGAGAGGAGAGGGGTGCTGAATCCTACATTCGAGTTGTTGCCTGTGGGGAGCGTTAGCGGCTTTACTGTGCTGGTTTCAAAGATGACAGGTAGAAGTGTGTGGCACCAGGTGTGTTCCATGGAAAGACCTAGCAGATGTGTGTGTGTGTGTGTGTTTGTGGGAGTGAGTACAGTGGAGGAAAGGTCCTTGCCAGCAGCCTGAACAGCCTGAAGATTGTATAACCGCAGACAAAAAATGAGTAAAACAGCCATCAGACTACACTACAGGCAGTCTTGTTATGCAGTGACTTCTAAATTATTTGAAACTCTATGGAAATCTCAGACAAATTAGATCATCTACACTGACAGCTTGTCATTCTTTCTGTTTATTAACACACCATATTGGTATTATGAGTTCATTGGCTGCGGTTTAAAGTTCACTTCCTCCTACTTTTCTTATGCTTGTGCAATGTTTTCTTGGTGAGAGGTTGCCTTACTACAGTATGACACATTCTCAATATTTTAGAGATGAGCCAGCACCTCTTTGAGTAGCAGCCAGTTTCCAAATAAAGCTGCAAGGTCAAATGGCTGTAAAAAAAAAAAAAAACACCCAAAACATACACAGTGATTCGATTTTACTACAAATCAAAAAATAGCTAAAATAAATAAATAAAGAGGTCAACGCTGTCCAATTACTGTGTATGTGCAGTATATCGTTTCCAAATGTGTCATACAACAGCACGTCAGCCTTTCACAGTTTTCATGCATGGCTAGCACTGTTTTCTTTTGCAGTGTTGTCTTTCCTTCCTAACAGCAGTTGCATTTCTTCAGACCTGCCTTTCCGTCTTCATTTCTGCCAGCTTGGAATGTTGAAAACACCTTTCCATCTCTTGACCTTGTGAGCCTGCCCTGAGTATTACTTTTGGCTCCTTCCCTTCGTCGTCTTCTCTTTCTTCTTTGCGTTCCCGTACTTCTCACCATACAATCTTGTATCCTTGAGCCTTTTCTGGGCTTTCACATTCACAGAAGCAACATTTTTCTGAACATGGCAACCTTGGAGGAGTTTTCCTTGAGCCTGCTCTGAAAACGAAGGTAGGACTTATGATTTTGGGTGGCATTGTTAATTTATGTATAATACTGATGCCTCAGGTCTGGAGACCTTGCATTCCTTTTTTTCTTTTAATCGGTGTACACAGAGGACTTGAAGTGATAACTCTACAACAGGGTTACTCTCTCTCTTTTCTGCTGAATGAAATAGCCTCCGCCCACCATTTGCCCTTGATTTGTCTTCTGTGTATCTGAAATGGATAGCTTTGGATGGTTTAATTCCTAGTAGAATTTCCCATGTAATTATCTTCCTGTAGCCACAGAAATCAAATAGCTTGTATCCTATACTTTTCTGTGTCTGCATGCATAATGAAACTGAGACTGGGGATAAACAGGTGTATGGGCTGCATCTCTTTGTAGCTTTATAAATGGGACAGATGCATGTCATCAAAAGAAGGGACAGAAAAGGGGGCCGGTAACATGAATAACAAAGAACCAGCCCGCCATGCGATCAAACACTTTATCTCTCACTCAGCAGCCACACTGTGACAAATAACAAACATACAGTACACACACTCACACACAGCTTCTAACCAGCACATGCTATTTGCTTATGTGCACTTCTTGTACTTTCTCTCTCATACACACGTCCTTTTTTTTTGTCATTAGGACAAAAAGTGAAATGGAAATTATTTTAATTTTGCTTTCACAGAGTGTTTGCCACTGCTTTTCCTTCTCTGTGGGGGATAGGAAATTACCATTATTATTCTCCCAACATAGCACTCGCTAGCACTGTTGTTTTTGATGGCCTTTCTTAGTCGCCATGATAGATTTAGCATAGAGGGGGGCTTTGGTGCATAGTTGGTATGTCTGCATGTGTGTGGACTGCACTCCTCTATTAAAACAGCCATATACCCGCTAAAGAGATACCATAACCTATGAAACAGACTGTTCAAAACACTCACACACCTACAGTTACATAAAGCCGTAATGACATTGGTCAATAGAGAAAAGCATATGTCTAATTTCCTCAGTTTAAGCCAAGAGTCATTTGTTTCATTCTGGGTGAAACGGCTGTCAAAGTTATTGACAATGCAGTTATTATTTATGAATCGAGAGTCTCAGTTGAATGTAGTAGATATAACACACAGATAGAAAAAGGTTCAGTTGTGCAGCGTTTTTCAACATTGATGTTTCATACCAGATAAACTGGGGTCATTTATCTCTATTGATTTTCTGTTACCTGTTAGACTTCAGCCAGTCATGCCTGCTGCCTGTTAAACGGTGAAGGTTGTCACAGCTGGAATGACGAATGATCTGCAATATATGTACATTTGTAAATGGAAAGCGATTATTTAAGTATTTTAATTCCAGACTTATAATTGAATAGGAGGATGAGTCAGTTGGTCTTAAGTAGCTGCTTACTTGTTTCTTGTAAATGGTATATTAGAGCATTTTTAATTCATTTTGAATTTTAAATTGATTAAAAAAAACAAAAAAAACACTGATACTGTCTGTTAAAAAATATTATTTCAATCCTTCCTGCAGTCCAGAATTGTGTTTTTAAGTGGAATTGCATATTTTGTTACCTCCTAAAGTCCTAGGACCAGGGAACTGTGACATTTTTGAGAGCTCACACAGTCCTTGCTGTATTGAAACCATTTGCCTTACTCTTTTTTTACTCCATTCCGAAGTCGGACTCGACTGCAGTCTTCTTCTTTTAATGGCATTTCTTTTTTTGTCCACCTGACATGGCAGATAAGAAAAGACACCATTGAGGAAGCCCAGTACTCTGATTTGCAGAAAGTTCGTATTGGAAGTGATCACCGTAGCCCTGGGTTATAACGGTTGCCTTTCAACCATGGATAAAGGGAAGCTGCACGCTGCTAAGTCTAGCTGAATACATTTGTCATGTTTCTATGTAGTTATGCTGCTGAGCTCCACTGTGACAGTTCAAACTGTAGTGGGTGGGTATGTTTGTGTATCCAAAGTAATTCAGAGGCTCCAATCCCAGCGGAGAAGCTTCCTTTTTGTTGAATAGTATTGTTTGCACCTCTCCAGTGACCCTTTCTGTCGGTCAGTTTGCTCTGACAGGCCTATCGCGCCGCACTCTGGAGAGACAGGTGGGGGAAGGCTAATACATGGTGCTCAATTTGGAGGAAGGGGCAGGTACAAATGAAATTGGTCTTTGGAAACCCTCCCTTCTGCACACTCTACTGACTTTACCTTGGCAGCCAAATTTAAACAGAAGTACCCTCCAACAGCATTTTGTTTCAAATGTATCTCTTTTCTCAAACAGCCTCTTCTTTTCTGTTCTCATTAACGGTAGAAACATCTGGTGCTATAACACTGAAAAACACATCACTTTCAAATGAAACGGGATTGTTTCACATACTGTAACACTATGTTCATACACACAGATGCATTCAAGGCACAACAAATACAAAAAAGCTGTCGTATACACAAGCACACATACAAACACCAGAGAGCATTTGTTATTCAGCAGCAGCCTGCGGTGATTGACTGGTCTATTTGTCTCTGCGTAGCGTATAAGTGGGCCACTTGGTATTCTGCCTTATTCATCTGGAACCAACTCAGACAGAGATGCTGTGTAAGTGCGTGCAGTACGAGGGCTTTGTTTCTCTCTCGCTCTCTCTGTCTCTGTTTATGTGAGTGAGAGAGCGACCAAGAGAGAACAAGGTGGAGAGGGACGGAGCGGGAGATGCTGGGAGGAAAGGGCTGTGCCTGTGCAGTTCTTTGTTTCACTGCATGCATTTGCTGGGCGTTAGTGAAACATGTGCGTGTATACAATGAATCCAGCTGCCTGTGCATAGTGCTGTCAGGCATACTAATTGAGTGCAGAGTGCCAGTGCGTTTGCAGCACTGCTGATTTCAATCTGCAACCTCTCACAATCCCCCGTCTCTTTCTTTTTTCTCTACTACTTTCTCCACGCCCACTCACAAATGAAAGCATCAACTAGTCATCAGTAACAGTTGGCCTACTATCATGCATGTAAAAACATTCTACTGCACCCTCAGCTCAAGATATAATAGGTATAAATTTGTGCAAAATCAGACATTGCTTCATACTAGGGGTGGAGCAGTTCATGTATTCCTCCTGATCCGTCACTGTACAGATGTCATGGTTCAATGCATGCAGTCTTATGAAAAGCACATCTTACTCATTCAGTCCCACTATGGCAAGAGTATGGAGGATGGAGGAAGCTCTTTGCCAAGGGTCAATTGAAATTCTATGGCATGGTCAACAAAAGTAGAAGAAGAAAAAGAAGAAGAAGACACAACAAAACAGATGAAGAATAAGACACAATGACTGACTATAGGTCCGACACCCTCTATCTTGCAGTACTATCTGTTAAAAATAAATTAAAACAAGCCTAGCCATATGCAGCTGGGTTTTTTCTTGTTTTTTTTCCCGTCATACCATGCCGTACCAAACCATTACCCTAAAACCGAGGTATGTATTGTCCTGTGACTTCTGAGCACTGTTACACCCCAACTTTAGACCTTTATTTCGAGACTTTTATTGGATCCCAAGGTACACTTTTGTTACCTTTTAATATAACTGTGAAAATTAGCTTTCCAGTAGAAAATGACCTGTTTGTTAGGGTGCATTTCCTGTAGCTCTTTGTTGCTTGAGTTTATTTATGCCATGTGGGAACGATAAAACTAAGCTAATTGATTTCAAACAATTCTCAAGGACTAAGTGCAGCTCACTAAGTGTTGTACTCCTTGCTTTTGCTAGCCTACTGTTAATTCTTGAGAAGCTTGATAGGTTTGAGCAGGCTTTGGTCACGCGTAGCCCCCCCTTGCTATCTCTTTCTCACCAAACTTTAATGAAACTTGATTACTGAAATGCATTCTCTGTCATCCTCTCCAGCGACTCCACAGGTGATCATTTGCTTTGTACATCACTTGAATTGTAGAAAAAGAAAGAAAAAGATGGCTACCGGCCTTGAGGGTGAAATAGCCTCATGATTCAAGCCTCATTGTGTGTAATACACTCGGTTTAGGCATAACATTGATTTTGAGGCTACTTGTTGTGATGAAGGTCACACTGGCTTCAACATGGACTCGGTGTTCAACGCAGCGTGGATCAGGACAGACTTAAGGGGAGGCTTTAGCCCTCTCAGATTCTCATCACCAGCTGAAATCACTCAGCCCAAACTCAGGAGGAATGAGTAAGCAGAGCTGCAAACCTCTCAGAGCGAAGAAAAATCTCCTCTCAAACCCCCTGATCCAATAAGGGAAATCAACTGTTTTCAACCAAGAAGCCGTCTGGGAGAAAGTCAAGCACACTCGCGCATAAAAGCCAATTCATGGAAGGTGAGGTCTGACTAGCTTTTTTGGCTCACATTCTTTATAACTCCATTCTCATTTTTGTTGATTGTTGTTATTCACTCCTCCTACCTCTTCTGCAGCTCCCATCTCCTCCCTTACTGTTTGCAAGCTGGCCCCAAAGAGCTGCTGTCCAGACCTAGCAATTAAACGCTACCTCATTAGGCCAGGAACGCAGTGTGAATCCTGAATAATTACTTGGCTTGCTTTTTCCATGCCAACAAATGCACACACACGAGAACTCTCTCTGCTTGTCAGTTGTGGGCTGCTCCAAAAATGAGACGGCGAGCGACCGGGGAGGTTGCAGCTATCTTCAAATTTCCAGACACTCTGAGTGAAAGCATGGGCAGAGAATTGAGAGGACTGACAGAAAGCAGTGGAAAGAAGAGAGTGCAAGTGAGGAATGAAATAGTGTTTGGGCATGCAAAGGCAATTTTGACTCTCCCAAAAGAGGGCAGCGCTAAACCCATTGGACTTTAGAAGTCACCATGTCAAGAGCTTGAAGGGGATTGGTTGGGGGTGGATGGCCATATTCTGTGACCTGTGGTGCTGAGGGTGGTAGGTGAAAGTAATAGTTTGGCTTAACATATGGTTTAAGTGAAAGCAGTGCTTTTCACTGGCATTAATTTACATTTTCAATGTGCTGAAGATGGCAAGGTGAGGATATCTCACCAACATTATCTGTTTATCTTTGAGTCCAGGCACACACTCATGTTTTTTAAAGCCTCATTTGCTAAAGTTCTGTAACTGCAGTTTTCATTAAACATCCTGTTTCTCTTCTCTCTTCCGAAGAGTTTCTATTTATGTATGTGCTTGCTAGCTTTGGCAGGTAAACCAAAAGTCTGCTCATTTCTTTGGGTAAAAATACCAAAAAAACTTTTGATCGTGATGAGTTTTTATGCTGTGTGGAACCGGTGCAGATTTTTCACTCTTTGCTTGATTTTAATTAAAGACCACATGAGCTTTTTAAACCACAATATGCATTAAAGGACAATTAATGGGGCTTTGTAATTGCTTCGAGACCATTCCAGCCACTTGCAAACATTATCAAAAGCCTTTCACTGTAAGCTGGAATGAGAACAAGAGAGATGTGTGCATGCATGTGTGTGGACCTGGGAAAGAGAATCAAAATATAGAAAAGGATGAAAACCAGGGGAAAGCAATTATTTCTCATGGGCACTCTGTTCACATATTTCGTATTAGTCAATTCCTTTGTTGATGCTTTGTAAATAGCAGCGTCGCTCATCTGACTAGTGTCAATATTCTGTACCTGATTGAATTCAGTGGTGCAAATGCACTCGCAAATACCAAACACACCGTCTCCAATCAGCCTGACATTAACATGACTGGAAGAGACATACCTTATGTGCGACATGCCAGTGTGTGCATTTTGATCTTGTTACAGGCAGTTGCTAAAAGGCTTTCCACAGACTAATTTATTATCCATTTCCAGTCATTATTCTGGCATGTCCTGACTCACTGTCAAAAGGGATGTACATGTTCATCTATTAAGAGTTTTACTGTTTTTCTCAAACTATCCATTGTCCTCAACATTACTTACATGAAAATGCTGAATTTTTCACATTGTAGCCATTTCGTTGTTGTAGGATATGTAATGACCCATTTGTATTTGACAATTAAAATATGTGCAATATGTCGGATTGTACCTTAAGAATCACTACGCAGTTCTCACAGTAAACCCTTTTCCCATCCCCCTTTTCCTTGTTACCATAGTACCTTCAAGTGTGAGACACGAGAAGAGGTTCATCTGTAGATGAAGGTATCCTCTTAGTTATTATGAATGACAGCTACAACACAAGCAGAAGCAGAGTTTATCATTGGTAGTGCTGACCCCCTGAAATAATATCCGGTACTTTAGGGATGACTGCACTCCCAGAATACATAAAAGTTTGGACAGTACTATCTACACATAAGATTTGGTCTGAGGAAATACTGCTATGTCAGACACACACACTCTCTCTCTCACTCTCTCTCGCTCTCTCTCTCTCTCTTTCTCTCTCTCTCTCTCTCTCATCCTCCTCCACACACACGTGTGCAAACACACACATACAAACACACAAGAAACTGCAGAGAATGTCAATGTTTCCTGAGGGCATCAGCACGGAGAGAGACCTTTACTCAAGTTGACATGGTAGATCATCAGGCCTGATGCGTACACACATGCACACGGACGCACACGAACACGCACGCATGCAAACACACATCTTCCTTGTATTTATCCCTGTGGGGGTTGAGCTGTCGATAAGTTGAGCTGACAGCCTCCTCTTCACCTTGTCTTCCCTCTCCATCCTGTCCTCTTCCTCAACTTCTATACCTCCCTGCACTCTATTCCCTGTATAACTCTTTTTACTCTCTCTCCCACTGCTGCTCCCTGTGGGCCAATAGGGAATCCCATGTTACTGGTAACAGGGCTTAAATATTCAAGCCATGAGAAATTTAAACATTAGAACTATGATGTGAAATTAATCATGGTCTTTCAAGTATATTCAAGCAACACTTTCAATGAGTATTCAAGAAAGGGCAACACGTGTGCAGCAACCCTCCTTCTCCTAAAACACCTTAGACTTTATTCATATTTGACATATTTGAAATAGCCTGTCATAGACATAGCGCCATGACAAAAGTCAGATTAGATCAGAGATACGGATGAATGAATCGATCATTTCTATATGGATAATTCAGGGCCCCTCTGTTTTATATGCCTAATTGTATGCACCATCCCCACATTGTTAGAGATGAGGATGATGATGATCAGTGATCAACCCATGATCATTTCTGGAAAACTATCATGGATTGAGGTGCTTGTTGAAAGATATTTTGTGCACTTGCAACCCATGAACTCTTGTGTCCTTGAGCGAGAATCCTCTTTTTGCACATTTTCCGGAAATAACAATTGATTTTGTGTTAGCTAGAAGCTTGTTGTGAAAACATGCACTTCATCTGAAGCCAATATTTAACTCCTCTGACATTTTCTTTAAAAAAGGGAAATGGAAAATCAATGGCTTGAATGATTGCGGTTATGGAGTGCTAGCAATACTTTTCATGTACTCTGGTATACTTTAGCCTGACTGAAACCTGTCTTTCAAAGAGAACCACATAATAGCATGTGAACTGGACATGGTTGGGACATATACTGTAATATGATGCAATGTTTCATTAAAAGCAGCACATTTTCTGTGGCAAATCCCAACTGAAATAATTTCCATTGGAATGACATGTCTACTCCATGTCAAATGCCCATTTTGTCTTGTTTAAGTGGTAATAATGTGTTCTGAGTTCACCTCCATGTCAATTGTTTTGTCAATGTGAATGTAAGAAGTGTATGTACGGTGTATGTCTGTGCTGACAGTCATTGATCAGGAGCATTAGTGTAGTACAAACTGACTCCCTCCCCTACACAACTGTTGTATTTTGTACTGTGTTGGATTAAAACTATGCTCACACACCCTCTTCTCTGTCCTTAGACCATAATGGAATTCTCCAAGCAGAAACACAGTGACCATTTTAAAGTGGACCTGAATCTGGTGGCTAGTGAGGTGATAAATAATGGCAGCCAAAGTGGGTGATAAATCAGGAATATCCCTTACTCCCCTTCCCTGAAGAATTAATATACACAGAGGTATATTTCACTGCATACTGTACATTCAAGCTGTGACATTTTAATACAGTTTTTTTTTTTTGCCTATTGCTTATCCCAAACCCTGAGGAGACACCTCAAGCACCGCAATCAATGTTAGTTCCATATTATATTATATATTATCACATATATTTACATTGTGAATTAAGGTATGTCCAGATAAAGATTGTATTGATATTTTTTCTCTCAAGTCTTTTATTTATTACTTTGACAGAGTTGCATTATAAAACCTGACCTTCAGTTCATGTGCTCCACTGTTGGCTTTTGATTGGGACCTTTTGACTCACAGTTTTTGGCAAAATGAATATATGTGGAAGTGCCTGTGTGTCCCTGCGTGGGTTTGATGCAATAACTATATTGGGATGTGTTTTGCTGAGAGTTTCTCAACGCTGTCGCTTCATTTCAATGTCTTTGATTTCTGCACTTCGGCGGATAGCAGGGGGATGGGCCTGGCACAGATGAGAGCCACTGTGATAGAGAGAGCATAAGCAAAGGCAAAGAGAGAGAGAGCGAGAGAGAGAGAGAGAGAGAGAGAGAGAGAGCGATAGAATCCACTCTTTTCAACCTCTCCCCCACCCCTTCCATAGCTGTCGAGGGAAAGTTTGACTTCCACAGTTGGAATGCATAAACAAGTCAGCCTTCTCTTTTCCTTTTAAAACAACTCCCATCACTATCTGACACAAGTGACAGTTTGTATTTTTTTCATTTAATTTATATATTATTGAAGTTCAGTTGCATATAGACAGTGACAAACTTTGTAAGGCAACATTAATAACATTCGACTGTATGTGAAGCTTTCTTAAGGAAGCTAGATCAAAAATGTGCCCATGCAGCACCCCGACAGCTGCCTCGTATCCCACATAGATCAACGTCTTCATTTTCCCCTGACTGTGTCTGGCATTGTCTTCCCAGTCCTGTTTTTGCCATAAGAGAGGCTATAAAAGTACAAATCTTTTTTTCTTCTTTTTTTTTTCTTTTTTTTGTCATGTCCACAATTATCCAGAGCATAAACCTGCATCAATGTATACGCTTCAAAAGTAATTGCCCAGTCACTGAAATACTGAAATGTGTAATTCCATACAGTCAATGGATCCATCAATTAAAAAAGAAAAGAATGACTGAATAGATATCACATATTACAGATTAAATACATATACACATAATGGACCCAAAGCTGGCGTAATGTGCGGTTTTAAATAGAACAGTGAAAAATAATGGTGTCCACCTTCAGATTGGATACTGGATTTGCATCCCATCTACTATCAAAACTGTGTCAGGCATGCTGGTTGAATCATGTCTGTTGAAAATAAAAATCCATTAAACTAACCTGCTGGTTGGACATAATGAGCTTTGAAATGAGAGTTGACTATCCTGAATGAGTTTTAAACTTAATGTAACTGCCACTGTGTATAACATTTGCATGCATTCATGCATGGTTTCCCATTGAGACAGGATGTGTATTGTCGGTTCAGTCCTCCTGCCCACAAGTCCCCACCTGAACACTTATGTCTTTAAAATGGTTTCTATAAAGCATCCTCAGCAACTAAAGAAATCCAAGAGCAGCACTGATGTTCACTGGGTTTTGCACATGTCATAAACATGTGTGGCTTTGCTGTTCTGTCCTTCCCCATTCTTCCTTCCTTTCTTGTTGCCATGACTTCCAAGCTTTTGGGTCCTTGTAGCTCTATCTTTATATTTGCTACCAGCTTAGTGCTGGCCATAAGGAGATGCAGTCTAAAATGCATATGCTCCAAAACATCTTGGAGACAATCCAAGTAGGCATGACATACAAAAGAACTGCAGCTATCATACCTCAAGTTTGCCTACTTTCCATGTTTATTCTTGTTCAGAATGTTGTTTTTTTATTTGTTTCTTTGATTGTCTGTATTTCCTGCCCATGTTTTTGTCAGAGTCCCTTTTTCCACCACAGGCAGTGTAGACACACAAACACACATACACACAGAGACGCATAAGTCTAACCCACAGTGCATCTGAAGAGGGCCAGGGATCGATTGAGGCCAGGCATATGAGCATAACAAACTAGACAAGTGTCCTTGAGCAGAGCAGAAACCACATTAATAACCTGTAGTGACGCAGCCCACTTCTCTCTGAATCCCGCCATTCTGACTATCTGAAGTAATATTGATAATACATACGTTCCTTTTCCTGCACTCATCGGAGGATCAAGATGAATTAATTGTGTTTGTGATATTTAGGAAGATGCAGCTGGAGCATTCGACCTGTCTCCATCCATTATCTTGTTTCTGAATACCCAGCTCTGCGTTCTCTCTGCTTGACAGATCACTCAATACAGATGTACCTATCTTTTGTTTTCCAACTGCGTTTTCTTGCCTGACCGGCTAGAAGTAAGCCAAAACCTCTTCCCCACTCCCTTGTCTCCTACCTGGTGTTTGGCACTTCCTGTATTATTCATGGCAAGGCTGTTCTCTGTAAATAGAGTAGCTTAGGCCACCCAGTGAGCTGGCGTGTATTGGAGGCGATCACAGGCAGGCCTGACAAAACGCTCCAGCAGTAAGAGCTTTTAAAAGCAGAGGTGGGAGGGAAATTAGCGGAAGAATGACACAGTGCAACAAAATGCTGTATCAACATTAAGGCTACACCCCCCACCACATGCACACTCAAACACACACAACCATGAGACTCAGCCAACTCTGGCTCTACAAACAAGACCGGGAAGCTAATTTTTCCCCTTACCCCTTCAAATGGTAGAAAAGGTGCTTACAACAGCAAGGCTGTTGAATGATTTATTTAGGTTGCGCCTTCCCTTGTGTGCTTGGTTGTCCTAATGCATTCCATTCACTTATCAACTTATCAGTGTTTTAAATTTCAGGTGAGTTGTTAGAATGTTTTATTTATTTATTTATTTATTTATTTTTTCTGTTCTGAGGATAGTAAGGAACAAAGGAAAAAAGTTGTTTATTCTTAGTGAGGAACAAATACTTGATTGGACTTCTTTTTAGGTCATTCACCACATAATACTTTTCCTTTGTACCTAGCCATCTAGAGATTTCAGCCAAGTTTTTACCATCTGTCAACTAAGCTATTTTGTAGTTTTGTAATATTCCAATTGCTTTTTAATTAACACAAAACTGCTAATATAAGCTCATTATTTTACATACAGTAGATCTCTACTGTGAAGCGGGACGATGTTTTTACAGTACGCCCTCAGCATCAGTGTTTCTTCCATCATTGCTGTTGCTGATGTCGCCACAGGACTCTGTTCCCTCAAAACAGAGCGATGCATGCCCCTCTCTGACCTGGAATGCCATTGAATGAGGTCGCCCTTCACCTTCCTCTAAATGAGCAGGGTTGAGAATAGCCATCCAGCTACCTTGAGGGGAAATGAATTGAAAATCACATGCAGTTCTGGGATTAGCCTGAGGGCCGTTTAAATTTCATTGAAATGCCGTGAAAGAAGAGAGAGACAAGTTTAAATTGTTCTTTCTCTCTCTCTCTCTCTCTCTCTCTCTCTCTCTCACATCTATTACATCCCCCTCTTCCCCAACCCACACACACACCACGACTCCCCTAGGTTCCTGCAGTTAAATATAGCTGTCCTAATTCCTACTGTCACCTCTGCACGCATTTGCTTTGTCTTCCTCCCCTCTCATCATCAATTTCGCATTGTCACAAACATTACACTACCTGTGAAACAGGTGTTGTGTATGTGCAAGTTACTTTGCCTTATTAGTTAAGGACCTGGGTTGCTGCATATGAACTTCTCACTTTCAGCCTTTCTAGTGTATCATAGATAATGCACTATATGTAAAGATGCATGAGCATCATTTTAATAAAACAATTAAGTTTTAAGCCATTTAGGTTTACTTTTAGATTTACTCTTGCCCATCATACTGGAAAGTAATGGCTGGCATTTCCACCCCTCTGCGCTTAGTAACACTTGCAATTGCTTGGAGAACATTAGAGTTTTATTTTTCTGCGTGTTCTTTATGGAAAATCATAAAAGACTGTTGTTACTCAATAAGAAGTATCCCTCTGCTTTCCCTCAATGATTTTCTGTTTTATGGTGGGCTTGACTTTCCAATAGATGTTTTACAGACTTCTAAATTGGCCTATCTTCGCTCCTTGCCACAGATGGAGCATGCATGAGTAGTCTGCATACAGGCATTAAAGTGTGTTTCGATCTAAAAGCCCATCAGTGTGACTCTCCCCAGTGTGCAAATATGCATAGAAGATCATGTCCAAACCCTGTCATTGCACACACACACACACCCGCACAAACACACACTAACACACACACACGCAGAGTCTAATAAATATTGCCCCCCTATTTTGTGTCATTCCACTCCCAGGAGAGAGGCCGGTATCGACAGGCAGCACAGCTTTGCTTGATCAATAGTTTCTTTCTCCACCCCTCTCGTTCTGTCTCAGTCTCTCGCTCCCCACACATCTCGCACATATCTCAGCTGCCTGTTCTGCCTCTGATCTTCTAGCTGAATTACTTATCATCCTGAAGCACCTAGCCAGAAACCACAAGCGCTCTGATCAATCTCATTTGGGTTCATTCTAGATCAATTACCCAGTATCCCGCATGTTGGAAGATGGCGAGAAGGCAGGCGAGTGGGGTCTTCTGCATTTGATTGTATATCACATACATTTTCAATGGCAAAGTGCCCAGTGCCTCATTCCTGATTTGCACAGCCAGCCACCGTCAGCAGCAGTATAATGTGCTGCTGGGAAAAGGCCAAAGGGTCACATGAAACCATTTAAGTCCAGCTAGATTGAATATAGCTGCAGTGATCTGTTGCTTGCACTCTTATGAATAGTGTATTAAACTGGAAGCCTTTTAGTTACACACACGGACACACACACACACACTTGGGGATTAGCTGGCTCTCCTTAGTTCATACATATTCAAAAATAATGTTTTTGTCTTATCTTATGCTTCATAATGCCCCCAGTATTGAAATGCCTTGATTCAGTAAAATCCATCATAGCAGCTGAATCGAATATTTTTTTTTACAGTCATCCGTAATGATTATATAATTGCTGCTTCTGCTGCTGGAATTGCAAATGCTAAAAATTATTTTATAGTGGTCATGAGAATATCAGTGAAGTCTGCTTCAAAATTAACTCTAGTGGTTGATCATTAATTTAGTGAAAAAACAGGTTAGCTTTGTATTTGCCAAGTGTGTATCTGTGTAACTGTGACTCATCAGATTTATTGGCTTTCTATCGACAGCCAGCTTGTTTTGATCATCACTACAATAAATAGATAGTTAAAGAAGATTACATTGGTCCTGTCAGGGATGGACACAAGTTATTGGCCAATATGTGACTTTTAATTTAAGGCCAACAGTGGCATAACAATTTAGTGGTCCAATTTTGAATATAGCACATTCATACAGAGGGATGAGGAAGAGAGGTGGAGAAACAAGGATGTAGAGGAAGAAGTACAGGCCTGCAGGTGCCCCCTGAGGGCCGAGCCACAGCTTTGTCTAAATACACGGCAGTGCACAGCAGAGAGGAGTCGCAAGCTTTGAAGCAAGAAATCTGGTCATTTCGGAGCTAAAACAGCAGGAATGCCATCTCATCTCCTCCTTTTTTTTTACCCTTTGAAGTCACAGCACGTTGGGAATTGTCTGAATCCGTTTAAAAATTGTTAGTTGTGTGATTTGCGAGTTAGACTGTATTTGAATTAGCTTAGAATCAAGATCCACAGGCAGGACAGCCTTATGACTCTGCCTGTGTATGTTTTTTGGAGATAATTCCTAATATGCGGTATAGTGGATGAAAGAAAGGGAGGCAGAAAGTAAAAGCAGAAGAGATTAAACCGAAAGAACAGACGAAAGCTGCATCTCTATGTATAGTTTCAGTATCTCACACCCCACCCACACTCATCATTGGTGGCATTTGAGGCTGTCAAGGACCGAAAAAAGGGAGGAAAAAAAATCTAACTTTTTGATGCCTGGCCTAGCTGCAGTGATAAAATATTGAAGCAGTTTTCAGCTCACAGTGCAGTCACCGCTCTTCAGATATTCTGCTTCAAGATAAAAGGCTGACCCCCCCCACACACACTGCTGCTATACTTCACCTCACCTCTTCTCATCAATTACTCTCCCTTTGTCTTACTTGTTCTCTCTGTCTCTTGCTCACCTTGTCTCATAGTTGATCTTGTCCTAGCACACATATTTTCTTGTATGTCCCTGTATGTGAGAATGAGTGACAGAGACTATGTATGATTGGATGAATACCACCGTAATGAGCAATCGCAGTACTGCTGGAATTCAAACGGATGATTTGTCTCGTGCAAGCTGGTTTGCAAGTGCGTGCATGTGTTCATTTTGTGACCCAGTTCACCCTGAGTGTTTAAGTGCATCTTGGCAGATCTGAGCACTCATGTGGTTAGCTTTCAGTAAACGTGTGGTTCCATTCCAAAAACTTAACGGACACACCAAACCACACTCTGAGCTGGTTTACTTAATGTGATTAAAATGTGGCTCTGACCACATTCAAGTGTCACCTAGTCAGCTGTGGTTAAAGCGTGACAAGCCTTGCACAAACAGTCGGATATCGTTATCTAGCCTACCCCAAGCGATTTTGTGTTTTAATTAAGGATTTGGGATATAAAGCTTCTCGGAGGCATGCTCTTCACTCTGTATGTGCTGGCAATTAAACATGTGGGCATCCTTTTGGGTAATAACAAGATGCAGTGTCCTGGAAATGATGACTGTTCAGCGGTGGTTGCTCCAGAGATGTATGTCTGTTCAGATACATAATAGGCGAGAATATGACTTAGAATAAAACGTTTGATAGAGAAGACGATTTCGGACTATGTTGTGAATGTGTTAATCTGTGAGCAAGGCTGTGTGACATTCCTGCAATTACTATGTATGTGAACGAGTTGCCATATCCCACCACTGGAACCAGCATTCCCGATTCCCCTCATATCCGTTCATGTCTATACCTCTCTTTCTCAACTCCTAATCTCTCTGGCTATCCATCTCTCTCTACCCTCCTCTTCCATATGGAAGTGATTCATCACAGCAGTGAAAGTGTGAACACAGGGAGATGAGCCAGTGAGTAGCGTACGGTCACTACAGATGAACAAAAAGGCAGACAAAAGAGGGGGGTAGAGGATGGTTGGAGATAGGGTTATTTCATTTCCTAGTATTTTTGCAGTTCGTGTGATGTGTTAGGACAGCTGGTATAGACAGGTCTTGCCTTGTGTTTTACTTGTTTCCATTGCCAGAATTAAATAAGAAAACAAGAAAAGAAAACACAGCAATGTGTGCTGAATAGGACATTTTCCAGTTGAGCTTTTAGATCAGATTTCAATGTGTGTAAATTGAACCCCCCATATACGTATATATTATCTGCTGTTAAAAGGTTTGCTACAAGCTTGATGTCTACCATTCTCATTGGTTTCTAGCTTTTATCTCTGTTGGCAAGCAGCCACTATCTCCCTCACCCCTCATCAGATATTTGGAGGCAGGGAAATGTTACAGCAAGCTCATGGCTACTATTAAAGGCATTACAGCAACAAGAAAAGATATCATGCTTACTTTGATCAATTTGATTGATTTCTTGTAATTTGCTACAGCAGTTGTTTGTTTTTTTACCCTATTTTTAAATAAAAGAAAACAATTGTTAATTGCTTTAAGAAATGTATATACATGTATGTATGAAAGGGGACAGGGAGTATGGTTTCTTTATGGCTTTTAGAAACAATTTAAAAAGAGAAGAGATCACAAATTACATGATTGGAGGTGAGAGAAACAGACTGGGAGATATGTGGCAAAAGAATGAAAGAGTGGTAGAAGAGGTAGGAGAGATCCATACTGTAGACGGAGATCGTTTTTCCGCTTCCTGTCATCTCCAGGGAATTAACACATTTCTACAAACATCCATCATTATCAGAGTATTTATAGATAACAAGCAACTTATCTAACATTTTTCTAATGCATCTCCCTGATTTTCTTCTCACTTTTCCCATCTTCCATAACACCATAGCTCCTTCCTCTATCCTTCCTTTAATCTTACTCCTCACTGCTTTTACAGTCTTGCTCCTTCCTTCTTGCCATCTCTCCTGTGGCCCTCCTCCTTCCCCTTCTATGACTCATTTCCACCTTAACACATTCCTCCTACATTTCCTCCCTCAATCCCTCGCTTTCCTTCCCCTAATGTCAATGTCGTTTCCACCCTTCTTTCTCTCCTTATGTCCTTTTTCCCATGCCTCCTCTCAATTTTTTTCTGTCCTCATCATATTCTATTTCTTCCCCTTTACACACAGTTTCTACACTTTTCCTCCTTCCCCCCTTTTCACTGTCCTTTCTAATCCCCGAGCCCCACTTTCCCTTGCCTCTCCTTCTTGTCCTACATCTTGCCCCTTCTCTGTCCTTACATGTATATCGTAACAGTCGTAACCTTTCAGGCAGAGTTCCTCCCTTTCTCCCTTCACTCTTTCCAATTAAACTATGCGCCACAGCTGGGACCCCAGGGGGCCAGAAAGGCCTTGTCCAATTGTCTGTACCAAAAAAGGGAGTATTGGCAAAGAGGGACAGGGATGCAGAAAAGAGGGAGATAAAAAGGACATTTGTGCACTATGTTATTGAGTATTGGTGGTTAGATCTAAGTGTCTGCCTGCCTGCCTGCCTGCCTGCCTGTCTGCCTTCCTGCCTGCACACAGAAACAAAGTTAAAAGTAACTGTGTTGTGGAAAGTTAAAAGTCGGTGTTGGAAATAAACGAGAGAAGGGAGCAGGTGATTTGAGTTTAAGATGCAATCTGTAAGCTCCGAGCTCTGAGAAATCACTTAGGCTTTGAACCCTGTCTTTACCCTAGTTTCATTCATAAGCAGGTGTCTGTCTCTGTGTGTCTGTGTTGAGAGCCACCGAGGATTTCAGACAGAACAGTGAAGAAGGAAGGAGAGAGCGATAAGTGCTGATCTCTGTGTGGAGGGCAACTGAAGGGAGCCGGTGACTCTAGTGGATTTCACTACACTGTCCTCATCTTCATATTCCTTCTTCTTACTTTACATCTGGTAATCAAAGATCTGCCTCCAACTTTTGTCTGTATTTCGTCTTTTTCTGCATGCCTTATGGCTACTTGTCACCTTTTCAAGAACTAAGATAAGTTGTCTTGCTTTTAACTTGACATCAATACAGTGTTGAGATTGTGTAATTGGTTTTTAAAAAAGGACTCATTTGAAGACACAGACATTCTGTTGTGGCATTTGGTCAGAAGGGAACAAAGCAGCGAATGCTTATTGAAATTGCTTTGAATTGATTTCCTCCAAAGAACATGGCTCATTGGCTTTCCTTCTTGACATATAATGCTCTCTCTTCCACTCTCATTCCTGCTAAAACTTCTTCTTCTAAAACTCTCTCCTAATAAGTAAAGTTTTGGATGATAATTACATTGATACATTATTAGCATCCAGCAACTTATTATGATTCAGCGTTTGAGAAAGTGGCAGTTTTGAGTAGGTACACTGATATCAAACAAAGCAAATGACGTTTGATTTCAGAATGATGAGGTTTGAATGAAAATAATCTAAATGTTAAGCAGGCAATCAAAAATGTGTACATACTTTATTTTTTAAAAGACTAAAAGGTAGGAAATAGTTTATTTATGGTAAATCTCCCTGTCTGTAAATTATTAAGTTGAATTTTCAACTCATCAGATTGAGCAGAAGTTCGCCTGTGCCCCTTCTTAATGGAGTTCATCTTTTCACCTTAGTGAAAGTATCACTGACCCTCTGACACCCACAACTCGATTCCCACCAAAAATCATTCTATTCTATTCTATTCTACTCACTGTTTTGAAAATTGGCCTCTCTTTGTACCACATTTTACTATTTTACAGCTGAAATTTCATAATAGTTCCAAGGAGGCTTTATTTGTGCATGACAATCAGCCCTAGAGGCAATTAAGTGGCAGCAGGATGCCAAGGCTTGCACGGCAAACAGGTAGTAAATTATTAATAATAGGCCTAAATGAGATTGTTAGTCACTGGCTGGGAAGCAGAGGTCCGTGTATGTGTGCTGGCTCGCTTTTGTGCATTCAGTCACCGTGGGGATAATTATTTAAAGGCAACGAAATTAGAGAAACAAAGAGAAAATGGCTGCAGAAATAGAGAGGGATGACTGTGTAGGGATGGAAATTGGGATGTAGACAGCGTGTGTAGAGGATGAATTGCATAATTAAAAAAGTAGCCAGTGCATATTGATTGCACAGATCCTGGGATAGAATTGTGGAGGAATGTTCTGGGAGTGCAGCTGTCCCCAGGCCAGTGTGAGATATAGCAAGGGCAGGGGGCAGGGATAATGAGCTCCCA
The DNA here is from genome assembly GCF_040436345.1 of Pagrus major. Taxonomy (NCBI): domain Eukaryota; kingdom Metazoa; phylum Chordata; class Actinopteri; order Spariformes; family Sparidae; genus Pagrus; species Pagrus major. The sequence goes on along the minus strand of NC_133224.1, from coordinate 17,894,392 downwards.
CAAATGGAAACTGCCGCTCATTTAATACCCAGTTATCTGTCTCATTTTGATGTAGACGTGCAAGAGCATGAAGACACATAAATCTGTGCATTAAGCCCCCAGAAATGCAAACGAAGAAATTGACATGCCGCAACGCAGACAAACTGCAGATACACACACAAACACTCGCAAACATGATCAGTATTCTCATCCTACAAAAGGCACGAAACCCCACATGCACAGATATGCACACATAGACATTTAATTTGTAGATCCTGCTTTCCGTGAAAAAATGTTGGCATGCTGTCCCTTTATTTTCTGTCTCTCCCATTTTTGGTACCACAGGCTGTTAAGGAAGCCAAAAACAGCGTGTGTGCCGCAGGGAGGGAAAGTGAAAGTAAAAAGAGGGAGAAAGAGATAGCGGTCTTATTCAGCAGAGTCAATTCGGCTTCTGGTCCCCTCTTGGTGTGTTCAAAGTGTGTTTGTTGACCCATAGACCTACAGTAAGACCATCTGCCCATGAGTTTAGATTTGCCATGCAGGCGATTGTAAGCAAGTGGATGTAGCACAAGAGAGGAGAGGAGAGATGTGAGAGAGCTAAGGATCAGCAGAGAGAAAAATGGAAAAAAAAATGTCATGAAAACGTTTAATTCCGTGGCTCTGTCGTTCAACTGCTACACCAACAAAGTGAGTCAATATCAACACTAATCTGTTACTATTAAATAAGAGATTTAGCCGTTAAAAGTGGTTTCATTTCAATAAGGTTTCATTATGTCCTTCTCTAAATAATGAGGTCAAGTCAACAGTCAAGGCAGTTATCAATTGAGGTAAATGAATATATCTTGGAAAAAGACTTCTCATGTTGAAAAAAATATGTATTCCTATGACTAAGCACTCAAGCATTATACCTTAGTACATGTTTTAGGTTCTAAAAACCTTTTCTAAGGGTTAAGAGAAAAAATCTTGTGAAACAGTTCATTGCTTCAGCTCCTCGAATGTGAGGATTTGCTGCTTTATCTTAAAATTATTTCAATATGTAAATTTGTATTTGCCCAAACACTAATTAAAGATAATGTATATAATCACATCCTACACAAAATAGCTAAAAGAGTTCTCCATCAAATGCACAAATGAATGCATCAGTAATAATAAACAATATCATTTATAAAAGTATGGTCACAGGTGCCATTTTTCTGCAGTATTTTTTACTTTTGATAGTCTAAGCACATTTCTCTGATTATACTTACATACTTTGTCACGTTTGCCGCCTTCCTTCTTCACTTTCTGTCGTATCATCTGATGTTTTCCTGGAAGTTATGGTCACAGGCGAATGAAATACACTGGCGCCTTGAATAAAATCACCGATTTATCTTGGTTGACAATTATTGAAACATTTGGGATAACATTAGCACACAACTATATAACAAAATATAGGGTGTAGTCATAATAAGACATTTTTATATGCTAATGTTACATATAATATCTTTAAGTAAAGGATCTGAATACATCCTCCGACACTGGATATTGGTATATGTGTTATGCCTTGAGGGATGTTCCATGGATCTTTGTGATGACACATTGCCTGAGAGAGTCAGCTAGAAGAGACAACAAGTGGAATGTTGTTTTTACAGCTTAAATCTTGGTGTGTAAGTCGGTCAAGTTTGCAGTCTCGGTCTCCCACAGGTGCCTCCGCAGTGGGAAATGTCAGGTGACATTGTCAAAGACTTCAAAGGATAGCACGCTTTAAAGAATCCGCTTAAATGCTGAGGGAGCACAACGCCGTGTACAGAGGGACACATGTGCAAGAATGACTAAACAAACACACCCCAAATTTCACATGCAAGTGTAGAAACATGCTCACACACTCTCACAATGCCCACATGTAGTTTTCTCAAACACACGCACGCTTATTCACTCCTGTGTCCTCTGACTCAGTCTTTCGGCTTGTCTTTGTTGAGTTTATCAGCATAATCCTTCTGTCTTTGCTTGTTCAATAGAGAAATGGAAAAACTAAGCCAGAGGGGGGTGAGGGGTGCTGGAATGAGAGAGAGAAACAACCGCAAAGTAGTGGGAAAGAGACAGGACATTAAAATGCATGGGTGCCCTTGCCAGTTCCGATAAATCTCACAATACACCGGCATCAAATCTCATCAAATAGTCATCACTTCAGACGGTATATAGCAGGTGGAGGTTCTTAGCACTGCATCCAAAAGCCTCGTCCATGGAGTTACATGTGCATACAGGAATAAAAGTGTGTGTCCGTGTGTGTGGGCCTGACCTTCCCTCCAGGCCAGTCCATGTCCTTGTGTTCAGTGCTGCCACCTTTTGACCGGCACTAATGGAATAAAGCACTGCCGCTGTCACTAGACATGCACCTGACCTGTTCACTCTAATGCAGAATCCCCCATGGTAAATCCCAAACATCCCCACCTCCTACTTTTTTCTCTTTGATCACCCCATCACTCCTCCTCTAGTCCCTCTCTCTTTCACATTCCAACTCTATTCTCTTTCTCTAAGCCTTATTGCCTGCTGTGTGCCTGTATCGAATCCTAAAAGGACGTTACAGGGGTGCCACCTCTCTGCAAAACAGACATGCACCCACTCGGAATAACGCATACGAATTTGCCGATCATCTGTTGACACGCTCCGCTGCGCTTGATGAACCTGGCCTGCAGGCATGGACAGTATGTGTGGGGGGGGATGGTTTGTCAATACATGCCCTTGGCAAAGAAAATGTCAAAGACATTCATGGCAGATAGATTGAGAGACACTGGGTACTTCCTTCACGGGATAGTGCTTTGAAGATCGATCGAGAATAGCCTTCAGTCAACACTACAAAATACTGCATGTTAAAAATGCAACCTGTTGTGGGAGTCGACCTTTGCAATGTGGGGCTTAGAGAGTGTGTTCAGTATGTTTTCTGTACATAAATGAGTAGTTAATGCCATGTACAAACTGTAAATGTGACCTGACATGTTTTGCAGGTGTCAATACTTGCCTGAGGTGGCAGTGATCAATCTCTGACATGAATATTAATTTAAGATTCCGATCCCTCCAAAACGTGATTCCTTTGGACTGCATGAGTGTGATAGAAAAGTCAATATCACATTGAAAATGACACCTCCGGCAATGCTGTATTTCCATATCTCCAAACTGATAAATGTTTGTAATGTGGCAGCTTTTTTTTTTTTTCAATTAATTAGCCACCAAGTACAAACTGCTACACCTGCCAAGCAAACCTTGAGAAATGTGGACCTTAGTCGAGGTTCAAATTTCCGGGTTGGTTTGTCATTCTACAACAAAAGGAAAGTTTTATTCCCTATATGCTACAAAAGAAAAATTATGTTTTATGCTGGAGTGGTAAAGCCACTCTGTATTCTGGTGGTATGGCAATGGATACCGCTGTATCTTTTGCCAGATGGCAGCAGGGCGAACAGACCGTGACTTGGGGTGGTTGTCTTTTAGTATCTTTGGGCTCTGTGCAGACACCTCATCTTATCGATATCATTGATGCACGACAGATGGGTACCATTGATGTTCTGGGCAGTTTTAATTATCATGCCGTGCACGAACCATGCCAGTTTGTGACATTTCTAGTCAGAATGCTCTCTATTGCTTCTCTGTAAAAGTTGGCAAATGGCAAGGGAATTTAACCTTTCCCAGTCTCTTTAAGAAGTAGAGCCCTATGAGCAAGGCTTGAAGTAAGCAGGTATTAAGGTGTGATTAAAAACAACATTTTGAGGCCAGCGTTTGGAAACTGACATTTTAACTTGGTAAATAAGAGCAATAATTAGCTGGCTATCTGCAACAGGTTTTTGCCCTTTTATGGTGGCACCCAAGCAGCCATAAAGCCATGGCCAAGTTCAGCTGAGCACAAATACCAGAGCAAGAGGCAGGGGAAATAAGCGGGTATAAATGTCTCTACGTGCTCTGCCTTTTTCCTCTGTGATGATTGATGGTGGACATTGTTCAGTGGCTTTTAGTCACAGGCCTGTAATTGCTTTTTGATATTGTTACAAATGAGAAATTACTCTCTCCCATTACCAGTATAGGAGATAAACAATAGGGAGGCTTTTGCAGAATAGTACGATAAGACATGTTTACAAAGGGAAAGTATCTACGTTCACATGGACTTGCAGTACACACAGAGAAAGAGGGAAAGTTGATAGTGTTGAGGGTTGGTACCTTCGGCTGTAAATTACTGAGAAATGTTCCATTATTTTACAAAAGTACACTGGCAAACAAGAATAAAATATAGTTTTTTTTATGTATTACTTATAAAGATGTATTATGATGAGAAGAATACTTTCAGTACTACTATTATTATAAATAGAATTCCAATTCGCATCATCATCAGTATTTTTAGTGGAGCAAACTGATGGGCCCAACCTGTCCCCATGTAAACGTTGTATAAATGTTCCCTGTCTCATCCCATGTCAGGCCTCATGTAAGCAATGCCCTGGAATGTCACCCACTGCTTCTTCCTGTCCCCTGACACCTCCCACAACCACCACCTTTCTCACCCCATCTCCTCCCAACACCCCGCCCCACAGCCAACCGTGGCAGCCACACTAACAGGGGAAGCAATGCAAATCACCCATTACTTATCTGATCCATCACTTTGTCACACTGTGCCATGGTGATGGGTGACAGATGAGATGGAGGTGGTGTTTGATTAGTGCTCAGTTTGTAGAGATGGAAATCTAATGCTCAGAGCTCCAGGGACTGTTATCCCTTTTATCACAAGTGTGGACATGATCCTCTTGATGCTGGGGACATTTCCCATTTATCACCTACACAGGGAGCATGACCCGGTGTAAAACACACCATGCATGTTAAGAGCCTGTGTGTCAGTAATGGTCTGTTGGTTGGGTTGTCGATGGCCTCATTTGAATTGGATGTGTTCACATTATAGCTGCTATTTGGGGCATGTCCCAAGAGTCCAGTCAACCCAGACAAGTCCAAGTCAGGTTACAGGTCTTCATGAGCAAATTTCTAGCTGGTGGCTAATCTTTCAGATCTCTGTATATCGAACATTGAAATGACCCACATCCGTACAGTTGTCAAATGAAGATGTTTATAGTGTTCTTGGTACAGTAGCATTAATGCCTGGGATTTTCTGTGACTCAAATTTGACTCGTCCAAGTCTCAAGTCCACTGCTCAGGCTCGGGAGCTATCACAGGGAGGTTCTGAACACACTCTTTTAGACAATGTCTTATCAGTCTCCCAATCCTCAGTTTGTCTTTAATTTCTCTCTCTTTCTATCATTACCAGTTTTTCTCGAATCAACGGTCTGGCCTGCCTTTGTACGAACACAGCAATGTAAAGCTATAGCAATTTTCTTATAAAGACTGACTTGCTTCACCCCCAAAGTCTTGAGACTTCACTTAGTACTTGCTTTGATAAGAGTTGCATGATTTTGACTGATCTCAATTGACCTGACACTTGACTTGGCTTGCCAGGTCATGTCAAGTCAAGACTTACAGACAGCTCTGCTGCAACGTGCAAGAATTTACCCCTACAGTGCAGATAGATGGATGCCATACTGTTAGGCAACTTGTGTTTGCATTTTTTATCATCTCAGTGTCCTTTTTACAGAATTTCCTGATATATCTTTCTGATTGCATCCCCTAAACGTCAGTTGAACTTTTTACGTGCAGCAACATCAAGCTATATGATAGCTCCAGAAAAACAATGACTTTTTTGTTTTCTCTACGATTAATGTTTCATTGCATTTGAAGTTTGAGGATGTGTATCTGAGATGTCTGAATCAGTTCAGGATGGCTTCAAATCAAAGACTGTCTGTACTTATAAACACTCTTTCAACTTGTGTTGCTTTGTTGTGTGTATTCTGCCCAATGACGGCATAGATTTGGTGAGATTAAATATACAGTGACGTTTTTTTGCTTGGTTACTTCTTGAAGACGGCACCACTACATCTTATAGTATTTGTTTTACCACAGGTTATTTTGTAACTTCCTATGATCACTGCCCTATAGTGTTTTTATGGCTTGCTTTGATTAATGCAGCGGCAAGATGCTGAAAAACTTGTTTGCCTGGTGTAAAAAGACAAAACAAATCGTCTCTCAGGGGTCGCAAAGATCCCTGCAGAATACGTTGCAGCCTTAGTGACGGAGACAAGCTGGCGTGCAGAGAGTCCCTACACTCAAAAACATGTTCCCTGTGTGTTATGAGCTTCCCATATGATTCCCACCCTTGCCCTTGGACATGGAAAACAACTTCTAATTGATAGGAACATGTCATATGATGCAGGCTGATGACTCAAAATCAGTGTTTGGTGCCCGACGGTGGTGCTTTTCCCCGAAGGGTTTTTTGGCTTTGCATGTTGGAGGATAAGGTAAGCCACTGATTACATGCCAATTAGCCTGTTAGAGAGTAAACAAGAGGTCCACTGCAAGTGTATATGTGATAGCAGCTGAGAGAGGGAGACAGAAATGTAGGCAAAGAGCACATAACAGTTTGCACTAGTTAGAGGAAGCCATTTTACATTCTCCAGCCATCCATGCTTTCAAGATTTATCCCTTCTCACACAAAATACTAATAAAACTCCCAACCACGCACAGCAATACCAAGGAATCTGAGGATGAAATATGCAACTAGAGTTGTTTGTTTTCGGGCCCTCTAAGCCAAGGTTATTTGCCATCTCAGTGAAAGGGGTTCTCATGTTTAACTGACTCTGTCTCATAAGAACGAGGATCTGTTAAGGACAGAGAAGTCACTACCACCAGAGCATATATCTTAACCTATAAAATACAATTTAATATAATTTAAGTGTTTTGTAGATATTCACAATTGTCTACCTAAACATAAAATGTGCTAGGAAGCTTTACACCTCTTCATTTAGTTATCTCCATAATGAAGAAGAGAGCTCATAATAAAACAGATATTAAACAGTAGCCACCCCAATAAACCTCACTTATAGGTCATAAATTATTACTTATTAATGGGGCATGCTCGGCAATGAATAGTTTTATCACTTAAATAGTTTAATTTCAATGTAAAATGCAGCCTGCTCTGTTGGTACCAGAGATTACGGTATTTGTACTGACTTATGCTCTCACTGCCATGAATACACACACACACACACACACACACACACACACACACACACACACACACTGCCTGTAACTTGTGTTTTGATCAAGCTTGTGTGTAGTATTCTTTGTGATCTATTCTCCAGTGGATGGCATCTCTGAAGTGTTTAATCACTGATTATTCTGTCACTCAGGAGCAGCTGGCTCAGTGAGTTCTGTGTGTGTGTGTGTGTGTGTGTGTGTGTGTGTGTGTGAGAGAGAGAGAAATAGAGAGAGAGTGTGTGAGTTTGTCTGGATAGGGAGAAAATTTAAAATAGATTGCTAAAACAAGGCAACTTCTCTGCAAAAATCCACGTCTATCTATTTCTTTCAATTACTCAACCACAGGCATATACTGTATGCATTGGGGTATCAGGCCTGCGTGCAAATTGAAATAAACTGAATGTGAAATACAAGTCTCATTAATGTCAAGTGAAATTTATTGATAAGGCTTTTAACAAACTGATGTGCAATACAAATGAAGAGAGCAAGGGAACACTAACATGTAACAATGTCACAGAGACTTCAGGGCACAAAATAAAGACAAAGAAATGCCTGTTAGCATCTGCTGTATGTAAATGTGCATCAAAAAGATGATGCTGTGTTTAGGACATAGATTATAGTTTGTAACTAAACCTCAGTTGTTAAAAATGATAGTCTGTGTTTTTGTTTACATCCTTACATGAGCAAGAACAATTTGTTTTTAGATTTCCAGTTGTTCAACTATTTAAGTTGTTTAGTTTTACATATAAACCTCCTAAATGCAATTTTGTTAAAAATGGTTCCGCAGTAACATAACAAAAAGGATGATAAAGCAGAAAGATTGCTTTTTAATACTGATTAAAAATAAGCCAAACAAAACACCAAGCTGCTGGTTTAATGTAAGCATAAACAGAGGCTTTAACCATCACAACAAAAAAGATCAATAGCCACTAAAGATCATAAAATGAAAAGAAAACTTTGCTGAACTTGCCACATGCTGATCTTAAAATAATTCACTACATTTACAGAAAGAATGAATCATAGCTATGAATATGTGAATACTAATAAAATAAAATATACACTTAAATAAAATTAATTTCCGCAGTGTTTACTACTCTACACTATTGTACAGGTTGAAACCATGATTACCCTTCCAGCTTTAACTGGCAGATAACGAAGAAACAACTATAAACATCCTCATTATGAAGTTCATGTTTGCAATAAACTGCTAATTATAGTATACACATATTAATTAGAAATGTGGTGCTTTGATCTTTATAACTCACCCTCCTATGCACCTGCACTCATACCTCTGTAAGAGATACGTAACTGTGCCTCGAAAATAAGAAATAACTTTTTCAGGAGTGACGTTATTTTTTTTCACCTATTGTTAAACCCTTTTCAGATTGTGTATTGAAGGATTGCTGTAATGAGCTGTAATATATGTGAATGACAATCCTGTTTTCATGTTCTGCCCCATACACAAGATGAGGTTGGGATGTTAGGAAGGACGATGGCAGTGTTGTATAATTCAGAAAGGAAGCTAGTGGGAGGTTTGATGAGGGACAATGACAGAATATCAACAGCACTGACACAGAAAAAGGAGAAGGATGAAGAAGACGCTGGAGGGAGGAAGGGGAACGCATGTGAGACAGCTAGAGAGGGAGTGTGCATGTGTCAGGAGAGTGTGGTTTTCTAGTAACAGTTGAGCCAGCGAGTATGTGACCTCTGCCACGGTGAAGGTAGTACCCAGGGAAAAGAGCAGATGGATGACTAGCTGGTGTCTCAGCACCTCTCTGGTCCACTACTGGCATACTCTGTCCATTTGTCAGCATTAGGAAGAGGAGGAGAAAGGTGCAGAAGAAGCTTTTTCTGTATGTCGTTATCCCCCTTGCTGTTCTCCCTCTCCTGATAGACGAATGATTAAGCAGTCAGACAGATGTTTTTTTCTGTCTGTTTGCGGATCACATTCATTCCAATATATATATTTTTTTATATTCAGTACTTTTTGCAACCCAGAGACCTCAACATGCTGAATTGTAATTGTAATATAGCCACACATCTCGACATAGGAGAAATATTGTAAAAGCAACTAGATGGCAGGAGTTTGCCACAGAATCAAAGTACATTGTAATAAATCCACCAGGTAACCACTTGAGCACAGCTGAGGGAAGTGTGCCTGCACTGAGTAGCAAAATGAGCATAGTTGTATAATGTCCATTAGGAGTTGAGACCCATTTGGATTTCCACTAAGGTGCAGATACACACTACCTGTCGGAACATTGTAGCCCTAAAAGCATCAAGGGCCAGACAGCATGCCTTTCTATTGATGTTTTACATCTCACATTGAAGCCCTAATCTGTCTTTGTCCCATCAATATGTCGGCTAAGTCAATCAATGCAGACACTTGACTGAGTTGAACAGAGACAGACTTGAAATCAAATGTTTGTGGTTTCTATTTCTGTCAATCTGAACTTACATAACCCATATGGATACATAGATTAACTTAATTTGCTCATCAGGAAGTGCTTCATTGTTCAAGTGATTTAACAAGATAGAGAGGCAAATTCTCACACAATTTGGAGGACCACCATGGGACCTTATTGTTAATATCATATCTTTGCCAAGGTGACAACCCAGTGACATTTATTGTGCCAGACGATATGATATGTACTTGTCTTTACAACAACAACGACTTTCTAGACATCACATTTGTGATTCATCAACTGATGAACATGTCTTTGTCTCACTCATGCCTGGCTGTGTTGTTGACCAAAACTGCAGCAGCTTTCTTACAGACATAATGCTGCAGAAGAACCACAAGAATAGGCTCAATGCTTCAGTTTCCAGATGATCTCTTAGGTCAAGATCACCTCAGCAGGTGAGGCATGCCCACTGTGCAGCATGCCGTAGGCTATGCTGTGATGTGGATAGTGTGGATTTGTGTATGTGTGTGTGTATGTAAGTGAGAGACAGTATGTGTATAGGTGTTGTATGTCAGAGATCTGTGTGTATTCCCTGGTTAAAATTGCATGCCTCAGGGCCTATCATTTGAGTGTCGAGAAGTCTTGTGCAGAGATTGAATTTATTGTGCTACAGTAGTCATTATTTAACAGTAAAAATCACGGTTACACATCAAAACATGAGGTAGCATTGCCATGCCTTCAGGGTAATCAGCAACACAGTAGAGAGCAGCTCTTCGTGCACAACAAGAAAACTCTTTGAAAACAGCCCTTAACAGCAGGGGCAAAATGTTTTGTTTTGTTTTCCACATTTTCATGTCTAATATAACAAAACTGTTGGCATTGGTGTGTGAATATCTTTATGTGGTGGTGGTTAGTAGTTTTGGATAGAACTATATTCTTTCATAAAACCTAAAAAAAAACCTTAATATTGTAGTTATTAGTTAAACCAGAATGTAGAAACTATGTATGTTTAGCATCTAATGTTTTTACCAACAATGCCACTGTGAACTCTAAAATTGTAATGATGGAGAACAGGATCAGTTCTAGGACATCTGTGGTGATTTTAAGATTCGTATTATAGGAAGCTCCATGTGGTGTGTACAGTATGCAACATGTGTGTGTAATGCAAAATTGTCCATGTAGAGGTGGAACCTACCTATTAGTTGGCTCATTTGAATCGTTTTATAGGTACTCTGTATTTTTTTCAAGCTAACAAATAGCACCATTCAGATGGACATCACTATGTACACCAACATGCAACCCCATCGTGGTTCATAACACCAAGACAATACAATACGGCATCTTACAGTAAGTAGTTCATTGTGGTTCTGATTTTAGTTCAGTATATAAACTGTTTATAAGGTTATTGGCGCATATATGCTTTTAGTCACCAGTAAGCAAATGTTAAAAGTTATTGATTCAGACACTGACACTCTATTTCAACAATTATGTGTTAAAGATAGTTTGTTCATGTACAGAGCACCTCAAAGTCTATGTAATGGACCACAAATTATAATGTAGTAGGTGTTTGGTCGGGTGTAGGCCAGACCAGCATTTTGCTTTCACACTTTTACAATAGAATCAGCCAAAATGTGCTTGTATTTCTATTGTTGGTCACAGGCTTGGTTCTTACATATTGTCATTATCCTGCTGGATATTTTTTTATTTTTTTCCTAAATGTAGGATTCACACATTCTCCTTATTGTTGCAGCATTTGCAACAACATTATCAGTTTTCTTGGCTTGGTCGCTGAGTAGTGAAAGTGTTTTCACACATAGAGCAAGATGCCATGTTTAAGGGAGACAAGAGGAAATGACAAAGACAGGTGTGTGTGTGGTACACAAACTGAACCGAGTCAACACTCTCCAACTTTGTTAGAAATCTGAGCATATGTGGGTGGAGTGTGTAAACTATTTTGTTTCCATATTCTAGTTTATATCCATACAATTTAATTTATTGCCCTTTTCCACTTAAAAAGAGCCACTCAATTCTGAGCATTAATGGTAGTCCTGAGGTAATCTATTTTATTTATTTATTCATTTTTAGCAGCTCTCGAGGCAAAGAGCGTTTTGCTCCTGGTATGATTCACAGTTGGCACCTCACTTACTTTAATTAGATGAGTCAGTGAGTTTAGGGTCAGACAGGGTAAATTATATTTAGACAGAGGATACACGACACATTTATTTAGATCGCTTAGAGGGAGATTTGTGATTGTAGTTTAAACAATCAAAATGTCACAAATGAGTCAAAACAGGACAGATGGTCACTTATTGTGCAAAAACACTGGCAACTTCACATAGGCTGTGTTCGGAATCACATACTACATACTGCCTACTACATACTCAATCACTATATACAGCATGCTGCCTACTAAACGAACATTTTAGTATATAATTAGCAGCAGACCATTGTGCCAGCTAGTGTTGAATGTATACAAATCACAAATGTAAATCAACATAATTTCCACCACTCATTGCAATATTTCCCAATATTATTGTAAGTTAAGAGTAAAAGCAAAGAGACATAGTTGTTTATGGGTCACGTTTACTGTAAAATATAAAGAATTAGGTAAAATAACTATTACAATCAAGGATGGACCGAGCAATGTTAGCAGCTACTGTCGGAAACACATCATTTTGACACAGCCAAACAAACATGAGGAGCTGTGTGCTATGTGACCCTTGAAACTAAACTAAAATGCTGTTTTCTTGTTATGTTCATATTTTGTGGGTTAGTCTGTGCAAATATGTTATTGATTATATTCTGGCTTGTGTCGCAACCTGAATTCCTAGCCAGGCATTAAGCTTGTGAGCTGCACTCCTACTGTAGTACCATCTGCTGTGGGTTGATACCAGTTAACAAGAGTCCTCCATGTCTGATACAGTAAGCCTCACTGCCAGTATGACTAGTACTTTTGCAGCTGTTTTGCTTGTTGGTTGTTTAAGCAAGTCAACAACACGAGACGAAATGGGACAAAAGACAAACAAGAGGACAAAGTTGGCAGCAGCCATACTCGAGGATTTATCATATACTGATTTTTTTTAAACATTGGAGAGAAGTTATATGCACTGCATTTGTATTTTTGCGGTTTTCTGTGGGTATCCAACAGTCTAAACATATTCAGGGCATATGACTGTGTGACAAAGACAGGACCATTCGAGTAACTAAAAGTTATTTGATAAAAGGGTATAATTCTTTAGCGTTTTTGACATACCAGAGGTGTTGCTATATTCACTGTTGATGAAGCTAAGTGGTGTTTGGACTACTAAGCAGACCATGACATTCAGATAAAACCAATGAAAATTAAATGGTCTTCTGTTTTTCCTCTGTTTAACACTGTCACCATTAAGTATTATAACCTTGGGTTCTAGGAAATTGTGATGTTCAACTTTTGCTATATTCTGACATTGTAAAATAAATGGTTTATTGGAAAAAATAACAGACTTTTATGTTTCAGACCTTGTCCAAATTAATGGATCAAACCAAATCCTTATTTTCAAAGAATTATTGAAACATTATTCATACTAATAATGCTATCATTATTACAGTCACCATGATATATAGACATTGGAAAATATCCTTAATATTATGACAGTAGTTTCAGCCATATTGCCAAGACCCATTCAAAGATCGGTAATTAATCATCAACCTCACCTTACTGTCATGCACCAACTGACTCCATTTAACATATTAACTCATCACATGCAATCAGTCACATGAATTCTGAAGCAAAGGTCGAGTGTTCCTACTTCAGACACTCCCTATCTGGCTTTTTGACAGTCCCTCACTGTTTCTGTGTCTTTCTCGTGTTTCCTCTCCTCTGCTTTGGATCAATGGCTTTCACCAGCCAAACCCATATTATTGACATTTTTGTGCTTTCAGAGTAACAGAACACTAGTCAGAACAGAGTCATCCTCCGAACTCAGCCCGGGATATAAATAGAGTTGTCAGTTTGAGACGTCACATAACTATTACAGTTACAGTGTCATGTTTCGAACTTACACTATTATGATCAGTAAATTGCCTGTCACAGTTACTTGAGTTCTTCGAGCTTATTTAAAGATAAGCACTTTTTCAGTTCTCCAGGGCTATTCAGACTAATGGATATTGAGCCTGTTAATATTTTTCTGCTCATTTCAACGCGCCTACATTTTGCAGCCTCAGCCTTTTATGGTAATTAGGGAGGATCCGATAGTCCAGGGGATTTTTAAAACTTGAAACCTCTGAACTGAAAGGATGAAGTCAAGCTTTTATTTATTTATTTTTTCCGATTATCTATTTTTTTTTTCATACCTTGCACTGTTATAATGATGCCCTCCTCCAAAGCAGGTCAGCACAAATGAATACAGCTTGTAACTAAATTGCCAGAACAGAAAGCCCAATTTTTTCCTGTGCATGCACACTTACTGACCCACAAACACAGAGAAAAAATACAGTCCAAAATGGCCTCTTTTTTTTTGCAAATGTTGCAGTCTGTAAAGTTTGGCAGTGTGAAGGCCGATAGAGAAAAGTGACAGGTATTCTGTGGAAGTCGATAAACACACAGGGCGAGGTGACATTGACAGCATGACCGTCAGCCACACATATCTACACAGACACACACACACACACACATAAGACTGAGAACAGAACTACACTTGCAAAGTCCAATGACACACTAAGGAAACTCAGAGATGGCGGCAAGGAGACAAGACTGCAAACTCGCTCCAACTAAGTGGCCTTGCAGTGGCGTTGCTTTCGTTAACCTTTGTAGCCCTCCCTCCATGTATTGGCCTGCATGGACACTGCTGTAGATAGATTAATTGAAACAATTTATGCTTTTATCAGTTGAACACTGGCTAAATTGCTAGAAGTTTCATTCATCCACTCATCATCAACCTCTCACTGCAAAAATGTTGCATGCATCTACATTTATTTTGTTAGTTTTTGTTTTTTCTTTCACAGTCCCACATTAAATGATTCTTTTAGAGCACATAAGTTGTTCCTAATTGATTAGGCTCTTTGTGAGACCCATATTTTGCCCCCTTCTTGCTCTGATACACAGCGCTCTGTGTCTGTACAATTATGCCTTCCAGTGGTGAGCTGAGGCTGTTTGTTTAGGGTGGTGAAAGAATCACAGCATGCCAAAATGTGATTGGTCAGGCCAAGTTTCCAAGTGGCCAGTTACCTTTTGAAAGCCCTGTAAAACAGGACACAGGGCATAAGTCACACTCCTTGAAGTGACCCTGAGTAAATCTTCTGTGTCTGTGACTAGAGTCATTGTAATGATTCTGCCACGGCAGTTGTGGAGATGCACCGTGCTCTACCTTACAATTTTCAGAAGAGTTGCTATATAGATTTTGTGACATTAATAATTGGGTTATCACAAAGTTTCTTTGTTATCTACAAAAATCGGGGCCCTGCAGAAAAAGTTAGGGAACCACTGGCATAAAGGATGGTGCTGAAGAGAAACTCTTTGTCTTACTTTGTGTTCCGAGGGAGAAACTCAGCTCATGCAGTCACTGTTGCTTCTATTCTGGCTTCACATTGAAAAATATCCTCTAGCATATTATTCACAAATTTGCATTTTGCTTACGATAAAGCACTTTCAGGTAGCCATAGTAAAGCAGTGCCTTGGAACTCCATTAAGCATTCAGTGGCCTGTCACAGTCAAACGGGCTTATGGGTTTCAACCTTACCCTTGTTCCCTTGTCACTGATATGCACATATACAAATTACAAGGCCTCTGCTACACTCACAAGGGCCCACCTCAATCTCCTTCTTCTCCACAGCTTCATTTAATGACTTCATCACTCATAGGCAAGTTGTCTTTTTTTTTTCCACCATTAGGCAGCTCTGGCCAGCGACATGCCTTGGATTGGTTTGACTTGCCTGGGCAGACGGTGAATCATGCAAGGGTTTTGGGAGTTCTGGAGATCCAAAGCTCCATGATTATCCCTTTCACTCAGTCTGGATGTAGACTGAGCTGGCTGGACATAAAGTCCAGATCAGTGCCTCTACAAATGGGACCTGAAGCCCCTGGGCTGCTAACCCTTCTTTATTCAAGCTGGCTTACTGGCAGAACTTGGTATGTGGTGGTGTAGCCACATGAGATCAGTTGGTCTCTGCCACTCTTTCTCTGTCTGACCCCATTTTTCTCTCTCTAGTAGTGGAATGCCCGAATATTATCAAATAGAAACACGGATAGGATTTGTGTACATCTTTCAGTGGCAGAATGGTAATGACAAAGTAATTAATTTTTATTACTTTGGCATCTCCCCCCTTCATTTTATTTTTTTTTTTTTTCAAAAGGAACTGTGTGTCAAAGCCTCATAACTCTCTCTTCTGATGTATGTTACTGTCAATTCCCCATCAATGACTTTAGTGTTGGCACTAAAACCTCTGATCAGCTCAGTAAAGAAAGGTTAAAGAAAAGAGAGAAGAGAATTTTCAATGTGATTATTGAGAGTTAAGCTATCTTAAATCCCTCCCTGTCTGTCTTGAGAGCTTCCCCTTGAGAAACTTGTCTGAAGTTAACTGGGACACTTGTGAAAGTACTTCTAGGTGGCTGTGAGGGGATAAAGGGAATTGCTACTGTACATACTACCTCCCTGCGGACTCAAACTCGCAGAGTCTACTATTTTTTCCTGACAGCTCCTCAACACCATAAATCTCTGATGTAACTCCAGTGCCAGTACGTCTGAAGCTTTTCACCTGGTTCACAATATTTTTCACTGATGGCACTTAAGTAAAAAGCTGAATGAGGAGTCATCTCCTTGGGCTGTAGGCATCCAGGCATCCTTCTCACATGCCTTCCCCGTCTCCTGCCATATCCCTCATCTTTTTTTCACCCTCGTGCCATTTTTAGGCACCTGTTTATGCTGCAGCACATTTTGTCACCAAGAGATTCATGGCTCAAAATCTCAGAGACATCAAAATAATGCAGAGCAGGACAGAGGAATTTGTGTCTGTCAGGGCTTTGTCCTACGTTGTCACACCTTGTAGCTGTGATGGCTGCAGGCCAGATTTGTAGCCACGGGGGCGGTTTTGGTTCTCAAACAGCTATCACAGCCACCAACCATACTCTTCCTTTGGATGAGTAAAGTTTATATGGGGTGCTGCAGATCAGATTTTCTGCAATAACATATGTCTCTGTAGCATGTACATGATGTACAAGTTGGTATGTTTTTTTTTTTTGCCTCACTTATGTGTGCAAACATACGCACATGGTAATGAACACCCACCAACTGTGTATTGGTGCAAGCTGTAAGCTCTGTATTCTTAGCATCATCTAATTGCTCTGCCTATCCTCTAATACCCTTCCAGCACTGTGTTTGCTTTCCAGTGATTCCTATCCCCCTACTGTGCTTCCCTCTATAGCCATTCTCAACTAAATAATGAATTTGTTTGAAGCTAGTCTCTCTCTCTTCGCTAACCGCAAGCTACAACCGT
This sequence comes from Pagrus major, assembly GCF_040436345.1. Classification (NCBI taxonomy): domain Eukaryota; kingdom Metazoa; phylum Chordata; class Actinopteri; order Spariformes; family Sparidae; genus Pagrus; species Pagrus major. The sequence goes on along the minus strand of NC_133224.1, from coordinate 17,877,440 downwards.
TTTAATGTGATTCTCTTTAATGTGTTCTTGCTCTTCTCGGCAATCTGTGACCCTTGGAGATAATTGTGAAGCCATTATGTGGAATCATTGTCATTATGCAGCCTGTCATGGCATGATTGTTGTACCTCAATTTTATAGTATTGACCAGGGTCATTACTTAGGTTAGAGATGCTGTGATATTTAGTTGAATGTGCCATGAATAAGTTAAATGTTAATATAAACTCTTATTATTCTAGGTCCCCAAAACATTGTGTAATTACATGACAGTAGAATTAGGTGTCTAACATAATTTGAGCCCATATATATGTTTGAGGGTTTAGATCAAATCTTATCTTGCAGCATTGAAGCTGCTGCTCCACTCCGCTGTACGTATGTTTAAGTTTTGATATAAAAATATGCAATGTGCTGTCAGATAACCTGTATTTCCTATTTTCTGTGATTTGTATACTCTATTTACAAACAAAATTATCATAGAGTATGAAATTTAACAAAACAAAATTCACTGCATTGCTTGTCAGCATCCAAACTCTGCATTGGCCGCTATGGTAAATACAACTTATATTCATATTTATGAACTGATTTCATTTCCCTGCCAAGTAGCTTCATAAATGTTGCAACAAATGTATCCAGGCCCAATTACAATCTTTATTTACTGATTATCTTCGACGGTCAATGCCAGCATTACATTATTTCCACATGGCATCTTGGTAAAGGCAAAGTTAATACTATACACTAGCACAATTTCCACAATTTCTTTTGAAGTAGAACTCAAGGTATGTATTGTGAAAACTCACTATTTGGTCACATGTCACCAAATTCACCCAAAGAGGAAATGTGGAGGGTTTAAACTTTTTAAATCTTCATCAGTATCTATGTTAGCTGCCCACATACACAAACACATTCTTACTCAGAGACAACCACCTGCACTGTACTTTTTCCCAGAGCCCTGAAGAATGTGCAAGTTTACAGTAAGGAGCATTGTTTTGCATAGTGGCATATGTTTCAAACCATAACGTCTTGTTTTTTTTATTTCGGCACCTATATTAACAGGTTAGAGCAGCCACACTGGCTGTGTGACTAGCGCTGCATGACTAGTGCTGCTCACATGTGTGTCAAGCGAGGCTGAAGCAGCACTTTTTCTACAACAGAGATTCAGAGTCTTGCCATTTTTACCGCGACACACGTGCAGTTCTCAGCAAAAATAGACCTGAAAACAACCTGTAGGCAGTCATGCTGACATCATACCAGTATTTTTATATCTGTAAATTATTTGACAGATGTGAAGAGAATACACACAACAGGTGAAGGGCAGAACTTCTCCTGTACACTCTCTGTTTCTTTCTTTCTTTCTTTCTTTCTTTCTTTCTTTCTTTCTTTCTTTCTTTCTCTCTCTCTCTCCCTCCCTCCCTTCCCCCCTCTCGTTTTTGTTGCTCTTTCAACTGGGGTAAAGTAAAATCAGGTCATCATATTTATTGATAATTATCAAAGGCAAACTTCATGTAAACAGATAGGGCAGGCAGAAGCCGCACTGCAGCAGCAACACTGCCTGTGTGAACACTAACATGCAAGCCAGCAGCAGCAGCTTGCACTACACAAGCATCCAGTGTGGCGGACTTGTAAGCTTTGACCGCATGCGTGTATGCACATTGCCAAATATGCATGCATACAATGTAGACACAGCAGACACAGTCTTCCTCAAAGAGCTGTAGACAAACAGTCAGTGGGTCTGTGTTAGAGGCCCAAAGGCAAACTCAACAGAGTATCTGCCAGACTACGACACAGCAACAGTAATCTGGTTTCCTTTGGAATCAAATGCAAGACCAGCCTGTAGACAGAGATACACAGAATGGTATATTGTGTAGTGTATACTCAATCTTGGTACATAGATAACCTTGAGAGCTAAGTAAGCTCCTTCTGTTGCCACAGTTATTGACTGTATGCATTTAAAAAAAGGCCGTTCAGATTACCTAATTGGTCAATATTGGCATTTTGAGCTGATGTGTTCATCTCTTTTACAACATAGAATAAAAAAAGAACAAGGCAGCGATTGACTGTGCAGTAAAGCCTAATTTGGGTCCAAAAAACCAACATTTTTTCTTGCTCCTTTTCTGTAATTTAGCCTGATCCTGGGCTTTAAATGAAACTCTAAATAAAGATATACTGTAAAGCACCACCAAAGTGTAAGTAACTGTTGTCTATTTTGCTGTGAGTAGTATAGATGTAGTATAGTATACATGTACTTACAAAATGGTAAATTACTGCAAGCAGTATTCATATTAAAAGACACCTGTCTTTCCATCATTTTAAACATCATCCTACCGGTATTCCCGATTCAATCATACACTTAAATGTTTAATTGGACATGGACTGCCTTGCAAACAGGCTCACATACATAAAAATCCCTTCACTGGTAGCCCCTTGCTTCATGCCTGTAGTTAGATTTTATCTGACTCTCAGTGGTATTTTGGTACAGTGATTATGATGATAAACAAAAAAAAACTGTTAGTTGGTGTAATGCACTCAATTCATTCAACCAAAGAGGTGTTTTGGTTAGAGAATTGATTATGCCCCCTTAGCTGTTGGAAGGCTATTTACTGTGAATGCACGTCTCTCTTTCCTCTGGCTCGCTATTCAAGTAGGTAAATGACTGACCTGTTGAGATAGATAGTGCAATCAAACCCTATTGAAACTCCTTTCACATGAGTGATTGCTGCAAATTACCAAAAACATTATCTCTGTGTGGATCTCTGTTTGTTCTTTGGGAACCAGCAGAGCTTATGAAGGTACAATGCCATCACAGCAAAAACAAGTGTAGTCTGTAATACAGTATGGATTGAGGATGAGCACATTGTCTCTAGTCAGATTTCACTGGAAAGCAGGTTTTTTTTATCACTGGTTCAGGATGTCACATTATCATCTGTGTATTGATTTAATGTATTTTTTTTGTTTTGTTTTGTTTTTTTTTGTTTTTTTTCTGGGTTGTGTTCATCAAGACCTAATCACAAGAGGCAGAAAAACAGCAATGTTTAAAGAACAACGAACAGAAATAACAAAGCTAGTTGGCATGCAGGTAAACCCTGACATTCATCTTTTATGTGAAGTTTGGTTGCTGGCCTCTCATTCTACGAAGTTCCTTTCTGGGACTTTTTGCAACCAGACATGATAATGAACCTGTAGAAATGTTGGTGAGAAGGAAAGATGGACCTACGTTGAGGCTGTAGTTGTGATTGGGGAAAGGTCAGAGAGAGGAACAAGCGAAGCTGTCAGTCTGCACAAATGTCAGAAGCACAGTTCACTAGGTGTTATTAGGCAAAGGGTGGGCCAATTAGTCCTGATCAGACAGCGGAGTGTTCAGGTGGCAGAGAGCCAGGGCAGAACCTTTACTATTTTTATCTTTGCATGAAGACATTAAGAGACAAAGTCAAGTTGCTAGAAGCCTGCATTTTCGATGAAATGCAGTATTTGTAGTACAGTGCAGTTCATTTCAGTGATTATATTCTGCAATTTTCATCTCAAACAAAACATCCAAACAGATAAAATGGAACAGTTACATTTGTATTTCAACTGTATGGGTTGGACATCCACATATCCCCATATGTCTCCACCAGCCTCTATTGCTTCACTGAGTCCTGTTTTGTTTAATGAAAATAATTAACCGAAAGTGTATCTGCTTTGCCAGTACCTGGCATCAAGTGAAGCTGTGTCCACTCTCCTCTTGTTTTGGTGATTTACATTCTTATGAAATGTGATCTGTTGTGCAAATGAACAAAATAAATGGATGGATGGGCCCGACACTCATGTCATATTAATTCCACTTCCTGCAGTGGTCTGTAAATGGCTCGTGCCTCAGATAAATATGGAAAACGTGCAGTAGCTGCCATGCCACCTGTTCTAACCTGTATTATTTATTGCTTTATATTACTTTTATTTTTCCATCCATCTTTCTATATACCCAGTCTCTCCTTGGCTCATCATACCCGTCCCTATCTAATCTGCATGCTCCTGTCTGTCTCACTTTCCAGTGTGAGGCTTTCATGATGATTTCACAGGTGCACTGTAATCTGTTCCAAAGTGTGAATTATGACAAAACAAACAGCGCAGGAACTGAATACAGAGAGGTATCACTGCCCTCAATTCCAGGAATGAAGGATCCTAGTCGCTCCCTCCTAAGTGTGGAGAATGTCCTGATCAGTTGTTGCTGTGTGCAAAAGGGACAGGGAGGGCTTTTCATATCATATTTTTTGTCAATAGTGGATTCATGTGTGAGATGGACAATGTAGTATAAGTTTACACTGTAACAGCCCCTCAATCAATGTCAGCGCCCCTTCCTGTCATTCGAGAGTGGCAATGCAATCACAGCCACTGCTACCACTCAGACTAAAAGTGATTATAGTGGATGAGAAGGGATGAGCAGTAGAGCTTTACTTCTTCTAGTTTATTCCTGACCGTGCAAACACAACCGGGTTGGCTAACTTTCTGAAATTGGTAACACTTAGAAAATCATAATCCTTTAGTGCATTGGGGAGTGCAGTCTTTGCATTATTATATACAGCACAAAGTGAGCGATAATGAAAGGGACTCAGTAAGCGGTAGAAAATTATGTAACCATTTTGAAGCTTAATTTAAAGAGTTGTATGTGATACAATACACTATATCTCATTTGATGAATTGTCTTTGAAATCCCCCTCTCTCTGGTTGCCTTCCTGCTTCCGTATATCTGCTCTATTCCAATCTACCCCCTGTGCTTTGCTTTGTAGTTCTTGCATGTTTCTCAGTCACACTCTTGTGAGTCTGTGACAGTGTTAAATCACTTTAATGGCTTTTGTGTGCTCCATGAATGGTCTTGTTACACAGCAGGACAGCTCAGTATGCCCTGGGCGGAGCACAGTTCGGCGGGACAAACCTTTCCACCGTGCTCATTAAGTGATTGATCTCGTAACAGGAAAGAGTATAAAGAGCGATGTCAAAAAACAGAGAAACAACTTGATCTGATGAGAGCATCTGCAGAAGCTCGTGAGACATCTGTTAGGCCTAGGGGTAGTCATCAAAATGAATCTGTGTCAATTTATGAACATTGCATGTAACGTTCTTGAACTGTTGCTGACTAGCGCTTTTCTAACTGTTGCTTACCTCTGAGTATTTCGCACACGATTTTGATCATTTGGTTATGACGTCTGAGAGGTTGGGCTATGAAAGCTTGCTTAAGCAATCTTAAGTACTGTGAATTTTTAATGGGGCTTTCATTTGAAATTTTCCAAATCATCTCATGATATTAAGCTGGAGAGGATTGAAAGTGAACTTCTTTGGCAGGGGAATTAGTCTTGTGAGGTCTCGTGGGGCCGGAAGGCTCCATCCACCAACACTTGTTAGTGATAATTTGATACCTGGTACATTCAGCCATGGTGAGTGTGACTTTTACATAACAGTGTCTCCATCCTCTTTAAACTGCCCTGCTGTCTCTCTTTCTCTGTTGGCCACATGCCTAGTGTATCCAGGACCCAGACTAAACTTCCCTCCTTCTACCCATCCACTTCCCTTCCCTATGCTCTCTCCATCTCTCAGCACTGTCCTATGGGAGTCAGGAACCTAATGGTTGAGTCTGAGTCCTCAGCATTAATCAGGCCCCCATTAGCCAAGACCATATAAAGCTTTGGACTAATGGATACACAGGATTGAGAGTGTTCAAATGGAAAGAAAGGACAGGGTTGAGAGGGGAATTAGGGCGGGAACAAGGGGAGGTCACAGTGTTAGAGTTAATTTATACTGTCTCCTTTAGAGGTTCTGTCTGTGACACCTGTCTGTGACATCTGCAACCTGAAATGTTATTGGTTTGTTAACTTTCTAGGATTCCAAGTGAAAACTGTGCAACAATACAGTAGAAACAGCTCTCAAGATGCAGGAAGTTTCCAAGTGATTGTCTTTTTTTCTGACTCCATAAGCATCTATTGTTAGCATCTATTGCATCATTTCTGCATTTAAAGTCTTCAGTTTAGTTGCTGTTCCAATTTTTCTTTACATAGGCTGGCAAGATTTTAAACTTCTTTTAACTAGACAAAAAAATGTTAAATTATTAAGTAGTGTGCAATTGATGGTAAATAAGTAATAAAGCCAATACAATCATTTCTTGAGAAATGTTATAAAATTATTTAAGATTCCAAATTAAGTAGTTTATGTGCTTAATGACATTTGTCAGTGTTTTTACATCATCTATGTAGATGATATACAGCAATAATGGCAGTTTAGTAGGTATTACAGTATAAGCCTCCACAGATTAGATGAAACTAAATTAGAGCTAATCCCACTGTTTGCCTGCTGTGTAAAGAAGGAATATTTAAAATTCCCTTTGCATTGCATGGTATGCTGAACTACTAAGTCGACAGGGTTAACCAAGGCACCTTTGTACCCTCTGTCTTGCAGGTAATAGGTCAACAATAACAGTAGCCTGTACTCATTTATGTTTCCTTAACATTGGATGGATCCTTTGATTAGCTTTGGTGCTCTGTAGTACTGTTTATGTCCATCCACTTATAGCCACTGCACAGCCAACTTGACACTCACACGCAGACACACGTGCACAAACACACAACTTTTTCCTCATTATGACTTGGAGGAATCTGCTGAGTTGGGAGTTGCCAGACGGCAATTATCCAAGCCAGAGTGTCAGCAAGCAGCACTATAGCTCTGGAAGGGCTGTTAGACAGAGACAACACCGTGTTCTCAGTGTCGGATAGTCCTCATCAGAGCCCAAGCCGCTCTGTGACTGACTATCCTGTCTTTGGTCGCAATGAAAGAGAAGAGGGAAAACACTAACAGGGCCAATTTAATAGGTTGCAAAACGAGAGTATTGGAGTGTGGGTGGAAAAGAGAAGGAGGTATCCAAAGGCGCTGTGATGTGATGTATCACTCTGCCAATAGTAATGGCAAGTTGGAAGCTGAAATGATGGTGCACAGCTACATCTTTAAAGTATATGGAAGGCCACCTTTTTTCTTCCCTAATAGAATGAAAAAAAAGTACCATTATTTCTTTTTTCAGCTCACATATGATATATTCCAGGAAGTGGTGACATGTATTATCTAATGAGAGCAGATGGAGAAAATATCCCCCACAAGCCCTTCAATCTTGTGTTTGTTTCTTGTGTCTCTGTTTTGCTAGCTATCCAAGTAGGATCATTTTCATTTAGCATGTTTGTTGTGTTGGCATAGAAAATTACCCAAGTGAGCATGCTGAGTTGCAAAGATCAACAGTGATGTGACTTTACAGCCAAGGAGGAGAAGGGCATCTTTGCTGCACCCTAAACCAGTCATTTTCCCTTGCTGCAGGTTTTCCCCTCAGTGGCAGGCTTTCTGCTTCTTGCATGACAGAGGCTCTGCCAAGGTCTGAAATATATATGAGGGGTTGCAGGACGGCGCGCCATTTCAGGACCTCCCATTATGACTGCGAATCAGAGCATTCTCCTCGGCACTGAATAATTCATGCAGAGAAAGTATCTGCTTAGTCAGATTTTTTTTCTCTTCTGCCTAATGTAGGGAATGGATAGAAAGCAGTTGCCTGGGTACAGAGTTGCCACGAAAATCAAGTTGGAGTCGAGGGACTTCTAAAGAGAAAATAAAAACTTTAATCTTTGCAAATGGCAGATAGATCTTGAAAGAGAGAGATTGTCCCTGAAAAAAATCTATTTTCCAGGAAGTCTTATTAGAATTCAGGAGGAGTATGTTGATGCCTTTGCAACCTGCAGCATTTGAATTGCAATGAGAGCAGAAGGGAGCAGGTGAGGTGGAGGATGAGTTGGGGCGGGAAGGGTTATTCCGGTCGCCCCCTTTATTTATTCCAGTCGCTCTCAGTGTCCCATTACTCACACAGCAGCCTGAGAGATCTTACTCATTGAAACCCTGTTAAAGCCCTGCGTCAGCAACACAGAGAGACTGAGAGGGGGGGAAAGCAGAGAGAGAGGGCGGAAGAGAGGGCAAGAGACAAAACAAAGGTGAGACACAACACTCGTCCTGCTCTCAGCCCCATTTTTCCTGAGTGTGTCTGCCTGTGGTTGCTATCCAAACCACCATTAGCCTCCATGAATAATGAAAAGGAACAATGAGTGTGTTAGCATTGAGCTATTTCCCCCTTCACTGCTGGGACCTACACCCCTGTGAGCAAGTGGGTGGGTACACGAACAGACAAGGTTGAGAAATTAGAAAAGATGTGCCAAGAATGCCTCCTCCTGCCCAGGCTGATCTAAAGGAGAAAATTATAGTTCTTTTTGGAGGTGCTCGCACTATCCATCTTTTTGCCAGATGGGTTTGTGTCAGGGGAATCATCGTTTATAGACTTCTTATCTGTTTAGGGTGAAATGGCTTGGGGTTGAAAACTTTGTTTTGATTGCTTGAGAAAGTTTGAGTTTGATTTCACTACACTTGATTTTTAACTGACTGGAGAGCCTTGGGTACTGAGAGCTTAAACCAGTTATGATGTTCTTCATCATCTTTTGACTCAAACACATTCTGTATCAGTGCCTATGTTTAAATGCACAAAATGTTCCAGAGTTTTCCCTTATTCTGAAAAAGATAACATTCTCACTAAGCTGTTTACATGGCTAATTAAAATGAAAATTGTACTAATATGCCCATTTACATGCAGAAGTGCATACTCAGATTAACATAATGACATATGCCCTTCAGAGAAATTTCCCTCCGTGTCAAACTGCGGTCATGTTTCTCCTCTAGTCTAATCGTGTTGCTAAACTTCTGCAAGTTTTGTGAAACTGTGTTCTTCAAGCTGTTCTTTTTACTGCTATGCAGACTTATGCAGCAGTTGGTTTGCTTGGTTATGGTGATCAGCAAGCCTTTGTTAATGCCACCACAGAATACATGGAGATTCTATATCAGAGTACGCAATAAGGATTGATAGGAGAGAATGGTCCTGAAAGAGTTTAATAGGAAAAAATGGAGAGAAATGTTCTACATATCCTGCAGGTTTCTTACAAAATTGTGTTTGAGGACAGAAAGAACCACGTGTCTCCAGAGTGTCACTGTAGATACACCTGTACCTCTGGAGATGCCAGTCGCAATAGTGCTGTACAAGTTGGGTAGCCGTGGTGTGTACCATGAAGAAGTTTGTCCTACAAAACAGGCATTGATGGGATCCTGTTCTGTTCCGTGATTCCTGTATATGCAAACTGTGGCGAAAACTGTAATTGAGATGCATGTTCCAAATGCACTGTATACATGTCCGAAGAATGCTCCTAAACACTGAATAATATCGGCACGTCCCACGTCTTAATAGGAAAATGCTATTTCTGGAGTAAGGCCTTATTTGTATTATCCAATCTTAAATCATGGCTGTATCAAATGTGGTATATTGTCATATTCCAAATAATAGTGGATAATTAATGTATATGTAAATATAGTCTGTTTAACTCATACTATGGTAATTTATTCTCATATGATTCACACTGTGCAGGAAACACCCTGGATCAAAACCTTTGCTATCAATTAGCGATACATAGTGATTCATAAAGATACTTACCAATATTTGAACTCAAAATAAGTCATTAAACTCTAGAAAGCACATACATGATTTAAATACACCCTTCGAAGCCTCTCTTAACAAGTCTTTTCAATTCCTAAGGCTGTACCAGACACTGAATACTTTGGTAGCCTGAAGTGCCAGTTTAAGCGAACACTCTGGATTTTAGAAAGTATTAATGACTTAATCACTAAGAGCATTTGTGAAGTGACATTGAAAATGTCAAGCTCTGACCTCTATAATGGATTGATGGTGATTGTGGCAAAACAAGGCAACAAACGCATTCATCATTCGTGTCTAGCCAAGCTTTCCTCTCAATTCCACTCAATAGGTGCTGTTTGTGAAAATGTTTTTTTTGTCTTTTTAACTGATTACCTCAAGTGCACCAACAAGCCTTCCCACCAGTGACCAAACCTGTTTCTTGAAATTGATTAGGACAAGCACAGCATACATATTCTGAGTTAAAGGAAACTGGTTGGTGTCCTGTACCCCACTTTGGGTTTTCTTTTATACTGTAGATATAAAATATATATTCTTATAGCTTCCAACATTTCCTCACCCTCTGCTCGGTGAACCACATCCCTCAGCTGTTAGTGCGCACACACCCTGCCAAGACCATCACTATCTCTCCTTGTTGTTGTAAGAACACTTGAAACAGCTCAAATCAGACAGCAACAGCTGGCCTCAGACCTCTGCTTGGAAAAAATGTCAGAGAGCAGAGCAGAAGCAGGGGGGGAGTAGCAATAGTACAAAGAGGAAACAGACTGAGGCTGAATAAGAGAAAGCAAATGTAATAGAAACTCAGAAAGGTAAAGACTGACAGTGATGAAACAGAGATGTGAAGTAGACCAAAAAGAGAAACAAAATTGGAACGTGAACCTATGAAACAGACTTGAAACCACAATATATTTATCAGTTGCCCTCACCGTCTATTCAGCTCCTCTGCCTTTAAGGGCAGCAGGAAGAGATGTTTGAATGAAAGAATGGAGGCAACATGAATTTGTCAAGTACATGACAGCCTCACTCCTCTATGTCACTTTGAAGGGATGTCAATTACTTATGACATGCATCACCCGTCACGGGGCTTGTGATGGATTGTGTCGCATCTTGAAGTTGTTTCTACATTCATGTTGTCTTCATTCACTTTCCATAGCATGACAGTTGTAAAAATAGGATGTGAAATATTATGTATGTATTTTCCTTAAGAGTTTGAGATCTGTACATGCACAGCAAACTACCTTTCAGTAAAGATTGTGTAAATGAAGATACCCTGTATATGCAAGTACAACTATAAAAAGTAATCGTTGCACCAAATTGAAATGACACGCTGAGCCAAACTGTAGTGCACAACAAATTTGCTCACACACACACACACACACACACACACACACACACACACACAAAGATACACATTTCATTCACACCTTAAATTATAACTCTTGGTAATTGCTATATTGTAAGTGGACTTGATATAGTGTATTTATGTAAAGTGCTTTATAATTTGCCTGTCATTCCCCCATTCACACATCACACCTCTTGCTCAACAACTAGAGTTTAGCTGGCACTTGCCTGAAACGAGAATAAGGTAAGGATAATGTACTTTTAAACAGCACAGGTATCATCCATAAATCAATATCCGCACTCGCGATGAAGGAAATTCCTCATTGGCCAGATGACTATAGGTTATTCATTCAAGTTTATCGACATATTGTTCTATAAATAGTTCCCTCACTCTTGTGAGGTGGTTGAACAGATGTAGGTACCAATACAGACAGTGGTGTACCCGCTCATCCCTATCAATGACAGTTAGATATAGGTAGAGCCGGTGATCGCGCCAGTATTCAGAACATTAACTGGGCCTCCCAACTATGATTGGCAAAACTCCAACACTTCACCTCCCCTCCATTCACCCACATAGACTCCGTGACCATGACTGTGACTCTAGCATCACTCCCATGATGTATCATTCGGACCTCAGCTGCAGCCTTGCTCCTCACCTCGGCCCTGCTCTATAATCTTGGTGCTCTGTGGCCACAGTGATGATGATGGTTAGGATCGGTGGTAGGATGTCAAGCACCGCTCTCAATTGCTCATCTCATGTTAGACCGTGCAGGGCTGCGCACGTGTGATTTCATGCTCGGCCATGCGTGCTCTCTCTCAATCCATCCTCCTTTCTTTCTTCCTCCCTTCTCTTCATTGTTTCCTCCCTCACTTATTCATTTGGTCACAGGGGAAGGGATAGAAGGGAAAATGCGGGTGAGGGATTCTGACAGTCAGCACTGTCTCCTTTGTGCTTTATCCCTACCCCTTCACCTGCCTTCATTCCTCTGCCTTCCCACTCAGACTGCATTGCTTTGGTTCTCTCACCTTTCCTCCTCTTTATTGCTCTCTCTCTTTCTCTCTCTCTTTATCTCTCATTCTCTCTCTCTGTCATGAATCTAAAATATGTATTTGTTTTGGGCTCTGATTCTCCAAGCTTGCCTCTATAGGAGACGTGCTGTAGGAAGTCATTTGATGGTGTGCTGTGTTTACATCAGATTCCAGCTAACGCCACATTTTTACTTTTTAGGCTTCATAGTGTGCTTTAATGCTGACAGTGAGGAGACAGGGATGCTCTGGTGCATAGCATAGCTCACACACACCCACACAAGCACGTATGTACACTTTTTTCTTTTTTCCATTTCACCACCTTAGAACAAGTCTTGGTAGAGCTAAGACTTTAAGGTTTTAGTGCTTCTCTTTACCATCTCTGACACAAACTCAAATACCCTATAGCTTATGAAGAATTTCCCCAACAGGATCCATTCTTTACAAGTAGAGTATGATTAACATTTTTATGGTTATGGTTAGGCAACTCAAGGCACTTGAGGTTGGGGTCTGGTTTAATACCTAAAAGTCAAAGCTCCGGAAACATCTTGATGAACAATACATAGTTTAGTTTCTTTAACATTTTACCAAAGCCACAGTGTTTCCTGAAGCTTAACATTAGGTTTCAGTGGCCTAAACCTTACATCACATGGGACGAGATGCAGAAGAGTCACAGAAAAAGATTTTACAAATGGCATAAAACATTTATCTTCCTCTTTCTGTCCCCCTCTGTGTGTCTGTCCTGTCTCCGTCTCTGTCCACTAGTTCCTGGCTTTGTAGTGTATGATGTTCAAAGAGAGAGTCCGTCTAGAAAGAACTCCCTCTGTTTGATTGCAGAGGGGTCAGTGATGATTGCTGCAGGTTTTTGTCCCTCTGAGAAATTGACAGAAGAAAGGCACAGTGTGCATCTGTCTCCACACGTGTGTAGGTTGAGGTTCTGCAGAATTTGTGTCAGCATGTGTAGCTGGTGCATGTGTGTGATTGTGAATCAGCGCCTGAAAAAAAAAGGATCCTAGAGAAATAGAGCTGTTTTGAGGTTTGTTCTGAACTCTCCTCCTGCTTTATTATTTGCCGGAATGTTGTGCCTTAGCACTGTGGCTGGTTATTACCACCTACAGTCTCTTACTTGCAGCCAATTTTACCAAAGTATGACCCAGACGGACAGAGGTGGCGAGGGCAAAAGAGAAGGGAGGGTGACCTGTGGCAAAGGAGTAGCTCTCTTTTGTAGCTTTGAATCTAATGTGAACTTACACTTGAGGAGCCGATGTAAAAAAAAAAATCAGCACAGGTCATAAAAAGGTGTATTCACACACCAAGACAGACCTGCTGTTTCTTTGACTGTGAAATGGGCGATGGAAACAGATCGAAGAAAGTACTGCCATTGATTCCCAGAGGTCAAAGATGTCCTGTGCTGATTGAGTGAAATGATGAATGGCAGTGTAAACAACTCACAAACACACTCTGATTCCTTTAAGGACTCAATGTGTGTGTCCAGCCTTGTGATGTAGTGCAGTTCTCATTTTTATATGTTAATGACAACCCCTCTCCCAACTTCTGTCACCCCGGAATGACCCTCGTCTCCAAATTCAAAGCCTCCACTGTTCAGAGCTGCCCATCTTAAAAATTCTTCAGGCGGCTGCTTCAACCCACCAGTCTAATTTACGGTGATAATGATCGAGCAAATTTAAAGCGGTGGCCATCAAGGGAGCTGGCCTGAGCAAGGAAAAAGTAAGGGGGGGGGGAGTGAGAGAGAAGTGATTAAAGGTGTAATAGGTGGGCGAAGGCACTGGAGGAAGGGGCGTTCTTGATTCCTGGGACACTGCGAGCCGGTGAAATATGAAGCCCGAAAAGCAAAGTGACAGAGAAAAATGCCTCTCTCCCTTGCCCGTTTCCCTCGCTTATCACTGCAAATCAGCACTGTGTCGTCAAGAACTCCTCAGGTGCATGCCACACCTCGTGAACACCACTAAAGAGGCCTAGCGGACAGGGGCAAAGAAAAAACAAAGTGATTACTTCTGGCTAGCCATGTTTAATCAGTCTTCCACTATGCTTTAGATAACTTCTGACCCAGGCCTGATAGGAAATTAAAAGGATTTCTTAAGTGATGGAGAATTCAAGGAGTAGTTTCCTGAAGGACATTCGCATCCTTAATTACATTCTGGGCAATTCTCCATTACAGGGTCAACACAGTTCAGTCAAAAACCAGAAAGTGAATTACTAGCATTCATCTTGTTATTGGTTTCTCTGATGCCCTGTGACCTCACTAACCTTCCCAGGGACCCAGTGTTTCCATTAAAGCTCCACCATGTATTTAACGGCACATTGCTAAATATGTTGTCATAACATAGACGAGACTCTAAATGTGACTTTTCACAACTGTTCCATTTTTTTTCAAAATGAGTCTCGAATAGTCTAGAATAGCACAATAACCTTCTCCAAGACAGCGAGGATGGTTCTTCAGAATACAGAGGTCCAGTGTTCTCCAAAGAATAAAAACACTTAACAAATGGGAGGGAGACTGTATACATAATGTGTATCACAAAACAATGCGAGGTGTAGTATAAAGTAATATTTTCTTTCATAAACTACTGTAAAGCTGGCCATATCCTGTTTCTGAGAGCCGCTTTGGTGTCTCTTTTTCACACTGTGGATAAACACTGATTAACGCTGACAGCATCGCCACGTACTTGGCTCTGGTTTGCATTCAGCCACTGCAGTCACTTCCTTGGGTCCGATGTCTAGACGGTAATTTCATGAATAAATACAATAGATATCACCTCCATTTGGCCCTCTGATTGATCTGTAAGCCCTGCGTTGATATGATGAATAGCATGGAAAGAAGTGCTGCGGTGCATATATCTGACTTGACGAGAAAACAATGCAAGAGATAATGTGCGTGTGCAGTGGGTCCCTCACTGTCTGTCAGCATTATGCAGAGCAGATGCAAACACAAGTGTAGAGAGTCACACATTTACACACAAATGCACTGCCACATTCAGACAGGAATGCTTATGAAGACATGAGCCAGTATTATGAATACACACACAAACTGCTTACACACATTCACACGCAATCATGAATGTAGTAATAGAAGTAGGTCAGGCCGACCGAGAAAGGGGCATTGATTTCACACAACTGCAAGACTAACTACCTCTTCACTCATTGTATCACATCCTAGCAACTGCATACATATTGATTTGGCTGGGTTTGGTGCATTAGAACTTCCCAACAACAGCATTTCATTTTGATGAAACGTAACTACCATCTATGGCTGTAAAGTCAACATAAATAAGAGCTATAATACGACGCTCTCCCACACAGAGAGGTAAGGTTCTGGGCTGCGAGAGCGAGCTGGGAAAGGTCTTCCTCTGCCTGTGGTGCAAAAGATGGAGAAGACGAGGATGGGGGCGGTGGGAGACACAAGGACTCGTAGCTTTAGCTCTTATGTCCACAGGGCCAAACTTTCTCTCATCTCACTCACTCACTGTCACTTAAATTACTGTATGGATTGTGTGTCTGCAAGTGTTCAGGACAGCATGGAAATATGTATTAGTATATATGTGTATAAAACTACAGTATTCATGTTTTTCCATCATACCAAAGTGTAATTTGTTTCAACATAAACATGGTACCAGGCTTTCCTGAAGTGTTGAGCTGGTATAACTAATACATTTTACCAAACTTCCGAACATTAGAGAAAAATATTTTGGAATAATTCCAACTTTAGCCTTAAGGGTTTCTTATTGTTAGCAAATCCCATTAAAAAGATGAAAACCAACCATGGGTCAGTCCATCACTCAATACTCAAAATTATTTACCAGCTGATAAAATGCTCAGTAGAGTCGGCTGTAATTTGAAACAAGCCTAATTCAAACAATAGCACATAAATGTATTCCGCTATCATGCAGAGTATTCACCCAGTTTGCGCGTTAAGTGGCTTGGTGGGCGTATATGCCTCAATAATTCCTATGATCCCTTGATTAATGTTCTACCACCATTAAGCTGAGTTTGATTGATACTGTGTGATGATGGAAGCACACAGGCCCTAGCCAAAGTGTCTGATTGATATCACAGACAAATACTCTGCAATTACTAATTGAAATGTGGCTGGCTTGCCCAAAATGACTTTGTCATTAGTATGACATAGTGACTGCCCCATGTGAGCTTGATGGCTGCATTTTGAGAGGGAAAATGAAAGGAATTGATAAAATGCTCAGAGAGGGAATGAATTGAAGCTTTAAATTAGACTTCTAATAAAATTGTGGAAAATATCATGTTATCAGAGCTACAGTACCTCATCCTCGTTTTCAATATGATTAATTGCTAGATGGAATAATACATGATCATATTGTGATTACTATATGGATATAACTGGAAACTGACATTTACACATTACAGGAAATTGCTCTTTTGTGCTCTTAGTCTACACACATCCTAATAAATGTATTCGGATTTGCTTGCAGATGGATCTTCCAATCATTGTATTGAAATCTGCTGTTTCAGTTTTTATGCCATCCACTGAATTTTCTTCACACAGTGTATTACCTGCTGTGATAGATCACGCGAGAAAGAAGGGTGGAGAGAACATTGTCTACATGCACTGAAAGATGAGAGCGGCAAGGTGAGGAAATGGGCTGGAAAATTCAGAATAGTGTCATACTATGATGATGCCCATTTCCCGTAAAACAAGATGGAGTGTGTGGCAGCCTTCGAATAAAGGAACAGGAGAGCGGAATTGTCTTTAGACAGATGGGGGAGTTGCACTAATGGTCACAGAGCCAGTGGAAAAAGAACAGAGGTAGCAAGTAAAACTCCATGGACACATTGTAATGTAATATGATAGGGGAAGGAAGGGTCTTTGTGAAATATTCTAAACGAAGTGGCCTGACAAAAACTCTTACATCCTATTTAAAACCTTACTGCATTAAGTCGAACATATAGTTTGGCATTAAAAGTGCCAGAGCCCTTATCTATATGTGTGAAATAAGTGTGTGGCAATGAAGTGTTGGAAGTGCTGATGTGCAGGGAAAGTGTCCATGGCTGTAGTGGTGTCAATGGGGGTCACAATTCTATGAGGCCAGTTTAACAAGGTCATTTAAAAATCTCATACAAGATAAATAATGACTCCGTAAAAGGCAGAGTAAGAAGTTACATTATTGAGATGATTAATTTCCAAGCCAAGCCAAGTGTTTGTTGGCATGGATTGAAGCCCAGATTAATCCACAAACATCCACTCTGTCGACTCGACAGATGTAACACAGTGTTGTTAATCATTAGACCCCTACAATCAATTTGGACCTGATATTTATGCGAATTGGATTGCTCGACTTCTTTGTTGTGACATGTGTAATCTACATTCCCTGCATACATGCTCACACTATTGTAAATCATTTTAGTGGTCGCACTCTCAGGAAAGCTACGTATTGCTTTTATCCTCAAGGTAAAAACGTGTTTGGTAAATAGTTAACAAAAGGTTTTCACCACGACCAAACTGACATTGTTATCTGCCATCACATGCATTCCGCTGTTGACATAAGTGCATCCAATTCATATTTCTCTGCAAACTGTGCACATCAACATGTATTCATACTTTTCTGCCACACAATGTCTGTTCTGGAGAAAGGAGAGAGCTGCTGAGGACTAACTACATTCTATCCACTTTCACTGATCAAGTATTCAACACAGGTAACTACTTTGGCCTCAAGTCATTTCCAGATTAGAGAACCAGATACTGAAATCAAATTAAACAAAATTAAAATGAGCCTCTTATAGGCCTAATGAATGGAGAATCCAATGGCTGTTCTTTGCTGCAGGGTGCTCAGTAAGTGATGAAGAAAGGGAAAGGCTTTTATGCTCTAAAATCACAGATTATATCAGACAACAGTCCAATCATAAAGGGCACTTGAGGGCAAATGAGTGAATGACCACAAAAATGTCGTGCGTCAGAGATACGCATTTAGGGTTTAGTGCTCCTGGACAGTTCCTGTGGCTTTTGTCTCCAGGGCCAGATGGCATGACTGGAAAGGAACTGCAGAATGTTGTGCATTTGGAAAGATGCAGTTACTTATATAAAGAAAATTAAGTGAACATTTTTTTTTTAAAAATGAAGAAATAAATCTACCAAATGTGACCAATGCCTGGTCTTCCCCACACTATCCTCACCAGAAGCCATCGAACATCACTGCAGGCTCGTGTTAAAACTTCAGAAGACGAGTGATGATGAGAGCAGCGGGTGTGTGTTTGTGTGCGAGGATGAGTGTATGCGTGAAATGCCTGGCACGTTCCAACATGTCTTAATCAGTGCCAATAGCTCAAGCGAAGCCCCGCAGCTCTGGTGGGCCGGTGGCTGGTTGTCTGGGAAGGAGCAAACACAGGCTAACATAGAAACACAGACACTGACACAAACTGCGAATGCCATCTGGCTTTCGCAGGCCCCCACGGAGGGGCTGGGCCCTCAGAGGGATATGCGAAGGAGTGGGTGGTCACTGGGGTAGGAGAAGGACAGGGTAGAAGGGAGGGAGCAAAAGACGGAGGAAAACAGGAAGGAAGAGTGTGTACAATTGCAGACCGATAGGCCTCCACCTGCCTCCTACTTATTGCTAATTGGCCATCAGGCTTTTGATGCTGTGCCAACACAATAGCATGATGCCAGCGTACAATCTGACTGCCATGTTTCCAGCTCACTCAGTTTACTCACATTCATCTAGCTGTCCTCCCTTATCCTGTCACTGGTTTCGAGTCCAAAATCTATGAAGACCACATGTAATTTTAGAGTAATGTGATCCGAAAGGCCAAATCCTAAAGGAAGACATACATGCCACAGCTGATGAGCTCCTTTTTTTCAGCGTGACTGTCCTGTGAGGCCACAGAGAATCTTCTGTCAGTGTAGTACATCACCGCTACGATGACTTAGCACCAGTTGTCCTTGTGCTAGGTAAAGTGAAGTTTCCCATGTAAAAGAGGCAAGCTTTGCTTTGCATGCTAACAAGGTCTGTGAGTGCAAAATGTACGGGTAAGCAGGCCTATCTACAGACAGCTGCTGACTCTCCCTGCAAGGAAATATATTTCTGTCATCCTGTTTGAACTGTAATTGAAAGGTGGTCAAACCAACCTCTGGTGTCCTCAAAGTGTGTGTGTGTGTGTGTGTGTGTGTGTGTGTGTGTGTGTGTGTGTGTGTGTGAGTTTCCATGAATATGTGTGTCTGTATGTGTTATGATAGCAACCCTAATTCACCCATACTGTCAGTAATATGTTTGGTAATCAGGTCAATGTCTGGAATCATACGTGGTACTATGCAGGAAACATTTAATTGTTTGCACAAAATAAGAGAGGGAATGAAGTGACCTTTTTTGTTTATTTATTTACTTCAGTTGTCCATCACCAAGCGGTTCAGAAATTGAAAAAAATAAAAGATCGATGTGTAGTCTGAATCTCTTAAAGGGAAAATAAGATTAATTCTTACTAAGCTGGATTGAATATTATTATCAATTTAGCATTTTGACATTGTTGAGAGAGAGGACATAGCAGTATTGTTAATGCACGGCTTGAATCCAAGGCGAGCACCGTGAGTAGTCAGACGATGCAGCTTGTTTATGCGGAATTACCAGTTTAAGTCAAGTGAAACAAACTCATTTCCATGTGAAAATTAAATGGAAACTCCGCATGAGTTTTCAATTTTCCTTTCTGTTTGATTTGACAGATCTGGGCCAATGGTAACCTAATCATTTATTTCTATTTCTCTGTGTAGTCTGTATAGATTTAAAATATAAAACTACACCAAAAGCAAAAATAGTGCAGCATTTTTGTCACTGGGAACAAGTGGTAATGACACATATAGCAGCATATGAACAAGTAATAGAGGGTCTATTATAGCTGAGTAAAATAGCTTTGATTAGAGGCTAATAAAGTATGGCCACTTAACCGACAAATGGTGACAAGTGGGTTGCGGTAATTAATAGCCCTTCATTGAATAGCTAGGGCAGGAGTAGCTAGTATTAAGTTTGTATTGGCTAATGCAAGCAAGAAGAAAGACAAGAGGATAATCATCATCGAATCAAAGCCTTGTGCCTTTAACAAACCAGCCTTTTTTTAACTGAAGGAGAGAGACAGAGGAGAAAATTTGCCCCCAGGAGTTGAAGCATCAGTGAGAAAGAGGAGAAGGCAGAGGAGGAAGAATATGATAATGTAGCTGGGCATTGCAAATTGAATTATTTAAATGTACGCACTGTAATCATGGCCAAGGGAATGAAAATCAAACGATAGAGCCAAACGAATGAACCACAATGACAGAGACCGAGAGGAAAGAAAAATGCAGGCTAGTGTGTATTGTGAGATTTTTGGTTCACTTTGTTTCAACCATGCATGCAACAAAGCTCCCATTCCCATAGAAATTGAGTAGGTTATTTCAGCAAAGTTATGTGAATTGCAAGATTTGCCCATCCTCTGCTGTACAAAGTTCCTAGGACCATGAGCTGTGAATGGATTTGAACCTGTGTTCTCCATTCTTTCCACTGCAGGGCAATTAATCATGCCTCATCAGCTGGAAAGACAAACTCCATATCTGGACGACAGCAGCCAAGATATAAATAATAACATGAGAAAACATTAAGAATAACTGCCATAGCCCAGCCAAGGTTGTCAATGTTGTTTTCACAAATTTCATTTATGTAATCTATAGTTGGAGCTCCCTCAGAAGCCTGTCCCAGGGAGCCAGAGATCCATTTCCTCCCCTGATTAAATTTCAACTCAGTCGTTTTGTGTGCCATTAATCCTATGTGCTTTTTTTATATTACTGTTCCCTCTGTAGTTCCAATCATCCTAGATTAGCGATCCTCCATTACACGTTCCCCTCTCATTTCCATAAGCATTCATCCTCTCGTGTTACATGCTAGCAGTGGTGCCTATCTATTGGCTAACAAAAGGACATCCCTGCCCATTTCCTATTATTAGTGTCGCAGCCTAATGACTTTATCAGACCCTGTCACAGAGTGATTCTGTAAACCCTTGCAGTGCATAAACGGGACCAGACGCAGGGCAGAGATGAATAAAGAGTGTAAGGGTCTTTAATTAAATGTGTCATCTTGGCATTTGATAAGCACAGCAGGGCATTGTGGCTGCTAGCTATAGAGGCTGATGGTGGGAGAAGGGACTGAAAGCCACCTGTCCTCATCCATCTATCACTGCTACAACAGGCAAAAAAAATAAAATATATTTTTTTTAAATTTAGGCGCTCATATACCCTCATAGATTCCCTCACCAACATGTGCAGTAAATAACCTATATACATTAGTGAGCCCATTAATTTTTCACATTTATCACAGGGCAAAAATGCATGCTCTTTTATGGCAATAATGAAGTGAGCTACCTAATCAGTCAGATTAGATCCATTCATCATTCTGCAGACATACAGTAGACTATATTGTTAACAGAAATCAAAAATATAACAAGGAGAAGACATGAAAAAGCAATGCATAATGCAGCAATTTATCAATCGGAAGCTACCGTCTGCTACCAACTTTATCTAGTGTCTTTATTGTGGTAGGGAGTGGTGAAGGTCTTGCAGCTGTCGTGAACTCGGCAGTTTAACATAGATTTCAGGAAAATCAAATGTTGAAACCATCAGACAACATCTGAGAGTAAAGACAAGTGTCTTCAATAAACCTGATCTGCAAATGTGGATTACACCTAGAAAGTGCTCACACAGCCCTCCCGGTCTGTCTAAATTATTGAGTGCATACATGCGATGTGTTTACTTGGCCTGTGTCCATATGAATAAGTAATGCTGTGTCACGCACAGAGCATGTAAGGAGATATGAAGGCAGGAGGTTTTCAACACAACAAAGAGGGAGGGGACTTTGCGATGTTTTGTTAGGAGAATGTGGCTCTTTCTTTCTTTCAGAACTGTGAGTCTGTCCTTACAAAACCTGATTTCCACTTATACTCACACCCCCTGATATAAAACCCTCTCCACAATGCTTTGGTGAAAAACCATTACTGTTCAGTACCATGTATAACATTAGTCTTAGGCGGAGAATGTCTGTTAGCTGAGTAGGAGATCTGCGAAGGCGTCTAATGCCTTGCAGGCTTGATTATTCAGTGATTGACCTTTTTGTTGGATGACTCCTGTCGTGTAATTCTATCTCCACCTGACACTCCAACCCAACAGACAAAGCATCAACCTGCTCAATTTCCAGTTTGCTGCTCAAGTGCCTGTCAAGATTTATTTCCTCATCTTCACTCTTGCTCTATGAGGTTGATAATACTTTCCACACCATAGAAATCAAAAACACATTTTGAGTCAGGGATTTAACACCACAGCGTTAACTTGGCCAGCCTTTGAAAATATTAATTTATGAATCTCCATAGACCATTCATCCAAGATACTTGAGAGCTTGTGTTGCCTATGTGTCCACAGTTGTTGATCTTGTGTTGTACAGCACATGCTGAGGGAGTTCAAGATGGCACTGTATGTTGTATCCCACATGCTTTACTTTTGTTCCTTTTAATTTAACTAAACATATACATATACATATATATATATATATATATATATATATATATATATATATATATATATATATATATATATATATATATATATATATATATTCCACATGGTCTTCAATGCAGCCACTATAGCTAACAGATCATCAGTATCCCTTACATCCAGTGACTGGCGTTTCCTAACCCTAACCCTAGTTAACAGGTGAAAAATAGTGTATTCTCAATGAGCACTATCATAGATGTGTCATAGCATTGCACAGTAGCAGTGTGACTGTACTGTTTGTTTGTCAAGTTGCATGTATTTGTGTGTATTTCACATGGTTGCTCTCTCTCTCTCCCTTGTGGCTTGGAATGACTTAATTTAATAACCACTGATACAGCCACTCTAGGTCATTAAGTCTGTTGGAGAAGGAGATGACAGCTTCACGACTAATTATTATGTTGGCGATGTCACCTCTTGCTTTGGCTCTTCGCTTGTGTTCATATTGTGCACGAGGAGCCACATAGAATGTTTGATAATCATTTCAGTGACTCTAATTAAAAACCCAATCCTTTCATGGCCATTAAAATGTGCAGCACTGCACTTTTTGCCATCCCGATTGGCAGCAGCGGTCGATACCACGATGGAAAGTCATGTTCGCATATTCAAAGCAGGCATCCCCATCTGTCTATTGATAACCTGAACATGTTAACCCTTCAACCTTGAGCTGCTGCAAGTCACCAGATAAGCTCTGGAACTTGATGTCTCCATCAGCCTCATCCCTAATGAGCCCTTGTGTAGCCACTCAATATGAGGCCTGCACTTAGGTGCTTATTGTCCTCCACTGAGCTGAGGCACTTGCAGCTGTCAAAAAAAGAAGAAAAAAGGGTTTTAGAAATGGACCTTTGTCTTTATGTGTGTCTATTTTTCCTTTCCTTTTTCTTTGTCTCATTTTTCTTTCTCTGTCACACAGCCGTGGTATTGTAAAATGGTAAATCACCCTGACGTATGATCCTCTTTACCTATTGTCTATCCTACACGATTTCAACCAAGCTTTCAAGATCAAAGTTTGAGTTTGGTAAAAACAGATCAAAGCCACTGGAGGGCAGCCCACTTGTTGTTATTTTGACATCTCATTGGCTCTATGGGAGAAAGTCTTACTGTGATGATTGATTTGTTAACTGCAGGGATTTGTGGTATAAAGAAGATGTAGGGTTGCCAGGTTTTCAATACAGTATAAATCCATAAATGATGATTTCTGTCTTCCCGGCTCCTGACCTACAATAGTAGGTGCGAAAAATCCAGTCGGGGGCTGACTGCAAATGTGGAAGCCTGCCTTTGTAGGGGCCTGACTTGGGTGACTGAGTCCAAGGTCTTTGCTGTCAGACAGTATCAACGATTTGGCACACTGGGCACCACAGATTACTCTGTGGCTTTGATATAAAAAGCACTACAAAGAATTGTAACGGTGTGCAGTAAACAACACTAGCAGGCATGCTTGCAATGAAAAACACATTCCTAAGCACACACACATACACACATATAAGTACAGACATTGCACTTAAATATAAGCAATATCATTGATCATAATTTTTCACATCCAAAAGGGATAAACAGTGGGGGACAAGAATATCGGGGAAGCAAATAAATATGAAATCAATGTGTTGAATTAACTTGTGCATTAAGAGCAACACCATGCAACAAAGTAATCACACACAGTGCAACACAAGACACAGCAGACCCAACAGTTTTCTTTCGTATTTTGGTTTTCTTAAATGCATTCAGCTGCTGTGTTGCCCTGTCGCGGACAGCGGCGGCGGTGGCTTCTGTGTGCAGAGCGTGTAACGAAGGCTGACACATCGAGGAGGCAGCAGTCACCCTGTCCATTAACTCTGAAATCCTGATTCCAGTCAGCTATATTGCAGCAGAGGCTCTGTACTTTTGCTGCACTCACAACACAGAACACATGCACATACACACGTCTGCAACACATACACAATCAGTCTCAATGTAGGCACAAATTCCCCCAAAACACACCCTAAAAGGATATTTTCTGCTTCTGTTTTTTTTTAAGTTTTGCTTTACCAGTGATAAGTGAAACTGTACACAGAGAACTGGGAGGAAATATTTTCTGCTGAGGGCAAAATCAGTGGAAAGTGTTTATTTCAAGGGTTTTTTCCCTTTTAGATAAGAGATGACACTAGAAGGAGCAAACATCAGAAAGGGGGATTATGACCAAACTGCCTCCCAGTGGGAGAGAATGATAAAGACTAGAGTTTTTCTTTTTTTAAAAAAAGGCTAAGCTGGGAGCTGGTGTTGGGGGGGAAAAGGATTAAAATGACAGGTATGAATATCAAGAGAAGATTGGGTCATTGTGGTGAAAGGACACTCAGTGCAGAGAAGCTGTGCAAACTGATATCTGTGCAGACAGGAATCTCCAAATACTGTCTGCCATTACATTATTTCCTGGTTTACGCTGTGCTTACTGCAGTCCTTTCTGCTGAATGAATACACGTGTCTTTTGTTTTAATACAATTTAACTTCCCATGTAGAGTCTCTTCACTAAAGTTCTGAGTTTAGCAGTGTTGTATGTAAAATTATTTCAAAGTTATCTTTGACTTTCACTAAGGGCCAACATGTGCAGAGTAAACCAGAAAACTTAATATGCTGAAATGTATCCACAAAATATGTCCACATACTGCCTCCAACAGACAGTGGAACATAACTTCACACTACAGTGGGGTGTGCTAAAAAAGTAGCATGACAGGTCCCAGAAGATTTATTAAGACCTGAGATTCAATTAAAATTAAAAAGTACATTTGCCAAATTAAAATAGCAGTTTGGTTTCAGCAGTGCAGTTTCTGATCAACATTTTATATCTCATGCTGCTTAAAGCTTTCGTAGTTGTAGCTACAGGATGTATTCAGAACCTTTAATTTAGGCTATTTATTCAGTTAGCAGAACCAATAACTTATATAAAAATTCAGTAGATTTATTTGAAAACTCGAGGACTGTGATAAATGTGAATTATATAGACTTTAAATACATAAGCTAAAAGTAATTTTAAAAAAACAACAGTCAATATGATTTTAACAATGCATTACTTTGATAATAATAATCTTGCATGTACTACAACCACACCAAACAGAGGTATTGAGCTTTGGTTTGGCTGTCTTGTTGCATAAATTGTGGGGCTTGTTTCAGTTGTGATTATTTTCAAATGTAATTTAGTAAAATATTTCTGCCTGTCTCTCTCTGACTATGCCAGGCATCTGCGTCGTTGCCCAGTATGAAAACAGAAGGAGACACAGCATAGCCAGTGTTTTAAAATGAGTCCTAACGGTCACTAATAGATGAAATTAAGATAATGTAGTCTCAGATTTTTTCGGTTGGTTTCAAGTCTCAGGTTTGGTAGCATACCAGGCAGTTAACTGAGCAGCTCCTTGAAGAACACATTATAATGCCATGCTCACTTAAATCTCCGGTGTAAACCTGAGCTCCATGTCTGAAAAATCTTCTGTGCACAGGGTGTTGTTTTGACACACACCGATGCATGAGCACCTCTGTAAATATTTAGCAAACACAGCCCAGCACGCCTGGTGGCTTTGTCCCTGTTCCACTCGTACATCAGCATCTATGACTGTGTTTGCAAACCATGTAGGGTACTATCAGCCAGAAACCAAATTGCAGCTCAAGCCATGTATCTCTTATGTGCAGGATAAGGCCAAGAGAATTCTCTCCCCAATCTGTTCCCTGCAGATTTCTCATTGTTGCCGTGTGTTAATCTCAGTGATAACAGCAAGGACTCGGTGCTCCCTATCTGGAGTCTAAATCGATAGACACTTCCATTTATCGAACATAGACCCCAACAGAGCATCCAAAACGGCTTATGTCTTAAATAAGCTGTTGTACAGTGCTCTCAGTCTGTCTTTCGGTTGATCTCTTTTTTCACCCTCTTTCCCACACATGCACACACTCACTTTAACTGCTATTCCTCTTCACGTAGGCTCTGGATAAATTAGATGTGATTCAGCAGACATTTTAAACACTGGGGTGTCTCATACCCTAGAGCTGTGCAATCTGGCGCCCCAGAAAGATGATGACTCTTTCTTTCTCCCGCTCATGCACTCTCTCCCCTCTCCTCTCCTAACTTTCCCTCTTGCACCATGCTCTGTCCCCCTCTCTCCCCAGTGCTATTGTTGGGCCTTCATTGCGTATAGAAATTGTATTTAAAATCCTTAAATCCTTGTCAAAATTTCTCCCTGTGTGCAGGAGATTACTGTGAGCCAGTATTATTCTGGAATAGCTTTAGCTGGCACTCTCCCTCCCCACCAACCTTTGAGCATGTACCCTGATTATTACCTTCACAATGGCACGTAGAAAGGAATCGTTTTCAGGTCCCAGTAAACCTGTAAATCACCGTCTGAAGTTGTTGCAAGGCAAAGAGTAATCACTTTAAAAAAGGGAATATTTCAGTGCAAGCACTAATAACAATAAACAGCCATTACAGTGTGGAGCTCACAGTGTGAGTTGCACAGACACCTCATTTCTCTGTTAGAATGCAGAAACATATTTTTTCATATTGTTTTGGCTCAGTGAGAGTAATGCGCTTTGGGGCCAGTAGTCCATGGCTTCAGGTTCAGGGGCCCCCTCATAGACATCATGGATGAGGGAGGATGAGGTGGAGATGAGCCCATCTGGCCCAGACAGCTGGGTCCACAGCTGGAGGGACAGACAGTGACAGCTGACTCACCACACATTGCTAGGCTGCAGAGATGGATGGATGGATGGCTGGAGGGGGAGGAAGAAAGCAATGGAGAGTATGGGTGAGAGAGTGAGCCATGGGAAAAGCTTGCAATCCTACCAACAGCGCTCTTATTTTGCATGTCTGCAACAGTGGAATTGAGGTGGAAGAAGAGAATATTTTTTTCTTTGCAGATAAGAGATCCACTGTGCTTTGCAGGTGTCATGGGTAAATTTGTTTTCAACTTGTGGAACAGATTAGTAATTGGCTCTTGAATTAATGTGCACATGAACTAGTGATTACACCCCTTCAGTTAATGATTTGTGTACAGTGTTGTATACATGTAAGAGATAACATAATGTATATCTACATTGATCCCAAGCGGCATACTAAATTTAAATTTCACTGTTTTATTTTGCTCTACATTAGAACACACAAACAAAAATGTGTGAAATTGTCACAAAATATAATCTATAGGATTTATGTACATGGACTAATTTTCAATCTCAGCACGACTCTTTTGTGCCTGCACCACGTTTCTTTGACTGAATGAAAAGCCAGATTTATGAACCATGCAGCAGTCAGGGATCGGGGGTTGATCGGGGGTGGATGGTGGTTGTACAAAGTCCAGGACTCCCACACCGAAACCCAGGCTTCGCATCCAGTGTACAGCAGCAGAAGCACTTTGGTTAGTGTTGGGAAATGATGTTTTCATTTTATGAAGCAGTCACAAAATTTTATCTTTAGGATGCACTTTGGTTAAGGTTTTGGAATGAGGTTTTGGGTTATATGTAAAAAAAAAAAAAAAAAAAAGATCCAGTCTTTAGGATTTGTGTACACAAATTCTTTGTCAGACAAACTGTCACAGTCAAACATTGACATTGCATGCCCATGCACACAAATCCTATACATTACATTCTGGCCCAATTTCACAAACTGCTGTGAGACATAGCTGGCAAGTTCTGCTGAAACAACATCTAGTTTAGGAAGATTATTTAAGATTGTCAAGAGGACAAGAACAAATATAATGGATGCAATAACTTAACAATACTGATTTGAAGATATAGTTTCTATTTGACACCATTTTAATGGACAAATGACTTCGTGGTCGCAAATAATGAATTTTTGAGAGCACAAATAACTCAACTACAAAAATGTTTTAAAAGTATCCCTGACACCACCAGAGCTCTGTAGAGATCTGTAAATGATTACTCTGTTAAAAAGTGACCAAGGATCTTGTTTGGAGCATTGACCGTGGCCCTTCCCGGGGGTGAATCAAGCTTCATCTGTTCCTGTGTTGTCAAGACAATAAATTATTTTGACTTTGGGTGAAAAAAAAGCTGATTCAGCCGATGAGACACTGTTACAGCACCCTGAGGGGCAAACCATACCTGTGCTGTTTAAATATTCAACATCCCAACCTACTGATAGATATCAGATCTTTGTAATTACCAAACACCCAATTAACTAGGACAGGGAGAGCCAACATAAGATTGGCAGACAATGTCATTCGGCGCATGATCGTTAATGGAATCTCAGAGAAAATGGCTTTTATGGTGATGGGGAAGGGAAGAAGGGGGGAAAGAGAGGAGTAAGTGATTTATATTTTTTCCTGATCTCCTTGCTGTCTCCCTTTCTCTCCCCTTGAGGATATATCATTTCACATGATTAAGATGTGTGCAACCTGCTCCTTCATCCAAGCGAAACAGGAGACACCCTCATTTCCAGTTATCTCTCCTTTCTACCTAGCTGAGGCTCCTTGTGCCCACAACACGCATGTTTTCCTTTAATCCCTACCCTCTAATTATAACATACTCTCCCTATATTTTTCCTTTCTTTCATCCTGATCTCTTCTTTTTCTTTTTCATCTAACCCTTCCCCTTGAGTTCCTCCTTTTACTGCATCAAGACCAGTGCATTAAACCTCTCTTTCATTTTCATCCTCTCAGTTTCCTTAACCCTGATATCATTATGCACAATACTGAAGCATACATTTAACTCAATATTCTCACTTATCAAAGCTGGTGAAGCCACAATGCTATTAGTGGGTTCCTTTGTCCATAACTCTGTACTCTAATGCATCCATCAGCCCCGTATAGGTGGTTTAATATTTTTCTTCCATTCATTGCGGCCTGTTTTGTGGCTTTCTTTGAAGGCATTGTTGGGTAAATGCATGCATCTGATTACTGGTGATAATTGATGCTGGGTTGGTGGAAAACCAATAGATTTTAATTACCATACCTCTGTGAGAGCAGCATATTAAAGAAAGCAAATAAACAGTATGAATCACATTACAAGCCACAATGACGCTGCTGGCCCTATATGGCAATGACCAGTGTACAAACATGTTACATTCACTTATGATGACGTGAACATGAAGGTTTTATGAAGATAATGTTGAGTGTATCTTTGAGATTGTCCTCCCCAGAGAAACTGATGGTCTTCTGCTGTTCAAATGCGCAAAAATATCTATTCATACATTTTCTTGTGAAGCAGCCTCCTGAGGTACCCTTTCAAAGCAAAAGTAGCATGACAACTGACAACAAAGTCCCTCAACCCTTAACAAGGTTGCAGTGGGTGGTTATGTGCACAAGATGTTCTACTGTAACAAAAGTGACCACGGTTTGCTGTGATTTTTCACTAACCTTAGAAATTGCTCACATGAATTGTTTTTGTAATGGTGATTCAAGCACTAACAGTATCATTCTAATGATAGCTGCACCAAATCAGAAAATGCTTCAGTGGATCTTACTGGAAGGCCATTAAAAACAACCCATGACCTCGAGGTCTGAGAACTTCTCAGTTTTCCTGGGAATGAATTGTCTATGTTCATCTCTTACTATTTTGAAAGTACATTCTCAAAGCAAAAGGACAACTACCGTATCCAATAATAATGATATAATTTGTTCGGTATCATCTCCCAGAGGTAGATGGCCCTTTTCCTTGGATGCTCTCAATTTAGATTTAGGCACTTGTCCAACTATAGATTGCTGCCTACTGATGAATTTCTTTCTTTAAAGAAAGTTATCCCTTCAGAAATCAAGCTATCTAAATTGAAGAGGTACAGTATGCTAGCAGTTCTACAAAAGGCTTTAGAGTAAGTTGAATACACCACCTGGTAGATGGCAGTTGACAATGAATGACACTGATGCCAAACCACTTTTGAGTGTCTAAAATTGGGAACCAAACAGAGTTATTTCCCTGTTTGCGGTATCCAGTAGCGCACTTATATAAGTGTCCAACATTAGGGCTCAGTCTGGAGGAAGTTTCCCAACAGTGCACTTACGTAAGCAGCTAACATCGGGGGCCTAGCATTGGAGAAAGCTACTGAATTGCACAAACAGGAGACGGGAGTTAAAAATTGATGACTTGCTTTTTGTGTTTCGCCTTCCCCCGCTGCGTGAGCCGGGAGATTCAGCTTGTCCTAGTTTCCTGACCTCACCCAGCGGAAAAATCCAAGCCTCTTTGGGTGTCATGTGTATTGTACTGCCCCCTTTCAAATAGATCTATACATTTACATACATACAGCCTCTTTATAATGTGCTACCTTATAAAAAGTACTTCTCATTCTTCTACTTCTCTATTTCTGTCATGTTTGCTTCTCACAACGAGTCGTGAAGTCTAATTAATTTGGTGTATAATGGCAAGAAGGTTTTCACAGGATTAGACTGTAGATGTGAGGCTTTGATCCCACATCTGTCCTGTCAGTAAACTAATCTCACTTCCTCCATCTTTGACCTCACTTCCCCTGAGGGATTTTGGAGTTTGTAGTTCCCATGGGAGAATATTTAGTGTCTGAAACGCAAGGCTTTTCACCTCTGGGACATGAGTCTTGCATCATGCAGCAGTAGCACTGACGTGACAGTTACGGTGTGTAGTGCAATTAGTATGTGTGCATGTGTGTCTGGACTGATTGTTCACCTGTGTGTATTTGTGTGCTCTGTTTTCCTTGTTTTTCCTGTGCCGGAGGGGAGCAGAGCAGCAGGTGTTGGCAGTCCTCTGTGTTTTTCATCATAATGAGTTCCCAGTCCACACACTGTCCTCTAAAGGAAACTTACTGTATATAGTGTCAGTGACAGTCTTATAATGAGGCTGCACATTTTACATGTTCTTTCTAATATGTATAGAGATAGATGATACCCTCTGTATTTTCTTTTTCCTGCTCAGTGCCCATCTATTTACATGTTTCCTTAATTTATTTATGTTTGGTAAAATGTACAGATTTTGCCAGTATGGGTACATTCAAAACAAGCTGCAACCTTCAAGTGCCAAAAACTGCAGTTCCTTTAATGGTCACTTAAGGCTGGCTCCAAATAGAGTCAATACTCATATACCCCTATATTGAAATGGCTTACTTTACCACAGAAATAAACATGTTTACAGCATTGTACAAAAAACCTGTTTTGGTCCCGAGCTAATTTCCCCATTCATGACAACTGTACGGGGGGTAGTGGTGGTGAATTTTTATGACTCACTTGTTTAAATTTTATTAAGGCATTAAGTTATGATGCGTTCCATTTAAACTGGAACTTCCCATGTAGTAGGGTTTGCAACTAGGCAATTCAACCCCAACCTCAAAATCCAAGATGGCTGCTCCGCACATCAAGAGCTGTGAAAGCTGTATAATATACTGTTTATTAGCACTTCTGTCCTCCCTACATCTCATAAAATCGGTCTCACACACAGTATTTTCCATCTTCTATTAGTGGACACATTGCTATACCGTGTAATGGCTGACAATGGCTAACCTGACTAGAACTGTTTTTTTCTGTTGGAAAGCAGTCAACTTGGGCCTGACGTCATTCCCAGATCAGATTTCTGACTTCCAAGGTCAATGGAATGCACCATGATGCTCAATTAAGGCCAGGGGTGTTTTGAGCAGGCTGACCAGCTAGCTGTCGGATACCAGGCTTCATTCAACCAACCAATCAACATAATCAAGACATGACGATTTTTATCAGTGTTACCTGTATATAAATTAAACATACTACAAGACTGAGGCAATTGTTTGGCTAGATATAATATAGATATAGATATAATGTAGATGTATAAGTTTGTAGGTAAATTCACCTCCATGACACTCAATGCAGCTGAAAACAACAACACAAAACAAGAATCGAAAGAATGAATGACTCCACCAACAGTATAAAATGACTGTTCTGAACAATGTGTTTGCAAATAATTTGTATCCAATCTGTCTTCAAATTATGCTGAAGATAAAAATCTTTCCATTCTTGGATGAATAGAATAAAGTGATTCATGCTTGGTTTGCAGAATCACCTGGACAATATAATTCAGTTCCATTAAATAGTCAGAAAAACATATCTTGGCAGACCATTCTGTCCAGTCCAGGGCACTCGCTTTCCTAGGACTTGTGAAAAACAAAGTTAGAGAGATATTGATTAAATTCCACGGCATAGTAATAGACCACCATGCCTTCATGCTGTGGTTGTATTTGGTTGCGTTATATTGTACAGAGCACTTGTTACTTTGTCTATCATTTCTCAATGTCATGTAATTAACAAGTTTAAAGACAAATTAAAGAATTACTTTTAGAGTTGCAGTACATTTTCTACAGCTAGATTTCAATACTCTCTCGGTACCTCATGGACTCATGTGTTTTGTCCTGCTTTAGCTAACCTGCAAAGAAGGATTTGCTAAATATTTAATTGCCCCACCCAGAGCAAAAGAAGGAAACAAATTTTGAAAATGGGTCCAAGCTTTTGGTTTTGGACAGCACACATTTGGATGGATTGTCTCTTTTTTAGAGAATCTGTTATCCCTCCTCTAAGTTCAGCAGTTCAATCTTACTGCAAGATCAGGACAAGTGTCCCGGTCACCCTGGGTGTCACATCTCCCTCACCCTGACAGCAGCAAGCACAGCATCTCTTGTCTCCCCTGGGATGTTCGCACCTGGCAGAGGTGTATGTGTATGTATGTGTGTGTGTGTGTGTGTGTGTGTGTGTGTGTGTGTGTGTGTGAGAGAGAGAGAGAGTAAATGAGTAATAGTTCAGACTGTTTTCTCTCCATCAGTGCAGAGTACCTGCGTTGGCTTTTCCCGTTTTGGCCATTTTTCTTGCTTCTTGTCTCTCGCAGTGAGCTCCTGTCCCAGCTGAGATCTCTATCGGCCATGATTTATCTGATACACAATCTTCCTCCATTTCTCTCTTTCTAGCTCTTTCCCTCTGTCTCTCTATCTCCCTCTCCAATGCTTCCTCTCCTTTTGCACTTCAATGTCTATATTACTTTCTACACTGCTGGCATCCTTCTTTCCTTTGTTGCTCCCACTCCTCTCACAGTCATTCTTGCTGGGCGTCATCACTTGTCACTCTTTCTTGTAATGTCTTGACCACACTGAAAACAGCTTATTTTCGACAAAAAATAGCTGAAAGTGAGTACGTGGTGTGAAAGGAGAAAATAATCGACATGCAGAGAAGGGCATTGAGGTCCAAGCCTAAAGGTGTGCTGAGTGCAGAGGGGACAAAAGGCGGCGAGGATTAATAGATGAGAAGAATTAAGTGCGGCTGCATGAAATAACATACTGGAAATGTGTCTGTACAGATGATAGGGGGGAAATATTCCTCATTTAATTTGTCAGTAAGTAAATAATGCAATTGATGTCAGGTGCTCACTGTCCCCCTCATGAATATGTACATCACTGGGTCTCCATCATCTGTATATTTTGTTTGTAGTCGTACCAATATTGAGTGTGACATGGGGATACACACACTCACCTATACATACGTGTGTCAGTGCTTTACATACTCCGGAGGATGTGCTTGTTGGCGCTTAAAAAAAAATGTGGTAACTGTTTGTGTGTGTGTGTGTGTGTGTGTGTGTGTGTGTGCGCAAAAAAAACCCAACAAGTATCTGTGCCTCCCATCATCCCTGCGTGCGCGCTCTCCTCCTTCAATTTTCTCCACTCATTCCCCTCCCACTCTCTCTCTCTCTCTCTCTGTCTGTCTCTCTCTCTCTCTCTCTCTCTCTCCCTCCCTCTCTCTCTCTCTCTCTCTCTCTCTCTCTCTCACTTTCTCTCTCGCTGCTCCAACCAGACACACAAACACTCTCTCTCTCTCTGTCGCTGCTCTGCCCTATGTATCATAGTCACCGTCAGTGCATTCAAAGGATCCGAGTGTGAGCTTTCCCTTTCGGCTGTATTTCTGCTACTGACTCTTGGTTTTTGCCCTGCCCAGCACAGAGCTGTGCGTGCGTGCGTGCTGTTGGGGCGGTTGGTTGACTTGATCGAAGGAAAAGGAGAAGGGAGAACTGTGCGGGCAGGAAGGATGCGCTCGTTGCTGCAGCTTCTGATTCAATTAGCATGAATTTCACAGCAGAGGCAGCAGCGGCAGTAGCGGCAGCAGCATCGTCAGACTCTCTGAGCAAGCCAGAAGCAGCACCTCGTGTCGGAGCCCCAACAAGAGGACCAGTGACTGCTTGTCATCTGCCTCCCACCTTGGAAAGCAGTGTTTGAAGGGGCAGAGAAAACGGAATCCTATTTTCAAAGGGTGAAGAGCAATCACAAGTAGGACGGAGCTTGCTTACAAGTCTAAGGATTGAAGGATTGTTGAACTGGACAACAACCACTCTGATGCTGGTTCAGAGCTTTGGTTATGGTTTAATCCTGTTAAGGTGTCTTCTTGGTGCTGCTCTTCATTCCATGAGCCATATTGATTTATTTTGTCAGAAAAGAGGAGAGGGAATTCAGCACCGCCGCACTTGGAAATAGCCGACCGTTTTGTCCTCCTTCTCTCCAATCCTTTTTTCTTGCCGGTCCTGTATTATATTTATTCATCCCTTGTTTTCCCGCTCTCGGCTGCAGACTAAAAAGGGTTCGGTTCTCCTTCAGGGACTCGAAGCCCTGAAACAAGATTTGGCTGCCCCTTCATCTGCTTTTCTTTCTCTGCCTCTCCCTTTTGCACCCTGGTTTTACTCTGTATTTTTCTATCCTCCTGTTCTCCATTTAAAGTTATCTCAAAAAAAGCTCAGAAGGGATGTCGGGGGTCTTTTTCTTTGCGATGGAGGCTTGGATTATGGGTGGAGAAACCCTCTGAAGATCTCCCCAAGGCATAGGAAAACCCTATCAAACAATTAACTCAAAGAGCTGTACACAAGATATTTTTCAAGGAGCTAAGATGGAGTCATGTGTGTGCGGAATCGGTGCTGCTAAGCTGTGATTATTTCTTTCAGGGTGCCAAGGAAGTCGTCTGATAAACAAAAGAGGTTAAGTTCTATACAAAGGGTTTAATTGATTTAGGAGAGGAGTGGGAGTTGTTTTGGTTCTCAAGGATCCAGTCAGAAGCTTTTGGATATCGACACTAGACTGTTGGAGGATTTTTGGGGGTCTTTCTTTTCAGGAAGGATTTTGTAATTTTTTTATTTTTTGGATTTTATTTTTCTTCGTTCGTTCGTTTTTTTTTTTTTCTTTCCAATCTTTTTTTTGGATTTTCAAACAAGGATCTTTTTTCTTTATTGGCTTATTTTTTAATCTGTATTTTCTTTTACATTATTTTTTCCTCCCCGGGCTGGAAAGCAGGGGATCATGGGCCCTGGATTCATTTGAGATGCTCACTTCCTGTTTGTGTCGTATGAGGGGGAGGGGCCTTCTCTTTGTCTCAGGCCCTGCCCCCATGGAGCAGGTGGAAGTGGAGGTGGATGGAGGGTTGCTTCTGGTACCTAAACCAGTGACGGCGTCACCTGTGGTGTGGGCAAGTCCGGCCTTTCTGTTCAGGCTGGTGCTCTCTCTGGCACTGCTGGTGTTCCCCTGCCCAGCTGTGGCTGCCAGAGTTTCCTCCTCCCTCAGTACCACACACCACGTCCACCACTTCCACAACAAGCATGGTACTGTGCCCATTGCCATCAACCGGATGCCCTTTCTTACACGTGGGGGCCATGGTAAGATCGCCTCTCTCCATTGCTCTTTTTTCCCAGACTGTTCTGGAACTGGCTAATGATATACATGCAAAAGTACATGTGTGAGTGTGACTTAGAGGAATGACATGGACTTGAAGGGTCAATGGGAGTTAATTTTCTTCAAAGGGGTTGATTTATGGTGGCAATGAGCTCTAAGTTGAGTACATAAGCCCAGGCAATTGGTTCATCCATCTATTGATCTCTGTCATCTCTAGAAAGACTGAGAGGAGCCAGGCCTGGGTGACCAACCTCACTGCCTCAGCTCCCCATAGGCCAGTGTCTTGATTCATGTCGCCGAACTGGCAGATGATGTTTCCAGAAACTGTTCCCTTCTGGGCTTTTTGCAGCACATCCTCAGCCAGCTGGGTCCTGCCAATTACCTTTTAAGCTCAGCAACCATCTTTGGTCGACTGATGTATTGAACTGTGGCCAATTTAAATGCATGTAATCACCACCCGCAGTAATTGTAGATGTATGATGGCAACCACGAAAAGAGAATGGTCTTAAGTGGTCGTTGAGATGCTGAATCTCACATGTTGTGTGTCATGGTACATTGTGTACTCAGGAAAATCCATTGATAATTGCCTGAACACTTCTTGTTTTGTCCTACTTTCCACAGTATATGTCTTTGGCTCAGTGCTCTGTGGTGCATCAGTTACTGTGCTGTTCTTAGCCTAAGCTGTCAGGGAAAAGGCAGAGTTTCACACTGATGATTCCTTTGAAGTTCCCTACCCGAGCTTTTTCCACTGCAAATTTCTTCTCCCTTTTTCTCTGTATTTATTGCCCTTGCCTCTTTCAACACTCTGTACATACATTACTTTGACAGGAGATGTTAATAGCATTTATTGATTCCTCAGCATGCTTATGTGCATGTCATTCCATTTGCATCACACTGTTTTTCCAACAAGCCCTACTTCTGTCTGTATGTCTTTCTGTCTCATTCTACCTCCTTCCCTTCTCTCTTCTTTTTGCCTCAGCACAACTGTAATCTGTATCAATCAATTGGGGTGTCAGATGGGCAGAAGGGCCCCACATAGCCCTCTGTGGTCGATTGGCTATGACGTGCCTTTATAGACATTATCAGCTCACAATCTCTATCCTGGTGCTCAGTACTGCATTGAATTTATGGCTACCCATATTCTCCTTCCAGCGCACAGCTACATGTGCACACGTCCTCACAGTCAAAGTGTGACTGAGCACACAAATGAGGGGTAACCTTTTTCATAGAGGAGATATGAAGGAGTGTTCTCAGTGTCTTGTCAATGACAAATTGATGGGCTAACCTTTTTATGGTGGTCATTGGGGTGTAAAGGTTCATCAAATTATTTAATGTATTTGCCATTCTGTAGTTCTTGATTTTCTTTGGTTCTATTATTCACCTTAAGAAACAGTTAAACAAAGGTAATTATATAGCTATAATAATGGTCTTGATTAATTACAACACCAGAATGACAAAAAATCAAATTAGGAGCCTTTACCTAAATTACATTTTAGCCCCAATGATGCATCAGTTTAAACATAGCTACTATAGCTACCATAAAACATAACAAAAATAAGACAAATAAATAATTAAATAGAATCATAAATTCCATTATTGATGTCTTGTTTTTTTTTTAGAGATAACTTGTCTGTCAGCTTGGTTTTGATTAATTGTTCTTAATTAATATTTCCTGCCAGAGATATAGTTAAAACCAAAATATTTCCATACTGTTGACATAAGGGAAGAAAGGGGATCTCTTTGGTCTGCTCTTCAGTCTAAATTGTGTCCCAGAAACTGTCACACAGCATTTGGCCTGTTCCTCATCTGTTTTCCTGTTACTTAATGTGCTTGTTGATCAGTGTTAGAGCAAACATCATTCTCATGTCTGATTTCAGTAATTAAAACAGAATTATGTTATGATTTGGAAATGAACTCTTAAAAGCACATGCTAGGTCATAGGAGAGAGACACTAACAGCAAAAAGGCAGTTT
Source organism: Pagrus major (assembly GCF_040436345.1). Classification (NCBI taxonomy): domain Eukaryota; kingdom Metazoa; phylum Chordata; class Actinopteri; order Spariformes; family Sparidae; genus Pagrus; species Pagrus major. The sequence goes on along the minus strand of NC_133224.1, from coordinate 17,839,447 downwards.
TTATCTTCTAAAATGGCAGCTCAAACTAGTGCCGTCTTCTTATTGCTGTTTCTTTTTTATTTTCCTGCCTTCTCTTCCGTCTAGCTTGGATAATTGGATTGCACCTCTCACATCTCGAGTTGCTAAGCTATTTAAATTGACATAATTAACATAAAAATGTTCTCTGGCTCCCTCTGGATTTATGGCTGTCAGAAGATATTGGTCTGCAAGGGAAATTTTCTGTTTGCCCTGTGAAGAGGAGAGGCTACATTTCCATAGTAAACTTAGAGCTCAAGCTCAGGCCGGGATGTCACCGTGCACTGTACAGGCCTGCCTGTCAGTTTTCTGTGTTTGTTCTCATTTGCTGCATGTTTGACAGTCATGCATAAAGCACATCTTCAGTGGAAAAGCAGCTAAGCTAAAGCAAGCTGGAGAAGTTATCTGGGTGGTTGGTTGGCTTCATTTGCTGTTCTTTTTCTTCCCCTGGCAGTATGCTGTAGCAGTTACTAATGTACGCCTACACAGCAAGCACTGCTGTTTCTCATTCGGTTAGCGTTGTTTTTAGTAGCACACTTCCAGCATTTTCATTATCAGCTGCAAGACAGCACACACACATTAGAAGGCTGCTCTTGTGTGGGGAGTCAATTTCAATCGCCATCATAAATACTTTCATTGCAGCCTGGCATATCAAGTCCTTGTCTGAAATACCAGCTCTCCATGTATTGTCAACCAAGTGGCACAGCTTATTACCAGCACTAATACCCCACTCAGTGATAAGAGCCCACTTGCTTGAGAGCCTTTTCTGTAGACTTTTTCTCAACCGGGTGTCACTGTCACAACATGCCTCCACAGAAACCCATATACACACACTACTTGCACCTCGGTCAGACATCACGTCAGCTACGAAAGCCTCCAAAAGCCCTCCAACTGCTAGTGCACAGTATGCCAAGCAAGTCTTACTGTTTGCTAGGAAGGAAGGCACCTATCATCCATTAAGCTTTCGCTGTGGCCCTGAACCTACCCCTGGGTTTTAGCGTATCAGGTCTTTGAGATTCAAGGCTCAGGCCTTATCTGCTGCTCTCTTCCCACAATGTCATTATTATGCTACATCTGTCTGGATGAGCTCCTGCAGGGCCATGCTGCACTTACTTGCTGGCACCCACCCACCCATCTATGAATACACACATGCATCACAGCAGATAGAATGATTGCAGTCTTTAACGACATGGAAGACATGTGGCGAGGGGTAATTTCACACGGACTGAAAGGACATTTTTTTGTACTTACATGTTGCATTATGTCACATAAGATAATGAAATGGGGCTTGGCTAGCTTGTGTGTTGGTGGAACCATATTGGATAAACTGTTGTCAGGAGTGGTTGGTAACCAATATCAGTATTCCGACAAAATGAAGGGGCCACAGCCTGGGACCCGCCATTTGCCACTGATTAAAGATCTCCATTGTCACCATCGTCTGCTGTGATGGATGACGAGCTGTCTGATTTAGAAGGCCTCTTCTGTCTGTCCAAGAAAGCAACCAATTGCAGCCCGCTATATGTAAAGCAGTTCATTACTGTCCGTTAAGATGCTGCAGAGTCTCACCCACACTGCTCCGATTACAACTAATTGGGGGGTCTTGACCACCGAACTGTGGCATTTCACTGAGCTGTCTCAGCTAGTCTCAAACTGGGTTCTTGCTTAGATCCATGAAGAATGTGATGGTTCTTGTTACAAGGTATAACTCTCCTAGCGTACCTTGACAAGGCTTGTCGAGTCTAAGTCTTAAATGCTTCTATGAGTCTGTACCTAATTATGCTGTATAGATGTGTGACATTTAAAGTACTTTCTATGTTCATTATAAGATTTTCTCAGTACATGCTGGAGTACACGGGCACTGCAATTCAAGGGAGATTGGCTTCCATCATTCCAAGTATAAACTAATAAGCTTTGCACAGGGCCTGTTTATATGTGTGATCACCACTCTTTCGCACCAGTGGCATGACTGTGGTTTCGTTGGTGTGTCTGACTTTGTTCATTGCTCATCTATCAACACATCTGTGCTTGCAAACATACGCACACCTGTGCACACTTTTCATAACTGTGGATTGCAGACAGAGAAAGGAAATGTTTGCCATGCAAGGTAATCCATACCTGAACACCCCACTGCATAAGGCTAAAGGGATTAAAAAGCTAATTTTGATTCAGGCTGTCTTTGATGTTTTAGATGGAGAGCTTCCAAGAGATTTTATTGCCGGATGGATCACTTTGTCCTTGGCAGTGGACAGAATATATCCACTTTGGGGTTTCAGGAGTGAGCCTGGTGTCTCCATACGTGTGTGCATTTGCACGTGCCTTCTAATACTCACAAGTTTGCGTGTATCTTATAGAAAGGCTCCCAAGGTTGAAACATCTCCCGCAGTGGCCATGGGCTACATTTCAAGAATCATCATAATTGGCCACCTAGGAAGCCGAGGAAGAAAAGAAGCACTGTAGGAATGAAGGCAGGAAAAAGATGGTTGACCTTGATCCTCTCAAACCATCAAATCATTTATGATTCCAACAAGACTGTAATTACAGCTGCGCACACATCACCTGGGCCTTTTCTCAGCTTTTCTGTGTGGTTTGTGTGAGTAGCTTTTGAGCATCACACAATTGTTTTTTTTTTTTTTCTTCTACGTTCAAACTTGAATCCTGACCATCAAAGGGAAACACATCCGTTGTTATCTCTCCAGCCAAGCATTGTTTACAATAAGGCTACTGTTGTGAAGAGTAGACAGTAATATTACTTTGCTGAGGTAAAGCAAGCAAGATTTTTGTTGTTTTATTCAGAATACATATTGCATCAACAAAGTCAAAAACTGAAAATGGTAGGAAAAAAACAAACAAAAAAAGACGCTCCTCTAAAAAGTAAGAAAGTGAAAGTAGAATGTGATTTGCAGTAACTGAATACAAAAAGAATAATAATTTACAGTTGTTTAGATAATAATAAACAATGGCAAACGTGTTTGTTCACATAAATTATACTGTGAAATAACCTGCAGCCACAGGGTCTATCTTGTACTGTTGATGTTAATTGCATGGTTGCGCCAGCCCCTCCCCTTTCACTGGCCTTTGGTAATCATGGCAACCCACCTCACAGTGCCCTTAGAGTAATTGGAGAGATATTGTATATTCACACATTTTTGACCTCCCTTTATATATTCAATTCCCCATTGTCATGTCTGGCATGGGTTTCTTTACCTTTTTAACTTGAGCATATAATTACCATACCAATTAATTCCAATGTCAGTGTTGTTTCTGAACCACCCTGTTTTCTCTCCATTGCCTTCTTTGTTCTGCTACGTTTATTTTGCCCTCTATCTCTCCAGTTATCTTTTAAGATACACAAATCCTCCAGATTTTGTTATCCTTTTTTTTTCTTTTTACACTTTTTCTTTTTGCATTTACTCTTCTTTTGGAGCCATGATTTCTACGTGCCCTGGTCCACGTCCTTCGGGAGAACAGTCGCTGTTTGTAGTCCTCTGTGCGCTGATGTTTGCTCGGCTTTACAGCGTATGCATACAGATGAGATCAGCTGCTGCCTACACCCATCCATCCGCCCTATTTTATACAAGTGGGGCCACTAGCACTCTGATTCCCAAGGTCCAAGCACCAGCTTTGCTGAAAACCACCCAGTGTCTTCTCAAGTCCTGTCCTTTTCTTTCACAAATGGCCTATATCACTGGTTATTGTGCTAATGGCAAGCTGCTATGTTTGATAATCACCACTCTATCTCTGGGCTGCAGGAGGAGGTCAGGTGCAATGTGTGTGCGTGTTCATCTATGTGTGTGTAGGGATGTTGAGGGGCAGAGCTGTTGAGCGCTCTCCTTTGAGAGTCAAGTCACAACCCTTCTCTTTCAGAGAACACCATTAGTATTCATTATTCTCCCTCCACACCAAGTCCAAGGCGCACAACCACATGCATGGACACGCGCATCGTGATGAGAAACAGAAAGGACGCCTCAGGTGTTCTGGCCAGTTAAGATAAGCTTGCTGGTTTGACATTTTCCGTCCTGGCCCCACACCCCCACCCTCCCAACTCCTTTTTTACACCTGAGCATATGTGCTTCTCTGAAAGGAGACATATATAAGCCAAATGTGCCGGGCTACACTCTTCCCAAAAGCTGCCAGGACTGGAGTGAGTGTGTCATCAACTTCAGTTACTTCAGAGATTTTTGAGTGTTGAGCCCACCATTGCGGGAGTTAGTTTAACAGCTTTTTTTTTCAATAAGTTCATGGTCTCTTGCTTGGTACTTGGTTTCAGGTCGGTGCATTTTTGACATTTTATAAAGTGTAATTCAAGAGTGGGCGTATCAAGCAGCCCTCTGCAGCAGTGTGAATCCACATTCCCATTGTCTGATGTCACAAACACACTCCAGCAGTACCCTCAAAGTTTGCGCTGCCTAGTTAGTTTATAGGTATGTTCTTGCTGGTATATGAGTGTCTCTTTGGTGGCTGTCTTTGCCTGAGTATTTGTACTCTTCTGGCACCTCTAGGCCGGGGCTGAAGTGCCCTGTGGGCTTGTCCCCCTCTTGTTTTGGTTTTATAGTTTCGTGCTGCAGAATGGCAGCCTCTATTACTGAAATGTGAAGTCAGCACACCAGCATGCAGCCAGCCTGCTATTTGGTGGTCATTTAGAGTCTGTGAAAGCTGATGTGTCACTGCCATTTCATAAAATGTTTTTGGATAAACTAAAATTTAGTGTATTCATATGCCAAAAAGTTAGGTAACACCATAAAAACAAATGACAATATTTAGCTTACTCCTAAAATATAAATATATAAAGATTTTTATAAATCACAGGCAGAGATTTTTGGGTGTTTTTATTTCATCACAAATAAAACATTTGCTGTACGTTTGTATCTTTAAAAAATCAGTAAGTCAAAATATCACCAATTCTGCATTTGTTTTTGCTTGCAAATGAATAACTATTCTCATTTGCCTCAGGGTACCTTCAATTTCACATGCTTCTTCCACTGTAAAATGGAGCACAGTAAAAAACTCTTGATAGGACAAAATAAAGCTCAGAATGGTTTGACATACACCAGTACACCAGTCATCTCTACAGTCTTCCTGCATCAAGCTAGCTAGCTAGCGAGCACATCTTCCCTGCCTGCCAGTGAAATTGATTTGCCCTGTCTTGCTCTTGCGTGTTTGGGCACCGACACAAAATAAGGTGTCATACAGGACCGCAGGGACCAGACGAACGCATTCCGCCCAACACAGCCATTCATAGCTTTTCTATTAAAACAAATGACCAAGTGAGGAGAGGAAAGATAGTATTTTGCCCGGTTGAGGTGCTGAGAATCCTCCTCCGCCTCAGGTTTGATTAATGCTCCTCCCTTGCAATGGGAGCCTTGCACCAATCCATATGTCACAAACTAACTGATATGGATGGGAATGGCATTTAAGCTCTTATTATTTGCAAGTTACCTGTTTGTCTCTGGTCATTTCATTGTTGATGTTGTCAGTCACCATTGCAACACACAACATAATATCTGACCTTTGCCAAGTGCAGAGCATGGTTGAAGGTGTGCTATTGACACTATGTGTTTGCAGTCTCAGATAATTGTATTGTTGTAATACCTTGTTTTCATGAATTATTCTTTTAATATCCCTTTTTTGGCCTTACAAACTAAATTGCAGCCTTCATCAACAGCAGCAGGTGCAATTAAATCACACTTTCTCTTGGGTTTTGACAAAAACTGTTTCCACCTTGTTAGTTGTCTGAAAATCTGTTTAAAGTTGTCATTTAGCTCAGGGGAGTAGACATGGTTACTCTGTAGTGTGTGGCGGGGATGTTCTCTCATTCCCACCCACTTTCCTTGCTGCGGCACATGAAAGCACCGTAGGCACATCAGTGGGAGTGCATCACGGCGTGGGCAACGCCTTGGCTTTGTAGAAGGCAGAGACGTGGGGGCCAGATCTTCAGAGGGTGTGGTGATGTAAGCCTGCTTTAATTATTTAGCCATCAGATATTAAAGCGGTGCAACTTGGGTGCCCGCGCCAAGGATTTGAGTCTCCACTGGGAGTGCTCACCATTAATAAACAAAGTGGCTTGTATTATGCATGACTGATCCTTTGAAAAACCGCCACCTCTGTCACTCTACCCAACCCAAAGTTTTATGAGGCAGAGGAAAACGCTTTCATCAGCTTTGCAACTATGTGAATGCAACCCCAACTCCCCATCCCACAGCCAACATTCCCAAATTACAACCTCAGTTTTCAAGTGGCCTTCGATTTAGTTTTGTTTCCAATATTTACAAAACACCATACTGACAATTTTGTAACATGTACAATGATATGCCCACTAGAGTATAAATTAACCCAACAATTGCATGTATGAAATATGCAATGCATTATAGGTATGGAAAGATCATGATATGGAGACGGAAACATTGTCATTCATAAACAATGCACATAATTAGTTATTATACATGATTTTTTTGCATGGAACTATTCATGTTGACCATGTGGATTCAAATACTGTATGATCTGTTGCATCTTAGAGTGCTTTCACATGGAAAATGTCACATTAAAATATCTGCAATAAACCTGACATACTAAAATGAAGGAGAAGAATTAGAAACAACATTCTATGCTTTAGATTTCAGCGTCTTGCAAGGATTATGAAACGGGTCTAGGTGCTGCAGACAAGAATCATGGATTCTGTTCACAGCACTGTAATTCACCTGAATCATTTTCTCTAGTTATTGATGCATGTTATTCCAATAGTATTCCATGGTGGTTTTACAAAAATCTGTTAAAGTAAAAATCTTAAAAAAGGCTTCCTCTACTTGATTGAATCCATTAAGAGTATTCTTTGTCTTGTTTCTCCCCACCTATGGTGAACACTGCATGCGCCATTAAACATTTATCCATAAAGCTAGCTTTCCTCAGTTGGTCTCCCCTGCTCAGCTCCATCCTGCGTTTCATTGTACTGGAAAAAACCTTCTATGGTTGTATTGCCTTCAAATATTTAAATGTAATTTCCTTGACTAAAAAAAGCACTCGCAGCAAGCAGGATATCAACAGGGGTTTCCTTGTCACCTTCTGTTTATTCCGTCTGGTTGACAGAGGAAGAAACCCATGGGACAGGGCAGTGTATTGGCTACGCTTGTTTTATGTATTTATTTTTACTGCAGCCCTTTGAGACCACTGATTTCTTGGCTTAATTATTCCTCATAGCTGCACTGTGCTGTCAGAGGTTCAAGTGTACGCGGTAAAATGTGATGCATTGCTAGCAGAGACATCTATTTTCACTGTTTGAAATAATATGTCATGACGTGAAAATGAAGGTTTATTAAAGGAGCTTGACAGACAGCAACCTCCTGCTGCCTCAGTGCATACACCGTATCTCATAAATACACATGTACACACATGCACACACCCACACATGTTCCCCTGACAGAAAGTAACTTTGCAGAGTTCAAGTGAACTTCAAAGATCTCAGAATCTTCAGCCGACACATCTGTGTCAGGGCTCTGATGACTGACAGGTGCGGCATCCATCATCATCATTCCCCCCTGCCACTACCTCTAATGTGCCCACAAGTCATCCCTGCATGCAGCTTCCATATTGGAGAAAGAAGGAGGGTAAGATGAGATATCTGGTGGAAATGAGGAAAAATGGTGGAAAGAGTAGAGATTAATAGAGTAGGGAAAAGAAGTAGAGCTTGCACAGCAGGGGCGGCAGAGGAAGAGTGAGTGAGTGAGTGAGGGAGGGAGAGAGAGAGAGAGTGAAAGAACTACAGAGAGCGGTAGAGTCGTGGTATGGTGTGTGTTTGAAGCCCTAACTCGTCTTCTTGCACACAGAGCCTTGACACACTTAAATCTCCTCCCTGGGGCCTTTGGGGGGCTGTAGAGATGAACCAAGGCACTACTGGAGCAGAACCAAAGATAGGCGAACCCCCGCTACTTTCGACTCCGCTCCACTCTACTCTGCACCAATACCATCTTATCCCAGCCCATCAGTCATTTCACTGCCGAAATAGGTTATTCAGATTTGTGCCCAGGTGATGGTCCCATTTGGGGCTTACCAAAGCTATGCTCAGCTTCACAGTTCTGGGCCAAGGAGCCCTAAACCTCTGCCGTTCAGACCAGTTGCTCTTCTGTCCATGCCACAAGTGAAGTGTGCATTGACATTTTCTCATTTTCATCACTTACCACTCTATTACACACATGTGAATGAAAAGGTCCCAACCAAAATGGAGCTCCTCAGGTAATACAAATGCATTAACGGTGTAGCAATTTGGCTTGGTAGATGTAGTTTGAGATTAGTCCATCTGCGTGTTGCATTTGTACCAGCATAGTGCCGACTTTCTATAGTAATATCGCTAGAAGATCTTATGGAGCTTATGAAGCCTATTGTGCATTTGCAGCTATGTGATTGGAGGATTTGACATTCAGATTGGGTGTGGACCAGATGCGGCCTGTTCCCTCATGGAGGTTGGAGGAACAGTGTAGGTCAGTATATACTCACTGAGAGTCAAGTGAAAGCGATAATTCAAAGTGGCTGTAAACTAGATTGATTGCAGTGGAGAACAGTGCAGGCAGAGCATTCCTAATGGTAGTTGTGCACTGAAGTCCTATCCAACGTTGTCCTATACTTACAGAGAGAGTAGAGTCTATAATCTGTCTGTAACGATAACTGTAATGTGGGGGCCTTTATCTGCCAAGGGAGGAAACCAAGAGGCTTATCTCATGGCCTGTATGTAAGGCAAATCACTCAGTCGCCCATCCTCTACAAGCATCAGCCTATTCAGCCCTTCTGCTTCTTCCACATGCCAGCTAATGTTTCTTCATTGGGCAGATTATTGACCGCCAATGGCAGGGCATGTGGGCGGGCTAAGAGGCTCAGTCTGGCAGACAATTTAGAAATAGGTTGTTTCCCCAGAATCTCCTGATTTAAACTGCACAGCTAAGTGTAGAATGTCTTCCTGGAAGATTTAACAAGGAGAAACATGACATTTCATCTGCTTATTTGTTTATGCTGGAGGACTAAATAGCCCTTAGCCACATAAATTGAAGCTGGCGTTGAACACTTCTTCTAAATACTGCAAATACACACTGAATTTGACTCTCCAAAGTAATTTAGCATCCTTGAAATCTTTTCAATTAGATTTGTGTATCTTGTGTCCTGAAACCTTGGAGCTCTCCTCAGTTTGTGCAGAGCTATCTAACTGCATATTCATCAGTCAGGATAATGGCTGTCCAGAACACAAGCAGTTCTGCCATTTTCAGCTCGGATAGAAGGCTAGATTTACCCACAAACTGGGTTAGATTACAACTAACTGTCATCATGAAACTAAATCCTACAGGGACCAAGTGTTATTGCACTGCTAGTGGGCCTTGCATTGGTTAGGTTGTATTTTTAGTCACGCTGGCTCCTGTAATGATCGGATTACAGCCCTGCTTGCTCTAAAGTTAACAAAACAAACACCCTGGCATCATGTCAAATACACAAATTGCAGCAAGATTAATTTGGGGAAGCAGCAAAAGCAATTTGGCATTTGAGGAATTACACCAATGAGACGCACAGTGGCCAGACATATCTAGCTCAAGGTAGATGGATGGTTGGCATGAAGCTAATTAAGGCTACATCCTGGCACTGCCAAACAAACGGCCTCCACCTGGACACCATTGCTCAGATGTGGCTGAACGTGCTTGACCTTCCACCGTCCACTTGTCTCCACGTCTGCTTCTGTCTGCATTTGAAACATTTCCTGCACAGGAGCCTTGATCTGTTTGCCAATGATTTAGTGGTGTGTCTTAACTCCTTTTTTCATGCTATTCAGCTAAGCATTGCTCTTGTTTTTGGTTCACATTCCTTGCTTTTTGAAATTTCTTTGCTGTCCATAATTGAGGGCCAGATAAAGGGAGTGTGTTTGCAGCGAGTGGCTGGAGTGATATATAGCCATCTCATGTGCTCGGCACCATGCAGAGGTGGAGTTCCCAGTGCTGCACTTGACTTGAATAATCTCCCCTGTTGAGAGAGTGAACTCCCTGTCTGTCAGTCATCCGTCTTGCTTTGTCAGTTTCCTGACAGTCAAAGCTTCCATTCTCTTTTCTGGACCTGGTCTGTGGTCTCTCATACAGTGCAGACAAACATAAAGCTCTCCAGATATTGATTGTATTCTGCTCACAGGTAGAAGCTATCATCCATAAGTTGTAGTCTGGGGATGAAATGGTCAGAGCTATTGAAGAGTTATAAACAAGAATAATGTTTGCATCTAGTAGAGGCCTTTAAGTGGTAGATATGGATTCATTGTTGAACAATATTCAACAGAAACATTTAAAACTTTTTGTTGAACTGAACATTTTATTTCTTTTCTATCAAGGTTGTTAGGTTCTGCCTCCCAACAACTCACTGTATTATTTTTGGAGATAACTCCACATATTTGGAAGAGGTGGGATTCCATTACTATTTTTAGAAATTGTGAATGATTCAGATGAGCTTAAAGTATGCAGATGAATCACAAGTTATGGTGTGGAGAGCCTGCGAATGTACTGTAGTCAGTCAATCTAATATGACTCATTCCATTTACGCAAATGTGAATACTGCTCCAACACACATAAAAACACGTTCTAATGATGTCCACTCTCAAAAATAGCTTCAGAAATGCAATTTGATATGAGCAGTTTCCTGTTATACACTGTGTTTATCACATTTAAAAAATTACATACCTTATTAATTTTAGTCATTGTCTCACTAATCCTCCACCAATCAAATTAATTTCAGGGTGTAAATCTTAACTAGCAAGTGTTTGTTCTGTGAGGTGAAATCTCTGGGGCAATTACAACAACACCAATGCATGCTGGGTAGTAAAACGAAAGCCCTGATATGCTGTTTGTATGTCTGGGCTGCTTCGTGGCCCACGTGCAGTTCCATTTGTTCCAGCAGTAATCATGGAGGATGGTGTTGGTTAGTTCATGTCATAATCAAGAGTACCGGCCATGTGAGTCAATTTGTGCTGATGGCAAAGGTAGCAATATGTGTTATGTGTACAATGTTACTGTGTGTGTGTCACACAAGGCCAGATAGATGGAAGGACAGGAGCAGGGAGAAGGGGAGAGGATTGATGAATGCAGGCACAGTGGGCGAGCAGGTGAGAGATGGGGAGCGTTATTTTTCTCCCTCTCTCTTTTCTCTCAGTGCCGGGAGGTGACCTCTAGCTCAGCGATATGAAGAGAATGTCACGCTACATTACCCCTCCCTTCGCCCCAGACGCAGATGAAGTTTTATTTTTTGTGCCATGCTGTAGAGCGAAAACAATTCTTTTCCTCCTTGATTAATGTCTGGTATGTGGGCAGACAGTACACAAGAAGGCTATAAAGAAAGGATCGGTATCCTTTTATATATTCTTTCTCTCTGATCTGCCACATGTATTAATCAGAGTGTTGACAGGCTCAGTGGAGGGCCAGAGTGTCCAGGGCGTCCTCCCTCAGGATGTCACCTATGATCCTTTCTCATTGGTCAACTGAACTCCCTCCTTAAGGGCCTGTAATTTAAAACTCAAACATTTCAAACCCTTTTATGTGAAAATTGGATCCCAGTGGAAACTCTATGGCAAGTCTAAGGAACAGGACTAAGGTCAAGAACCAGCAGCTACTTCATGAATACCTAATATGAACATTTATCCAATAGGCACACATGTGATTCTATTTTTTTTCCCACTGGCTCCATACTGTTGCCATGTTGAAATGAGAAGCAGTGACAGCAAATGTGACCGTGGAGCCAAATGCAAAATCTGTCAAGATTGCACCAGAAGACATATGGATCTGTATGGATAAGAGAGTGCTCTAAATAGTGTGCTGGTGACATGTCATTATGGTTGATTACCCAGCTAACATGTGCAGTTTCCCAGATGGGTGGGGCAGTTTGCATCCACGAGTGCCCCTCTGTGTGGCTAATTATCAAGTTAAGACAACAGCCCACAGAGCTCAACCACAGCTTCCTCTCTATAATTGCCTGTCAGACCTGACAATCAGACAACAACACTGGCTTTGTTTTGTACAATACCTTCAATTCTTTAGCTTCAACACCATTCCCTCAGTCTGCTTGGCCACCAAAGGCTTTTTGTGGCTTATATAGCTCATAACCTTGTCCTGTAAATCACATGCTCAAGCTGCAACACAAGCAAGCAAAAAGGCATTGGATAGTGTCTAAGGTAGCAAATGTCCGATTTGACACGAAATCCCTTTCGAGGGGAGCTGTCAGAATCATGTCAAGTCTGACGTGAAAGGAAAGGTAACATGAGGCTGGATAGTGGATGGAGCCTCGACTTACAGTAAGCTGGCTGGACGCGGACCTGTTATTTTGTATTTGAACAGTTTCTTTGTCTGCACCTGTGGGATGCTCTGACGGGTAAATGTGTAAAGGCAAACAAGTAGTTGTAGTGCGTGGGTTATCTGTGTCGCTGTGCATGTTAGTACAAATTGTGAAATTAAATCTGTTGCACACATATATACACATATTACATTGTTTGCATTTAGAAATGCCCTGCTGAGTGTCATCTCAATACCTTTATGACGAGTGGAAACTGACAGAAAGTTCCTCACACTGCACAGAGTAGGAGGTATGAGTGCAGTTATGTATAATGCACATGTATATACTGTGCGTGTGTGCGTTGGCTGTTTGGTTGTGGTTGTGGTTGTGCTTGCGTGTGTGTGTGTGTGTGTGTGTGTGTGTGTGCGTGTGTGTGGGTGGGTGGTGGAAGAGCTGGCATTCAGGCATCTGGAAAGGTGACTTTCGCTCCAAACAAACAGTTGAAGCTGAGATTTGATTGGCAGGAGAATATCCACTCCACTTTGTCGCTATTTGATTACGAATTAAGCTCTGCACGCTTGAAGTGAACTGATACCTTGTTACAGGTGTGGCGAGAGATAACTGATAATCTTTTCCTCATATTTGCTTAGGACTCAAGGACGTCTTACACAATGAAGCAGCAATAAGACAAGGGATTACTGTAAGACAACCACAAAGCATGCAGGGTTTCTCTTTTTGTATGATCACAAACGATTATAGAAAATGCAATTGCACCTAACCTAGTACTGCATTTAGATATCGTTTATTCACGGATTGCAAATCATGGGTGTTTACCATGCAGGGTTAGTTTAATTAAAGATGCTATTAAGTTGTATTATGGAAAGGTTTTTGGAGCTTGACCCTTACAAGCCATTAAAAGTTTAACCATTCTATTAAGTAATTCAAATTAGCTTCACCTTTACCAGCTGCAGCATTAGTGATGCATACAGATTAATGCATCCCCCATTATAGTCCAGTAATATTATATGAATTATTCTGAAATGAGCCGTTCTGCATAATGGGTACTGATAGTATGTTGTGACGCTATTGCCTATGAACTTTTGCTTAAGTGAGATTTTGAATGCAGGACATTTACTTGTAATATTTACACTGTTGTATTGCTGCTTTTATTGCTGTATTGCTACCACTGCTGGTTTAACTGAATTATGCATTGTGTTGTACTGAATAGGTCACTGGCAGTAGTGTGGTGAGGACAGATCAGCATTAAATCTGTTGTGTGTGGTCGGTTTTTGGTGAAGCCCAAACCTCCATAATATGGGTTCTTTTTGTGGATGTGCACTTTATGCTTTATCTTATAGAATATTGGGTACCTGCAGGCAATTAGTAGTCAAATGATTTGATGAAAACAGTAATTTCCAAGATGTTCATGTGATATATTTAGATTCAGTGAGCAGGCATCCGGACACCGCCCCGTATCAGGAAGTGGTTGGAGACATTCCAGTGGTATATCTAGCTGAGGTGTGCTGGCATGGATTGTTCCTGTTACATGACACAGGGACCTTTTCATCCCACTGCCAGCCCACGGGCAGCTGCCAGTGTGACAGTATCTGAAGCCAGTGGCACCAAGGTTGAACACCTCTGTCAGAGCTTTCCAGAAAATAGCCACTGCCTGAGAAAAATAACAGAGAGTATGAGATAAAGGGCATAACACTCATGCCCTTCCCCACTCAAGTCACAGCTCTTAATCAATTAGTGAGACCAAGTAAAATCTGCAGAGGCTTTGTGTTGCATTAAGCAATCAATGGTAAAGAAAGGAAGGGATGTGGGAATTCTGAGGAAAGAATAGAAACAACAGAGTGGTGTTATCCAGGGTAAGATCTCACTTTGCAGAGCTCTTTAGTTGTTTTTGGCAAACACCTGAAAAAAACAGGGCAGGAATTTTCATTTACTTTCTACAGTATGCAAGTAGGAGCATAAGAATGCCTCTTGGAATGCATAATCACTGCACCACCACCCCCCTGCTGATGATCTGCATCATAAGGGTTATCTCAGAGGCCCCAATTAAAAACTTCCCCTGATTCAATAACATTGTTTTGTTCAGAAAACACCATACTGCTTACTCTCACTTTCCTCACCCTAGTGATCTCTTCTCTTCTGTCTTTGACAAGAAGATGACGAACAATTGTGCGTTCTGCACTCTAACAGTAACAGAAGGATTGGATTGATGAGAGGATATAAAGGACAGAGGAAGTATTCTAGTTTGTTTAGAAACACCAGTGGATTGTACAGCTTTGTAGGGCCAGAATTGATAAAAGTAAATAATACTTTATTGAAAACAGAAATTGAACAACATTCCCTATCAAACCAGTCTATCTCTGAGACACAATACCAAAAAATGACAAACAACAGAATGGCTACAGTTAAGGAGATACAGTAGTTTTGTATTTCGCATGTCGCATGTGTAGTTTCTCTATAAGTGGCCAGGATTTTATTTGGCTTATACGAAGAAGAATCAGTGGTTCAGTTAGAATGAATAAGTTACCATTTTTGTCTCAGTGCAGCATTTTGATTTGTGATAAATAGGTGGGTCCATTTTTTAAATTTTTTTTATAGCTGAAGTGACTGTACACCACCTGGAGTCTCACTGCAGCCCACACTCCTCATAAAAGGTTCCCCTCCAACATACCATGATCTCTCGATGCTTTCAGGTTGACTGCCATAATTATTGATCCCTTCGCTCCTGTTCCATGTCCTCCCCTCTTAGCCAGTTCTACAGTATTTCCCCATCAGTGATGTGGAGCTAGGGGGCTTTCAGGGCTGAGGCTGGAGCAGCTGTCGCCGGCACAGCGGACACTCTTAATTGGCTCCCCTGGGGCAGTCCCCTTGGTGGAGCAGAGCAAGGCAATAACTGTGGAGGCATGTCGAAGCGAACAAGAGCCCATGCAGGCCTACTTTAAAACCCACTGAACAAGCCTCTGGGATCCATTACTATGCTTTATAATTCAGTTAACAATTAGAGGAAAAAACAACTTTATCCATTGTAAAGGATCAGCAATGTCTTTGTGTATAGATAATGCGATGTCGTTCACAGCTTTTATAGTTGTATTGTGAAGTATAGTAGGTTTGTGATGACTTAACTGTCGTATTACATTCTGACTGGAACTATCAGACTCTGGAATACTGTCAACCAAATACAGCAATGGCACAATCTGTTTGATAGTAGCGTTTCTTTTGATATGGCAATGAAACATAATAATGACACAATACTCATGATGGATTTTGAAGTATGCTTTAAAATCCACCCTAATGCACCAAACCGAGCAACGTAACATCCAGATGATCAAAACGCTTTTCAAAGATGCCTATTCCTCCACATAATTGTTGTCTGTTTGGACTGGTGAAGTGTGGTTGCCATGCTTATTTTCCAGCGACTCCTAATGTGTCTACTATTTCAGAAATTGCATCCTTGGCATGCACAAGCCGCCTTCTATTCCATCATCATATTGCCAGGCAACTCTAATAGGAACCTCCCAGCTCCCAACTTTCATAAGTCATTGTATAGAAATCACTTTATTTCAATATCCCTTTCTGCACACCTTCAATCAGTCTTTGCATTTCCCTTTGTCTCCGTTTCTTCTGTTTCGTATAATCTTTTACCTTAATATACATCTATCTATCACTTTTTTCTTCTTTTCTTCAATCTGTCTGGCTTTTTGCAGCTCAGTTCCAGGGCAGAAGGATGAATCGGTAAATCCGACAGCTGCCTCCCCTCTCTCCCACGCAGCTCTTCCATCCAGCATGCACGACTTCATGCCACATGCCCCTGCTATGCAAAGCTTCTCCCTCTCTACACCTTCTCCTCCTCTCTCTCATTTCTTCCCTCCTCATTTTTCTTTATCCTTCTGGTTTCCATTCTACCGCCATCTCTTACTGTATCGTCCTCCTTTCGTTCATCCTCTTCCTTTTTCTCTTTCTGTCTGCTGCAGCAACACAGAGGCTTTATCTTTATTTTCTGCTCCCCTCATTACAGCTAATGCAATTCCAGCACTTTTGTTTTTTCCCCTCTGCCTCTCATCCTTTTTAGTCCAGCCCAGACTGATTAGGTGACATTGTTACGGAACTCCAAACAAATAAAAGCGATTCTACTGCTATTAATTGAGATGCGAGTTGACAGAGGGATAGATAGATAGTTGAAGGGAGGGAAGAAGAACGAATCGGGGAGGTTTGAAAGGGATAACTTGAGTATCAGAGAGCAGTGCCAGTCTCGCTAATGGCTGTGTCGCTGTGTAACTCAATTTCCTCTTTGGCAGGCACACTGTTTATGATTTTTTTCCAAAGTTTATACAGCAAGTACGGCTGTGGGCGTGTGGTCTGGGTTCTCTGCACTTGCAGTGCTTGGAAACACACACTTTTCCATGTTGTCCTCACATGCTCGTTTAATCTGATTTGACAGTTTATTTTAGGTCTAAAAGAAAGCATCAGCGTAACACACACACAAGCTGATATCAGTCACAAGAATGTCACCTAAAGAGCAATAGGACATAAGAGCCATTCTAACAATAGAACAAAGCGTGGGTGTATTAGCTAATGATTAACATCCATTCATTGGTCTATTAAATGGTACCCAATTAGCACTGAGTAGCACAGAAGAAGCAACTTTACCGTGTGATATTTTCATAGCCTCTGGTTCCCTGGCATTTTCAACTGATTTGTTAATTAAAGTTCGGTGGGGGGTAGGGGGGTGATTGACCTTTTAGCTCAATTTGTTTCCTAGCTGCCGTTGCATCGAGGGTGTATTTCCCTCTTTTCCTGGTGAGTAACCGAGCGAGGAGAGAGGGCTGCACCCTTGGGTATCCTGCAGTCTGAATTATACAGTCACTGGGCCTGGCTGTTTGTACATGTACCATACAAACACACAGATATTCATAGCACAGCAACAAAATTATGCATCCGTGTCTGTTCTTGTTAGCAAACAGCGCACACACAGCAGGTGTGCACCTGCTCTAACGCATCTGCATTTAAAGACACAACACATAGCTGTTGTGGCAGCA
Source organism: Pagrus major (assembly GCF_040436345.1). Classification (NCBI taxonomy): domain Eukaryota; kingdom Metazoa; phylum Chordata; class Actinopteri; order Spariformes; family Sparidae; genus Pagrus; species Pagrus major. The sequence goes on along the minus strand of NC_133224.1, from coordinate 17,822,111 downwards.
ACACAAACACAGAATAATGTGCACATGCAGTACACTGGTTTTAATACATGACAGTTGAGAGTATATTGTGCCAACACTGACAAACATGATATTCAAAACTGCATGCATGCTTTACTGGAAAGTAGAACTGCTACTCATATGTATAGTTATTTTAAAACAGTCCATAATCATACATCACTCCAGTCCTTTTTCACTCTGTTTCTAAGTTCTGTGAAGTTACAGGTCTTTTGACATAAGACAACATTTTGACCACATGTGACTATTTACTACACAGATCAATATTTTTTCCAAGCAGTCACAGAGCAAGTTGCGTGGAATCCACCATTTTGCTTAACTTCTCTTTCAATATTTCTGATAACAACCAACCCACAAACTAACTGGTCTTGCCAAACATTAGTGGCCACTGTGTCATGCTCCAATGAGGTTCTGGAGAAAAATTCAATAGCCACAAATGTTTGTGCCACCGTTTATTGGCAATAATAATACCACAGAGAATAAAACTTGAATCACGCGAAGCAAATGGCCAGGAGTCCTAGTGAAGTTGGCATGTATTTTATCTGCTGAACAGCTGACATATTTTAACAAAATCTGTACTTTAACAAACAGCTTAGTGCCACCTCCTCCTTCCCCAAGTGGTATCACTGCAACACATGCAGAGTAGGTTTTGGGGAAATCCTAAACCAGCATGGATAAAAGCGGAACTGCTTGGAGTTTATTTTTTAGATGATCCATCTCAGCTCTGCTAAACTCAGTGGCTGATCTTCAACTCTGTACTTTAGCTGGTGAGCTACTACTGCAAGCTGAGCCATGTTACGTTAAGGATGGTTTGGTCTGGCTGAACAATGAGCTGTGGCAGTAGAGCATTTACTTTTTTTTTCTTTTCATCCTTTTCTGTTTGATTATTGTTTAAGTATAAGACTTGAGTTATTCTGTTTAGATCACATTGGTTTCTGAATGGACGGCTACCTGGAGACATAACCAAGCTTCAGAAAACAATGTGAGGAGGTGAAAAAACACAAAGAAGACAGCTGTGGAGTGATGGAAGGCCTCAGACCAAGGCCAGTCCAGCCAGTAAGAGGGTTAGTTGCAGCCTACAGAGGTCTCCCACTGACTCAAATGAAGAGTGATAGCGGGTCTAGACTGACAGGCACAGTGACCACTGAGATTGATGAAAGCTGCCATTGGGAGACGGATGAGGGCGTGATGGGAAGGGACACATCAGATGGAATGGTGGACAAAAAGGTCAAAGTTTGGGGAACAGCATGAAAGGGAATTCGTACTCTGTACGTTGTGATCAGAGAAATGAAAGCTACTTTGAAGTGGTACCTCATAGACAGAAGGCTTTTCAACTGTGAAGTCGGCATGGTGCTTGGTAGACGCCTGAAGAACTGCAAAACCTGTCTGGTGAACCCTAAGAAAACACACTGTTTTTTGTCTTTGGATTTTTTCTGATAATGGTAAGAAGAAGAAGACATCATCAAACATATACTTGTTTGATATGTACAGTAATTGATGCCCTGTAATCAAGAGTTTATAGATTTAAATACACTGTGAATTTACTGCATTGTTTTGTCATATAAAGTGTAAAGGTTTATGATTATTTTATGACTTTTGCCTTAATCACTGGCAGTAAAAGGTAATTGCAGGAAACATGTGACAAAGGTCCCCAGCCAAAATTCACACACTGTGGCTACTGCCTCATTAGTCCTGTCGAATTGGACAGTATTTGTCAGAATTGATTAGGCACACCTCAATAAAAGCACCCAGGGGAGTTTTGTTTATTGGCTTTAACTGAAATTGTGGTAGTAATTTTCAACTCCATAAACGACTAACTAAGCTAGGAATAACATGATTTGTAAATACCTGCTCAGTTGGTGATTCCATCCATATATGTGGTCCGCTGCACTATATTCGCACGCACATTATGAATTTAAAACAACGGGGACCATGAGTTCCATGTTAAGACTTCCTCCAGATGTGGCCTTATGAATAATCTGTGAAAAAGAGAGAAAAGGTCCCCAGTTATTAAAAAGTTATAAGTGAGAGAGAGATGGAGCAAGTTGTCCTTCTGCCTGATAGGAGCCTTCTCTAGAGACCATTCAATGTTTCAGAGAAGACACTACATTAGCCTGAGTTTAGCCTGCCCATATGAAACACAATGAAGAAGAAGAGAGCCAAAGACAGGGATATCTGGTGTTGTTATAGTGTAACTGACAGAGGAAGATGGAGGAAATAACCAACTGGATGAATGGGAGTCGACAGTGGAAGTGAGTAGGCGCATGCAGTAACCTTGAGGTTAGAGAAGCTTGGTTGTGCTGGAGAAGGAAGAATACCAATAATATCTCTCAAGGGTGAGGCAGCAAAGGCACATAAACAACTGTTGTAGTGCATCTGTGCAGTGACCAGCATTAGCAGACTCTGATCTTTCTGGGCATCTCCCAGTAGAACTGTATGAATGTCAGAGTATTGCTGTAAGAGAGCATGCACGCTTAGTTGGCTGTCCCTGCATAAATAAATGTTTATCAAGACAAAAGGTCTACAGGCTTGCTAGAAGTCCCAGAGAGGCTATGTGGTAATTATACACAAAACTATTCAAAAGTTTTGCCAATTTTTGCCAGTTGGAACCTCACCAGAAGTCTCGCAAGAAAAAGATGTTTAATTTGTCCTGAAGGCGGCACTGGAGGCCACAAGGGAATTCAAATCTGAAAGATTTGTCTCTTTGGGGATGAGATTGTGTTCAGCAAGTGTTATGGCAATCTGTCACCTAAATTGTGACAACTTAACCTCAGAGTAGTGCTATAAGAAAGATCACGTGGAAGGTGTTCAACCTCTCAGTAAACAATCTGCCAGTTATGCTTTGAATTTTCTCTGCTTTGAAATTTCTCTGCACGAAAAAATGTTATATCCTGATGGTAGCGCTAGAGGAAAAGTCCAGAGGTCGCTCAAACATTATGATTCATGCTCTGGATAGGATATGCACAGCACAGGAATTGTTTTAGAAATATGGCCATTAGTTTTTATGATTCTTTTTAGTACCAAAGTTCTGATCAGGGCAAAAAATTGCTCCAAAAATGAAGTAAAGTTAATTCCCAGACACACTTATCATCTCTGCATTGATTTGCGAGGGGATTTGATTCCCTGCCCCACGAAAGAGCCTTCTACTTAAAATTTGATTTTACAGTGGAGGTACACAAACAAAAGTACACAGAGTCCTCTAGAGGAGCATGAATATCAGGTAGAATTTTTGACGACTAAACAGTATTGTTCAAGATGTGTTGCTGGGCACCAAAGTTTTAGAAATACTGATCCTCACCACTAGCAAGGTTAAAAAGAGTACACAACATAAGACAGTGTAGAAACAGAAAAATGCTCCCAACGACTTCCTTCCCTGTCACATTGATGACACACAGGCGTATAATGACGTTATCTGCTCCCACACACCCATATGCAAATCCACCCTAGGAAAGTCAGCTCACATTGTTACACATGTTCACTCACCTACAGCACAAAAGCTGTTGCAAGTCGGCCCAAGAGAGCAAGATGGATCATCTCAGTCAAGACCTTAGACGTTTCTATTCATGCCACCTCTCTCTATAGAAGCTAATGGATTTTCCCTGCAGCACATCTTTATTGTCTAATGCACAATAATGTCTCGGATGTTTTATGAGCTCGACCTAGCAAGCAGACAGAGAAGAAAGTAACGCCAAGGCTGATCGATGGCTAGGTAGTTGATGGATATAACCATATGGAACAGGAAGGTTGATGGGGGAGATGGGGAAAACACTGAGCTGTGGTGCAGAAAGCTACATTAGATGCCTAATGCTGTTCTGCAGCGTGACATCTGGGCTTAACGCATAAGACAAGGATTCTAGTATGTTATCTATGCTAAATTATAAATATGGATATGTGGGAATGGCTTGAATACTTGGATATATTTGGACAGAAATGGGCCTAAGGCTTGCACTAAAATCCAGTGTGGTTATTCACAGACATAGCATATTTTTTTTCTACTTCACGTTATATTCTCTTTTCTGATTTGCACTGCCCAAAGTCTTCCCTCACAGTGACATCAGTGAATGACTATGTTACACACTATAATTGCTCTTATTCGACCATTGTGCAGCTGAAACCTTTCATGGTGTCTGTGTAGGATAGACAAACAGTGGTGGTGTTTGACCAGGACAGGTAAAGAAGTTCATGGAGGTTTTATCAAGTTTTGCAGTTATAATAGTAATCAGTACAACTTGGGGTACGCATCGCCCTTAAATACAATGCATGTCCTTGTGTATATACATGTGACTTGGAGTCACTTTGTACAGAAAAAGATGTAAGTTCAGCAGTGCATAGCATGAAGGGATGGTTCATCGCTCCTGAGGGAGTGGATCTGTACCTGTCTCTTTTATGCCTGCAATGCTTGGCTGCTCTAAGCACCAATCTGTAGGAACACGTGGGGTGAGGCAGAGAGTGGAGACCGCTGAAGGGAGGATTGGTAACAGGTAGATGTTAGAGAGCGAGCAGGGCCAGAAATGTATGTTGTGTACAAGGGATGCAATTAAGCACACCAATAGCTGTCTGGTAGCAAAATTTCACAGAGCTGCTCAGTACGGACACCCTTCTGATTCTGGACACTGCACAGCTCCTTGAAACACTTGGTAAATGTTCAAGAGTTTTGGTGAAGTTGGCAACATCACAACAACATCATTTTTTTTTTACTCCTCTGTTTGGACTTTACACTAGGAAAACGCCACAAAAGTTGTAGTTGCAAATGTCATTTTGAGGTAAATTATCTCAATATTCTTTAAACATAGAATCTCATCCTGGTACTCATGGTGGTATTCACAAGAAAATGATACCACCTGAGGAAATGGTATCAGAACTAAAGGTGAAGTGATCAACGTGATTATTATGTTAATGTCTAACAGATAAAGAAAAGGCCCTCTGCGGCCATTTCGAAAATCTTAAAAGATGAAAACATGGTGAGGAATACTCAGTAGCTCTGCACAGAAAATGATGGTTGGATCAAGGCAAAGGCCTTGCCCGCAGATAAAGTGTTACTCAGCACGCTAATAGCCGACATTCCACCGCTGTGTTGGATAGCAGACTTTAGATGATAGCACGATTATTAAACCCAGTTCAGGTTCTCTCTCAGCTTCCCGGCTCCACTGACTTGGCTCTTTCTTTCTTTCTGAAGCCCCCCATCAGGGCTTCTGCAGCCTTCAAAGTCACTGGTCTTTAGCGAGCCAATCCTCTTAGCACCAGGAAGAGGATCTCCCTTTGACACAATGCTGACGTACGCAGCATGAAACCTGTCAGATGTGTGTGAGGTGGGAGTGTGTGTGTGTGTCTCTAAGAAGCAAGGTTCTTTATATTTAAAAGTATGTGGGTTTCAAAGGGAAGGTGATTCCTAAGTCAGACAGCCATCACCATCTCAGTATAATTAATATTATAGTATTTAGCATTCATAATGGATTATGGATGCGCGTGTGACTGCAGCTGAGGGTCTACCAGCCGAGGCAGTCCTCGCACATGCTGCAGTTTGTCTGAATCGCTGTTATCTATACAAACAGCCATATATTGCTTGCTGATGATGTTTATGCATTTGGCAGGCCAGACGGGCAATATGTGTCTTTCAACAGGCCGGTAATCTCATCGCCACTTTTTGCCAGCGTTTTAGCGACGCTGTGAGCTCCTGATAATGACCACAAGTCAGCAGGGTTTTTATTTATGCTCCTGATGGTCAACACTTAACAATCAGTCTCTTGACATTTGACTGTCAAAATGTTATTTTTTGCGAATGCGGGGGTTGCATATAACCTCAAATACGAGGATCCGCTCATGGGTGTATCTTTGTCTGAGTACGTCTGATGGTTTAAAGTGCCAGTTTTCATGATTTAATAACAGCAATTATCACTTTGGGGGGAAAAGAATAGACTGTTTATCGGTCTCAGGATAGCTTGAACAGAGCCCACTGTGTTTGTGTTGCTGCTATCTCTGTGCCACACACAGACATATTTGTGGGGTAGCAGGCGGGGCAGACTGGGGGATGAAGTGGGTGTATGTGTGTACACGTGTTAGATGGAAAGATGTATTGCTGTCTAGCCTTCAATACCATCCTTGTTGTTTATTTGGCTCATTCCTCTTAATGTATTTCGTTTTAGGCTTCAGTGAAAGAGAGATGGGTTGAAGCGGCTAAAAGATAAAGATGCTACAAGAAAGACAGAGAGAAAATGGGAAAATGGAAAAGTTGAACTCAATCCATCATCTGCGAGAAATAGAAACACTGCAGACTGAATGTAAAATAGTAGGTAAAGAGAGAAATTGATGATGGAGAGGAAGTCATCTTTACTATAATATGCCCCTGTAAAATGTCTAAATGAAAGAACCGTGGCCTCAGTCCGACTAGAAAAATTCAGAAACAGGGGAAATGCAGAAGAGTCAAGAAAAGACTGAGACTTCTTATGGACACTGGTTCACTCAGAAAATACTTTGTTTCAATTGGATCCATTTTTCCATTGTTCCCTGTTATTTCAGAAACAGTTGGGCGAGTCAAATGTGGGCTGAGGAAGTGTGTGTGAGTTTGTGTGTTTTAAGTACACAGATAAAGGTGGTGGAGCACGCACAAGAATGGAGCACTTTAGCCTAATGCACCATGCAGCCCGGCCCTGCGAACGCGCTTCACACGTCTCTGCAACTCACATTAGACCTGAATATTTTATAAGTGTAATGTTTTTTTCATTACGTGTCTATCCCGAACTCTTGGCTTGGTCCAGCCCTTCTGAGCCGCTGTATATACTCTGTTTCTTCCAATGTTTTTTTTTTTTTTTCGAAATTAATCTATTTTCAGACTATTTTCCGTCCTCATTTACCCCATCACTTCTCTTAGGCCTCTCTTACACTGCAGAATCAGCTCACGCAATTCTTCTTTTGATGTTTTTGCTGCCTTCTTTGCTACACAAAGATATAATATCATAAATATGATGCCCAGATCTCTAGAACTAAAGCTGTACTAGCAGGATTTTAATCTAAAATGACACCTGTGAGATTAGCATTAATGTGAGAATCCTTTTTTTTTTTTTTTAATTCAGATTTAAAATTAATTTTTGTTGTCTGGTTGGCATTTTTACAAAAGTACATTATGTCTATTAAATGGGTTTCACAAGTCCTTCAATCCATATATGAATAGGCTGTCATTGTCTTCAAAATTGACCAATATGAGTGCGTCCTGATCTGACGCCCCTGACATCATTCCTTCCATGGAGTGTATTGCAAAAGTGACTCAAGTGAAAGTTCGCTGATCTGCCACCTATATGGCTGTTGTTTGGTTTGGTTCAAACAATTAAAATGTCTCAGTTGAGGACAGGGAAAGAAGTTGGTCGTGGTTAAACAAAACTTACATAGGAGTTAAAACGGTATCAAAGTCAGGCAGAACTTTACCAATCCCAGCCTCTTCCCTATAGGCTAAGGTGGCACTATAACATTGTCGCACTACTTCCATCAAGGGTTGTCATTTTTCTTTCTGGTTGTTTCTGCTGTTCCTCTGAATCGGATCTTAAGCAGTCACAAACCGCCTGTGTTCATGCTGCAATTGGAAACTGTCACCCTGTTAAGAATCCATTTAGTGTTACTCTCTCAGTGCTGGTAATTCTTTGTCTGAGTCTCATTTTATGTATGCCTTGAAGTTGTCATCACCATGGGAATATGCTAACACCATGTCGAGAAGTCTGTTTTAGTACCAATTTCACTTTGACTAGAACTGGGGAAGGCAACGCTGTAGTACAGGAAAGTGACATGTGATCCCTTGTGGATGGAGAGCTATATGTAATACTGTGATGCTCGCTCATGCTCGCTGATGTTTTCTGACGGATCCAATTTTGGTGATATATCCATGTGTACGTAAGATGCTGCAGTCAAAAAGAAAAAATAAATCTCCAGCGCTTATACATAATGGATGTTACATGTAGAATTCTAAAAGGTGTGGGATCCCATCATTTACTGTGCTATGAAAATATCGCCATATTATGAAAAATGTAGATCTTACCTTTTTCTAATGGTGGATGTCTTATTTTGGAACCTGCTTTCCACTCCATGTAGCTAAAAGATATATGCATACACACACACAGTACATCCATTTCCATCTAACATTCACACCACTAGGAAAAGTCTCCCCACAGTCTCAGCCAAAGAGCGCATGTGATGTTTCTGGGACCGCTGCATTGCTCAGGGGCCATTAATTTCCAAGCTGTGCTTAACGCACTTGGCACTCTGTAGGGAAGATGACATGTATATGTATGAGTTCTCAGGGGCCAGGAAAGAGGCAAACAAGCAAGGGAGGGAGATATGTGGGGAGTAGAATGAAGGAAGGGATTGATCGGAAGGAGGTGAGTACGGAAGGAAAGACGGAGGTCGAGGCACAGGAAAGGTCTTGTGAGAAGAGGATGGGGGGGAATGGAAAAACGACACTGCAACCCTAGGTTAGGTGCAGCCTGCACTGTGAATAGCATGCAACATTATTTCTAATGTGTTAACATCATTCAAGATACGCTTAGACTTTTCAGCACTGCAGGGCCTCAAAGTTGTTAAATGAGGTGATGATGGCTACGGTTGCATTTGGCAACTACACAGCATGTACTCCTTGGTGGTGAAATATTTTGCCGCCAGCTTCAGTTATTATTAGCATTAGTTATTATTATTAGCTCTGTGTAAAACATTTGCTTATTTATATGTATGAGTACAGACTTGGATAATTCACCCACTCCAGTAAATGTATTTATTCAAAGCAAGGACGTTTTCCACCATAAGTAAAAAGCATAGATTACATACAATGAGGCATTTAATTCATGTCAAGTCAATTCAAGGTCAATGGTGAGCTTATTCTAAGGTCAGATCCGGAGGCAAGGCAGCTGTCATGAAACAGATTTCAGAACCATGGACAGCTCCAGGAGCAAACTTGTGTGTGTTCTGTATCATGTGCAGTGCATTTCAGCCATTGTGACATAAAAATGGAAACACAACTGTTTCATGTTCATACTAATTTAAATGATCTACCCATTTTCTCTTTTTACCTATGGTGTTGATCAACATGTGTTATTTAGGTATTATTTAGCTGAGTTTCAGGATGGAAGGAAGAGTGACTTTATTAAGGCATCACTCCCCGATTCAATACATAACAAAAATAACTTGGTGAGAAATGTGAACAGCTTCCGCATAAATTGTCACTAATTATGATGGAAAGGCTGCTGAACTGAATGTGCTGGCAAGAGATACACTCCAGTAGCCTGTTGTTGAGAATCGCTCATCTGACACTGAATCCACACACAATAATTAAACATAGGTGTAATTACGCATACAAAACAAAGAATCCCATGAGCAATGGTGCTTTAAAAAAGCACTGGTGCATTGACGAGGGCAGAAGGATTAGATTTGAATCAGATTTATTTATTTAAGTCTATGTATGTGTGTGTCTTATTCTTACTTAAACCTGCCTATGTAGACCACAAAACCATTGGCATCAGAATTGTGTGGTACACAGTCAGTTCACCATGTCACAACATTCTTAATTATTGCAAATTTGGCATGAGATGGAATGCATCAAGTTTTCTTTATTCATGAAAATAGCTTTGTTCTCAAGAGGTTCATGTCTTGGCTTCCTACTGCTACTCAGGTATGTTTCATGTTCCCAGTGTCGCTGTATTATACCTCCTCTTTTCACTCCAAATTTGGCAGTACTTTTTAATTTCGTTAAATTTAGTGCAATGTACTGTAGGACTACCACAAGCCTCAGATGGACTCCTCATCACTTACAGATGTCACCTGCAGGTTGTCTGAGCACACCATATCTGGATGTTAGCATTAAAGTGCAAACTAATTTGAGAGTGGTTTCGCAGGGATGTGACTGTTTCTGGGGGCACATTGGGCGAAAGGAAACGAGAGCAAATTGTGCAATGATTGAGTGGAAGACAGGAAAAGAAATGTGGAAGTCTGTGATATAGCTTGCTTAAAATAAGGAACGAGTCTACGTACTTCAGTGATCAGCAGCCTCTGTATCAAGGTGTCATTCCTCATGTTCCATTCTCGCTAGCAACCCCTCCATCGAATAAAAAAGTATATTTGCCATTGGATCTTACACCACCATAATTACTAAACCGCTGCAACACACCAGCACTCAACACAAACTAAGATCATGCACGCTCATTATTCTACTTATTTTTATTTTTGGGACGACCCACATAGCGAGAATACATTTATAGGTCTGTTTGCCTGACGAGAAAGCCCCATTATGTGAAAGAGAGCCAACATTTTTCTTTTTTTTTTTTGTCCCTCCATCACCTTCCAAATGTTTTGTACAGGTTGTTTTTATTTTAATGAGTGGTGTGAGCATTAGCCTTGGGTAGGATGGCCTTGCTTCTCTTTTGAAGCAGACTCTTGGCTAAATATTTAGGCCACGGGGCCTGTGATATAAATAAATATGGAGGCGTTCTCTCTCCAGTAAAGCATGCCAGTCTCTGTGACTCCCTCTGCTCCGTTCAGTTTTCTGTTTCTGCGTTTTGAGAGTTGAGATTCAAAAGATAACCCCTCTAGCGGTTGTAGTCAGGTCTCTCATTAACCCAAACCCAGGCTACAGGGTGGGGGTCAATGCCTGCCTTGCTGCCAGTCATATACTGATGTCACCCTCCCCTGGTTCAGTTACAGGCCCCCACATGCCTGCTGCTCCAGCCCCTGTGGCACAGTTTCCTGTCTAGCAAGCTCATGCTTCAGAGAGGCGAAGCTTTCCAACCATGATCCAAATTGAATGTGACAAGAATCTAATGCACCACTGAGAAACTGCTCTTTGTTTTTGTGGGGTCACTCCATCACTCCATGTCTTAGTTTTGTTTGTTTTTTATTGTTGTTTTCTTTTATTGCCTGGTTTCACATATGTTTATTTTTTCAATTCCATGCTCAAATTGCACCTCAATCCGTACAATCACAATGTCATTTTAGGATAAACCACAAAAATGGTCTTGAGAAGAGTAGAAATGTTGGTTTTATATATTTACATGCATGATATTTATCTTGGTAAAATAAGGAGTGTTGTTTCTAAAATTGCAACACAGACCTTCAAAGGCTCTAAAATGGCATATTTATTGTATGGACCTCTTCACATTAGGGTTTAACATTGCGAAATGAATGTAAAGTAAGATTAAGGAACAATTGTTAATCCAATTTTAGGGGAGAATAGGGGAGGCAAAGGGGACTAATGAGACTTCACAGTGGAAGACAAAGTGGGTTCAGGTGGTGTTCTGCACCCGTTCAGAACATTTGCTTGGTCCCCCCTATTCTTTCATCCATCCCTCCGTTCGTCCATCCATCCATCCATCTATCCATCCAACTCACTGAGATTGATGCCATCTCTGCCCTGCTCTTGCGACCATGTCATTTCCACTCTCCCCTCTCTTCCAAATAGCTTCTTGTTATCAGGGTCCACAGCCTGCCTGCTCGGCCATGTTAGAAGGCCCCTGCTGAGGCTGGGAATGAAAGTGTAAGTAAGGAAGTGTAAAGGAAAATAAATGGTCTAAGCCTTGTGATGGGTTTGGCACACCAATCCGAGTGGGTTTAGTGTAAATGGGACGAGTATTCCAACAGATCCTGTTTCTGGTTTCTTTTTTTTTTGGTTTGCCAAATCTCCAGGAACCCAGCTGGGCATCTGGATGGATACACAGGCATATGTCTCTGTGTGTGTGGTGACGTGATGGCTTGGCTGCTGACAATGTGGCTTATGCGTGCTCTTCACATGCCTCCTCTCTTGTTTCATCTCGATGCTTTACTAAAGTTTTTACCAAATCCACTCTAATGTTTTTTTGTGTTGCTTGTGTGTTGTCACTGTCGTTCAATATAATTGGACCTGTATGTGAGATTTGGGGACTTGCTTCTTTGCACAGGTACTGTATTTGTGTATTTGTGCTCTGATTTCCCCAAAGTTTGTTTTGATTCCAGTTTAATAAAAAAAACATTGCACGGATACTGTAGCATTAGTAGACTTTTCTCCGGGCATAATTGCAGCAACTGCAGCTTATGGTAATCATATGTTTTTCTCTGTATGGAAATGACCAAAATACTGCCCTCTGAAAAGTTTAAAAATTGTATCTTCGGAAAAACACATTTAAATTATCAATCACACCTACTGGAGCCTAGTCTCTGTATGAGCCCCCATTTTGAATTCTCTCAAAATGAGATAAACAAACAACCAAGCAAACAGATTAATAAATAAACACATAAACATATAAATAGATAAATATCTTCACAGCCCATTAGCATTTTTGCATCTTACCCCCTGTGTAGGCGCACAGCTCTACATCCAATCCTCATCTTTTAAATTAACCCTGGATGAAGTTGCTCAGTGATATGCAAATGGGAAAGGTGATGAACCTTGTATCCTCCAGCAGCTTTTCACAGTCCCCTCCCACACACACACACACACACACACAAACACACACATACACTCTCCTTTATATTCCATCACCACCCTCTGCACCCTTTCTTTTCCTTCCTTTGGATCTGCTGTGATAGCGCTCAGTTAAAATGGAGGTCAGTGGAAAGAGCGGGAGATGAAAAATCTGAGTACCAAGCAGCATGACGCACACACTCAAGCACAACTCATTCACACACACATACTCTACCTATGCGTAGATCAATCACAGACGACCACAGCAGGTGATATCATGGAAACTGATGGGGTGGTGCAAAGGCACCACAACTCGTTTCATGTGTCCAATTAGTGCCTGGCACAAGTGTATCTTCTACAAAAGCATAGCTGTTGTTGCCAGAGGGAAGTTTGAGGATGAGTGGTTATTTCATACTTGTTATGTGAAAGATTATTTTAAATGGAGCAGTCCCACTTCATAGGCAACAGTATCGCGTACAATCTTTTGGATGTTTACAACAGGATAGAAGTATATACAAGTCGAGCTTATTTGTAGTGTTTGCAACCAAGTGGAGACCTGTAAAAATTGTTAATAATGTAATGGAGTTTACACGCATGTTAAATAATGTATGGAAATGTGCCTGCCTGTTATTCCCGGGGAGAGTGTGAGATGAGGTTCAAACCTCCCTGGTTTTAGTTAGTTATAGATTCTTGGGTAAATCCAAGACATTGTACCTGCACATCTTGTTAAAATTCAATGAATGTCCTCCTCTTTATTCCGAGTAGTTTATTTTTCACCGTCTGGAAGATGTTGTCTCTCACTACCACCATAGCGAAGTGTAAACAAACTGCACTAGGAAAAGCCACTGAGCAGGATGTCTTTCTCATGGGAATAACTTAACATTCTGCTGGTCGTGAGTTCTCTGCCGCAGTGATTCTCCAATTCTCAGTTTGTCGACTTACAAAATGGTTGAAAATTTAATGAAGTTAGAAATCAGAAGGAGCAGAGATGTGGTAAGCTGCTTCTGGTGTTCACCAGTTATTGCGGCTGTGCTCAGTTAACTAACAATAGACTGAGGCGAACACTACAGTCAACCACTCCCCAGTAAACTGTTGGAACTGATTACGTTGTGTTGTTGCATCTTGACTTGGGAAAGTCAGAAAATAAACCCTCTTGTTTGTACTATGTGTCAAAAATCATAGACTAATTTTGAACTGTAATTTTACATAGCATATGTATTCACCCTCTGAATTGCACTGTCTATATTCATATGAAGTATTTGCCTCAGGCTAAATGTCAGACAAAAAGTCTGTTTATCACGGTGCAGGCCACAAGTTCGAGCTGTATTCACCACCGGTTTTGGCAGTTCATGTTTTCTAAAGATGACACGCCACACACTGTGTTTACAGCTTACACAGGGAGAACGCACAGTCACAGCATTCCAAAATACTGGTCTTTGCTGCAGGAGAAGACACATGCATGCTGATGTCCACACATACTGTACACAAACAAACAAACAAACACAAACACACACACATTAATGCTAGAGGTCAGGTCATAATTTGCTGGAAACGTGACTGACTGAGCCCCTCCACAATGCAGTAAAACACCCTGCCTCATTGAAACTCCTTCATCCTCCTCTGCAGAATGTTTACCCCCATCTTCGGGTACTAGTCAATGTTTTTTTTAACTTTTTTCTACATCTTTTTTCTTACAGTTCCAAAGGATAACCCAGTATATCAGCAATACCAAAGAAAGAAAATTAGTGTATTAATAAATAAGTACATAATACTCTAAATTATAATCCTCAATTATTTTACATTTTAATCATTTTATATTATAATCTGTAATCATTTTACATTTTAGGGCTTTTTTGAAACTCAACAGAGACAGAGAGCAAGTTTCACAGTTAAATGGCTTTGGGCAAAAGAATAGTAAATGCTACAAAATATTACCTAGTAAATAAACATTCCTAGTTAAAGAGCTCATATTGTGAAAGGACACTTGTTTGACTGGTGCGATCCTGTTATTCATCACATTGTAAGTGTTACACAGTTGGCATGGAAATTTCACTAGATCAGTCAATAGAACTTTTAACATGCACTGCACTTCAAGATAATATCACTGTTTTGATTTGAAATGAAATACCATTTTGTTGAAAGAGAATCCAATTAAATTGGAGACTGAATGAAAAGATTTACAATCTCGGAAATGGTTTAACAAGCTTACTCTACCTGTAACTGAAATAATCTCCAATCCTGATATGCAAACACTATAATCAAAAATAAAAATATAAAAAGAATAAAAAGACATAAACATAAAACAAAGCTGACATTTCACTGAAGGTTGGATGAGCAGTGAATATGATATGAGCAAGGACCATGTCAAGAGGACAAACCTGATACACAAAATAAGGCTTCCATTACTCATTCCTGTATTTAAATATTGATTTGCAAAATCACATAATTCATCTACCAAACAGCAGCTTGGCTGGGATCGCTCTGCAATACGGCTTTGACTAACTTATAGCTAGACCGACCTGATTATAGCTTATGATTAACACATCTTCGGAAAACGGTGTATTTCTACACATGTATTGCATTGCATTGGCAGCACATGCACTGCGTTGTCTGTAGTGATTATCATGGTGGCGATGATGGAGGACTGTTTAGATGACAGCTTCGATAAAATACTACAACTAAGAAACACATGGGGCCACTAAAGTTTACAAACTTCTGTTTTTATCGTGGCACATCATAAAGACAAGAGTAGCATTCTTATTTCAACACCCATTTAACCTAAGTATCACTTGTGCAACTCATTTTACAAAAAGGAGATTTAATATTACATGCAAAACAGTGACAGAGAAGAGCATACAAAAATAGCTCTCAATATTGTCATTTCTACGACGCACACCCAGGCTGTATTACTCAAATATTGGATTTGCCAGAATGCACTGCAGACTAATAACCTACATTATAATGCAGCATATCCATGATATTGCTGTTCATTCGTTTGTGATATAGTCAAGTTTTAACTCACCATGCTTCACCCCACCTCCCACACACAAGTTATTACTCTAAGTCGATGCAGCCAATTTAGTCTGTGTTATTGTCATCCCTACACATGAAGACACACATATACACACAGGCGGGGTTAGGTAAGAAATGCAATAATAAATGTAGGCCACTCTATACCATGCAAAGTCAAAGCTGCTATTAAGTGAGGAAATTGGGATGTGAAAAGAATGTCTTTGACTCCTTCCACCTACATGTTAATGGCTTTACTTTCAAGGCATAGGGAACAAACACACACAAGTTCACTGTTGTAGTGTCTTTAATGGTAGCATTTCTTAGTCTACGACATGCAGTGGTATTAGTAGTTAATGGCAGTTAAAGAAGGAGCCAGGCAGAGGAAAACGGAGAATGTGGTTCTCTCTGTGAAATGGATTTGCTTTTCAAGCTTTGCATAAAAGAAGCCTAGAATGTTTGGAAATGAAAATGTTTCCCCCTGTCAGGGTTGCGTATCCTTCATTTGCTGTAATGCACATTATGCACACTATGTTAGATATGTTTTGGTATAAAATGCCTTTTGCAGGTATGTGTACATGTGCATGTGTGTGTTTGTACGTGTGTCCTTGTCCAGGTCCTATTTCAAACTTGAACCTAGGGGCCTCTGCCAGGTGCCAGCCAGCTCAGGTTCGTATCAGTTCAGCAGATTCAGTTGTCAAATATTTTTCTGTTGTGCTTCAGCCACCAACAGTTAAATTGAGGGGAAAAAGTGAACCTCAAACAAGAAAGCATAGGAAAAAAACAAAATATTTATTTCGCTGTGTTTGGCACCACTGTAGCTGCCATTTCTTTCAGTCTTTTTCTTTTGTTGTTTCTTCTTTTCTCTCTCACCTCAGTGTTTTGATGGTTTCAGACCCCAGTATAAAATGTGGCTGCTTCTCTTGTCAAGGCGAATGCATCTCTCACAACACATCTTGTCATGATGAGCCTGTATGCCAGTCCCATAGGGCAGCTCCTAGGGAAGAACGGTCCTCTAATTGCTCCAGGTGCTGCTCTGTTGGTGTCCCTATAAAAATACCAAGTGCCTTATTGACCTCTTCCTGTTCATAATGTCCCACTTTAAGTGGCAAATTCTATTTTGTAAGAAATGATATACCTACAGGGGGCTGATAGGGCTGTTGATCAATACCAATTACTTAATGATTTCTCACCCATGTGGAGATATTTCTTTTAAAAGCTAATCTTCTAATTTGTACGCTGTTTCGGGAAAGAGTGGGAATACGATCCAAATTCTCAAAGGGGGATAAGGATTGAGTGTCTTGCCCAAGGACACTTTAGCAGGCCAGAGACTTGCTGACTGAATGGCTTTCAAATTTGTGTCTTCTAGTTGATTAGTGATAGTGCATTGATAATATAATAATATAATTAATTAATATAATTAATAATATAATATCAAAATAATATCCTTTAATTCAAGAGTTTAACTATGCTGTCAACTAAAATGTGGTTCAATACAGATGGTCTATGGTAGGCAGGGTTTTTGTTACCTACCAGGTCTACAGTCTAACTGGATATTTGTTGTAGCCATTCTGTAAAGCTGTAATGTCACGTTAAATGTCAGAGAGCTAAGAAAGAGGGTTTTTTTCCATGTGAATCCTCTGCTAATATACTCAAAGCTACTCTGCCTCTGAAACGTTTCCTTCAGTCTGCTTTCTTGCCTCAGGGTCCTTAGCCCCTTGTGGTCCCCACGCGATCAATAACAAGAGGGGGACTTTCGATCTTTTCCTCACCTCCCCCTGTGCCTGCTTCACATCAAGACGACAGTGACGCAAATATACCCACATCCAGCCCCAAGTCCTCTTTCTCGCAATTCCTCCACTTTCACACTTCCAGCTCGCTCCATCCACTCTCCCCCTCGTTCACTAGCTTACCCTTTAACGTTAAACTTTGCTGTCAAATCTCCACGGGCCGCCCGAGCGCAAAGACAAATGTTTCCCATCGAAATGAGAATTGATTTTTCCAATGGCCTCTGTAATCAGCAGTTCGTACATTTTCATTTCAATAAAAAGTGGCGAGGGGCATAGTCGCAGTAATGACTGTCCCTATGGGGAACTGAAGGGCAACCAGGGGTGGAAGCGGTCGGTCCTGGGCGGTGGAGACCAGAACATCATGTCATTGCTGGAAAGACTATGTTCTAGCAAGAAGTTCAGTACCTTGTTGATGAGATCCTGCCACTCATTGACAGTAGTACTTCCTGGAGTCAACTTGGTTTAGAGGGAGTTAGTGGTATGATGGCTGGATTCAGGTTTCAACACTCTAAAAAGGGCAATTCAGTTATTACAAGAAAATCTGGACCCATAACCATTATTTCTAATATACAAAGATGTGACCTGGTGCTACCTCTCTCATGTGGAGCACACAAATGACTGTTGAATTGGCTGAGACCATCATTGAAAAGTGAGGGTCAAGAACAACAGGAGAGAAATCGAGAAAGGATAGAGAAAATATTATGCAACGAAAAAGTCGGATGAGTGACAGTGTATGCCACACAGACAGATTTAGTGACGGGAGGAGGTGGAGGAAAGTGGATGTGGAGGGCAGGAGCTGGAGCCAAACTTAATGGCCTATGCAGTGGCGAGTAGCGAGGTAAATCAGCCTATAAATCCATGTGCTGATGTACCAGGCCAAGGCTTGGCTCGGTCCCCTGCCAGCGGTTAGCGGTCGCTTTCCACCTGACTTCCCTCATTCTTCTGGCTCTTATTTCTTTCATTCTGCCTCCTGTCTTATTGTCCCTGTCGTGACACAGGCATTTGTGGTACTATTCTAGTGATGCTAAATAAAAAAAAAAAACTTTGATCACACACACCTCAGTGCAAACTTTTTTGTTGAAATATGCTTTTATTATGAAAACGATGCCCATGATTTCATCCAGCTATGAGTCACATCACCCCCCAGCTTTCTGTCTCCCACGTCTCCTTTCCCTGTCCTCCAAGAGATAAAAACAAAAACATCTTTTAAAGTTTATGCATGCAATTTTATTACATGTATATAATAAATCCAACACATTTGACAGCTTTATTGCAACACAATGCAGCTAATTTAATTTAAGGTGCAATATATATGCTAGTGGCAAACCTGCACCTCCAACACACGGACGTCAGTTTACTCTAGAGGGGAGTGCAGTCATTGTAAATTCATTGAAGCATCACTGCTGAAAAAGGACACAAAATAGAGACTTGATGTGTTATGATCGATGCCAAGCCTGCTGGTGTTTGGCCCTAAAGCTTGGTGGTAATGTGGTCATTTTGAGGTTTTTATTTGCCCTCAATTGTCCCCAATTTGGTATTGTCAATTCTGCTCTACTCCAATCTGTGTCATTTCTATTACACTGTTTTTACTCAACTTTATCAACCTCTGATGGCCAAATCAGACATCTTTCTGTCAGCAATTAGATTTTTCTTAAGTAAGTAAATACCACGCTTCCAGATTTGTTTAAATGCTATTTTAAATTGAGTGGCCTTTGACTGTGCCCAGGATTTTCTGCAAAACTGATTTAATGTTGGTACGTGACAGTAAAAGCGGTCAGGATGGGAAAATAAACACTGAACGAAAATAGTCTTGCTGACATTGTTCTTTAACAGATGCTTAGAGCAGGGAGATCAGTTCTCTAGCATGTACCATATTGCAAATACATTGGTATGGTGTGTGCACACAGCATCGATGACAGCAGGTATGACACTGTCCTTTTTCCAGGCGGTGTTAACTGTTTGAAATGTAATCTAACCCAAGGCAATGTGCTTTACAAGGCACATTGACGAAGCCAAAGGCATTTGCATTGAGGCACATGATGCGCTAGATCATCACCCGTCCACCTTACTGGGAATGTCAGAGCGTCGATGCATTTACACTTTTCTCCGGGCCACTGGTTCTCATGATCCAGGTGCAATTACCCACTGTCAAAAAAAAAGATGTTTTTTGAAGGTAGGGACTGCTGAGATTGGAATGTACCACACCGGTGTGCTTGTGTGTGTCTGTGTTAAAGCGGTGTGGAAAAGTGAGTGGTGGATATAGACTACCTCTTAGCCTTTATATCCCTTGACATTTCCTTCGCAGTGGCCCAGTTTGCTTTTTCTCCTTTTCAATTTGATCATGAAAAGATCCAGTGGCAGAAAGGTGCAGCGCTCTCCTGTTCCTGCAGTATTAATCAGCTTAATTCCCCCACTCTCACAAGAAAATGAACTCCTTTATGGCCCTTGTAATGCTAGGCTTTACCCAGATCTATCACATTTAGAAAAACGGCGAGGACTCACCCCTGTGGCTTAATGCGGTGTATATCTCTTGGTAGGCTGGACTATTTAGACTAATTGAAGCTCAGCATGGTGTTTGATAAACAAGCTGTTCCCCCCACTGCATGCGACTAATAGAATCTCCTCACTTGAATTAATAATGGCGCAATAATTTAGTCCATGTTTATCTGTGACACTGGGGATTGAACAAGCGGGGAGGACGCTAAGCTGCAAACAGGAAATATATTCTAACCATTATTTAGTTGTAACTCAGGAATGACTTCTTTAATATTTTCACCTGATCTAAATGTGACTCAGATATTTTTAATTACAGATATTTCAGGGATGTCCTTTTCAATGACTGGCAAAATTATATATTTTTTTCTTGTTTATTTGTTCCATGCACACAACATAGTCAAAACCCTTGTTGCCGTACAGTATTTTCACTTCAAAGTGGATTTTCCCTTCAAAGACTGCTGTTTTCAGCCATAGCGTAGCTTTAAGTGGCTACTGTCGAGTGGCTAGTTGGTAACAGACTGCCAAGTGCCACTTCACAGATTATTCAGTGTCTGCAGTAGAGTTGCCCTGTAGCAAAGTGGAGGATAAGAGTAAAACACGATAAAAACCTGTGGCAAATGGATAGATCTTTTCTCAGGCCGGCGGTGAGCAGATGGAGATAGCTCGGCTCTGTTTGTTTGGTTATTGTAAAGGCTCTGTCAGTGAAAGGCCGAAGGCTGTCATTCACATTTGATTGAAGCTGACATTTTGTCTGCGTTCACCTTCCCGCCCTCTCTCGATACATAGAATCAGCCCCGGTTTGCTTGTCAGATGGTTTCCATTAGTTTGGCGGTTAGGTGTATTAAAACAACTCCCTCGTGGATTACAGTGTTGATAGTCTGTCAATCTTTCACGCTCAAATGCCAGACTTCACAGAGATTTCCCCTTTTTTTCTTTGTTTATCTGACATCACTGCCTAACTGATTGTTCATCTTTTAAGCCATCACTGTCTACACAGCAAGAATTCATCTCACAGTAATCACCTGGAAACTCAAGTATGTGACTGCCTGTGTTTCTTTCAATTACAGGAATGTGTGTCAAATCCAATGGTGGGTGTGTTACTCTGAGGTGTTGCTTCCCACTTCCTTTGGTCATGCAGTGTCACGAGATCATGAGGATGGATTTGCTTACACTACTACATACAGTGACATACTGTATTGTATGATATACTGTTAACTATAAGTCATGGTGACTTCAGGGCAAACAGCCATCCAGTTAAAAAGGCTGAGGATTGCAAAGCAATTTTTGAAAAGGTATCCTCTTAGATGATATCACAGAGTGGCAACTGGCTGGTGAGAATACCTTTTCATTTTCCTTAGTTTCACAAAAGAGCTAACAGTTTTTGGTATTTCAGGTCTGAATCATAAAATTGGTTAATTTACATCCACTTCATATCAGTTTGAGGGAAAATCCTGCCAGTGAAACAAAGATAAGCCAACCTTTTAAATGGCAAAACAAAACTGCGTCCTCCAAATTTCTGTAGGCAGTAGTAATGCTACAGCCCTGACAGTAGCTAACTGGCATTATAATAAAAAAGAGACATGTTGTTTGCTTGTATGGTAGCTCACTGTAAATGCACCTGTGATTTGTGCACATTTGTGGTGAGTGCATTTACTTTGAGTGCGTTTTGTTGTGTATATCAGGATTTGAACACAGTATTGGCTGCTCAGCACACTAGTACCCAAGTCTGTAATAGACAAGGTACTGTGATGTCTATCACGTTTGGTATGTAGGTCCAGCTGTATTTCAGTAGTTTGTCTACAATCCAATATGTTTGATTAGTCAGACCTCACTGAGAACATGGCACCTGCAGCTCACTGTTGTATTTGCAGCACTGATTGCTAGCTCGATCAAAGTTTATCTCTTGATGGGAAGTAAAGGATATTGCTTTTGCTGGAGAGCATAATAGCAAAAGAAGTGTTTATGAATATCCCTGTTTTCTTGAGATTGTAATATTGAGAGCAGCCCCTTAAGGTGTTTGGGTTTTTGTGTACTCTGTATTTTTTAGATTCACATTTTTAAGACACAATAAAAAGTTAGAGACCCCCAGGATCATTTTTCTTTAGCAACCCATAAGCATGTTTTATATGAAGGCAAACAGAGAGGAAGTGCACTCACATGACCCAGTCTGTTTGAAGATGGAAAGTAATTCAGTCTAATGCGATTCCAGCTGAGTGACAGGCCTGGCGACAGGCCTTGATTTCCCCACAGCACTGTCGCTCCATCTTAAAGCTAACCTCATACATAAAAAGACCACCAATTAGGAGTTAGTCAGGAGCAGCCCACCGTCCTGGATTATGATTCCATAATTGAGTGTGCCAGAGGTCACTACGCTTACTGTTTCTCTGCGGGGGGACTTTATTTGGAAATGGTCTTGCCAACAGAAGGTGATGGCTTGCTAATAGCTGCCAGCTCCAGGCAAAATTGCCTGTCAATGAAGGTAATTGGGCACATAAGCCATTGTGTGCACTGTCATTCCGTCCACATTCAGACGCTCTGCAAAACCGTTTAAAAAAAAAAAATTGTCAGTTATATCATCATGCTGTTAAAGCATACCTGACATTTTTTGTGATGGAATAACCCCTGGTCAGACAAGAATTCAAGCTATTATTCTAGCATTTCTTTTCTGCATATGTCCCCTGTGTTATTGGTATATAACTATTTAACATTCATTTTGAGATGCATAGAGCTCATCAGGTGTAATTGGGTAGTCAGTGCTGGTAGATGTCTTTCAGTGGGAACCTTCTTTAGGGATTTAGTTGGATTAGCCCATCTTTGTCGCCACACTGCGCAACAGTATTCAGCTCCAGCAGTTTCTTTAACACATCTGTCTATCCTAGCTCGTCGATTAGCCTGGACGCACACATTTTTCCACTGTCACAAACTGTATTTTCTCCTGGCTCACTTTTTTATATTTCTCACTGAAATTAGCAGGAGTAACCCGGTGATCACGGTTGTCTAGCATTGCTTTATTCCGATCTTCCTGTCCCCTTTCATCCACTCCCACACATCCCTTTCACTATTCAGATTCAGTCTGTATGGCTCTAACCCACTGGTGACGCCAATCAGGTTAGGTCTGGCGATCACAGAGCGAGGCTATTGAGTGGAAGCTGAGAATAGCACCAAACAATCAATAGGCTAGCAGTGAAATTCAAGAGGAGGAAGGAAATGCATAGCAAATGCAGTTGGTGCTTTGGGGTACCGGGAGGCACTGAGGCAGTAAGGCAGCAGGTTAGGATCTCATATACATTATTGCAGAGGTGTGCCTTTTTATGATATGGCTCATAGAGGAAAAACAGCACATATGAGTAGATTTGTGTGTTTTTGCTGCAGGTAAGAACAAGCATTGACTTTAATATTAACTGGAAGTGAACACATATTCATAAAAGAATCTCTAAGTGAGAAATGAGAGATATAACCAGTTTAGACCTGAAGGGGTTTTGATCGGGTAGCACAGAGAGGAAAGAAAGGGACTCTACCCCTCAGCCATGATTCACCTTCATAGCTCCCATAAACCAGGAAATGTTCCAGTATAAAAAAGGGAAACTGATTTGCAAATCTGTAAAACTGTAACCAGAGAACTCCAGCGACACACTTGGAAGACACATATAAGCACATTGTTGAGCTGACCTGTTGCCTCCCTCGTTGAACTCCCCTCTTAACCCCATGTTCCACTATATCACACCTATTATTTTCTTTTCTGTCTCTGTCTCTCTGCCTGCAGTTCTCTTTCATCTCACATCTTCTTTTATTTACCATGTATCAGTTTTGCGTTGGCCTAACCCAGGACTGTGTCAGCTGCTGATTTAAGACATCAATTATTTAGCTAAGCGCAACAGAGTTCTGGCCAAAAGTCCTCAATTCAACTCCCGCCACTGACTCAACTCAGAAGCTGCCTAGTGAATTATTCACTAGTGCCCTCTCTTCCCCTTGGCTGCGGACCTACAGAGCTACTTCACTTTTGAGCTTCATTGGTTTTCAGCCCAAGGTGGCAAATAAAGCCTTAGCTAATGCACACACCACTGGAGGTTCGTTCTGGTTTCACTTCCTTAGGGGATTTATGTTGCTTTCATTAGGCCTTCTGGCAAAGAGGAAGAATAATCTTATGGCTTGAAAATTATTCACTTGAAGGTGCAACGCTGGTGCTTGAGGGGAGTTAACAGGTGGAAACAGGTACAGCAATGCCATAACATTGATTGCTCATGGAAGAGACACAGCTGGATCACAGGACTGATACATTTTTCAGAGAGTAGCTTTGGAGCTGAAGGAGGTGATGAAAATAAAAGCATGAAAAGCATATTTTGAATGGAACATTTATAAAGCAGTATCTGGAGATTAGAGAAGAAAGCAAAGTTGTAAATAACCTCTGCGGGGGCAGGCTATCAGGGGAGGCTTTGACTATAATGTCTGATTATTCGTTCAAGCCAAATCAGCTCTTGCATAGAAACAGCTGTGTTTTCAGGTCCCGGTGCATAGGTGACAGCATGGTCAAAGAGCGCAGATGGCTGGTGAAGGGATGTGTGGCTGGTGGGAGATGTCTAGGTTTACAGTTCAAGTCAATATGGAGCACAACATAGTGCACAGAGTGGCCTCTTTATATTGTAAATGTGGGAGACTGGTCTTTGACTTTCCCCAGGTCTCAACTGCTGTGAGGCTCCCTGAGGCTGTGGTGCTAGAACAACACACATGCACACACACTCACACAGTCAGACTGCATGACTACACCCACCCACCATGTAGTATGCTCAGATTTTCTTTCTCTGAAGCACATACAACATGCCCACTCATTCCCAATATAGCTGGATAGCTGCATCAGTCCTATTATTTCAAAATTAGGCTCATTCATTCTGTGTTTCCTGTTGAACACAATTCTATGAAAATCAGTTCCAACATACAAATACAACTTAGACCTATTTTATTTAATGAAACAATAAAGATGTAAGGATCAGCAAGCACTCGCTATGCAGAGCAAAAAAAGCACAAGTCTGCCACCGCTGAAGTTGTGTAATGAGTTTCAATTGTCTTACATACAGTTACAGGTGCTTGCATGCTAATCATTGTGTCTTTAGACAAGCTGCTAAAGTTCAGATTTGTTTTTGTGTCACTGCAGCAGAGTGGTGGAACAGGGAGCTTTCAAGCTGAGCATTAATTAAGGACACAGGCACGTCCAAGTTAGCATTTAGATCCTGACACCTCCTCTGCATATCTTCTCAAAAGAAAATGGGAACCCAAATGAAATGAATAGGAAGCAGGAGAGTTCAAATCAATGGGGCACTAATTCAGCAAGCACGTTTATCACAGGATTTGGCAACAAGGAAATTGGAAGCACAGGTGTTCTGCTTATTAGAAAAGTACTTCTTCCCACAAGCCCATCTCATACAGATCTCTCTCTCTCTCTCTCTCTCTTGGTTTGTGTGTGTGTGTTGTACTTTGGCCCTAAAAGGTTCTAGAGGATGTGTTTTGTATTCTAATCCAGACCTGTAACATATGGGCTGAGTGCAGTCATTGACCCGCTTAGAAACTACTCACAAAGGAACACCAACAAAGGCAAAACCTTTCCCAACCCTACTGCAAATCTTTGCCCACCGACTCTACCAGAACATACAAGCTGTTGAAAGTGGACTCTTCATTATCCTGCTTCTTCCAGTCTCAATGGACACCAATCGGAGCACTTGGCCAGCATTGATTTTACTGGCCAACACAGCTGGCCAATGTTGGCTACACTCATCACCAATATTGAGCGTGTTATTAGCTTCCCCTGACTGATGCCATCACAGGTATAAACGATTATTGGATCGCTGGAGAAGCAATTGGTACTATGTGTGGAGGAAAAGACAGTCATCCATGGAGGTTTTATTGACATCCTAACATGACAAAGATAGAGGGAGGAAGTGGAGAATGAGAAGCAGTGAGGAGGAAATACACACTCACGAATGAATACTAAATGTGTTGTTTCCCTTCCAATTTCTAATTGCATTATAAAACTTGGGGTTGTATATTAAAGGATTTGTTACGTGTCTGGCAATAAAAAGTAGATACTTGTCTTTCCATCTCTTTTATTTCCCTCTAAAGACCCACTCTCCTCTGCTCACAAGGACATTGTGGTTCCCCAGAGCGAAGACTTCTGTGTCTGTCAGTGCGTTAAATGGGAGGGGAGACAGCACAGTGGTACTCTTCGATTTGGCTGAGGTCGTCCTATTATTGTCGGCAGCGTAGCTACATGCCAGATGGGCCCGGCCCCTCTGCGAAATTAGTAAAGCAGTCGTCCTTGGTGGCATCGGCTGCCTTTCACCGACACACTCATCTTTTCTTTCCAAACACGTTGTAGTGCAATAGATTGGGGACAAATGATTAGCTGGGTCTTATTGAATTAGCTCAGAGTAATCGCTGTTATATTGTTTAAGTGTTTTCTCTTTGGAGTAGATAGAGTGTTGCAGATTAAGGGTGTGGGTGTGTGTTTTTTGTTTGTGTGCATCGGCACACTGCATACTTGCCTCCATAAGAACTTGCTTGAGAGGTTGGAGAGTCAGTACCAACATTTTTAGCAGTTTTAGTTCGGAGGTGCCTCGAGGCAATGATTTGCCGCTAATGCTTAATATTTTAGAACAGACCATTAACTTGTCAAAAAGTCCAAAAAATCATATGGGTCTCCTTTAGAAATGTGTCTCAACAGGAAAGAAATAGTGTTTTGGCCCATGGGAAAGTAACTCTGCATCAAAACACATGCAAATTGAGGCAGATTTTGACAGCCAAGTGTAGAAGAAAATAACTGACTGACCACTGACATCTTCAAACTACTTATTAATCTTTTGATAGCTATGATATGACTAGAGCGCTATAGTGAACAACATTTTTAAAGATGTACTGTAGATTGTTTCTCCCAACCTATGGACCAGATTAAAAGTGATGCGATGATTCTGAACAATGTAGAGGTATGTGACAGCTTTTCAACTTTCCCTCTCCCCTATTATTTCCCTGTGCTATTACTATTGGCGCCGCTGTTGCAAAGACAGTGTTAGCAACATGGCTACCACTAGCAGTCTGACCAGCTGACCATTCGTTCACTCTTGTTTTACCTCAGTTTCTATCACTCTCCCTCTCCGTTGTCTTTGCTTTCCCCATCAGCGAGTTCTTTTTCTTTGCAGTATAGTTTCCACAGTTATTCCAGTTGTTCCACTGTTACCTGGGGATAGCGACAAGAGAAAACAATGCCTCTCCCTGTTTTGATTGCACATTGGCAGACAAATAGCAGGCTTAAAGCAAACATATAAGGAGCCAACTTATATGTTGATGATGTCAGGTTTTGCAAATTTTCTCTGTCTCTGTTGTTAATGTTAATATTGTTAATGCTTTAATGAGATATTTAGAGAGATATCCTCTTAACATGTCCATAAAGGATACCTTGAAATACTATTTTCCCATCCATATAAAGTTAGTCATGAATCCAATAAATGTAATCAAATAATAATTATAAAGGTTTCACTATCTTTTCTCTTACTGATCCCATTCTCTATCCTGCCGCCTCGCTCCTTGGTTTTCTTGAGAGCACTGCCCACTCCGCATCCCCCACTATGTCCTTCAGGCGAGGTGGAGGCACTGGAAGCAGAAATAGCCACTCATGCATCACTACAGGCACACAGCCTTGTTCACTCCTCGTCTCTCACTCCATCTCCATTTTGTCTTTTAAACAAAGGGGCATGAATATCAGGGAGAGTGTTAACCCTCTGAGAGCACTGAATTGACCCACCACCTTGCAACTCCTACACTATTTTCCAAATCTCCTTGGTCAATTTTAAGCTCCGGCATGATAAAATGTAATAATAGCAGTAAGAGTGTGTCTATTCATGTCAGATGAATGAGAAACACAGGGCACTGATTGCAGAAGGATTAAATCTGAATTGCCCAAGGATCTTCTCTCATGGATAAGATTCGCCTTTGTCTTCCCTAATTCATCCTCCTCCATTTCTCTTTCAGTCTTGAGCTCTTTTTGATTTTTTTTTTAAGTTGTAGAACTGTGTTCTCCTGGTTCACATCTACAGTATGAAAAACACATGAAAAGGAAGAATAAACAAAAGTAGAGAAGGACAGAGACACGTATACTGTAGAACACAGATGAGATTTTGAAGGTCTATTGTGAAACGTCCGATAATCTTCAGTCTGATTTGCGCAAGTAATTATGGTTTGACATGGACAACTATCTAGTTAATGCTGTTGACATAGTGAATTAGCAGCACAGTGAACATCAGACTCAAGTTCAAGTTTAATGACTGGTAGACACGACCCTCTGTCTGCACTATAAAGAAGTTCCATAATGTTGATTTATTATTGGCGATGTTTTTCTTTCTCAGAAGCTTTGCTTTGTTTTACTAATTCACTGCAGCTCCCCTACACACTTTTGCGGTACACTCACCTTTTTCTCTACCATCACTGTGATTTATGTGGAATGCAGTTTAATTTAAATTCTTCCTACCCTCACAGCATTCATGCACTACCTTGCTTTTTAGAGGCAGGATTTGTTTTTTTTCCACCACAACTGGCTCTTATAAATTGCATTAATCCTTCAGAAAGCGCACTTAACCATACCAATCATATCTGTTTTTTTGCACGATTCTCCCCTTAGATGCATATTATAGGAGGAGAGAGGTGCAGTGATTACACACAGTGCTCTTCTCTGCCGAGTTGATCAATAACACCCCTTTCCCTTAGTTGAACAATGCATGTGGAAAAAAAGGACTGAGCAAATTTGGCCCTCAGTGTGAACCAACAGTTACAGTAGCTACCAGCCAACACACACACACACACACATGCACAGGTAATGCTGCTAATGTGTATCTGCACAGAAAAACAAATACATTAATACAGACAACACACACATTAATTACACATTGAAGACAGCTGGCCTTCTTTGGCCCGAGCCAACACATGTGTGCTGTGTCTGTAAGCATGTGCATTGTGTCTGTGAGCGTGTGTGTTGTGTCTGTGAGCGTGTGCGTTGTGTCTGTGAGCGTGTGTGTTGTGTCTGTGAGCGTGTGCGTTGTGTCTGTAACCGTGTGCGTTGTGTCTGTGAGCGTGTGCGTTGTGTCTGTGAGCGTGTGCGTTGTCACACTTCACTGGAAGGACTGTGGTGTGTTATAGCGGAGAGGAGAGATTGATCAGGTGCAGTATCAGAGCAGACAGGACACTCATTGCAAACAGTAATGATCACACATGTCAGGCGCACAGCACAAATAACCACTAACATTGGCTACAGCACACATGCGCCACAAAAAAACACCACACACACACATTGCTCGCTTGCTAAGACCAGATTGCACACATAAAAACAATGCAGTAAAACTGTGTTCCATTTAAAGTGATGCATGAAATGAAGGCTGTAGGTTGCATGTGAGCTCTTAGTGGCCCATGCCCAAAAAAATTTGGTTTTTAGTGAATAGCTACACGCTACTATAAATATCACGATCATCCATCACCACAAGGCTTACAGAATGTGTTTACATGCTGTGTTTATAACACTTTGGTCAATACAAAGACATACAGGATACAGTAATTCCACTTTAACATTTAGCCAATGCAAACATGCCGTCTACCCCAGCCCATGAACATGCACTTAAGATTATATCTCCGAACAACACACACAAACTTCGGTGTAGACACACATATAAGGAAGAGAGTAAAAGTGAAGGCATTGTTGGTGCAAGTAAGTTTAGCTCTTGCGGCCGCATTGCATTCTGGTCTGCTGATACTGTCAAATTTCTGCCTCCTGTGATAGGTTTCTTTCTGTGCATGTTGGAAGATGGGGGCTGACACCTAAACATTGCATGAGTGTTTTTGTTTACTACCAAACTCCATTATGGGTTCACTGAGAATAATTTGACGCAACATTATGCTCTCTGTGTTTAATTCGTTAACCAGGATGATTAAAAAAATCATAATTAAACAAGAAAATAGGTCCACAAATGGGAGATGAAGTAACACAGTCCTTTAGCATGCAGCAATTCAGGAACTGTGTAACTTTGGTTGAACAGCTGTCACAGGTCACAAAATTTTTAGCAACAGGGATGGCAGACGTAGAGAGTCATAAAGTCAGGATAATGACAGTAACATCAACATACCTCCTGAAAGTTTGCTAACAATTGCTAACATTAGCAACAATCTATTAAAATGAGTAATGGTTTTTTATATATTAAACTTTCTATTTGAAAGGAAAAAAAAAAAAATTTTCTCTTCTAAAAGTGACAGTTTTACTTTAAATAGCCCAACTTAAAGGTTACTCCATCAGTTTTACACAGTGTATAGGTCTACTGAAAACAGTAGTATAAAGTATTTTGTGACTATGGAGGAAGCTATAATTTGATACACCGCCTCCAGTCATGTCACTCAGTGTCTAAGTTGTATTGTGGGTAATGCAGGCACCAGGTTTTGAAAGCAGTCCTACTATGACACTGTTGGACTCATGGACACTTGGAAAAGAAATGATCAAAATCACTGCAACAGAACCAGAAAAAAAAATGTATTCCATGCATTCTTCTTCATTTTCAAAACCTTACCCACAATGCAACGTAGCCACTGAGTAACATCATTGGAGACAATTTGTCAGATTACATAGCACTTCTTCTCGAGCCATAAAAGGCTTTTTCCACATATGCAGTCGTATTCCCCAAGACCTGTTAACACAGTTTGAAGTTTAAAATTGGTGTAGTTGCACTTGAGGCTTGACAATTGCTCATGCAACCTATACTTATTATTGCCTTTACTGTAGGGTTTCACAATATGATAAAGGGGAAAAAAAGGTATCATATTGCATTCATTTTAACAGATATTACGAATGCAATGTTAATCACAATTGAGTGGGAATGATAGTTTTTGTATCACAATTTTCATTTTCACTGAAATTAAACAGTACAATTTAACAGTACATTCCAAGCACTCAAAAAAGCTATAGACCAAGAAGCTCACTTCCTTTTTAAAACATAAAATATTTGGACACCTACGCTCCTACAGTATAGTGAGGCTGTAATTTGACAGTTGTGTTGAGTGTGTGTGTGTGTGTGTGTGTGCATGCACCATCCCAGCCTCAGAAGCAACCACAATAACAGCCCAGGCCTAATAATGATTCCTAATAGGAAGCAGTAATTGGAAATAGCAACTTCATTAGTGAGTGACAGCAGCAGGTGATAAGACAGGGGAATACTGTGTAGCCAGTGATGCTAGAAACTCATTATCTGCAATGCATGCCCCACTCCTTAATTATTTGAGAGGATCTTCACACTCTTCAGAGCTCCTCTCCCTCTCTTTGACTGTGGATTTTTAAGTAGTTTCTTTAAAAGAGATATTTGGGGTGCCTCTGTTATCTGTGTTTGGGAGGTGGATGGCCTTGGGATGAAAGTGATGAAACGGAAGAGGAGCCGTAATGAGAATCTCCGCGCTTCGGCCTTTGATGCAAAGCAGATGCAGCTATCCATATTTCCTTTTTTTTGTGGGTTAGCCTCACTGCAGACTGCCGCAGTTGTTTGATTTTTAATATGCCCGACATTACTTGCCAACATTTTTCATTAGCAGCTTATTATTGCTACCCAAATACAATATGTCACCGGCAACACAGAAGTTTAGCTTCAGCACGCAGCCAAAAATGTTTCTCATTTTTTCCAGTAAAAGCAGTGTTCATTAAAATAAGCAGCCTTGTGAGAGCATAAAGCTTATATGATGCCTATCTATTATCTGCTGCGTAATGAAAGCTTCAGCACTGTAGAGAGTTAGACTCAGCTTTACCTATATATCATTTGCTTGACTTCTGACTCTGGGTGCAGATCTGGTCTTACCTCCAAACACAAGCTCTAAAAAGGTCTACATGGTCAACAAGAATGAGGGACATTTCATGTTTCTGTAGCTTAGGTGTGAACAAAAGTCGCAGTAGTCAGGACAAGAAACATAATAATAGTGCTGGGGGTGCAGCAGTGAGTGTGCAAGATTGCCAAAGAGGCTTTCAAAGAGGGCAAGCAGGCTGAGTATGAGTGCACATTCGTAAATAGTATGACCTGCTGTAGAGTTTGATTACCTTACGATAGTTTCCTCTCATTTGGCCGTGATTGGCCATCACTGGGAGGCTGGTGGGGAACTGAAGAAGACAGAAGAGACAGAGGGAGAGACAAAAAAAGATGGGGAGAGAGCACTCGAACTCTTGAGTGGCATTGGTGATGCTAATGCACTGTTCAGAGACAAAGTGAGAGAGAGGGAGAAAAAAAGGAAAATTGAAAGAGTGAAAGCGATTGAAGGAAACAGGGGAGTGGGACAGGCTAATGACACTGAATAGACAAGATCACAGTGATTGAGTGAAGAGATAAGATTATCGCTGATTATCCTCACTTGCATTAAGATCAGAGGAAGAAAAGAAAAGAAATTGAGAGCAAGTAAGTTCATGCACAAGGAATATAGAGCTGTGAGCTCCCACAGTGTGGTGGAAAACAACCCTGAATATATACTTTTGATCAAAAGGGGGAAAACGTGATGAGCAGACATCACAGGCATTGTGTAAGCCAGGCTTAAAGGTCAAACACATCATGCCTCTTGCCAAGCATGATCTAGCATTGCATTCCCAAGGCCATACACACTCAATAACACACACACACGCACGCACACACACACACACACACACACACACACACACAAGGCTACCCACTCCTTCATGTTGCAGTGAGATGTAATTGGGTATGATTAGCTCCCCCCTTGTGTTGTCCTTTGTGGCAGACTCATGCCAGTTCTACATGCCTGGAGGGGTTCCCAGCTGTTAGAGTGGTGTGGGCGCTAGATGGGGAGGTTATGACCAATTGCTTTCAAGCATATGACCGCCGAGCAACCGCCGTCATACAGTCGATGTAGCTACATCATTCAGGATTATGGATATAGCTTGGCAAACATCAGAAACAGCCTTAAGCTGAGTTGATCCGTTGAAGCAATGGTACATATATTAGCCTGGAGGTGAATAGTGCAGCACGACAAACACACTGAAAGAGCCCAGGTATTCTGGTTCTAATCACTGGATGTTTTAGAGGCAGAGTCCAGCACCATGTGGCCAGCTGTGGTCGTGAGAAGACTAACGATAGTGTGTTTACTGCCAGGACCAGCCAAGACAGCAGCGGTGCAGCAGCCAAAGAACTGTCGCATCCATCCTGATTGGAATTCAAATGGATCACCCTTGCCGGGATCAATACTGCATGATAATGATGTTGTGACATTTGGAGAGGAGATTGTGTGTGCGGATGTGTGTTTGCAACCCTCACAGCGTGTCTGTGTGTGAAGTTGTCAGTGAATGTAAACACGTATGTGTCTCTGAATTCGCAGTCTCACAATCATCCTTGTTTTTTCTGTCAATGGTAAAAATGCGACATTATTTGCTTTACTGGTTTATTACTCACCTGGTTATTTTGGTTTTGGACTAAATCACCAGAACTGGTTATTACATCCCGTCTTTCCTTCAGAACTTAAGATGACTCATAGTGAGATTTCCTTTTCTTGTGGATCACTAGGGAAACCAGATATCTTTGATGTGCAACATTGTTCTGATCTCTTAGTGGATAAACTAAGAAATAGCGAGTAGATGTTCACCCAGAGAGACGTTTCAACCATCTCTCATCTCATTTGGCATTAAAAAAAAGAACACAGAGGAAATCAAATCAGGGTATGGCATTGGGTTATAGGAAGGAGGTAAAGTAAATCATCTTTCAAGTCATTGCCGGGAAACGCAAGACTATTACTGTAATAAGTACCTGTATCATGTTTCTGAACACTATCCAACACAGTTTTTTGGACTGAGACGAAACAAACGGCTGCTATATAATTTGAAAGCTTCCGGGGCCATTAACTGTGATTTAGTAATGACTTACCTCAGCTTTCAGTTCTATGATTTCTTTTAGACCAACTTCCATTTCTTTTCGGTGTTTAGTCTTTTTTTTTCTACATTGAATTATATTTACCCCCATACCTTCTAGCTGACGCATTTTTGGCCTTAGTCTGCCAAAATCCACTGGCCTTCCCCCATGCTAAATCAGTTTTAGCTGGGCCAGCTAGCTTTATGAGCGACATCAGCGATCTATCAAAGATGTTGAGGACAGCCCCGTTAGCGCCATTGATCTCTCCACTCTGCAGAATGTGCATATATACCCCCTATACATCACTGGATAACACTTTATCAAGAGAGACGGATGAAACACAGTGGCAAGCTTGGTCTGCATCAGAGATACTAAATATTTCTGAGGGTGCTTGCCCTGCTGATTAATGGCTTCATAAAACGTCCAGAGCTACCCCTCATCTTTAGGCAGCTTCTCAATCACCTCTCTGCCAGGAGCTTTGGGAAAGGGTGAAATTTGAATCTGATTTGTGCTTGTTTGTTTTTGCGTTGAAACATTTATATCTGCTTCCTCTACATCCAGCGATTAGTGTCAAGAGGGGCATCCGTCTGGTTTACCAAGCTATTTTTGTTGCTCTTTCCCCTTGCTGCGCCTGTCGATATTTTCTGCTCAGCCCTGTCTCCTAATCTTTCCTTGCTCCATACGCTTCCCTGTTTATCAGCTCATCCGGTCCATCCTGCTCCTTAAAGAGTTGCCTGCATTGTGGTGAAACACTATTAATTACCTTGTCATCCCTCGACAGTTGGCAGTGACAGGTTTTAGGCCAGCTCTCAGAGGAGGTGGGCGGACACCGACGCTAAATTAAAAAGCTGGGAGAGCTTGTCATATCCTGTCATTCGTATATTTAATGAAAAACCGAACATGTGTATGTGTGTGTGTCTGTGTGTGTGTGTGTGTGTCTTTGTTTGTGTGTGTGTGTGTGTGTATGTGTGTGTGTGTGTGTGTGTGTGTGTATATGTATATGTATATGTGTGTTTAAGGCGAAAGGCAGAGGGATAGACGTGCAGAATTACAAACAGATGGGCAGAAGGAGAGGCTCAGGCACGTATCGACTAAGTGAGAGACGCAGAAACAGCTGGTGGTTACATGGGCAGAGGTCTGGAGACAAAGAGAAATGAGGCCAAAACAAACAGTATAGGCTGCGAGCAGAGTGCCTCAGAACAGCATCCCCTATCACTTACCTGAAGCGTGTACAAGCAATAACTTTGGTTTACTTTACGTTATTCTGCAGTGCTGGATGTGTTCCTGCGTGCTCTTTCACCTGATTGGCATATCTGTACCTTCCCCTGTAAGAATAGAGGTCAGAGGTCTCCTCAATAAGGCTACTCCTTAAAGCACAAGTACTGTACCGGGAAGTGCTGTACTTTTACTAGTAAGATAAAAGATGAACAAGTTGTAGTAGAAGTTGGTCTGTAAACTTTGAAAGATTTTTGGGTTGTAATTTTGCTGTTTTCTGCCTTCATTTTCTCTTTGGCTCATCTGGGGATTGTTTACAACCTGTCTGATCATCAGACTGCTTCTTCGTGTTCTGTCTTAATTCTTCATTATGTGAAAAGACTATATTCCCAGTAGCTATTTCACAGACAACACACAGGTCCTTCCTCAGTCATTTTATTTTAGTGCAGCATTGCTTACAACACAACTCAAAGGCTGCATGAGCTGCTTCCAGCTGAGGTTCAGCACATCACATAATGAACTGAGATGCACTGCCTTCTGTAAGTGTTGCCCTGAAAAGAGAGATGGAGATTTGTTGTTTAGATATACCACCCTATCACTTCACCTAATGGAAAAGCCATGTCATCTTTTCCCAAGGCGATGTGGACGTTGCCGCACCTCACAACATGCGAGGCACCAGGCTGCAGCGGTAAAACACTCAGAAACATGGCTAATCCTCCGTGGTGTTGTTTTTCCGGGTCCAGACCTGTGTTTGGTCTGGCGAGTGTGAACAAGCTGCAGCAGCCCGAAGGGAGCTGTCCGTGGTGCTGAAACCAAGGATCTCTCCTCCACTGCTGGGACTGCTGCTCCACTGCTGCTTCACTAGCCGATTAGCCAACACAAGGCTGCTTCTAACCCTTGCTTCACAGGCAGATGCTTTTAGATCACTGTATCAATTGCTTTAAGTGGAAATATGCCTTCTAAATTGTTATCACTCTCTACATTTGTTGGCCTTTTCCTATTGAGATTCCGGTTTAATTGAATTTTTATGTTATTTCCTAAAAGTGTAAATGATTTCTCATCTTTCAACACATAAAGTTTTGTTGTGTTTTTAACAATATTACCCACAATGTAATTCATTGTAATATATGCACCCAAAAGACGACCACCCACACAGTGATGTTCTTTAAGTTTTGCTCGTTTGACATTTTCAAAATTGATATGGAAGGTCTGATTGTAAGAGCTTTATTAAAGGTCAGAACTTTGATAAGATGATTCATAGTAACCGATTCACATGAAAAGTTTACTGAAATGCTTTTACTCAGTCGGCTATTATTTCTGCTCAGCACAGATTAGAACTGTAGAAAATTGTTATCATGATAGACTTAGCTAAAAGTTTCCCTTGAAGAGTTCAAACTCAACTCAATTTCATCATTTAGGTCGCAGGTCAAAAAAGGCTGTTGTGAATTCAAACTAGAATGTTTAGATACCCTCACGCTACCTTGTGTGAACCTACAGTGAATTCAATTGAATTATACTGCTTGGTTTTGGTCACTGAGATGAGATCGTAACAAGTT
Source organism: Pagrus major (assembly GCF_040436345.1). Lineage (NCBI taxonomy): Eukaryota > Metazoa > Chordata > Actinopteri > Spariformes > Sparidae > Pagrus > Pagrus major. The sequence continues at coordinate 17,785,720 of NC_133224.1, read as the reverse complement.
ATAGCAGACATTGCTGCAACAGCATATCCTTGTCTGACGCTATTAAACACAGCTTGAGACTTAAACATGGGAGAGAAAGCCCATTGGGAAGATCTGTTATTTTCAATCCAGCACTGAAGAGGGTATGATGTTACTGCTGTATTATATCTTGAAATAAATGCTTAGGAGGGTGAAAGAAACTAAAGAAGGGCGAGAGGGAGAGCGAATAGAGCCCTGGGAAATCTCCCGCCCCATCTTGCAGGCACCTCAGCTTCCCTGTTCCTCTCACTCACCTCACTGACTTTCAATCGCTGGGGCCAATTTGCTGGGAGAGAAACCCCACGCTGGCAAGAAATGAAACCACCTCAACTCCTCGACATACACCTACCCCACAGCACCTTCCTTCTCCTCCTCTCCATCCCCTGCTCTATTCTCCTCTCCAGTCTCACAGCACATCAAAGGCCTGGAAGAGAAACACGGAGACTCGCTCGGTCGCCTCTTCGCCTCCCCGCTCTTCATTTTGTACCGAGTCCTTACTCCTCCCTCCTCTCACCCGTGGGTTTCTTGTGCCAACTATCCCTTCGCGAGAGTGAAAGGGAGGGTGAATCTAAGAGATACAGTTGTCCTTTGTTGCAGCGGTGTCACAAGAAATAGAGAGATTGGTCAAGACGAGGCACTCATCCTTTACGATCATTTTAAAGCTTGTTGGTCCTATTTTTGCTGTGTTTTGTTTTGTTTTGTTTTCTTAGATTCACTCTTCATTGTTTGTCCCTCTGACTCACTGTTTCTGGCAAATCAACTTCAAACAGCAGAGATTTCATGTTAAGGAGGCCAATACAGTAGAACTGATATTCATATTTGATGCACTGCTCTATTTAAAATGTCGGTTTCGTTACATGTCTTTGTGACAAAAACACTACATCAGAGATTGTGTTTGAAATGTATGGTTTCAGTTCAATTTCACAAGAAGCTTGAAGGCATCACATGACTGAACATACTACATACTGAACATACACTGTCTGCTATAATACTTTGAACATCAGTTGAGGGAGAAAATGGCGTAGGAAGCATTGCATCGAGAGAAGGGGACAGGAAACAAAGGTAGAAAATGTAAAAAAAAAGAGAGGAGGGTTGTTTGCCTGAGGCGCTGGCTCTGCCCAGCACAGTGGTGGCATTGTCGGGGGTTTGAGAGTGTAAATAATTTACTGTCTCACCTCAAAGAGCACACACACACACATACACACACACTCACTCAGGCCCTCCACAGACAAAGGCCACTTTAGTTTCGTCTCTTGCGGGATTGCCAACCCCATAACTATTTAATTTTAATGCTTTTGTGCATTTTCTTTGCTGAGTAGTAGAGAGGTAAGGTAGGGGCCAAAGTTGTCTTGAGGGCCAAGAGCTAACAGACGCTTACAATGCAGTGAAGAAAATTCAGTGCCTGTATTAGTTTTGCCTACCATTCCTGACCACCTTGTCTTTTACACTCCAGTGACTTGGCAGTTATCAAAGGTCCTGATGCATGTTCAAATAACCTCACCGCAGGCTCATCACCTCAAAGCTATCACTGAACAAAGCTGAGCGATGACACGAAATTACCTCGCTGTTTGTTATTATCATCCTAGCATTTAATTGCATTTTGAATCCCCAGAGGGAGCAGGGTGCACCCTTTTACTGCTGCATTGTAATGGTTTTATAGTTATTCTGTGTCTGGCATGAAAACACCATTACTCCCCAGAAGGCTTCTCCTGACATTTAACGTGGAAGTGTTGGGTTAGAGGCGGGGAAGGAGGGGTGGGTAAAACAGATAAAGATGTAGATGTAGGGGGGTTGTGGGTTTAGTAATGGGCACTGTAGAATGGGGGTGTTTGTAAAATGTCAGATGTGAGCTGCATAGCGAACTGTGCGAGAATGTCAAGGGGCGACGGACATCTGCTGAGCAATTTCCTGGTCATTAGCAAGATACCAGTGACCTGAGGCGGTGCTGGTGACCTCAGTCTGCTCAGGGCCAGTGTGAAGCAGCCTGTCAGCGCCTGAGCCACAGGCTAATAAAAAAAAGTAGTGCTGATGCTCGAGACCAAGTAAAAAAATGTGGGTTCTAACTTGGGTGTCTATTAGAATTGAGGCAGTACACTTTAATGCTACGATTAGTGTGGCAAGAAATATCACAGCAATAACTTGACATTAATTGAACTTCTTGAAATACAGCTGACAAAGTTTCGACAAAATCCAAGGCCAAAATGGGCTGATGTAATTTTACAAACACTAAACAGTGGTGTGTATATTGTTTTGCACATTACTTGTTGCAAAAGAACTAACAACAGATTCACTTAAAGTGCCATAAAAACAAGCAGGGTTGTTGTTAAAACTAGGGCAGTTGACTGGAAATTACTTGCAGCACAGTGTCTAGCTGTGGCACAGTTATTTTCAAGCTTTAATTGGGTTCTAAGCACCAACACCACCCACCCCTCTGCACACCACCTCTGCTCCACTATAAACAAATACCATTGACCCTCAAGGAAGTACATGATGTGTGCAGTCTGGAGGCAGCGAGTTTCCTCTTCATCAGTCATGGAAAATGCATGCTCTCACTCACATTTGATGTTTCATCTGAGCACCCCATAATTCCACTTCAGCAGATCAGCTAGCTACTGTTAGCATTGCAAATCATGGCCATAGTATTTAAAGCAAGACAGAAAGGCAGCCTGTTTCGTTGGCTCTGTTTCACAAGGGGTAGCTTGAGCAGAAACTGACCCTCTTGGCAAATCAGAAGAATAGGCTGGCCACACTGGATGCCTGTGTAGTGCGTGGCTTTGTAGTCACATGTTTGTGTTCACATAGCCAGTGTTGCTGCAGCTTGCTATTGATAATTATCAGTATATATGATGACGTGATTTTCCTTGATCTTTGTTGAGAGAGCGAGAAAGTAGTGTGGCTGCTCTAACCTGTTAACATGGACTCGTTACGCCATGCACACATGCTGTTCAGCCTCCAACAGTGTGGCCTCCTAATGAAGACAGGGAAGCTGATGATGATATTAGACATTTTTCGGTTGTTACCTATAAAAAGAAAATGTCTCTATTGAATCTACCTGTACACTGTTCTTCAAATTCAAAGTACTCCTCTCAAAGAAACCAAACCATAAGGATGTCACACACTGGATTGGAAAATTTTTTACCAGTGAACATAATCCTTTTTCCTTCAGACACTTTTTTACCATATTTTTTTCATACTTCTACATCTTTGTTAAAAATGAGCAAGTTGCCAACACAGCATGGACCAACACTTATCATCATTTACTCACTCTGATCGCTAAACAGCATCCTGATTTGCATGCTAACAGTGTTTTACGGACGCCGTCGCTCCCCTCCTGCCTTGCTCGCTCTGAAATGCCAGTAAATGGTAGGGGCTCTGCAGCAATCCCAGCATCCCTTATGGTCTCATGTTCCCTCCTGGCATGACACAGATGGAGAAAGCCGTGCCCCAATGGTGCCACTTTGTTTGGGTGGTGTTTCGCTGTGATTTTGAAGCCTGTGGGTGCTGGCAGGGACACACAGGCCTCTCCTGGCGTGGAGTCATTTCATCCCTGCAGGATGATAAGTTGACATGAGGGGGTGTTAGCTGGGAGACGAAAAACGGAGACATGATGTGACATTGCTTAGACTGTATATAGAGATTTTTTTATTTGTTAACTGTTATATTTTTATTATTTGTTTGGTATCAGAATTCAATCGTCACCTTTGTGCTTTTATAGCAGGTAAAAGCGGTAGCCAAGGCTTACCTGCTCTTTCTTTTCATCCTGAAGGATGCACTACATCTCTTCTTCCCTTGATTTCTTACTTCCTTTCTTGCCTTTCCCACCTTACCGTCTTTACACCGAGGTGTTACTAATCAGGGCACACAGAGCCAGATAGTTTGTCTGCAATCTGATAAGAAGGATGGACCAGAGGGAGGAGGGAAGGGAGGGAGAGACACTCTGGAAATATCAGCAAATTGGATTTAGCAGGAGAAAATAGTAGGTATCTGATAGCACACAGACTTGATTCTATTAATGCAGGGGGAGGAAGTAAAGCAGGTGGCGTATGAGTGTGTGTGTGTGGGTGTGGGTGTGGGTGTGTGTGTGTGATATTAGTTTTAATTAAGGAGTTGCAACATGGAACAGTTCCCCTCCACACCCTCTGTGACAGAAGATAGGTGTTTGAAAGCTGGCACCCACTCTGTCTCTCAACATGGCTGCCCCCCCCAGCCTCACGCCTCCCTCCTCCTCCTTTTCCACCTCTCGCACATACCCTCCCGCATCCCCAAACCACAACAACCCACCTTCTCCGCCTCCGTCCAGCCCCGGCCCCCACAAGCTCCCAGCACTCTTGAAAGGAGGCCAATATGCTCAACAAAGCAGTTGTTGCATGTTGCGTTTGATATGGAAATTTTTAAGATAGCTGCTAATAAACAATGAAGTATAACCTCCGCCACTTGCCAAATTTTCATTTGGAGAGCTGCCTCTCCCATTTTTTTTCAATACCCTGCTCCATCTGCACACCATTTCACCCAATCAGCGAGAAAAATGGGAAGCGATCAACAACCGCAAATACACGTGCACGAACACACGCATATACATACACACACACACACACACCCTCCACACCACCAGTCCTTTTCTGTCTTTTTCCCTCCCGCCTTCCTCTCAGTATCTTCCTTGGCTGACCTAGATAGTGAAAAGCGAGGAGATGGAAAAACATGACTTCAGCAGAATCAAAATGCTTTTCAACAGTCTTGCAGACTAGCCCTTTGTTATGCTGCTCGATAGGCAATTGCATATTCTTCCACTTCCAGCTGGCAGTATTTGTAGCAAAGGTTGCTGTTGTTCCAAACACTCATAGGTTGTTACCTTTTTCCCTTTTGCTAAGTAAGAGTGACTTTAAAATATGACTTAAGTATTCCTGGTTTTATCTTATGTGTGCTTGCGCATAAACTGGGACAGAGTCATATATCTCTTGTATCTTTAGGAGGTAGGAAACTGCAAGAACCATCATGCTCAAACACATTTATTTTTGCCTGTGATTTCACCTAGTAAGACCCCACCGTCACAGTAGGGCGATGTATTTCCGTCCTCACACACAGGCTGCATGTTACAATCCAATTGTCAGGCATGCAGAAACACTGTCAGAATACAGGACTGTATATCCTGCTTATATACCGCTCCGCCACAGCCAAATGAGGTTGTTAGACCCTGAAAATCAGATATATGGATAGTCCGAGCTGAATAAACAAACCTGTTTGGTATGTTAGTCACAGAAAATATGCCAAAGGTGTTTTATTTGACTCAGACACAGAGTGCATCTTGTGTCTCTGTTCAGAATTCATATTATCAGTACACAAATGCACCAAATTGCTGTTTCTGCAGCTTTAATATCACATCTTGAAACTCTTCATCTGCCTCTGAATACGTCGTGCTGCTTTTGATCTTTGCCTTGAATTTCTCTTTTGTCCTGGATGAATGACTTTGTGTAAAGGACGGCATTTATTACATCCTCTAAAGAGACGCCGTGGCTAAGTATGATAAATGAGTGATGAATTTATCAGTATGTGATGAATGTACAGTCTGGTTGAGGTGCATTTGAACTAACGAATCTCTCTCTCTCTCTCTCTCTCTCTCTCTCTCTCTCTCTCCCTCTCTCTCGCCCTCTCCCTCTCCCTCTCTCTCTCTCATGGTCTCCTCCTCCTCCCACCGATGCCTTGAAAACAACCAAATAGGTAAGTGACAGAATCCCACTTTGCACACTAAAGTGTCAAATTGAGTTATTTGGTTCATTTTCTTTGCTAGAAAAGAGAGAGGCTGTACACCACGAAGCTTAGGCAGCAGGTACAAAGGAGGTGCAGAATGGGCTTCAAGGATCCTTCAATAATAAAACATTTCCACTGCCTGATGACTTTAATTTAGATTCTGGCCCTTTTGATGAGAATGACAATGGTTTTACATACTGTATCAGTGCACTTGTGAAGCAAGGAAAAACTGGTTGAGCTGGTTCGCTGTAAAGAAAATGTATACTTTTTATTACAACTCTCCTCACTGACCAGTTTCTCCCATACTGTAGGTACACTATTTTTTGTGGAAAACTCAGCGGCTGCTTGCTTTTAATCATATATTTAGCTCAAACATGGGGAAGTCCATAAGTATTCAGAAAGCCTGCTTTTTTGGCCTGGAATTTAGGCGTAGCATTAAATTTTAATAGACTACTGGATTGCAATGCGTCGTCTTCCACCACTGACTCATTTCCAACTTATTCCTCTATGTATCATGCTTTAATAGTCAGGGGGCATTGCAATATTAATAGGCATGGTGATTGTAAAAGCAGGCAATTGCCACATTTTTGGGAGGCAAATTACCTCGTGTACGTGTAAATGAGGGCAGCTCGTACCACCACCTTAGTGCTGTTGATGGGCCAATTTATATCAAACCAGTTAGAGGAAATTTGGAGTTTTGTTTAACTTTTTGTCACTCTGTGCTGGTTCTTTTCGGTTTGCTCATTAGAGCTCACAGCAGACTGCATCACAGACAGCACGTGATGCTTTACTTCTCGCTCGCTTCATGTTGTCTCGTCCTCTCTTCCTCACGCTCTCCCTCTGTTTCCATGTGCATCCTGCCACAACCCTCCTCTTTCTCACCAGCACAAAGGCAAATTGCTCATCTGTCTCTCTGGCTTTATTCCACCCTTCTATCTTTTCATTATTCCTCTCCATCTCCTTTTGTCCTATCATAATAATGAGAACCATCTTTTCTTTCTTTTTAAGCTGCCTCTGCCTGCTCTACATAGGATGCCTATCACGTGCTGTGCTGTAATTCCGCTCACACCTCATAAGGCAGCAAAAGAGAGGAAGACGGAATTTGCGCTGCGGTACAATGGCGGTACAATGGCAGCTCGTGTGTTCCAATTTAATTTTCTCATTTGATCTTGTCAAGCGGCTGTATTTGGAATACATGAGCCTGTTTAAATTCATGAGGTCAGACGGAGTGCTTTCTGTAATTGGAATCATTTACACACTTTCTTGAGGATGCCCTCCAAGCTCATTGGTGACAACAATATGATCAGTGTGAGCGAGAGTAAAAAGGGCCACCGGACTCCATAAGAAAATCATAAGCAGTAACACTTCATTGTTGTAGTAAGGTTTTGAATTAAATGCCAGTCAAATAGTCGGTTCAATACCCTATTCTGAACAGCAGACCACAGTATCATGTCAATTTGTTGGGTCTGGGATTTGGTGTAAAGTCTTACTTACAAGGCTCAGCTGCTGTAGAAGCTACTGTTACAACCCCGATTCCAAAAAACTTCTGGGACGCTGTGCAAAAGGTAAATAAAAACAGACTGCAATCATTCGCAAATGTTTTATGTTTATCGTCAACAGTTCTTATCCTTTATACAATCATGTGTTTCATAAAGTGGGGAACCTCGTCCCATCCTTGCTTGTGAACAACTGAGCCTTTCAAGGACGCCCCTTTCATACCAAATCATAATCTCCTGTTACCAGTTAACCTGTTTATCTGTCCACAACTTTCCCAGTCTTTTGTTTGAAACCTGTTGCTGCTAGGTTGTTACCTTTTTCCCTTTTGCTAAGTAAGAGTGACTTTAAAATATGACTTAAGTATTCCTGGTTTTATCTTATGTGTGCTTGCGCATAAACTGGGACAGAGTCATATATCTCTTGTATCTTTAGGAGGTAGGAAACTGCAAGAACCATCATGCTCAAACACATTTATTTTTGCCTGTGATTTCACCTAGTAAGACCCCACCGTCACAGTAGGGCGATGTATTTCCGTCCTCACACACAGGCTGCATGTTACAATCCAATTGTCAGGCATGCAGAAACACTGTCAGAATACAGGACTGTATATCCTGCTTATATACCGCTCCGCCACAGCCAAATGAGGTTGTTAGACCCTGAAAAATCAATCAAATCAATGTATTTGATGAGTTAAAATATGAAAGAAAAATGTAAATCCAAAGATAAGAATCCATACTAATACATACTTAAGAAGGATACCTGGTAAAACCAAACTAAAAACCAAAAAATTTTAACCAGGCTCATGGTTAATGCATTTGTGGGGATTTGAGGAAAATCGAGGTACTGTCACTGTGCTTTGTCTTACTAGGTGTTTGTCAGTTTATATAAAATAAGAACTTAAAATGGTACACATGTCGGGTAGTAATTCCATGCTATAATCATCCTTAAGTTATTAGTCTATAGTGTTTGTCAGGTGGTAATTTGAAGATGTTGTGAGTAATAAAAAGCCACATACATTGTTGCGTAAATGTTACGCAGGAGCCATTTTTACTCAAAGTAAAGTTGTAAATCTTCTCATTGCACCTCCTGGGCATTGTACTGAGCTGCACGGTTTTATAACTTCTTTTTACATCAAGGTTTGTTAACAAGGACAACTTTAAAAAAGCCAGCAAAGGCACCCGCTGTATCCGTCTAACTTATCTGTGGTGAAGGCAGACAAAACCAGACACATCATATGGTGACATGTTGTTAGAGTTGAGAAACCAGCACACAGGTATTAATAGAGTGGTGCATTGCTGCAAGCGAAGTCGGCAACATCTGGGGTATGAAAATGTGATGTTTCAAGCAGAAGTGTCAGCAGTGATAAGATAAAGCAACGCAAGGTTTTTTCTACAGATACAACTTTGACTATCACATCTTTATACTGAGAGAGAACAATCACGGCATGTGTTCCTGATTACTCCTCTACATGTAGGCAGGATATTCTTGACAGTGCAGGAGAAAAGGGGAGAAGCCATTATCCAAGGGGAATAAAGAGGAAAGATGTGCTGTGGTTTTGTGTGTCTTTAAACCACTCACTGTCACTGGTCGCAGTGTTTAACCCAAGGAGTTACAACATGTACTTTAAGAATAGAGGGAAAATGATCGAAAGACAAGCCAGACAAGCTTCTTTCACAAAAATGACAGATATGTACCATTGATTTGACAACAGTTTCAACAATGTGCTCACTGGCTGTGCCTAGCTCATTGAAGTTTGTGTTGTAATAAAAGCCAAAGATGAGAAGCCCCACTTATCCCAATGACTGCCACATGTCCTGACGAAAAACAGAGCTTTGCTTTACCTGCATTTTCACTGACAGAGATGTCGTCAATAAAAACTGTAACATTTGAGTGCTATCAGAGCATTTTACAGACTGTTTGCACGAGGGCTGCACATTTAATTGTGATTGAAATTACAATTCTGGTCAGTATCCAAGTCAAGAAGCCTCAATTTTATTGATAAAGGTAAGATATGTGACAAAACAAGATTATAATGAAGACTGTAGTGCTGCAGAGGTGTCCTGGCCTACAAATCTTGTTCTGTTTGGTACAGACCCCTACAAATGTCACATCATCATGATTTTAATAGTTCTTTCAGTGAAACTAAAAATTGCTATTCATCTTAAACTATATCGCCATCACTATATCTGTCAAAATAATCAAATCATGTTTTGACCAAATTGTGTAGCCCTAGTTTTTGCACCTTTAATGACACATCATATTGTGCACCACCTGGTATTCTTAGGAATTACATTCCAAGTCTGACTTTCATGTGGCAGACCATCTCAGTTCAACTCTAACTACAATCAGGGTTTATTTGCCATAACGACATCTTAATTTACTTTAACCACAGTTAGCGAGAGTACAAGAAGATATGTACTGTAAAAATGAATCATTTTAACTAGAGGTTTGTATTTAGTGAAGTCCAGAAATTGTCCAACCAGCGCTCTGTTACCAAACACAGTGCTAGTTCTGGCTTCTTAACACGAGAGGTAATAGGGACATGTTACTCGGTTTTTCCTCCCCGCACCTGATGGTTTTTATTATGTGGTGAAACACTGACTAGAAATACAAATGAATATTCAAAGTTCAAATTAGATAAAAACAAATGAGAGAATATTAAAACAGTCCAAATGGAAAAGTCAAAAGAGCAATCCTATTTGTTAAAAAACACCAAGTGAGAAGTATAATTTACTGGTGATTCTGAATGTCATTATCCAAGAGATATGTTTGACTCATGTCTCAGTCTCTAAAAGTGATGCTTTAGTATCAAATGACATCTAATGTACCTTTTTTTTTGCAAGTTTGAGCTTTATCGTAAAATTTAATCTCCAAGGCCAGTAACTTGGTTTTCATTGGGGGTGCCGTGTTTGCATTCTAAAGATGTCAGTCATAAAAAATCAACTCCGCCGTGCAGCATTTCTTCTCTCTGAGTGACCATGCACATTTCAGACATTCCAGAGGTGGCAGAGAGATCCAAGTGATCCTCTGTTTTGATCCTCTGCTGTTGGATTTGTCAGCTGGACTGACAGTCAAAAGGAGCCTTCAGGAGACTACCTGCTTTGTTCAGTCGAGAAAAATGCTCACACAGTCAATATACGATACATACAGTCACCAATACTCTGCCCCTCATCCTTAATCATTTGTTTCCCTGTGGAGGAAATGTCCTTGGAGACTTCCCGGTGCATGCCTCAGACACACTCGCAAATCCTATTGGCTTTCATCGTCTCCTGACTGTGAGCTGTGTAGAGTTTCTCGGAGTCCGGCCAAGAAACCTTTTCTTGATTGAATGAAATCCAAAATGACCCTGCATATTTCCTCTACAATCTAATGTTTTTGATGGTGTAAAATAAATAACAAACGAGAAATATCCAGAGCCAGTGATTTAGCCATAAATTTAGTGACTTTTGAAAACCCACACACATTTTTTTTCTTCTGATATGTAGAAAAACAGCGTGGGCAGCTTACATCTGATTGTAACAAGGTCAGACGAATTCATAGGCTTGGTATATTTTTAAATGACGTTAAACATTGAGAAGCAGCATTTAAGAGAAATGGGTCCATCATCTATTTGATCAGCGATGTTTGAGCAATGTATTCACTCCTTGGAGACTTTATTGTTTTCTTTGCATTTGCATTTCAGTCGAATATAAATCAGTTTCAGAAAAAAGATATACAGTACGGCATGACTAAGAGAAGCAAAGTGAATGCAGGAACGAGGGAGGCGGAGGGAGGCAGATGAGTGAGCATCGGCAGAGACAACGTGCAAGCAGAGGTTTGGTGCTGCAGGGAGTGGAGCTGCTGGTTTCAGTGGTGCTTTAAATGACCCTGCTATCTCTGTTGCATTAAACACACTGCCCTGCAATCTGCACTAAGCCTCAAGCCTCACTCTGTGCAATCCGTTTACCCTTGAATAGCTCTAAATTAGCAGTTGGCTTTTTCACTTTATGCCTCTGAAGCGGCCAGAGGCAAGCAAGAAGTTTTTATAGTTGTTTTTAACCAGAGGTAAAGACTTAATACAGCCTGCAGGAAAATGTGATTTTAATTAACTTACCTTAAGGGTGGTCCCTATCCTGAAACCTTTGATTAATTAGATAGGATGGTTTCAGATGACAGAGCCTGTGGGCAACCCTGGATGTTTCATTCTTTCTTTAAGGACTTCATCGCTCCAAAATCCGTTAATGTGACATCAATAAAATTGTGCGCTTCTCAAACCTAAATTTTCCTCTTAATGTCTGAGGGAGAATGAGGTGGTGAGGAGTTTCGTTATTTTTCTGTGGCTCTGTTTTTCGGATGTTATTCATCCTCTGTTGTTGTCCTCACATTATACCCCAGTACCCCATACCCACACTGACTCAGTGACTGATGTCAACAAACTAACGTGTCTTGGCTAACGTCTCTTGGAGCAATGCTACATTAAGCCTCCCATCTGGTAGGATTACAATTACAGGTATTTAATTTGGCGGCGCATCGTTAGTGCTTTGTTAGGTCGTCTGACACAGTCAAGCCTCCTCCTGCAATGACAATGACCTGCATTAGCAGAGATTAGATGAGAGCTGATCGAGGAGATGACACAGGAGAAAGATAACTGGGATGTCTGGGCATAAAATCCAGAGAAAGACATAAAACAAGGGGAGAGAAACATAAAGTTGAATAGACTACATGAAAAAGGAGAAAAAGACAACAAGAGCTGCATGGAACAGATTTTTAAGTACAAATAAGTCATTTTATCAGTTTTAATCCCAGTGCCCCCTCGAGAGACACCATGGATTTTCCTTAATTACCCACTAAAATTCTGAAAAACCTCTCGATGCACAATAAGGGATTAATAAAAATGCTAAACTGCTCAAAATGAGTCCTTTATCCAAAGACACACCATTAGATATTTTGTTTCAGTTGTCCCATTGATCTACTTCAAAGTACAAAATTATTGCAGCACTAGTCCTTCAGTAATGTACTTCACTTTATTATTCAAGTTCACTCTGTTTAAAACAGGTTAAGTCTTGCAAAATGCCCGTACAAGCTTAAAAATAACTCTAAATTCAAAGCAGAATCGAGCAGTCGGCGGTGTCTAAGAGATACTCAAGTGTACTTCCATCATTCCACACGGATTCTGACCTTTTGTGAATGCCTTCACTGTCCTCAAACTAGATTTACTTGAAATTAAATGGACAAGAAATATTTTGAAGTAGTCTCCTAGTGGTGTGTCTATGCCCATGAAAAGCTTATAGTAACTCATCAAAGACTTGAATTGAATTGAAGGCGCCTTAGGAGTTTTCTTATAAACACACATAAATGATGTGTGTATTCAGTGTCACTCACCAAACACCTTGAGTGAATTGAATCAGTTCCTTTCCTCATAAAACAATAAACCAATGTTCAGTATTGTAAATCCAGCATTGTTTACATCCATGTTTACTTGCTAGCAGTTGTTTTCTCCACAGTCTTTGCTGGCACATCTTGGTGTGTTAACACCACCCGTAGATCAGTGAAATACTATGGAGCGTGAGGTAGAGTAGAGTGAGGAGGCTTTGACCTGGGTCAACCAGCTGATCAGAGCCAGCAGTCACTACAGGTAATGGAATGTTTGTCTGTTCCCTGTCTGCTTTGGAGATTTACAACCAGCTCCCATCAGAGGAACATCCGCAGCTGCCGCTTAACGTGCAGCATCCGGCCTGGCACAAACATGCAAACACCAGATGTAGAGTTTTAACAGCAAAACAGACAGCTGTGGGGCACAGTAGTACCAGAGAAAGCTACACCACATCTATAATCCTCCATCTTCTGTTAAGCTTTGTTATGTTTCATCGTGTGTGTTGTTTCGTCAGGCGTCGAGTGTTTGTAGGCCGTACTCAAAGTGACAGATGTTGAAATGGAGAGCTGTCTGGTTGGCATGCAGTGGCTGTAATTTCTCAAAAGTGTTGTTTTTTTCTTTTTGTTGATGCTAGTCAATACACTGCACATGTTGTTTGCCTTCGGTTTTGACAGCATGACTCAGCGTCTGTGATATTTCAGGTGAACAGAGAAGCATATTTTTGCCTTTGCTCCTCCCATCCATATATATGTCAGCTCTGTGTGCACAATATGTCTTGCCAAATTAAGAATTAAACACACTTAACCAAAAATATGAGGAGCCATTTGGTGCCATTGATTTCCCTTCCGTAGCAGCCAACATCTTGGCTTTTGTCAGAGCAGGCTTTTTAATCAGACACATGCAGGAGTCTGTCTTTGTCGAATGAAAAGAGAATGAAGGGGCTGACTGAGAGGGAGGGGGTGAGGGATGTGTGTGTGTGTGTGGGGGGGGGAATAGCAGGAAAAAGCGCTGAACAATTGGCATGAAATGAACTGTCGTCAAAGCCAGTGCTTCGCTGAGCATAAAACAGTCAGGAGGGGATGATTTATTGTCGCAGGGAGAACAAGGGCCCTGCTCTGTATGCATATTGTATGTGTTCTGATGGAGTTGTGGCTCCTATCGAGGAGTATTTCTAAAACTTGAAATCATAATAATACTCTGTCTGGGTTCAAGTGGTTGAAGTTCACAAATTGAAACTTCTGACTCTCAGAATTGTCCTTTTCCCCCCCTTTACCATTGATTCTGTTGAGCCTTTTTCTTTTTTTTTGTTATAATCAAATCTCTCTCACTTCTTCTTGTGCACTCCCTGATTCACCTTATGTTTATTTCCCCCTGCTGCCCATCTCTCTCCATCTCTGCCAGGATGTTTCACAGCCTCTTGCTTCATCTCTTCCTCCCCCATTTTTCTCCCTGTCACCCCTTGCTCCCTTCCTTCAGTCCTCTCAGTCCCTCTCTCCTCCTTGGTGCCAAATCAAGACAGCTCCCTGTTTCCCTTTCCAGATACAGCAGGAGGGGGGAATGGAGCAGCAGTGAGGGGGTCTTTGTAGTCAAATTGACTTGTGCCGTGTTCACCAAACGGATGAGCTGGGCAGGTCTCTGCCCGGGCTCAACAGTATGCATGACACACTCATTTGTCATGCATTGGCCTGTACGTCTACTCCTGCCAAAACGCTATCCTGGCTCCCATCCCAACTCTCTCCTTATTCACTCAGCACTTAGGCTTGAGGGGGAAAACACAGGCACAAAATGGCTGCCACTGTCACTGCACTGTTGTTTGAGTGAGTGAAGAAGGAAGAGGCTGAGTTTTCTATGAAGAATGAGATGATGCAAGTTTTAGAGAGTGCTCTTTATGTGCAAGCTGTGGAGGAAATGTCGGAAGTGTTTAGTTGTTTTATTCTCCAGGATGATGGTCTTCGATCATCCCTCTTGAACCTTTTCATGGCCATTAGTGACTCAAATAAGGACAAAACTCATCATGACTTTCTTTTTTCTCTTTTAAATGTATAATATGTAACATTTCTGCTTCAAGATTTCTGAATTACCTTTGTTATATATTTTGTTGAGCTCACACGTGTCCTTAACGATTCTATAAGGACACTCCCACACAGAGTTTAAAAGCCTGCAACTCCCCTCCAGTTAGTTAGAACTGAAGAAGCCTCTTGGATGAGAGGTGAAACGTCTTCAAGAAACTGAAACAAGTCCAGTTGCCTAGGATACAGGACTTAGAATTACCATGACCTGGATGACTGAGAATATTCATCAACATTTTATTGAGTTGGGTACATACATTATCCTAAATGTTTCAAACAGTGTTCAAATCCAGAGAAATTATGATCTCATCTAAGGCAATGCTGTTTCATTCAGTCGACTGTCACTATAACCTCAGGATAAACATCAGACGATACATCAGAGAACATGACTAAACATAATGTGAATAAAACTGAGGGCCCTATACAGACAGTCTATATTGCTGCGCACTAGTGTGTTTAGGGCGTGTCCAAGTCCATTTTGCTAGTTAAACGGCGGATAATCGCACAGTGTGAGGCACGGCGCAAAGGGGTTGTATTTAGACTGTGAATTAGTCATGGGTATGTTTTGGGTGGAACATAAATCAAACCAATTTGAGTGTCGTCTCCCATTCCCTTTAAGAGCCAGGTGTGCCAGGGCCTGGCACATATTAAACAGTGGCACTTGTCTTCAGTGAGGGACAGGGATGTGATCCTCGGCTGCTGGACCCTCTGCGCCCATTGCCCTGCCATTTCACAACAACAACAACAACTATGTTTGACTGCATATGAAAAAATAAACTGAAGTGGGGGAGGAGTGCTGCTGCGCGTCCCTCTGTGTGTGTCAATGGATCAGTCGTGACTGGTCATAAGAAGTATCATCCTGATCAATAATGGTGGGATGAAATACATCCTTAATGAGGAAAATGTTAATGACATTACCTGCGGCGATCCTCCAGCAGCACAAATGATATGTGTATCTCTACATTAGCATGCACATTTGCGCACAGGGAACAGATGATAAACTTTATTGATTATTTAAAACTCCTGACTCATTTCCTTTGAAGAGTTTATAAATACAGCTTTTAGTTTTGTTGATTAAATGTGACACGATAATTGTTACAGTGACGTTTAAAATAGCTGAAAGCAGCCTCTCAAATCAGAAATAAGAGTGTATGAACAGTGTGAACCAGCCTGTGTAGGGCACAGCTAATGCATCCTTTAAATAGCAGGAAACGGACTCTGCTTTTGACTTTAGACCAGCTTTTTGTTGGTCTGTGGCGTAGTCCCATTCTGCTGCTTCAACATAGCAATCCACCATCAGTGCGCCTGACCACACCTCATTTTAAGACAAACACGCCCAGGGGCACACAGGTGGCCGCAAGTACATTCGCTATTTACACAACGTTGGCGCTGGGCGTGAAAATGACAACTGCGTCAGTCTTAAACTAGCAATGACATGATGCTTTGCACCAATCCTAAGATAGAGCCCTAAGAGTCATGTAGATAGATTTTCATTTGCAAATCGGAGTTATTTAACACTGAAGACAACAACTCCCTTGATCCCCAACATCCTTTGTTTTGTTTTGACTGAGACTCCAGCCGCAAAAATTACATACTGCGTGTTTAAACAAAAGCTTTTGTGATTTTCTTTATCCATAGCAATTGTTTCCTGTGTCCATCCAATGAATCCATTGAAAGAGTGAATTCACATTCAGGCTCCAGTACCAAAGTTTTCTCTGAGGTGATAGTTTAGTGACCTACATTAAGTGATTTATTACCTCAACATGATTTATTACTTTGACCTTAATAATATTTAGTCAGACATTAGTCGCCCCGTCACCTTGTCCCCTGAAATTGAGTGCTAATAAATTGGTTTGGGGGGTTTTGAGGCAGCTTATACACAAAGACTCTCCTCTAGATTAGAGGCTTAGTTGCATCAGCCACCATTTCCTAACTGACGAGCGTCCCCATTTTGTAAAGGTCAGCTGTGTTTTCCGTGCTCTCCTCCATGTAGGGTAGTCCCTTTTTCATTGTTCCTCCTTCATTCTCTCTTTCTGTTTTGCTCTCTTCCTCTCTGATTACACTGTAGCGTGGACACAGCAAACACTGTGTGCTGGTTATTAAGGCCAATTTCCATCACTCCTTCTCCCCTCCTGTCACCAGCGCGCCTCCGCTAGGGAGAGAATGGATTTTAATGGGCGGCAGTTGATTAGTGCAACACTAACGACAAGTCAAGTAGTGTGGACGTCTGTGGAGAGTGAGTGAGGTTGATTTAGAGAGGCAGGGAGAACAGACAGAGAGAGGAGATGAAACAGAGAGCGAGGGAGTGACTCAGTTATTGACTGACTGATTGATCGATTGTGGATTTTTTTGGGTATATTATCTATCTAGCCATTTATCCTCTCTGTCATTAATGCTCTCTCATTCTGTCACCATCTCACTGTGCATGTCACTCTCTGATTCACATTCTGTTTGTTTCCTGTTTGTTGTTAAGCATGGAGCAGCCCACTCCTCCTTCATCATTTCAACTTTCTATGTCAGCTTTTCTTGCACCAAACTCACAGGGAAAACTTTTTCTTTTTTTTCTTTTTCTTTGACTTTCTAATGAAGAACTGTAACGGTACTTGTACCCCACAGGCATCGTCTGCAGTTACCAGTTATTATATGGAAATGTTTGGGACTAGCTTAGCTAATGTGAAAGAACAGACATTATTTAAAGGACTAAAACAACTTACACTTACTAATTAATTCCACTTATGACAGGCTGATTGCTCAGTATGCTTCAAATCATCCTGAGTCAGTTTTAACACATGCTGCGATCGAGAGTGCATGAAAACTAGTTAACAAGCATGCAGAGCTTTAGAAATAGCTTGTCAAAAGTAATGGATAGATAATAGAAAGCTTCTGCCACTCTAAGTGGTGGTAGTGCAAATGGAAACTCAACAAATCCTACCTAAAGGACTATTACACCTTATATTAAAATAATATTGTAATAATATTCTCTATGTTAAAATTAATAGTGTTAAAATATCCTGTTGGAAAATGAATTCAGAAAGTAACAATGAACTGTATTTCAGCCTTTTGCCTTCTATTTTGACTTAAATCAAATTAATTTTTCACGTCGGCAGCTACACCACATATACAATGTTTCACGACAGAAGTCTTGTGAAGAGCAGGCAGACTACTGGTTGTGGCAAACCTCATGGAAATGAGACTGTGAGCTGTGATGCATTTATTAAAGATTTCTCTCCCTCCTTGCCAAATCAAAAGTAGGTCAGTGCAAAACTGTGGGACACTGTAAATCACTCCTTCCATGTCTGTAACTCCTGCTTCCTCTGTGCTCGCTCTCTCACTACATTTCTGCATGTGCACCTGTATAATATACAGGGATTGTGTTTACATTTCAAACATGCCAGCGCTCTGACGTGTCAAGGGTAAGGATCTAAAGCTGCATTAAGTGGATTTATTGCAAGAGGGTGCAGGCGGGTAACAAATGGGCTGATGTTGCACCTCGCAAATTATTTTGATCATTTCAGAGGATTGGGGGTGTTGTTTTAAACCTATAAGAGTTAATAAGACTAAACTCAGATCGTTGGATAGTCGTGAGCTGCTCTTCTTCTGTTGTGCCTCAAAGATGAAGTAGCATCCAGCAGCCCTGTGCTCTAACTCCCTCTGTGGTCGCTTTGTGCAAAACCAGTGGGTTTAAATGGGGTCTTTGCATTGTTTGATGCCTTTAAGACAGTGTTAAAGAGATGGGTACGGTCTAGCCGCCCTGGCTTGTGTAACATAACCAGGGGAGAAAACTTTCTAAAGCTCCAGATGCTGCAATCCCCCCCCCCCCCATTTGGCTGCCAGCCACTCCACCAGTTTACCAGTGATCTGACTGGGCTGCACAGCGGTTGTCCAAAGCCAACAAGCGCCACACAAAAAGGAATTGAGGGGGAATCAGGAGAGAGCGGGGGACTACAGAGAGGATGGGACACGCATTATGTGAGCATTTCAAAGTTAAGCGCTCAGTGAGAGGGGTCTGCAGTGTCACTATAACCATGTGGTGGCTGTTCACTAGGGGGCAAAAGAAGCAGAGGGAGAGCGACACACATGATCCTCTGTTCACTGCAGCCCTTGATTACAGCTCTCCTCTCATCTCTCTCATTAGTATCTACCCCCTCTGTCCGCTCCTCTCCAGTGCAGAGCTGCTGTCTGTTGTATTTGCTTGTGTGAACGGTTACATTATTCACCAAAGCCATCCCAATCCGTCACACGCACTCACAGTTGGTGTACAAGGATGCGGAGCACATAATTAAACACTGTTTTATTTAACATTGTAAGCCACCCGATATTGCACATGCAAATTCAGACGTTATAATAAACAGTTTAATCCAGAGGATTTGAAAATACATCTTAATGTAAGTCTGAAATGTACTTCAGTGTATAAGTCTCGTAATTCTAGGAAGGCAAGCAATAAAGATGCATTTTCAGTGCGTTCTTTTCCAGCCAATTCCAACAAATAAGGTAAAGTATGACAGATTACTTCACTCGCATCAAGAAAATAGCGCTGAACACCTGCAATACGTTGATATGCAGTGGAATTGTTTCACCTTGTTGTTTCACAGATATTTTCCACTTATTTTAGGGAAAGATTCATTTCAGATTGGCTCATTAAGATGGATACTTCCCAAAAGAAAAACCACAAATCTTCAGGTATTTCTTCATTTACTCCATGCTCTTTCTCTTGGAGTAGTCAGACTCTAACTGAGAAAATCCCATCAGCCCAGTTGGGGCGTCTCTTCACTGTCTGCCTCTTAGAGTTAGTTTTAAGATTCATTGATCAATTTTTCAAGCGCAATTAGGCCGTGCCCTCAAGTTATCTCATGTACTTCTGAACCCACTCTGAGCCAGTGTGCAGCCTCAGATCTTTAACACTTGAGATGACTCACTTTTGGCTCTAGATTACCTGTCAGAGGACTGCATTGTTTTCTTGTATTGTTTTTTTTTTTTAAGTCTTTCATATAGATGCTGCTGTCACCAAACTTTCCATAAAAAAAGAGTGGTCTTGTCCTGATGTGACTTCACCAAGATTAGAAAAGGTCTTCTTCTCCTCCACCTCCTTGCCTCTCCCTCCATCTTGTGTCTCTTTTTCTATCTCGTGCTTCATCTCTTTCTATCCCTTCCTCCTAATCCCTCCATCCTCCCCCTCCTTACTCTATCCTTTCCCTGTCCACCACTTTGTGCCGCTGCTGCTGAAGGCAAAGGACCTGGTGGATGTTTGAAATCTCACAGAGGGTATCTCATTAGAAACAGCAGGCCCTCCTCCACATACCTTCGACGAGCCTGCTGGCAGAGCGCGGCCCGTGTCGGCTTCTGCAGAGAGAGAGGAGGGAAAAATGAGGGCAGAGATTGTGGGAGGTGAGGAAAGAGGCAACAAAGGGAGAGTGTAGCAGCAGCAGTTGAAGGGCAAGGGATAGAAGTAATAGGCAGAGGCAAAGGTACAGGTTAACAGTATTTCATCATTTCTTCCCTTCTCATCATCTCTCTTTCCTTTTTCGCTCTGTTTTATCCATCTCTCTCGATGCGTCTCTGTCTCTTTCGCTCTCTCCTTCTGCCTTTGCCTGCTGGTAGCAACAGCTGTGGGAGGAAATGGAGAGCAAAATGTCATCTCATTGCTCCATCTGCACCCGTACTAGCTGTGTCATGGCTGACACTAGCTCATTCTTTCTCTCTTTTCTCATCTTCTCTCCTCACCATAAATCTGTCCTCTGCCAATGACTGTGCTGAGAGGGCGATCTCTTGTTGTGTCTCTACTGACAAGGTTACCCAGACCTTTTACCACAGACTGTAAAAATTATGGACAGAGCTTCGTGTTTTGATAAGTGAAGCAGTGCGAAAGTTTCCAAACCTGCATTCTTTCTAATGGCCAGCAGGGTCAACTCCACTGGTTTTAAAAAGAAGTCTGAAGCTGAAGCTTATATGTAAGCGTATGAGAAAATGATCCTACTTCTCAAATAATTTAGCGACCATCAGTCACAATAGAGGCTATGCTCCCCAGCTCCACTTTCTTGTCCAAATATGGTTATCTCTAGCTCTGGCTCCAAAAAACATGATGGCAACAGCACCAACCAACCAATGGATAACATCAGAGTGGGTTTACACTTGCCCTATACACATTTTGTTATTTCCTGATTATGGGATGTTGCAATATAGTATGTGTGTGTTGTGCGTGTGTGATATGTTGCATTTGTCTTTGGTCTTCTATACCCTAGCATTAGGACAGTGGTGCACACCTACACAGTTACAGTTTCAGGCAAACACAAAGCAAAGCTTATAAACTGAGCTAAAAATATCTCATACTGTATGCTTTCATAATGTCTAATCCTTGCAACAGAAAAACTCAAAGTAACAGAAACATGTACTGTAAAAGACTCAGAGATTTCTGCCTACAACGGAGGTAAATTAAATCTACTTTGTGGTATTTAAAGCATTGTGACCTTCCAAAAACAGTGACCCACTTTCTTTGGATAATCGACAGTTTCAGCTTCTTAAATGTGAAAAAATACCTTGTTTATTTGATCCTCTATAACAGTAAACTGAATATCTTTGGGCTGCAGACAAGAAAATACCTTTGACATATTTTAGACCAAAAAACTACTGTAACTGGTTCATCGATAAATTCAAGACATTAGTCCACAATGAAAATAGTCAGCAGTTGCAGCCCTTAAACAGTCCCTATGAAACCTCTTCAAAGCTTTCAGTCAGCTCATTACCTTTTTTTGCAGGCACATGCAGTTCTGCTGCCAGCTTATTCTTCTTCTCACAGCTGCTCTGATAACTTTAAATGAATTGTAACAACATTATGAAAGACAGAAAAGTGGCACCAAGTGTGACTCACCTGTGAAGCTGCCTTTTATCCACCTCCTCAATAAATCTTGTTTTAATGAAAATAGGTGCAGTTTCACTGAATAAGAGGCAGGGGGCCTCCGCTTGGTTACATGCACTAAACTCTTGGAGGGGCAAGAGAGAGAGAGCACAAGATGAGGAGGTCTATCCCTGTATCCTCATAGCCTCGTACAAGAAGCTAATACTTCTTGACATCCGTGAAACCCTTTTTTAATCTGCTGACTGAAAGTGATGGGGAGGGGAAGGAAATGAGGAAGAGAAAGAGAGAAGAGGAACTGAAGGAGTTTTCTGTGTACAAAATCAGCTCCAGTTTAAAAATTATCCTCTTAGGTTTTTTCCCTGAGTGTTGTTGGCACGTCCTTCGGTCCTGCCGTGAGGGGCATTCATCCGTGATGTCTGTGCAAATCCTTTTTTTTTTTTTAAAGCAGACATCATTTACTGCAAGGTTGGAGCTCACATCACATATCATAAACCCTGTTAAAGTCAATGCTCTGTGTAGCGACGTGTTGTTTTGATGAGCCTGAAGGCACATAGTACTAATTTAGAGCTAAACTTTAGATTAACTTTTATAAACATTTATTCCCTGTTTATATATTTAGCTAGACAATTGGGTACCATGTATTTTAGTTTTGAGTTTCCACCTGTGCTCAACCAGCCAAAACATGTTACATCACCTCGGTCCAATGGAGACAGTAAGAGAACACAGAAAAAAGAAAATAGCAGGGTACTGATGCTTCCCGTCATGATTTAACAAATATGCAGTGAAAGCTTATACATCATACATCTTGACGGCTCTGGAAGATTGCTGTGATCACTGTAATCACCAGTTCCTGTCCGTGCTTTGGCAGGGAGGCTCTACTAATTACAGAGAAGATGTTTGCAGTTTGTTTACCAACGAGAACTGGCTGAAACAATATATTTCCTTGCCATTGCAAGGAGGCCCCCCAGACTGGCTGCTGTCTGAGACGTGTTGACTCAAATCCAGGGTGAACTGCACTCGTTATTTGTCTAATTTCCTCATTAGTCACAGCGTACACACTAAGTACGAGCTCTGGAAATGAGTTTGGGTTGTTTGAGGTAGTGTGGTGGCGGAGATGCCATTGGAGTGTGTGGACACTGGAATGGCTGCCTCGTTGCATCAAATCACATTTCTGTTTCTGTTTGGGGGCAAGTGTGCCGCTTGCTGCTGTTAATAAGACAAGATGAAATAAGATTTGTGCTTTATTTGCCCCCAAGCATCTCTTTCAGCCATCTTGGCCCCAATTCATTTCTATAACCTGTCTTATTTCACTTAGAGGGAGTGTGTGAACAGTCCTTTGTACTCAAAGGCACTTCAATGAGCATGCAATGAGAACAAATGTCTTCGCACTTGAGACGCACAGTTCATCCTTTATCAGCATTAAATTAATTCTTCCTCCTTTACAGAATTGCACCATCTTGACATTTAAGAATTGTTAATGGTTTCGTAACAGCCACAGACCATCTCGCCAACGCTGCCATGCATTGTCCAAACATTCTCAACAGGCTCTGAAATAGCTTGGGGCTAAACACTTGCCTGTGTTTTTCCCAACTGTTCCCTTCCTGTCATGAAAATGCAGTGTCTTTGTATTCATCAACACCGCTTAGGTTCAAGCACCCCTTCAGGCTGCAAGCAGAGAAAATTACATGTGAACGTTTAGGTTTGAAGGTTAGACTGCCGCGAGCTTATTCGGGAAAGTCAACGTTCTCTGCAAGAGGGAAACATTAATGATGAACACGTATGTAAATTTAATTGTGGTTTAGTGCAGTTAAGGTAATGAGCAAGGACTTTGTGTCACTTTCTGCCATCAATACACAAAGAGGCTTCTTTTTTTTCATTACTTAGCGCCATCCAATTGTTTTTAATTTGGAAGACAGCTTTTGGCAAAGGTACACCTGGACATGAGCGAATAAAGCACTATTAGTTTGCAGTGTTTAGTCTCACCAAACATGCAACATCCTTGTCCAGTCACAGTAAAGTGAGCAGTATTGTTGCATTCAGTAAGCTCAGTATATCTTTTATCTAGGCAAGGACCAATTCCATTTCTGCTTTTCTCCTGTTAGCCAGAGTTCTCCAATAGTAAACCTCAAAATGTGCTGTTTGTAACTGCCTTCGAGAGAACATGAGCTTCTTCTGGTTAAAACAGCATCATTTGTCAGTTCCTTTCAAAACTGTTACAAATTACAATTAGATAGATGAAACTATTTGCTGATCTGACAGCCCAATGGGTGGGATAGGTTTGTTTTCCTTCTGATAGTTTAAAGCTCCTGTTGGTAAGATATTAATTCTGACGCTTCGGGATTGTAGGTCGAGTCGGCCGCAATCAGAACGCATCAGTATTTGACGTGTTGGAGAAACCCAAAGCATCAGTATGAGATGAGTTAGGAATGAGACTCAAAAGTCACTTAGCCAGCAGGAACTTTAAGCAAAACTACTTAAACTATATGGTTTAGTACTACAATAAGTGTCATATCCATTTTAGATGAAAAAAATATATTAGGGTTTGGGTTAGGGTTGGTTTTTACTCTTCCTACCCCATTTTATTTCCTTAGGGTTAGGTTTTTGTGGAGTTTTTTTTTCCTTTTCCAAATCAAGGGTTTAAGGATATAGATTGTTGTTTGTCGTTTAGGTGATAAAGCCCTTAAAAAATAAAAAAACTTGTGATTCTAGGCTGTATGAATAATCATAACTTGACTTTTTTTGTACGTATCACGCAGGAAAGCTAGACTGAATATGCAGGGCACTAGATTTATGAGTTCCTATTAAAGAAACTGTATACACAGCTCCCATTTGTAACAGCCTACAGTGTGTTTACATACAACACAAATTAGAGGCGAATTGGGATAAGCATCAGTTATCTTAGCAAAATATTATGAAACCCAGCAGATTGCTTGAGAGTCCAGTTGGCTCCTCAGCTTACATGATGCACCAGCAAAGAAGAACATGAGGCCTCCACCAGTAACCCCAGTGTTTGTTTTCCATCCACTTACAGTCTGTGTTTATTTGTTTGTTTGTGCACGCAAGCACAAACAAGAATTCTTATCTCCCCCCTCTCCATCCCACCGTTAAGGGCCTGATTTGCTACTTGTGCATCGGCCGCCAAGCAGTCTCTCAGCACCATCCAACAAATGGATTGTTATGTAACGGCCACAGCTTGCTCTGTTTGACTGCCAACCTGCGGAGAAAGAGGAGGGGATGGAGGGACAAAGGGAGGGTTAAAGATTAGGGAAAGAGAATGAGAGAGAAGAGAGGCAGGCAGTTAGAGAATGAGAGAAGGAGTAAGTGACGCGCCTCTGGCTAAATGTTGTGGTTCCAGACACGGCACAGCAAATCTTCTTTTCTGTTCCCCTTTCTCTGCCGTGTTTGGGTTTTTGTCTCGTCACATTATTGGTTCGGCTTGATTTCTTTTCCATTGAAGGGCTCTCAGCGAAGTACAGACAGTCATTTATTTAGTATCTCCCATTCCTCGCCTCGCTCCGTCCGTCTCTCCAGCTCCCCCCGCATGTGAAATATCAGCTCTGTGACAGGCGTACTCAGACAGTCGCTCTTGTCCAGGAGTCCCCCTGGGCCCAGTGAAACGAGGGAGGAAAGACACAAAAAATACAACCGACTGTATCTGCTATGTTCGGGGACTTCAGCACTGATTCGACCTGAGAGAACAGAGGCACCAATGACATTTCAGATGATTTCAGGGTCCTTGGAGAGCTCGCTTGTGGATATTTTTCATACAGTCACCATTTTTCTGTGACTACTTGGTGTAGCCCCTTCTTGGTGTTTAACATTTGGCCACTCAGTTCAACAACCACCACAGCAGAGTTTAACTCCATTCTCATGAGATCAGAGCGAGTCTGGACCACCTTTGGTCTTCAAAGACACAGGCTTATATTTGTTCTATTCTTCCTCTAAGGCTAATCTGTATGGATACAAGCTCATGATAGCCGAGTGAATGGATAATCGACTTTCTATGCGGGCAGAGCAATGTTGAATCCCACCCAGCAGCCTTCATGTGTCAACAACAGTCAAAGCTTCACAAGATCCCCAAATCCTGTGTGGACTGACCTATGCCAGCTCATCATACGTGTGTGTCAGAACCCATTCAACACACATGCACACAATATTTAATGCATGCACCTCACACATCCACCGCAGACCATGTCGTTCTTTCATCTCCCCACTTCATCCGCCTCCGCCTTTGATGTGGGATACCCTGGAGTCTGAGGAGTACAGTCCTGGGGAAAGAAACAGAGTAGATCTGCGCTCTTTTTGCTCGGAAGAGGCTTGCCATTGATCCCCGTTGCGTCTCTTGGTCTCGCTCAGCCTTGTTCTGTTGCCTTCAATCACTCACTCCACACCTCCCCCACTTTCCAACCGTCCTTCCACTAACACTCATTATAAACAGCTTTTTCTCCTCATCCAAGATGAAGGTCATTATTCCCTTAGCTGTACACGTTGTTCTTTGTTCTTGTACCAGCTCCTACACCTCTAGTACCACAAGAACACGTTATCTGAGCCCTACAGTGCACTCAGCTCATTTTATTACAGAACCATTTAGAATGTTGCTCCAACCTCTGGTCAAGTGGGCTGCAGGGGTCTATTTCATGTTAGACTTGAAGTTCCTAAAGTGGAAGTTGATTTTGCTCACACAAACTGATTGTGCAAGGTGTTGGCTTGCTCACTCTATTTCTGGCAAGTGGTTTTTCCAAGAGGCCATTACATGCATGTAACAGGCTGGAGAGGTGAAGTCAGTGGAGACTAATTTCATCCAGTGGGCAGCTCTGGCAGAGTCGGGAAAATCTGATAGTTTAACAGTATTTTAGCAGGTTTTACATTTATTTGAGTGTTTTAGAGTGGTACACAATTTCTAATCAAGTGATCATTTGCATTTGGTTTACTTTATGAGAAAAGACACAAGATACTAACAAGGATTAGTGATGACTTTAATGTTTAGTGTGGATATGGGGAGGCATTTTGATGATTCACATTCCTGTTAATGATTTCAAACTATTCCACAGTTGAACAAAGTCAGAAAAGAGGAAAACTGCTACAAAGTGAAAAACTATGTATACAATACAGGATTGAAAATATTTAAGAAATGAGCTTTGCAAATGTTTGATTTAAGTTTGGTTTGAGTACACTATGACATTGAGAGCTACTGTGACTAGACACATGGAAAAGCACTTAGAGAAAAAAAAAGGATGAGCAAAAAGTCAAGCTAGCCTGAGAAGACAAGCAACCGTTAGCTCTGACAAGTAACTGCTGGACAGCTCTCACAAATGACAGTTAACTTCACAACTAGCGTGTAACTTCAACAGTGCTGACTGGGAGATGAAGTCCAGTGTGCTTCTTTCTCCAGTGCTGGCACAGCGACAAAACAGTGTGGAAATATCTCCAGTTACTGTATGTTAGACTAGTGTGCTCCTCACTTTTTATTTTTTCAATGATTACCTAGTAAGTTAGCTACCGGTTGATGGGTGTCTGCTTTTCCGAAAGCAAAATTAAATGAAACTGACGTCCCTACTTTTGCCAACGCCACTATCAGCATGCGGTTGTTATACCTTCTGTCCAGCAGAGGACAGAACTGAAAGCCCTCTTGCCGAGTGATAATTAAGCTCTGGTAAGCCCAGTGATGAAGAGAAGCAGGCATCACTACTACTGTTACTATTGTAACATAAGAGATTAACATTAGCACATTGAACAGTTTAATTGTTCATCATTGACATGAGGAAAGCATAACGTGTGACCATGTGTTCAGTCAAGAAAAGTTCAGAGACAGAAAAGTCAATCTGTGGAAGCAGATCAGCCTGACGCTGATGTCGCTAGTGATTCTTGTCCTGTCATCTTCCTACACATTGTAAGCTTGTTGTTAGCTGTGAAGGAAACCCTCTGTTAACAAAATGTTAAATAAGCTAACTAGCTAAAGTCAATCAAACCCACATCCAGCTTGTTTTTGTTTCAACTCACAAGCTAATCCAGTGTGAGGATTTGCTTTCCTTTGTTCTGAATCATTGTAAATGTAATCTTTTTGGGTTTTAGACTGTTTGAAGAAGTCACTTTGGGCTCTGGCAAATTATGTTGGGCATTATCCATAACTACTCTATCTACAGTATATGCTGTTAAATGAATAGACATATCATATAATTTATATATTATATAGTAGGCACACTTTGTACACATTGGTATTTGATAGATATGTGTGAAAAAAATCTATTTAGTGTTCATGTTCCTTGACATGTAGTCATTTTAAAACTCCTTTTTATATCCCTTTCATTTCTGTCCATTTAATGGCTTTTGAGCACAGTTCATGCAAAGCCCTTTCTGCTTGTGTATTTGTACAATTTCAGCCACCATTTCATAAGGTCAACACTTCAGGGATGGAATGGCTAACACCAGCTCCAGCCTGTGTTTGTTTATGTACTATAAAGGACCCTCCAGCGTAATCAGGAGGATGTTAACACTAATGGGCCCATGGATATTAAACATTATCAAGTAGAGAACACACCAGCTTGCACATTTGTACCCCCTCGACACACACAAGCACACACCTGTGTTCCCATTGATCTAGGAGCAACAAAACTGTCTGACCTTTTCAGAACATCCCGGCTTAATGACTCTGTGGGAAATACAGTTGTTATCATGAGCTTGTCTGTTATTATTTCTTCATGCAGCACTTGTCAGTGTTCCACAGTGTCCATGCCCAAAGTATTCACGTCTCTTCTGGCCTCTGCCTCTCTTATCTTTTTCTTCAAGCACCCCTTTCTTTTTTTTCTTTCTCTCACGAACACTGCCTACTAGGCACTGCTATATTCCAATACAAACACCTGCCAAAGTCATGCTAACACGGCGTCATCTGCTTTCACCATATTTTGCAGGCTTTGAATTGTGGGGAGTTGGGGTGGTGGTCGGGTGGAGGTGGGGTCAGTGTGATGATGCTTAGAGTGTGATGAACATGGTAAATATTTAAAAAGCAGTGTCCCAGGGCTGAGCCTCGTGCTGACATATTCACATGTCTCCATCTGCTGCTGCTGTTTGATTGGCATGTTATTAGAGGAGTTAATGTGAAAATATGCTGCTGTTATAGCTGCTCCGTGCGTGTTTGTGTGTTCATGCATGTGTTTCTGGGTTGGGGTATGTGAGCATGAAGCTTGTGCTTGTGCATAATTGGTATTAAGGTGTCAGAGCCCTCCTTGTATGGGCAGAGTGTTGAACAGAAATTGCAGTTATGCGTGAACAGTGCACATTAACTCTGATAAACACAGTCAACTGCAAAACTTCCCCAAAAAACTAGCTGAATTAAATAACTGATGCGCTATGCTATAGTTGTTCTTGTTCAGGAAAACAATTATTATAGACAAGTGCGTGTTTACAAGTCCCCTTGGACCTCAAAATATTTTAATGACCTTTTAAATAAAACATTTGATTCACATCTTGTTTAGTTTATTTGGTTGTTTGGGTATAGCTATATCAGTGAGTTTCTCTTCCACTGTAATACATTTCTGGTAGACTAGATGCTGCAAGATGTATCGGTGCCCTCAAAAGCCTCTAAATTAAAGGAACAGTTCACCCAAAAAAAATCCATTGTCAGTCATTATCTACTTACCTTCATGCTGATGCAAAGTCAGGTGAAGTTTCATAGTCATAGTCAAAACATTTCTGAAGCTTCACAGCAAAACAGCGTTGCAGCTCCTGAAATTTTGTGGAAACTGACTGAATTTTTATTATTGGGTGAACTTATCCTTTAATGTCATTTGTTTAGATTTTCGAACTCTAGAAATCAAACAGAAGCTTACATTTATTTTACTAATCATTTCAATATATATCTCTATAATTCTCAGTCTGATCAAAACAAACAGAAAAACACTGATCAGGTAATCACAGTGCTTTGGAGAATGTAATATAATATTTTCTTTTTGGTAAATTCACTGTCCACCTCTGCACGTCTTCTTTTTGTGTAACTGCTGATTCAAGCATCACAGTTACACAACAGCACAGTAATTGCAATGGTGACTCAGAGCTGTTGTCTAGTTGTGAGCAAAAATTACTTCTTAAACCACGATTCATTTATAATAATCTCAATCTACAGTTGTTTAGGTACGGTCGATACACAAAAAAGTATTAGCTGTGGTAAATTTCGCCTTGATATTCTGATCCTTAGTTTATTAGGCCAAACAGACTGCTAAGGGTGAAATAATCACTTACCCCACAAGTGACTGACTCCTAGTACTTGTATAGATGTGTGAAAATGCTTAACAATGTGTAAATCCAAAGCCTTTGCCTCAGTCAGTTGCTTGTGTGCCTTTGATCAAAATAAAAACTGCTGCTTTCCCTCTCAGCAGGTCTGTTGGGCGTCACTGTCTTGAGCTCACCAGACTATTGAGCAGGCTACCAGACAGAGGAGGATGTTTTGGACTGATCAATAAGCTTTCTCGATGATAAATATGCGGGGCAGATATGCTGTCCTGCCCTGCAACCTCTCTAAAGACGATTCTTCTTATCAGAGTGTTAAAACAATCGAAAAGCAAGACCCCCTGTCACCCTTTCCCCATGGTCTCCATACTCCGAACGCTCAATTCTTTCTACCACCCCCCTCTGGATCCCTTCATTTGCAGATATTTGCCAAAAGACAAGGCGTCTGACTTCGAGCTGAAGAATGGTATTTGTACAAAAATTTACTCTCTGATAGTAGCATCCCCTCCAGGGACATAACAAGCATTTTGAGACGTTTCAAACAAACCTCGCAAGCATATCATTGGTGTCGAAAAGCAAAAGAGGAAAAAACATTAGAATCTTCCGGAATTTTAAAAGGTACCACTGTGTTTTGAATCCCCACTGGAAGAACTGGGGAAGGGAATAATCATCAGACATCTCGAGTTGACAGAAGGGATTTCTAAACCATCTGAGGTATGGTTAGAGATATGTGCTGTTGACAAAGCTCACAACTGGTTCAAAGTTCTTTTATTTAACATTTTACAGCACAGGGTTGCACAACAAAAGGCAGGTTTTCGCCCTTTGTGCTACGAATGATGCTGACACCATCGTATAAAGAAAATTCTTCAGTATTCTAGTAATGTTTAATTAAGTTATTTCAGTATTTTAATTGAGGTAAACAAAGTCATTTCTTTTCAGTTATCTGCCCTTGTGCTTTGGCCTTTAAAGCTCCACAGAACAAAATGTGACTTTAAGAAGTTCTTTTAAGTGGGTAACGATCTGTCACTGAAATCAGTTCCATTTTGTCAGTAGCCTGTAATTTGATTCAGAAAAAGGGGACTAAGCTATCATTGCCCTGTTTGAACAATCATTGTAGAAACAAATATGCACCAATCAGCTTCAAAGAAATCTATCACTCCCTAATAATGTTCTGGTGACTCTGTAGGAGTTCACACACAGACACTACTATGTGGACACAGCCACAACGTTGCAATCAACATTTTATTCATTTAAAGGCAGTTGACATTCTTGTACATTAAGTTGGCATAGTCCCTATATTTTATTGTTTTGTGGATTTTTTTTTGGTTTTACAGATTAAGTACTTTCAAATTGCAGCCTTATCTATACAAATATGTCATGTAGACAGAGCAGCTGTAGGGGAAAGAATACTTTATCTTAGGTCAAAGTTGCACTATCATTCAAAACTTTCAAATCACATGTTAAATTGATGTTATTCTCCTTTCCTTCAATCGTAGCTATTTTACCACAGATAAAAGCAGTATAACTCAAACATCAAATGTATTATTTACAGTTAAAATAGTTTTAGCTCAAAAAGAAGATTGACTAAATAATTGAAGCTTCCATTTAGCGTTAGTGACCTTCGTCCATTATTTAACTGGGCTCTAAGGATTTTGGGAACCTGTATTCTTTGGGTCCTCTGCAGTGCACTAAGCTTTTATATTGAATAAAATGTCGCTTTGTCATGTTGAGCTGATATTTTGTGACCCAACTCCAATAGTGTTAACCCTAGACTAACCTTCTAGTATAGTATATCTTTTTAAATTAAGCTAGCATGCATACCATTGGTTGCACACATACCATAGTTTGAGAATAGTGGCTTAAGGCTCTTTAGTGGTCTGCTTAGGTGTTTAAGGTATTATCATGGAACCCAAGTGTGAAATTTTGGTCATGTGATACCATTTGGTCATAACCCCCTTATGTATTCCAGAATGGTCTTTCCTATCAAATGTGAACAACCTCTTCGACTCTTGGTCGATGACTTTGACCCCTTTTCATTGATACTAGATTTTATTTTTGTCAAATTCCCACAGGGACCTTGACAATCAATAGCCCTCAAAACAAAAATCGACACTACGCTAACTGCAGCTGCTTAAATACTAGACCTAAATGGCAATTAGAGACCCCTTAGCCTGATATATTACATTTTGAGGATTAAACAGCATGTACATCCACATTGACATGCTGTCAGATACATTTAGACATTTTCATTTGTGATATTGTCAGTTTAGGAGATCATCATCACTTACAACTGCAGTTCAAAAGTACATGTTTCATCTCCAGATTTGGTGACATAGTCGAGGGTAAGTGGAGCATGTGAAATGTGTATTATCAGTCCAATTATTTCCAAGTATCAGGTCAGTCCAATTACTCTTCTCCAACGTAGCCCAGACTACTGAAGTGCAGTGTCCCCTTCTCCCAGCTAGTACTTCAGAACTCTGCTCACCCAATTACAACTATAGCTCTATCAGTTTGTTGAGATTAAGCTAAGTCTAAAAGAAAGAAAGATTTCCCTGAGGTATGTAATGGACAGGATTATCAGAACAATCAAATTTGTCAGGTGTGATAGAGGAAGTTGTCAGTTACAGAAACATTATAAGTAATTCTGGAGAAAGATAGTTGATTGCTGAGTCTCATTCCCAGGTTGTCAAATATCAATGCCGGATCAGGCCAGCCACAAATCTACAGTATTGGTATTTGATGACCTGGTAATGAGACTCAACAGCTTTCTCAATTCTAATACAGACAGTAGATACTTTCAAGAGCCAAGAGAGCTCTTTAGAAACTGTAGTACATATTTGACAAGCATCATGTCCGAATTCTTTAGCATGTTTGAACAGATATAATCTCCAACAAATCCTTCTATGTAGAAAAAACCTCAATAACACATCATGTGTTGTCCTTAACTGGACTCTGGAAAGTGATGGGAACGATGACACCGCCATTATCAAGTGTTGTCTCACCTCATGTAACAGGAAGGTCCTTCTCATCCTTCAAAGCAATCTTGCGGAAGGCGTAGATAGAAGAGGAATATTATCAGACCACATCAGAGGGGGATTACTTGCTATTTCCCCACTAGATGCAGCCAATCTTCGGGATGCCATTTCTACATTTTCTTATATACCGCCACAGAGAAATTGCTATCAGAGCAAGGGCAGCGTTGTTGACGAGGTTGTTAGACTACAAAAATGGAGTGTTTGCATCCGAGGGTGTTTGTTTGTGTGCCTTATCAAGTGTGAGGAAGAGATGGAAAGACCCTAAAATGTCAGTAAAGTGGTGTGCTCTTGGCCAAGTTCTTGTCAGGGTGAGTGTGTGTGTGTGTGTGTGTGTGTGTGTGAAACCCTAACTTCAAAGATCAACAGCTGTCTGGAAACTTTTGGCAAATGTCTCATCTCGGCCCCTTTCTCTCTCTCTCATCTGTCTTCTCCCAGTCTACACAGCCCTTTGTTAGTGTTTGAAATATATGTTGTGTCAAAAAAAATAGCAAAAAAAGGTTTCAGTCTTTTCGTTTAAAAGGAATCAATAGCCCTGTCTCGCTCCTTAACTGCTTCAAAGAATCAGCCTGCACTGATGCAATAATACATGAAGGTTGGCGGAACCATCTGTGTGTTATTGAGTTATTGTTTGAGAGGCTGTCTGAGAGTTTAAAATAAGAAGTATGTATAAATTCATGTGGGTGTATAGTGCTCCTGCGCCTTGAGGCTTATTGCGTCTCAAGAATTGACTTCATCACCACCATCAGTCCTGCTTTCCTTGTGGAATTTCCATTTTATCGCCTGCCTCTCACACAATACTCATGCTGACAGCTCCCATGAGGCTTTGCAGCTGGTGTCCGACACTGCAACATTGACCGCAGGCCTTAATGAAAAATCGTGGCATGTGCTTTCTCCGATATGACCTGTATATCCCCATGGTAAATCGTAGTGGCCTAGAATCCACTATCCTAAATCAATGGTCCCTCACAGAGAAAGAATCCCCAATGATAAACTCAATCCTAAATTCACTCTTCTCTCACCCCAATATAGAGAAGAAGAGTGGGGGAAAGGGGAGGGGTGCAAAAAATCAAAATCAATAGCTTTTTCATTACTGCTTTGATTCATGACTCTTTTCTGATTATATTTTCCAGTGGCTCTATGGACAAAGGAAAAGGTTTTTGTTTTGTTTTTCTGTCCGTTCTTCTTCAAACCAAATTACCAGCTGGCCCATGTGCATGGAAATAATAATCAAGGGGTGTCCCGTGATGTTTTGATTCATCTCTTTGCATTCTCTCCACCTCTAGCGCCACAGGTAGGATTGATTGGACGGATCAATGGTGCCAGAGCTAATTGGACAAAAGTAATAAATATTTAGCCTCTTTTTGGATGTGGAGGGGAGTTGTGAAACACATGAGTGCAACAGAGCATTTCCATCATTATTGTTATTCTAGCAGAAGCGGGAAGGCAGATTGCTCGATTAGACTACGGTGAACTGAAGGTCAGAGAAATCCATAACCGGCCAGCTTTTTGTTCGCCTCCAACTCCCAAAGCAGCACTAATTTACTTTTAATTCACAGTTTTCAATAAAGACAAACAGTTGCTGTTTGGGAGAACTTGGATGCCAATTATTCAGTCTGCCTCTGTCTCTTAAGCAGTTGCAGACACACATTTTTTCACATACAGGTGCACGTGTTAAAAGTGATAATACATACATGCATGTGCATATATTGGAAGGGACATACAGTACATGGCAAGTCCCGATAACTGACTACAAAACGTTTGCTCATGGCCTCCAGAAGAACCCATGTGGCCAGAACAAAAAACGAATCATGAATCAACAATCATCATGTTTCCTGATTTGCCATCGCTTGAGTGAATATGAAACGACCTTGTTAAAGTTAATGAAACATCATGGTCGTGGTTTAAAGAATTCAACATCGATTGTTGGTAGGAAACTGAATACAAATCCATTTCACCAGTGTCAAACTATAAACCCCAACACAGCTACTTTACCTTTTCTTCAGAGAGAGTATAATAATTCCTCGCTCGACCACACAAGGCCACTTGTCAGGAAAACATTACCATTTACAACAATAAGTAATATACAACCTCTGGTTAGACTTTTATAATAAAGTGTGCAGACAAACAGTCTGCAAAGTATGACAAGTTATGATTTTTGGATTGTTATTAATGTTATCAAATGGTCTTGGTTTGGTCAAGTTTAGACAAAAAAGACTTGGTTAGGGTTAGGAAAAGATCATACCTTGGGTTAAAGTAACTAACGTAAGTTACGTAAGTTATGTAACTCATGTAATGTACATGAGATAAATTACCAGATCTAAGTACGTTAACTTACTTTTGACCCGTGGTCACAAAAAGGACACAAACCCTGGTCTCGTATCCAACGTATGATCCACCAAACCACTGCATGCCAGCCCCTAACTTGGACTCGCAGTAGGCTAGCTTTGTCATGTAAATGTCAGTTAGGAATATAATGTTAAATCTGACATATGCCCACATATCAGCCCTGTCCTAATAAGGATAGGATCTTAGTTAAGATCTTTCTTTTATGCTCTTTAAATGGCATTTGAACTGCATTTAACAGGTCAAACACACTCAAACCACACTCAAGTTACCTGCTCACCAAGATGTAGCATTTTAGCAGACTAGACAACTTTTTTGACTTGTTTAGCACTAAAGCAATGGTTATACCTCATAAGAAGGAAACTCTGAAATTGTCTGTTCTTCCTTGTTTCAGTTCAAGACTGCCCTGGTTGAAGAGCCTCTCCACGGGTGCACTAGACAGCATTGTGGTGTTGAATTTTATGAATATCACAATATCGGTGGTCAGGCAGTTGTTGCGCAAGCATGCATGAAAATGTACTTTTGACATAATTGTTTGATTAGTAATGGTAATGTTATTACTGAATTTTGGACCGGTACCATCACGCCATTGCAGAAAAATGTAATGTGACTATAGTGATGCTGCACTTTGTAAAACGTTACACCCAACACTGGTCTGAACATTTTGCAAAGTTGAACAAAACTTTCAAATTGATTTCAAGGCAGAAACTGATTTCAGTTTGGTTGAGTCAGCCCTAAAGCTTTGTTGAACCATATTTGAACACTCACTTTTAAGAACTCACTTTTATTTTTGTGTCAGTGTTGAAGTGTGACCACCTGTCAGAGAAGCTCTTTTAACTTCCTTACTGTTGATCTGTTCAAAGACCCAGTGTACATAGAGCATCTCAAAATCCATAGATGTTCTGTGACTGTAAGGAGATCTTTCTCTTGAAGACGACCAGGGAATAATGTCCTCCAGACATGTCTTCTCGAGTTTGATAAAAAACCTTTCCTCTCTTTTTTCGCTCCTTTTCGTCCTTCTAATAGTGTGTGTTGCATCGCAGTGTCTCTCTCAAACGGAGCAGCAGGTGTTTGCAGGGAGAAACAGTGACACATGGATGCGCCCTGTCAGACAACTCATTAGAGACTCTGCACCTCCTTTGTCTCCTAATTTAGAGGAGAGAGGAGTGCACGTACACACAAACACATGTATGCACATATACAAGTGCGCAAAGCAGCAGGTGGCCACTATCCGCTGGACAAATCAAAGCAGGCAGTCAACAGCAGCTCACTGGAAGGATGTAGGAAAGATAGAGAGGTAAAAAGTATTTCCGAGTACTACTAGAGTGTGGAAGTTCTTTTTTTGGTTTTCTTTTTCTCAACTCTTGCACCTCATGTGCTGATGATGAAGACAACGGTGAAAGTGACAAGTGTAACTGTGACGATGTCATCAGCATACAGAGAACTCTCTGGGGAATACAAAGCATATGGTACACGCTCTGCATGACAGGGGTGTTAATTGATGAGAATCAGTTTACTGTGAGTTCACACGTGAGCAGGGATGATACATGCAGCAAGTCTAATTCATTGTACTCCCTAAATACTATCTTAGTTAATAGATTAATGTGAGTTTTTAGAGGACTGTCCTCCTAGATTTTAGATATTTTAAATTGTATCATAGCACCACATCTATCTGCTGGATCCAATCCGATTTTCATAATGAAAAAAAAAATGTGTTGCTGCACCATTACATCAAATGGAATGCATATGTATTCTGCATTGTTTCATACATATTTAAGAGGAATTTGGCAGTACTGACACAGGTACACAAATCAAATATGCCTGGAAGCTTTGGAGCTAAATTAGAATTTAAAATCAAGTTCTGTGGGTTCACATCATATGATAACAGTTCAGGTGCACTAACAGGGTTAGAATCGGACCTGCTGGACTAATGACATATTAGAGATGGACGGAAGCGACTGCCAGATATTGTATTATAAAATCTGATTGGAAACTTTGATCAATTCGGAATTATTTCTTTCCAGCATTCGATATGATGTGTCTCACAGTAGAATCCCTGCCGATTTCTTGGCTCCTTCTTCAGCTCTTTGCTCAGCTAGAATGGAATTCAAGCTGAAATCATTAACATGAGAGGAACTTAAAATGGTGTTTAAGTTACAGCAAAGATCGAGGAGCATTCAGAGTTACGCTTTTGACATAATCTTATATCATTGTGTTGTCTTGCGAATAAACAGCTATCTGACTAGCTGGATGAAATTTAATGATTGAATTATTTGCATATCACAACACAGTATTGGAATTACACACAAAGGTAGCATGAGATGGTGTCGATTTTGTTTTTAAAGCACTCATCATAGCTTAGTGTGACTGACATATCTGAGTAATTTTCCAACATATGCTTATTTACTATAGAAAAGAAAACTTATATGTCCATCTAATTATTGCAACAAGGTACTTTAGACGTTACATTTTCGCAAAGTTGAGGAACTCCCAAGAAACACATTAAAGAAAAATGGCAAAATTGTTGCAATAGATATCCTGACTCTTAGTTGATAGTATGGGTCAAACTCAAAAAACACTTGATGATAATATCCCATAATGCAACATGATCCTTTACAACACCACCCCTGCCTGTTAAATGTCCACATTTGCTGTCACACTGAGTAGTAATGCCTCTGACCAGAAAATGTCTAGAGATGCACCTTTAAGTTTCATGTGCTTGGCAGCCAAACTATTTCCCTCCAACTTCTCTCTCTCAACTTTTTCTCCTTGTCCCTCAAACTCTTTCCCTCCTAACACGAGTGCAGTCACATACAGGAATATGCACTCGGCTTCAACTACTATCAACCATTTTTACCCAACATGGCTCCACTCTCTTCTATCACAACATGGCTCCCCTCCCTTTCTGTTCGTCGGCCATTTTAGAAATCTTTTCTCCTCTTTCTCCACAGCTGTCTCTCTCTCAGTTTCTGCGAAGCCCCGGTGCTGCACAGTTAATAAACACAGGAAAGAGACACCAACTATATTGCTCTCGCACTTTCCCCATCCTATCTATTCCCTGCCTCCGTACCCTGTTGTCTTTCTTCATCCTCTCTTTTTCCCCCCTCCTCCGGCACACAACCTCTTTATAGCCCTCCTTGCCATGCTGCGATAATTAGTCAGCGCTAAAATAATACAGCCTCGAGAAAACAACAAGAGCTGAGCAGAGGGCTTAGCTCCACTGGGAAAGAAGGAGGAGGCAGGGGGAGGGATGGCGAGAGCCAGAACGAGGGAGAGGAGAGGGGAAGCGAGAGCGAGGGATGAGAGTTGTGTGTGTCAGCCGATTTCAAATGGCTACCAGCGGATTGTTAGATAATGAAAGTGTCAGGTAGCTGAGTGAGTGTATGTGCATGTATGTGTGTGTGTGTGTGTGTGTGTGTGTGTGTGTGTGTGTGTGTGTGTGTGTGTGTGTGCGTGCGTGTGAGCCAGAAGACTGCATGTCTCCATTCCTTATCAGCCTGCCATTTCCCTGTGTATGACTAAGAGTGTGTGCGGCCTGTTGCTGGGGATGTTGCTTGAAAGCCTCTTGTCCCTGCAGTCATGGCAGCCTCTGCTTTCTATCCTCTGTGACCACAGCACACCTAGATAGAGATTTGTATGGCATGATAAAACAAGGAAATGTGTGTTAGTGTGTGTACGCGCACGTGTGTGTTTATGCTTTCATAGGTAGGTACAGTGTGATAGCCCATGATGTGCATTACTCTGTCCATGTTTGATTGTGCATGTGAATCTGGTGCTGCAGTTAGGACAGTTAGTTTGTGAATTGATTAGCAAATAACCAGAAAAACATCAATCTCGATAATCACTTAATTGTTTGATTCATTTAGCAAGGAAAAATGCGGGCCTCCTGCCTGTTGTAGCATATGAAAAGTGAGGATTTGCAACTTTGCCAATGATGATGTAAAAGCAAAAAGCAGGTGGTCTTCAAGGACAGGGTCAAGAGTCGGGTAAAATTAAAACCTATGACGGTCTAGCTTACTTGTCATGGAAGTCCAAAGTATTGATTGGCAACACTCAAGAAGGGCTTCAACATTGTTCAGTCTGCACTGAGTTTGAAAGTGAGAAGTAAAAGTATAAGTAACCACCATTACATTGTCAGGAGCTTCCATGTCTGCTTGATTGGTACTCTCACCTCTCAACAGAGATGAGAAATAAGAGAGATGTCTCACTCCTGAGCAACTCGCATCATCAGCTCTGAAAAAAACAAATGTCTGATTCAGAATGTTACTGTTTAAGAATATAAGACAAGTTGTAACGTTTTCTGGATGCATTCTGATCTGCTTCTTTCTACTGTGCTCGTTTTTCCAACTAAGCAAAATTGTGATGATGAACGTTACAAACAGAGAGGCAAACTCGTATCCTGGCAATGGAAAGGAGTCGGTTGCCTAATTTTAGTGGGTTTACTCGCGTTTATAAAACCTTCTTATGGACGCTAATTTGGTGTAAAAATGGTATATTAAAGTCATCAAGGTCACATGACGTGTGAATTCTACCACTTGCAAACACAATGCTGAAGGGCAAGAATATACGTATTAATAATATTATTTATTATTGTTATTATTATTATTATTATTCTTATATCATATCTTACACAGAAATACTTCCTCACACAAATATACTTAGTATCTTACACACACAGTGCCTGGAAAGGTAAAAACAAATCCTGACAGTATGAATTGATCTGACTGTGATGTACTGTACACTCTCTGGCAGCATTGGCAAAGTATAACTCATGAGACACATAAGAGTAAAGAAACCTGCAGTCCATGCTCTTGATAATGATATTCCAATTAAATCTAACCGGGCAACTTTTGTTAGATGTATCCCTAATATTGTTACCAAACGATATGTTCATTGACTCACGTTTTAGCTTCATATACATACATTTGCATGCATTAGTATCTATACGCACAGCCTGTTTTATATGTATGTGTATTTATGACAGACAGCCCACAGGGTTGAGAGCAGTTCACCGTGGTTTCATTACTCTATGCTAATCACAGCCAACGCCCGTCATTTCTCATTCAGCACCGGGCTCATTGGAGCCAAGCCAAGTCCTAACTCTGTTACAGTTCAAACATGAAACCGCTCAGCGTACCAGGCGGTTAGATTTTTTCGGCTGGAACTCAAAATACTGTTGAGGCAAAGTTCCTTTGACAGGGAGATCTGAGGAATTTCTTTTGTTGACGTTGAGGGGTGGTGGTTATACTGACAGCATAGCCAACACAAAGTTTGTCAGTTCGCCCTAGTTTGAATGCAACGCAACTGCAGGCAACTGAGGGCAACTGAAACTGCAGTGGCTCGGCAGATTAACATTTCAAAGGGGAGTGACAGCCGACACTGGTGCTACTACTAGTGCTAAGGCTAAACATCACTTCATGATATACACTGCCACATAGCACATTGTTCTGTTTCCCAGAAAGAGCTGCTTTATTTCACATGCATTCTCATTTTAAAACAGAATATTTAGGCCACTTATTTTCATTTTTTAGGGAAATGCCATTGAATTGAGTTCTTGTCTTGTAACTTTTCACTTATATGTGTGTTGTGAAATTTCCTCAAAAAAGGAAGCTTTAACTTTCAGATAATTTTCATAAACTGCAACACAACCAAACAATATTTGACAGAAGAGAGTACATCAATATTAAACTTTGTTTTACATGATCTATTTCTTTTAACTTGTTATTATTATGCCATAACTCAATGATAAACCCCATTTTTCCTTCCTCTTTGTGTGTTTTGCAGCTGGGACAACTTACATCTTCGGGCGAGGCGGAGCCCTCATCACATATACCTGGCCACCCAATGACCGGCCGAGCACACGGGCAGACCGGCTGGCAGTGGGCTTCAGCACTCAGCTGAGGGAGGCTGTTCTGGTCAGAGTAGAGAGTGCCAAGGGACTGGGAGATTATCTGGAGCTGCACATAGTAAGAAACCACCTTGGGGATATT
Source organism: Pagrus major (assembly GCF_040436345.1). NCBI lineage: Eukaryota > Metazoa > Chordata > Actinopteri > Spariformes > Sparidae > Pagrus > Pagrus major. The sequence goes on along the minus strand of NC_133224.1, from coordinate 17,744,594 downwards.
GAGGGGGGATGAATATGATATGCGAATGGAACAGTACACTAAGCTACATTCAGTCAAATGAATCGCTGGGGAAATCCTAGCAAGAAGAGGGGGGAATGGGAAGTACCTGTTACAGGAAGGTGATAGGGCAGAAAAAGTGGTGGTGCAGGATTGTAGAAAGTAGTTCAGAGGACTTTGAGCCATTTAGACTAGTTACCGGAGAATGAGAAAGAAGAAGGAGGGAATGAATTAATCAATAGTGGAAGGAGATGCAGGAAGCAGAAAGGAAGGATGTCAAAGAATGAGGAAAGATGGTCTCCATCAAGGTACAGGGAATAAACCAGAAGCTACGCTCTTAAAGGATGGAGTTGGACTGACTTTGTTGGGCTTTTGGTTTGCTTAAAACCAATGACTATATGACTATGAATCTTTTTAGCATCGTCAATGTGTGTTACTGGGCCTCAGGAATTGACTTACTAACTACAGTATGAAAGAAATGACGGCCAAGACTACGAAAATAATAGCAAAGTTAATGAAAATGTAATAAAGTGGAATAATTAAATCAAAATTGGGCTTGAATTAAAAAGTACAGAGAAATACTAAGACAGTGTTATCTGATTGTGGGCCCTTCCTCTGCGATTCATGAGGTGGTGGTGTTAAATCTTCTCCGGTTGTTAAGGCATTTTCTTCAACTGCCTTGTCATTTCTTTGGTGTGTAGTATTTGCAAGGGTCACTTGAAGTAATTATTGTGTGAAGAGTCCAGCAAATGACTGATCACCTAACAGCATTTATTTTGATTCCCTGTCAAACTAGTTATTAGTCTCATCTCTGCTTTTATTGCTTTCATATGTCGGGCTTAAAGGTCATTTAAAACCACCTCTGACGATAACTTTAAATGGCAATTAAGGGACAGCAGGCATTTAAAAATGCATTTACACAGGCTCTAATTGTCTCATTGACCCCTGTGCTTCCTCTACTGAACATTACATTCAAAGCTCATTATAATGGGGGCTTTTCTGTTAATTACCAACCAAGACCACACCTGGTGACTCTGATCCATTCATCACGTCGCTGGAGCCACAAGAATAAACATAGTCAGATTCACAAATACAGTGTTACTATACCAGCTGGTGCAAAAGATGTTGCAATGTCCTGCAGATCCTTTACACTCTCTTAAAGTACGCAGTGATAAGGAACGATCACTGTTATCTACACTCAGCCATCTGCACAAGTGTGTGTGTGTGATCACACCACTCTTACATTGCGGTGACCCCAATTTGTTTGGGCTGCCCGTGCCTGGAAGCGACAGGAACATAGTTGACCCCAGGTCACTTCTCATCCAGTGCTCCGTAAACTGAGAGGGACGGAGGGAGGAATGATGGGAAAGAGAGAGGGAAAGGTGAAAGAGTAGTGGGGGAGAGCTGGTGGATAGACCAAGTAGGTCAAGGCCAATTTGAATGCTTTTAACATAGGGAATAAATAGTGATAATGACTGTAAGCATGAACGATTACTTGTGTAAATGGAATGGACAGAACAAAATAATGCTGGGGTTGAAGTGCTGCTGTAGTGGAGATCAACAACTTTGAACTTTAAAGGGTCAATTCCTGTCATTTTCAATTGCTTTTAACATTAAAAAGATTGTTTGGAGAGAGTCACACATGACTCAACCAATGAGCCTTACAAATATTAAAAGATTATCAAAGAATACGTTTGTATTACATTACATTACATCTCTCCATGCAGATGGTTTCCATTTTACTTGCCCAGGTTTTTAGATTTCCATCTCTGAGACCGCCGCAGCTACTCAAATACAATGGAAGCAAGTGGACTTTTTTTGGACTGGCACAGCATTGAGAAAGGAAATTTAAAAAATGTATGAGCGGCATCTCTTACCAGAAACTCTCATTACTGAACATTATCCACAGACTTCACTGCGACTGGAGCTACTTTCAACCCCGAAGAAAGAGTTCCCATTAAAACCGTTGTATGTTCTGTGGATTATCCCAAGTAACAAGAGACTGTTTCTGGAATGACGTATCACTGTTGAATTTTAAATGTAATTTCAATGCCGTGAGCATCACAACAAAATTCTATTTCCCTCCGTCATATTGGGGTGTTGCAGGAAATCTCAGAGGCAGATATCTCAAAACCTGCAGAAATGAAACCGCATCTATCTGCATGGCTACGCGCCACCAGAGATTGGCAGAATCATTTTATTTTTATGCAACGTGGGTGAACTGATCCTTTAACTTAAATTCAACTTTCTGGAGAGTTTGAGGTGCATTGGTTTTTCTATTCTAACCTGAAGGAATGGGTCCTCACTGTTTGTCTCTGCCAGTCGCTCACAATCACTCATCAGTCCTTGTTTTGCTCGCTCTCCTCTCAACTGCATATTCTCTATCTAACTTCTGTGTCTTTCATTTACTCCCTCAGTCCCTCCTGCCTGGCCCGTTCATTCTCTCTTTCTCTCCCTCTCTCACACACACATCAGTGACTCTGACACACCAGCCCGGCTCCTCTGCTCCCATTGCAATTACATTTCATTTGCTGCCGTTCCTCCCGAGTCGCTCTCCTAAATGACTCTGTTCAGCCCATGGTGGGTGTTTGGGTTCTGTTAATTATGCCCGTCTCTCTTTGAAGGGAGAGGTACAGGCAAATTAGACCTGAGAACCCAGGAGCCGTGGCCCCATATCATCCCACCTGATGGGGGGCCTCACAGACCCAATCAAACTACAAAATAGCTCCACGTTTAAACAGTGATGGTGGCCTTGAGGTCCAATACCTGGGGCCTTATTCATTAGCCTTGGCTAGTGGTTCAAAAATAGCATTTCACTTTTCATTCCGAGTTCGCTTGTTTCATGGACTAGAATTTCAAAGGTTGTTATCCTGAAGGACTTGATTTTTAAAAGTGGACATGCACATTTTTTAAGAAAATATTTTGTTTGAAATTCCTGGATTTCTGTATTTTGAGAGCAGAGGTCCAACATTACTCATCAAGCAATTAATTCATGTTAACGTAGAGCCTTTTTAAGCCTGTAATTTTGAGTCAGTGGCCCACACTCAGATCCTAACCATTTCCTGTCATTACAGGATATGACACATCACTGATGGATGCTTTCTCTGTCTGTGTAACTAGAAAGACTGGTACTGGTGGGCACAGCTGATAATGTGTCAGCAGGATGTGATAGAGCATTATTCCTTATCTCACACCAACCACCCGTCCCTTTATATACCCTTCCTCCCTTACCAGACCTCCACCGCTTTCATGCCACCCCCTCCCTCCATTTCTGTCCATTTGCCTGACAGAGGGCAGGACATCACTCACTCCATCTTCTTGACATGCTGTCATCAGGTCCCGGAGTAGAAGATGTAGAGTCAAGGTTGTAGGATAGGTTGCTTACACTGAATGTGCTGACTGTGGCTGCTTTTAAATGGACATACCATATCCTCACAAGACACTGTATTTTGCACTTCCCTGTTTGTTTACTGTGGGCGTGTCTGCAAACTTTCTAGTTGACATTTCGAGAGTTGTTGATGAAAAAGCTTTGAAATTCATTATTTGGAAAATGCCATAGGAATGAATCATCACTGAGCAGACCAAACGCGACAGTGCAGATTGCCGTTGCATTGCAGTATTGCTCGTGGGTCTTTAAAGATTCTCTGTCAGGTTGTGTTATCAAGCAGTAGAAAACTGAAAACATCTGGATTTGCTGTCTGATCATGGAGAATATTTGCTTTTCATCCTGTAGACTTCATCAGTTCCTCTGTATTTAATCACCCAGAGAAGTTGAATACCACAGAACTCCCCAAGAGCCAGTAGAACTAATTAAGCTTATTGGATGAATGTAGAAACATTTTCAAGGATAGTCAGTCAGTCTAGTTGCCTTTTACTCACTGTGCTCAGATGAATATGTTGGTGGATCACAGCTCAAGGTATGCATTGGTTTGAATTAGTTTCCGTTTTAGTGGTAGCCGCTCAGTGTGGTGGGGTATTATACTGTATGTCACCATACGTCACATTGGTCTATCCAGCCATCATAGGCTATAGCTAGAAATACAATCTAGTCCGTCTTCTTGGCAAAAACAAAATGCTGTTGGAGGGCTTTGACTTTGATTCCTTTCAGATGATGTTGTTAAAAAATGTTGGTCAACTGTTGTGACCATGAACAAGTGCTTTGGTTTGTGATGACACCTGACCAAGTTCCATTTGCTGGACAAAGGTAAGCAGTTAATTTGAAAGCTCCAGGAAGAGCTTAGTTTTTATCCCCAATGTTAAGAATAAATGTCCGCACTCAAGTAAAAGTTTTAATTAACTTTGAATAGGTAAAATCCGTATTGGAAGATGAGCAGATATTTATCTCTAAAAAGATACTGATTCGTTTTGTCAGTAATTTAAGTCTCCACGACATCGAAAATACCCTTTGGTTTCACCAACCCCAACATGAATTAAATACGAACAGACACAACTTTTATTACTTCAGTGAGCATTTTCTGTATGCTTCGATTTAGTAGACAGGATGTCCCCCAGTCCCCATGATGTCTTTCACAGGATGTTAGCTCCACAGAAGTAAAAAATGGTCATTTGGGAGGGCAGGACATCATTTTTTGCCAATCTTCATGACATTTCCACCATCAGGGCCTGGGGTGTGAGATTCAGGGAATGAAGGTTACAGACAGATATGGAAGTGGGCTGATATCTCCCATCTGTGGCTGCTGGAAAAGGTAGATGTCCTTGCAAGACCTTGGAACCCAGTCATAAAAGAAACAGGTCGTAATTTATATATATATATATAAAGACTATTTGAAGCCAATAGCAGTTTTTCTTTTTGAACTTTTCTCTCATTGCCAGTTCAAACAAATTTCCATTATTATCAGAAACAAGAATGTCATTTGTATCAATTTAAATGAATTCCTTTACTCATGAGACAATATAGTAGGTGTTGATGATCCAGGAAATGGAGTTTGAGGTTATGCAAGTTAATATTTCCACCTACAGTTTTATAGGTTTGTATATTAAGAACTTCTCAAACTAGTGAACAAGCGATTGTACCATTTTTTTTAGGTAGCACACCAGTCAGTTCGAGTGCTGTTGTAGAATACAGACCTGCCTTAGCGGTACCAGACGGAGTGTGAAAGCTGCAGTTGCAAGGCCTGGTCTGCTGTGTTTTCACACAGTCATATCTCAGTGCAAACAACAGCACAACATTCATTTGTTTTGTGCTGACGTGATAGCCTTTCCATTTTTCTCCTGTACACAAACATTGGCAATTTGAAAACTGGGCATGCGAGAAGTGTTGCCTTTCATTTCAGTCTGGCTAGAATGCCTTGTCATTCTCCGGTTTCATGCTTTGCTGTCCCCGCTACCTGGCTCATATGACACCCCTGCAGGCAGCCCCCCACCTAGTGTGGTAAACAAAGGCTTTTTGGAAAAGTTTGGAAGACCGTCTACTTTGCTTTCCTCGCCAATGTGTGTTTGTTGACTTCAATATGGAGGAAATAGCCTGTCTTTAGGGGCCTCACAAAACTTAAACTATCCTCAGCTTTATGACTCATCAGGTATTAATAGAAATTACCAAGCAGGTTCTTTAATCCAAGCAGAAGTAATATCCCTTGCTTAAGACTGTTAAAATGTAGAGTCTTTTATGTAGCTGTTTTCACTCAAGGCAATAAAGGAACAAAAAACTAATCAGCAAATTGGGGTTATTTGTTATGCACGAAGAGATGAGTCATTAATGAAGAAAGGAGCAAATATCAGAGCCATTCCCTTCATGAGCTACTCATAAACTTTCCAAATGGCCTGACAGATGGCTTAATAAAGTTGTGGCGGTTCGGATGCACCTTTCAAAACTAGAACTTGCGCCATCTTTTTTAATATATTTTTCAGAGGTGTCTGTTTATATTTATCGCTGTTCTCACAGGCACCGCTCACATTTGACAGTCATTACATTTACAGCTGGCAAGTTGTCGCACTAACTGCTCTGTGGGAAGTGTCTCATCTGCAGTTATGGGCCGGTGCACAGCGCACAGCGGGCCTCCCCGAGTACCTCCATCACTGGCTGTCCGGTCCCGGCTCGTAGCATTAAATAAGGGCTGCCTCTGATTACCCGTTAGGGAGCCATCCCTCACCACAACTGTCTATGTTGAGCAGGGGCAGAGAGAGAGGGCGAGGGGGATAGCAAAAGGGACATGATTATATTTTCTCCCTCCGACCCTGGTGTTACCCCTCTCCCAGGGTGTGACAAATGCTGATTGAGAAAGGAACAGAGAGAGACACACAGGCTTTATGTGGTCAGCATCCCCAACAAAAAATATGAAGTGCAGCACCTGACTTCATTAACATTTCCTCTCACTCGTGGCTAATGAGAGGATCACTTCTCTTTTTTAGGGATAAACCACAACACTGCCTTTCTTTATTTTATTTTTCCAATGGCCAGAGGTTATCTGTCAAGGGTTTAAGCCAGTAACTGTTTAATTATGGGTTGAAAAACATGATCTGACGTTTGACAGCAGCCTGGGATAAGATGACTGGCGAAGGGAACGAGGTGGATAGAGAGCTTTGAGAGTGCAACGGGGATCCGAGAGATGCCGGCGTCAGATAAAGGCAGATGGTGATGCGGATAAAACTGTCAGAGAGAGGCAGAGGCTTTTATCCTCTGCTCCCCGCCCCCGGTAAAAACAGACACGCACACACATGCACAGTACGCCTTTACTCCTAACTAGCTGTCAGTAGCACGCAGAGTCACTCACTGCTCTCAGGTTCCAGCTAGATGCCAGAGTTGTTCACAGACACATTTGCAAGGACACGTTCACGTTTACTTACAAGACATGTATGATTAGCCCTGGTGCATGCTATTTACAAGGGCACATTCTCCCCAACACAGTGATTTTGCTATTTCCTTATTTATAACTCCCCCCCACCCCCACCCCTCCACCTTTCCATTCTTAAATGGGTGTCACTTCTCCAACCTACTCTCCTTCATCTTGTCAGGGGGTTAAAAGCCAAACATGCAGGGAGGGACAGGGGGATGAAGCATGGAGAACAATTGAGGGAGAAAGGGAGGCATAGCTCTGATGAATGCAGCTGCCTCGCAAAGGGGAGCGTGGGCCGCCGTCAGTAATGAGATTGGGTCCTGGTGGGTTTGGCAGGGTGTCTCTTCTTAGCTGGCGGGAGCCTGACAGTATATCGATTAATCCTTCCCTTTCGCATCACTAATTAACTGTCCCTGCGGGTGGAGGGGCAGAAGGGCAGAAGCTGAAGGGGGGAGGGGGGCAGACCTTAGAGCTTTAATCATGGGTGGCTAACTTTGTGTTAGGGCTTTAGGAACTAGACCTTCCTATAGATCTGACCTCCTTCATGAGGATTTGTAGACTCCATTCATATCAAACCATTCATCACTAAAATCCATCTATTTGACTGGTGATGCTTGTAGAGGGCAGAACACAGTGTGAGTTTAATTGCTGCCTGAGGGTCTCACAACTCTTTGGCGACCATTTTAAAGCAGTGCCACTGCTGGTACCTGTTTGGTCATCTATCTTGATTTTTAGATGCAAGGCACTTCACAAACCCAAGGAGTAGCTCACTACGGCTGAGGTCTGGGCAAGCTTGGTTAAACTGTCAGATCTAAATGTAAATGGCTTGTTAGAGGGTCATTTAATTCGTCAACTTTGCAGCTGCTGAAGGAATGAAAGGGTACATAGCATAGTGCCTCACTGCATCTGATTGAGACATTTCAAGCACATATTGTATTAATGTTGCATTTTCAGCCACAACCCCTACTACTTATATAACAACAGCTGTTTTTGCTTTGGCGGTGGATGAAAAGCATCCGTATTTTCATCACTGATCGATGTGTGGTCAGAGATATAATGTGATTAAACACTTCAGAAGAAAAGGGCAGCCTATATAACACAGTGTTGATTTACTCAAGAGGAAGATGCTCTCAGGAAGTAACGGATAAAATTACATTGTGTTCCTAATATCTTCTGTTACAGTAGATCCTAACAGTCTATCTGCACTGTACTGTTGCTTGAAGGACATCACTTTTTGTTGCTTTGTCTCAATCATGTAAAATACACGTGTAAAACTAAAACTTACTCATGATAGGTCCATAAAAATCATAATCATTTTGTAAACAAGGTGACCTCAACTGTTTTTACTGACTGTAGGTCACTGTACTTGTAGCTCACACTGGCTGTGTCTCCTGTGAGTGCAAACTGGTGGTTGGGCTTCCTGGATCAATAAGCTATTAGGGTCCAAGAGAGCCGGCCTGTCTGTAAGGTTTCTGTCCTGCCTTTAATAATTAGCTGGGAAGGCAAAACTACCCCTTTCTATTCTTTCTTGTCGTGTCTGCCATCCCCTTTCCTCTGTTTACCTCTGTTCTCTGCCTACATACTTGTAGTGCGTACGCAATTGGCTTACTCCAGATGAGTACTGTATGACTGCCTGTCTACCAGCAATCTAATATGATGCATTTTATTTTCCACACAAATTATGTTATCAGCACCGTGATGCATTCTGCTGACAGTCTCATTTTCTTTCAAATTTAACATGCAGGATTTCGCATTCACTGTGTGGGTTTTATAATCTTGGAGATTAGAATTAACTCAATGGGGCCGACATGTAAGGGTTCACAATACGACTGCATGAATCAGGTTAAGATTTAAAGAGAAAACAAAATGCATATAAAGCTGGTCCCAACAATCCCATTGCTCAGCAAAATGAAGAAGGATTAGTAGCATGGAACGGGGAGGAAAAAGGAAGGAGTTGGGAAGGGCAGAAAGAAATTTAGAGCATGTAAGAAGCTAGAAAGGAAAAATAAGAGAGAGGGGAAAAAAGAAAAGTACAATCATCCAGTCTACTTCTTCTTTAGTTAGGCGGCCCGAGGAGAGAACCACTGTTAGGTCCTTACCAAATGTCAATGCTGCACATCCAGCCCTCAGCTCCCTCTGGATGCACTTTAGCCGAGCCTTCCGATGCGATGAGCATCCGGCTGGCACAGAGGATATCCCACCCATTTATTTAACACAGCTCTAAAGTCATACAACATTACTCATTAGAAATGATGCCTTCATTTGCATTCTGATTCGTCTACAGCCACTGCTGCTGCTGCTGCTGCCTCCGCTATTAACGATTCTCTGTGACTAATACACTCATTTTCTGTTTGAACGCACAGGTGTCTGCACCGTTCTGAATGGTCTCATTAAAACTATTCTCTTCCATGATTGACTCATAATGCTGACACATGCATGAATAACAGAGTGGATACGTCATCCTAAAACAAACACCAATTTCCCACAGTGCTTGTATGCAAACTCCAAATTTTCATACTTAACACCTTCCCCCAGCTTCTGGCTGAGTGTTATAATTATCTGCTAAGCATCGCTGAAAGCTGCCTGTTAGCAATTTTATATGATACTTTTTGGACTTTGGCTGACCTGCATGTCTTCTCCCCTCTTTGATTCATCACCACATCCATAATTCATCCTTGCCCTTTTCATGGAAGTTTGTCTATTGACTTTCTGTACTGTTTTAATAAAGCTTATGTCTTCTATTGATTGTAAAACCGCTATGAGTCCATTCCCCCCTTTAATATATCAATCGACCACCAAATGAGCATCCTACATCACTTTTGGCCTACTTTCCCCGGGAAGAAATAATCTATACCTTTAGCCCAAACACTGTGAGTGTTGCTGTGAAGAAAATCAACAAAAGTCAGACTTTCCAGTCCAAAAATCATTTTTGAACTTTTTCCACTCCTATCTTAAAATAGTCCAAGCCCAAACGCTGTTACCAAATTATTTTCTTGCTCTTGTCTCGGTGTATTTGTTGGCTACCTTGGGGAGGATGTTTCTACCTTGAACATAGTAAAGACTGAAAGGAGCATGTGAAGGAAAAGATGAGTAGAACGAGAAAAGGGCTCACAGATTGAGGGAGAAAAAAGGAAAAGCAACAGAGCCAGAGAGAGAAAGACGGGCTACAAGAGAATGTCTCGGAGGCCGAGGGAGGGAAAAAAAGATGTTTACATCTGCTCATCCATGCACAGCGCACATGTCTATGTTCCAAGCCCTCGGTGATGTACTCAAGGCAGCAATGATGAATGCATCCTTTCTCAGTCACCACTCTTAACTTTGTGAGTCCATCAACCATTCTGCTGTTGGCAGACCAGGAAAAACCACTTCATTATTTACAGCTTTTGTTGTTCTGAAAATGAACACCATTAAGAATGAATGTGCGGAGCCGTCAGCATAAATTTGGTCAGAACTGAGAGTGACAATATTTAAAAGCGACCGGTGTAGAGCTAAGATAAGAAGAATGCTTTTTCTAAACTGTAATTCTTTTTGAGGAAGAAAAGAGCTCTTAATAAATGCCACACAACATCCCTCTAAAGAAGAAAAAGAGGCACTCAGCGAGGCCAGGAACATGGCAGCAACTGCTCCATGATGCTTTTCTATTTACTGAGTTCAGACTTGGTTGCACCGCTAGGTCGCTGAGGTTGCTCCGCTCATGAAGTCTGTGTACAAGTGCTGTCGCATGCACCGTGTGGGTGTGTCAGTGTTCGATGTGCAGAGTCCACAGGCCAGTATATTGAGTCCGCTCGCCGTAACTTGAGCAGTTGGTCTGCTGACAATTAATTTCCATTGCTTGGAGAGGAAACAAACGGCTGAGGAGGGATGATGAGACGGATGACAGTGGAGAAACGGACGAAGAAGGAAAAGAACAAGTGAATGACGCAGTTCTGGTTTATTACAGTTGGGTCGCACTGCTTTGGGGTTTTTTCATCATTTCTGTCTGTTAAGTGCACTGATTAAAGTAGCTGCTGCTATCTCGGAGCACAGCAACACCACTGCTACATAGAAACATGAGGAGAACAGCTAAATGATCTAAAACTCACAAATTGTTGGGGGTAATGTCACATTCATGTCATCCTAAATATCTGTTTGTGACTTGTAAATTGTGTTCAAGTCAACATCCAAGGTGAAATTATGATTTGGAAACAAAGATTAGTTTGAAATCTCTGATATACCTGACCTGGTGTTTAAAAAACAAACCAATATAAATGCCTTGCATCCTGCAAAGTCTCTCATCCAAGGTAATTAAACCCAAATGTCGGATATAGTGCTACAGGGTCAATGCACAGTATTTTTTTAACAGTAGCCCAACCAAATTTGTTCATGACAGCTTGTAAGTCATAAACATTAGAATGTTTCTCATCTCTACCAGCCGCATGATGTGACATTATCTCTCATTGGACAGAACAACCACAAAGGTCAAAATTGAGTCTATATACAGGGTGTGTGCATATTAAAGTTAACATTTTAACCTTTTCTTTCATTTTTTTAGCCTTTGGGTTTTCTACAAGCTAACTGATTGTGTGAATGCTCATGAATGCTTATTTTTTTTGGTGTCTTCCCAAATCTCAATAATTTGGTGATTCTAATGTCATTTTTCACTCATAGACATAATGTCCAAAACCAAGAAAATAGTCTTAATGGAATTTTCCTTAAATGGCAAAAATGAAAATGTTCTCTTATCCCTCCCATTTAGCCCATCAACCCCTTCTCTCTTTTTCAATTTTTTCTTCTTTATGGGTCGAGGAGTACTTTCACCAGTAATTCATCCCCACTGATATGAGTGACTGAGGTTTTAGCTCACTGAGCAGCGAGAGAAGTCGACTGTCCTGTCTTCCTCTCTCTTTCCCCGAGAGATGAAATCCTGTTGTCAGACCGGTGATAACCGATGCATGATGGGGCCCTGAGGTCTGTGCAAACCCTGCAGAGACCATCCTATGGATGTTCACTGCTGAATCTTTCATGCGCTATCACCCGGGCCGATAAGGTGCAAATAGGATTCGTTTGCTGCGGCTGCTGTATAGCTTTGGTAAATCTGTTGTAAAAAAAACATTTTTGGTTGGATTTGAAGGGGAGGCAGTGATCTGGTTGGAGACAGCTGTGGACAGAGAGAGGTAAAGAGAGAAAGAGGACAGAGTCGATTATGTTCAGCTGCAAGTATTTTTATATAAACAGATGTATGGTTTAGTTGCTATTGCATAAAGATCATCTTTTACTTTAATTAATCCCCGCCAAGAAAATACGCTCTTATGTAAAAAGTCTTTTGTTTTAGTATGACACTTTCAAAATATTAGTTATTGGGACAAGTATACACAGATTTTTCACCAGCTTGATGCTTTCTACTCTCACTCAGTCCTCCTTTTTCCCCCATTTGAAATAACAGCCTGTCTGCCTGTCAGTTTGCAACTCATCGACTATATCCTCTTTTGTGTCTTTTGTGCCAGAATTGGCTCTGAATTTGATCAGAGATAGAAGCGAGAGAGTGGGGAAAAGGGGGGAAAAATAGTATAGATTTACTTTGATTCATTTCGGCTGCCGTTCAGTGTCTCTTTCTCCTGGGAGGGGGTCAGTATGAGGGAAATACACAAGCAGCCAAAACTGCAAAATGCTCCAGCAAACAAAACAAAAAAGGGCTTTTGTTTTGTTAAGCTCGCATTCACAAAGGCTGTGTGAATGGAGACCTGAAGAGGGAGAAGATCAATTCTTTTGTGACATGTTTATGAGATGTGGAAAACAAAACCAAAATCTGTGTCAGACAAAGAAGTCAAGAATCAAGACAATTCTCTTTGATTCTACTGAGCTGCACAGTCTCACACGCTCCCCCCGTATATTTAGGGGAAGTTAAGCCACAAGGGAGGAACCTCTAATAAGTGATTGAAGGATTGGTGCCATCATATTATTCCTGCACAATTAAGGAGGAGAAGGAAGTTCATCATTCATTCATTGGTTGCTGCTGCTGGGAATTGGGTGTACTGCCATTTCTTAGGTTCATCCGGTAGTGTTCGAGACAGTCAGACGCAAGAATCAGCAACAGCCTTCAGCCATTTAGTTTGCAACCACGCCCAGCTTGGTTGGAGGTCTCACTTTCTTTTCTTCATGTCGGACCTCTTTAGAGTGAATTCAAACGTGCAAGACAATAAAAGAAAGGTAATGTCCCACAAGGAGCCCCGAAACACAGACATCATTAAATGTGTCTGCAGTTCCCTTTTTGAAATTTTAATTTGCCACACCACATTTATGGGTGCTCCTAGCAGGTTATGGTTATTCTTGTTTGTTCCCTCATTTCATAACCCTCCGTCTCTCTAATTCTTTTTTTACATCTCAGTTTTTCTCTTACACTCCCTCTTTGCTGAGTCAGGGCTTGTACTTACAGCCAGGCTTCAGAATGATATGCTGAATAAGTACCCTTATATCCGTAGCTGATGTTGCAAAAGGCTGAGGGAGAGTTGGTGCAAATAAGGGAGGGAGTAGTCGCCAGTTTGACTATAATGAGGGTTGGAAACTTTGGTTTGTATATACAGTAGTTCCCCAAAAAGGGAAATGTGCTGACATTATTTCAGCACAGGCTATGATGAGCGACATTAAGAGACGTGGGCAGATTAGCAAATGTATCCACAGCAGCAGAGAATCTGACATTTTCCTTCATATCTGTAAAGTTAAAGAGGATACTTGGCAGTGGCACAGACTCATAAGGGTTGTGCAAGACGTCGCTTACAAGACAAAGAGTCCACCAACTGACTATTATCCTGTGCGTTTTGGACACATGGATCCCTCCTACTCAACTAAGACTGGGGCAGTAGCCGTCAAGCTGTTCCTCTCCTCTGCAAAGAGCCGGGCCAACTTGAGCAAAAAAAAAAAAGGCTTGCTAGTTGGACGTCTTCCCAGAGCAATTAGCTGAACCCACACGCCTGTTTGATTAATACACAGATGAAAATTAGCTCCTTGCAGCCACTCTGCTGAGCCTAAGTCCTCTCCATAGTGACCAGGTTGAAAGTAGGTTTGTACTTGACTCATATACAGAGCATATGTAGGGTGCAACATTCAAAACAGCATCTCAGATTTGTACGATCCGCATCACTGCTGCAGCTGAAGCATGATAAATGGACGAAGAGGCAGACCACAGTCATCTGTGTTGACAAATGATGAAGCTTTTCCCCTGTTTGCTTACTCCACCTGCTCGCCGGTTTACATTGCCGTGCAATCTTCGCTCAGTCAACCGGGGCGCAATCCATACATATGTGACTGATAGGGCATAGTTATCAAAGCTGGCAGTCCCAATAATTAGAAAAAGGCAATAGTGGAGGCTGAGGAGACCATTTCCCTGATGGATTAACTGCAATTGCTTACAGCGGCGTTCCAGAGCTGTTTACACTGGCAGTCATAAGGCAGATGTATTGAGCATCAGTAATGCCTTTCTCTGCATCCACTTGATCAAAAGCAATCGGCTAACTAATCAACAGATGTAATGGCGTACGATGGTCTGTCTCCAAAAGCAGCAGATGTATTATCATCAGAGAGAAAATAAGATGCGTAAACAACAGGCGCTTCCCCGGGCAGCCAGACTCTCTCATTGATACACACACGCACGCATATGCACACACACACTCACATGGGCAGACACACACACTGCAACCCACCTGGGAGGGATGATCTGAGCACTGACTGTGATGCCAGTCAGACGGAGAAGAGGAGGACACCCAGAAGCTATTCTGAGGGCCCCCCACCTGCTGTTTTAACAAGGCCCAGATCAGTGAGCCTTCTCTGGGTCAGACGGCCGGGGGTGGTGCCTCTCAGCTCTGGTGCCCCCCTGCCAGGTTTGCAGCTGTGTGTGAGGGATCCCGCTGCACTCTGTCTGGCCTTCATGAGGGGGCTAAAGGCTCAATAATAGCTGACATCAATGAAGCCAATCTAATATGGAAAACTCTCAGTGCTGACATCACCTACAGTTACACTGTGAAAAGAGGCATCCCAGGGACTGCAAGGTTTGGAGGGGAAGCAGGGAAGAAAAGTATGTCACACTCAGAGCATCATGTATGCACACAAACATGTATAGAGACAAACGCTGAATAAATCTCTCAATGCTGGAGGCTGTCACGGCGGGATGTTGAGATGCCACACTTGCCATGACAATTAGCTGCACATCTGGCCCGATGATTGAGAGTGACAGCTGGTACAGAAATACCAGAGTTAAATGTGTAAATCTGGAGAGTCCTTCAACATTGAGGGTGGATGCAGTCAAAGAGGAGGGTCAGAGGGAGCTGCAAGTTAGCCACTGAATCTGATGTTAAATAAAAAGTGTGGCGAATAGATTCCTGCAAGGACTGATGCCAGTAGAGAAATACTGCTGAGACAGTATGTGACAGCTGTTAACAACAAAAAAAGTGAGTAGAGGGTTAAATAGCGGCGAGTATTCACTTGAGTTATGTTCAGACCTGTTCCGACATCACATATTGTATTTTTGTTGATGCAAGATGTGACAAGGTGTCCTCGGAATGTGAATAAATGCACAATACATAAATACACATTACCGCTGTTTGTGTAATCCTCTAAAGGAAGGTGAACCTTCACAAATTCAATTTATTTACCCTCTTAAGCTCAAACGGTATACCTAGAATATGACAAAAACTGTAAACTTTATAGAGTAAACAATAGCAAACTAATGCAGGCTCTTAAAAAGGTTAAACATTTGTTGATAAGATTTTTTTATACTGTCATTTGCTGTATCACATGCTCAGAGTTAAGCACAAAGTGTGCCAAGAGCACACCTACCTCTGCGTACCATGCAGTGTTATGTTGTTTTGTTTGTTTGATGTTAAACAGAATGAGTGTACATCCACAAAAATAACAAAAAATATCTTGTGGCTACATGTTATTACTCACTGCAGCTGGCTGCTTAAAGTATAAAGTATTCATCTAGTTCAAGTGCATGCATACAAACTAAGCACCAAGTGCACATATGTGGATTGCAGTCAGAGCCATCACTTCATGTCCGTGCTCAGCGGGGTGTAACAGATAGCAAGAAAGGTTGTTCCAGTTATTGGTTTCATGATTAGTAGAGCTTATGTGTAATCTGGGATTTAGGAGAGGATTGCTTTCAGAGTGTAGATTCACATTACTGCTGAATATATTTGTGATGGAAAGGTCACATATTATTTAAACATTTTTCTGACCACAGTAGCGACAAGACTTGGTGAAAAGTCTTGTAATACATAAAACACCGCTCATCTCAACCTCCCCTACAAAGGTGAAAAGCCCTCCCTAGAGCCAGTGTTTGGTTTGTCCATTCTGGGTTACTGTAGAAACATGGCGGTGCGACATGGCAGACTAAATATGAAAGGCTTATTTTAAGGTAACGAAAATGCAACGATTCTGAGTTTCGGGTGATTATACGCTAATGAGGACATACGTCTGAATATTATATATCCAGTTCTGCCTATAGATCCCCCTAAATCCCAATAAATTCTACACACTGGCCTGTCAAGTGGTGGTTTTACAGCCTTAATCCTTTTGAACATATCAGTTAAACAGAACTGATCGATTATTATCATAAATTTGTGGAACACATACTCAATGAAAATCATATCCTGTATTCATAACAAAGTTTAATATTTAAAATATTAAACTTTGTTAGTCAGGAAGTTGATAGTTTGTTTTCAAAAATTTTAATTTACTTCCTGCCTGACTTACAGTGTTGCATACCCCCATCGATCCAACGACAATATCTTAAAAGAGTGACGGCTACTACTAAACTACTAGATGTACTGTACTGAATCTTGACACGGCAGTATGATGAAGAGGGGATCACACCTTAGTCCCCATAGATCTGGCAAATGAAAGTACAGACAGAGGCGGCAAATTAACACCAACTTTGCCTGTATGGCCATTTAATTGATGGAAGACCTTTCTTTGTGAAGCTGAAAGGAGGGGAGCACCCGGGCGCCCACCCCTCCACTGCCACCATCACCAAGTCCCCGACTCTTAATTATCTCCCGGAATGATGAAAATGAAAAAGAAATAGTAAAGATGGAACCATAGCCGTGGCGGCTGGTGGGTCATTTAGCCAGGCATTTATAAAATGAGATCCCCGGCTCGGTGTGGAGCCATATTAGAAAGTTTTAATGCCTGTCTGGAGAGATAAAGAGACATAAGGTCACCCTAATCTGCCAGTTATAGGCCTATTGGGTGATGTATCGTGACAGGTGCAGAGGGGAAGGTGTGGTCACAGTCATTCACATGTTTTTATTATACCAGTCTGACGCACTTTCACATCATCAGAGAGAGACAGGTGGTGAAACTGGTGAAAACGGTGATACTGTCTGCCTTTTTTAGTGTCTGCTGTTCATCATGCTGAGTTCCACCCTTCCCCTCTCAGACTTGAAAATATATACAGCATATGTATGTTATTAGAAATAAGTCTTTTTAAAATACAATTGTTAAGAGACAAGCCTTATATCAAATGACGAAATGTCTTTTTTTCAATTTTACAGTCAACAGCGCTCAGAGGATTCCTCTCTAAAAAGCACCAGCTGCAGAATCTAAATACTTCATTATAGTATCCTCCAGGTACAGTCCTATACACTTCAGCCAATAAATGTACGTAGCCAATGGCGCTTGTTACAGCTGCTTTTATTCTAAAAGGATATTAAAAGCATATGCCAGTGTCTACTCACAGCCGTATTTAGAGATGCAGGGCTCGTCTTCTACTCCCATTTGGCTAGTGAAGTATAGAAAGCACCAATTCCCTCATCAAACACAAAAGTTAAAACAAGCTTTAATTAAACTGTAAACTTCCTTCCAGTGTCCTACAGCACGTTTAATCTGTTGCTTTGATGCTATTAGCTATGATTTAAGAGGTGTTTGTTATGATGGTGCTGATCCCTTCTAATTACTGTACCGATATACGCCGTCCTTGGGCTCTCGGACATTTGTTCACCGCAGCCATTTTGAGAGGGAGAGAAATGTCAAGAGAGTTGACTTTGAATCTGATGGGAGTCGTGTAATGTCACCACTGCCGTGTTCAGCAGCATCTGATAAAGCGGCAGCTCCTCAATGCATTCTCCTATGAGAGCTAGGCTGCCTTGTGCCACCCCAGCTCACATCTGTGATTCAGCAAGCGTACGAAGGGATCCATCCAGACGGATTCTCGTTTTATCAGTTTCTCTCCTGCTCTCATCCAAATATGAGCCGACTAGACTGTCAAAGCCAGGACATTACCTGCATTTGAGAGAGGCACGATTTGGACAGTTTGTGAGCGGTCGAATATGGTGCATGTTATAGACATAAACAGACAGATACAGAAATCCCCACACAGCCCGTATCAGCATCCTGTGCAGAACAGCTGTCGTTGACCTTCATGTCACTCGGGTGTGTAACACATCGTGACCTGGAGTGTCCTCCGGCAAGGCCCTGTCCTCAGCCTTTCTCACCCAGTCGGTGTCACTCTTCATGGGTTAGTGTCAGCTGAGGCCAGGGTGTCATGTAGCCTTTCACTCCATGTCAAAGTCAGGATGGATACAACCTGCCCTGAGTCACTGACCGATCCACATCTGGATCTTCCTGTTTGTATCTTTCTGTTGTTTTGTAACTTAAAAATAGCAGTTTTGATCTGTTCCGTGTTTCACATTACCTCAAAGGTCGCAGTTTTTCCCTATTAACATAAATACTGATATTAGCATTTGATCAAATATCACATACTGCTTCTATTTCGCCCACTGCTATCATGGCCTTTGTCTGCCTTCAGTGGCTGTTGTTGTTTTCGGTCCACACGTTATTACTACCAAAGTACTGATATTTTTTTACAACAACAAGGAAGGAAAAAGGCCTTTGGAGATACGGCTCATCAAAATTGCTCCTTTAACCTCCCAGAATCTGAGTGGATGGGACTGTATGTGTTTGAATGACAGCTGAGCAGGCAGGGACACAGAGACAGCAATGGTAACAAACTAACAAGATAAGAACAGAGAGTTGGCAGTTGTATTGCAGCTTGACAACCTCCCCATTTACAGTAAACAGACTGATCTTGACTTTTCCAGTCCTGTTTTTAACCTATGTGCTACAGCTGACTTGCTAAGGTGCAACACAATACATGGAGGGGAAAGGAAGGGGACAAGCTAAAAAGCAATGGCTTGAGGTTCAAAGGTTCATTGTTTAGCAGTCCACTGATTTAGGCGAGGACAAACAGGTGACATTATTTTTTCTTGCAAATACAGTTTAAAATAAAATTATTTCGCTGGCTGTATCCAAAGAAGTTCAGTAGCATTCAGACCATAAAGGCTGCACAAATCATTTAACCATAAAATATAAAATATGAATTTGACTCACTTGGGTCCTTCAGAAACATTTATTGAGCCATCCTGCCTCACATCTGTATTGACTTACCTCTGCCCTTGATGCCTTCCTTCTGTCCAGCCTCCTCATTTACTTTCGCTGACTTTTTGTTATTCACCTTCGTCTGAAGATGGTCAACTTAATGCATGTTCAAAAAGCCTGGGCCCTGCCATGTATTTGTTCCAGTTAGACAGGGTTTAGCCAACTCTGTAATTGACCTGGAGTTAATCCCTGCCTTTCTTTTTAGCCACTTTCAATGGAGGGTAAATTACTTCTTCGTCTGCCTGTGGCACAAATTGGTTTACGGAGTGTGTGTCTCTGTGTGTTGTGTACGTTTTCTGGCACTCTATAGGTTCAAGCATGAGTATAGGCAGCAGCTATTCTCACATGTCAATAGCAAAGCAATCAGATGGAGTTAAGTAAAAGAACAATTGGAGCTGTGATGAAAGGCTGCTATGTAAAATAACCACTGTGTGCTCCGCTGAGACAACGGGTGATGGACACCATGCATGTTATTTTTTAACAGCTTGGGGAGACTTGAGCAAGAGTGTAAAACTCATGGACAATTAGCATCCTCTGGGTGGTAGCCTGTAAATCTGTCTTGGGTAGAGTATCTGAATGTGTGAGGCGCCAGTTTGGAGGCCCATGCTGTATGGATCGCTGTGCAGATACCTGCAGAAAGCCAGATTAATAGTGATGGGAAGATGAGATGCCACAAAGAATTCATTATTCCCCCTCCTAAATAAATGAGCCCTGGGCTACCGACTTCATTGCTGCCACCTCAGATATAACACATGCTTTAATAAGGGCTGTCGGGAGGTTTGTGCCGGGAGCATGTGCACGTTAGTCCTTGCATGTGTATGCATGTGCAGACCCCTCTATCTTTGTTTGTGTCTCACATCGACATGCACAGCTCTTGCACATGTCACAGGGGACACTATAAAGGAATAAGGAAGAGGTGAGCGTGAATTGAATCTTGACTTTAAGTGAGCTGTGTGTTTGAGACGATGGACGATCCTTTATTGCTTTCAAGAATGCTTACAGTGCACATCCCACTGCCGGCCTGCCTGGAAATGCTGGTTATGGACATCTCATTGAGTTTCCCAAACGTTCACTCTATGGATTAAGCAATCATCGTCTGATGTATAACTGTCTGTGTGTATCTACTACGCCATATTTTTTTTTACTAACCATGCAATAATGCCACTCTGACCTGCAGTACTCTGAGAATAGCAGCTTTACAATCGAGAAGAGCATCAGACATAATTTAGCTTTTTATGTTGCTGGGTTCCATTCATATAAGATGCAAAGCGTCTGCCAAAGAGATAAAGTATTCAGTGTTTGGCTCAATATATATCTGACACCTACAGTGGGTGTTTGATTGCAGCTCATACCTTACAAATAAGTAGGCCATAAAGTATTGAGACACAAGTCATAATCCTTTACATTTTCCTCTAAAAATATATGTGACATGTATTTACGTTCTGCAAACTGCACTCTATGCGCTGTTTCTCAGTGTTTGTGGCTAAGTATGCCATTCACAAGCAAAATTAAGATGTGCATGCACATGAAGCATGCAGGACAAGACACTTGCATTATATTGCACTTGTCAAATGTGCGAAACAAAAAAGCGAGCTGCTCCGTTAGCTCATTAACTGATTTGTGTCGGTGGTTTTTACATCTCTGTGGTGTTATGTCCATGGTTCAGAGGGGACAGCATTGTGTATTGTGTTGCATATGTTTGTGTGTGCATGTGTGTGTGTCATCCCAAAGAACCTATTGTCACTACAGCGCAGAATAGTGTCAACACTAGGGCCTGATGACAGAGCCCTGCAGCGTCGGTCACACACACACACACACACACACACACACAAGTTACAAAAACACAATGCAGTAAGTCCAATAAATCACTAGAAATCTCTGCTGCTAAACAAAATCACGTCTCTTTGCGTAATATGACATCACATGTTGCGTTATTGTGAATGTATTTTCGAACCCAGCTGGTCAAGTTCTATTATATTCTATTTTGTACTATTCAACTCTCGTCCAACCTTTATCTGTGTGCTCTAAATCTGTCAAAGTCCATTCTAGTGATTGTGTGGTCTGTCACTGAGGTGGCATCATCTTCCCCCCTCCCTCTCTCCAGCCCTCCACCCTCTCACTGGCTCTTATTTTCTCATCATTCTGCTTGGCTCCGGCTGCCATGCTTTTGTCCTGCTCTCACTCCCTGCCAAAATGGAAGCATCTGGCTCCGGCCTCTTCAGCACTGGCTGTAGGATGGTTATATTTACCAGTCCAGTAATTGGGGTTGCAAAACCTTGTTGTCTGTGAGTGTGTGTGCGTGTGTGTGTGCATCAGGTGTATGGAGGATGAAGTGGGCTGATTACTTAGCCCTATAGAAACCAATTTCTGCCTGTTTATATTGGAAGTAATATGCCAAAATCATGAATAATCACATAAAATAAAATTAAATCACTTCATGTACAGGTTAATTATGTTTTATATTTAGGATTTTCTCATACATAACACATGTAGTTTCAGATCAAAACATAAATGTTAAGTGCACATTATTCTAGCAACTTAGTCAAGTTTGGATCGTATCACTTCCCTTTTTGTGGCTCAGAATAGGCGGCTGACTCTCATCATGTGTGGGCAGAATGAGTAACTTTGGCACTTTTTTTATCAATCGATCAAGTGTTTTTGTCAAATGAGTAAGAGCTATGTGGAAAGCATGGTATTCCCCGTTGGTTAGTGGGAGGTTGTGGGTTATGATTTTTTCAGAGCAGGAAGCTCTGGTAATGTTCACATTAGCTCATTAATGAAGACGGTGGGTTACAGAAATGGAGGAAGTGTTTTGTGTTTTTATGCCCTGCTCAAAAACCTTATTTGTCTTCAGACTATTTTGGTTAACTCTGTAGAACAAAACAGCTCAGTAGGCCGGGGGCTATTCTGTCCAGAACGGAACCAAAATGTTTCAACAGAAAGTTTTATGCAAAGTTTTAAACCACTAGAGACGAACACACACACACAATGTATCATAAGAAAACAGGGATTTGTCAGCATTGTTTCCCTATTGATGTGTTCGTTGGTCGCTTGGTAGATTAGACCATAATGGTCCAACACCAAATGTTGTAGATCATACACATCAGGAGAGCCCATTAACCCCAGCATGACGAGGGTTATTCTGCCAGTATGCTGCGTTCAAACTATTGACCTAAGCTATGTGTTTGTTTATATTTTTGAAGTGCCATCCTCTTCAAATGCCCCCCCATCAGTATGAACAGCTGGATCGGGGTTCACACCCACCCAGTCTCCAGCTGCTCTAATTTGCATAAATGATGACTGAGTCAGATCGAGTGACCCGGGTGCCAGTCACTCCATCTCTCTAACTGAGGACTGATGACCGATTTACTTTTTCATAACGTCTCACTTTGCCCCGGGCACTTTGTTCTTTATCATCTTTTCTCCCACTGTTCTCTCAGTCAGTTTCGCTCTCTTTTTTCACTTTTTTGTGCTTTATTGCCCTCTTTTTCAGCAACCTGTCCCTTCCACCACTCCTGTGGGAGAAATGATTTGCTGTATCAGATTGAGTCTGTCAGAGTGATATTACTAGTCTGATCACTGAGGCCCACTCTTCCTTTGAAGGACATTGTAATAGGTGGGGTGCCGAGGTGCACACCAGGCTGAGAGAGGGTGTCCTCAATTAAGGTCAGACGACCTCTCTGTACCCCACCTACCTTTCACTAAAACCTCTGTGTATTCAACACAACCTTGCTTCCTTCAAAAACCCATAATTTGCACAATCACCAAAAGCGAATACATTTTATCCTCAATTTAAGTTACAGCAACAAAAAAACCCTCAGGACCTTTCAATTAGTGATGACAGTTCTTTTAAACGCCAGTCTCCCTCTGGCTACAAACACCTGGCCCTCCATCATTTGACGGCTCCCGCACAAAATGTGAGCACTATTAATAAGCTTTATTATAGCACATTGACATTTCAGTGATGTCTTTTTAATTACTTTGATTGATAGTTTTGGATAGATTAATCCAGGATGGAGAGTCGGGGGAGGGAGGGCAGAGGGGGAGTCTTCCACGATTCATTCACTTGTGAATCAGTAACCTTTCAAACTCTGAGCTTAAATGTAAATGGCGCCCCAAGGGTGATGATCATCCTATATATATATATCAATGCCATTTAGATTGACTCAGAAAACGAATGAGCCCTTCCTAGCGGATATTTCAGTTTTTTTCCTCCGTCTGGAGATCTTTATTATTTGGATTTCTGGTCGGGAGTATACATATGAAATGATTATGGCAAACACTGGCTGGAAAGATATTGTCTAACCCTGGCCTATAGCTGAGCCGACCAGTTCCTTCAGATTAGACAACATGGAAAAAAAAGATTAATGTACTCAAAGAATATCCACATTGTTTCTTGTTCTTGTTTCTGGCTACAGATGTTTGAGGATATATCTGCCATTGATTTCGTTATTCATTTGGATGGTCATTATTTTTGGCTCATTGTCCTATTTGTTGCTTGAAATAACTTTGATCACAGCTCTCACTGCAACTATCCCAAATAGCATAAGGATGCAGAAGAAAAATTCTTAAACTATTTTGTTGACTGTTAAGACAGTTGCATGTTTTAGTTTCAAGACAAAAGCAGTATCAACCCAGTCGCCAGAATAAATGTTGAAATGTTTTCAATTTTATGCTTTGACAATGCTGGGCTTATGGTTAGGTTAGGTTTAGGCACAAAACCCACTTGGATAGGATTAGGAAAAATTCATGCCTTTGCTTATCTGGTTCCGTCGCCACAAACACGGCTGGAAGTTGTCTCAACGTTTCCTTAAAAATATCCAGTGGTTTCAAGCATTTAAAGGGACCTTGGTTAGCTATACGCAATTAAATTGGAAAGGAACATTGTACCTGAAAATCCTACTGTCACAAATCTTTTCTCTCTTGCCCCAAATTTGCTTTTAAATTTGCTCATAAACAGGAATAAATAAAATATAAGGTAAAACAGGTGCACTCTTGTCTCAGGATACTTTCTGCTCTATTTAAAAAGCCAAAACTTTATTTAAGGATCAGGACAGCCTTAGTGTCACAATGTGTGGATGGCCTAGAGTGCTTGTCTAATTACAGAGCCATCACAGGTACAATTTACAAATTTCCCCAAACTACTCAGTGGAAGTCACTCTGGATAAGAGCTTTCGCTAAATGCCTTAAATGTAAATGAAATTGTTTGCGGTTCTGCTGTGTCAGTGCACTGCTTACAGCGCTCACAGAAGCACTCCCCAAAGAACAAAGACAACAGGGCTAAGGGGGCTTCTCTCGTCTGCCCTGCTTTACTCCAAACTACTTATCAAACAAGACTGCAGACATGTTTTGTGTCAGGATGATAACCAGTGAGATAGGTGCGGGCAGGTCAGGGCTGTTCTCATTTCCTGACCTAAAATAATGGATGAATGAGGGCAGGGGGTAGATTTGTCCAGGAGTGCTCAGATCTATTTGAGAATACTGTAGTTCACACTCTACCCACATATCAGGTGCTGTAACATATTTCAAAGAGCCTTGTTCAAGGGCAAGCAACAGAACGTCTGGTTAACTGGACCAAAATATGATAGGCAAGTACAAGTGTTATATTACAAATGTGTACAAGTCCAGTTCGACCACATACTGTATGTATTCACAGACTATTCAAGTCGATTATATCCACTGCATGATCACTCAGCTGTCTAACAGTTTAACAGCACAAAGAATAAATGTTGCCTTCAAATTGTATGTGCCCAATATAGTGATATTAATAGCCACTATTATACAAAAATGGTTGCCAGATGTTCGACACGTTTGTATTCCTAAATCATCTTGGAGCAGTGTGCCTGTATACTTCTAAATGGTCACTTTGAAGCAGGAAATGAACATGTCAAAAGCTTAACTGTCTCACATTAACTTGTGTCCGACGACGTCTTTTTTCACACCTTATTTTCCTTTCATCACTGAAGGGCACTTAACATTTACAGTACGCGCTTAAAATAACTTTGTTGTAAATTGAAATGATAGCATGTCAGATAGCGTTATCTTTTATGGCCATTTAATTATAAACCATAACAGACAGTTATATGCTTTAAATAGCCATATTATTGCTTTTAAAGACAATAGTCTGTCATGAGTTGCTTAGCTAGATCTGTTCTGAACAATAAAATATAACAAACGTCTCATATAACCTCAGTAGATCTATTAGTTGGACAGAAAGCAAGAATTTAGTTTTAAAATATTATACATATTTGGTCCAAAGTCAGCATTAGTGTCAGTAAAATACAAAACATATTAGATGTCTAACTGAATCAAGCAGCAAACAAACAGCACTAATTTGCCTCGCTTTGCTTCGGAAATTAGGCTATATCCAGTACAATCTATTTTTCATTTGATCACCATTTCTCTGTCCCATCTGCACTACATAGGCTGTGAATAATGGTTTCATTTTCACCAGTCAGAGGCGACAGCTGTGCTGACTAATTCCAGTGACATGAGCTGAGCGCTACATCCCATCACGACAGCAGCTGTAGTTTGCCAGTTTCATAACAGAATTCACTCACTATTTATAACAGCGTCGGAAATTATAATACCAGGATTACAAAATATTGATATGAAAATATTGGGGATAATTACTTGAGCTTTTTTACCCTGCCACACACTCCATGTGAAATCAGTTGCATAGGGCTTCATCTGGAGCACTGCAGCGCTGCACTACGCCAGTGTGGGCTGATGGAGGCTGCACACTGGAGGCAATGACTGACTTACATACTTTATCTCCTTCTGGTGTTCATCCTTCTTCACGGCGATAAATGGATAAAGGCTACCACTAAGATAGCCACTATTTAGAGCTATCATTCAATATATGTTAATTTGATAAACCTATATATTTGCAGTATTTGAAACAGCAGATAGACCTTTATGTGACAGTAAGCCTCTTCAATAAAACCCAAACAAATGAAACCCCTTAAAATGAGAAGGCAGCATTTAAACACAGTATGTTTCACAATATCAGTTATACTTGACATTTCCTTCATTAAGAAGTGACTCAACATTCCTCAGTGTGATTTCTTTGCACACTTTGCATTCAATTTCTCTGCTCCGATTCTCCAATCATTCTTTCCAGGAGTCTTTTGTTACCGTTCATTGTTACCTTCCTCTAATAATTTTCATTTTCTGTTTCCCCTGTTTCTCCTCGCCTCTCTCTGCCTTCTGCCATCACCACTCGACTGTCAGACAATGTGAGCCACTTCTGTGAAGAGCAGTTTACTTGATTGGGATGATAATCAAAATCTCAAGTGGCTTTGCACCTTGGTGAGAATGTGCAGCACGCACAATTTTGGATCTAGTGTGTCCCCATTTATCCTTGAAGGTAGGAATCATTTCAGGTAGTTGAGTTTTTAAAAAGTTGACATAATTGACCAAGAAGTGGGAGGCCTTTCGATCCAACCGCAAAGCACTTGACGCCTTTTAAAATATCAGAAGCTGAAAAATTGTTAAAACTCCCCAACAGTGTGCTGTAATTTCAGATCAACTGAAAACCATATTTTTAACAAATCCCAAGCAGTTTCCTTTCAGAGAGCTTCCACAGCGCTACTAACTGTGACATAGTGGGGTGTTGTAACAATAATTCACCTCAACACTGTTCTACACCTTTAGTATTGTGCCACCTGTCACCACCACCACACACACACACACACACACTGCTCCTTTATTTAATTCAGTTTTTCATGTATGTGATTGTATATGTTTTGTTGAATTGGATTTCCTTCCAATCAGCGCTCAGATACTGTATATCAAACAGTGAAACTGTCTTTGCTCTCCCATCAGTGTTGCTCGCTGAGGCATTGGTCCGTGCTGTTCTTTTTCTGATCTCCGAAATTGAATTTAGCTTTAATTAATACAACGAAGTTTCAGAGTCACTCAAAGGACAATGCTCACTTCTCTCTGTGTGTAAAGTCTCTCTGTGTCTCCTCAACCTAACAAAGTTGTACGAGACTCCTTGAGTTTGGCACTTTGCTTGAGAAAACATTCAAATTGTATCAGCTTTGTTTTACCTGAACCCTCCAAAAGGTGCTGCATTGGCTCGTTCTAACAGCAAACACTTTTGAACACAGGCCGACCTCTGTTTCACAAGCTCACATGCAGATATTAACTTCAGAGCCTCGCTGCAGATGAGCAGATCATACATTCATTGTTCGAGCAATACCCGAAAATGCTATTAGTGGTGAGATAAAGTGAGAGAGATGGAGTGAAAGAAAGATATCCATCTTTTATGAGCATTTCCCCCTTCTTCCACTGGGCTTTCTGTGGCTGAGTGCGTCCAACCATATACCCCCTCCGCTAATCCCATTTAGCAAAAATGTAATCGGAAAAAGCCCGTTGGACTTTCTATTGCCCCACTCGCTTCCTGTGTGGGCTCGGCGGCACAGTCTTACATCAAGATCCACAGTTTCTCTCTCTCACTCACTTCGGTCGTACTCACCTCTTCGTGTTGTTTCATTGGTACTGTGAGACAAGCCACCCATGTGCTGTCCATTCCAGTTGCAGATTATTACTCGTATGCCTGTCTCTTTGTGGGTTTGGCTGCATATTCATTTGTCATTGTTTTGTATGCAGAGAAAGTAGGCCGTGCTTTGTTCTTTTCAGCAATTCGCTGCTTCACGTTCAGGCAGTAACTCACAGGCCTTCCCGTAGGTGACCAGCACAGTGCTTTTAATTCATTTGTTGACTTGGGTCTTATTTTTTCAGTTTTTCCCATCCTTTCTACTGGTAATATAATAGTCAGTTAGCTAATCCATCAGTGAGCTGTGTAGATCCAAGACATTGCTGCAATTGAGACGTCAGTGGCATTGATACCAAGAAGCCAGATGGGGGTTAGTTAGTAAAATAGTATATATATACAGTAGTTATATATATAGAAGGCTTTAAGTGAGTGACCACTGTTCAAGACTGCATTTCAACATTTTTAAGCGTGAAACCACTGGATATTTTGAATGAGATGCAGAGACATTTTCCAGCTGCGTTTGTGCCAACAAACCCCTAACTCAACCCATTTTAAGCCAAAACTTGATCTTTTCATAACCCTAACCAGGTGGATTTTTGTCCCTAAACCTAACCTAAGCATTAAACATAACATAAAATAGATAACTGAGCCATAAAGTTGCAACATAAAGACATATAAAATTTAAACATGTCTGTGGTTTGCAGAAAAGTACGTTGCAAACATTATTTCTGGCGAATTGGGAAGTTCAGTTTGACCTCGAAACAAAATTGTTAAGAGAATGTAGCTGAACTCACTCATGGTTCTTTTCCCATCAGTTGCAGTATCACTGTGTTCACTGATCTGAGCAACTACTTTTGTGAATTAGATGCATGTACATGTCTGTTGTATTTTATAAAAGGTTCTTTTTGTTGATGGGAGTTTGTAACCCTGTTTTGAAATGTGTTATCTAGATAAAGATCTTTATTGTCATCAGTGTTATTGTTAGCTGCAGCACATTGTTGTTCTCCTGGCTTTTTGACAGTCTTTTCCCTGTGTATAAATCCATGTCTCTGCTTGTTAGTCTGCCCATCTGCCTGTCTGTCTCAGCAAGCGACCAGCCTGTGGTCTGGCCCCCACCTCCCCTCCCACTTTCACCACCAACATTTTTCATGGCTTCATGGTGGTTTGAGGACAGCCAAGCGAAAAGGAAAACATCCTAATCTAGGGCACGAGCTGCATTCCATTAGCTAGGCCTGCCAACCCTTATCCATTGATCTGCCCGGATTTGGGAGACTTTCTAACTTTATATTTTGAGGAGTTGTGTGGAGTGGGACTAGTGCCTCACTGATCTGACAGATAAAAACAAAGATGAAAGAGCTGCATTTAGGCACAGGCCCGGGACAATAAGCAGAGACGAGCGGAGGGGGATTGAGCTGGAGATAAAGGGATGAAGTGGAGGATGTAGAGGAATGTGTGAGAGGCAGAAGTTTGCCCTCCAACACTAGTGAAGGTCATAAGGTTTAGTGTAAAAAGAAACAAGAGATTGTAGGAAGGTGCTTTCAGAATGAGCCTTCATAAACACACAAGTGGTGCACAGAATGATAAACACTGAGCCACACTCACGTATGCACTCGCTTTAATTAAATAATAAGCTCTGCGCTGCCTGCTTCCTTACATCCACTGCTTCCTACATGATTCCCCTTTTCAGTAAATAAAAGATCACACTGCCAAAATGTCCCTCACCCCCTACCAGCCTGCGCCACTTTCCCTCCTAGAATCATGGGTTTTGACAGCATGCACGGCTGGCTTGGCTTCCTCTGACGAACTTTCAGCCGCTGGTTCCAGATCAGTTGAAAAGGAAAAAGAAACGCTTGGAGTGAAAAGAGAGGAGGGATAGAGGGTTTGAATTCTGTCAGTTTAGACGGAAGGATACAGATGAACATAAGTGAAATTACTTTTCGTTGAAACAGAAGATTGAGATAAGCATGATTAGTTGAGAGAATCAAGACAAGCTGACTTCTTTTGCCAGCTGGTAACTGCTGTCGTTATAGTCATAGTTTTCTTCACCTTTCCTCTCCTCCTTCCTTCCTCCTTTTCCTTCCTCCCTCCCTCCACCATTCGTTCTCCCTGTCTGCCTCCTATGCAGTATACGTTGACCTGGAAATGCATATTTACCCAAACACTTCCTTAATTAAAACTGTCGATCCTCTCCCCTCAGCTCGGTGGCCCATCCCAGCCCCTTAGCCCTCACTGACAGCCATTCAGAGCAGAAAATCTGTGGACTGCATCGCCGTGCTAGCGGGCTAATCTCTGCCTCTCACACCCTGTTTCTGAATTAACTGTCCTCATTATCGCATCCTCCCAGAACCTCTCCCTCTCTTCTCTTTTCCTATCATCCCTCTCCTCCTCCTCCTCCTCCGCCTCCTCCTTCTCCCACTCCATCCATCCTCTCCTCCTCCTCTTCCTCTTCACCCTCCTCCTCTCTTGTGTAGCTCCTTCCTTTCCGGCTCAGCCCCAAAAACTAGGACGACAGAAAAGAGAGAGAGAGAATGAGAGAGAGCGAGAGAGAAAGAAGGCAAGCTTTTTTTTTCTCCTGTTCCCTCGCCTAAAGTTGAGAAATTCTAAATAGCATCGTGAGTGGCCACAGGCGAGAAAACGCATTTTAGTGTCAGCCAAATGATAATTGCATTTATAGCCGTGGTGGTGGAGGGGGCTCATTACATAAGCAAAACATGAGAGCTCACCATGGTCTGTCACAGAGGTGTTTTGAAATGTAGCCAAGGGAACATGGCTGCAATACCAGAGCCCAGCCACAAAGCATTTAGTCAAGCCTTTTTCATTAACCCTCACTCACCTCGTAATGATGCCATGCAGTTATAGCCAACCTACTGTAAATGTCCTTGTTGGTAGTAAAATAGTGAGTGGTGCAGGGCCAGATGTCAGGATTATTATTGTAATCATCCCTGAAACCAGTGATTCATTCAGTTTTATTCAACATGACACTGTTAACATAAAACACAGCTCAATTAAACCCATCTCTATATCTATGTATCTTTACTAATACATGTTAACTTCTACAAATTGCTAACCACTGCAACAGCAACATTTTGCAGCAGAATTCATTTTAGTAAAAATCCCTGCAAACGGGTGAGTTTTTCGCTCGCATGGGTGAAGTAATCTATGCAAATCTTTAGTATCGTGTTCAACTGTGGTTAACTTTGATATGCAAATGCACACCATCTACAAAGTGTTGACCTTTGAGGGAACTGAGAGCCTGGAAGTCAAAAATGAAGCAAGCTATCCCGGCTGTGTTGCACCATCCACTTTTATTTAACCTCCTCTGCCGAGGTATAAACTGCAACACAAAAGAGGCATGCAGACGCTAATGAAACACAAAACTGAGTCTACAAAAACATCATTTTTAAAAACAGTGTGAACATAATGTCCTGTTAGCAACCAAGCAAACACACTTTCTAACCGCAAGGAAGCTAGTTACCTTGAATAGCTTTTGATGATTTTGACTGACTATCATCTAGCCAGCATGTTCCCAACTGGCTAGCATAATATCCATTTGCTAACCTAATAAAAATGTATATTAGTTTCCCAACTAGCCCTGCAACTTTTTTGTATTTTTGGCACACTAGCATTTTAAATAAACTTGGCAAGTGACAAATATATCACACACTCTATACTTAACCGGGCATGGCTCTATGATGCCACACCTGCAACGAGGTTGTTCTGTTCTACCTGCCCATTTCTGTTAACCCGCTATGATATTGTTGATTTGGTCATTTTTCCTTTCATTTTTGTGCTTCTATCGTGAGTTAGATGGCTACCTATCTTTTTTTTGTGTATATACGAGAGTCTATATAGCGTGTTTTATGTTGAAAATTGTCGTTCCTGTATATTATTGCCTGCCTTGTTTGCTGGCTCTTTGCAGCTTGATGCAGCTTACATCAAAAACAGACTAGATGCACATTTTAAGCATTTAAATCACAAGCGTTGTCTAGAGCGGTTACAATCAGCTCCAGAACTTGATACAGCCGTGTCCAATTAAGCTGTGACAGCAATATCTAACCACTAACTAACTATTTTGCTTAAGGCAGGATCTGGTTAATAGTAACCTGTCAATAAAACCTAATATAATAAGACTGGCTGGTAATTCCAGCATTTACCACTTACAGTATCTCATATTTATCACTGTATAAATGAATAACTATAAAAGATGTTTGGTAAGAATAAAATGCAATTGCTTGCAAGTTTAGTAAAGAAGTATTACACTAACCGTGTTTGCCAGTGTAAGATTTTCCTTTCAAATTTCCCATTTCACATGCTGTCTTACAATTATCTGATAATGGCCTCTTTTACTTCAAAATGAGACATAATGCTTTAATTGTCCAATTAGAGTTGACAGCTGAATAAATCTGTTCAATAAATAAATGCATCAACACCCCATGAAGTCTTTAATTATTCAGTGATAGCGCCTTTTGAAATCAAAAGATAATTCAAGATTGCTTTAAAATGGGGTGAAAAGACACATTTGTATTTTTTGATACATAGAATGGTGTCCACAATGAGCAAGCAGCCTATATTTATGACATAAAAACTTGGATACAATAAAGTGTGCAGTCTCTCTGTAGTGTAGACAGGTGCAGTGTATAAAAGCAAGTCCAAATGGGGCTCAGCTTGCCAGGTGATCTGTCTTTTGCCAATTCTAGTCTCCTTCAGTAAGTACAAAGCAGGCACCGCAGGGATATTCTCCCCAGTGAGGATTTTTGTCAGCAGCCAGTTCTGGCTACTCCTGCTGATTCTGTGTGCGTAATGCCAGACATTACTGGACCGTCTCTGAAGCATGATTTATGATATGCATTAATTGCATGAGGGCACTTTTCCAAAAATCCTTAGCTAGTTTTCACAGTGTACATGTCCATCTTTTGTCTGAGATGTAGTACAGTAAATGAGTCTCAGGTTGGAGACTGCAGCTGGAGGCAGCTCTCCAACACAAAGTGAAGGTGTCCAGGAGTGGAGTACAGCATGCTCTGGCACTGATAGCACAGTCCATCACTTGTCGATAACACAGCAAGCTCTTTGATAGCCAACACTTTAGCGAGATGGACCATTCCATCAGCAAGAATGCGGTTAAGGGTCCAGGAGACTGATGGACAGACACAGGATGTCAGGCTACAGTGAGCCAGAGCCCGTGGACCAAGATGAAACAGGAAAAGGGGAAAAAAAGGTTTGGGAACAGCAAGAGGCAGGAAGGGAAAGAGGTCTTAGATGAAGACCTCAAATGCTTTTATTATTGGCTGCCAGATGCCAGCATGAGATAGAGACCGTCCTCAAGACGTTGGGTCAGGACTCCAATCTCCAGCCACAGCAGAGCGAGACGGGCTACGGAGGAAAAACAATTCACCACCGCTGACATGTAGGCAATGGAAAGAGCCTCAGCAACACTGAGGCTCGTAAACAGAGGCACACAGACTGAATGGTGATGCACAGCGCACCAGTGTTTGTTTATGTGTGTGTGTGTGTGTGTGTGTGTCTGTGTTAGTGTATGGAGAAGCATAACTCAACGTAAGCTACAATCATATAGGTACACACCTGCACTCCACACCAATATGCAGCTGAGATGAGGGAACTTACCCAAAACACTCACAAGAAAAAACAATAACTCCTGGCGAAAATATCCATCTCAGTTTATACATCACACATGCACACACACACACACACACACACTCAAACACCAAGCTTTCACGCAAAAAACAAATATTTTTCATTTGTATCATTCAAAGACGCACATCATTGCATTCCTCTCAGGACACTATGGCCCCTTTCTTTCCCATCGACGCCAATATTTCCCAGGTGGCCGTTGATTTATCACCGGACCTGCACATCCCAGGAGAATCATAATAGAGACTGAAAAAAACATTCAACTCCCCATTAATGGCCACTCAGGCTGAGCTGAAATATCTCTGCAGGAAGAGTGGCATCAAAAGCATCCTTTTATATCTGCAGGCAGGACACACTCTGCCTTTGTCTTATTTTAGTTAAGCATTTCCAGAGTGCTTTCTTGCTGCAATATTACAATATCTAACTCAGACTGAGAGTGAATGTAGAAATTATCGCGTGACGTTAGAGCTATAACCTCAGAGTCAGTGGAAGGTTTGGTTAATATTGAGAATAGGTATGAACAGCAGTGTTTCCATCCGAATTACCTAAAATCCCCAGACTTTG
The DNA here is from genome assembly GCF_040436345.1 of Pagrus major. Taxonomy (NCBI): domain Eukaryota; kingdom Metazoa; phylum Chordata; class Actinopteri; order Spariformes; family Sparidae; genus Pagrus; species Pagrus major. Next base: position 17,710,679 of record NC_133224.1, on the reverse strand, counting down.
AGTTATTTCTTCAGAAAAAGCAGGTTTTATGGTCTATCTAACTCAATCAATTTCAGGATCCCGTCCCACGACACACATGTCAGTCACTCTGACGGTTTTCCTCATCCTATAAAAAGATTCCAAAAAATAACACCAAATGGACTAAAACGAGACAGTCTAAAAGTTGTTTTGTGTGCAGCAAACCAAGGTTTTACAGCCATACTAAAATATTCATCGGGTGGGAGCCCATCCCAGACAGGAAGCATCGACAAGAGTGGATTTATCTATTTTGTCAGTCTCCGCTTATGGCCAAGACGCCTTCACAAAAACATCCTTTCCCCCCCAGGGGATTTAAAGCCAGCGTTTTTCACCTCATGTCCTTCCCTCCTTAGTCTGCATTTGAAAACAGGTGTTTTGAAAACTGTCCAGGAAAAGCGTAGGGTAGGTTTGCACCGTACCAAAAGGCTATCTAAAGCTAAATCAAATATGTGTTTTCTCTCAGCCTTGGGCACTGAATGCCCCGGGTCTGGCTGGAAGGCAATATTAGGTGAAGGAAGAACCTTTGAATCACAGTAATGTCTCGATCACTATGGCCCCTGTAGGAGGTGGTATGCTGGGATTACAGCTCGGCCTCCACTGACTTGTTTCAGCCCTCCAGCTTGTCTCAGCCACTGAATATCAGCTCAACAGTCTCCCATTGCATTTAACTGTTGTGTGCTGTGCAGAGACAGATCATTACAGAACTGGGGGCAAAATTCATATAAGTGCTCTGCAGATTGATTTTAAGGAAACATCGTAGGAGCTCTGTCAGAAGCTTTTATTGGCAAATTTTCAATATTTTCTGTATTTGAGTCTTATTTCTTAAAATCTTCCTTCCATGGAAAAACATCTGAAATAGTCACTGCACATGCAGCAGCCCATTCATCCTATCAATCCATGTAGTTAACAATGTATGCTGTCAATGTAGTATATGTAGATATACATGTTTAGTTTATTGGGTAGTTGTGACTATCTTTACAAACTGTCATGATAACATGACATGGGCGCTATGGATCACATGCAACCAAGATAGAAATTAATCTCCAGCCTAACCATATGATCTAAACCACTTTCTTTGACCGAAAATGAATGCACCTTAAACGTGATGCTTGTTTACCACCTGTCTGATTATCTGACCACTCTCATGGGGCTCATTCTCAGCAATGAAATTGGCAAGAAAAATATAATCTTGACCATAACTAGACCCTCATGGAGCTCAATTGCACAATGGAAAAGACTGCCAATCATCCTTAAAGTAGGTACTTCATTTAAAAGCATTGTTACACATTTTTAATAGACTCAATTTATACTAGTGTTTTAAAGTTGTTTTTAAATTCAATATTTAATTGTGCAATAACAGGAAAGTTCTTGCCCCTCCTGGAAAATGACAAAGTATGTATAAGAGGAAGAAAAAACAAAACCACAAAACAAATGACAAAAAAACATCAACGATGTGTAGATCTGTTAACTTAACAGCAGCTTAACGGTTTGCTTGTTTTCTTAGATTAAGCACTTTAAATTCTCCACTTCCTCTAGCGATGTAAACATGGCCCACTGGGTTTGTCACTGTTGGCTGTGGTCAAAGATGAGGGACACTTATGGCCTCAAATTTAGGTAATTCGTCAGTCAAACTAGAGTATAACATTGAGTTGGTGGTTAATTTTTGTGGCCGCCCGTACCGTTCCTTACAGTACATGTGGTAAAGGCACTGTGCATAAATATTACTGATCAAACTTCAACTGAGGACTATTTGTTTCCCCTTGTCTTTGACACTCACAATGGAGCTGAATAATCCCATTTTACCAGCGTCAAATCAGCGAGCTATCTATGACCCATTACCTTTGCTAGATTGCTGTCTGTTAGATATGAGAGGGTCTTTAATAGAGAGCTCAGCGCCGGTGTCCAGCGATTGTTGATAGTGTTTGATATGGGGAATCAGAGCCCCCAGGCTTAGCTTATGCACTCTAATCCTCATGGAGAGATAAGGGGAGAAGGCCTTTTAATGTGACACACACTCACACGCGGGCATACACACACACACACCACATCACAGAACGTGCAAGTACACAAGCACACAGATTCAAGTGCACAAACACTACACCGCTGCATTTACATACACACGCTCCTCTGATATGGGGTTGTGTCAGTATCTGACGTTATCTCTGACACACGAACAAAGACGCCAACATGTGCATGCACACACTCACGCAGGCACTGTCAAGACTCTTACAGTATGGTGCCAGATCTGAGGCATCTGGGTTATCTGGAAATAGGTCTTTTATCTTGTGCTTGTCATCACCTCAAAAAACTATGGGTGAGTGTGTCTGTGTGTGTGTGTCTGTGTGTTTTGCTGGCCATGTCCCCAAGTGTGATTACTCTGCCTGTCGCCATGATGAGCGCATGATCCTGTGTGTGTGTCCCTTCATATTTATGTGCGCTGGTCGCATCATTTTCTATTCAGAGAGATTCAAAGCAGAGGCGGCCATCATTATTTATCCCCCCCCCCCTGCTTTTTTCCTCCGTGTGCCATTTTTTTTAAGTCATCAGCTAACCAAGCAGAGCAGAACAGCCAACTATCAAACATGCACACTGGGACTCTGACATGTAAACTCCGACACACACACACACACACTAGCCTCACACAACAGATCAGGGCTGCAGTAATCAATCTCCATTACGCATTATCTCAGTGATCAAGGAACGCGCAGACACTCACACTCATCATCATCAATTGAGCTGTGTGTTTATTAGACCAAATGAACTGTACAATGCCCATTGACACAGCAAATCTATAATCACAAAAAGAACGTCTGTTCAGCCTGTTGAAGCCAAATAAAAGCTGCGCGCATGTTTTCCTGCTAGATATACATTGTCTGCTAAATGAGGTGCCATTAGATGTGCGAGAATGCTATATTTTTTACACCCAAGGCGGGCAGGGTATGAGTGATTATTTAATGTTTACAGTGCACTGAGAGGAACAGAAACAAGGGGGAGTGACCGAGACAGAGGCTGCAAGAGAGATAAATAGAAGAGGACAGAGTTCAAGAGAGACGCAAACAATAACGAGAACAAAGAGAAGCGGGGAGAGAACTACCAGCTGGGTAGTATTTATGCAAATTGAGATTTAGCAATCATATAAATGAATGAGGAGAACACTTAGCTGGGGAATAAATTGCCTCAATAATCCAAAAGTATAACATGATCGCTTAATTGGCAGTGACGGTGACAGAAAAAGAAAGATGTCTGTTGAATAAATAGGACATTTCTATGTAATAAGCATCCAACAGAGCCAAATGACATTTTATATATGCTGACACTTAAATGTATGACACTACATTTTGACCATTTTGGCCTTGAGACAAAAATAAAATGTGGCCAAACACTTTCCCCAGACCTCTCTTCCCACAGTTGAAATTAGATGTGTTTATTCACATCAACCCAGCTGATAACGATTCACAAAATTAGCATTTCATTTATGAAATGTTTTCTAAAGTTTGCCTATAATTTGGTTGGCACTTGCATGAAACAACGCTGGAGATACAGACACAGGTGCCATGAGAAACTGAGACCAAGGCAGACAAGGAAAGACATGAGAAGACGGGAAGGCTGGGGAAAGAAAAGGGGGAGGCTCATTAGGAGAAATTCGGGCAGAAGCAGCTCTGCATTTTCCTTCTGCTCTGTAATTAAGAAATGGATTAATGAGAAAGAGACACACACGTCTGCCAATGCCACCGCAATTAACAAGCAGAGGAAAAGTTTGTTGTTCCGCGGCTGCTGGAGAGGGAGCGGAGTGCGGTCATGACGTTACGCTCATTGACTCCTTGTCTCTTTGCATCCTCCTCCGTTCTCCTTTTTCTTCGCTCTTGGCTCTGTTTATCGCCCCAGCTCTCAAAATACCCTTGTTCTGCTCTTTGCTGAAGCTTTCCCATTAGCCTTCACCTTCTCCTCAATATGTAGGCTACTTGCAACTGGGGCAAGTATGTGCGAGAGTGTGAATGCATGTGTATAGCTTTGCGTTCTTAAATACAAACCAAGATTTCTGACAAGGATAGAAAGATAATGAGAATACTGTAAATTCTGTCAAATTTGAGTAAATCCTCAGAATTCAGGATAATTTATGATTCCGCTGTACAAATTCTGTCAATATGCCACCACAGTGATGTCTGTTGAGGCAAAATTGTCTGAAAAGCACTCTGAAAGTAGTCGTTTAAACACACAAACACTGACAGATAAGATTAAATATGTATCGCACCACATGGAGACGGAAAGAAGCCTAAAGAAAATGTCTCCAATAGAAGAGAAAGATTCACAGTTTTATAGTCTTCTAGAAACTAACTCTGATCGGTTCATCAATCGAAGTTAAAACAGATTCAACCAATTGGCAAGAAGCCACAAGTTGTCCACGTGCACATAGAATATGCTTTTTTTTTTTCCTTGATGTTTTTCCAGGCTAAGACTCAGCCATAATCTTTTCAGGGCATGAGAACAAGATGAGCAGGCCTCTGGGCCCTCTCTAGAATAACAAAAGAATATCTCCTTTAAAGCATGTAGTAGTAAGAGAGTAGCAGAAGCACCAGAGTGAATCAATGATACACCTAAAAATTGTATTTCCACATGTCATATCCAAGTTTCTTTTTGAACAGAAATACTGCTCTCATCAATAAATAGTAGTAATTACCTCTACTCTACCATCTTTTCATTGATTCCGACCTAACGTCAGTGAAACACAACACTTCCTGCCCAGTTGTTTCACATTTCTCAGTACCTCAAAGGACATAATCCCTCCATATCCAAACAAAAGTTTTTAATTACATAGATGTTATCTTAACACCAATTGAGAAAAGGTAAAATAGAGGCATTCAATGGGTTTTATTTGAAAACGTAGGGTATATTCTCATATATTTGGCTGAATAAAGTTCTGAAAGGGGCTGCTGTAGAATTCCGGCTTGAGTTTCAGGGTGGAACATGATACTGTGCAGTCGACTATAATAATAACACACTCCCAAAATCTGCAATTTTTTACAAAAAGCAAAGCCTCGTGCAAAACTAACAGGCTGCGCGTGCACATGCGTGTGTTCCTGTCTTAATACATCAGTGTGCGTGTGTGAGCAGGCAGCAGGTGGTGTGTGTCAGGAGGTGGCTGCTGCAGCGGGGGGCAGGTGTCAGGTGCGCAAAGGCTCAAGCAGAGGTTGAGGTATCGTGAGGTCTGTGTGTGAGATAGGCGATGATGCGTGCTGGTTGTCAGCTCAAGTCTATTCCCACTTTTTTTCAGGCTCTCTCTCTTCAGCACACACACACACACACACACACACACACACACACAACACACATTTTTTCTTATACTATAGATAGCTAGCTGTTCAGGAGAGCGTGTTTCTCCTAGATGATGTTCAAAACTGAGCTCAGTGGTCACAGGAGGGGTAAAGAAAAACAGTGAATTTTTAGACTGTAGCATATAGTTTGCATCTCAACTTTTTCACTTTCCACATGTTCAGACTGCTCTTGATCAAATATTACCTCAGGCTATGCCTTGCTTTTTCTTCCAAGTAAATTCAACTCACATGTGCTTCTGCAGTTATATAGCTCCTTCCCTTGGGATCCATATAGTAGCTGTTATTCTTTTTGCCATCATCTTAAAACCTATCGCTCATCTTTTTAAGCCTGTCACTTGTCATAGGGACTCAATCGGCTCCACTGAGTGTATTATAGCATGATGCATCATAGCTGACATTGATCTCATCTCAATGAGAGTGTGCTGTATGTTTTCCTGTGCTTATGTTTCCAACCTTCTACTACTTTATACAAGACAAACTGTACTATACTCAGTGGCCTACACATTATCTCCTAAGCATGGCTTTTGGTCTTACCATAGCAGTACGGAGAGGGTTGTATTGTATATTGAGTATTCATGGATCTCTAATTCAATTACTTCTGTATGTCAGTAGATAGCATGCACAATGGCTGTGCCCTGAGCCTGAGCACGACACACAGCAGTGATGTTTGCATGTTTGGATTTCCACGCCGTGAATTGCACAGCCCACATCAGCGCACAGTCGGCTATGGCCTGTCAACGCATCTGTGTTTTGCGTTTGTGCGTCTGAACGTATGGAGATGAGTTCCCGTACAAATCGCTTGTAAGATTTTCCGCATGCATGCTCGCATGTATTACATGATCTCAGTCAAAATGCAGTGACATGAAGAAGAGAGCGCATGGAGCATAAATGAAAGCCAAACATTGTTTCCTATTTTTTTCTCATACAGCGTCTCCTGTACAGGGACATTATATTGGTAGCATATCAAACTATAGCATAGGAGATACAGGAATTATTTCAGGAGAAAAGTGTCTTATGAAGAAAATCTTCACATTGAACATAATGAAGAGTTTTATAGGATTGTCCCATATGCACATCCCTCTCTTCTGACAGAGTTGGCAGACAGGAGGTAGCACTCATTAAGATTTCAGTCCTGGTTGATTTGCTGATCATTGAGTCTTCAAAATGGCACTTGCATCCACCACTGGGGCAGTAAACACTCCTTAAACAGCTATTCAGTCAGAAATGCAACAGATAAAGTGTTAAGTAGTGAAACTGTTTACCTCACGCTTTAAGGAATCATGGTGTTAACAGTTAACAGTGTAAGTGTTATGTGAAATGGCATGCAAGCACCAGTTTGTGGTTGCCCGACACTAACAATACCATCATGTGATTTTATGTGAATTCTATCTGTCTGTCTATCTGTCTGTCTGTCTATCTGTCTGTCTGTCTGTCTGTCTGTCTGTCTGTCTAATAATCAAAAACTACTGTACAGAGAGCCATAGATTGTATCAAAAATGGGGTCTTGTGTCACAAAAATGTTGGTATTTTATCATAAGTTCAACAAGACACATCTAACACACCTTGATTTATGTAACACCCAGGTGTTTTAGTTTTCATCTAGCTTACATTTGTCTGAACACTGCTATACTTCCCTCACTTTAAAATGTCCTTCCTTTTTTTTAGTGTGCTAGGAGACATGAACATGAAGCAGTTTAGAGGCGAATGTTCATTTCAGAGTTTCAATCACTGGTGTTTGTGGACTTTCTCTTGTTAAGTGGAATTAATGAAAGCAAAAAAAAAGCAATCCTTACTTTCAATGTCCTTCTGCCTTTAGCATCTCCTCCTCATCTGATTTGCTCACTTTAGCCCCCCTCGGCTCATCCTATCTCCTCTCCACTCCTTCTCTCCATCCATCGCCCCTTCGCCGCCGCTGAAGACATTTATTGAGGGGAGTGATGAGGTGTGTAGTCTGAGGAAGGTTTGTCTGCTTGATTGGTTGATAAGATGCCTGGTTAGGGTTTTCGGAGGGAAAGGAGGCGAGCGGGTGTGAGTGTGTACTGTCTGAGTCTCGAGTGAGGAGACTCTCGTATGCGCTCCCACGCTCCTCAAAGCAGTAATGAGAGAAGTGGAAGGCGTTGGGGTGCCCTGCAATTGATATTTGATGTGTGATGTCTTTTTTTTTTTTTAAACGTTTTTTTTTTTCTCAGCCTTTTCAGCTGGCACAGTGGAGTGGCGTTTATGTTTTACGCCTCGGAGATGTGTGGTGAAGCGGGCGACACGCGCAAGGAGTGAGAGTAAATAGGGGCTCACGTTAAATCATCTTGGATTTATAGGGAGGTGGGTTTTGTAGCTGCAAGGTGGGCACACATGTACACACACACGCACAATCACACACACACACTGACAGTACAGTAAGTGGTTCTGCCCCAGCAGTGCTAAACAAGGCCAACAGTCTGCAGTTATGGACAGTAAATAGAGCAGAGCACCACCTGTAAATAACCAACAACGCAGCCTCATAAATCCTGTAAGTGTGTGTGTGTGTGTGTGTTTGTGTGTGTGTCTTTCTCATACTAGCACATATAAACATGAGCCTTGAGTCCAGCAGAGTGTGTGGTTATGTGTGCGCTCTCTCTGTACTGATTAGTTTAAACCAGTCCTGACCCTTGTGTGAGTCTACACAGTTCAGTCAGCACCCATATGTTACTATACATTTACCATAATGTTCGTTCTGTCATGCTCAGTGCAGGGCCAAGCCTGAGTAGATACCAGATACTAGAGGGATCTGACCTCTCTCTGACCTACTTGCCTTTGCCTCCATCCCCCCATTTGGTCATCCAGACGGCTCCATGTGCACACAGGTCAGATGGGCATATGTGCACACAGTTAATGCTGGCATCCTTCCAGTGACCTGACCAAAGTGGGCTTACCCACCAGCAAGGAAATAAGAAGCCAGCCACAAGCAGGGCACACAAGCCTTCAGTTAAGGTAGAAGCCTATTGGCACAGGATATTTGCTGGAGGGGGTTTCTGCAGAGTTTCCTGTGTTTGAGCTGAGAAACATTTACGGTTCACCTGGTCATGGATGAATGAAGATGATGCATTTCTTGCAAAACGTTTGCTAAAAAACAAACGCCTCGTACTTTTGCTCCTTTCTCTGTCAGCACTTGGGCTGTTCATGGCAGGGTATCTAAGAAGGCCAACAAGATGTCAGTTGAAGGGAGTAAACATCATTAAAATTTCTGTTTTCTTTTAGTGATTTTACTTGTGTTACAGCAGAGTGTAGTAAAGCCTTGGGAGGACAATTTTTCAAAGTACAGATGATTCTGTGCTAAAGTGGAAAACAGATATTCTTTCACCAAGTTTGGCCTTTGTAGTGCAAAAAAAGTAGCTGGGTTCAGGAAAGTACTGCAGATAGAAGAAGAGAGGAGAGTAGTGCAAGGCTAGTTTGTATACCCGCGAGCTCTATCTGTAATGGAGTGTGTTTGTGTTGTGTGTGCGAAGACTATGTGTGTGTGTGTGTGTGTGTGTGTGTGTGTGTGTGTGTGTGCGTGTGTGTGTGTGTGTGTGTGTGTGTATAGCCAAAGACTGACACTTTAACAAATTGTTGCTGTTAGTTGACAGCACAATCAGAATGATGTTTACACTCATTCCCTGCTCTCCATTTTAAGAGTAACCATCAGTTCTTCTACGGACATTGAATATGTGTATACGTGTGTGCGTTAGGAATACTTCAGCCACGTCCAGTCCAGACATACAGTAAAAAAGGAGGGGAGAAACAAATTGAAAGCTCGGCCGTGAGCGTTCAATATCACTGCCCTATCATTTTCTTGGGGCACGATTTATCACGGTTGACGACCAGCGCCGGCGGCGCTTTGAACTGGCATGGTAGAGTTGCTATGGTGACATTGTGAGAGAGGAAAGAGCTCCTGCGGCTGTCAGGCAGCAGCGTTTATCACCTGCTGGGAGTGCCTGGGTCACACCTGGCATGCGAGCCACCCACACATGTACGAGCACACTTCCATTCAAACAGAAATATCATATAAAGCAAGTATGAGTTGAGGACAGTCAATGCAACACCTCAGGCATTTAATGAAGTGAGACTTCAAATCGGTGATATGCTTAATGTGCCTTTAAGCACATTAGCAAGGAAAAAAGAAGGCGGTAACTGGCTGGTTACAGTGAAAATTCTCTAAACAAAATGAAGGTGATTTAAGTGATTTAAGTTAATTGCTTAACCACATAGTTTTATACATTTAAATCAGATTAAAAATGTCACAGATAAAAGGGTTTTAAAAGGATTTAGGGAATAATTTGGTAACACTCTATATTAACTATCATCAATAACTGTTAGTTAATCAAACTTTAGCAAATTGTAAGTTAACTATTGCTTTTTAAACCACCTTTATAAACCATTTATTAACCAATTTTTCAACCATTTTTAGATGAGTGGAAAGAGTTAACCTTTAAAGAATAATGATGTTGTCAACAAATCCTGTAAAATATCCCGATTGATCCCTCTAACAAGTACTGTGTGTATCGTAGTCTGATGTATCTAATTCTCTACTGTTGTCCAAGAACTATTAAAAATGCATCAGTGAGCCACGCTGTTGCACTGGCTGACATGTTCCCTCATTATTATGAAAAGACACAGTGCAATTTATTCTGACTTAATCTCACATTCAACATCCTGCTGCCATAAATACTCGGCATTGCAGCTAATCCAGCGCTGAAAATAGTCCCCAACAAATGTACTACTTCCTGCTGTTTGAGGACAGTTGTTGAAAACTACAGCAGTCGTTTTAGGAAATTGTTGAGGCGTCTTTACAATTGACACCATATATCAGTCACAGGTTTTGAAAGATGTACGTTTCCAGTAGAAATGGGCTTTGGGCTGAGAGCCACATACAGGCTGGAAGAGTGAAAAATATTGAGAGAAAACCAAACACATTGGTTTTGGACTTTCCATGAGATTTGTTGACAATAACACAAAGATAGTATACCAACAGCCTGATCCTGTCACTTATTTAAGAACACACATACGAGGTATAAGGTCTTCACTGGACAGTTACACCAGGAGAACTCTGTTTTTTTGGTAACACAACAATTGTTAATGGCCTGGAAGGTGTGAGCAGGTTGTCAGCGGTCTCTGTGTGTGTCCAGTCTTGCCCTGTCACTTTGTATCTTTTCTCCTCTCAGCTAGAAAGAAGATGTGCACCCTGACATCCCCCCACTGTAAGTCTCGGGGAGAGATGGAGCGGAAAGCTTTTTTTTCTCTTTTCTTTTTATTTAGTTCAAACTGAGGTCTTTGAAGACTGCGATGCCGCCTTGTAAACAAAAATCGTGCACAGCCGTCACCGCTGGAGACAGCCTCAATGCTTTATGAGCAACTTTGTAACTGTCACTTGTAAAGAAAATGCTGTTTTTTAAGCGCTCGCATGCAGTCACAAACAACATTAGCTCTGTGTTCTGCTGTATTTACCTCTGCCTTTGAAAAACAAGAATCACAAACACATTCATGCACTTATTACATAAGCAGAATCTGATACATAAGCAGAACATGATGTGAGCCATGTATGGTACAATATTAATGCATGTGCTTCGACTGAGCGTGAACAATACAGCGTTAATTTTTCATCCACATCATGTATGATTGTGAACGCACTGACCCCAGCGAGACACAGTGGAGGTTGGAATAAAGTAATTTATACATTTAATTATTCACTATCCGTTGCAATTTGCTGCATGCTAATATGCTAATATATATGTGTGTGCTTCCCTGGGAGCCTATATGAGATCATTAGCTGCTATTTAATATACAATGCCCTGTTAGTTCACAGCAAACCTGTGTCTACCCACTTAAGTTTCTCTCAGACACTTAGCTGTAAACTTCATACAGAAGTAATGGATAATTGTTGATGGCCACTTAACTTTTGCTTTTGCTCTTTACATCACAGATGGAATTGTTCAATCGATGTCAGTAGGTTAAATTTGAACCATTACGTTTTCTCGTTACTGTCTCAGCATTCTCTCTAATAGCTCATTGAATTTTCATATGCCTCTGTAGATTTTAACACGCAATTTATTTAGGGGCTAGAATTTAAATGGCATCATAATAATCTACAGCAGCAGTGATTAATAATCATCACATCAGTTTGCATACTGTAAAATAATGTTGGGTACTGTATCTATTTAATGTCATCGTCAAATTACCTTTCCCCTCTGAGCAACACTTCAAGAAATCAGACTAATTGACTTCATAAGCAGTTCACATGTTAAATAGTTAATTTCCATCCTTATCTACAAATCAAATTTCACTCTGCTTGTATATATTTTATTTGAACCTCATATATTTATTGATCTGAGCTTCAGCGCTTGAGTATTATGTGAAATGTGCGTAGGGAATTACGCTCACAAACACAAAACATTACACAGCCATTATATATTCATTCACTTGACATCATTAACTTTGCATAAATTGTCATTCATGCTTGAAGTGAGAAATGTTTCTCTTAGAAAAGGCAGTGAAGTGAAGGAATTCCACTTGTTTTTAAGTACTGTCACTTGTCGTAAATCCCATGCAGTGCAACACTTAAAGGCAACATCAAGGTTTTCACTTAAATCTTATCATCTTTATTTATTTGTTGAATGTTTGGCAGTGTCTGGTCATGCAGAATTACCTGGACATCACCTATGATGTGTGACTGACAGCCATTAAGATAATTAGGACTAAATGAAGGTGACTTCTATGTTGCTGGCACGTTGTTATGTTATGAAAGTGAAATACAATTTGGGTTACTTTATCAATTTGGTGCATCTGATCTGTTCAACACAAACTTTTATTATTAATAATGTATAATACTAACAATACTATTATTGTTAGCAGTATTAGTGGTAGGATAGTACTTTATTTTTTTCCGCCCTTTCCTTAAACTACATCTACTCAGGCACTACTGCAAGCTTGCCCCAAGATAATTAGAGCTGCAACAGTTAATTGATTAATAGATTAATTGTCAACTTTTAGATGTTTTGATGATCAATTCACAGAAAAAAAAGTTCTTATTCCAGCCTATTAAAGGGTCGATTTGTAAAACATGGCCAGGATTGAAGCTGTTAAAACACTCAAAAACACACAAAATGATCTCACGCTATCAACAGAATGTAAATTAAAAACAGTGTTTACTTGTTAAAGTAGTAATGTTCTGTGTTTTACGGTGAGTTAACAAGGCAATGAAGCACGTCTTTTAAGAGACAAACTTGAATTTGGCGATCTACCGTTGTATTTATCTGTTTAGTAATTTAAAAAGGTGCGAAAATATCACCTTTCTTGACATTATGTGAATTCATTTTGTTTACTTATAGGACTAAGCAGCAACTATTGGCCAGCAGACTATTGGCTCCTGAGGTACAATAGTATTAGGAAACACTGACCGATATTTTCCACCATTTTTTGACATTTTATAGACCAAACAACTAATCGTTTAATAGAGAAAACAAGCCACAGATTAAAAAACAATGAAAATAATCGTTAGTTGCAGCCATCGTGATCACTTTGCTCTTAACTCATTAATAACACAAACTCATGGATACTCACCAATGCACATTCAGGCTTTTCCTCACCATAAAGACAAAGCTAGAATTTTAGTTTATTAGTTTTAGGCCTGGAGTCATCTATGTGGCCAATGCTGTCAGTTAGCAGCCTTGAACAGAACAAGCTCTTCAGCACTCGACAGATGTGAATCTAACAACCCGAGGCAACAGTTCTGGCTCTAATAGAGGTGCTCAGGGGTGAAGGTGGCCTGGCACGCATGAATATGTTATGAATTAGCGTGTTATGAAATACCAAGTTTGTCCAGCTAAGGACAGAATATATGAAACACCTTAAATAAAATGAGGCAACACTGATAGCCACAGCCTCGAAAGTGAATCACCTTGGTGACAAAGTAGTTATTTTCCAGTTAACGTTGTGTGTTCTTTGCTCAAATTTGCTTCAAGGTTTCTGGGTGAAATAAAATGTCAAGAAGTGCCTCTTTACATGAGTTACCTTTCTGTTAATGTATTGTAAAGTGATAATAAGACTCCAGTAATATAGCACCAGTAACTCCAGTCATTGCGGCGTTGTATTAAGTTTTCCAACTAAGATGGTGAATTTTTGATATCCTAATTAATAATGGGCAAAAAAAAATAATAATAATGATAATATATAACAGTATTATAATAAGATACAGATCATGGTTATGCAAATAAAGTATGGTTAGGAAAAGGCAACAACATTACTTCAGGTTAAAGTTAGGGAGAAGACCATGGTCACTGCCCTACCACCATACCCCTACGTCCTGCCCTGCTATATAAAGAGAACAGTACTTCTTGCATTAGCACTGAATGTTAGTACTGGACCCACTTCATGAGGGCAGAATCTTCTAAACATAATTCCTAGAATAGTTCGGGAAACGTACTTAATGTCACCAGGAAGTGACCATCATAAGCTTAACCAGGGTAAGGTTTATTGCAGGCCTGTTTGATTGGATTGCACAGGTGTTCCTAATTAACTACACACACTGATGTAGCAAGGCATACACCATTATCGGATTATGGTATCAGATTTATCCCACGGCCAGTGGTTTGCTCAAAAACAACATGTGCATTGTGTGTGCACTGGTTAACCAGCAGTGAGCTCCGCAGCAGCTCAGGACAGACAGGAAGGGAATGAAAGGACAACAAGGCAGACAGCCAGGGACAGAGAAAGAGATTGTGTTCGCTTTATCCGTGTTTGCTCAGTTTAGCGCCGGGCAAATATTAGCCCGTGTGCTCGGCAGCCGTTCTTCTCTACTGGGCTTTAACCCCACACCCTGCCTGCAGAGACTAAAAGGCAAAAAAGAGAAGGGGGGTAAATGGGAGAGAAACAGTTCGAGAGTTGTTAGGGTAGCATATGGAGAGAAGCAAAAGGCAGGTAAAAGAAATTGAACAGAGAGCAAATGATGGCAGAGAATGAAGAGAGCAGGAGAATGGAGGAGTTAGAAAGAGGGCGATCTGAGCGATCTCCCGACAGTCTGTAGTCCAGATCAAATGAGACACTATTGTTACTGTCAGAGCATACTCCAGTATGGGTTTTGTATTGATGACAGACGTAGCCTATAGCTTTTCATGCTGCTGCATTTTATGGTACGTTTGAGTCTTTTGATGGAGGCACAGCGTGGCACTTATTCTACAGCTCTTACTTTCAGAGAGAGCTATTCTTTACCATGCCAGGAAAAGTGCACTATTAAAGTCTGTGTAAACCACAAACTGTACAATATGTACCATTGCTGTTTTCAATCGAAGGTGGTTCCAAAGCACAAAGGAGAAAAAGGGGGAGAAAATGAAGAGAAAACACATCCATGCCCCCGTTTTTTCCTCTGTTGTGCAGTTCTGAGGGAAGAAAGAGATAGAGTAGGAGAGGGAGAGCATGGCTGCGAGGACAGAAAGTGAAGAGGAGTGGATAAAACAATAGAGACAGAAAACACTTCGCTCTTGATTTTGTCCGAAGGTCACAGTCATTCCCTTCAATTTTCGGCCAGCTGCCGGCCTCGCTTCTCTTCAACAGAAAGGAACAGGATGCTCCAGAATACACGCAAACACACACATACACCGACACACACTAATACACGTGTCTTGACTATAGCTACACACAAAGTCACAGAGTCAAAGTGTAAAAACATCGAAAAAGAGAAAGACAAAAAGAAGTAATCTCCCATTTCAGCTTTTTCTCACAGTGTATACTCAGGCATGACAAATTGTATGTGCAAACTGGAGATAAAAAGAGACAGCAGAGGAGTCGTTGTCTCCTCCGCTGCCTGTCTGTCTGTCTGTCTGTCTGTCCATCTCTGCCTTGTTCTTTCACACAAAACTCTGACTAGTTATATGAACCAGAGCTGCTCATCTCACACGTTCATTCCCTGAACACTTCATCAAAGTTACGCAGTCACATCCAATCTAAATTACTCATGCTTATACTGTATGCAGTTGCTACTCTAATAAAGTTCTAAAAATCATATATATTTAACTTTAAAGAGATTTATTTTTCCATTAACATGCATTAACATTAAATGTTAATTAATGCATCTGGCACGTTGCAAAAGTATTGATACTGAAAGTAACTAACCACCCCGACCTCCTCTCTGTGGTGTGGTGCGTAATTGTAAAATGATGCCTCTGAACACTATTCAGGCTGCGATTACATTTGCTGCCAGGTAATAGGGAAAACAATTCACTACAATTTAAATTGACTTTCTAAGAGACAGAGTTGAGATGACCAGGGGTAGAGGTCGTGAAAGAACTCTCAGTTCCTGGTGACTGAATCTCGATCTGGGTCAAGCTGGGGTGAGAATTACATGCAGTCTAATCAGTTTGGGTCCTGGTTCATTGCTACAGGTCTCAGGTCTGTGTTTTAATGTCTAACACCCAAGTAGAAGTGGACTCACCATCAGCCCTGATCAGGTGGTGCATCATAATCATCACAGAGGAAAGATGATTTTTGGAACAGGTTTTTTAAAAATCATTCATGCCCATTGGTTTCAGGTACAGAACAGAACTCTACATTGCTAGGAAAACACTTTCAACTGACTTGAGCATGTATGAAGTGCATCTTAACATTGAGCCCAATGTAGCACTTTGTGGAGGTGCAATATAATTACATTTGCATGTAATATAATGCAGAAGAGTTGTGTTATTTTGAAGGCAGCATTCATGGATTGAGAAAGTACTTGTAGAAGAGTTTATTGTCACTGTCTCTTTCCGTCTGTATCCCCCAAAATTAAGCGTTTTTATGTCTCAGTGAGCATAAATAGCACAGTCATGGTAATTTATTCATGCATTCATAGTTTTTTGGCCTCATTCCATCATCAAGTAAGACATAAAGTTAACACTGTGTCACAGAATTAACCCATACAATGTCAGATAGGATTATTATTGTACAAAGCTACCAAACAAAAAACAGATTAAGCGCAATATTCAAGGACTCGACTATCTCATTTCACAGTGTGCTGACTAGATTTCTGCTGCCAGGCAGAAATGATCTACAAACCTATTTTGTTTTCGAGTTGTTGCACCTTTCTCCATCAGACACGGAGCTCTCTGGGTATCAACTCTTTCTCTCAGATCGCTCGCAAGAGAGTGTGGATCAATTGGATTCTACCAGACCCATGTTAGCAACTCCAGTCAACGCGGTAATGAGCCTCTGGGGAGTGAAAGAACTGGTGATGAGGGCAGACAGATTAGAACATTGAGAAAAAGGAGAAAAAGCGAAGAAAAGGTAAAAGCTAAAGTGAGAGAAATAATAATGGAGGACATCTGAAGGTGAGGCAATCGCACTTCCTTGCTCGAGAAAGTCAAAAATTGATTTTGAGGGTTTTACTGTTCGAATGACTAAATTGCCATTTCAGTTTCACTTTATTAGTGTGTCAATTGGCAAAAAAAAGGATATGTTGGCAGCAAGTCACAGGTCTGGAACTAGGCTAGCAAAGACACAACTGGCAGGAAGTCATATTAAAGTAAAGTAGTGTGAAGAAACAGTGAGTTTCTAAGGCTTTTACAAAACTGATAAAATGTCATTAAGTCATCAGTTACTGCTCCTCTTTGTCCCTCCAAATGTAGTCTGTGTAATTAGGTTTGGTGGCAGATACAGGGATTACTGCCATATCTTAGTGTTTAGTGAATTGATGGAGGATTTTGTGGAGCTGGTAAAGGCAAAAGGATAATTGAATACATAAGAAAGAGACAAAAAGGATAAAATGACGTGGATGGGAAACTTTACTCTATCTTTTTCTTGTATTAAGTCACCTAAACTGACAAATATCTACCGGTGTCCAGGCCTACCAGGGCATTTGGAAAAGGGGTTGAGAGTGGGTGGATGGACATCGATCTCTGCTGCCACAGTAACAAAGATCCTTTCCTGGCTTTGCCTCAAGGAATACGCCCCCACACCTCCAGTGTTGTGGCTCTCTGCCTCTCACTTTCCTCTTTTTTTTTTTACCATTTATCCCTTTATTTACCTCCACTTCTTTTTACTGTTTCTTTCTTTATGTCATCCTGCATGTACTTTTATGTGTGTTCTGTTTATCCTGTACACTCGTCCTCTCTCTATATCATCTCCTCCATCCTCCATCCATCTCTGGTTAGCAACTTGAAGAGGCCCTTGACATGAAATGATGATCTTCAATTTAAAATGTGCAGGTTTCACTACTCTGTCTTAGCGTGTCTCTTGGCGAAGAGTCAGGAATATAAATGACGATTCCATTTTTTTTTTTTTTTGCTAAAAGGCTTATTGAAAGCAAGTTCCTCCCTTGAAGTGGTGAACTTGAACTGTAAAGACCTGAATGAAAAGCATAGAGTGGACTTAGAAATGATTTCATATAACCAAAAGGTCATAGGTTTGTTACCCACGAGCAAGGTGGCAATGAACAAATGACTTTTAGAAAGATGTTGCTTTTAGTGATGAACCTAAAGAGAATCTCATCTAACTTTGCAGTTCCATTCAGCTCAATGAAGCCTTTTAGTGTCTTTAAGCAGGGAGATGTCTTTCAGCGTAAAGTTCTGATAAACCATCTGTACTCTACCTGTCACTACCTGTTAAAAGCCAGTAATAGAGGGCCAAAGGAGAGTAAGCATTTTTGCACTTCTGTTTGCTTTGTCTTGAAGTCAGTTGGGTTTTTGGTTAAATGCCTAACACCCTGTGGGTAACACAAGCTTAAGAGATTTTCATTTTTTGTTCTACAACATAAAAAAATACCCCACTTGTGAATGTTAAAGTGTTAATTAAGGTGTCTTTAAAAAGGCAGTTGCTATGACACTACAGAGGCTTCACGACGAACATGGAGACTCATCTTCTCACTAATCATCTTCACATTCTCACCCAAACTTTCCCACTTAGGAAGCTTAGTGTGGTGACATTGAAGTCATTAGGCTGCAGTGTAGTTCATTTGTCGCCTGACGTTAGCTTTTTACCTCTGCCGATTGCATTTATGTTTCAAAAATCATAAAAGAGGTGCTTAAACGTGTAAGTATCATAAAGCTTTTTTTCAACACAAAATCCAAAGGATAAATTCCATCGGCTTTTTGTTGAGAGAACATGGGCGTTGCTAACTTCCTGTCGTCCTGCAGCACTCTTTTGCACCAATGTCCCACTGCGTAATTATCCAGACAGTACCTACTTTTGAGAGAAGGGAGGTCACTAGCTGAGTCAGAGTTTCCAGGACCGACTGGAGGGCATGAACAGCACTTATTAGTATGCACTGTTTTTTTTCTAGTTTTCTAGTGGCGCAACAGCAGTATACTGTAAACATGTTAAACAAACAAATGGTAATGTTAACGTGCATGGTTTTTAATTGTTCTTCAGGCACAGAGCAGGCTTTGTAAGGAAAACACACACACAAATCCCCATGCCTGTATGTGTGTGTGTATGTATCCACAGCGCTCTGCAGCCCTGTAAACAAGGCTGTGGTGTGTGTGTGGCAGTGTAACCTCACCCAAGGATATTCTCATGTTTGCATATAAGTGTGTGTGTGAGTAAGTGGTTCAAATGGGACTCAGGTCTACAGCTACAGGTCTGACGGTCATTGTGCTGAAGGACACCATCCATCAACAGTCTTGGTTGTGCACATCATGCATGAATCAGTATATACTGTATGTGTGTGTATGTTTGTGTTTGTATGTCCGTGTATCTGTAGCTTCTCTGGTGCAGATAATTGGAGGCGGACACTGAGTGAATGAAGAGTTTTGGTGGTCGATGACAACATAATCAGGATTATGGAGGATGATGTTTGGGCTGATTTATTTTCTACCCCCTCCTCCTTTTTTAGCGTAAATGCAGCTTCCCTCTGCAGTATTTTGGCTGGCTTCCAGTGTGCATGTACTCCAGGACAAATGGGCAAGCCCCGTGTGAGTCATGCTCAGATGGGAGGCATATATACACATATACGCACACCCACACCACATCTGTCTAACTCATCAATTTTTCAATGAGAGCTGATTCTCGGTCAGAGCGGGCGCTCGCCGTTTTCAATGCATGGAAGAATGGGTGGCCGTGACCACTGTCGTTGAAAAGAGGCAAAGAAACGAAAGAGTTAGAGGGAGGGAGAGAAGGAAGGAGATAAAGTGCTATTAAGATGAAGAGATGGTGGGAGGGGGGGCAACTTTCTCAAGGTGACTGCTGGAGATCACAGCAAACACATACAAATGAGTTGGCTGAGCAGAAACAGAGAGACGGTGTGGTAAATGAAACCAAGCATATCCTCTCTGCAAAGTGACTGTTTTGTCACCGACTTCCTCTTTCTCCCCTGCTGCCCAAAATCAAACTGACACACATGTGGCTGTGTGTGTATGAGCCCTGTGTCGTTCGTGGTGAATGTTGAGAGGGGAAGACATAAAATGTGAGCACTAGATAACAGTATTCCTGCTCCAAAATGACTGTTAGGCCCTTAGACTATTTCCTCTCTCTGTCACAGACACTCTGAAGACGTTAGGTGAACGGACAGTGGCTGATTTAGCCAGCGAGGAGTCTACATGTTATGCAACAGCCTATTTCTTCTTACATAACGGTGCAGTTTCGGAGCGGAAGATTAGCCCCACTATACTATTCTCCTTGTAGCAGATGCCACGGCCGATCTCCTCTCGCAGGCTTTATGCATACATGTTGACAAGCTGATTAGCCGTATAGAGCCAGAATTACCCTGAAAAGGGACATGCAGAGATGCCGTATGATGGTATATCTGGCTCAGCTGCAGAAGGCTCTGGGATATTACACAAAAAATATTCACCAATATCAATCTGTAGCTACAAATTGCACATGAAATGTAACATTAGAGTGGAGAGCTGCCATATAAGTGGAAATGCTTGCTCAAGCTGTAACACCGTATGAAATATTAATCTGCCTTACACCACGTGATATCAAATGTGTTCAGATGTGTTAGTCCTTAGTAAAAAGGGGCAGAAAAATTGATTGCTTTTTGTTGGGTAT
This sequence comes from Pagrus major, assembly GCF_040436345.1. Lineage (NCBI taxonomy): Eukaryota > Metazoa > Chordata > Actinopteri > Spariformes > Sparidae > Pagrus > Pagrus major. The sequence continues at coordinate 17,690,358 of NC_133224.1, read as the reverse complement.
CCAGTAAAAATCTGTTTATCAGTCATTTCTCCACTGGCTGATTCATAAGCTAATAAATAGCGCAGCTTGGCATACTTACACTGGTATGTCGAGTTAGGCTCAAGCAGATACATGCTGTGATAGGTCATTATTGGGAAAATGAGAAAGAAGCTGATGAATAGTTTGCATTTGCACCACCCACAGGACTATTAATATGAAATCTGTCAAACCGAATCATCAGCATCAGCAAATCCCTTAACTGGTCAGCCACAGTTCTGGACTGTTTCTGTAGGCGCGTTGATACAGCAGAATGCAAAATACCCGGAGTGATTTAAACAACGGTAACTGTCTTCCACCCTCCGGTCCATCCAGCAGCCGCATCTCCGTTGTTTCTCTGTTCTTTTCTCTTTTCTAATTTGCCTGTTTGGCTCGTGTATCTGATCTACGAGGGGAAATGCAGGAAGTTGTTGAGGAAATGCAAATAGATCAAGGGGAAGATGTGTGTGGAGATGAAGCTGCAGGGGGTGCATCACAATTGAGCTGTTTGTAAAGAAATAAAACCGAGGAACAAATCCTTCAAAACTGCATTCACATTCCCACTTTGTCTATTTTGCCCTTCTTAGTTGACTAGCAGTGTGTGCAGCGAAGAGAGAGCGAGATCTTGACATCTTCAAAAGGAGCTTTGAACTCAAAGCACCTTGAGGCCCAGGAGGATCATCAAGGTTCCCTCTGTCCTTTTATCGCGCACTGTTTCTCTCTGCCCCGTGCTCCTCCTCCTCCTCCGCTCCCTCTTCCTTTTCTGCTCGACGTGATCAGCGAGAGCTCTGTGAGGCTGCTTGATAACCCTGATACACACCCGCCGACTGCAGCCTCGTTCTGGCACAGCCTCATTCTCATTCCACTCTCGGCAACGGCGTTTACCTCGACGCACGCTCGCACATTGCAAGGTCATGTTGAAATATTTCAGACGGAAATGCTCTCCGTATTCCAGCACTGCTCTTTCCCATCCGTGGCTGTTGCACAGAATCGCAAAGCCAATTTTCTCTGTCTTTGAGAAAAAGGACGGAGAGACTCTAATGAGAGGATTACACCAACTTTTTTTTGGCAGCTAAACTCTGGCGTCAACTTACTGTTGTGTGAGAGGCTGATCAGCAGTTTCTACTCTGTGGAAAACATCTTTTTTGCTGCACCAAGATCTTAGATATTTGTCAAGGACGGCAAGTTTGTGCTTGAGTAATTGTAATAATATTCAAGAGGAAGTTGTTTTTTAAACTCGCTTTCCTCTCTGATCAAATAAAATCACTGAAACTCGCTGCAAGAAAACTAAGACGGATTTTTGTTGAAGTCGAAACTCATTCCAGCCTGTCTGTCCAACCAACCCCCTACCACTGTCTATCTGTGATTGAACTCAGGACCTCAGACATGCTGCTCTCCTCAGGCAGTTGTGGTTTTAATCAGATGTAATTGAAAATGCATCATATGGAAGAGCTCTTTTCTTAGTCCCCCGAGGACCCCCTACCCACACCACTGATTGACCCACAGAAAGAAATGTAAGATGAGCTAACCTCTGGATAAAAGAGCAAAAATATAACATTCTTACTACTGACATTAGCCGACAGCTGTAGCAGATTAAGGTCTGCTAAGCAGCAGTTTAGAAGCAGTGGTGTTTAAAGAGCAGCCAGGGCTTATTGTCAGTTACCTACCAGTTCCTTCATTTCAGTGTTGCAGGCTTGACTGCTCCCAGTCATTCAAAGAGTTTTTTTTTTTTTCCTTCTGTTTCCAGAGATATGTTCGCTTAAGGGAAACGGCCATTAAAATGTCATTACCGCTACACTAAAATCATTTTTAAAAAAGCACTGGTTCCCAGCGGCTTCCTACCGTAATGGGCTCGATACATTCCCTCAGCACCGGGAAGAACCCTAATGTTGCGGAACACAAATGCTAATCTCTCTGTAAATATCACTCAAATTCACTCTCCCTTCTGCTTTTCGGTCATAATAGCATGGATTCATTCTGCTTTGCCCTGGCAAATTGAATTAATTCTCCAGGCAAAGGTGTCATGATTATTGTAAGCTTCCTACTGCGTGGGTCGTAATGGAGATCATCCCAAAAGCATTTCACTCACTTTCTCCATTTTGTTTTTTTCTTGCTGCAGTATCTCAAAAGGTATCGCTAGTCAAAGCTTTGATTAAATTTTCATTCAAGTGCACCTCACTTATCGCTCACTGACTGTATTCATATTCATGTCTTGGAATCAATATTGAATTTCAGCATGCATGGGGAGAGTAGGCAGAAAGACTGCGCGGGTCAGTCCATAACATGAATCAATTGATTAAGTGCCGAAGAAGCTGGGAGCACTTTGCCATTTGAGACGTTCAAGCCTCTTTGCAGAATGAGATCATCTGCTGAGCAGTCCATCAAGCTCCACTCTGAGGAACTCGTCCTGGTCTAACTAAGTTCTGATCTTGGTGTAGGAGAGCGCTCAGCCGTGTCCATTTCCTGTTGTGCTTCCACACAGGGATCCTGTTCAACTCTGTGGATCCCTCTCCAGCATTAATCATGGCCACCAGCACTTCCTCTTGCACCTCCAGTTGAGCACGCTCAATTAATACCCTAATCGCAGCTGTCATCAGAGCATGGCCATACTGTGGCCTTGGCTAAATACTGTAACCACTTTATACAACACCAAAGAGTGGTTAGAATGCACATAAATTTGGCTGTGATTATACCGCTCATTAACTTACTGCACAACCTCTGCACTTATTTACTCAATTAACTTGCTATTTTAAGTTCTGTTAACATAAGGGTGGTTTATTTTCCTTTTTTAAATACTTAATCAGCCATGAATAATGGAAAAACCGCTGCGAGCAAAAGCCACACGTTCACCTCTGAATATCTCAGCATATGGAAGGTGGCTAAATAAATGCACATAGCTAATGAGATAATAGAATCAATGAAGTCGTCGCTGCAATGGGCAGATAGCAGCGCGCAAAGGTGACACCCCCTGCAAATGAGCTTGACCCGAAGTGACAACCAGGAAATGTTCCTGCCAATGTTACGGGCAACAAGGCAGTCACAGCTCTGGATCTTATGGTCGTCTGGGATAAAACTGCAACAGAAGATTTACTGCCAGACAGAGAATTTGTCTGTAATGGTGCTGTCTGGTATGTACTCTTTCTGTTTCTCCCTCTATCTCTTTCCCTCACCCTTGTTCTGTGCCTTTCTGGCAGACTGTAACTCTGTAAATGACTTTGACCTTTCCTGGGACTGAGGACAGGAACCACAGAGGGAGAGCAGAGAGATGGTGGGAGATGAGAGTAGAGTAGGCGGTTGACTGTAATAAACTCGAAGCAGTGGGCGGCTGTCAACACTAATAGATGGGAGAGGGGAGGGGGTTACCGGGTTAATGAATACTAAAGGTGCCTGAGTCCTCAACAAGTACCAAGCTGAAGTGTGTGAGATCTGATGCTCACAGTGTCATCACACTGCAGGCAGTGAGGGCCTTTTTGGTGACTCAGGGAAAATATCTTTTGATTTTTGCCAGCGACCGTATCATGTGGCATATAACGCACTGCAGTTTAGTTGTCAATTCGATTGCTTCACTGTAATCCATCACACACACACACACACACACAAACATAATGATTTGCTTTTTTTATTATTAGGATCCCCATTATGTGATGTCAGCCCTAACCTAGCAACTTTCAACAGGATATTGATGGGTAAACAAATAAAATGAGACATCAGTAACAGGGTTTGTTGATATTCTGTACCTCCTGAAAAACAGATTATATTTTTTGTCAAATCTTTAAGGTGTATTAGAATTTTTTTCTAAAGGTCTGAAAGGTAGGGGCGGCTGTAGCTCAGTGGGTAGAGCAGAAGGTCGCTGGTTCGAACCCCGGCTCCCCTTGGCGGAACTGAGCTACATGCCGAAGTATCCTTGAGCAAGATACTGAACCCCGAAATTGCTCCTGACGCGCAGTTGGCACCTTGTGTGGCAGCCTCTGCCATCAGAAAGGGCCCTGCGATGAGCTCGCGACTCGTCCAGGGATACACCCTGGCCTCCGCCCATATGAAAACTGGGATTGGCTCCAGTAACCCCCGCAACCCCCTGAAAGGGGGGGATAAAGCGGTAACATCCCCGCGACCCTCACGGATAAAGCGGTTAAGAAAATGAGATGAGATGAGATGAGAGGTCTGAAAGGTTCCAACAGTGGAAATAACACCTAGAGTTGACAGCCACACTTGTGGCTCTGCAAGGCTGTATGAAGGCCCAGTGCTAAATGCACTCTTAGGCCGAAGATATGGTTGCTTTTAACAACGTGTTGGTGTACGTATGATTGCTGCCTCGTATATCCTGCATCTGTTTGAAGCGTCGGTTGTACCTGTCCTCAGAAATTAACACTACATATTCGCAATGATGAAATATGCACATGAATAGTAGGGGCAGTGTGGGGATGTGACAGAGTCAGGAGTCAATAAGCATATCAGCAGCAGCAGGGACAACATGACAAGACAACTAGCTAACGGGTGCCGATGCAACTGGTTGTCTACATAAATACACCTTTAAAATGCAAGTTTATCTCTGGCACAGTAGGGATTTTAGCTAAAGGTTAACTAAAGCAAACCAAGACAAGAAAACCTCTCACACTATTTTGCAAGAGCACTGTTGCTGCATCTTGGGCTTTGTGGACACCCAAGGCAAATGTGATCAGTTTAAAGAAAGGCAGTAAAAGTCAGGGGATGACAAAAGTCAGTTGGATTCATCCCATTAGGACCGTTAATGTCTGTACAATATTTCATGGCAATCCGTCCAATAGTGTTTGACAGACAGACCTACATTGGCATCACTACAGACATGATGCTAGAATAAAGAATTATCAAAATGTTTGAAATGTGGCATATTTCATTGTTAAAGGCTCTAATTCCTGGTACTGGTATCAGATTTCCTTGACATTTTGTATCTGTGTTTGAAGCAGAACATTGGGGCGAGACATTAGACAGTAAAGGAGTCATCTTAACTATAAACCAATGAGAGAGAGTGGTAGTTATGGAAATAAAGGCAGCTTTATTTAATAGAATGAGCAGAAAGTAAAAACTTGTGATGACTCGGTTGAACTTTTTACTCACACCAAAGAGTGTTTCCAAAAAAGTCGGTTTCCCAGAAAGATCAAGTCAAAGGGGAACAAATGTCAGCATAATCCTTGTTCAACGTGTACTCGTTTTTTCTCATCACATTTTCTACCCTCTGTCTATAGGAACGGGGAAAGATCGGAGTGATCTTCAACGTGGGAACAGACGACATAATCATTGAGGAGAGCGCGGTGATGGTGAGCGACGGCAAATACCATGTGGTGCGATTTACACGCAGTGGCGGCAACGCCACGCTACAGGTGGACAACCAGCCCGTCATCGAACGTTTCCCCTCAGGTAGGAACAGGGGCCTTAATCTGTGATCTGAGGGAGGGAGGGGGCTCTTGGTGTTGGATTTGAACCTTCACAGTATTGAATTATTGGATAAACTGGGTAACACAATGGAGAGCGAAAGAGGGAGCTTTGGAAAAAGAAATATTCATTAATCCAGCCCACCGTGTGCCACTAAAAACTGTTTTTTATAGAAAATTCTGTAGGGGCTCTGGTTTATTTATCATGACATTCATATTTAGAGCATGCCTGCATTATTCTAGGTGATTAAGTCAGGTTCTGGTCTAAAAGGCAATAAGAGCCAAACAGCCTTCCCGAGGCAAGCAATCTTCCATCTAAGAGCATCCAGCTCTCTGCAGTTAGTCTACCATTGTAGCTCCTGGCACTGTGAATGCCTGCATTGAATCGAGGCCAGCAGAATATGAGAATGCCAGTCAGGTATGGCGGGTGAGCATGGGTATTGGGCAGGATACAGAGGGAGAACACTTCACGCCGGGAAAGTATGTGGAGGTGTTTATAAGTCATGCCTCGGCTCCAAGATAAACACAGACGCAACATCATTACACATACAGACTTTAAACGAGGGCAAACACCCGATGAGTCACTGCTGGGAGTGTGCTAATTCCCCCGTTTGTTGTTTTACCATAATCATGGTAGTTCTATTTTGGCCTGAATTACGAGGCTATTATTGGCTGCGCAGAAGCTCTCACTTAATTTCTCTCTCCATTGTGTTTCCCCTTTGTTCATGGTTGTTCAAAGGAAGACATTTTGTGTTCCCATCATGAGTTTGCATTTAGTCAGCACTAGGCTAAGTCAGGCTCTTCTGCCTGCCAGTGTTAGGGGTTAATGATCTCATGGAAAACAAACAACTAATGCGCTTTTTCAAAGCCTCGAAGCTCTGGTACATTCATGAATTTGCAAAGAATTTCATCCAACTTTTAAATCAAGTCAATACGTTTCATCTCCATTGTCTAAAAGCGCTTTCAATGTATCATCATTGTTTCAAACAGCAGGGAGAGTGCTGCTAATGTGGCCATGATATTTATTCTAGCCGACATATAGAGCAACGGGACTGTGACATTCTCTGTCACAGCAGTGATCCCATATTTTGAGGCTTTGTTTTGGCATTGAGGGAAACGTATTCTGTTGCTCATCCGTCAGCACAGCGAGGCCGGATTGAGGGGCATGCATCACAGCCAGAGGAGGAAGCGCCCTGTGACAGTTCACTCTTTTCACTTGTTATTATGATGGAAATGCAGCCCTTTTCGCAAGAGCACACACTCCAAAGAGGAGCCTTCAACTAACAAAAGCGCTAACTGCTCAGAAAAATAACAGCAGAGCAGCCTGTTAACATCGACAAGTGAGTGTCATCATCCGAATCTATGTTTTGTTTCATCAGGGAACATTAATTCACAGCCCATATTGTATTCTTTTTATTCCCCTTCCCTTCCGCCCTCCTTGCTGTGTTGTTGTCTTTGTCAAACCTCTCTTTCCTTTTCCTCTGCTGATCAAGAATTGAAGAGAGTTATTTTGTTGTTGTTTGTTAGTTCACTTGATGAGTTTTGCGTTTGTCTGCCGGGGGCTGGAGCCCATCTGAAGTTTAAGGAGGTCATGGGGACTAAGGAAAGTAAATGGATAAAGGGAGGGGTGGAGAATAGCTTTGATTCATTTATGTGAGCTAGATACACTCAAAACTATATCAGGGCTCCCGCTTTGAAGGCTCCGGCACCAGCTTTGAAGGTTCCAGTCGTCATCGTCTGGCAGGGAGGCGTCCCGGGGAAACAGAGATGTTGCACATTAGGAAAGCAAAAACCTCGGATGAGGCTGAGGCACAAAAGGGCGGAGGAATACGTTGGGGAAAGACTAAATGAGAGATTGAAAGGGTGGAGGGAAGTGACTTCCTAACTGAGGCAGTAGGTGCGTAAAGGAAGACGTTGAGGTTATATTTTGTGGAGAGGGGAAAGAAATGAGGGGGCTCCCTTGTTGAATCCAGTTCCTGTGACCCAGATTGAAAATGTTGACATCTTCTGATCCTCTAAACGGGACAAAATACACTATACTCACAACATGTTCAGAACTACTTTGTTTCCTTGATGCTTATATTATGCAATATCCTTGCCATGCTGTCCCAGTGGAACACTGAATCCTAAAATGTCCATGTAGCCAGATTTAGAGGAAAATAGAGCAAGTTGTCATGAAAGACGCCTCCAACGGAGCATTCCACGAGGTCTTGCAGGTGCCAAATTTGTCAGGCTCCGCAACAACGAAGTGCAGTTTCCTGTGAAATCTCTCTCCCCAAAGGGACTGTTGTGACCCACATCAGGCAGTCTCGTTGGGATGCCACTTCAGTTTTTAGCCCTGTTTAATGCTTTGTGCATACAGAGAGTTACATGTGGGGTTTCTCCTCTTGTAGAACATGGCCTTAGAAATGTAAAAGTTCCCAGAGGACCGTTCCAAGGACAAGGACAGTAGGAATAAAAGAGAGAGCGTAAATGTCACCCAAGAAACCCAGCCGTGTCACACAAGAAAGAAGGTTACAGGTTATCTTTCAGTGTCTTTTTTTGACACACAAGTACTAGTCATACTTGAGTAAAAATAAAAATATGGTGTTAAAATATTACTTCGGTAAAAAGTGAATGTCATCTATACAAATTGTACTTGAGTAAAAGTCTTAAAGTATCTGGTTAGTGAGTTACTTAAATATCCAAACCTAAATTACACATTACACAATTTACACACACTGTGTATTTACCGGTGTTGGGGGCAATGCGTTACAGTAAGATATTTATTTTAGCGGTACCGGAGTAATATAATGCATTACTAATAATATTTGAGTTATGTATTACTACAGTTATGTCATGTAACACGTTACAATCTGCGCTACCGACCGAAATGAAGCATTTATTGTTGTTTTTTTCAGAATCCATCCACAGCGCGCATAACCATATTGTTATAGGTTTGTTTGATATAGCCGAGCCTATAAGTTCTTTGAGTTTGATTAAGCCTAATCCTCCGAGCGTACTTGAATTTACATTCTTGAATCACATATGCATTCCTCGTTCTGTGGACTATAATAAAAAGGCATAGAAAAATAGATTTTTGTCTCGTCATGTCATTATAGGCTACATTATAGAAGGTATAGGTCTGTTGTGTTTCATATGACTCAGCCTACAATTAAAAATATGTATTCCTATCTCATTATATATCAGACTGTGATCCTTTGTCTGCATCCTGTGTCCAAGAACTTTCCTTTATTCAAAAAGATCTAGGCTATTTAAATGTTCTATAAAGGTTATTTGGGCATTTTGTTGAAAATAACTAAAAAGTAGTGTAATAAATAATTTATTACTCTATGCAGACAGTAATATTGTAAAGTAATATATTACTTTAAAATGAAGGTAACTAGGAATATGTTATATATTGCATTTTGAAAGTAACTTGCCCAACACTGGTATTTACATGTACTGTATGTACAGTGTGTGCCATCGGGCAAATTAACTAGTAACTAAAGTCAACAAATAAATGTAGTGGAGTTCCTCTGAGAACAGCTCATTTATTCAGTTATGGAAAAAATTATATTTCTTCTCCAAAACTACACACTGTCCCTTTAAGTACTTCTTAACTAATTGTAATTAGTTACATTCCACCACATGCTTTCCAGGCAGAGCCTCCGTTGCCTGGGCTGGCCAGCAGCAGGCGTATAAACAGAAGGTTGACGCGGGGTGATGATTTGGAGAGACAGAATGTTAACAGCAAACGTGGTCGTCACGGGTCACGCGCATGCAACAGCAAAGCAACACGTCTCCTGATGTCCCACGAAGTGATGTTTGTAGTCCTCAGGGAGTGTGCGTCTGTGTGTCTGTCTGATTCTACATGCGACAGCGCACACGTCTATCTGTGTGCATGACATAGTGCGTCTTGTGTGTGTCATTCTTTCTGCGTCCATGCCTATGTGTGTGTGCATGCATGCATTTGATGGACAGAGAGCAGACAAAAAGTGTCAGAGGAGCAGCCGGCCAGTTAATCCAGTGTGTCAGGTGTCCCTGGTGGGTCCTGCAGCAACAGTTATTGGCCCTCCCACATTCACAAAATGGCAGACTGGCTCAATAAAAACATCTCTGTGTCACACTGAGCACCTCAACCTGGCCGCAAATAAACAGGCAGATGTCAGCAGCAGTGCCATACGGACTGTAATTGTTCCATTTCACACCCGGCTCTCTTTATTTACTGGTCATCTGCTGTGAGAAAGGTAGCAGATATGATGCGGCTAATTGTTTAGTCTCCAATTTTATTATTAACAATTTTATACCATTGCCCTGTAGAATTCCTAATTTTGTTTCTGACTGGCAAAACGGTGTGTATTATTTTCAGATAAACGCACTGGCAGGACATGGCAGCCTTTTCACTTTTTTGACTTAAAAGTTATAACTGAAACCTTTGGTTTGAGCTGTTGCCAGACTACAGCTTCATTTAGTTGAGAAGTAAGGAAACATATGTTCCAAGGAAGATTCAAAAGTTTGGTCACACTTAAAACATATGGATTTGTTTGGTGACATCCGGTGACATCTGACCACCGCAGAAAAGACAGTATTTTTTTTTCATGATTTTCTCTGCATCTATAAGAATCAAGAGCTGTCCACACCAAGAACACTGACCGTAAAGACAACAATATGTGCACTGATGAAGATAACTTTATTTAAACAGTGGTGCCAAGCACGCGCTGCTCGCTACAGTTTCGTCAGCTTCGGGAACAATGGATATTGATGCATTAAAAAAAAAACAGAATATGGTTTTACAAATTCTTTAGAAATAAGAGGAGTTAGGAGCATCCAACACTGTTACGAGAGACAAATTTTAGTCATACTTTTGTATGAGTCAACATCAGTTTTCCTGTCAAAACTTAAAGGACAAAACAAAGTTCAGAGACTTCATCAGCGGCAAAAACCATTTGGCATTATGTCTCAGGTAACATTACTTTTTTATGTGTATGTTGAAGCCATATTTAACATTATATAAGAGTATAAGTTGTATAAATAACGAAGACTGAGTTGTTAGAGTAGACCATTTAAAAGTGTTTACTTAATGTCATCAATTCACTTATCACATGTAACAGTTAGAAACCAATATTATAAGCACTCCTGCAACATTATTTTGAAAAATGTCTCAAAAAATGAAATCAATGTAAATTCAGTATGGATTTTGATTGGCTGTCCGTGTTTCTATCGATCATAAAGTCACTCTAGAATTGATCACAAAGATACTGTTTGCCTCTGTCATAGTTGTGACGTGGTAGAGCTAGAAAGGTTTTCAACACAATATATTCATAGTTATAGCTGTTGTTCTTAGTGTGGCCAGCCCTTTAATCAGACAGTATTGTTATCCTATATCCTTCAACAATCCGCCCCATCAATCCACAAACATCAATTTAAAAATTAACAGTTTTTCCATCTTAAAAGTCCAAACTAGTCAAATCATGTGACTGCCGTTGTGACATTTGGCTCTGTGCTATAGTTTTATGGGCTGCTCTCTCCCCGTCCTCTTCGTCATTCCCCAACAGATGATGGTGTTCAGACACTCAGAGGGGAGGTCAGATTTAGAGTGAGCTGAGGCCTGCTACAGCATTAATCCCCCTCTTTTAAGGAGCCAGCCGCCCTTCTAGCAGAGTAGGCATCAGAGTAGGAGACAGAAAGAGCTACAAGGGAGATAAAGTATGGCAATACATACAGATTTATACATATATGGTCACTTTTATGGGCTTAAAAGTATATGTATGTATGTAAATTTCCCTTTGTTTCAGGGAGTGTATGTGTCCATCTGGGAGTGTATGTGGAGGTGTTGTGTCATGAATGCCCACCTGTCTCTCTACTTTGTGTCACGTGCCCCCTCCATCTCATCATCTCGTCTATTTGCAATTCACCGAATCACCTCACATTAACCCTTTCTCTGATTATAGTCATTCACCACAGTAAATGATGACATTTCGGTAAGAAGGGAGCTTCTGGAAAAATCCATCCATTTCCTGTGGGTTTATACCACACTTGGCATTTGGACTTCATTGCTGAACCCCCTGAGATTTGGATAATCATTATGTATTTTACAACTGTAGTTATATTGTCACCATTGCAGCGCATTGGCTGTGATTACCATATTTTGCTGCCTCGTAACTATGTCATTATGACCAATGAGAGCGCACAGCGCGCTGTTGTTCTCCCACACTCACTGTTTCTTTGTCACTTGCCAGTATTTAGAGGCAGTAGATCTACTGTACAACTGTCATTTAGCTGTAGGTGGAACTGAGCTGTTGGACTTGTGTAGAATTAGAAAAGGAAAGTAGCGTAGGGTGGGGTGGTAATGCATGGATGGAGGGGTTGACGGGAGGGGAGATAGAAGACAGGAGAAGCAGCAGTACTGTACACCAAAGTGCTTGGGATGCATTGTTTGAAAATGATGGACTGGAAGGGAAGAGGAATGGATCAAGGGAGAGGCTGGGTCGAGAAAAGAGGAGGGTGAGATCCACTACGCTTGCTGGAAGCTAGCTGCTGTCACTGCTCTGATGGATGAGGCTTTCCATGTTTCTGAATAATAAGCACTGCACAAATTGGATTGCATCACAGCAGGGAAGATTACATATAACGGGTGCAGTACGAAACAGCACGTGCACGTACGAACACACACAATGTAGTAAGAATTTCATAACAAACATGACTTGTTAACGAAATGACTTGCTACTTGAAATGCACTAAGACACAACAGTATTCATTTAGAGCAAATCAACGCACCACTTAATACAGATCATAAATCAAGGGCAGCAAAAGAAAGAGGAAAGAAAGATAAAGTACAAAGAGAGGGCTATTGTCATTCCCTGTTTTCATTCTGTAAGGCATTTAGGGGATCTGTTCAGCGTGAAGGCTGACCATTAGAGAGAGGAAAAGGGGGAGAAGAGAGATGTGGATTCACGGAGCAGAGATTCTTTGTGCCAGCGAGGTCAGCTCCAGCTCTTCCGACTGAGCTGTTAAGATGTTCTTACTCCTCGGATAAATGGTCGAAGAAAAGGGGTCAACAAAGCTCTCGGCAGCGCTCTTTCCTCCCTCATACCCCCTTTTTTTATCATTTCCTTTATGTCTGCAGCGTTTCTAGATATCCATCTTTGTCTTTGCGACCTCCGCAGTTGGAGAAAGAAACCCAACCGTGAATAAGTGAGGAAGATAAAGAGACAATATGAGGAGGGGAGGTTGAGGCAGCCCAGAAGATTTGCTCCGCTCTTCCCTTTGGCTAAACCAATATGAGAGCACTCAGCGGTGCCAGTTAAAATGTTAAAAGTAGGGGAAAGCAACAGGATTTGGACAGGAGGAGGGACTCTAAACAAGAGAACACAGTCGGACAAATGGCTGAAGGCATATGGACTGTGTGACTCTGACGGTCCACCGAGCAATAGATGTTAGATGAGTGTGCGGGGTGATGCACAGAGCAGTGTGGCCTCGTGTCTATCTCATAGCATCTCCTATTTAATATAAGCTAAGCTCATATATCTGTTAGCTTCGTGCGCTTTCTGTCTTTAATGGTGCTTGAGGTAATTACAGTATGCACTGTTGCAGCAGCACCAGACAGTTTGGTTCAAATCATCACAGCCTGCAGACGTTCACATATCAGGCAAAGTAAGAGCACTTACTTAAGTTCTCCAACTCTGGGATACTTGTAAATGATTTGAGAATTTCCAGCATAAAATGTGACTTCGTCTACCTTCTGCTCTTAACTTTTAACTCACATTCACTACATTCGAGGTAGAAATATTAATTTTTCACTCCACTACATTTGTTTACTTTGTAAGTTGTGATTTTACCAGCACTCCCAACTCGTCAAATACAGCAGAATTGGTCAGTGCCCTCAAGCACCAAATTATAAAATATAATGAGTTACCCATCTAGCATCAGCATCTGCAGTCAAGTTAGCTATAATAAACATGCAACGTTTGGTTAGCCATTCAAAATAAAGCTTGCTGATAAAACATTTCACATATTACGACATATTATGACTTTTGGCCTGTTAGTAACATTGTGAAACAATATTTTTTTTTGCGGTTTGGCCAGGTTTAGGCACAAAAACTACTTGGTTAGGTTTAGGAGAAGATCATTCTTTGGGTTAAAATCACCCTATTACTTACATGAGATTAGTCACGTCAACTACACAACTCACATTACATCATTTACCATACTTACGTAACCATAACTTAAACAAGTCAACCTTGACACCTGGTCACATATAGGACTGCTGGGGGAAAAAAATCCTTTGTATGACTCATCAAACCAAATAAATTTACATGTAGGGCCGCTGCCCAGGCTGCTGTATTTGACGCAGTGGGGATGAGAACGGTCATCAGTATATAGAGCATTTATAATTAGCTCTTCTCTGTCCAGCAACCAGATGTTACTTACAATAAAAATCCACTATATCTGCCAATTTACTCAGTCATGCCAGTTTATTAGGTACACCTAGCTAAATCTATTGCATGATATAATTAACACCTCTCGGTATGACACAGAATAATTCAACAGAACTGCAAGCTATAGCCTGCAAAATGACCTTTAAGATAAACTAGAACTAGGCTGCGAATGAGTCATTTATCAGCTGGTGGTGTCTTCTTCTCTGAAATGAGCCAAGGCTTCAATGTCTTAATCAAATAATGCAGTTTAAAAATAAATCAGAGAAAAGTAGCCAATGCTCACATTTGAGACAGTGAACCAGAGCATTTTTTAACCTTTCTTACTTTATTTCTATTCGTCTATGGTTTAATTAATCTCAATCTGTTTATTGTTTCCGCTTTTTACTGAGCCTTCATTAAGGTAGGCCCGATGTGAACTGCATCCAATTTAGTTTTAAACTGTCAACTTTGAGTCTGAAACTCTATTACTTTTATTCTAGAGAAGTTAATTTCTGTAGAAATCTGTACTGGCTAAATTAACATACAATTATGGTGTTAACAGGTTGAGATTTTAAAGACACTCCACTCACCCCCAAGCAAAAAGATTCCAACTGCTAGTCCTCTTTTGCCGCTGATCAAAAGAGATACGATACGATGCACGACTGACGTTTGTCATAGTTTGGATTTTTATTTGACTCATTATATTCAGGAAAGTACATGGGAAAAAAAACATCAGAAAGAGTTAATTGAGGGCAGCCAGCTCAGTCACTTGTCACTGCTGACAGTTCCCCCTCTTTCCGTGTGTTCTTATTGGGGCTTTGGTGCTCTGCGACTGCTTCTGATTGGATCTTGCACAGTTGGAAGGTATCTCCAATTATTGGCCTGTGGCTATGGGATGATGGAGAGAGAGAGAACAGAGACATAGTGAAGAAGTTAATGATGAGGAGAGAGAGACAGAGAGGGGAGACGCAGCTAAGTAGTGTGGAGCAGGAGAGGGAAAAGATTGCTTTAGGTAATTCGAGAAGTGACAACTTTGATTTCCACATGAGTTGGGGCGGAGGGGGGGTGCTTTCTTTGGCTCACTTTGGCAGCCACCCTCGCACAAATCCACCGTGGCCGAGATGAAAGGTGGTGAGGATCCTGTCGAAAACAAGAGGAGAGAGAGAAAGAAGTGAAAACGAGCACATTGGATTGATAAGTGCCGTGCAGATGAAAGATGAGCGAGCAGTTAAAACAGTGAGATTTCATCTGTTTCAAATGCATGCCGACACGAGCGGTGGGCGATGTATTTACATTGAACAAAGGAGTGTGGTGGGAAGGTAAATCCCTCTCTTTTCCCCATGCGATTCACATGAAGAAACACAAGTTGCCTGCAATCTTTGGCTTTAAAGGGTTTCGGGATAGAAAATACGCCACAAGAAAAGCCATCTTTTCATGTAAATTGTTCCCTTTTATGAGCCTTTAAAGCCGTCTTGTCTCAAAACAAGTGAACAAATCTTGCCGTGCACTAAGATTATTTCAACAATCAACCTGTTTCAAGAATTTTCAAGCCACCATTTTTCTTGATTTTAGTTCAGCAGTCTTTCTCATTCCGTCTGCTGTCAAGATACTGATGCCCTAGAAAATGACTGAAACAGGTTGAAATATCCATTTTTTGGCCGATCTATTTCAGTTGTTTGAAGTAAAGTCACATCTATTTTATGCAACAACAAAAAAAGAGGAGGGATCCATCTCCTATGACGTACAGACATTCCAACCCAATTGCCAGAATAAATGTTGGCAGTGCACATTTCTGCAAATCATGGATATGTTGAAACTTAATGTTTCTTTATGTTCGGTTTTCAATATTATGTTGTGATAATGCTCTGTTTATTGTCCGGTTAGGTTTAGGCACAAAACCCACTTTTCTGGTAGTTCTTTAGCCACTTCAATGGCTGCAAAATGTCCTGAGGTCTTGGTAAAGATATGCAGTGGTTTCACACTTACAAAATACCATCTCGAACAGCGGTCTCTGACTTGGCAGCTGCCAGCTGTCATTCCACCACCATCCCTTCCACCTACTGGCATGAGTCAGCTCATACACGTGTGATGAGAATATAATATGACACACTTGTAGAAATGCCAATATGGTACATATGATGTAGATCTTTGATGTAGCCATGGTTTGCAGAAACGTAAAATGCCAACATTTTATTCTAGCAGCTGGGCTGGATGTGCAATAAAGGTTGCATGTACAGAAGAGACCAATGAAGTGCACCAGAGTATACAGGTTACAGTGACAACATTTCTGATACAAGTCAAAAATAAGAAAGTTAAGAAAATAAGACTTTCAGGACTTGGATTAAGTAGCAAAGGTTTACAGGGTTGCATAGGGCAGTTCCATCTCTCCATCTGCTCCAAAACACCCAGTGGATATGAGAACAATCCATCTAAAGTTACCTAATGAAAAACAGAATGAGGCTAGCTTGACAGAGAGAGGTTTCTGTGAGAGGGAGGGAGCGCAGGATGGCCGGTGGCCAATCGTCTCCAATGTAATCTCCATTCTTGTGGATGGATTTCCGATGTGGGTGTCCTGTACAAGGACATCTGGCTGCCTGCAGAGCTACATGATATACAGTTGGCTCCTTGTAGAGTCTCCACACACGCTCACATGTACTCATTCAGATGCACACTTATGCACTGATACAGAAAGAGACAGAGAGCGAGGCAGAACAGTGTCTGATTCATATGCTGGATCATCAGGACACGAGAATCTAGCGCTCTCAAACAGACAGAAACAGACACACTTGAAGCACGCTACACAAGTCTCTCGCCTGTCCTTGCTTTGTGTCTCCCTGAGGTGCCAGTCAATCAGGGTGCCCTTGCCCTGCCCCTAGCACAGCAGCTGTGATACCTACCCAGGCCAGGCCCCATCATGGCTGTTAATCCAACCAATGCTTCAGGCACCTAACACAGGGCGTAAGAGGAGGATAGACAGATTTCTGGCTTCCAAAGTGACGATCCCACTAGTGTGTCAGAGTGGACGTTTGGAGCCTCAGGGGGTCCAGAGCCAGAGGCATGCTGGCTGGCCCCACATACATGATTAGTGTGGATAAGTGTGGACCAGACTCCAATGTTTACACGCACACAGTCTGCTGGTTGGTGGCTCACACCTTGGCTTACATTTTATTGATGATAAGCTATTTACTGTATATGCCCCTGTAATTGGAGTACACAGGCATTTTGCCCAATATGTCCAACAAATATACAGTTGGCCTTGTGAATTAGCAGCTGTAATCATGAACAAAATACTGTCATCTGAGCAACCACATTTAGAAAGATACGATTCTGAAACTAGTTGATTTATTTATTCAAGCACATAAATACAGGTGTAACCAGGTTATTGTGAATGAGATATGATGTGTGCATCCAAATCACTATACAGAAGTGAAAGGGAGAGTTTAAAAGAAAAAAAGAAATCAAGATGAGGGCCAACATAACCTGACTTTTAATCCCCAATATGGGTCAAACTCAAAAAACACTAGAATCCTACATTACTTATTATTATCCTATATACCCATAATGCAACGAACAGCATCCCTCATTAGACATAGACCATATTCACACAGCGGCCATCTGAATCCGAAAAATCTTCATAAACCGCTACATTGTAAGCTTGATTACATCCACTGCATTTTACTTTGAGGCTTACATACATGTGTGCAACATTTTTGTGATATTTTATTTATAGAGTTAATCTACGCCTTTCCTATCATACTGAGTAACACTATGAAACAGTAATGTTAGCCAGGAAGTGGCTGAACCTTAACATCAGCTGACGTCTCCCTGTGGCTAATGGGTTATCAAATATGTTGTTTTACTTTGAAATATGGCCCAGTGTCCCTACAGATTTCCACTGTCCATTGTCTTTTCAGTTGTGGGCTTTTAGTTGTACATTATTTATGTCAAACTCCTGTTGAGTTAACCGTGAAGACATCAGTATGATATCACCAGGGGTTACTTTCTCAAACCTGACAAAGCTCCTCCAGAACCACAGAAAACATACAGCTGTTGTTGCTGTTTACCAGTAATTTAACTTTGACAATGTTAGTCTAGGTTGATTATTAAATAACAAATAAAACCGCTTAGGGGCAGTTTTGGATTTACTAGTTTATTTCTCTCTCTTAAATGTTAAATATTGTTGAGCTCCAGGTCCGATAGCATTGTTTCTATCTTTCACTTCAAGCGAAGGCAATAGTCTTGGGAGTAGAACGTGTGTGATAATGGCGGTGAGGGAGAAGACAAGGGCCCAGCTGTTTAATCTATCCCCCCATTCTCATGCAGAGCAGGCTTCAGCTGGTGGGGAGACAAGCAAGGAGAGAGAAGTTTCACTGGTTCTCTCAGAATGACTTATTTCTCCAAGGAGCCGGGCGCAAACAGATGCAAACAAACAAGCAGGACACGGAGGAATTTAGATTTTCCTGCTGTGTCGATGACACAAAAACCGGTCCAACAGAACTTTCTGGCATAATTTTCCTGTGGCTGTACACATTTTTTTGCTCAAATTAAACTGGTCACATTCTCTTCTTCACAGTTTCCATTACTTCCGGAGTTTTGGTCCCCGTGTCCATCTTTTTGTTTGGAGTAGATACACAAAACCATGTTTGTGGATTCCTCCATCGTTTGTTGGTTGTTGACGAGGATGTTGTCACTCAGGGAGAGAATACACACACATTTGCATACAGTACATACACACTCATAGCATTTATTATCCTTTACGTGTGTGTGTGTGTGTGTGTGTGTGTGCGTGCCCGCGTACATTTACAGTAATCTCCTAGTAATACACTCAATCTGTTACCAGGCAATGAAGAAGGATGGAGGAGTAAAATGGAGCGAAGATAAAAAAAAGAGCAAAAAGAGGGATTAAGGGGGGAAGTGAGAGAAAGGGAGGAGACAGTAGGAAGTGACGAAAGTACTTCAAAAGACAAAGAAGGATGGAAGACATTTTAGGGGAATGGATTAATAAAAAGAGTAGATTGTGGAGCGAGAAAGGACGGAGCAAAAAGCTAAAGAAGAAAAAATGGAAAAGGAGGCAATTGGGGAGAAGAAGGAGGGTAATGAAGGTGCAAGGAGAAAATGGGGCATGGAAGGAATTAGGGAGAAAGAAATCAAAATGGACTTTGGCAGGAGGGTAAGACAAAGGACAGAATGAAGTGTGGATGAATGATTGTTTGAGAACAAGAGAAGGACAAGCAGAGGAGAGGAGTGGTTGGAGGGAAATAAGCAAAGCAAGAAGGAATGAATAAGTGAATGAGACAAGGAAAAGGGATTAAGGAAAGAGTGATTGAAGCAAAAAAGGAAGGAAACATCCCATAGGGGAGGCCTGGGGGAGAAGGAGGGTAAAACCATTTGAGAAATTGTTTCCTGGGTGCAGTGTCTAACAGCGGCCACTTGAGGGAGTATCTCCAGCTGATACTCATTATCAACTCTTACTTGGATGATAAAATGGAGCCTTTGTAAGATTAAGTTACTGGAAGTGGCTGTCTCAGTGTGATTCACACAAAAAAAAGTTTGAAGAGGGAGGAGATTAAGTCAGGATTTGTGAGACAGCAGATGCACCAGGAGGAGAGGAACATACACGAACAGGATTGATTCATCTCACCGAGGACTACTGCCTCCCACAATTTCCCTTTCACTGTGTTATTATTGTGATCATCAACCCCCCCCCCCCCCCCCCCACACACACACACACACACACACACACACACACTACCACGCCACACTCATTTAATGTCCACCTTTCACTCTCTTCTCTCTGTGCTACTGTACCAGCAGCATCTGTCGCTCAGTCTCTAATTCGGTGATTGCTGCAGAGTGCCCATGTCATCTCTAAAACAGGATTGTGTATGTGGTGCACTGTAATTGCTGCACTGCCTTTCCAGAAGGCAGAAGTACCCAGCTAATCTTAAGTGCAGCGTGAATGCGTGCATGTAATTGGCCAACACTAACACTGCTGCAATACAGTTTAGTCTTAATTGAGATCAGTTTGCTGCCACGACAAACAGGTTCAAGTCACGAAGAAATACAGGAAGAATAAAATGGCTCCACCTTTCAGATTTTTCTCACCCCCTGCAGGGTTTGTTAAGGACGTTATACCAGTAATAAAACGCATAATTAAAGGGAAGTTATGTGTTATTGAAAGATCAAAACATTCACTAACAATTTACCTGCTTGATTTCTAAATCTGTCATTTCCTATGTATGAGCTGTGCCTGTGAGTCAGCTCTCGACAAAATTAATGCACAGAGAGCTACAAGTGCAGCATATGAATGACACTGAGTCATACAGAACATCAGAACCGCCTGTTCTCACATGTTTATCCAGATTGTCCTCTATATGCTTCTCCATCCATCTGCCAGCTACCACTCATTCCAGTCTTCCTTTTTTGCCTTCCGTCATTCAATTTTCATTATCTTTCTCACAGCGGCCCTCTTTCCCATGCACAGACAACTGCGTATGTCCATATACAGTATGCACACGCACCTCCTCAGCCTGTGTGAGCCATTATTGCGCAGGCAGGCGTGGGTAGAGAGACCCCTGGGGAGTGGAAGTAGGTACTGCAGAACTGAGAGGTGGTCTATTTTAGATCACTGCAGCAGCACAGAGCAGTGGGGGGAGCAAAATCAAAGTGCACTAGTTAAGATGCAGGATACACTTCAGAGCGCTCCTGTTTACTGTTTAGATGTTAGTCCCAAACTCTCCTTCAGTTCTTTAACTTGTCTTTCTACAGAGAGCCTCATCAGCATTTTCCAATGGCTGACAAAAAACAGACTCACACTGAGGCCCAAAATTGATCATAATGTGTTTTTAGAGACTTTTTTTCATTGTTGATTTTAGGGGAAATCACAGTTTTCAGACATGTCTATTTCAACGCAATTATGTATTGGTTCATTTTATCTTGCAGTGAACACAGCCAAGAGGTAATAGAAGTTACTTGGACTCATAAGTAGCTTGATTGTTCTGAGTTCTGAGTTGTGTGGTGCTTGGAGCAGTGGGGGGTCATTAAGTCCGCTTCAAACATAGGCTACACGTGTAAACACACCATCAGACCCTGATGATCAGAGTTGAAGTGTAACACCTTGTATGTAGCAAAGTGACACATTCTTGATTAGATTTCTCACTCATACATGTTGTAAATTGGATAATTTCCATTAAATTACAGTGATAATTTTCCCCTTTGTTCCCGTTCAAGGGCGCCTGGGGATTCCCTGACCTGATTTATGGGAATCACTGCTAGAAACTGTAGCTCTCTGATTCTGATTCTGATTCTAGCCTATAATCTGCGAAGATTGCCATTTGACTTCAGACAATAACTCCTAATTAAGCCTCTGACATTGCCACCACATTAGACTTCATCAAACCCCCAGCCTGGCCACCATCAGCCCTCATCTCCCCTAATTCCAGCTCCGCCTCTATTGACAGCGTTGAAGATGTACGCAGCATGACCCCGAGGTTGATTGAAGTGAAGTGAGGGATAATAAGTTTGCGCAGCGGCGATGAAACTTCTTTGACACGCTGATGAAGTGATGCTAATTGCCAAGTGCCACTGAGAAGTGCTCAATTAATGCATGGGGAATAAACCTGAGAAAACCTGAGTGCTGACAGTTTCACTAAATCCTTCTCGTTCAAGAGTTGGATTCAAAGTGAAGCGATTCTCCGCCTGGCAGAATGCCATCCTGTTGTCGGATTTTGGAGGTGGTGATTTTCTAATCAGAAACTCTTTGTGTGGAATGGGAACTAAAATATGTCTTCCTTGAAACAACCATGAAATGTGTATTAGGACTGTGTGATTATGTCATGCTCATGTGAAATAATCTTTTATTGCTGACATTGAGATGTTTGTTTTTTTTCCTGCTCTGCTCTTTCACAGTGTATTAACTCTGTTGTTCAATGATTGCTGGTTCTGTGTGTGATTCTAGCTTGATTACTGCTAAGTCATATCTAAAGTGTATTCACTTTGCGAACAGCTACGCAAATCATACTATATCTAAATAATTCATAAATCTGTTTAACTTGTTAGTACATTAAAAAAACACTTAAACTCAGAGTAACTAGAATGCTGTTAACTTGTCTAACCAAACAAACCAGCCCAAAAACACATCAAGTTCTTCCTGTCCTAACTAAAGCTGAATTAAAGTACATAACTTGCTAAACATTTGCCATGTTGCCCTTCTAACCTCTAACCTTTTAACTTCCAGATTTTTTTGTAACCTCTCTTAATTTGTCTTCTCCAAATTTCTTAAAGGGAACTATGATAATGAGCGCCTGGCTATTGCTAGACAAAGAATCCCATACCGACTCGGTCGGGTAGTTGACGAGTGGCTACTCGACAAAGGTAATAAAATCCCTTTAACTCCACTAATGATCCAACCGCCTAACCTACCGTTAACCACCACTCTGGAGGAGGTGCAGTGCCACGCAACAGGGGTGAATGTGATTTGGCTCTTTAACAGAACTGTAGGTCCCCTTTGATCCAGAATTAAGAATGATTGGCTGATGTATTATGACTCATTCCTCTCAATTGTTTCTTATCTTGATTGGTACCTGAAAACCAACCTGGAAATCAGGTGTTGATGGAAGATCCATCACATATTTGCCATCATTGTAAACCCTAGCTTGCCCAGTTGAAATTGTTCAGTTGAATAACTGGCATTTAAATTCATCATTGTATATATTGTTTCAGTAGTAAAGCCATTCTCTAACATTGATATGCAGATATCCAGGGGACCATATCCAAAGCACCTTAAACTGGGGCTGCATCTCTTCGGAGCATTAACCCCCAAATAACCCGACATAACCCCCAATAACCTGACCACATGTAAAAAGCCTCTTGATTCCGTTTGCTTCTTTCCTGTGTCTTATGTTGGCTGAATGTGAGTTTGCATTGACTCTATTTAATCATTCATGAAAACATAAAAAATATTTTATAACTGGAGTTACAGGGCAAAAGAATTCCCCATGAATGTCACTAAAAGTTAAAGGGACTGTTGAAGTGTTCAGTAATCAGTCTGCATCCATTGCAGCGAGCGGGCGCCAATTTCCGCCCCACATTATGCATAACTAGTGTCGTAAGTGTTGAATGTGGTCCCATCAAAGTGATGATTCTTTAACCCTTTGAGTGCCGAATGTCCCAACCTCTTTGTCTTTGTCTTGTGCCGTGTGTTTGTGCTGCTGAAGGTGGTTGATTCTTCAAAGGAGAGGAGTAGAATAAATCAGAAGGACAGCTAAATGGAGTCTTAAAATAGCTTCTGTGTCGCAGTAGAAACATTTGCAGATGTATTTCTCATGCACTTCTGTGCATAATCTGAAGTCTTATCGACGCAAAAAAGAGGGTAACGTGTACACATCAAAGAATACGAATTTAGCAGAATAAGGATGAGAATCTATATAAATGGATGGTTTTGCTGTAAATTATTAGATTGTCCAGATCTCACAGACTTCACAGGAAGGGTTGTATTATCTCTTCTGTTTGCACAAGAGATGTACTTAGATTAATCACAAATTAAGAGTTTCAAGCATTAGCCACTTCGCTTTAGGGCTTTTGAAACGGTATTGTGAATGATAACACATGCAGGGATGAATTCAGAAGATAACATTTGTCTCCGAGAGCAAAATGAAGTACTCATGCGACAGACAAACAAGATAAATGAAGCGCCTGCATATTTATTTCATAGAAACAAAACAATCCGTGCATTCATCTCCTGCTCCTATAAACTGACTCCTCTTTGCTCTCCCCCAGTGCAATCGGGGAACGCACTTCTGCTGAGGGTAGTTAGGACGCAAATCAGAATTAAAAGGACTTGGAAGATGAAAGTTGAATGAAAAACTGGATCAATAAAAAATGACTTACCCACTTATAAAATGATTTGTGCATGCTATGAAACTCTAAAGAGGAGCTTGAAACCGAATGTATTATTCTCTTTCTTCTATAGTTTGAAATGAGTCTGCATGCAATCGTTTTAATTGACAGCAATGGGAGAAAGTAGGAAGACGACATAAACAAATAATCCGCGTTAAACCTCAAGTGAGGGCTTTGATCAGGGTGTATTTTCAGAAAGGTCACAGTTATTTGTTAATTCGATTGAATTCATTAACGACAATACATAATGTCACACACGTCATGGACTGAAGAGGCAAAGTGGTTTTGGAAGAGCATTCTCAGACGCTTTTTTCATATCAGTCTAGATAACGAGGGGGATTAGCGGACATTTCCGAGCTCAAAGGGTTAAAGCTGTTTGTTGCTTTGACGAGGAAGAGGCTAGAACTTAAAGCTAAGAACCTTCTAAGCAGAATCTAACCACCTAACAGCAAACCAAACTCCACCCACACTAACTGCTGAGGGCTTCTCCCATGACTCCCCAACCTCTCCAACTAGCCAAAAATTTAAACGATTGGCAATGTTTTCCAGCTTTGCCCCGCTGGTTCAAATTCAGAGAGCCCTCAGTTATAACCTTGTTATAAATGATGTTTAACATTTGAATGCAATTGACCTGGATGTCAGTGTTTGGAAGAACTTGGACAGGTCGCGGCGATCGCTTGGGACAAAAACTAAACAAAGATCTAACTAAGTTCTAACTACTACTAAAGAAACAAACTTCCAACTGGCAACTTCTTCCCCTTGTCTCCACCTCCATGTGATGCAAAACTCAGAGGGTTAAAACAAAGCGAATAACTGAACACCAAATTCAAAAATGACGCACCTGCTGTGGATAATTGAAACTAAATGTGTATGAAAAAAATACATGAAGGTCCCTTTAACATTTATTGTTTTCACCACTAAGGAAATCAATCATGTTTTGAATGTACTGTTCTATATGTCTTTGCTGTGCAGGTTGAAGGGTGTATGAACATTTGAATGAGAGTTAAGGACTGTTGTGTGGTAAACAAACTGGATAATTCATCCTGTAATGGTCCAGGCTGTTACCAATATGGGGTTTGGGTCTCCATTCTCTGGTGATTTTATGACATTAATGCCTCACAGGCTCTTGACCAGAGAGACAAAATAATCAGCCCTATGGGTCTCCTCTCAAGTGCCTTTTAATGTTTCTTTAAAACTCAACAAGCACGGAAAACCACTACTTCTCTCAGATCTCAGTGGTGCTACAACAGTATCATTAATCTAATGACTCATGCGCTATTATGTTCATGTGTGGACGGAAACAAAAATAAGGACACAAAATCGCTCACAATCACTCTCACAAATCAGTATTTTAGTCACGCTGGGATATAATGGAAGTCATTGGAGCCAGCAGCGTCCTGGAGGAGAGCTGTGCTGCATCTCATTCTGAAGCCCTGATCCCATCTCCTCTCCTGTGTGTGAGGCAGATCAGAGTGAGCATCTCTGTACGACTCTGTGCCTGCTGACTAGATCCAGAATGGCAGCCACTACGGGAACCCAATGGAGGGGAAAAATCTGAGTGCCGAAAGTTTTTAACGGCTCTATCCGAATCAAAACTTAAGATGTGCCCCCCCCCCTTTTCCTTGCATCTTTCTCTCGCCTTGTGAGCTGTCATCCCAGGTTTCCTGCTCTCTATATGCACATTCTATTCCTCACTTTCCTTTATTTCCTCTTTCTTTTTCCCTTGACCCCACTTTACCATTAACTTGGTGAGCATCAGTGCTGCCTGTTTCTTTAAAAACAACAATAATGTGTTACAGCTTCCTGATCTCATCAGGGAGCTCCGCTAGAAAATAAACATTACAAATAACCAGCAAGAATCAATTCCCTTTAGTTGTTCCCTTTAGCAGATGAGTAAGGAAGCCAATAAAGCTCCCTGAAGAATTGGAGCTGTATTTTCTTCTGGCAAGGAGTCTATCTCTGGAGCTCCCCAACAACATGGTGATCTACCTCTGAGTTTAGGTACATGAGTGCAGGGAGGCACAGCAGAGGAATACTACAACATCGGGTCTCTGTGGCCTAAAAAGCAAGCAGGAGAAACTGGTTTAATGGTCTGGTGTGAGCTCCCCCACTCCCTAATCAAAAGCAATCAAGTCCTCCCACTTGGTGTGGGGCCAGAGCCCAAATCAACATCTCCCGGCCAGGCATTGGTCCAGATCTGATATTCAATCCCAGCTTTATTTCAGAGATTTTCTCACATCAGGCAGCAGAGTGCAGAGAGCAAATCAGTCTGTCTTTCAGCAACCCCATGATGAGCTCTGTATCCCGCTGAGTTACTATCTTGTTTTCTCATTTGATCCCTCTGCACTATTATGGCCTTATTTGGAGGAAGTACGGGGGAAACTGTATGAATTTTAACGTGCTTGCTCATGAAGAGAAAAGTGGCTGCGAGAAAAGCTGCTCTCTAGCTGGAAAGAAGGGACACTTTGCTGTTATTTCATGGTCCCCTACCATGAAATGGCCTAAAAAACAGCACAGTCACAGTTGGAGTGAATAAAGAGAGAGAAGATTGTCCCTAGCTAACCACCGTGCGATCTCTCTCGTGTCTCTCCCGCGACAGTATCCCCTGTTTAAGATCTATATACAGATATAGGATCAGAGATAGAGCCACATATGATTAAATCCACGCTACCGTCTCAGGAGTCCTGCAGATTCACCACCACAATCTCAGCCTCCCCAGCTGCCTTCAAGGACCTCAGGGCTCTACGCTGCCTCGCAAGGCTTTCAGTCTAACTTCATGCCGCATTTGGCCCCTCATCTCAATTGTCAAACACAATTAATTCATAGTGTTCTACCCAAACCAGCCCAACTTCTGAGGAGTAAAAAAGCAAAACGCTCTTAATTACCAAAAGAGAGCCTTGTGCCGAGGAGATAACTTGGGAACACTTCATAATCGACTTTGTCAGCATCCCACCCCACCCCCATTGTGCTCCAGTCTTCTCAGACTTTCTCCCTCCTTGTTCGAGGAGAAGAAAATGGAAATAGGGGGAGTTCTTGTTTGTTGATACGCATACTAGAAATTCTGCGGGTGCGTGAAGGATTTGTGAACACAAACCCATAAAGACTGTGCGAGCAAACGGTCCAACTTTCTGTTCTGCACATCACAAAGGAGTGTATTGACAGAGGTGAATTTTGGGCCATCCCTCCCACCCTGCGACTCAGCTAAGAGAAAACATTTCAGATAGAAGCTCCTTGCAGCCATATGGCATTCTTCCTCTCTGTGAGATAACAGGAGTAGAAGGAGGATGAGAGAGGCGTAATGATGACGGTGGAGGGAGAAAGATACTGCTCTCTCCAGCTGCAGTCCTTTTCATTTCCCCTCCACCAGGGATGGGTACACTTAGATCATCCTTTCACCTCCCCATTCCCCCCTCCCATCTCTCTCTGCCTCCCTCCAACAATCACCTCCTCCATGTTAGCTGCTCACAGCCAGGGAGGGTTTAGGTCTTGTGAGAGCACGGTATCAAGCCACCGTCCTCTCCCCTCCCCTCCACCTACATTCTGGGGGTTGTAGCAGACATACAGCCATTATTTCACAGCCTCCGACAAGCAATCTGTGCATTAGCAAGTCGAGCGTGGCCCAAGCCCAGCCCACTCCCTGGCTTGGCTCGGCTCAGCTTGTAATTACCGACCACAACTCATCTGAGACAAGCCATTTCTCTCTGTTTAGAAAAAAAAGTCGAGGAGGATGGTGCATCGAAGCAAAGCTGCAACTGGAAACTTGCTATTACTCCTGTTACCGCAACAGCTTTTAGGGCAGTTTACTTCTGGTTGAAGAAGCCATCTAAGTAGAATTTGGCTCCGTATTTGTAACAGACATCAGACAGGAGTGATGCAACCTGCACCAAACTGATAAAACCCTTTTAGATCTGCAGACGGGTCTTTCATTAGAAAATCCTGTCAGAAAATACATTTTTCACAACAGATTTTTGTTTGATCAATCAAAGTCACCGTGACTTAACAAAGTAAATAAACAAGTTAACAAACTTAAGTCTTATTTTAATAGATTTGACCAAAATATCATCAACGTAATTGCTGAGCTCTTTGCACCACAGCAACATCACTACAAAGTCCAATGGAGCAAGAAACAAAATGCTCACTCATATGATCAGAGAGGTTGTTAAACAAGTCCAGTCTAATTATCCAAACCACTATATTTGCAGTTGAAACCCAAGATGAGCACAGCTTAATGGAGAATAATCTTATATTACAGTGAGGAGCCACTGGAAGCGAAAAAAGTCCCACTAAGATTTCCCCTGCTGCATTTTGCTTGTGTCAGTGCTTGCAAGCTAGTGAGTAGTGAGGGACATCCTCTAACAGTTTACATGACTGTGTCAAGTAGGGGGTTACACAGAATAATCGACTAGTCAACTAGTCAACACTATGCATTGTTGTAGACTAATAGTTAATCTGATTTTAGCACAGTGATAACATATATATGTACAAAATAAGTATAAATCTCCTGGGATTAATACATTAATCAACTTTTTGACAGTAGTCGTACTCTTACCCTGTAGCACGCAGCCCTTGCATCCTAAAGAAAATGAATAGGGCCTGTGTGAGAGTTCCCAGCATTCTCAGCAATTAACTTTGTGAGCACAATGAACACATAATTGTCATTTAAATTCATCACTTTCAAAGAACCATTTTTTTCAGTAACACAAAAAGTAGAATGCACATTCTGCACTTCTGACTGTTTCTCACAATGAATCAGTTTACTCGCCGGTTTTTATGACAGCACTTCTAGCTGAGCATGTCATTTTCATATTCGTCCCGCCCCCTGTGTAAATGTATACCTACCTCCTCTGTATAAGCATCTTTTCTGGTCAAACGACCGCGATGTGGTGATGCATACAGCAGGAAGCCATGGCCTCAGACTGAGATAGTTTCATATCATTAAACCCTGTCATTACCACAGGGTTAATCATGTGATTAACCATCTGCACTTGAGAATGAGGGAAGGAGGATAGAGGTGACACACCATGCATTTCATATCCTCTACATGTGAAGCCACCTTCCTCTTCCCCTTTTTGCTTTCTTTTGCCATAACTCACCACTCTTCCTGCTGCTCCTTCTCTACAGTCTTACTCTTGTGTATTGCTGTATGTCTTTTTCTTCCTCAGCCACTGTCTTTAACTGCGTGATTCCTCTTGTTCTTTTTTACCAAGCCTGTCATCTACTCCCACCTTCCCTCCCTCCGTGCCCTCGCTCCATCTCTTTGACATTTTATCCTCATGCAGACTCGGTCTTTCTCTGTCCTGCTCGTCTGTCATCCTCCCTTGCTCCTGTCATCTCCCATGTCCCCATTCTCTCAGTCCCTGTCCAACCTCTTCGTTCTTTATCGTCTCTCTCTCAGGAATTCGATAGATAACTCAGGAGCTGCCCCATGGCTACAAACCAAAAAGAGTAGTGAAAATGAAATGATATTTCAAAAAACTGTGTGTCCAACATACACAAACATACAAACTCTCTCACACACACACCCCCTGAAGAGGAATGAGGATAAGGGACTTGAACAGTGACGATTCACTTGAAACTTTTATTATCATAGCTGCAGTCACTTTCAATTAGGGTCCATCTTCTCTTTTGGGACACTGCTAAGGAAAGTCTCATGAGAGAATGACAGGCCAGTGTAAGATATACAGTAGGAGGGAGTCCACATCTCCAGTCATATTGATTACCTGCCAGCTACATGGGTGGCCACTGCACACTGCAGTCCACTGTGCAATACAAATGTAAAAATAAACGCTCCCCCCTGGCTGCAAGATGCTGTGACATGCAGGGGTCATTACCGCGATGATTTGGTGAGGAAATCGAAGTCAGAGCGCTCCTCACTCCTCCATGACGCCTGCTAGGCTATCAGCCACTAAGCCCCTCGGGTGATCCAAGCAAAGGCGGGTGTGATTGCGGATGATAATGCCTTTAGAAATAGTCGTGCCCGCCTTCTTTTACCCAGATGCCCTATTTAAGCAGCAAAAGTGTGTACAGCTCCAAGTCAGGATACTTTGTTTCCAGGCTGCAGGGCAGGAGCAAAGATTTACCAAGCTGCAGCATCTCCGAAGCATGATTTCTAGACAAGGAGGGCAGACAAAGACACACAATCCTCACCGATCTCCATTGGAAACTTAGCCTTGGGATTCACACAACTATGAGTGCAGCTCGTCTGCTCAGTACTCATCAGGCTGCCTGTCCACGTCTTTATGTCGCTTTACTCTCAGCTTTCAGCATGATTCTATGCATATCCCTTCATTACCAGGAGCTATTTTTACCCCACTTTGTTGTGACAAATTTGAGGAGCACAATGTGCTACTTTGTGCATTCCATATTTCCCCATGGGTTTTATGAGAACACACTATATGGATTTAAATGTAAGAGGGACTGACAGAGGTAGGCAGGGGATGTACAGAACTAAAAGAAGAAAATAACTAACATCTTTAACCTCTCACAAACTAATCTCTGAGGATGTATAGATAGATAAAGACAGACAGAGAGATGGACAGAAAAGGCTCCATCTCAATTAAGAGAGGTGAGCCCATGACAATGCAAACAGAAGAAGCAGATGAGTTAGTGTGCAGATTTCTCTTCTTTATCAGTGCTGAAACTGATTTTAAACCAGATGCACAGTACTTGTTGTAGTGAATTGAATCCATTGATACTGACAGCCCATAGCTAGCCGAAACTGTATTTCTACCCGTGTAAGCTCTATCGTGGCTCTATCGATGGCAATGTTGGTCTGTCCACTATTTAGTCCTACAGACATTTAAGATGAATAGTACTACCTTTAGCCGTCCCCTTACTTTTCCTCTAGTGCAAATTTCAGAATGCTGACACACCAAACTAAAAATGTGAACATAGCAAACATTTGATCTCCTAATCATTAGCAAAATAGCAAAACTATTGTGAGCATGTTAGCACGCTCAGCATGACGTAATTCTCAGGGGTAACTTCTGAGGTAAATGGAACGCACCATTTAGTCTTTTGAATGCGCTTCACAATAACAGCCTTGCAATTGGTGGAGCTCTTTTATCCTTCCTTATTTGTCTTATAGACCAACACAAAGACTTAAATATATTTTGGTCACATTTAATCTGGTAGGGCAGCTAAAGAACAATTCAAATCAGAACTGTCTCTGAACTTGAAAGTGAGATTTAAATTTCTTGTCCATATCGCTCAGGTAGATAGACAGATAGATAGGTGGATGAGCAGATAGAAAGATAGATGTATGAATCTTGAGTATCAACACAGTGTCTGCAGCGGCTCAAGCCTGAGCATCACAGTCTCTGCATTGCAGTTAATTAAGGCATTGTGTACAGCCATGAATGCCTGTTATAATGAGTGGCTGTCCGCCTGCCAGCCCCACCCCTATCCCAACCTTCTCATCTACCCCGCCTGGCCCCTCCCAACCCAAGCCTCTGTCTATTAAATGACTATCACCTTAACAGCCTTGGGGAGAGAGGCGAGGCAGCACCCACCCAATCCCACCAAAGTGGTCCAATAGACTCTAATCAGTGTGCAAAGTCTGTGCGCTGTGCTCTCTGTACAGCTGTGGATTCACACGTACACACCCACGAGAGAAAGGCGTATGTAAATAAATGTTGGGCAAACACACACTACTTGAAAAGGCCAACTATCACACACATAAAGGTCATTTCACTGACATATTTCATAAGTCATTATATATACTCACACACTCCTCTCCTCTGCTCTGCTGCAGCACCACATCCAGCTCTGTCATATTAAGCGCTGTGATTGCTTGTCATGCAGAGGCTTCTTTTTCTATCCGCCACCCCCTTCACCCCACCCCGCTCATGCCCGCCACCAAAATTGGCTCTAAAACCGCATGTCACTTTTGATTTGACCCGGCAGACCCTGAAACAATAACTTCATCAGGCCCTGTTAGAGTCTCATGCCGACCAGACAGCTCCAAAAACAAACACTGATTTCCCTTCATCTAGTCTAGAGGGCACCTTTCTTCTTTTTCACTGTGTCTCTCTCTCAAAATGGATGAACGCATAAATGGCCGTCACAGTGCTCTCCAAGGCTCGTCTTCATGCGCCTCTTTTTTTTTCTTTTAAGCGAAGAAGGACATCGTCACATGCTGTAGCAGGATTAAATAGGCCGCCCCACGGATGCTTGGACACTTTAAGAAATATATGACAATACGCAGATGCATGTGCACTGACTTTCGGAGGTATAACTAATCCCTCCTACTCTTCATCATAATCATAAGCCGCTTGTCAATATGGCTTACTTATGACTGTGTCACTGGCTCAGAGTGTAACTGTGACACCAGTGCACTTAACTCCTCCGGAGGAAACTGTCCTGTCTACACAAATCATCTTCTGACTTGGAGTTGCTGCTCACACACAGGGAGAGTCGGGCGCTTTTAAAGGAACTTGAACTGTAAACCAAGAGGACTGATAGCATTCAGGAAAACAGATGATGATGTGTGTCCTCAACTTCTCCGCACTCCATCACCCTTTACTGGAGAGTGGGGGCAGAGTGGGGCTGTTTGAAATGGGAGACCCTCTGGGCTGACGTGTGGGTGTGTATGCACATGTCCTTTTGTCAAGGACACTGGAAGAGTGATAGAGGGGGGGCGTAAGGTGGGCTGAGACTGTTAATGTGCATTTCTAAGTGTGATCTTGTGTGATGTATCAAGGTTCTCTGTGTATGTACAGAAGCATGGTTATTCTCCTGTATTTTCCTCGCTGATGTCCACACTTTAACAATCTGTCCCTCCCATCACGCCCCCACCAAACATGCTTAGCGATCTGATAATTGAGTGAGACTCAGTTATTATGTCAACAGTGCATATGCCAGACATTAAGTCTCATCATTATGAAGTTGGAGCAGGGTCCCTTGTGGGCCCCTGACAGGCCTAATGATCTGATAATGGGATGACACATGTAATGGCCCATCTCAGTGGAATAGATTGATCTCCCCTCTGCAGAAAACTTACAGATACACATACTGTATACCGAACATGTGCGTGTATGCCCACACACACATGCATGTGCAGTTGTTTTTCTGATATACCCACCCACCTGGGTCTTACACATATGGCAAAATGAGCGAACCCACATAGACAGAGAGTAAATCATAATTACAGTGATGAAGTACCCTCTCAGCTCTCTTAATCAGAAACAAATGGGACCCGGGTCTGTCCCCAGTGTCTCCATACTGATGAGTGGCTTACAGTCCCACAGAGAAACAATAGCAACATTCAGAAGTTGTTCAGAGAATTAATACGTCACAATTTCACAACCACACAGAAGCCAGTGTTTCCAAATGACATGTGCATGAAGTGCAAATATGCCCACATATGCACTGAGGAGCAGTTGTAGTCTTCCATACTTGTTGGCATCTGCATACACGCATCCACACAAACAGAAACACACTCTCCCGTTAGGCCGGAGGGGTCTCTCATTACAGTGGTCCGTAGCACACCATCCCTAGAGAGTCTATATTTTGCAGATGCACACATTAGTGTAGTATTCCTTTCACAAACAAACACACTCCCTCTTTCCTTACACGGATTGATTTATCCATAAAAAAGCTCTTTGGCTTCCTTGCCCTTCTCCGCTAAGTAATTACCTCATCAGGTCTGTTTTTAACCCACATACTTCCAACAGTATCCCATAATAATCCTCCCCTACCTCCCTCTACTTTACATATTCTCTCATATCCACACGACTCATAATAGGAGTCAAAGGTTGCACCAGTCCAAGCGGTACAGTGAGGTTTTCCACAGGAGAGCTGTGATGCAAATATGGGGTAGAAAATTAAAATTAAACTAACTTGGCATCAGCAGGAAAAAATGCAGGGAGAAAAACTACACCTGTCAGACCGCCCCCACTCCACCCCCGCACCACAAGTCCTGGTAACACATTAGTATTGGACCCTGGTTAAATGGTCGACCCAATCCTTCATCCATCTTTCCATCCAGATGAATGGTAATGACCACAGAGAGGGACAGCCCCTGCTGAATTAAACATTTCCTTCCAATGAGGATCTTATTTTCCTCCTTTGGATGGTAGAGCGGGCTGACGTTTTTTTCCACTGGCAGAGGTACTTTATCATTGTGCAGCTCAGGTGCATTGGAGGTCAATGACACAGTCCCAGCATTGTTCTAATATATTCCATCCCAGGGCAAATGAGATGCGTTTCACTGTGAACCCTCAGTCTGAGGGTCAAGCCACAACTGCCCCTGCAATTTATTTGACTGCCAGATTCAAGCTGCCTTTCACAGGAAGTGGCACGTGCCCTGCCCCATAATGGCTCCACCTGCAGCAAACCAGGGTCCAATCTCCCTAAAGTGTTGCCCAGGAAATCCCATGTGATTGAAACAGTCCCCCTGTCTTCACTGTGCCTGTGTATGACTTTGTCTTTTATGTGCAAGCTCACCCAGAGACCATGGCTGATTTGTATTCTTTGCCCTTTCTCCCTTTGTCTTTCCCTCTTTCCATGGTTTCTCTTCTTCTCTTACCTCCACTTCCTCTCTCCTCTTGGTCATTTCTTCATCTTCTTTATCTCTCACGCGTCAGGTCGCCAGTTGACTATCTTCAACAGCCAGGCATTCATCAAAATTGGTGGCGATGGAGAGAAGGGACGCCCCTTCCAGGGCCAGATCTCAGGCTTGTACTACAACGGCCTGCAGGTGCTCAAACTGGCTGCCGAGGGCGACCCCAATGTCCAGACCAAGGGCAACCTGCGGCTGGTGGGTGACGTGCCCTCGGTGCTCACTACTGACACCACCTCCACCACCCCACTGGCTGATATGTCCACCACAATCATGGAGACAACAACCACTATGGCCACAACCACCACCCGCAAACAGCGCTCGCCCACCATGAGGGACAGTGTCACACAGGTGAGCAGTAGAGAGTTTGTGATACGAGCTTGTTTACATGACTCACACTGAGAAGCTAAAAGAACACACCGGAGCTAAAAGAAGGCCGGTGTTTGAGTCATTGAGCTGAGGAGATGCAGTGCACTGTGATGGAACATTGCCAATTACTTTTAATTGGCTTTCTAAAGTTCCTCCAAAATCTCACAGTGCTGAAAACAATATTTGAAAGATTAAACAGCATGGCCAAGCAACCAGATGGCCTGCCTTGGACGAGTTGAGGTGCATTTCAAAAGAAATCATGCGTCAACTGCGAGGTCAAACAGTCACGTCCTCAGCACAGAGCTTTGTATGAGCTTCCCCTTTTTTTATCCCTCAGCCACATTCACATGTTCAAACAGCCCCTCAGCCTGAGATGGAGTCGCATTTTGGCTTTGTGTAGCTAGTCCTATTAGACCAATCAGCACTGCAATTTTGATTTCCTCTAAGAAGATATGGCTGACTAAACCCCAGACATGGTATGATGCTGGAAATTACAGCACATCGAGACAGATCGGCACAGGCTGGAGGAGGGGGAGGAACAAATTGCAAAGAAAACCCTGTGGCGCCAACAGTAGCACAACAACTCATGGTGCTATGAATGTATATTTATGACCCTCCCTCAAAGGTTATGATTTATGCTGTGATGATTATGTACATGTGCTAAGGGAAGCCATCACCATCATGGTAAGCAACAATTAGCAAACAGTGGGGAAGCTCTGGTGCCCACATACTGGAAGATGGAAGAGACGGGTCCTCAGGAACTCCACTACTCATTAAAAGACCTAATGACAGGCTCCACATGTTCCGAAGGGGAATATGCTCTATTTCACACCCAATGTCATCAGTCACAAGGTGTGTGTTGTGCAAAAAGACCTTGCTGCATTGCATTTTAAAATAAGTGCGATCCAGGTCATCAGTGGAAGAGATGCAAGCTTCTCCTCCACGCCCATACTGTATGCACATTATGTCAGCTATTTCAATGATATAGCAGTCACTTTGTACGGCAACTACTTGAAAGCTGTCCTCTTTAAAAGACGTCCATTTCATACTTTAATCTTCAACCGTCCAGCAAACTTTTATGATGTTGCAGGTAACACAAAGGCAAGGTGCCAATTACCAGCGCATTCCTCTTTCTCAGTTGTGTTCATTAGCGTTATTCATGTCCACAGAAGCTTATCTGAGATCAGTCAGCAAGCCACTCGCACTCATCCCTGACAACCCTGATCATCCGATTGAGAATATATTTAGACCAGCTCACTCTTTGTCCCTTCATCATCATCTCAAACCTTAGCAGGTTCCATCCTTTGAAAGAGCTGTGTCTCATTTTGACTAAATGTGGCAGCACCAATTAGAGTGAAGTCAAGGTGAAGCTGTCGATGGCACGAATGTACAATTCCTGCCTCTTGCTGGCTGTAGCAAAACAGCCAGTTCAAAGAAAAATGGATTGTTTTGCATCAACTCTTGTTTATTTGCTGTTAGTTTTTATCTCCCCTTTTGTACTTTTAGAAAAAAAGTCACTTAATGAAGCCTCTACAGCCTCATTAAAGCAGTGCTCAGATGCCAGCCGACAAAAGATATGAAGGTGGTCGTGTTCACAAATGTTCATCCAAGCACCTTCTTTCAGTCATGTTGAGGTGGCCATGTAAGCACAAGCAAGTTAGATTCTTGTAGATTTTAAAGGTCAGTTGAAGCTCCTTCACAGACAATATTGTCTTCAGCATGCCAGGGTCGGCATGACTTCTTCAGATGAATGCTCTACGGTCTAGTGTTTCTGCGTCTTCTCTCTAAAAATGAAATCAATGGAACCCGACTCCAAGATGTCACATGTAGCCATCCGCTCAGTTCAATATCATATCTCTGGCCTCCAGACTTCTTGGCGGAAACATTCTTCCGTGTTCAGCATATAACGAGCTTGTACAGCAGCGGCCTGTGATGTGAAATTGGCAGCCATAGACGGCCCTGTTTGATAAATTATCTGGAACCATTTGAGGATAGCAAAGGACTCTGAGTGGTGCCTCCTTCTATGCTGTTACAAGCCTTAATGTGTGCTGCATTTGCTGACTGACGTTTATGTTTGGTCATAAAAAAGCAGAGTCCCACCTTTAGAGTGCTTTTTATTGCTAAGAATCTATTTTTCAGCTAGTGTACACACATTTTAACAGCTTCTTCTTTATTGTTATTATGTACCTAGCAGAACGAAGTGTATCGTCACAATAGCCCAGAATAGCATTAAGGATATGTGTGACAATGAATAGACATTACCAACGAGTCACTCATCCACATATTTTAATGATCAAGAAGGCAATGTTTTGCTGTGTGCACGAAACCATAAAAGCCTTATTGGGGGCATATATTCGGCTAACACAGCCATGATCATTCATACAGATGGTCCCACAGTGACGCTGAATTATTTGTTATCTCGGAATTCGTTCATATTTGCAAGGAGGTGTTGAAGTTCTGGCAAACTCATCTGCTCCCCCTCAGCAGAGAGAGAAAATCAAACAGACAAGGTTCAGTGAAGGAAGTGAAAAGAATAACTCTTGTTCAAGAATTGTATGGTGTAGACACAGTTGTAGTCAAGTAAAATTAAGCAAAGAATCATGAAAGGTTGAGGATTACATTGATTTTGAGTGGCTGAAAGGCAGCACACTGTGTATGAAATCTTTCATATTTGCTCTGCGTCTGGTAAGTCTGTCCTGGGAAAAAGCCTGTGGTGCACAAGAAGTGTTGTTGCTTGATTTTATATTTATGGCAGCAACAGAAGTTTGGAGTAAACAGGGAAACAGAATAGTAAAAAACATGTTGCAGACTCCAATTGGAAATTCACAAGTCAATCAAAATCAGAGATAAAAACAAGCTCATGATCATATGGCACTCTGACTGTAAATTCTGTTACCGTGGATTAAATATTGAGTGTTGTAAATGGTAATTTTCCTAAAGAAAAGTGCCATTGTTTTAGAATGTAATATGGCTCTAGGATAAAAAGTTGCCAGTAGAAGCCTGTTTACATATAATAAAGGGGCAAAGAAGTTAACTATGATTCCCAGGGTGCAGTTTGGCAAGAAACATGCTGCGTTCCAGACAACTCAGAAACTCAGAGCTTCAGGGGAAATGGAATAGAAGCAGGAAAACCTTTTGTAAACTCACAGCAAATCCATTTACCCCAGCTTCATGAGGGAGCAGCTGTCGGACGTCTCATAATAATGGCAGCACCTGGGTAGGGGTGAGGATGAATTTGTAGACTTATTTTCATTAGGGTAGTAAGTGGAATACTTTGACATGTTTTCAAGTATAAAAGTGCTGTGAAATAAAAGATATATTGGCGTCTCTTAACTCATGTGTCATTTCCCCCTCTCTGTTTCGTTTATATATGCAAGGAGGCAGCACTGCTGAGGGTGTACACTCGCCACTGTCACAGTCAGCCAAGTTTTTTGTTAACCCGTGGCGTTGTGCACCTGGAACACCCGGAGGTAGGAAGTTGGATATTTCAACAATGAAATTCCGACCTCCAACTTTGAATGGAACGCAGCAAT
Source organism: Pagrus major (assembly GCF_040436345.1). Classification (NCBI taxonomy): domain Eukaryota; kingdom Metazoa; phylum Chordata; class Actinopteri; order Spariformes; family Sparidae; genus Pagrus; species Pagrus major. Next base: position 17,652,176 of record NC_133224.1, on the reverse strand, counting down.
AACCCTGCAAAGCACTGCAAGTCGGGAGTCAAGCCTGTATTCAAACTTCCAATCAAATGCGTCTAAGTGTATCCATTCAGGAAAACATGGACGCCTACAGAAATAGGATGTTTGTATGACACGTCTCTGAACTTCAAAAGCATCCTTCAGCAGCTTATTTAACAGATCTTAAAAGAGTAGGGCTCACACCGACTTCCATCAGGCATAAATTAACTGGATTGGAAATGGAAATGACAACTACAATGTTGTTTCAGCATGTTTAGCAACACAAACAATACATAAATTACAAAGTCATTAAAACATTGTGTATGGAAGGGCAGTGAAAAAGGCTTTGTTTTAAGAAATACTTGTATACATGTAGACAGGGCATCAGAGGTCTGAAACCAAAGTCTGATTTCAAATTTTAAATAACAAACTCAAGCTGACACAGACGCTGGTTATGTGGTTTGTCAGAAGCTCAGTGCAGTCTGGCTGCAGGTAAGTTTTGGTGAAACTTTATCATACTCGTGGTAGTTTGGTTTTGGTTTTACTTGGTGATCATCACTATTTGTTCTGATTAACAGTAAAACATAATATTGAATGGTAATGTGTCAGTCTTTGCACAGTTTGTATGCTTGATATTGATTTTTAGTCCAAACATACAAAAAATGTGACCCTATGCTGTCAGAGGAATGCTCAGGAGTGTCTTTGATGAGAAGGGAGTTTTTTATTTGCAGTTACAGCTCACCCCAATAACTTCATACAGCCAATCACTGATTACAAAGTACATTTGAAATTAACCTCTGGACCCTGCGTCAGTTCAATTAGTCACAGTCAAATAGTCACATGAGGAATACATGATTTTTTTTTATTCTTTCACAGTCACACTTAAACATTACATGTGTCTAGACTTATTGGTAGGTAATTATCTGTCCCGTGGAGCCTGTGCTGGAATTTTGTGCTAATGCAAACATGCTTATTACACTATAAATTCACTGGGCAAAGCTAACAGGAACTACTCTAATGAATATCCCAAGCACTCGCTAAGATACAGCGGAGACAGGAGACAAGACCAGGGTGGCGGAAAGCAAGCGAGCGGAAACCCAAATTTCAATTTCTCCAACAGCTCTGAGCTACCCGCCGTGCTGTAGCTTTGATCATAGTAGAATAATGCGCTTTGATGCTTAGAATAAAAGATCTACCTTTTGATGTGTGGGGGGGGGTCTGATTTTTTTCTCCCTCACACCCCTTGATAATGTGGGTTTCCACGAAACAGTTGGAGTCATCACTTGTCTCGCACTGACCCAAATTTGATGTCGGGGTGTTATAAAACTAAAATCACAAGCCGCACCTTGTGCTGCCGCTGTCTTCACCGGAGAGGACTCCCGGGTGCTTGTGATCTCGCTCTGATTGGGCCGGTGGAACGCGAGATGGTTTCGAAGTTGTGTCTTTGTGGATTCAACTGCAGACGGAAAAAGTTCTGACCGGTTCAAACTGGAGTGTGGCGCTCCTCCTTCAGCTCTCCTCTAGCAGTCATCAGTACACTGGGTTAGTGGGCACCATGTAACCATTCAGCATCCAATAAATTACACGCAGTGCTGATGTAGCCGGCTGTTCGGACGTTTGAGGGGCGAAATGGGGTTTACAAGTGTGTCACAGATGTTGCACTAAATTACAACTGTGCCCACTCCAGGAGGCTGAAAGAGCTATTTGACAGTCAGCAAGACACTGGATTATTGAAATATTTTTTCGTTTATGGCCGCAAGAACACCCTGCCCTGGGCATTTATTGATGTCCTGGTTTCTTAATTTAAAGAAGTGCACCTTTTAAAGGATTCATTATGTGCTGTTTTATGTGGAGTTAGGGAAAATGAAGCACGGATAGAATAGAAATGTAAGTGCATGTTTGATGGAGATGTTCGCTGACAGACTGAAGCAGGATCATTAGGCCCATTTGACAGAGCCAGGTGATGTGAACACACACTCAAACGCACACAATGTAATTAATTAATGATTGCACCCAGGCTGGGGATTAATAACAGAGAGAAAACGCTGTTCAGTGTGGCGCTCGAATCAATTATACTGATAAAACCCCCCTGTTTTCTATCAGATGACCCCATCTTGAATAACAACTAGAGGCAGAGCAGAGTGGAGGGCGGGGAGGGGAGGGGGGGGCTCTCGGCGTCTAGACATGCAGCTGTGTGAGTCATGCAGTGGCGAGGACAAACCCTGGCTACTAAATTGGAATCACCTTGTCGGATTTAATCTGTTTTTCATCTAGAGACCCCGCTGCTGTACCTGCTGTACTAAACTCTGCACTAACAGACTTCATTTCTCCTTTTTCATACAATTCAAATGTCAAAGAGAAATGTCTACAAGCTGGGTCAAGAAACAGAGATTTGCCAATGCTGATAGAGCAAAATATTAAATGATAGTTGTGCAATAGTGTTTCTGGTGTCTGACGTTTGTGCCCACACGATGGAGGATGTTGTAGACAAGCTACACATCTTCGATCAGTCGGTGTTTGGTCAGAAAGAGCTGGTTTCACTTTGACTCCCCTCCAACTTCATATCTCTGCTTACATAAATACACATGGGTGCCACTCATAAAGCACGCCCACCTCCATATTTTCGGGAAATGTACTACCACTAAGAAACTGCTCAACAATAAATCTCCACGTTGTAACCGCACAAGGATTTTTTACCTCCAGCCTTTTTTTTAAGTTTGTCTCTATCGGTTGCATTAGCTTGTGTGACCTTCACTTTGGCAGCCAGACACTTTTAATCCTCTTCGATGTTCCACGCGTCCTCTACACCAATAAAATCTGTCCTGACTATCTCCCCTGCTCTCTGTCTCTATTCTTCCAGAATGCGGATGACCTCTTGGTAGCATCAGCTGAGTGTCCTAGCGATGACGAAGATTTGGAGGAGTGTGAGCCTGGAAATGGTGAGTCAACTCAGGGAGTTCTGTCTTCATAGTACTTGGTGTCCAAAACCAAAGTTCAGCCTAGAGACTAAAGTAGACGCACCTAAACTATCACTATATCCCTTCCTCCACTTTTACGTGAAACTTTGTGACTGCACAGCCCTCTGTATGCAGCTGTGATTGGCCAGATGTGTACCCTTTCTTATTGGTTTTCAAAGCAGCAGGCAGTCAGCAGCACTGTGGTCCATCAATTGCTCAGCCAAGTGGTAGTATCTGGCATTTACCCAGCTGTTGCACCAATCTCCTGCCCCGATTTTAACAAGGCAGGACAGTTTCAACGTGGAGGCGCAGCTTGTTCTGCGCAGCACACAGCTGTAGGCTGGCAGGCCCGGTGGCTGAGGCTCTGTTAGTGCGAACAGCGGGTCAAGTAATGTTCTGACACCATGACAGGAGGTGGAAGTTAAAGGCCATGTGTTTTACTCCCTGCCTCTGTGGTTTCTAGCTCTATTAAGCAGGCCGTACTTGAAAACTGCCAAGAACCATGTACAGTGAAGCATTGTGATTCAAATGACTGCTTTGTCTACAGTTGGGACAAAAATCTAGGAGACGGAGTAGAGATACGCAGATCCACATTTCATTTTGAAAGATCCTGTCTGACTAGATTTTTGTTGTTAAATGGCATTTTAGATTTAGATGACTGGTGTGGGTGGAATGACAATTGCCTCAATGGAACCGAACACTACACCACTGCCAGTACACATGCTGTTCATGGTGCCAACTTCCAGGGATTCAAACAGTAGAAATCATTCTTATGTAACCCTGTTTATAACAGCAAAGCTCAAACATAATCTTAATTAATGTGCAACTGATTTGCTATTAAAGGTCGCTGTTAGATCCAATAAATGAAACACCTTCAATAAGATAACCAAGCAAGAGTTTACTATTAGCTTTAATCCATAAGAATTGATTGGATCAAGTAAATGTCGTTGTGATTTAGTAAATAAAGCATGATGCAGAGCGGTAAAGAGTTATGGATGACGACTTCAGGAGGAAGAGGAGGATGAGGCAGAAAGGATTAAATCAAACCTCAGTCACGTTCTTCGGCTCTGTCAGTTGGTCAAGTGCGAGCTGAAACGATGGCCGGGGTTAGCTTGTCACCCATAATTACATTTGATTGGATGAATTTATGAGTACGCCCACAAGATCAGGATGAGTCCCCAAAAATATCTGAGTGTGTTACAGGAGACAGATGAGAGGATTTTACTTTAAAATCACACTTGGCATTTTATGAGAGATGACTGAACAATTAACTGAACAATTAGCTTCATGTAACACTCAGCTCTGTTCAGGACACCATGCAGACACCTGGTCTAAAGTATACTTAAACTGCACTCTTTCTCACCGAGCACTTTTTGGCATACAAGCACCGTTCATTCATCTTACCCCAAGAGCTCCTCAGACCTATCTTTGGTAGCAACAGCTGTGGAAAAAAGGCTGGTGTGAGCATATACTGTTTATTATGGGTTCATTTCAAGCTTTTACAAAACAGAAAAACAATGTAAATAACAAAATTAAATATGTAAATGTAAAATTAAATATGCTAATCTTAGTATGGATCAACCATAAATTAACTTAAAAGCCAGATTGCTTAGAATCTACCTTAACATCCTGAGGGGAGAGCAAGCCTTTCAGCGAACGATGAAAAACATTGAACAAAAGTGATTAACAAAAAAAGAACAAAAGAGTCAGAATCAACATAATGTCTGTGTGAAAAATACTTCACTTCCCAAGGCTGGATTTTTCTTTTTAAAGTTTTTCAGGGATGGGGGATTAGTTTGGAATAGAATATATGTCGGACTGTAAATGGCAGGAGATTATAGCAAACGGTGTGTTTGTGCGAGCAGAAAGTGATCTGAACCTGTGTTGAGAAACTCGAGTGCAGCATTCTCCTGCGGTTTCCTCTGTAGGTGGTTGGGACCGAAATAGAGACTCAATTCCTTTCTTATCGAGAGGAGAAATGAGAGTTTTTCGGTGGATGCTATGCCCAGGCTTAATCTCCCATGGGGAAACGCAACTCTCTCTCTCTCTCGTATGCCCACACAAACACACACATAGTGGCAGACATGCTCACCTTTCCAGACAGACGCTTGTCTCTCTCACTCTGTGGGTGTAAAGTTTTCCTCCCCGCAAACGGCTCTCCTGAGAAACAACAAAACAAGCCCGCGCGCACACGCACATGCTCCGTATCGCACCTTCCAGATGCCACAAGAGTTCCAGCGGGGCGAGCCAGCAGGGTCGGATAAGCCTCGGTGAAAACTGTGGACAAGGAGAGAAGAATCAACATTGTCCGCAAAACATGTCCCCTCTCCATCACTGCTCCACAAACACAGGCCTGCAGTCATTGTATGATAGGACCGATTCCCAGTGTTTTCAATTACATTTGAGAATGCAGCTCGGTGTTATTGAACTGCCTTCAGGAAGGAGAAAAAATGTTAAGCACAGCTGTGGATTTTCTATTAAGCTGAGCGAGATATGAATGCTGTGAATTCACGGGGATCAATACGACTCCCTCTTACAGTACACACAGCCAGTGGATCTGCTTTACAGATGTGTTTACCTGCAGCTGGAGTACTACAACACATAATTCAAGGCGCGCAACTTGTTTTCTTACAATTGCATTTCATCCAGGACCTTTTTTTTTTTGGCCGTCGGGCGCTAAATGATGACCCTCGATGTGTGCAGCTCAGACAGTGAATCGCAGGGGGAGCCACGGTCATCCACTCGCCCGACGAGCTCAGAGCAGAAGCGAAATAGATAAAGCACAGGACACAGGGGAAAAATACCAGAGGAGGAGACGAGCGGGAAAGAGCTGGAAGGACTGCGTTGAGAAGGACTGACCCTCATTGAGATTTGTGTCACGTTCCTCTGCGCTCAAAGCAGAAGAGAGAAATGGGGGAGAGGAGGGAGAGAAAAAGAGAGCTTGTGAGGGAGAGGACGCGAAATCTAGAGAGTGAAATTCCCATGCACAATTCCTGCCTTTCCCACCAGGCTAATTAAACTTTGACTTTGTTAGGGAGCCTTAATTAAATCTCCCAATTAAAGCTTTTGGTTTGGATCCTCTGCTGTTGTTAATGAGCCCCTGTCAGACGAGCGACAAGACAGGGAGGAGGGACCTGGATTACAGAGATGAAACATGTAGTGAGGGATAGAGTGACGAAGTGGAAAGACCCTAAAAATGATATTTGTACATCCGCATGAACACTCACTTAACAGACATACTTGAAAAATCATCTATGGACACTAATTGTATTCACAGTAACAGGCAATTAGAGAAGATAAAATACAAACGTCTCTTTCTCCAACAAGCCCTGCTCATTAAATCTCTTTCATTTTATCTCCATATTTCAATTTCTGTCTCTTCTCTACCTCAGCGCGACCTCACTTTCCCTCTCTCTCGCATACTGAGTTACTTATCAGTCCCAGGATGTTGTAGGCTCTATATCGGTTTTACTCTGACAAGATCAGAGCTTTGAGAGGCTCCTCAATAATTCATCAGACACTGTAGAGGCAACCTGCGAGTGTTCTTTTTGCCGCTGAGGAGTGAAACCAAGAGATTGGGTGATAGATGAGGGATGACCCAAAACGCTGAGCCCACTCACCCGGTTTGACTCAGAGCTCACCTGGGATCAAAACCCACCCTGCTCGATCGGTTTGGGTGTCAGTTATTTGTCAGTGTGATACTTTATTGATCTCTCTTAGCTAGCTGTCCTCCACAAGTAAACAGCCCCGGGTTTCTCACACAGATTAGATGTTTGGCAACGTAGAGGCTTGAACCAGCGTCCTCTGGATGATCTCAGTTGTCAACAGTGCACCTCAACGTTACTGTAACGTCCCATCTGAAAGGATTCATTTGCAGTGATTAGTACAATCAGCATTCTTCTGATTTGACATCTTCTGTGGAAGTAAAGTGGGAGTAAGACGAGACAGATCAGGACCATGGATCAATTAAGGGAAATCTGGATATAGCGTCGGAGGCAGAGCTCCGCTCATTCCTATAAAAGGTTTCTCAGTGGGGCATGAAGCGTGAAGTAGGACAGCAATGAGCAAATGAAAAAACAAAATTGTTAACAATTTGTGAGGAAATAAGTTATTGAGGTATTGAGTTGTAATACAAGGCAAGTTTATTTCAACAACAAGGCAATTCAAAGTGTTTTACATACGACATGGACTTGATATGAATGATATGGAACATAAAAAATATCTTAAAGGGAATAAAACTACTATTACATTAGTGATGTATTGATTTTACTTAAATATTTAAATAATCCACATCATATCATTTACTATTAATAACCAATTACATAATAATGAAAGAAAAATCCCAAAATGAACTCATCAACATTTAATTACTTCACCAATTATTAATGGTTAATAAATATTAAAAATGTATTTACACTTAAATAAATATATTCACCATGTATTTCTGATTGCTATTAAACTGAGTTAGTTTCTGTACATGATGTGCTTTGTCATCAGAGACACACTTGAGTAGAAACAGTAAGGATTAAATATAGCTTTCATAAAGATCAGCCAGGGGAATCAGTTATTACATTTGTTGGCTCTAAAGAAATGACTGCAGACGTTAGTGCTCAGTCAGCTCAGCCTACTGTTAAATGCACAGATCAAAAACCAGAGAACTGCTTCATTCAGTATTACTCAGATGCCATGTAACCGTTTCACATCAAAACTGGTCAGTGGTGCATTTTGTCATTAAGCATTTCCCGCTGCAAACTATCCACGTTTGCAAAATCATCAGCAGCGGATGTATAATGGACTCTTTTCTTCCTCGTGCCATTGTTTCCGCAGCAGGGTGTCTTTCTGCCCACACTTCAAACTGTAAACAAATATGGTAGTTCCTCCCAGGAGCACTGTGGAGACACATTGCTTCACATTGTTTTTTTTAAACCACCTAACCTAGATATTTCCTTTTTACTTAATTTTCCATTAGGTATATTCTCCCAGAGCTGGTTGGTTCTGCAGTTTAAATTAACAGACACACTTGAAGGAAAGTGTATACTGTGGGAAAGAGATGTAGATGAAGAGATGAAGCAGATATACTCCAGCACCACAAGAGGAAAAAAAAACAAGATCTAGAGACCATGAAGTGGGCCAGAAACAGGCCCAGAGCAAAAAGAAAAGTGGTAGATTGTTATATTCTCTGTGCATATCAGCGATTTATACCACAGTGAGGTGGAAACACCAGTCTGGCCAGAAAAAACAAATCCAGCCAGCTTCATGGATCCGATCCAGGTGCTGATGAGCTGCAGTGAGGTGACTTTGACTGTAGCCAATATGTGACTCAGTGAGACACGATATGAGCCGAGCATCATCCCTTTGTGTCACAATAAATCACGCTCGCTCGAGTGAGAGTGGCAGCAGAAAACGCAGCGGTTGTCAACAGTTTATGGAGAAGTATGCATGAAGAAACAGGGTTTTTTTCTCCTGTTTGCACAGATTATATTGCCGTAATTGTACCTATTGTGGCTTGATTTAAAAAGCAAGCACAGGGAATATATTATGCTCGGACACGCTGTTGGATTTTCCATCTGCGGCCTAATCAAAGCTGAATTATAGAAAACTCAAACTCCAAACAACCTTTTTGCTCTAAATATTTCAAATGGATGTGAGCGGGCCGACGTGATCGGCAGAGTAACGATGTTTGTTAGGAGGCCGACATAGATGCATCAGTATCCATCTGCCCTGCTCTCATTTTGAGTAAATAGAAGGGGGGATGACTCATACCGGCAGCGGTGGGGAGTGACGTGTGGGCAAAGATAAAGAAGCAATTTCATCATGCGGCCTAAACGTGGTTCCACTGCCTCAGCTGTTCAAATCAATGGAGTCAAACTCAATCAATCAGGCTGAATATCTCTGAGTCTCCCTCGCTTTGATACGTAAATGACACCGTTACAATGATAGAGAAAGAGACACCCACACACTGAAATCTTGTATTTTTCAGCACAGTTTGCATCAGAACTGGCCTCAGTCAGTCCTGGTTTCGGTTCAAACGCTGCTTGACTGAACCGTGAGGTGAGTCGATCCAGAGTGAGGGGGTTTTGATGTCAAATAAAATGACGATGTTGCAAATCCATCACGAGTCTCCTCCGGTTTGGCATCAGTCTGCGGTTCTTGGCAGCTTTCAGCGGGAGAGCACATCTATGAACATACGTGTTAACTCGAGTCAGTTCTCTCAGCCTGTCAGCAACCTGCCTGTGGGCGTTAACTGAACAATCAGAGCTGCATACGGAGAAGAGGAAGGTGCAGTCGTGGAGAAGGGGGAGAGAGCCAATTGAACTCGATTGTTTTAAAGTACGGGTGCTGTAGGCTCGGGTCACACAACAGGAAATGAAAAGATGGGTCACTTGATAACTGCTGAGATGTGGCTCGCTCTGTGTGTGAGGGCTGAGGTTCATTATTCTTCTAGTATCCACTGCCTGCCACTCATATTGGGTGATGATATACTGCCTCCGGGCTCTACTACGCAGCAGTGCGCTACGCTAGCAGAGAACAGCAGAGCGCTGCAAGTAATTTGGCGGAACAATCCTTTACATTCTTCTACAGTATCTCTATTTGCCTCCTGAATGTCCAAATGAACCTTTTTAAGCACCGTTCTACGTGAAGATTTTAGACAGAATAGTCAAGTCGATTCAGAGTTTCCTTTAACAGGACCATCCGCTTGCAGTGTCAGCCACATGTACTATAAGTGGGGCACACAGTGAGTGAAGGAACCTCTGCGGTAATTGGTGGGCTGCATCGCGAGCAGAGGGTATAGAGCTTGAAATTGCACTTGCAGCATCTCTACCACGCAGACAGATGGCGAAGCAAAGATAGCAACACCGGCGTCCCATCGACATCCTGGATGTGTGAGGAGCTATCTCTGAGGTCCCCGGAACTGGTTCAGTGAAATGACTTGTCAAAGTCACGGGAGAAGAGAAAAAGAAAAAAAAACAAAGCACTAAACTTGCAAAAAATCCTACTCGGTTCGGCTCATCTTTGTTCCTCAAATGTGCCACCACGCTCTGCTGTCCTCTCAGCCTTCAAGGTGAAACCCAGCCCTCAAACACAGAAAGAAAATATAATGGAGAGAAATAACTTGAGCATTGCCATGGAAACTAGCCTTTCCAGCACTGGTACAGCAATAAGAAGTTAGAAGCAGGGTTGAAGAATCACTAAGTATTTTTCCTTTACAGCTCTCACATTTTGCTTCATTTCAAGGCCTGTTTCTCTCAAGTGTGTTGTTATAATGCTGACATGTTTAGTGGCTTTGTTAACACAATGCCATCACCCTTTGTAACACAGCTTTTGCTATTCTATGAGTGAAAATGTATGTTTGTGTAACTAACAAGGTTTGGGGGGGGATCACGTTTTTTGGGGTGCTTGAGTGTTTTAAGCTGAATCAAAGCCACAGAGGGAATTGATCCAATCCCAGCAACCCCCTTTACACTTCCCCCGTCATCCCTGAAACTGCCTAATCCAACCCCCCTCCCCCCTCTGAGTCACTCTGATTCACCTCATCAAATAAAAACAAAGAGCCAGAGTCATGATTTTATGCTGGTGATGTTGGCATTTCTTTGGTCATGTGTTGCTGTTACCTTCCCTTTTTTCTCCCCCCCTTCAAGATGTGCCATGATCTAATCCCAGCTGCCATGTTCTTCAAATGTTTCCTTGACTGTGACCCTTAACACATTTGCCAGACTGAGTAGAAAAGTTGTTATGAAGTAAAATATAGTGTATAAACAGACTGTTACTGATATTCTGCCATGTTCTGTTAACATACATCCAATATGTTTAACCCTTAACTCCAGCTGGGTTTCCAGCTGATTCCTCCTGAATGAATGCAACTTTTAACAAATGCTATTATCGTATGCCCAATAAGCTTGATTTAATTTGGGTGTTCATTTCACAGTGGGCTGAAATCAGATTACATAACCAAAGCTTTTGAATTCTGGCTCATTAAGATGATGTTTTAAGTGTTCACTTGAGTTGGTGTCTGTTTAAGGAGAACATCATTGCCCCATGTTTATGTGTGGTGTTTGGGAGGGAAGTGGGCATCAGGGACTCATGTGAGAGAAGGGGAGCTGCAGTGTTTAATAGCGTCTCTCAGTGTACAGTAGTGTGTGCTGAGAGTTTGGGTTAGAAATTAGGGGCATCAGTTTCCCACAGCAGCTCCTGAGGGCCTGCATACAGATTAAGCTAATCAGAAATGAGCCATAGAAACCACCATGCCCAAGGGGGGGGAGAATGGGATTGAGCCCATTCTTCATGAGAATTCTGAAAAAAAAAAACCTAAATGAATAATTCAACAATATATTTCTTTAGTTTATGATTATTTTTCACCCAGTAAAGACACAAAAGAGGAGAGGAGGTAAAGAAGGGGTGGGGAAGTTGTTTATCACTATCCGAGAACAATCTTACACAGCTTTCTTTTTGTAATTTTTTTTTTCATGCAAAAATCATGCGGCCAATTTGTTGATGTAAGTGACCTTGAACCTCGTGGTTTGCTATCTTATTTAACCAATCACAGCAGAAACATCTGAGCGTTAGCGTAGTCAGCTTAGGTAAGACTAGAAACGTTAGCAGTGAAGGATAGGCTGTGTAGTACAATAGATGTTAAGTTGTTCAGTGTAATTTGTAGTCTACTTTTATCTTGTATTAGTGATATAACATGTAGGTCTGTGCAGCATAGGGAGATAGGTCAGAACAGTCAGGAGCAGGTGCAGGATACAGTATTGTCTTACATTTGTATTTAGTTGAGTGTTAGTCAGTATATTAACATTTTAAACAGAACAGACTAACTAAACTTCTAGAACTAACCTCATGTACAGTTTTAGTGCTGTTCTAATACTGGTGTTGCTGTATTCATTTGAACTGTTTTTCTTCTGTTCATCTGGAGGTGGTCTCTCTCTCAGGTGGTCTCTAACACTCTCTTCCTTCGTTGTCTCTTTCTTGTCCTAGGAGGTGAATTAGTGTTGCCCATAATAACGGTGGACTCCCTAGACCCCCCATCCATCGCCACCCGCTACCCAGTAATCCCCCCGCCCCCCACAACCTACCGCCCTTTCCTGACCCTCCTCGAAACCACCAAAGAGTCCCTCCCCTTGCCCAACGGCCGGCCCCCCTGCCCCTTGGACCAGGAGGACTGCGAGGAGACCATCGAGGTGTCGGCGTACGGCTCGGGGGAGATGACCGAGTCGGATGACGAGGACTATTACAAAAACTCCCCCCTGGTCACCGACAGGACTGTCCTCCCGCCTCCCCCGGCCGCCGAAGGTGGGGTCCAGAACCCCCGAGACCGCCATTTCTCCCGCATCCCCAACTCCCACCGTCCACCTCTCTCCTCCACCCCCACAGCCAACCCCGACCAGCTCAGCCCGCGCATCAAGCCGCCCGCCGGCGGCAGCAGCAGTAGCAACAACAAAATCCCAGCTGGGAAAATGAACACCCGGGACCAGGTGCTGCTGCCGCCGGCCCACCCCTCGTCAGACCCGGGCCACCGCAGAGTCCCAGGAATAACGTACCCCCCAAATTTCCCCCATGTTCCCACTCCAGATCCCACATCTCCGGAGAGAGGGCTCCCAGGCGCCGTGGAGGTGCAGCAGTCCAGCAGCACCACAGGAATGGTGGTGGGCATTGTGGCTGCCGCAGCCCTCTGCATCCTCATCCTGCTCTACGCCATGTACAAGTACCGCAACCGCGACGAGGGCTCCTACCAGGTGGACCAGAGCCGCAACTACATTAGCAACTCAGCCACGCAGAGCAATGGAGCCCTTGTGAAGGAGAAACAACCCAGCACTGCCAAGACGGTCACCAAGAACAAGAAGAACAAAGACAAAGAGTACTACGTCTGAGGGTGCGCCGCCGTGACACACAGAGACAGACAGCAGATGCACTTAGAGAAGGAAAGAGACGAGAGAGAAAGAGAGAGAGAGCGAAAAGGCAGTATATGGAAAACGGCAAACATAACTCAGAGGGCAATTAATCTAACAGCCAGTATTGTAAGGTGGCCGTAACATGGCACCAATTCCAGTCTAATCAGAGGGAGGAAGCAAAATAAGATGGCAAGGTGACTTCATGGCTTCGTCCACACCTTTCAGCTTTGATTGATCTGACTTCTTAATAAATGTTAACCATCATGTGGATTTAAGGAAAGGCTATTACACCTCAGATCTCAACACATACTGTGCCAACAACCGTGTACGACATGCTGATACAACAGTGATTTATGGATTAGCCCATGACAGGTTATTTAATATCTTGAGTACTGTAAAAAGCACCACCATCAGTATTTGAGTCAGGGCCTGTACTTCACTCTGAGGCGAGCTTGTGGTCTAAGCGGTCGCCTTAGCCAGTATCAACATATTATTTTCCAACTAGGCTTGAATTAGCAACTTGACATCCCTCTGTAAAATCAATATACTGCCAGCTTACAGGAACACTGTCAAATCCAGCTCTCCCACCTCTGTAAGTTTTGGACATCTCTCACCTCTCGTCAGAAACTCTCTCTCTCTTCCTCTCATTGGCTCGGGCACTCTGTTTCTCTCCTTGTCTACGGTGCTCAGCAGCTGACGCAACGTAAACTCTGCCGTGTTTCAAGCATGTAGTATTCATTTACGAAAAAGAGATAAAAACTGTTTTTCTTTCTGTGGAGTTTAAAAAACAAAAAATATGACGATGATTGATGATCATAACAATGTTAAACGTAGCAACTATGTGAGATACCACCGCTCCAACCTAATGGATGCTAACTTGTACGTTTAGCTGCCAAAAACTTGTCGAGGCCAAACCCCCTTGGTCGTCCTTTGTTCCAGCAGATCTGTGTCATGTGTTTCTGGGGCTCCGAGGCACCCCTAGTGGGCCAGCAGAGAAACTGTGTCACGTCCTTACTAATAACCGAAAAACAGAAAAAACCTCCAGCAAACAAGATGAACTCTGTTCTATATAATTATAAATATATGTATAGACGTTGCAGAAACCTATGGACCTAAAGCGTGAGCGAGTGGAAAAGTAAGAGTACGCTGATAATGTGCAGCGAAGACGGACTTTAGGATTTTTGACGTCAAAACAGTTTCACCGCCCCGAACCCCCATCCCCCGACCCCACCCCCTCATGAACAGTACGGCTGATGCAATGCCTTGCTGCAAGACTCAGTCACTTTGGTTTGCTCTTCTCGTTTTTTTATTTGAGTCTTTTCTCTGGAGAAATGAGAGACATTTTAGGGAAATTCTGAATTCATTCTTGCTGGAGTTCCACTGTGGAGAGAGATACCTTGCAGCTGAATAAGCGACTGTGTCTTTCATCCCTCTCGAGCCTGACTGGACTGATGGCAGCCAATGGGCAAAAGCAAACTTTGTGGGAAGAGCACACAAATAAAAAGGTGAACGGCAGTTCCCTGGAAGATGTACAACAGAACTCTAGTATTCCAATTTTCTCAACTCTATTAAAAAAAAGACAACTGTACCATGAAAAGAAAAGAAAAATCCTGAAAAAAGTTTGTGAAATGTCTAAATATTTGACTCTCATCCCATTACTAAGAGAAATGTGTTTTCCCTACTATCATTCCTGTTTGGAGAAAAAAATGACTATGATTCTGGGAAACGGAAATTTCTATGTATTTTCTTTTGGTAAATCGAGCAAATGTGATTTGGGTTCTGATCATGAAACCACTCATTCTCCTTTTTTCCAAGGGAGGAAAGTTCCTCTCCTCTCCCATCCTCCATCTGTCATCCTCAATCTATTCTTTGTCCTGCATTTATTCCTTTTTCTCTGTATGGCAGGTTGTATGTCCCCCATACCCTGTGGAGACAGCAGGCTCTATCCATCCTCCATGTTTTATTTTTTATTTGTTTTATATCTATTTCTGTCTGTATGGCTGGAGACAAGATGGCAGCCATTTCATTTGACGGGCTCCATCGACTCACCCTCCTGCCACGTTCGTCAGGTTTCTCTTTCTTCATTCCAAACATACTCCTCCCAGTATCTTCCTGTTCTTTCTAAATGTTATTGTAAAGTGTTCCAGTGAGATGACTCTAAATATGTGTACATTAACAGAGGGAATACACTTGGTTATATACTTCTTACTCCCTGTGTCGCGTGGTCTCTTTATCGTCTCCTTGTATCTCAGTCTATTTTGATTTCACAGGGCGACAGAAGCACCCCTGATAACTATCACGCTTTCTTCGGTATCATGAGATAATCCAGGGACTTTGAGTGGAGGCCCGCATTGTCAGAATGTATCTAACTTGGTAATGCAGATTAAGGAATGATGACAGACTACAATAGGAGCTTTGCTTGTATTAGTGCTAAGGGGAATTTTAACTAATCACTTACCCCACCAGAGAGGTAGCAGGCTGGTAGGTATCCATGTATTGAACACAATAAGAGCCTCTGTCACTGTTAATTGAAACAAAGAAACACAGTGAACCACCAGGTCAGCCAGGTCATGCTGGTAACACATTTTTCCCTGTGCTTTAATCAGACCTGCAGCTGCTCTCCTGCTTTATAATCAGGTGTTCTGATTTTATGACCTCCCAAGGTGTCACTTATCTATATATACACATACTGAACATGTTAAGTCAGAGGTGTTATTTAATAACTGTTTGGATATTTCTAGGTGTTGCTTCGCTGTGAACCCACAGCGAAGCAACACCTAGAAATATCCAAACACATTACATTATTAAATTACAGTTATTCAGCCATTTTGTTTTTAGCTTCAAGTGCCACAATTGGAAACAACAGACCACATCTCATTTTGCTCCTACTGACTTAACACATTCCAACCCCTAAAATATATTTCTTATTCCTGCTGTTTAAACATATAACACATAAAACTATCATCGGTTACATTTGAGCCTTCTCCACGGCTCAGAAATCATAATACTTTTCCCACAGACACAGAACAAATCAGCACAAGTAGCCAATCAGTTTTGTTGAAGATGTTTTACAAAATGTCAAAAATGAACGCACGCTGATGTCCCAAACTTTAAAGAGCAGTAATACACCTCAAGTACAGTCCTCAACACCTCTCCAATCAAGACCAACATGCAGTCACGGCAGCTTTACTTCTGTTTAAGACTGTTTTGAATGACAAAAGCCGAGGTAAGTGCTCTAATGTTGTAGTGGTGATTGACTTACAGTACTTATGGTTTTCAAACTCAAACTATCTGATCATCTAAATTGACGGCCCAAAATGTATGCAAGCACAGTTTTATTTGTAAATTATGACCATGATAAGGTTCTTTGTCAACATACGACATCATTAATGGATTAGACTGAAGATAATTGCTGATCTGCCAAAAGCATGTATCTCTGTTTTAATAGTGTAATCTTGGTTACTCTCAGGGTTAACTATAGGGACCCTTTAGCCTGGCAGAGGTACGACTCTTGAATGCACTGAAAGTTCAGACTTAACAGTCTAACCTTTGGTGAGTCCACTTCGTAGTATCCAGACTGACGTGTGAACAACTTTTCCATGGCACCATCCCGCAGAGCTTCACAGGCAACGTTCATAGATGAAGCAACGTAGAGAAGTTATGTCTCAGTTACTCACATTTACTGTCCTGTTGTTATCTTGATGATTAAATGTCCAACAGAGTCCTTTGTATTCCACACAGACCGAGTCACTAGCTCAGCATTAGCTTTTAGCTGGAAAAAACAGGCACTGTCGCTGCATAGGCAGTCAGTGTGTCAATCCCTGGCAAAATTAGCAGTCCATTATTCTGCTGCCACCAACTCTGAGACATAGCTATACTGTAAACTTGATCATTACTGAATTAAAACTGCTTTCAGGCAGTTGGTGAGCATCAGCTGTGTCACTTGGTGTTATCAGCCAATTAATCAACTGTAATCTCTTTTCTGCTCAAAACTGTCATTATTTATTATTTATTATTAAAGATGTATTATTAAAAATGTTCAGTGCTTAATAAGAAATAAATTAAATACAATAAATGTATTGATAGGCTTATTACTAAAGTATGATAACAAAAAAAAAAAGTCACTTACAGTCCGGCCTGGATCTCTACAGCTGAGTTTAAGAAAGACCACGATTTGAGAACTTACGACACACATTCTGAATCCACTAGTTGTCCATTGGACTGGGACGAAGATGATGAATAATGGATCACAGAGAAATTGAGCAGGTGTGTTAGAAGAATTCGACAGGTCCGATTTTGTCGACTTTATATGAAATTAGCAAACATTTTCAGCAGCGACTTACTGTACACATCTGATGTTTCCTTCTAGCTCAATCTAAGGGGGTAGAAGAAGTGGACAGCAGTAGCACACAGGTCCTCATGGCCCAGGATCAAGAGGGAGAATAGAGGGTTAACCAGCCACTCCAGTATCAAAAAGCTAGTTCACTTTAAACCTGGGTACATCCGCTCAGAGGATCGTCTTTGCCAACACATGGTAACTTTCACACTCATACAGGTCAATTATCCTTGACACTTCTTCCTTTGGATTCATGTGCAGTGTATTGTATGCTATATTATTATCTTTAATCTGTTTTATTGACAGAAAAACAAGACTCAGTCATGCTTGCAGTTGTTAGGCTGTACTTAAAGGGACAGTTAGTTGCCCAGTTTTTTGTAGGAACTGTTTTGTTTCTACTGAATTACACCATACGACTACGCAGAGGGCAATGTGCATCTGCTAATGAATGAGAAACTTGTGTTTCGTGACAGCACAGGATCTGAACAACAATAGCGTCCACCTCGGCTGAGCTGTAGTAAGCTGGCCTCTCATCTACGAGTAGATGCATGTTTTCTTCTGCAGCATGACACACTGTAGCTCGGTAGAAAGACAATGGTTCGGACATGAAACTGCTCTCAACAAGATCATACTTTCTGGAAAGAGATATATGATAGGTATATAAAGCACTAGATAAATAGCACTACCCGGAGGAGGAAAAATATGTATGTTTGGAAGCAAAATGTCCCTTTAAGGACAGTGGTACTTTGAGCTAAATACTGACCATAGTTATGTTTACAAGGTATCACGTTCAGACTGAGTATTAGTTAGCATGTCATCACGCATTTGCAAAATGCACTAAACACAAAGTACAGATGAGGCTGATGGGAATGTTGTTCGTTTTGCAGATATTTGTAAGATATTAAAAGAAAATATTGGAAACAAATCTTATTTTAACCTGGTGGTGCTAGAAGAAAAGTCAGATGGCCATCAGATTTATTTTTGATTCATCTTGGGGGCATCATGGATATATTTGCCAAGTTTCATGGGGATCCATTCAATAGTGGCTTAGATATTTCAGTCTCGACCAAAGGTGGACAAAAAAACAGATAGACCAACTTTGCCCTCCCTAGAGTCAGTCCTCTGGTCATCAATCAATCAATCATTCTAGGTACAGTATGCCTGTCTGTTAAAGTAGCTGTGCCTCAGGGATGCAGCATGGCCTTGGCTACATTGTACAACAGCCAGCACACTATGCATGCATGCACATTAATGCGACTCCATCAGAGGAAGGAGTGCATGGTAACATAGTGCCATGGGAGCAGATGTTGTTCTACTGACCAAGGCAGATTCCCTGCATCCATGTCCCAGCTGATCCCTCAACGTGGACACGAGCCGTCACACCGATTCCTCAGACAGACAATATCCTTCACTAATCTGCTCATAGCAAGCTAAGCATAACAAAAGGGTCTGTACCTTGTTTAGATTATTTTCAGACAGCACTCAACACACAGTCAGAGTTGTTTACAAGGCTACATACATGACGGGGTAATGGGGCATGTAACACAATTAATGCACCTCCATACATACCTCTGAAACGCTTGATTACAATGACAGACCAGTTAAACAGCTGATGTTAACATGCCTTCCACCTAAGTAGGAAACCATAGTACTACCTGTCAACAATTCACATGTACATATTTAACTACATATTTATAAATATGTGTAGATAATAAAAATAAGAATAAAAATAGATATTGTGAGTGAAACACAGGAGGGAGGGGAGGACTGTGTGGGCGCATCCACTTCTGGAAAACTGGCGTGACCTTTAATATTGCAGCAAGTCATGTAGCAAAAGATACAGTACAAGAAAGTGCCAAAGTAAATCCGTTACCACCACAGCTGGTGCTAGACTCCACACCTCTCATGTGCTGCAGAGGTGGCAGAGATAAATGTTATGTGTTATCCCAGACTGCTGGTGTTCACTGTTGGCAGTTTTCATAGATACGAGCCTAAACTGACTGACGAATGCAAAGGTCCTGGCATTTTTACTGCTGAACATTAAAATCATTGTTCAATGAAAGTAAAACAGAGAAAATGTACGGAGTCATGAAAAGTTTTCAGCCATAACACGAAGGCTGCATCAGCTCGAGGGACGGCAATCAGTCTAACACTTTGGTCCAGACTGAAATATGTCAATAACTGTTGGATGGATTTGTGTGAGCGTTGGTCCAGTCCTTCATGCTCCTGAGAGGATGAATCTAATGGTCTTGGTGACTTTTTCTCTGGCACCACCAACTTGATTTGGTTGACTTTTTTTAGTTATTTAAATATCTTGACATTCATGGTCCCTACAGGGATAACTGTAATAGCTTTGATCCCTCGATCTTTTTATCTAGTGCCATCATCAGGTCAAAACTAATTGCATTCCCATCTGTGGTAGCTGTTCTTTGTGTTCAGTGCTAATTATTAAAGCTTTTATTTGTTCAGTTCAATCTAGTTAAACACACAAAGTTCAAAAGTATTTCTCCTAAGCAATACATCAGTGTAAATGAGGTCTTCCGGGGCATGCACATCACTCTCATGACATTTTTCTTTGCTACAGAGTCCTTAATTCCAGAACTCTTTCCCTGCTGGAATCACCCTTTAGACTGGCCTTGGTCCAGGTGATATCAGTCCGTAAATACCTATATGAATCCGGGTAGACAACTGGCGGTTTTTTCGCATCGAGATTGAGAGCGCTGTGTAAAGTTACTGCTAATGCAAACCAGACATTCCCTACAGCTGCAGTTTCACATTAAAAGCACTTAACTGCTGCAAAATGAGTTGACTTTTATTATGAAGTAGGCTCGTCACGGGAAATGCAATGTGTTCAGTGAGTTTAGACCTTTTCCGCTGTCGTTCATCAAAAATGAGCAAACTACAGAGCAAGACGACGGCCATTTTGTCGACAGCAAGTCAGTTTGAAATGTGTGAGGTAACAGTTTTATAACATCTGTGGGAATAATGGAACAACAAGGAGCCATTAGATGAAGAGTTGCGGGCGACAGGCTGCACACCTCCAACTTCTCAGTGAAGTAACTACTTCTTTTCCTTCATTAACATCATCAGGTTTATTAGCATTGAATTTAAATCTGAAATACTGCTAAATATGCACTTTTGCTTTTCGCTTTGACAACAAATCTTCTGGCATCATCTTCTCAGTCAACTCTCCTTAATCTTGTCATGTGATAAGTGAAATGTGACTCGTGCTATTCTTTGTCTCTGACGCTTTAAGTTCTTAATTGTAGCGTCCTTCGTCTGATTAAGTATTAATAAAAACAAAGACAAGCTAAATGAGGTGGGAGCAGTGGACAAGTAATGTAATCACTGTACACATCGTGTAACACCGATTATCTAGTGTATACCGATGTAAACACTTTATCATGTAAGTTGTATGTAAGCTAGCAGGTGAGGCAGGGACTTTCTACCTGGAAGTTATTGCAAAGTAACATTGTGATCGGTTCTATAAATATCCCTTCTGAAATTCTTCCAAGCATTGATTGAAGCCAGATCCATGTTTATGTATTAATAGATTTAAATAATATGTAAATGGAGCTGATATATCAGCTGAACTGATAAGTCAGCCAAAAAATTGCCTCTGTCAGATAGTTTTTCAAGCAGAGACATCTGTAAAATGTCCTTTTCTTTTATCTTCATAAATAATGAATAATAACCCGAGTATAAAAGTTTGTCCCACCTTTTTTCAACTTATGGTTGCACTGACTATCTTTGTCTATTTGTTGACAGAAAGTTTAGCTCAATCACAGAAGAGGAAATCCAACATATCATCTGTAGGCAAGGGTTCAATATACACCAGGGGGCATTAGTCCACGCCGGTCCATCACTTACCCTCAACAGGAAGAAGACGTCCGGTCTCCTGCAATCAATTTGTACTCGCAGCATTAATATTTAGGAATCGAGTTGCTCTGAGCCACTTGTGCTGTGCTGGCACAAAGAACAGACTCCACATCAAGCGCCGGAATTGATTGATTTTTCTTAATTAACTCATCAAATATTTATTACAGCTAAAGGTTGAACAAATATTGAAAGTAACACCGGCTCTCATTGTGCTTCAGATTTGTGCCTTTCTACGCCCCCGTCCCCCCAAGAATGAAAAGATTCCTCTATAATCAAGTTCAAAAACAGTGACTCAAAAGTCTATGCAGCACTCTGTCTACAGGGATTGAATCAGAGAGACGGTATCAAATCAAACGCTCAGTTTGGGAATCTGGAGCAGAGGTAAGTAAAGGTAAGGAAGGGAAGAAGAACGAGACGTCTCTACTCCATTTTGTGTGGTGTTTCCTCCCTATTTCATCATCCAATCTTCTATCCAACTGTGAGATGTATCCCATGGCCACTTTCCCCGTTCACTCAGCAATCTGCAAAATACGATGTGCACACATTCATGGATTGGACTACGATAAGACATCTCAAATAATCCCCGGCTAAACTTGTTAACCTCCTCACCCCGAGTGCTCCTACACGCACAGAGTTTTTGTTTCTGCTCGGCTCGACATTCATCAAATTAAAGAAGCAAAAAAAGCCGAAAAACGAAGTCGCGGCGTCGTTTCCCCCCACGGGCAGAAAGCTCTGCTGTAAACATGCCTCAGAGCTCGGCTTTCACAAATAATGTGACATCACTGGTTAGATAGACAATCAGCTATGACACCATTTCAGCAGCCTCCTCTGCCATGCATATGATCAGCACTGTGCTTGTATCTGTGCACGTGTGGGTGCATGTGAGAGCCGGAGAAGGCGAGGCAGCTTCAGACTCGATTTGTTTATTTGCCTCTCTGAGTAAAAGCTCAAATAGGCTGGGAGATGTAATTGTGTCTGTGTGTGTGTGTGTGTGTGTGTGTGTGTGTGTGTGTGTGTGTGTGTGTGTGTGTGTGTGTGTGTGTGTGTGTGTGTGTGTGTGTGCGTGTGTTGTTCGGTGTTTAATGGCGTGTGTGATCATGCACCCCAGGGCAGTGTTTACGACAGAGGGGGGCCCCCGCAGGAACAGACTTTGTTTGAAGTCCCCAAAGACAAACAGGCAGGTAATCCCTATATTCTGTCACCTGGCTTCGTTCACAGGCAGCTGGAGGGACGTGTCGAAGGCTCGTCCACGGACACCAGCAGGCTGCAGAGTGGACACTGAGCCACAGGGAGCTGCAGCCCCCTCTGCACCTCCTATCCCACCCTAATGGGTCTAAGACACTGACCTATAACCGCAGCTTCTCTTTCCTGAGTCCAGCCGGAGACCTACATTGTACGCTATGCCCCGTCTCCCTCCCGTCAGTGCTTTCCTGATTACTGTCTATTTTTCTTAAAAGTCTGCTGTGAAAAAAGATCTTTTGAGGGCACGTCCTGTTACTTTGACTGCAAGCTTCAATACCTAGCTATCATGTAATTATGGCTCATGTTTTCCTGTGATTTTCATGGGAGTCAAGAATACAATAATACACGGTTTGGCAAACCACATATTTTATGGTTGGATGACTGAAAAAATACGAAGGCGGCCGATTGGTCGGTAATGACAGCCTTCCGAGCAACAACACAGCTACCAATATTTTGTCACGTCACAGCGTATATAGCATGTACCATACAGACCTGAATGTAACCAAGCTTTAGATTGCAAAAAAAAGGGTTGGTCTTTTGGGGTGTTACGGTCCGTCGACCTGGTTCACTCTGGTGTAAAAATAAATAAATATAGTGTAACGTTATAAGCCTTCGGAGTCGGCTTGACACTGAAAAATGAGGTCCGAGTCGTACTCTTATTCCCATGGTGCATCTGTGTCAACGTTTCCATCTCAGCGCACCTCCTTCCTTAACATTCAAACAGTGCCAGGCGGGTGATGGCAAGCAGCCAGGAGAAAGACAATGAGAATATTCCCTCCCCTCTCAGGATATATCAGCAGTGTGGAAATATTTTGGATATTTTGGAAAACAAATAGGCCATCCTACTCTGCAGCAGAGTTGTAAATCTCCACTAACCTCATGATTCGATTATGATTCACCTGTCAACTGTATTCTTAACTGCTGCAGACATTAGCGTCTTGTGTCATGTCCGGTTTGTTCTTCCCGGCGAGCTGATAGAATCTGAAATGTCCCCAGATGTCCGCTTTCACAATACTGGGTGCGTTTTCATCGCTCACTGCTAATTGCTGCCTCCCTCTGCCATATCTCCTAACATGACTAATGTAAGCCTAATGTTCACCCGCAGCTCAATATGAGAGAGCATCGTTACAATGTAACTTGTTTTTCTTTTAAATTCGTTGTCCAGTCAAGGCCAGAAAATCAACAGTCAACACGGGCTGCGAACTCTCAGTTACACTCTGTCACTGCATCCGTTTAAAATCCTTCACATCTTAGAATCGAGAAATGTCCGCACCTCTACTGAGCAGCCCGCTAACTTGTTGCTCTCACAATGACTGCTCTGTTTCAACAATGCTAGTCTGAAAAAAACTTGCCTGCAGGCTGAAATTCGACCGTGGTGTTCTGTCGGGAGTTGCAGTTACTCAAAAAAAAAAGTATGAATAACGAATGTAAATTGTGAAAATGAGTACAAGGTACTTTTTGTGTTGATTCTTGGGGGCCCTTTGGACAAAACATGACTGTAGTGAAAGTTTAATTCAATGGAATCTGACCAGGTGACAGGCATTGAGAAAAACTACAATAATTTAACAGAAAAAGACAATTTTCTCACTGTGGGTAAAACAGGGGGATCAGTATTAAAGTGAGACTGTTTCATAACTAGAACCAAGGTCCTGGTGGTACGTTTAAGCAATGAGCAGAGGAAGAGTCCGCCGGCTACTTGCCTAAATTAAGCCCAAAGTAAAACACCTCAGCAAACAATCCTGACTCACCAAAAACTATTGTTTTGTCTCCTTGACAGTTATTATTGAGCTGAATGTTATACCCTTTAAAATGTGCTCATTGTTGAGCCATGTTTTATGTGTGTTAGTGGAGTTCATTTAAAATTCTGTCCTGTACTAAACCGTTTACTATACCGTGGTAAAACTGGTCATTTTCACCCCGAACCCCTGTAGCTCTAAGTGCTAAAAAAAGAGTGCTTTTCACACAGTCCTCCCTGCTCTGAGCAGCCATGTTTGCAAGAGACCTTACATCACTATGTTGCCAGTTTGTGTTGCAGTGTCCCCATTTCTCCGTCTCGATCAACCAACAACTCGAGTTCCCATGTGGCCCCTCTTGGTGGAAGACCATCGTCCTGTGCCTGTGATCTGTTTGTTTAATCTCGTACGATATTGCGGCTATATTACTCCAAACATCTGCAGGATTTGCATAATGCCCTTCCACTGTGTATCATATAATTACTCATTCATAACGGGGTGTGTGCTGTGAGTACATGTCGACATCCTCATGTGAGTGTGTCTCGCCCAGCAGGCCTCTCTAACATATGCTGGACAGTCAGCGTGTGCAGCCTCTCCAGTGAGAATCCCAACACTCCCCTGCGTTCAGCGTCTCTCCGGGGGTGAGCGTCTGATCGGCGCTTCTCGCCAAAACGCTCAGTAGGTTGGAGCGTGGGTTTTTGTCGGATGACACTCGCACTGATCTGGGATCTGTTCCACCACCGGGAGCTCCCTGTATGGTGCTACAGCCGACAAAAGCCTCCTTCTTTGCCTCCTTCTTCTTCTAACTGTATTTATCTCACATTCTGTCTGTCTCAGTCTCTTTTTCTTTTTCTCTGGTCTTGCTGTCACTGTCATTCTCTCTCCCTTCCCGTCTTTACTCCCTCTCCCTCCCTTCTTCCTCATCTTGTGAGAAGAGAGTCTTCTTACAAGATGCGTCACGGTGTTTAGACTAATTGACAGCACCTCTTGGGCATGACACAAATAGAGCCTCAATTTACAAGTCAAATATGTATAAGGAGCGGTGCGTAAATGGAAGGGAGCCAGGCAGAGCTGTGCGGCAGCTGGGAGGGGGTGAAGAGGGTGGTGGTGGTGGTGGGGGGGCGACGAATAAAATAACTGGATACAAGATGGTGAGCAGGGGCTAAAAATGGGGCATTGAGGGAGCTCAAGAAAAGTAAGGGAAGCCTTATACAGCGAGAACAAGTGTGTGTGTGTCCTAGTGTGTGTGTGCGCCTGTGTGGGTGCTCATTGAAGTTTGCCTTTTGAAGTGTGTCTCTGCCTGCATGTATGAATGTGAGTGTGCTTATGTCAGCGTGAACACGTGGGCGGTGATGCATGCATGTGTAAGTGAGTATGTGCAGGCAGAAAAGTGAGCTTTGATACAGGGTGTGCCCGTGTGTGTGTGTGTGTATAATAATATATAGGAACATGAGTATTAGTGTGAGTGTGCAGGTATGAGAGTGGTTGTCACTGCAGAGGAAAATCCAGACTGCGGGGCAGAGAGGAGGATGATGGATGAACAGGTAGCTGCCTCCAAACCGCCGCTGCTGGAATGAAGCCATACAAACACACCACACTTACCTATCAATCAGGCTGTCAGCAGATTACACCGACACACGTACAGTACACACTCCCCACAAAGTGTGTGAACGAGGGGGGAGAAGAGCGGGCAGAAGATAGTGAGGGGTGAGGAACAAAAGACGGAGAGACAAACGCATAGCGGGAATGCAAAAATCACTCAGCTTCTGAGCGGGCTCGCGCGTTGATGAGTGTGTCTGTGCGTGTACCCTCCGGCATCCCTCCCCAACTATTTTTGCCCAGTTGCCATAGCAACCATCATCCTTATGCTTGTGCGCCTGTGTCTGGGGAATGTATAAAGTCAACGTCAAGGCTTGCAGAAACTGCAGAGTCCACACCTCAAAGCTGTGCTCCCCCTCGTCGGCTCTGGGCTCCGTGGTCAAAGCTGAAATGACTCCCCAAAAAACATACTTCACCCATAATCCCCTCCTCAACCTCCGCACCTGACCTGACCCCCACCGGCCTTAGATAATCATTCACATTTTGAGATTATTCATAGCCCCAGTTATGTGGAACAAATTAAGGACACATAGAATGACTAGGTGCTCATTAAGGGCTATTCCAGATAGGGCTCCATTATGGAACGCTCTAATTAAACTGCTGTGGCATTGAAGCAGCATCCGGCTGACCTCGCCGCCTCCTAAGACACTTCAGCTCTATCAAGCAGGATCCACTCATTACCACCATGCACTCTCTCTGGACTAATGAGTGTATGTGTGTGTTTGTGTGTGTGTGTGTGTGTACGTGTGTGTGTAATGGGTGACGTGCTTTCTGGCAAGTGATTTGTGCTGCAGACCCTGCCCAGCTGAGAAAGAAGACATTAATGCACGTTTTGACAACAGTGTTACATCTATAACAGCTGCACATACACACACACACACACACACACACACACGCACACACACTAAACACTAAAACTGGAATTAATTCAAGGATAGGACACAGAGGTGAAGGGCTGAGGCTGTGTGTACAGTAAGTTCCACTTCTCAGTATTTTATTTACTAACGTTGACTCAAATGGCGATGTGCTTGTGTTAATAACCTACAGATAATTATCAAGTATGGAAGATGGAAACAATTAGACTTTTCTCAAAATTCTGTTAAAATTTGTGATACATTTGGATTTAAAACTATTGTGAGCATTTTGTATTCATGTGTGCGTATAAGAGCGATTTGTGTGTATGCACAGTTGTTGTTCTCTGTGCAAGGATGGGACCTGATAAGATATTATTGACACCAAAGCCTTTATCGATTCTGCTTATCGGTTCAATTCCCTTATTGACTCCTGATTGATTTTAGTTAAGCGGGCTAAAATGGATAAAATGAAAGAATATTCGTACAGCATTCATTCATTCAAAATCATCTAAACCTGCCTGCGTGGCCCTAATGTTATTACTGTACAACATATTACTCTCGCTAATGGACATGCTGCTCAGTAGCACTCATGCCTGCATTCCTGGAACTTCAGCCCATTTTGCAAAGAATGATGTTTCAGCATTTTGCTGGAGCTTCCACCCTGACTTTAAATCATCATCTTACAGACATTACAACTAGCACTGTTGTCATATTTCTTGTTTTGCCATGTTTTGGACCATTTAAAAAAAAAAATTGACTACTGGTCAACTTTAAGAAAAACATGCCAGCATTGATAAAAGGAATCGATCAACTCGGAGGCATACAGTGTCAATGGATAGGACCATTTCTCAACAGTTCCAATTCTCGATTCCCATCGCTATCTGTATGTGGTGTGTATTGTTCATGAGTGTGTGTGTGTGTGTGTGTGTGTGTGTGTGTGTGTGTGTGTGTGTGCATCTACATAGAACATACCTATAGGGGTTAGTACGGCCATTGTGTGTCCTTGCGCCTGTCACTGTGGATGTAATGTACATGGGTATGAGAATGCAGCTGTATGCACGTATGTTTTTTCCTGTTTGCATCAGTATGTGTGCGCTACTGTCACACACACTGTATTCCTGCAGACGGAGAGAAGTTGTGATGGCCTCAGTGAAGACTCCTGTATTTTTCGAGATGCTCTCAATAAAAGAAGATGAGTGAATAAAATGAAAATGCATCAGTAACACAAGCAGGAGGGAATGAGGAAAATAAAAGGCTGAATGGGACTGGATAGGAACACATTCTGGACTGCCATATTGAATTACACCTTGAAAAGGAGAAGTATCACTGCCGCTCTGCTTTTTTCTCAGTGTGGGATTGTTTATCACAGCATTTCACAGAGCTCACAAGTCAGAGTAAGATCTCTGTTTGCAGCCAAGAAGGCTTCCTGTCTCACTTCATCTATGTCAGCTGAAGGTGTTGCTGACTGCTGCTGTTCACTGGCCCGAGACGTTTCATTTTCAGATGGTATGCTCTGATTACTCAGTTTAAGTAAGAACATGGATGTGTTTTTTTTTTGTTGAATGATCACCACAACACACTAATTTCGGGGTCCAATACATTTCCTGCCCCTACCACTACCCATCCAATTTGGTGGTTCACACCTGGAGGTAGGATGTCTTGATTCTTGTTGGGATATGATCCTTTTCTTTGTAACAGGCATAAAACAATCGCCACTGCTGTAGGAGATACACCTTGTGTTCTTACACTGCATTGCTGATGTCTCAGTAGCGTGCAAACTAGCTAGCTACCATTACATTGTTATTGCTGATCTGCGCATGACAGTCCCACATTTGGTGTATTTCAACGTTGCATGGCATTGACGCCTCAAAAGTCAAGCATCCAAGTTGTTGCACTCGACCCTTTACACAGCAGTCAGTGACTGAGGATGCACTTTTACCTCAGGGTTCCAGAACAACTTTTTTCAGAACTGTCCCGGACCTGTCCCAAAAAGCGATTTTAACCGTCCTGAGGTGAGAACATCAAAATATAAATCATCTATAGTTGTTAATTAAAAGTAGCATTCAAAGTACTTTTACCTCCAATCTGTACTTAGCTGAAGTACTTCAGTTCATTGACTTCCTATAAACTTTTTATTAAATCAGACACTTTATAAAATAGGTAAGCATCCTACTGGACTATGCACAAGCCAAGAAAGAAGAGAATAGGGAATAAATATCAGACCTGATTGATGGAAAACACAATATTTCACCTTGTGAAATTTGCCAGGAAAGACATCATAGAAAGAACGCAATCTTCTAATTGATTATTTAAGAGCAACAGGACTAAAAGAGAAACATTTTGTTTCTTCTTTTTTTTGACGATCTACTGCTACATTCCAGTAGGTGGCAGTAATGAATCAATTACCTGGCTTGCAAACCGCCATTAAAACTCAAAGAAGTAGTAAACTTATCTACTTGTCACATTAAACTGCAGTTAACTGCAACAAACTCTCACTTCTCTTGTGTGTTTAGTGCTAATAGCTCCGCTAGCTGTTTGCTCTGTTAACCAAACACTCTGCTGCTCACCTGCTGCCACTTAACAGCTGATTTAATGAGCCCTCCTCCTACCGACTTCAAAACAGATTTGTTGTTCACAATGTAATTATTGTGGAAAAATACTGCGTCACCTGTCAGTAGAGTTTACTGTGCCTTTTTCGGATATTAACACGGCATATTTTTTTCCACACGCTGAGTAGCCAGCCGAGAGATAAATAACATTAATAATGGTGACAGCATGAGGCGACACGCTCCGCTGTAGTCACTGCTCGGTTCAGTTTGTCATTTGTTAATTAATAGCAGCACATACTGTACATCTTCAAAAAATATTTTTGTCCCAGAGACAGTTTCTATTGTTCCCGGGACGACGGAGCACCATTAGTCTAGAGCCCTGTTTTAATTAGCTCACCTGAATGGAATGCAGCCATCGTCAATGTTAGAAATTCCACATGTGCTTCCTGCTTCGACAGGTCAAAATGTCCGCTCCTCTAACATCAGTGCAGACTGGCAGTGAAGGAGCACGTGTTGTTAATGCCAGTTAATTACACAGGGTCATTTTTAATTTAATGTCTTCATTGGTAGCGTGAAGTTGTGAACAAATCGTGTCCAGGCTTTTCTATCTCCAGCAGATAAATGGCAAATGGCATTGTGATAATACGAGGGTTTTCAGAGTAAGAAAAATCTCCACATCTAAAGACGGCAAATGATACATGAAGGTCTTGAAGGGTTGTCCAGGGGGAGATTTCAATCACTTCCCTTTGTTTCTGTACTCTTAGGGACAAGAAGGCACTCAAACATGATGGGTAGGGTATAAATTGGAAATGGGATTGAGCTAAGTCTAGTTTTAGAGTATCGCAAAGATCAGAGGATTTTATTTATGGTTTTATCATTAAATGATGGAGTGGGCTTTAAGAAACTGTTTCTATAGTCCACTGCTGGAGACTTACAGCAAAACGGTGAATCAAGAGCACTAAAACAGAGGGTCCCTCTTTTCATGGTTCCCATCGACCTACAGGTTCCCCACACAGTGTCAGAAGAATAACTATCAAAGTTAATGACAATGATCAAAATGTAGCCTAACCATAATGATTTATGCTACAATGCTGATTATGCCTGACTTGCATTACCATATCTGATTTTTCATACAAATCAGTGCAGCAGTGCTTTGTTGATTAGACACTGTGTACATTTTCAGATGAGGTTATTTTGAACTCACCGTTATCTGACAACTTAGCCATCCAGCATTAAGAGCATGCCGTTAGCATATCAACCATCAGTCATGTAAGACGGCCAAATGGGATTTCAAATAAACTCAAGTCTCTGTCGGAGCTGCTGTTTTGATGTAACCTTAATGAAACCACACTGGAGGATTCAGGGCTGCACATGTCTCTGATGTGCTTGTTGGAGTTGTTTACTGTGATAAAAGAGGCTTTCTGTTTGATTCTGATTACAAAATTAGACCTAATAATATTCAAAAACTTGCGGTCATTGTTTACCTGTATAACTTGCTATTATTGTCATCATGAGTCTAATCAGAGACAACGACAAGAGGGGAGACATCAGCCACTGTTTCTGCCTCCAAAGTCCTCAGGTGGGGAGAGGCTTGAAAAAGGATTGTCGGCAGCAGTCACACACTTTTGCCTCTTGACGTACAGTGTGGTATTATGAGACATGACAAGCTGGGTTTAGCTTGTTAGCATGCTAAGTTCAGGAGACATCTCAGCAACACAGTATATAGACATTGCTGTCATAACCTCAACACTGTTGTTTCATCACATTCTGTTGATAATCTGAGTAAATAGGTAAAAATGATAATAATAATAATAATAATCTAAACACATAAGTCATATAAGAATTTATCTTTTATAAGACTAAAATTTGCACATTTTATTTTAATCTGGAACTGTCTGTTTAAACAATTAGTAAACAAACCTTCTCACACATTTCATCCTAACTTTTGGTAGTTTTCAGTACAATGCTACGGACACACTTCAGTCGAGGATTTACACAAAGTACATAAACTTATGTTTATTCTATTTATACATGAAGGGGAATTATGATATTCTGGGCCCTACATTTACATGTTTTGGTGTGTAAGTGAGCCATATTTAGCGTCTAGAGCAACATAATTTCGTTCTACTGTAGCTGTCTGGTGTAGAGTTTGAATGACAATAAACATTCTGTTTTCTAATTTTCTTTAAACTAAATCAAAATGAATTAGCATTGTAATCATTTAAAGACACAAAGGTTCAGTTTATATCCAAATTATGCCAAAGCGAGAGTGAAATTCAAAAACTATTAATATAAATACTATATTTATAAGTGACAACTATACTTCTAAGACTTCTACTTCCCCATAGGTTCACTGTGAGTTTTGTAAAATTAGCACCTAGCTATCACTCTGAGAAGCTTCTCACTGCTAACTACAACACCTTCAAGCATCACAGCTAACAAACCATTAGTTGTTCATATCTGTGTCTAACCAGATATGTAAATCTAACACCTAATTATACATTCTGAATGTGTAAAAAGAAAAGAAGAAAGAGAAAGTTTTCTCTCATGACGCCAGCTAACATTCAGCTTAACTGCATTGTTCAAGATTCCTAAAGACGCTTTAAACCAAACAAAGTAAAATTATTCAGCTGTTTTTTGACATTTGTCACAAAATAAACATCACGAAAACTTGCCTTTCACTTTGTATCTGTCTGTCACGTGTGTAAATCAGCACGATGATAACATCATGTAGATCTCACGCTGGGTCTCCTGGGATCTCATTTACTCAAACATTTGATTATCACCTCCAGATGTAACGACCAGGATTCACATGCTACAAAAATATGAAGGAGGTGAAAGCTGTTTCATTAAAATCTGCCTGGATTTGATCATCAAACCTCTCAAAGCGGGAATTATTCCAGAGCATATAACTGTCAGACTCCTCCACCTGCTGCAAAGCTATCACCGCCATGACGGAGTACACTTATTAGAGCTATTAACTGCTCAAACATAATTAAACTCAGTGGAACAAAAATTACTTTTGCTTTTAAATCACTGTTTCACTGAATGTTAATAATATCACTCACACGGTGACAGATCTGAGCTCTATCAGGGATTAATTATCTAATCAGAGCAATATCACCAGTCTGCTGTCACATTAGAATCATTTCCTACTTTCTCAAAGAACAATAATTGTAAACAATACATGATGATATGGAAAAACCTCAGTGAGAACTAGAGAGTCATATGAGACTTTGAGCTCGGAGAGAGATCCGCTTCCAGGGTGAGCAGGCTGCAGTTGATGCAAGGCCTTAGCAATGAAATATTAAATGTTGATTAAATTAAGGATATAAAAACTTACAGTGGGTGGGTACATAACTCAAAAGGTTTTGTGTTGACATTTATTACACATAGTAATTGGAAATCATAGTTATCACTTTTAAAGCAGCACTCGCCAACATTCACAGCTTCCAGCTTCTCATGTATTGATTTTCTGCATTTGTCTGAAAGGACAGTCCACTGAATATGTTGGGGTTTCACATCTTGTTTGGACACAACCAACAACAACAATACTGTAGGTAGCAAACAGAGCCAGCACAAGGCTTTATTGGACCCTATCAGAATTTGATTTGGGGCCCCCCGCTCCCAGCTCGACGCACCACCCACCTCAGCACCACAATATTGTCTATGCTCCATCGTTTGTCCATTTTACATCCGACACAACCATTATCATGGCTTACTGGTGAGCTGGGAAGTAACTAGTAAATGTCAACTTTTACTGTTTGCTGGTTTATTACCAGCAAACAGTAAAAGTTGACATTATGAAATGTGCAAAAAGTGCAGAACAGTCAACTACAAATAAATTGTTTCTTATACAAAAAATTATAAATGTTAAGTATGTAAAATGTAAGTAAAATGCAAATGTAAACAAATAAGATACAACAATATGAAATAAATGAAACAGAAACTTAAATAATGACATAAAATGAACTGGGTGAAATGGAACTTGTGTGGAAATGATTAAACCAGTAGTATTGACTTGTCAGTCTGTTAATTTAATAACAAAATACTTTTTCTGTTGTATGATTACCACTGATATACATATCACACACACACACACAAAAAAATATTTATCAACTTGTCATGTGTGACATTTCAAGGGCTCTTGGGGCCCCCTGCTGATGTGCTTATTGCTTGGGCCGGTTCTCATAGCAAATTCCTCACCTGACATGCCAGATGATTTGTTACACAGAACCATCTGCTAGAAACTGGTTGGGAAAAGGGCAGGCTCTTTAAAAAAATATTAGACAGGTGATTAGACAAACCATCTGTCTATCACGGGATCAGATCAACAGCAGAAGAGCTCTTCTAACATCATAGCCCGTTGGTAAATCAAACAGTTACCAAAGCCAGTCGAGAGAAGAGCAAAAACATCTTTTCCACTGAGAAAAGCCTTCGGTGCCGTTCTCTGTGCTCTTCTGTCAATGAAATATTCTCTCCAGTTCTGATCTAACTGATGCTTTAGCAGCTACGCTAACCTCTAGAGGACACGCCATTGTGGTTTTCAAACAAATAGTCCAACACACCCACAGTCGCCGCCCCTAGCTGCTGATTGGATGCTGATTGGTCCAACCTCTGTGTTTGGTCACATGCCGTAGATACATTTTTGCATGTTTTCTGCCAGGATCACTGATGAAATACATGGTAAAAATTGATTCCAAGGCTGAACTTAACTGCAATATACAATAAAAATGTCTTAACCGATTTTAACTATGTCATTTGTAACAAGCTAGCTACTACTGTAATATCTCTGCTTGTATTCTGCCCCAGAGCGTAGAGTTTGGAGTCAGTAAGATCAATTTCAAGAGAACAATTTTTCAGTGTAGTATTCCTTTAAAACATATTAGTCATCCTGCGCTCCAAAGCCTTAAAGTACAACTATTTGGCCTATGTGAGTTTTCATGTTTTTATTGATGTTCTGCCACAGTGACTATACAAATAGCAGATTTGTTTCTCACTTGCAATGTATTTTTAGGTGATTGTATTTTTACATAGGAGTACAGGCCCTGGTGCGGCTTTAAAAGTAGTTCAAGTGCTTGTATTGATACCAGCAGGCTTGCCAAGTCTAGGCTGGGACCGGATCCAGCTCCCTGACACAGTGAGCAGGGTAAGCAGGTGTAGAAAACAGATTAACGATACTCTCAGAAGAAGTAAAGCCAACACTCCTGTGATTATTATTTGAAATACAATTCATATACTGTAAGTGAGACAGAACAGTGTTTGTCGTTGGTTATTTATTTGTATGTATGCATTCAATTGAGCCAGTGACAGAAGGACAGACTCATGTATTCTATTGTAAACTATTCTAAAGTGACACTGACATTAAAAAACGTGATCATTAAAAGAGAGGGCGACTGTGAGAGGGAGGCACTGTAAGGGTAGAGGACATAAGCACACAATAAGCACAGAGGTGGGTCAACTCATGAGATCTATATACAGCCAACAACTCAACCAATTTATTATCTCCTAAGCGGGATGAATGGACTTCCCGGATTTCATTTGGATAAGAAATGAGGCACAGCAAAGAAAACCAATCCGTCATCATTTCCCCGTGCTCCGGACAGGCTATAAATGGCTCTTAAGAACACCATTTATTAAGGCTTACGCTGTACTGTATACCCCTGGTTCCTCTTAAAATGTTCAATTGCACCACTGCTGGTCATGAATCAAGACATGGACTCTCAAATCCCCAGGGACAGAGTCTCAGGGAAGAAAAATGAAGTGCACCATCAGTCCTCTGCAGCAGTGCAGCCTGCTGGTGGTGACGATATCATCATGTTCCTTATCTTTAACCTTTGTTTTGTCCGTTTTAGTACGAGAACAATCAGAGTTATTTTATTCTCTTTTTCTTCATTGTCTTCTATCACAATCTGTCTTCTCAGCTATTTCATATTATGACAAATCAATACTTATTTAACTCACGCTGCCTTTCAGCTTAATATAAATTAAAGCCGGACTGATACATCAGTATAAGATGATTTTAGCGTATCGCAGATCTCTTATTGTAGTGTAGAAAAGAAAAGATATTTTTGAGATAAATATTCTAAGATGATTTTTTTAACTTGGAAACAGCAGTTGATAACATAATCTCATTTCAAGATCCATTCAGTGGCTCTCTAGTGTCGCATTGTGCAAAATAGTGTTTAACACAGATCAATGGTGAGGTTATTTTCCAACCCTAATATGTCCTCTGTATGTATCTCGGTCACGATCAAAGCAAACAGTTAATTGATTGAACTTAAGCAAAAATCATTCTTCTTCTGTGGAGATAAAGTGAACATCATCGGGTTATGTGGACTGTTTTCCAAATAATACATAAAACATTTCAAAGAAGTTACCTTGGGCTCTGGGAAAGAATTATTTTTTCAAGCAAAAATGCAAGTTTTGTCACATTATGATAGTAAATTGAATATCTTAGGTTTTTTGGACGGATCTGTTAGTCTGATAAAACAACCTATCTACAAAAGCTATTCTAGATGAATGTTTTGTTATATTTGTTGAAAATCTCTCAACATTCCGACAGCAATCAATACATAAAATGCTCTGACTCTAATAAAAGAGGGGAATCTGTATCTGTGCCTGTTGCAGGCCTCAAATAAGCCCATTAAATAGTTTCATTCTGCCCGTATGAAAAGATTGGACAGGCTACCTAGCCTTGGCAGATGTATTACTAAAGCTACTTGTGAGCTAGAAAGGAAGAGAAAGTGCAGACAAAATGTACATATCCAACATATTAGCTTGATAGTAGTGAATGCTAAGAACAGTCATGTGCGTTGTTTATGTTCATCATGATGTTAGGGGTTTTCCTACGTATGAGACGCTAGTTGGATACAGTTAGTGATGTGCTGCACTCACAGAAATTGCCCATTATGTTGTTGTTCACCAGCTAACTAGCCCAGTAGCACAAAGCACACAGCCCCTGCAAAACAAACAAGTTAGTGGCAGCGGATGTGACAGACTTTCATTCAGCCGCTAACCCAGTGGCACAAAGCACACCGCCCCTGAGCCAAAGGACAGTGCCAATGGCAACAAGAGGATTGCTCAGCGGCTAACATTAGCACAAAGCTCACAGTTACAGCAGAGAGCAGTTGTTTATTTTGTTGAACGTAGCAAACTAACCGTAGATATATCCCTCAGCTGGCCAGCAAAAAGCTACTTTGGAGGAGTGGCTGGAGAGAGGGAGAGGGTGGGTTATTTTTTCAGTTGGATACCTTCCAGCTGCTACTTCACAGCTTTAAATGTTATTATCCAAATCTGCTTGAAAAGTATTAGCCATGCTCTAATTGCAAGATCATGTTTCATCACTGTTCCTGTATCGTGTGCGAAGACGGGCTGATGATTGACCCACCTGATTAGTATCAAATACGGATATTGTGTTTTCTCTCAGTGCATTAGTCATCTGATCATTCTGGGCGCACATTCAGATTACAAAACTTTTGTCTGTGTAACTGACTGTCACGAAAACAATTACTGTAGACAAATGATGTCTTAACAAGACAAAAAGTCAGGCAAGTCGTGGTGCCAGCTTGAATTATAGGCAGTCTCAGGTTGTCATCAATAACAACAGAGATAACTTATGAGTTGTTAGGCTACTCTCTCTTGGTAATTGCTGCTGCTGCTGCTGCAGAATTGGCTGAAGGCAACACAATGTAGAAAAATGCATCATAAGTTAAACTTACATCCATTAGTAAATTAACTTAAAGATGTGATCATGCACAATGGACCTAATATACAGTAATTAGAGCAAACCAAGTGTCCGGTATGGTTGAGTCATTTTTATCTGTCATCCTGAAGAGTTACAGTGGAGCCGCTTTCACCGGCAGCAGCCTGCAGGAGAGTGTAGCTGCTGACATACAGTATCCAATGAGATTTATCCCCCCACTGCTGGGGACTTCTCAAACTAAATTAGCAGCAAATAGCTGCTGTCTCGGCCCGTTTTTGTCACAACAATGAAGCATGTAATTGTTCCGTACACATGCGCGAATATTTACCCAACAAACACTTGTCCCTCTCAAGTCTTTCATGCATGCGGGCACATTTATGCAGGGTTCTCTTATCGGGTGCCACAAAACATGCAGGTTTTGTGGTGGTGTTTTTGCTGTGTAATTGTTTGTGCACCGCTGGCGTGCACTTCACAGTGCTATCTCGGACATGCTCCTGTTGAAGCGTTTTAGTCGTGAAATCAAGTGCAGGATGGCTGATTTTTTTTTTTTTTTTTTATGTAACCATATAGGCCTGTCAAAGGCAAGCACGAACAGTGTCCAATTTGGCACGGAGACAGGTGAAGCATGTTGAGACGAATTCCAAAATGAATGTTTGATCAGTAAGAGGCTGCTGCAGCAAAAATCACCACCTCAGAACGTCTGAACAAAGCCTCTCTAATAAGTGTGTGTGTTTTTGCAAAGCTCATAACAATAGTGGGAATTACTGGGATTCAAACCGACATTTCCACGCTTCCTTTCTTCTCGCCTTGACTCCCTTACTCACTGTGTTATCATAAGGAGTGAAGACTGAAGCCTGTGTAATATTTTAATTCTGCATACATTTCCATAAAGACCTTTTATCTGTAATTTCCATGATCTCAATCTGTCAATCAGC
Organism: Pagrus major; assembly: GCF_040436345.1. Classification (NCBI taxonomy): domain Eukaryota; kingdom Metazoa; phylum Chordata; class Actinopteri; order Spariformes; family Sparidae; genus Pagrus; species Pagrus major. The sequence goes on along the minus strand of NC_133224.1, from coordinate 17,614,512 downwards.
CCTCCTCGGTTACGTGTGCGGCTCTCTGCAGTGGGAGGACCCACTCTCCCCAAAAACATCATTAGTCAGCCCTGCCGTGCAAAGCTATTTCTGACAGCGGCTCATCAAAGCGACTCCAGATGAGTGAGGAAGAGGAAGGACATGCTCAACCTCTGACCTGATGCTCTGTTAATATACAATCCTCCAGCTGCTGTGAGATGGGAAACCACAGCAGTAAGATGGCAGGCCACAGTGATGATTAATAGAATAGATTAATGCACAAAGTCTTGTGCCATTATGTGCTGCAGTCGCTGTCCCCAGGAGGTGGCTGTGCACTTACACATTGCCCTCTGGTGGTTACATCTGCACAAACATAACATGCTGAATGCCTGATTAATGCAATTAGGGAGAGAGAATCAGTGCATGGCTGAATGTGTTCTGATTTAAGGATGTTTCCATCTTCAGTGCAACTTTTAAAGAGGACCGACACTGCCAAAATCCAAAGTAAGTAGAGAAATAACAAATGACAGATTTTATAAATTAATGACATTTTTTTTTAATATCTGTTTTAATTGTTCTGTATTTATTAACAATTGTATTAATTACATTTTTTTAATTTACCTTCCCATTTAACCATCCATTTTCTGTATTACTTTTTTAATTAATTAAAATAATGTTTTTCTATTTATTAAGATTTCATTACTGTGTTATTTTCCCACTATTTATTTCATCTATTGGCTAAGTTTTGGTTCAGTGTGACTGAAACATTAGCTCTGTTATCGTTGGCTTCAGATGTCTTGGTTTTCCATTATTACAACACTGGGGACATCTTTGTTCCGGTGTCAATTTGCTGTAAGCCAGGCTTATCACACTACTGGCTTTTTCCTCCCTGCTCTGGCTCACTCTTTGCCCCTCAAAAGGACTTTGTGTAATTTGGCTGCGAGAGTACATATCACACATCAGACTGGCACATAACAGATTTAAAGCCTGAGGTTCTGACATTTTTCAAATAGAGGGGCAGGAAATGGAAGAGACATTATGGATAAAGTTCATACAGAAGTAGTGCAGTTCTTGTGCTCACTGTTATGATCAAACACGGGGCCCTTCACTGTGTCACTTCATCATGATTTCAATAGTTTTTCAGAAGTGAAAATAAAAATCATGATGCAAAATTGATCGATCAATCATGTCGCAATCGCAATATCTGTCAAAATAAATCACAACTTAATGTTTTGGTATTTTTACCATATTGTGCTAAGAAACGTGTGTTTAGCATATTGAGAAGGCAGTAGCTTGTATTGTATATTTTTGAAGGCAGCAAATGCAAATACAGACACCTGAGAGAACTCTGTAAAGCAGCAGGACATAGAAAAATAAATGCTTTTAATGCTCTCACTGAAATGTCTCATTTGACCCCCTGGAGAGTGAAGTTAATGTCAGTTTACCGAGGAAAGCTCCTCAGGTGGACTGAAACTATGACGCAAATGTTAATTTTGTGATTTTCAGTGCGTAAAGGCAGCCTTTGAGAAACTATTTAATTAGAACCTTTTCATATTGGTTTATATTTAACAAAGGCTTGTTGATTTGATTAACACCACCTACATTTGTGCGAACGAGTTTCTGACCCGCTGAGAATTACCTGTTTCTGCAGAGAAAGCTTTCAGACAGCTCGGGTTGAACAACATGTGAAGTTAAATATAGGAACAAAAGTGAAAGGACTGTTGCAGTTCATTAACAATTCAGCGATGTCTTACATTATGGGTTCATTTTAAGTCTGTCAGAATAACATTCTTAGCTTGTCAGAGGCAAAATAAAAGCCCAGGCATTTTTAGGGGGCGTAACTTTGATTGTTGCTGTTGCCACAAAGGATAACGTTGTAGCCACTGCAGCCATGTTGAAGCTATCAGCTGAAGCGAACTGGCGAAAAACACCACCTGACAAATGCTATTCACTCTGTTAGCTTTGTTTTTGGTCTCTACCAACTCCTGAAGGTAGTATGTCTCTTCAGCTGTGTATTCCCTACGAGGGAAACTAGGCTCTAACTGTGTCTCTCTGCTGTTTGGTGCTGAGCAGTGAATTTAAAAGCTCTATAGAGCTACCTGCTGATGCCGGAGATGATAATGAGAGATAATGAGAGTGGTAAGAGTGACCCAAAACTGTAGCCAGACCACTGAGCAACGAGCTGAAGATCACGTATTGCCAGGGGGAGCTGCAGATTCAGGTAATTTATTTATTTATTTTTTTCACATTTGCCTTTGATTACAAAACTTTAGCATATAGTCGCTACAATGTAAGATGTTATAATAATGCTTCCCCTCCAAAAAGTGCAAATACGGTCTCAGAGAGCACCACACAAACCATACAGAAGTTGATCACCAACCTTTGATAACTGATAAATTGTTTATGTGATTTACTTACACCAAACATTTAATGACTCCTTCCTCCTTCCACGTTTAAGATTGGGAGAGTGTTATCATGCTATCTGAGGGCAACGGAAAAAATTCTGATGGCCACCTTTAATTAGCCTATTGTCTTACAAGCAAGTGTTCGATTAATCAAGGGATTATTCTGCAATGTAGATAGCTGGCTGCAGTCCTGAACAGGCAAGAGCAATTGATTTGGAATTGATTGAGGAATCATTCTATATTGCAGCAACATACAGTAAAATAAAATTCCCTTTTGCACATAAATACCATGTATTTATGTATGAAGACCATACTGTACACTCACTGTCACAGAAATACACATACACCTGAGTCCATCTCATTACTGCAGTGTCCATCCCTCAGAGTTCAACATTTGGCACCATTACCCACAGATAAGGAACACAGACCAACCTGATGCTACTGTATATGTTGCCAAAAAACATACCATGTCCAGAGAGAAACACATAGTATAAGAGGGCTCTGATTTACATGGGCAAAGTAGAAAACATAACTCAGCCTTCCTTTTGCACCTAGCTCTTACCTTTCTTCAGTAACACTTGACAGAAACCTGGTAGCTTACCAGTTAGCAAAACACTGATCATCCTCAATAACCTGTTGCACTGCTCACTGAACCAGCAATAATTGATATGATGCAGTAACTTAACTAGCTGTGATACCTTGAATTAAGCACAGTAAAGTGTTTCCTGTCTGATTTCATCTGTGCAGTAAGTTAATTCCAGAGCAATGAGCAATTCATTTAGCCTTCGCATGATAAATTCATGGCTCTTCGTAGAAATCTGTCTTCCTAAATTAATCTTATTTCTGTCGGGTATAGAATAAGAATAAAAGGCAGAATATCTTTGTTAAGGTAAGATGCTGAATTTGTGTAAATCCCTCTGAAACAGTCATCCCTTGATCCTTTACTGCAAGTTGTTGAAACTATAAGATATATTTTTGTGTATGTCGGATGTCTTGAAATGCAAATTAGCATTTATTATATAAAATTTTAAACACAACTGGGGCTGCATCACGGCAGCCATTTTACATACATTAAGAAAAAGGAGATACTTAGAAACATACTGCAGAATAGGCTAAATGGGGCAATGAATTATAGGCAGTGGGCCCGTGTTAACAGCTCCTAGTTTGTGACGCAGGGCCACTCTTAAAAAAAAGGCCCATGTTATTCCATTTGATATTGTTCTCTGGTTTTGCATATACTGAAATACATTTGCAATTGACACGGGTCCTTGAGTGTCTGGGTCCATAGGGAAGTTGCCCTGACTATGAGATAACAACATGCACTCGTTGGGGTTTTGTTATCTACCAAACTTCATTTGTTGTAAGTTAAACATGTTGTGTGCATTATGTTAAAAATATCTGAACCCTGACAAAAAGAGAAATAACTTCAGGCTCTCTCTTTTCCACCCTCTGCTGAGTGCTGCTCTCGTTAAGACGAGTGGACGTTTCTGGCACCATCTACGAGCTTTATCAGTCCAGTCTAAGTCAGCTCTCAGACTAAGTCATTTCCAAAATGCAAATGACCATCTGTCTCACTGTTGATATACATATACAGCATATATAATATGCCTGTGCACAGATATATTGTATAATCCAGCTCACGACTGCCCCTGATATAATTCTGCAGAATTTCCTGCAACAACTTGAACTTCATTTGTGCTCCATCGATGTGAGTTGTTCCAGACTCGAGGCAGCAAAGCAGATCCAAACCTTCATGCTCTCTTCACCTCGTTTCACAGCTCGGATGAGGTCAGGATGTTTATATGCATTGCTTTTTCCCTCTCAAAAATAGCACCGATATTGTTTTTGCCAAGTGTTGGGCTACATTTTTTGGGCCGATCTGTCCACAGAGCACTGCTCACTGTGAACAATCCAAGACAACTTTTGCTCAATGAATTTCTCTCTGCAGCTGCAGATTTGTCACACTGAGATCTGTATTGTTCTCTTGCAGCGAGTTTTGCAGAAAAACGCATCCTAAAGAGCACAGTGCTGGTGCTGGGTTTCCGCTGTTTGTTCTCAGGTCTTTACAGGAGCTTGTGTGGTCATCCCCGGCCTTGTGAGATTCAAAAACTCTCCTTCTCAGGTCCTCTGAACCCTGCTAATCAGGACACGAGTCCACTTACCTGTTTTCCTAAATGTAGATAAAATAAATAAAAGGATAAACTAAACTGTCTCTTCCCCATCTATCCTAACATGAAGACACATTAATAATCCAGGTAATGTTAAATGTTCCATAAACATTTTTATAACCATGTTTGCTAATAATAAATGTGTTTGGTGACTTAGGTCAGTGCCACGGCTAAATTTAACCATTCCTCTATTGTTTGTCTTGTGTCTGTAATTAATTTCAGACAGAAAATTAATAGCTAAAGAGCTTACAACTCTCTGATTAAGTGTCCAAAACAATTATCATCTGCGCAGTGGAAGATGAACATCTGAAACACTTCCACGCTCCAGGACTGGAATCAAGTTTAATCACATCTTGAGGAAACATCAGGGTTTGTTCCTTTTTATGATTATTTTGCTTCTCAGCCCGATTAAATTGTTTCACTTCAAAGGCAGCTGAGCAGACAGAAATGTGGGGAGACAGAGAAAACTTCATTCTCACACTTCATTAACGTTGATAAGACATTCTCTTTTGGGGAATAGAAGACCCTGACTAGTGGGAGCCAGATTTGATTACTGAATTGAGCCGAAAATTAGAACATCTGACGCTCAGCTCTGCACATACAGATGATGTTGGATGTGATCTGTTGAGTTGCAAAGAGAAGAAAGGTGTTGTGTTAATACGTCGACTGTGGACATGGGGAGGTTCGATAAAGAGTGTCATCAATATACTTAACATATAAAGTTGCTGGATTTGTTGGCCTGTTTTATTTTAAATGAAATAGGCCATTAAATGAAAGCTTGATACACTGATGAAGACTTCAGGGTTTCACTATTTTATAATAAATAAATAAATAAATAAATACATGCTAAATGGTTGGGAGGATGTAGAAAAAACTGTCTGTTTATTAGGCATAAAACTGCATAAATTGATTTTATTAGCTACTTTTCGGCAGTGAAATAAAGTTGTAAAAACAAACACTGACTTATTTATCACCTTATAAAGTTGTTATTGCAAACAAACTGCTAAATGCAGACAGCAGACATGCTGCTACAACAAATAAGCCACTTTTTTGACACCGCCAAGTATTTTCCCATTTGTTTGTATTCTCCGTGTGGATCATTTGAATATTTTATATAGATCAAAGCATCGTCTTTATTTATTTTCAATGTGGATACAGTCATTAAGGGGTACAGAAAACTTAAAGCCGATGCTCTACTTCTGTAATTCAAGGCAAAGCACAGAGTCTGTGGCACAGGTCAAGGGAGCAGAGACTTTCTTTAATCATTTTTCAGATCATTTTGAATGAAAATGATTTGCTATGTTTCATGCACCCCTTATTGTTATTCACTTGACTGAATATAATACATAAAATAGAATAATACTATATAAATAATACACGCTGTATAACATTTACTCTATTAACACAATAGAATATATATAATAAATCATATTAATAACAAAGCAAATGAGAAGTGAAAAATAAATAAACATGAAGTGCTCAGTGTGAAGGCACTGCAGAGCCACACCACTGCGCTTTACAGACTTTCATTCAGTGTCCATGGCAACAAGAGCCTTGGAGACTTGTGCCAGGGTAGAGGAGGGTCACCCGTTGCAGAGTTTCTCCATCACCTCCTCACTGACGCCGCCGATTCCCCATTCTCTGTGTTACCCAGTTGACTGACAGTCCTGATGAGAGGGGAGAGTCATAGTAAAGTGTGGCAACGTGTCTCAGCGTGTACGCCCACCCAGCCCCCCCCCCCCCCCCCCCCCCCCCCCCCCCCCACTGCCCCACGTTGTTCCTCTCATTCTTCAAACAGATTCATGTTTGAGATGATGACCTCTCTCTGGAGAGATTTCATATTTGATGTTAGCTCGCCGCTGTGCCGGATTGGCTGCAATTTCTCGCAGCCCTGGTTTCTGTCATCCCAGTGCAAAGTGTTCAAATATCATATCAGACTAAATTTGCAGTCTGGATGCATATAAATACACTTACGTATCTGTGAGCGAATTATATCTCAGTAGCTCAGAGACTCTAAGGAGTCCCCGGTGTGCCTGAAAGTGTTTCTAACAAAGTGACTAATAGCTTAATTCTACTGTTATTGAATTCTCCAGAAAGTTAATATTAGGCTTCATCCTCGTCATTATGAACTTAAAATCTTCCCAGTCAAGGAAAGATTGGAAGTGTAAATGGTTTGACGTGAGTCAAAAACATCAGAGGCTCTCATTATGTACTCTGCTGCATCGTATCTTGTTTTCACTTGACATGCGAAGTCACACACTGCAAGAGAGGAAACATCTGGTCCGACAAGACACTAACCCTGTGAAGAAGAAAGCGCGTGAGTGCAGTCATTGGTGTGTGGTGGTGTGGTGTTTAGAATAAAAAACACACATGCCAAACGCTTTCCTCACCCTGTCATCACCTGTTATGTAGCACCAGTTCTCACCACTGCCAAAACATCTTCACTGCAGGTACAGAAATAGAGGATACACACACATACACGCACAAAGAGGCATTATTTACACTGAGCCGTGACAGTCTTCATTCCATTTTATGGAGTGTAAATGATATGAAAAGATGTCTTATTAGGGTAATAACAGAATAGTTCCTTATTCAATGACATTGTTTTAGATGCAGTGTCATAGGGAGCTGCCAACTGGATGCAAATGGTCACATATGCCTGTCAGTAGCTGATCCGTGCCAGCTTCCCGATCCCTTAGGTCAGGTGCTAACGCCTGACCAATACTATATATGCCGAAGGGTAGGGCTGCACGATATTGGAAAAAACTGACATTGCGATTTTTTTTAACTCTGCGATATATATTGCGATATGAAAAAATACAGGAATTTTCATCAGATGACCTGAATAGCACTTTGTTATGCTGCACTGCTGCTATCTTCTGGACAATTAACCTGCACTGATCTTACCTCTTTTTGTGAATGTAACAAGTATGGCTTCTGTCTGTGTTTTAGAGATATTCTTATTGTTTTCTTTTATTGCTTGCTTTTATTGTGCTGGGACCTGAGTACATGTTTCGTTCTATCATGTGCAAACGTGAATTGAATGACAATAAACAAACCTTTGAACCTTTTGAGCTCTCCTGGAACATCCTAGCTTCATAATTACATTAAGTAACTAACAGTGAGTGATAAACAGGTTATTCAACCTTTTATTCAACAACTGAAATCTTTTACAGCAAAACTAAACATCTTTCTTTTTATCAAAAATGATTTTAAAAAATGACAGTCAGATCTGTCTTTGCATTCGTCATACTGAGCTGTGTGGTACCGACGTAAATGGTCAAACAAATTAGTTGTGTTACCTCTCGTTGTGGCAACAGATGCAAGGCACTGTCGACACAGAGCACATGTTTGGTCAATATCATCCTTCTTGTAGCCGAAATAATTCCAGATAACTGACGTTGCTTTTCTTTTTGGCACCAAGTCTTCGTTTTCGGCGATTTTCTCTTGTTCGTTGCTCATTTTTCAATGTTGTTACCAGCGACTCACTCCATGTGCAGGGGCGTGGTCTGCTCTGGCACACTGAATAAGAACTAATGTGATTGGTGGATCGCTGCGCATGCAGAGTCTGTATGCACAGTGTGTGTCAGGTACCCTTGAAATTAGATGAGTTCATTTGCCTTCTACATCGCAGGCCCTGCGATGTGACTATTGCGCACACGTAGCCAATCCCCAACCAAGCTCATCCTCATAAGAAAATTGCCCATATAGGTCAACTTTGAAAGCAGCTTATTACAAACCACATTGACGTTTTTTTGTTAGGTGGCGATCTCTAGTGGTCCTAGTAATTATTACAGTGGCAAAGGAGGAAGTCAGCGCAGTAGTACTGTTTGTGTCCAGTGTGTTTTCAAAAGTAAATGGTGAGCTGCTTTAACTTACACCATGTACATGATGGAACTGCAGTTACGTAGTTAACATAGGTACGTTCGTAACTGAAGTTACAAAAGTAACACAGTTATTTCATCCCAAACCACAATGTTTTCCTGAACCTAACCTAGTTTTAGTACCTGAACCTAACCAGACTGTGAGCGTACGAAGACAGTACAGTATGTCTGATGCTGGCACACTGCATGTTGTTTTGGGAAATGCAATATATCTCACTTTGGAAGTGACCGGCAATTGACCCATTCAATCGTTTAGGTATGAGGATGTGTTGCCAAACCACTCACACGAGAAGAACAGATCGGGTTTCTACTATGGATCAGGTACTGGCACTGCCCCCTAGAGGTTTCTATGGAAAGCCAGACAGGACACATGCAAATACATTTATCTAGCCCAGTGGTTCTCAACCTTTTTTGAACAAACGCCCCCCTGACCATACCATGATCCTCTTACCGCCCCCCCCCCCCCCACACACACACACACACACATTAAAAAAAAAGGGGGGGGGGGGGGGGGGAACTACTATATGTTCTGGTGTTTGACATGTTCTTGTACTAAACAGTGTGTTAAGACCGGAGGACTTCAATTGACATCGGGTTTTGTATGATGAGAGAAGCCATTCGTTTGCTTTAAAGTCCCTGTTTTTATTGGATTGGAGTTGTATTTATGCCATGATGTGCAACAACATGATGTGCTGCTGAGCAAATCTGACCATTGTATAGGAAATAAAAGCATGGATTTTAATTTGAACATTGCCTCCAAAATGTATGTTTTTGACACATATAGTAGGTCAAACCTTTAAGTCAAACTGGTGTTTCTACTGAGAGAAAGACCACACAGCCTTTGAGGATGATGAATGAATTGCATATTAAGTCTGAATAGAAGTGGTTAACGTTTATATCAATTCACAATATCACAACATTTGAAAATAACCCCAGGTGTATTAAGCAACGTGGAACTTGGGAAGAAAAATACCACCACAGCAGAATTTGTTGAAAATGAGTTTTAGTGGGCTAATGTAGTCAGAGATGCCAACAACACGCACACTTCACGTGAACAACAGTGAATGAACCAATAAAAAAACAGAAATCGCTCGTGCGTTAATTAATGCGCTCGAGGCTTATTAAACATTTGAAAAGCAACGGTCATTGCCTGAGGACTCAGACGCTGACATGAACCAAGGAAAATAAGAATTTAAAAAGGCTATTTTAAAGAAGGGAACTATATAGCACTGTACGCGCTTTATTTAATTTCAAAGCAACCTAGTGAGAGCCCTGTGCTTGGTGGGCCGCTGCCAGCTTTTTCACATCTGGACACTGGGATGTTAGTTTCAGTCTGAGAGCGCCAGAGCTAACCAGGTTCAGACGGTTGCGGTATTTCGTCTGCATGTGGAGAGCTTGGCTGAATCCCTGTTCGACGAGATACGACGTGGGGAAAGCGAGGAGCAGGAGATGGACCCTCTCCCACAACGGGGGAAAACGCTGACCTTGCGTTACCCACATCACACGCCAACCAGAGGTCCGGAACGTTGCTTTTGCCTCTTCGTCGTTCTGGAGATCAATGAGGCTCTCCTGGATTTCGGGCTCACAGCTGACAGCATCTGCTCGCCATGGCTCCATCACCCAGTCAGGCACATCTAACTGCTCGAGATCCCTGAACCGAATCGCCATGTCGGCCTTGACTGCCTTCAAGTGGTCGGTGTAGAGCAGCAGGTGACTATCCGTCAGCTCATCCAACACCTGAACAGGCACAGTAAAACTATTATTTCATTTTATCATGAGAGCAGAGATAAAACGTAGTCTAAAGGCCTGTTCATACTCATGGTCAGGGCATTTCATAGGCTAGCTACTTCAGGAGAAACTCCTGGGAGTTCCTTTTTTTTTTTTTAACTCCTGGGAGTCCCTCATACGCACCGCCCACTGCAGTACACGTAACGCGCTAAGGGAATCCCTTAGCGGAGATGGCAAGTTTTGCGTTGATTGAGGAGGAGGAGAACAACACGTTTGAATTAGCTTATAATGCGCGATTGCGGAGGAGATGGAAAGAAAGAGGCAACGGAGGTGGCAGTCCAACCTCTAGTATGAAATGCCTAATATTTCCACATTCTGACCAATCACACATTTCTTTCTTCTTGCATAGTATGAACAGGCCTTAATTCAAAAACCTACCTTGGCTAACTGTGGAAAGTGAATTAATTGTCGCCTCCCCAGGTTCTGTTGGTAGAGCTCCAGTTTTGCAAGGAAGCTGCAGATGGTGGCCTTGGAGTGGACCAGCGTCATCCCATCCCCCTGGAGCTTCAATGTGACCTCATTCATCTTCCCGAAGAAGTCGGAGAGGTAAAAAATGTCATGGCGACAGGACCACAGCTTGGCCTTCAAGGTTGCGTCTGCCTGGTCGAGAAATTCAATAACTGACGGGAAAAGCTCGCACAGCCTGGCCAAGCAGTTGCCCTTTGACAGCCAGCGCACCTCTGTGTGGAGCAGCAGGCGCTTAAAGGCCTCATCATTTTCCCCACACAGCTGTCTGAAGAGCCGATCATTAAGCGCATGGGCTTTTATTTTGTTGATCGCCTTGACCGCGACATCCAGGGACTGATGGAGTGACGGGGACATTTTTTTGGCCACCAAGTTGTGACGGTGCAGTATGCAGTGCACTGTCAACACCTGGGGGACTTGCTGCTTGAGGAGGGTGGCGAATCCCCGGTATCTGCCGACCATAGCTGGCGCTCCATCCGTGGCGCAGGCGATGATGTTCGTCACCGGGATGTCCCTCTCCCGCAGGAACTCTGTCAGGGCGGCGAAGATGGTTTCCCCTCGCGTGTCTGTGGCCAGGTATTCCCCGAACAGGAAATCTTCAAGCAGATCCCTCCCGGACACATAACGGACATAGGCCATCAGGAGAACGTTGTTGTCGGCCGTGGTGGTCTCATCCAGCTGGACACTAAAGCGACAGCCGCGCAACGTAGCACACAGCTGTTGCTCAGTGTCCATGGACATCTCCCGTATGCGCCGGGCCACACTGTCGTTGCTGAGCGGGATGGCCTTGGTGACTGGTGCAGGGTCGCGCTGCATGACGGTGGAGATAGCCTCCTTTATTGCGGGAACAACTAGAGACTCCCCTACAGTGAACGGTAAGCCGGCCTTTGCAATTAGCAGAGCTATATTATAAGATGCCACCAACCCACTCTCTGTTTGGTTGACGCTCCGAGCGAACATGGTGTTGATCGTAGGGCGCCTTGAACGCTGATCCCTCAGTGACTGGAAGTAGGCCGAGTCTTTTGATGCCTTGTCAGGATGTTTTTTTGACAGATGCTCCTGTAATCGCGACGGCTTCATTGCCTCATTCGAGAAAACCTGCTCACATAGCAGGCACATCGGCAGATGTACATTCGTCGGTGATGGAATAAATCCATAATTTATGTAATTTGCATTGTACTGCCGGCACTTTTTCTTATTTTCCGCCATGTTTGATTGTAATGTAAATGGATTGTGATTAAATGTGATTACGTAGGCCTAATCGTGCTTGTGTACGTTTTCATTGGTTATTGAAGTGTTAGCCCGCGAACCATTAGATGGGCTCGAGGTGACAGCTGTCAAAAGTAGCCAAGTGTCGGAAAGGGGTCTCCAAGAGGTTTCCCGGGATTTCCCGGGGTTTCCCTGCTGCTGTGGTTTGTTTACGGGCGTTACTATGGAGACCGCTTCTACTCTCGCTCGCTCACCTCTCTCGACCACACACACCGCTCTCGCTCTTAAAAGGACACACACCGATCTCATAACATGTAGCTCAATAGAATTTATTGAAACACCCATAAAGTAGACTATTTAGGTCGGTTATTTGCACTAAAAAAGTTGGGTAACCATGAAAGTTTAAAATGTAGAGTTCAAATGAACTTTGTACAAGCCAAGTTGTGGCGCCCCCCATTCGTGCCTGAGCGCCCCCCTCTCAGCCCTCACGCTCCCAGCGCCCCCCACAATGTTTAGAACGCCCCCTGGGGGGCGGTACCGCCCCCGTTGAGAAACCCTAATCTAGCCAGTTTTGTCAGTATATAGATTTAGATTGGTTGGTCCACCACTTTAGTCCAAAGATAAATATCCTGACAACAACCCAAAGGACCCATTAAAATTCAGACAGGTATTCGTTGTCGATGGAGGATGAATTATTATGACTTTGGTAATTCAGACTTTTTCTCTAGTGTCATCAGCAGGCTGACATTTTTGTTTCAGAGCGAAATGTCTCAACAACTACTGGATGAATTGCAAAGTAATTTGGTACAGTCATGTTCCCAAGAGTATGAATTGTAATAATTTTGACTGAGACCTTAAAATCCATTATCAAGCAGAACAAATCTCTAGATGTTAAGATTAAAAGGCCATTTTTTCTCTCGAGAAAAGAATGACTAGAAAATAAGATTGTCACAGTACTCAAATTTAAAACTTTGATACAGTAGTATTCTAAAAAAAACAATACTTGATACCTCTTTTGAGACACACGATAGAAAAAATAAAACAATTAACATCAACATTATTTGTAGTGATGTTAGTGTCTGTGCAGCCTTGAAAATCTGATTATAGATTGTTTTTTTTCATAGCTTCGGTACTTTTGATACTATTGAATGTGTATATTGCATCGATTCAAACATGTGGTATTGAAAAAGTATCAAAGTATTGTACCTTTACTGGAAAACATTGGTCTTAGTGATCCAACAGACATATGGCAATAAGGTAATCTGCTGATGAAGATCATGTAAAATGATCAAAAGCAACAGCAGCTAAATGGACCTGGTAGATAGATTGTTTTCTCATATTTTGTGATTGTCTCAAAATGAAATAGTGACTCCATCACAAAATAATAATTTTGTGATACCTAACAACATCAGAACTTTCCTTGTGAGAATAATAATAACCGTTGTGTTGACATCATAATATAATTACCGGCATCAAAGCTAAACAAACAAGGGAGATAATTACATGTGTGTCAAATTCAGCCTTCCACTGCTGACTACAAATAGGACACTGAAAGCTTTTGTACACTCTAACTGGCGTCTGATATTAGTGAGTCCAGAAAGTGCATGAATATGACAATCACCACATAGTTACACCAACACAATCAGTCAACTTTACTTGTTGTTCCACCTTTTCCGCTATGATAAGAATAAGATCACAAACAAGTCAGGAGTGTTACATTTTATTTGGTCTGATCTCTTTTTGAGCTTTTTTTTTTTCCACAGGTTAAAACCCATTATAATAGTCAAGAGGAATAAAAACATTTTCACATACTGTATACAGAAACAGTCCTCTTGACACACAACAATAAAAACAGTTGATTAGGCCCAGCCCAGTGCGAGATTTCACAAAAAATGCAACAATAACGAATTTTCAAAGCCCGACGACCGCAAAAAAACCTCCAGCTCGCGTGAGCAGAGACAGTTCTGAGGGAGATGTAAAAATGGCTGCCAGGGCAATGCAACAATTGCGTTATCACATCGCCTAGGTTGTAATAAAACACAAAACAGACATGGAAATGAATCTGGAACACTTACAATAAAAGCAAATAGATACAAAGACAGAGAACCGGACGACCTTGTCCTCTACTTGAAGGTAGTGACAAAATCCTCAGCTCTGTCTAGCAGTTTAATGCACATAAAAAATCAGTATGGGTGCCCCAAGGGGACATTAGACTGCAATTTAGGTCTGGGGTTTGCTGCACAAGAACCAGATTTCAAGCTCTACCAGGCAATTCTGTTGAATTTTCTGCTACACACAAATACTGGGGCTTGTAGAGGAATGATTTGAATACAGATTTGATCAAATTAAAGAACTGGAATGTGAAGTTAATCTGCCTCATGTGAAGCACCCATACGTACATCTTAAATACTCCAGTGAAAACCTATAAAATGTTTTTGTTCATATGAAGCAATCAATCCATCATCTTAACGTAGACTGTGTCCATGGCCATCTAGAAATAGTTTTGATCCAGTGTGTAAAAAGATGGCCATTTACAAAATACCCCCCGCCCCCCCTTATATGAATTTTGGAAATGTCCTTAGCCGGCTGGTAGTAAGCTGTCAGAAGGAAAAAGCCTTTTACAGTACTGTGATGCAATGAGTGGAAGAGATTTGACCAGTGAGTCGTGGGGATTTGTGCCGTCCTAACCGCTTCAAATTGCCTTCGTGGATCATTTAGAGTTCAGTCATTTGAGCCCAAGCATGAGCACCTGAAAGAGACCACCAGCTGTTAAATACCCGCGAGCCTAAGTGAAATCTTTAACCCTGAAGTATATTTGAGCTATAGAAGACATTAAAAAGGTTAAGTGTCAGCAGTAGTCTTAACCCTAGTCACTACATGTGTGCACGTCAATTTACAACATTGCATATTTGGGCAACATTTACAGCCATTCAACTAATTTCACTGGAATTGATGCTACGACTGGTCTACATAGACACAACGTTTTAACATATTTGAACTTTGTTATGCAAATTTGTGCCAATTTAGGCTTTGCCGTCCTTTGAGAGAATGAAGATACAGAGAATCCAAAAAGCTTATGGAGCAAGCTAGCAGGGCAACAGCTCCTTTTATCAAAATTAAACGACTTATTTCCAAAAAGGCCATCATAAAACACGTTAAGAGAAGAATGTTGAAAATACAAACTGTTCAAACGGTGTGCAATCTTCCGAGCATTTTAAGCATTTTATATTGTTGAATTGTCTGCTAACCTTTTAGGCTACTATGTTTTGTCAGATTTGGGGTTCCGTACTAAACAACAAGCAAAACAAAATGGACGTGATGCACCAACAACTGGAGTTTGACAAGGAATCAGAACAGAATCAGCAGGGGAGGATTTGTGCCATTGACCACTGAAGGCACTGCCTTAGAGAGAACTAACATACGAGGGCTGGGCAATGGATTTGTCTCTGAAAAGGCATTCATAAAACACATTAAGGGAAGAATGTTGAAAATGCAAACTCTTCGAATGGTGTGCATTCTTCTTAAGGTTGGAAAAATATGTGAAAAATTACATACCGCTGCCACTGGTGTAGCAAACGCACTTAGCTTAAATAGTAACTACACCAATAAGCTTCAAGGATGTGAAATGGGTTGTACTCTCTGACCTGACACACGTATATGATTACAAAAAATGCCAAGAAAATAAGCTATTTCACTCTTTTATCTGCGAACAATGCTGAGAAGACAACCGTAATTCATTTTGCTCTCTCTATATTTTAGACACAAGGGCTGTTAACTCTACCAATTGGCTTGCAGCGCACCCATTTAACACTCGAGAAACAGAAATCTACAGATTGAACGGCTTCTATTCCAGGAAGATCACAAGGTAATTGAGTGTCAATAGCTAGGCAGAACAATAATCACGACCGTGGGGCTGTTGTGCGCCGTCGAGTGGAGGGGGGATGAGTGTGTGTGGGCCTTGAACTTAATGGCCTCATAGACAAAATCCATGTTTATTTTCTAAACAGAGCGCCAGCCTTCTCCAAGAGCCGTCACTGTGGTCTTGGAAACGAATTGGTCTTTCTTACGTGGCTCCCATTCATTCAGTTTTCGTTGTTACAGAAAAAGAGGACAGCAGATGGTGACCTTGGATGCACAGAATGAAAAGAATTAGGAATAATACAAACACGATGGGAGACCGTGCATTAGCTTACGCACCTGGCGGCGCCTCTTACAGACGTGGCTTTTGTCCACGTCTCTATTGGGATGTGCAATTCCTGTACAGTCAATGAAAGGTCATATTTGATCATTTGGTCTCGGCCTGTTAATGCCAAACAAAGGCCCGGGCAGGTGTTTCGGTTTAATACGGGCCAGAACGAGCAATAATGTGTCTCTGGCGCTGACGGCTGGCCGTGAGACAGCTGAATCGAGGCTGATAACCAGGTATATTTGTAACCGCCACTTAATTGAACACAAGCCAGCAAGGGCAGCAAAGGTAAATGGGGTGAAAGCCATTGAAATGCCAGGCCATTTATTTTGTCATTTCAGAATTCACTCTTCACTGACCCACCAAGGTAAGATTTCATCAATAAAATGAATGTGACGCGTGCTCAGCCAGATTTTTCTCTCCATCTTTGTTGGATCCTTCTCCAATTTACCCAGAAACCTTGAAGGAGAGAAGGCGTGATTTAACCAGAGCTGCAGTAGTTTAAGAAATATAGTGCCCTCCTGGTTTTACTTGCTGACTTCCTTAAAGTCGAACACTAGAGATGGCTATGTGTTACTTTGAGTGACACAGTGATGGTTAAATTCAAGCATTCAGACTAGTTAACGGGATTACATTTTCCCCCAGTAACCGAGGTTTACCCGTTTCTATCTGAAAGCGTGGGAAGTTTACCCAGAAGGCTGTGCAGTAACAACATTCAGCCATTGCCACCCTCTCTGTTGTTCGAGCTGATAGACTTAGACATCACTTTAATGAGGGAGTTACATTCTCGGGGTTAGCGGTGAACCACAATCACACACCAGCAGCACATGTCCTATCCTATTATTATCAGAGAAAAGTATTTGCCTCTACCACCATCACTCACTACCATGTTGTCACTGTGACAAATACACTGCCTTGATTAATGTCTACAATCCCCTGAGGCCATTGTGACATATTTAGAAATCAAATATTACTCAAGTTTCTGCATGGCGGCAGAAACAGAATAAGGGGATAGAAATGCGACTGGTTACGTATTAGAAAGATTAAGATGTCTGCAGCCGATACTTTTATATTGTCTAGTTTAGGCCTACTTATGTCCTGATTTAACAAAGGAAGTTGAAACTGTGGAGCCCAAAATTAACAACATGTAGTCAAAAGTTATCAATAGAGATGTGATGTAATAATATTAAGCTTTAAACTGCCCCAGCTGGTTTGGTTTTATAAAAAAAGTTAGCTTCAACTACGTAGCTAACAATGTTTTCAGCTAAGCTAGCTAGTGGCGCAGTCCAGCCAAAATGAGTTTGAAAAAAAAGAAAGTCTGTGGGCAAAAAGATAAATCAGATTTGCAATCTACAACCTAAAAAGTACGTTATTAATTAGACATTAAAGCATCAAACATCTATTTTAGATGAATGAGATGTATACACTTAAAACAACCTCATGAAAACAGACAACAAATTGTATGTAAGCTAGTTTTCTAGCCGGACATTAATGTAAACACACATTGTGATTGATTCTGTAGAGCTTTATATTTATTTTCTATTTAAATGATTTAATTGTCATGTTATTAACTGATGTTTTCAGTTATATTGTTGACTTGTCTGATAACCTTTCACCACATTTTATCAGTTTTGGGGCTCCATACTACAAAACAAACTGCGTCATGCCGCGACAACATCTAGAGTATTTTTTTTTTTGGCCATAAAAATACAGATGTGAAAGGTTTACAAGGGGCTGGCAATATAAACAGATTTGTTTCATGGGAACTCATGAGCTACATGACTACTGAAGTTGAATAAATGGCTTAATCAGGATAAATCAGATAATTACTATGCATGTAAACATATCAACTGCTCACGAAGCCAAATTAAGCTTCAAGAGTGAGTGTAAGCTGATGGATGGTCGCATTAGACAACACTTTTAACTGTGACCCCGTCACAAGGCCAGGAAATAACTAACTTTTAGATAATACACTTTGATAATAGCCCTGATTTTTCCCATCGGAAACTCTAAAACAGCCACCACTCAAAACGTAGCCTCTTGGCACGATGAGGGCTTTCTGGGCTTCCAGTTCCTCTATTGTGCTGTCTCATTAGCTTTTATTCATGTAATGTATTGACCATTTGCCATTCACTGATTAGGGGCCAGAACTTGAACTCTGAATTTAGATCATCAAATCATGTCTGCTCCCTTCAACTGTGGGTGCTGAAAGTGGATCAACAATGGCCAGATAACAGTCTCTCCTGGAGAGAATTCACTTCCATTCTCGCTGTCAGTTTGCACTCGGGACGCTGATTTGCTGTGACGGATGGGGGGAGACGCCTGGAAGATCAGAGCGTCACAAACAACTTATCAGCACTTTCTTATTGGGGTGTTTGCTGTCGGCTTCAGCAGACGAGAGGCGGTTATGGTCCCTAAATCAGACAGCCAAAAACCAAAAATCAGACGTTCATGTCCACGAAAGACTTCCTAAAACGTGTCCCATGGGCTACAGCCAATGTAGGGGTATGTTATTTATCTAAAAACAACACCAAGATATTTCTCTAAAAGTAATTTCTCAGCAGGAAGGTGATGAACCAGGAGGAAATTGATTCCTACTCTGACTATAAGCATCAACTTTATCGTATGTGAAAAGTACAGTGGCTCCTGTTATTGCAAGCAATATTTCATGCAGTCAATCACTCAACATGCACAAGGTTGATTGAAAATGACAGGTAATGCTTTTCAACATCGGGTCTGAGGGAAAATTAAAGTCTAGCACGGAGCGAACAAACAGACAAGACGTGAGTGGCAGATTGAAGTGGATACTTGACACACACGCAACAATTTGTGACAGAAATAATCTGTCAGAGGTTTCAATCATCTCCATTTCCTTCATCTATCTTTCCTCCTCACAGAGCACTGTTGACAATAACAGCTATCCGAGCCTAACGACTATCAGAGGATAGCTCTTGTGGCTTTGTGTGTTGACACGACGAGACGAGGCAATAACTCATCACTTGTCACGTCTGTGAAATGTCGGTGAAGACGACGAGAGAGCGAGGGGAGGCGGCGAACACTGCTGACGGGGAGAAAACTCTGTATTAAACCTCACACTTCTGCGAAAACATGAAGGAAGATCAGCGCTCACATCCGAGTAATGACAGGCGAGTTGTTCGAACGGACCTGAGGTCAACACAAAACAATTGTTTGGGTGATCCTGTCCGACTCCGACTGTCGGCTCATAAACTTGCTCGCTATGTGTTCGGAGAATTGGATGTATTATTTCTCAGAACATAACGCCTGCGTCTGCGAGACACAAAAGGGAAACCATTACAATGTCACAGCTGCTGCTTTTTTTTTCATTCCATTGCCATTTGCAACACAGATGTTAGCTTCAAATAAAGAGCTTGTCAGCTTTTTTTTTTACAGCTTCTAGAGTGACAATAATTGTCTCTTTCCGAAATAGACAATCTGACGCATTTTATGCAGCAGTTGCCAAATGTGCGGAGGTGTTATGTTATCTTTGGTAACACTTTATAATTGTTCTGCCATTAAGACACTTTAGATTTATGGTTACGTCATTGTTAACGAGCACTCGAATGCTTTATAAAACATTTATTAAGCAATTGTTTATTGTAAAGTTGCAACTGATATTGATAATACTGTAAATGGTTAATAAATACATACAGTGAACTTACTGTGTAGTGCATCAGGTAAAGTTGCAACTGAAGCTTATAAACCATTACAATCGCTTAATAAATGGTTTATTAAGCATTTCATTGTTTAATAACAGTAAAATAACTGTTAGCCTCTGTTAGCTTTGTGTTTGCTTTATAAATTAATTATTAAGCAACTGTTTATTGTAACATTGCAAATTATGTTTATGATACTTTGCAAATGCTTCATTAATACTGAGTATTTCTTCTATAAACATTACTTGGAGAGCCGTTACAGTGTTGAAACTGAGGTCTATAAACCTTTACAACTGCTTAATAAATGTTTTATAAAGCATTTCAAGCTTCATGGTTAACAGTCATGTAACTATTAATTAAAGTTTAATTAACTATTACCCAATCTGTGGCCACTCACTGTGTCTCTTTGTTACTGTTGATGATTAACTGGACATCCAGTAGATATTGAACCAACACATTAATGTGCATATAAAATGAGCACTACATTTCCTGGATAGATACCTGGCTGCTCCTGAACTGAATACTCTACAGTGTCCGGACAAAACTGCCCTCGGAGAAAATTTCCCAGAGAAGAAGGAAGCAAAGGAGTAGGAGTGAGAGGAGAAATAAAGAGAGAAAAATCTCCCACATCACCTGAGGGGGAAGGACGCAGACGAAGGTGAGCCTCGACGGTGAAGATTTCATCCGGTCAGCAGCTGAGCAGCCGGTGGCAACAGAGAGGAAGAGAGAGGAACGACAGCTCAACCTGTCTTTGAAGCTTCATGCATTAAAAAACGAGGCACAGCTTTAAAACGAGACATAAACTGATGAAGGAAGCAGCTCGACACCTTGTGAGGAGGACGCAGGGCATTTTCCTAACGACGGGGCAATTAATTAAGCAAGTATCTGAACGCTTTGTTAATGCTCTCTGCTCTTATCAAGAGGCTAATTATCACTATCAGCCGCCTCTGTTCGTCTGTAGGATTATTAGGCTAATCACAACGCTTTCCCCCTTTGGAGACGAGGTTTTTCTCTCTTCATCAGAACAAAGCCGTTATTGTCTTCCAATGACACGGTGTCAGTGATGAACCCAATCAGTATTTGTACCTCGTAATGCTCCGGCAAAGACGTGGGGAACAGGGACGACTTGGTGCCAAGTGGGGTCTCTTTCAGCTGCTGAACATATACCACTTGTGTTAATGGTCAACATGCTTGGGAACCAGTTTTTTAGAGCCAGGATTCTCATAAATTAAGTATTTTTCCCTCTGAACGTGTTCAATTTAGTACACAGAGCAATCAGTTGTGATAGTGAACCAAAAGTGGAGGTGTTGTTGCTGCTCCGGTGCATTCAGCACTGTTGAGACTGCTGCTGGTGGAGAAACTGATATCTCTGCAATGAATTTCTCTCTGTGTTAACGTTCAGTGCTGAACTTTCTCTGCTGTATCTGTTCTCCCAACACAGCGTCACGGTTATCCACAGGATCTTTTACAGAGGTGTTCAAATGGTTTAGGATGGATTTTTAACAAACTGAGAGGGACAAGAGTTCAGGAGCCCTCCTGCTGTAGTCTTACGAAGCCAGCCAGCATCAGGTCTGAAATACATGTACTGAGATTTGACGAGAAAAGTAAGTAA
This sequence comes from Pagrus major, assembly GCF_040436345.1. Classification (NCBI taxonomy): domain Eukaryota; kingdom Metazoa; phylum Chordata; class Actinopteri; order Spariformes; family Sparidae; genus Pagrus; species Pagrus major. The sequence continues at coordinate 17,593,142 of NC_133224.1, read as the reverse complement.
TCAGAGAATGTTTTGATGTTCGTTATCCTTCACCGACTCTTAGACAGTTAGCTTAGCTTAGCATAAAGACCTGAAACAAGGGGAAAGGGTCCCATGGTAACAACATCCACAAACCAGCAGCTCTAACGCTCACTTACACGTTATATCTTGTAGGATTTGGAGTCATTTAAGGGGGTTTATTGGAAGAAATGGAATCTGATAGTCAAAACCATGTTTCAGTGTATGATCATCTGAAACTAAGAGTCATTGTGTTGAGGCGGAGTCCGCCACGTTACACTGCCATGCTTCTACAGTGGCCCAGAATGGACAAACACTTGTTCAAAGACAGCAATTCACGTTTTTTAGCGGTAGGCTGAGACAAAGTGTATTTACTTGATGACAGCTGAGTGACAGGTGCGTTTGTTCAATAAGGTCAAGGAGAGAAGTGTTAATCAAATTGTCAGATGGCTTTGGGAGGCTGGTACTACTCCAGTGGACTGTACAGATAAAGTACTTGATGAAGCTTCCACACTGACATTGTGTTGTATTTGCAAATACTTAAATGTATTTGGTTGAACCTACCTACAGCATCAGGCAGGTGGAGATAAGACAGTCTGGATTCAAAGATAACCACAGAAAAAGTCTATCAAAGTAATGTTTGAACTCTCTCTGTGCTGTCCCCACCCGTTTGGCGCTCCATGGAGGTAAAAACAATTAATTTGCGAACGCTCTTTGTCCTAGCCCTTACACTGTCACAGAGGCATTCTTTGGCATATAAAGGGAATGCAGAGGGCTCCCCCGTCTTGTTTCCTGTGCTGTGTAGCCTGCCAACCAAATGAATCTGTCCAATCCCTGGCATTTCCCCGGGAATGTGACTGGAATGTTATCTGCTTCCAAGTGGAATGCCTGGGTCATGGTTTTAGTCTTGGATTTCACAAGTGGCCTGGAATATCCACTCTGAGAGCTTTCTCCCATAATGCAACAGGCAGACAGTGCTTAAAAAACAAAAAAACAGTCAGCTTTTCCTTGAACAATGAGTCTAGACACACATGCACTCGCACACACAGACAACGTTTTCTTCCACAGAAATGCTAAGCTGATTTTCAAATTTAAGCCAAATTCATAGCATCTTCCCTACGCACAAGATTAACCATTCAAGGAACCTTGAAAAGATATATATTAAAAACACTTCACGAAATAAGGCACTCCAATTTTCCATTGTCCTGAATGCTTTCAGCCTGCAGAGAGGTAGAGGCAGATGAAGCTGTGCAAGTCGCCTTATCCACCTCTGCATTGTCACAATGCTTCAAAGGTAGGGGGGAGATGAAAGCAGGTGATATGAGCAGTCTGATAGAATCTGAAGATGGGACTAGTGATCTGTGTTCTGCTCCTTCAAAGGGATAGCGAAACAGAGATAGAGAGGGAGAATGAAATGGGCACCAGCTATTGGTTCAAAGGCAGCTTTCCCACAATCCAATGTACCACCTTTCACTGGCTTTCTGCTTTCCAAAGCGGCAGGCTGGCGTATAAATAAGACCTGCATAATTAGGCTCCCACGGGGGGAAACCTCCCTCAGTGGGTTGAGTGATGGCTGTGCGTTTAAAAAAAAAAAGATTCCAAGTAGTGGAGAGGGTTCTGGACTGTGTTCCTGCGGTAAAAACCACGACCTCGCCACAGGTTTAGAACCTGTCGTCTCTGAGTTGCGTCGGGGACTTGAAGGGCTTCAGACCCAGTGTCCTGCGCGGGTGAACTCTCTCTTTGGTGCCATCCGGGGGCTTGCCGCAAGCCGCCCAGCCAAGATCGATGAGGGGAGAGTCTGCCGGGTTGAGGGGCGCTATGCGGAATGAGGGCAGCGTGGGCGAGCCGTTAGTGGAGCAGGGTGCAGAACGGGAGGTGGGGAAAGGCGCCGAGAAGGGGTCAAAGGGTGAAGCCGTGTCCGAGGCGCTAGAGGGGTCAGCCTTGAGGGTGAATGGGTCGCAGTCAGGCGAGGGGAAGGGGTCACAGTTGTGGAAAGGGTTGGTAGGGGAGGGCTGGTAGCCCAGAAGGTTGCTGTCCGAGCGGTTCGGGCTGCGGCCACCACCTGAGTTTCCGCCACCAGCTGAGATGAAGCTCCACGGGTCGATGCGGGGGCGGATGGGGGATGGGCGGGGACGGGGGATGACACTGACCTCAAGGCGGCGGGTTTTGGGGCTCCAGAGGGCTGGGTTGGGGTGGAAAGTAGGTTTGTCATCAGGGTCCTGCGTGTCTTGGCACAAGGGCAGGTCCAAAGCTAGAAAGAACAGAAAGAGACAACATTAAAGGGCTACTCCAACCATTTAGTATTAAGTGTCCCAAGCTGCAACTCAACAGCATCTTTCGTCAGACCATCCCTGCCCTCATCCCTCATCTTTCAAACTCCATTCACCACGTTTATAACACAGGATTTCTATCAAATATGTGTAACTATGACATTATCAGGATTATATTTCTGGACTTCAGAAAGCTCCTCCAGCGCCACAGGAGACTAAGTTGTTCTCCCCTTGACAAGTAAACTGACCTTTTTATGTAAAATCAGTGGAGTTCCCCTTTAAACAAGACACAACATCAGAGAACGGCTGAATATTCAACATATTAAACCTCTAGATCACCTTGCCCTTCACTTTCCTTGCTCGCAGAGCTTTTAATTGTTCATTTGCAAATGACTCTCAAGCTGCTGTGTTGCTCTTTCTGCACTCCTGCAGCTGTCTTATATTTAGTATAACACGTGAACCTGTGTGATGAAATCGATCCAAACAGAAACATGAAAGTGGTTCATTATTGTTGCAAAAAAAGTGCACAATCACGAGCAGAATATGTTGATGCAATTAGTCTCAATTAAGTATAACACAGGGCTGTGTAACTAGTTGACAGAGATGCAACTGCAGCAAACAGCAAGTGTAAATTAGCACTGACAAGACCATTAAACTCCAAATAAATCATCCTGAATGAACATTTGCTACTTCCAAATGTGATGCGTCTGCCAAATGGCGTTATTTACATCAGCAGCGACTCTCCAAGGCTGCTCAGCCACTCAGCCGACGAGAAAGAGCAATCAGCAGTCACATGAGAGCAGACGAAAAAATGCCCCGTGAAGGAATCCTCTGCATTCATCTCCCTCTTTTCAAGCACGCATTCACCGCCAGCAACCTTGTGGCGGTCTGTCTATGCATCTGAGTCATTACAGTCAATAAACATAATAAGATGTTTAGCTAAAACACTCGCGGTTTAATTATGTGTGGCTTTTTTTGCCTCTGCGCGCCCCATGTAATGAGCGCATGCGTTTTTTGTGAGATTACGGTTGTTAGCGGCGGAACAGGCGAGGCATGTCTGCTCGGTACCTGGGGGCAAAGCTGTAAGAACCTCTCTGTGGAGAATCCGAGGCTTTGTGAGTCAAGCGGACCAGATATAGAGTGTGAAATGTTACCATGGGGCACTCTTAAAGCCCTCGTAAAGCCCACTCGCTCTTAAAACAAGAGATACCCACGCCTCCGTCATCGCGGCTCTTAACTGTGCCAGTGCTTCTAAGAAACGCATAATGGTCTTTGGGAAAACATGTGAATGTGAATGTACTGTAAATGTAAGTGTTGCTGATATGCAGATAATGTCTGTTAGCATGACACTCATGAATTAAAACAAAAGCATAAATATGCCCCACAAGAAAAATGAATATAGTATAATAACGTATGTGATGTTGAGGGGAAATGAATGCAAATCCCTCTTGAATGTTATCATTTTTCATGTGTCATCCTTTACACATGGCACACATTTGACATGCCTCCATGTGAGGGGATGATCAGACTGAAGGGCAAATACTCCTGAAGCTCCAGCCAAACTCCCAAACTAAATGTGAGGAGGTGGCAGTGAAGTCAAGAATAGATTATTAGCAATTTTGAATCCAGCACTTTCTGCCTGCGTGACCTCAGCTGTGCCGCCGGATGTTTTGCATTCATCTTCAACTTGGCAATAAAAGAAAACTCTGACTTGAAAAAGGGGGGAAACAACAGATGATTGAATGCTAGCTATGCTAAGCGAGTATTAACAGTGAAGTATGAAGGGCCAGCTGTTACCTGAGATATGCAAATAGCCGAAGACAAGCTTTGATGTAAATGAAAAAGCTTGTGCGGCGTGGAAGCTTCCCTTGTGCCAGAAAGATCTTTCTAAAAAAAGGCACAATAATAATTCTGAAAGAGCTGTGAGGGAACATTGTCATGCTGAGGAGGAACATTATTCAAGGTAAGAGTTGGATCCAATTTCAGCACGGGGGCCTCCCCGAGAAGCAAAACATGCTTGGTGCTCTTGAGGAAATACAGATGAAGCGGGCAGATAAATTAAAAACCAAATCATGGATCCGATCTGGAGAGGAGAGTGTAATTTTAAAAGGGGCTGCAGTTAAGTATTGTACTTTTGTAAAGTTGGGAGACTTGCAGAAGAAAAAAAATAACTGAAAGCAGCAGAGGCCAAGATATTCTGACTTTTGACCCATGTGGGTTACGCTGCCAAAACACTGGACTTCCTACATAATAACATTTGATAGGGCTCTAAGGTCAGGAAGTGTTGATCCTCCCAAATGAGTTACCCTTTAAAGGAACAGTTCACCCAAAAAACGCTGTTCTGCTGCAAAAACTCCAGAAATTTTTTTGTGGACTACGGACACCCTTCACCTGACTTCCCATCAGCATGGAGGTAAGTCTATAGTGACAGATTTTTCATTTTTTGGGTGAACTGTTCCTTCAAGGTGATGTCAGACTGACCTAGCTGAGAGACGTGCAGGCCTTGGCTGGACCTTCTCCTCCTGTCAGCTTTGTGCTCCCACGCCTCAGAGCCCAGCTCCCCGTTAGTTGAATGGCAACACGGGGTCCATTCCCCTGGGCTGGCCCTGCCGTGCCGCAAGGGGGTCCTGGGGCTCTGCGGGCTCTGTGGGCTCTGCGGCATCTGTGGCGTCCGGTGGCTGCTCCTCTCACGCGGGTTCGGTGGAGGTGGCGTCAGGGGCAGGGGCTTCAGTTCTTGGTACTGCAAAGCTAAATCCAAGAGTGGTTTAGGGAGCAGCTCCGAGGTGGAGAAGGTGATGAGATCGTCCACTACCGGGGGGTCTGAAATGAGGGGTTTAGGGAGGGAGATCTCTGGTTCAGAGGGGGTGCGGTCCCCGAGGGAAGAGGGGTTAGTTCGCGGGGGCACCCTTGGGGGAATATCCAGGCAGCGACCTAGTCCTATGGAGGCCAGGAGGGAGCCACCGCCCAGCAGGGCCCGGTGGGTGCTCTTAACGAGGCCACCGAGGGAACCCCTCTCAGGCCTGGGGGAGCCAGCTGGGGAGGAACCTCCTTCCTCGCTGCACGAGTCTCGCTGAGGTAGAGGAAGCCGCAGGCTGTCCTTCACTGAGGAGCCTGCAGAGAGAGAAAATACATTTCTTGAGTTTTAAAAAGACAGAGAAGGAGAAAGAGACGAGGCATTTATTAATAATTTAGCTTTTATTTATAATTCACATTCATGCCAGAGAAAATTGTGACTAATGGAAGATATGCGGCGAGCAGTTGGCGGTGATGGAAGGCGTCGGATACCATTCTGAGCAGGGAGGTTAGGCGTGGAGGGTCTGTACTCCTCAAAGTCGTCCTTGGAATCTCCGTTCTCATTGCTGTCCGACCCCAGGAGCTTGGCCCTCATCGACAAACTGAAAAGAAAAGAAAAAACAATTACATATGGTGACGAATTAATGAAATCCTTGTAAATCTAAAATAGTTATGTGCAAAAGTAAAGGACAATCCTCCCGTACCTGCTTTCCTGGGGACTAAGGCGCAGGACTTTGGGGCTTTTGGGACTCTTCGGGCTCTGGGGCCTCCAGTGGGGGCCCAACCTCAGGTCTCCATTGGCTTGTTTAAGAGAGGGCGCCTCCAGGGGCCAGGCCGTGCTCAGACCGAACGACCTGCTGTTGTCACTGGGACTGACTGCAGGGAAAAGGGAGAGAAAAAGAAATTAACATCGGCTTGTTCGTCATCAGTATGCAGACTGTTTAGCTGTATTCTAATGAGGTGAGCATTTAAAAAAATCACCAATAAATCAACAGCCCTGCAATCATCTCCACCTCTATGACTCCTGCTACAGCTGGAATACATGAAAATTTAATGCACTTTTTTCCAATATTAGCTTTTATATCATATTTTTGCAGTTTAAGACCTGATTAACTCCAAAAAAAGTGTTGAGATTGCATCGCCACGTGGATGTTGTCTAGATAGTAACCGCCGAAAGAGAAGAAAGTGTGAGAAGAAAGAGCGAAAGTCTCCCGGGAAATGATGCGAGGGAGAGCGGAGTGCGAATTAAAGTTTGGATTTCACCTGCCAGTCATACACTTCACCCAGGATACGGCGCCGCATCTCATCCAGCTTTTCTTCCCACCAGCTGGCTTGTGCTGCCGAGGTTGTTCATTCACATGCAGCGTGTATATGATAGGCTTAGTGCCACAACGCCTCCATCGCAGCCCCTCAGTACACCTTATGGAGCCTTTCTCGACATTACAGCTTACTCGAAGAAGTGACAAAAATATTGTGGCGCCGTCATCTACCGCAAATAACAAGGAGAAACTTTAAACTCACGATTTAATTTCATAGAGTTGTGGTCACTCCATTCAGCCTCAGAAATGAGAAAAAGCAGAAATGCCCTCTGAAAAGACATGTTGTATTATTTCCTGTGACCTCCCGTCACTCTCCAACACAATGTTTTCGAAGCGAGCATAAAAGTCAGGTGATAGCGTCGGCGTTGCAATTTCATCAAGATCAGACCGTGGCTTTCCTCTGCACAGTCCTCCGTCAACACATTTTTCTTTTGCAATATGTCACAATGTTTTGATGGAATGTGTCTTGATGGTCGCAGTTTTTTTGTGTTTTTCACAAGCTGCTCATCATCATCTGCCCATCGCCTGCACGTGGCTGCGTTCGCGGGAAGTCCGCGATTATTAAAGGCTGCTCAAACTTACATTTCATCCAGTCGGCAAGGGCCCTCAAGCGGACTTTCTGCAGACTTCACCGGACGTCACTGACTCAATTACCCACAATTAATTGCAATACAGACGTGGCATTGTACAACTTATTATGAACGTGTAAAACAATTACTTTATTATAACGTAACTTGACTCGTGTAGGCTAGAAATAACACCCAACCACATCATAATATAGAGTATTTAGAAAAGTAGACTGCATTTTATGACATGATGTCAGTGAACACGTCACCGTACGCTGGTGGAGTTAGCCCGTGATAGACAGATGGTTCGTCCAATCGTTGTTCCAGATGTTTCCGTGTAACAAACCATCTGGCACGTCAGGTTAACTTTTGTTATACACAGTGCAGGTGGACCTTGCTAGTGAGGCTGCACTTAAGCAAAGGGGGCTTTGGGCTAAATGCTACTGTATGTGCAGAATGGTAACTAAAAAAAGCTTTTACAGTTCCCCCTCAGGGAGAATGTACCAAATGTTGCTCCAATCCCTCAAGTATATGCTGAGATATAACATTGGATGAGTAAAGATTTGAACTTGGTCGTAGCAACAGAGGAAAATTCAGTGGATCAGAATTCATCCTCTGGTTACACAGATAAATTTCATGCCAGTCCAATGACCTATGAGTGTTTGAGATATTTCACTCTGGACCAAAGTGGTGAGCCATCGCTGCCAAACCTGGAGCTACGCCGCTGGGTCGGCATTAACATCATCATACCAACGTATAAATGAGACTTCTTCACCTCAGGTACTGGAACTGGGATGAGGAATAGAGGCTAAGAGAGAAGCAAAAGAACCAAAACTAATCCTGCCCCCACAGATAAGGAAAATAAATGAGGGTAGCAACATCCACCAGCTGCCAGCACGTATGATCCAGCCAGCCTACAGAGATGCTAAAAATGCTAACGAGCACAATCCCAGAATTTAAAGAGTCCCTGAAAAGTACGAGATGTTTTAATCTTCTCGTCGTCTAATTCAGCAGAATGAGAGACATTACTAAAACAATCACTCTGTAGGGCTCATTGTGCCCGGCTACACCGAGTCTTGTCGAACGGAGCTCTGCGGACTAATGCAAATCAATTTGGCGGTTCTCTCGACAAATAAGTTTGGGAGGCCCGAGCAATAAATCAGCGCTCGCTACTGAGAGGGCAAGAATAAATATCCACTAAACACATTTTAATGACAGGCACACTCATGGCTTAGTGATTGCCATTAAGGAAAGTCATTAGGAAGTAAAGAAAACCAGCCGTCTATTTGATGAGTAAATGAAGCTGGCAGATGTTTCGGATTTGCAGACCACTTTTACAGATAAATGTTTCACCGCAATTTGTGCTTTCATGTTGAGCCCCGGCGGTAATTGTTCTGAGAAATCCCTTCCACTGCCTGTTGCCGTACCGCAAATTTCCTTTTGGGTTTTGTTAAGACGCCCCGTGACCTACTGGCTACAATTTCCCCTCCGAAGGGGGAAACGATCTCGGGGCGTTTGTCTAAGAGCCCGACAAGCAGAGGAGTATTGTAAATCTCTGCCTCTGCTGCAACCCTTCTCAACCCCCGTCTCCTGGAGCAATGAATTCCTCCCTGCTTATTTTTAATTCAGTAAACCGCACTGTAGCCACTACATGCATATAAACCAGGGACTCCTTCTGCCTGGGAAAGTGCGGCTCGATGGCTCCCCCCGCTGCAGCGACCAGAAACTGCAGGCGAGGGGGCTGCGGTGGAAAAAAAAAAAAGCAGCTGAGAAGTGCTGAGCCGCTGAGAGGAAGTCAGATAATATTTGGACTGGAACAGACTGTCGAAAAGGGAAAAGGGTGTGTGTGTGAGAGAGAGAGAGAGAGGCAGGGAGGGAGGGAGGGGGAGCGAGGGAGAGAGGGAGAGAGGGGGCCCACAGGGAAACAGGGGAAGACAAAAAATATGAGTGGGTGGTTGGGAGCACATGAAAGGAGAGAATTTGGAAACTGGAAAGAAATAATGTTGCAACATCGTCTTTGTGCGCATGCAAGAAGGCGAGAGATCCAGCATTTCTTTGGTTTTTCTAAATATCACAGGAAGACACGCACATATGGTACGTGCACCTGTGCACCTGTGCATCAGTGTGTTTATCCGGGGGGAAGAAACGGCTGCACTCACGTTGGATCGCGCGGAAACGTGGGCCGAAGGAGGGCGAGGAGCCCGAACCCAAATCAGGAGAGTTCCGCCTCTTCTCCAGGCCCGGGGACGCCTGCACTGTAATCTTGTGGATGAAATCTGCAACACACACACAAACATATACAGCAGATGTTAGACCACCTGGAAGGTAGACACCAAGCAGAATACACACACTCCTCACTCTGCTTAACATTCATACATTCGAGAGTTGTCAGTTTTGAATGTTGCAATGCTTTTTTAAAGCTTCCTTATTTCTCTGTAACAGCTTGTACTGACTTTTACCAAGGAAGAGATTCAGTGTTATGTAGTTCTCAGCCTGGCACGAAGACAGTGAAGAGTTATTTTCTCAAGTAAGTCTTTAGCAAGCCTCGTGTTACTGTGTTACAGGGCTAATTTCTTTGCTGTGTTTGTGTGGGAACTGGCTATTTCACCTTTCGACTCGCAAATAACTACTAGCTGTTGCTAACTGTCACACTGCTAATTACTGAGCTACAGAGCAAAGTATCTGTTAGAGGGGAACCTTTTTTATGAATCTCTCTTGAAAATGAGTAATTATCACTTAAAATGACAACTGGTTCCCTCAAATTAACCCCTACTTAGTTCAGTATTTTGGACACATTTTGTTGGATTAATTAAATTAAAGAAATTAAAAAAAATAAGTTTACTGACTGCAAGAACTAATTGGAAGGACTTTAATTTACTAATGTAAGCAACAATGCCCTCAAATTATGAACCATTAACTCAAATTAATGTGCATCGACAAATGCAGTAAAGGAGCTATCCCTATTAATTTGAGGTAGTAGTATTAATTATTTAGTTTCATATCATCTTCATAAATCAATTGCACAAATTATGAATTAAACAAGAGACAGACTTGTATCAGCCCCCACGACAAGCAGCTACTAGCATTAGCTAATTTATTTGTTTTTGATCAAAATGGAGATGTTTGCTAAACTAGCTTGCTGGCTAGCTGGCAAAAGGAGCTAATATTTAGTTCAGGTTAACTGAGTTGAATCAAGCTCGCCTACACAGTGTTTAGAAGTAGAACCTATGCTGATAAACGCCACTTTGCTAATAGTGAGTTTCAGGAAATAGGTGGCTGTCAGGAGGGAAGTTTTCTGGTAAATTATTCTCTCAAGTTAGCAATTCATGCTCTCAAATTATGAACCATTACCTCAAATTAGTGTGGATTCGAAATATCAATTAACTTCCCCCAATCCATAATGTGTACCATTAGTTTTCTTAATTGGCCCCCTCTAATCAATCAACCGTGTCCTCTAATTACTAAACTACGTTGTTGTTCTCGTCGACATAAATGGGGATGTTTGCTAAACTAGCTCGCTGGCTAGCTGGCCAATTATTGTTTCCAGCTCAAGCTACAGACTCGAGCTACATAGAGTTCAGCTAAAAGCTAAAAAAATATGACGCAGTAAAGATGTTGAAACCTTTTCTAGAAATGTACAGGACTGACACGCTACAGCACCGTGTCTTAGCTGTATCTGTATTTCCATCTTATTTATTTCTTTGTACATTTAGCCACAGTGACACATCAACATTTGTGATGCAACTGCAATGTCTCCACATTCTTACATTACATTGTTTTTATCGTAATCATTTCGGTTTTCTATTTTTTATTGAATTCCTGGCAATCACGTATAATTTCTGAATATGTACAGAACCACTTTTTTCTTAGTTTTTTAACTACCGCCAGGAACAAAAAAAAACACCGACATAGGACCAGGCCAAGATAATTACACCCTAATTACTAGGACATGCTTTAGTCAGTAATAATGATGTTAATTAGGTAGAACAAAGCTCGGTCCAGAGGGACTGGTTGCCGTATCTTTATAAAGCCTTCAACATATATTCATTTTTCTTTTTCACACCAGTCTATTAGCACGTCCTCAGGTGTATACCACACTGCATTTCACCACAGAACCTTAAAAGCCCAAATCCCAAAGAAGAATATCCCGTGCATGTTCTTTTTAAGAGAATATTTATATCAAAACAGAGTCCAAAGTATACAAAGTGCAAGAGCAACACAGATAATAACGATATTAGTGGAAAGAGGAAGGGAAAAAGGAAAAGGAGTCGGGCAGATATGGTTAGACGGAGGATAAAAACACTGACTGGGGAGCCTCGATGGGAGTGGAGCAATTGAAAAAGGGCGAGGGAGGGACACTTAAAAAGAAGGAGAGGAAGAGAGAGAGAGAGAGAGAGAGAGAGAGAGAGAGAGGGGCATAGAGTGAGAGCGAGAAAGTGAGCGAGGCCAGCCAGCAGTGTATCCATGGACAGGAAGTGTCGAGGCGTGGTTGGCTCACTCTCCCCTCTCATCAACCCCCCCCGCCACCACCACATCACCGCCCTGCTGCTGCTGGGAAAGGCCTCACCACAACACACACACACACACACACAGACACACACACGCACACAGTGCATTTACGCATGCTTGCTCAGCCCAAAATACACTCACACACGCATTGAAAAACACTGGATGTGAGCTGCAGCAGGCTGTGTGACAGTAGAGGAAACCAGGTGTGCTCCACCTTTCACAGGACCGACATCTATTACTACGATGTTCTGAAAGAGCTTTTCAGAACAAAATTGTGCGGGAACTTTTTTGAGGAGTTGTCCCTTTTGACATTTTATTTTGACAAGTAAACAAATTGACTTCACGACAGCAGGAAATGGCGCCTAACTGCAGCCTCCCTTTCTAAACATCAGCCTTTAAACCTACATGAGTCCAGCCCTGACAGGAACCTTCAGCTACAAAATTATAACAGTTGCACCACAAAACTCTCCCTCACTTCCTCTTCTCTGCTCTCTTGTAATTTCTTTTTGACTCTTGTTTTTGTTGCTTCTTGCATCTGACCCAGTAATGGCCCACGAAACAAGATTTTTCATCAAGACTTCTGGCGAATAGATGATTACTAACACCATCAAACAGACACACACACCTTGAGGCATGCTGATCTTCTCGCCGTTCTTGCACTTGAGCTTGTGCTTCTTGAAGGTGCCCTTCCTCTTCTTGACGTTGGGTTTCTCCTGGTTCTGGTTCAGGTGGAGGATGAGGAGGGTGAGCTCGCGCTCGAACACGTCCTGCTCCCATTGGGCCAGCTGCTGCTCGCGCTGCCGCAGGAACTCTTCGTGGGACTTCTGCTCCAGAGCCGCTCGCTTCAGCTCCTCCTCGCGGCATCGCAGCTCCTGATGGAGGAGAGGATGAAAGAGATTATGAGGTGTTTAATATCACAGTGGGTCGAGTCAGGTGTGACTGAGGTTTAGTGTCACGTCTCCTACTGGGTGACAGTGTGAAATGAGACGCTGGGTCGGTTGGCTGCTGTTTGACATCTTATATGATGTGGCACAGCATAATAGATTAGTCTAACATAGATTGGTCTAAAGGTGCTGGTAACTGAAGAGGCTGCAGTTTATGGGCTGCTCCCCCCAGAGCCTAAATATACAACAAAGGTTGAGTCGTTTTTAGACGTTTTAATGCGGAAATGTTACATATTATATCTCTAAAGCGTAAGGGTGGCGAACTAGCTGCTATTTATATTCATTCACTATCTTAACAAGCTTTTAGATCTTTGTTGAGTCTTTCAGCTGTGTTGTGTTGATTGAATGGTTTAACAGTTTGCTAAGATGGACACAAGATCAGCATAAGTGACTATTAGTATTAATATAACTATTAGTTTCTTATAACAGGTTTGGTAATAGTGTGAACAATTCTAGAAAATGTATCCAGCGGACCTGTCTTCAATGCACCAATCACAGCTGAGTACAATCTCCGTCATCTTATTCTGTTTACATTAACGCAATACAAAAACCAGAACAGATGTGCCACTTGGTATCCTGGTGGTTTGGAGTGTTGTTTTTAAATCTGTTGCCAAAGCTGAAAACAAATCAAGTTAAATGTCAAGAGTAGATTCAAGATATAAAATGTAACATTCAAATGTCATAAAACAACTGGACCTTTATTATATATTTTCTTGAGTTCTGTGCTTATGTTATCTTAACATTTCAAACAATGTTCACACCCAGAAAAATCTATAAATATATTCAAGGTATCGGTTATTTGGTCACCTGTCGCTTTCAGGAGAGAGTGGGGGTGAGGAACTAAAAATTACATGAATAAAACTTTCACACATCTGTGAACATTTCTATCCGACTCATGTAGATTTGCATCAGAAACGGTAGTTGTTCAACAATGAAGACAACAACTCCCGTGATCCCATCAAGACACGTCTTCTGTTTAGGTAACAAGTCTTAACTTACCTCATCACACTACTGGTATAATAAACATGGGATGGGGAGTTTATGATTTGTCTGGAGTGCACAAAATCCCACAAAATCAACAAATGAGACCCCGGATGAATAAAAAGGAAGTGTCTCTCACCTTCTCTTTAGCCCGGAGTTCATCGAACATGTCCTGGATCTCCAGCTTCCAGTCGTCCTGCAGGGAGTGGAAGGAGTCCTGTGGCATCTCTTCCTTCACCTGCTGCTCCAGGGCGGTCAGCTGGGTCAGGATGGAGCTGAAATTGGGTCTACGGTGGGGGTCCTGGTCCCAGCACTCTGTCACATACATAACAAATACAGTCAGACATGAGGGTCCACACTGCACCCGTATTAACCCATAAGAACCCATAGTGACACGCTCGTAACAAGCACTTTAAATGTCCTAAAATGGGTCTTGGTTCTGGGTTCTTATGGGTTAAGAGTCACTACTACTACAACTGCACTCTGTTAAGCATGAATACATGGCTGTCCTCACACTGAGGCAAAAAGAATCGAAATAAGGAAGTGTCAGACCAAAGCAGAGCAAAATGGAAATTAAGGAGGTTAATGTTGGAAAAAATTGAAGGTCTTTTAGTTTAAACTGAGTCGTTTCCTTAAAAACAATGGAAAAAGCTTGTTTCCTGTTCAGTTTCACTTCTTTCGAATGTTTTCTTGAATCAAGAGACCTGAAAGAAGGAAGTCACTCGCTGATTCCGCATTAATCCTCAGACAAACAGATCTGCATTGAAAAAAATGCTAATTTTATGACCTCTACTGAAAGGTGGGAACTTTAAGATGGAACAAACAGTCAGAAGACTAACTAACTAACTAACTAACTAATTACTGAGCCGGATGTTTCTGCACTCACTACACTTCTTTTTAAATGAGCCTCCTGCAATCCCTGTAATTTTTATTTACACATACTCCAGGCACTTGTGTGAACGCGATCTAGAGTCAAGCTGATCACTTATTCAAAGTGTTATGCTTAATTAACTTGCTGCGGGGGGTTTTGCATAATTTGCTGCACCACTTTGGGCACTACAAGCAGATCAAAAACCAATCCAATAATTAATTAATCCTCTGAGGTGGCTATCGGTGGTTTTGTGCACTGATCTCTTTTTTTAAATACAACCGTGAAAGACAAGCTGACACCAAGAGAAGGAAAGAATGTAAGCTGTCCGCGTCGTCTTCTTGGCTAATGTATGTCGGGAGCAGAGCCTTTAACGGCAGCATGTTAGAGAGTACCCAGGTGACACTGCTTTTTAACTTGACCAGAAATGGGTACAAACATATTGCACAAGGTGGCTTCGGCACGAAACACTTCCTCTCCACAGCCACGGTATAAACAACATACAGGAATTTGTTCTCTCGGTTTGAACCCAGCTTTGGGGAAATGGAGAGAGAGAGCGTGCCGGAGACATGAGTCTGATCTCACGCGAGAGTACTCTCACACCACTGAACTGAGAGTTATTGTCTAAACTGCCCTTACAAGGGCGTTCGATTTCCACACACACGTCCCCACCTTCCATGAGCTGAGCGAAGGGTTCGGGGCACGTGGAAGGGATGGGCAGCGTGAGCTTGTTGACGGCGACTCCGTAGGCGACGGCGAGTCCATCAATCCCTTTGTAGGGTGCCTCTCCTGTTAGCAGCTCCCACAGCAGAACACCGTAGCTGGAGGGAGAAAACACAGACAGCAAGGCATGAGACGGTCAGTCACCAAAATTGGATAAAAGGCTTTTATTGCTTCATTACCTGGCCACTAGCAGTGTTTTATAGGCTACCATTAGCAACCTGTACTCCTACTCTGCCAGTCTGCATGGATATTAGAGGAGCAGCAACTTCACTGCTGGACTTCAGTTATATTTCAGGCATCATTTGCCATCATGGGGGGGGTGCAATACATCACAATGTGGGACTGTCAAGTACAAATCAGCAATAAGCAAGCTAGTTAGCTACAGAGACATTAGCAAACTAGCAGCAATTGTTTTATGCTTGTTCTAAAGAAAAGGACCATAATATATTGGACCGACAGAGAGTGTGCCTCTGAAAAGCCTCAGTGTGGAGGGTCATGGAGGCCGAGCATTTCACCCTACCCTTCTGTCCCGACTAGAATTGGGCCACCGACCCCCGAGGCATGAATGCACAAAACGGAGGGGTAGAGCTAAGGCCCAGTCCGAATACACTCTATGCCCCTGCCACTTAGCCCGACCCCACAGAACTGCACGCTCACACAGAGTGCAGCATTGAAGTTGCTCCCAGGCAGCCAGGTTTTTGAAAAGCTGTCCACTCGTCTGCACTGCACTCCTAGAACGCTCAAAACTGATACAACAGAACCAGAGATATCGCCTTTTTTCACACATTCTTCTTTCTTTTCAAGGAACCTGGCGCCTACATTAACGCAACTTGAGTGACATCAATGGAGGCAATTTATCAGATTACATGCAGCTTCCTCTGGAGCTACAAAAGGCTTTATACCAGCCTATCAAATATGCAGCAGTACTTCCCAAGACCTGTAAACACACCTTACTGTGTAAAATTGGAGTTACCCTTCAGTTGCGTAGGTGACAAAGCCGTCAGTCCCAGATTACATCAGGTATCTTTCCTAACATGAGTGACACCTTCTTTCAGACTATTTAAATTCTGTATATTTGTATGATGGTGCTTATAAAAGGATAATAGCTCATTTAGTTCTGCGCTAAAAGCAATGGGCTGTTGTTTAGATAGATGAAACTCATGTAAGGGTAACTTTAATTATAGTTCTTGCTTTTGTGCAGCGCATTACACACTCATTATCACAGCACTGACAGTACAGAACTAAGTCACATTTGTTCAGTGGAATATTTTTGCTTGATGAAACATGTGCTTGCAAAGCAATGTGAACTCATGCATGCAAAACCTGTACAAACACAAATACACAAACACACAGAGAGGCACACAGGACTTTGCGAGCCCACACAATGGGAGCAGCCCTGTGTCCTAAGAAGATGAAGCGTGGCGCAGGACTTGGATCTCCCACACTGTCAATTAGCCCTCGCCCGGACCTGACTGAACGCACTGTGGAGGCTCACTAAGTGGAGAGCGCAGGCCGCAGCCTTTTTTTATTTAGTTCTTTAATTACAACTTCCACACACTGTGACTGTGCAGAAACGCTGCTCGTCGGCTCGCCCCGAGGCGGCCGTCGTCTCCGCGTGGCGGCTTTGGAGACGAGCGGCTGTGGACAGATGAGAAAGAATAGTAGAACAAAGATTACCCTTCATTTTCAGAGCAGGGCTGCCTGCCTGCCGCCTGCTTCTCGTTCATTTTGCTGTTTTCCAGATTGTGCAGAGATTACTATGAAAATGAGCTTGCGTGGGTTTGTTGTGGATAGACGCGGGAGCTGGAAACTGAGAGGTTGCGTCTGTGAGATAGTGAGATGGCACTGAGCCTATTAGGATAGTAAAAAAAACACTGTACACTCTCACTAAATAGGGTTCCTTAAAGTACCAGAAAATTCCTTAAGTAGCTTGCACCATAGCAGAATCCTTTTGGATGTTCTCAAGGACGCTTTCAAAAACATTCTTGTAACAGCATGCTCAATTGGTCTCACACAGGCACCGTATGGGGCTGCAGAACCATTTAAGAACGGATGAAATGGTCCAAATCCACAGGATTTAAATTAAACCATAGCGTACGAGAGTAACTGCAATAACCACAATGCAGCAGAGCCGTGAATGTGGTATTGCTTTAATTAATAAAAAAAAATAAAAAATCTTTTCCCCTATTGCAGAGTAAACACCCGAACTGCTTCATTCCAAATGCAAATTCATATACGACACTTGAGCCATCAAGAATCCCCTCTCAACAAATCACACAGTTATTCAAGTCATTATTATAAAACCACAAACCATAATCAAGGGACTCTTCTCTTTCTGTGTAGATGTGGCCAAACCCATACAGATATGCACACACACACACACACACAGAGCTATTCCCAGATAAAGGGCTGTGGTTAGGTTTGGTGTGTGGCCTCCTTCTCTGTCTATACTGGAGACAATGGGACAGTGTGCAGTACACATGTCCCACAACAAAGCACAGAGCAGCTCTTTGAAGAGACGCCATCACATGGCTGCGGCAGCCTTGCTGCAATCCATCACTCTGTCCCCTCGTCTCTTCATCATTGTCTCCCACCATCACTTTTCTCTGTGCTTTCACCTTTTCCCCTCCACGTCTAGCGTGTTCTCTGTCGACAGACCCCTGCAGCACATTCACTATCCTGCTGAGGGGATCAGCAAAAGGACTGATGTTCAGACAGACTGACAGAAACGGTCAAAATGGAAGCAAGAGATGCCAAGATATCCTGACTTTAGCCTTGAGCGTGCCTCTAGGTTGTGACAAGTGAACTGATTAAAATGAGTGGAATTCCCCTTTACAATCAGGCAGTGGTAATGTATGTGATCAGGGCCGATAGAAACCACCCAGGGAATACTTGATGTTTCGTTTTGCTCTGAGAAGTGAACACGCTCTCTCAGTAGGTTTCCTTTGGTATTATTTTCAATAAGAATAGGATTTATATTGTTACATCTGTGTTTACAGAGAATGAGACATTGTTCTGATCACAACAAAGCTTTTAATCTAAGATCACACACAACTCGCCTACATTAGTGATGAAAATCATGAAAATACAAAGAAGGAAAATATGATAAATAACTAGAATGGCACTCAGCAGAGCGGATACCTCTGCCAAGGTCCACCAGTTCTCTTTTGTACTCACTTACACATACCCGCCACCATTCATTATTCTCTGTGAAATAAACTAAATGCATGAAAAACGGCTTATCTTGCAACGTTAAAGATGTGAGAAAAAATCAGTCCCTTTATCTGGAATTGAAACAAAAGTTAATGGGGCCTATTTTGGGCCGAGACTCATTCGCCATCCAAGTTTTGTGGAAGTTCTGTGTAATCCTGTTTGCAAACCAACCAACCAGCCAACCAACAAACAGACATGGGTTAAAACATAACCTCCTTGGCGTAGCTAATACTGGCTCCTAACCAAGTCCTCAGAACGGAGCACTGGGTTGTGACCATTGACTGTATAAAACAGAGTTAAATGATGATAAAGCAGAGTGTGCTTTAGGGCGTGGCTACCTTGGGATTGACAACGCTACAACGGCGTGTCCTTCTCAGTCAGATCCAATCAGGATATCCTCCCCAGCTCCACCCTCTCATCCAAATATGGTCAATTCTGGCTCCCAAAAGAACAACATGGCAATGGCTGTAACGTCAAAACAGGGTAATGTTGCCGTGGGTTTAAATTTTTCCCATACACAAACATTTGGAAAAGGAGCTGCTGTAAAATGGGGAGAGCCCCTTTTTCGGTGCATGCTCCCGGTGACAAACTAGGAATGAAAGCGGCTCCATCTTGGAACACAAAGTCCAGCTCTCCCTAATACATCCATGATTCTGACAATTTCAGTTTTATCTCACAGAGGTATGACGAGAACATTGATATGACTGCCATATTTATAATAATGTATACCATTAAAAATCAGAAATTCCATCACTCCTGTGGGGCGTCTCAGATATTTAAATTGTAAGAAACACCAAGTTCCAGGTAAAATTGTTCATTGTTTAAGGTGGCCTGGGTATTAGCTGTCCATTCTAGAAGAACAAGAGAGCACGTTTCTGTGTGATTCAGCCTCATTACCAGCTGCTCTGAGCCAAACGTCCTCGTGGAATCCTGCACTACCTCCAAGCTTTGTGAATCCCCCTCAATCAGAGATGTTTCCGTCACCATAGAAACACTAGTATCAGTCAGATAGCACCTTTCAGCAGAGATTGGTGCCATTAAACTAAGGATTGTTAGACTTAATGCTTTATATACTGGCTCATTATCAGGATGAGTTAAAAATACCAATGTCAAGAGTCAAAATTCTGGTTTGGTGACACACTAGTGGTGGCTTTAAACTATTGGTTAAAAATGGCCTTCACATGATACATTAAAATCAAAGTAATAACTTTATGATCTTTATGTATTGTATCATAGCTAAATATACTGTGTATATAAAAAAGTTTACCCTTTAACTGGGGATAGTATACATTTAGCTTGTTACTTTCCAGGCAACAAAAGAAACCTCATACCATTTTTTCCCTTAGAGGAATAGTTTGAGATAAATGCATTTCCCCAAAATATAGATCTAATCCATTAAATGTAGAGTATATCATTTCTGCTGGTAGGGGTCTCTCAATGAAAACAAAAGATATAAGTAGCATGGGATCATGGGAGTTGTTGTCTTCATAGCTAAACAACCACCATTGCTGAGGAAAATCTATCTACGTGACTCAGGCAGGAATGTTCATGGACGAGGTAATGTTTCATTTGAAGTTATCACGGCAGCCGAACAATTGAAACACACCGTTACCTTGGGCATGGGTAGATGGATTTCTCTCAGTTCGAGCATGTTTGGAAACATTTGGGATAATGTAAGAACACAACTCGACAAAGTTTGCAATAAAGATCTAGTTGGTTCTAGACATTTTAAGGCAGAAATCTTACATATTAATTATTTAAGGTACTATGACTCAATCCATATTCCCTACTCCTGCACACATCCACACACACACACACACACAAGCACTAACCTCCAGACGTCGCTGCCCTTGGAGAAGGTGGATGACTTAATGACCTCAGGGGCCATCCAGGCGTAGGTTCCAGCAGTGCTCATCTTTGTGGTTTTGTGCCACTCCCTCGCCAGGCCGAAGTCGGTGATCTTCAACGTCAAACCCTCCATACATTCATTCTCTATGGGCTGGGCCAGAAGGACTGGAGGAGGAGAGGACAAGTAGGTGGAAAGAGAGGGAAGGAGGAAAGACAGACAGTTAGGACTTGGCAAGGTTTTAAACAGTTGAATGAAATCTATCACTGCAGAGGCTAAGTTTGCACTTCTCTTGCTCTCTGAGAAAAAAACTCCTGTGAGACTGAGCTTAGTCGTCAGTCACACATTCTCAAATGGCCCGTTTCTTTCTCACTTCCTCTTCCTCTTCTGTTTATGCCACTACAATTTCAAAACATCTCCACAAAACCCTCTGACCACTTAAAGACATAAATCTTCACCCCTTCACACAAATGACATTAATGTGCCAGATAGTGCTGCATGGTCTTAAACAAATGTCTTATTTCCACTGGCTTTCTACATATATAGCACGGTTTAGCTATCACACTGGGATGATATGAAGACTTTTATTTTGAAGCAGCTACAGGGGCCAAATGTATAAACCATGCGTACACACAAAATATTTATTACACCACTTTCCAGGTACACATCTTTAACACCATGCACAGTTGCCAGCTGGCATAAAAGAATAAGAACAGCGTGCATTCGGGCTACATTTTATTTCGAGCTGTTGTTTTCCCTAAATGATGTTAGGACTGCATCTATAATTTAAATGAACCTTCACTGTGATTACACAGTGATGCGTGAGTTGTTAGCCTTGTTTTCATTCTCTTCTGTGCTCGTCAGTATGCATTGTTATATTTATAATGATCTTTATGTAAATGAAAAAACAAATACATTATCTAAGATTATTTTGCTGTATTATCGGGGAGTAAGAATACCTTCAGGTGTGACCCATTATCAGCTGCTTTGGTGTTGCTAGAGGAGATCGCCAATTTACAATCCAGGCGTGAGCGAGTTATCAGGGACGGTACTGATTTCCCGTCCCATGATGACAATCGCACATCAAGCAGAGAGAGCGCAGGAACCCCTCTCCTCCCCCAGGAGCTTGCACACTATTACTGTACACAGAGATGCACATCTTGGCATCTCGATTGAAATCAGACCACTATTTTTTAACTCCCACCAAAGCCTGTGGATTTGAACTCTTCACCCTTCACCGCTTCCTGCCATTTTCAATTCTCAATTTCAAGATGATTGAGATGTAAGAGGAAAAGATGCGTGGGAACAGTCATATGTGGGGTTTTATAAATCTGACCTAAAAAAGACTGCGTATGCATGTTTCCTGTTTTGTGTGTACACAGATTTCTACACCTGAATATACAGAGTTTTATACAGTTTTGGCCCCAGGAACGTGGAAGTGTTTAATATTAAATAAATAAAAAAGACAAAAAACAAGTAATGATATGAATACATTGACTTCTGAAGAGTTATTGCTTCATTTATATATTTTACACAATTATCCAAATGACGATTTATTTAATTATTACTTAATTTATTGATTACTGAAGACTTTGTGGGTCCATGCAAGAAGTGCTGCCCTGTCGTGTGGAAAACCACCCAATCCTGGGTGCTCACAGTACACCACCACTCTGTTGTGCAACGTCCCAACACTTGCTGAGGCACACTGGAGTTACACATCTGCCAAATCTATTGGTCAAACTGACTGTAAGCTGAGCGACAAGCCAATGTCCCAAACATCTTATCTCAAACCTGCAGACTACCATCAGGTCATAAATGATGTGCTCTCCGTTACCAATCTGAATCAGACTCAGGTAGGTTATTATTCATGTTATCTGTGAACTCACAACTGGATTCATCAAAAGTTTTAGGTCTGTTCTGCAGAGAAACTGTGGGGGAAACAGTAAATAATCACACTGATGCAAGACTCCAATAAAAACAGTTGTTTAACTGCCTTTCGTATAAAAAAGTCACGCAGCTTCTTATGACAGCGAGCACACTGCATAGAACAGAACTGAGAATACAGCACTGATTATCCATTCATGTTATCTGACGAGGAAAACAAAGTTGCAACAAAGAAATATACTGTGCAGTCTAATGTGCCCTCATTGCAACACAAGGCAGAAAGCAGCAATGAAATGTATCAGAAGGACAAACAGGCCACTTTAAGTTCCTATGTGTGTCAGGCTAAGTGACCTCAGTTAATATTAATGACTATTACAATAATGCAGTTTCAGTGAAGAACCAAGTAAACACAACCAACTCCAATAATTTGGTGAACAAAATCTGAAATAGTCGTACTTAAATGGACCAGATGACATGATGTAGTTTGTTCGTCATGTTTGAAAGATCCATAATTATGAGCTCTCTAATTTAGCTATTTCTTGCAGACAAAGTAGGACAATTTCTCCAACAGTTCCCTCAAATTCTGCAGGGACTGGCTGATTTTCATCAATTACTGTAACTGGGAAACTAGAACAGTGCTGCCCAAAGTGGGACCCAATTTCGATTTGGTCCTCCTGATGTTTGGAGTGAACAAAAAAAAAGATTCTAAGTTCTAAGTGCTATAGGCACTGGACTTTCCAGTTGCCTACGATAGAGACAATACTTAGAAATACCATTACCTGGATGACTGAGATAAAAATAACATAACATAAAATAAAAATTAAAAAACATATATAAAACATAAATTGCTGTTCATGTTGTTTTATTTTTTGTTAGGTAAAAATGCTCTTAAAATGTGTAGGATCTCTAATTATCATTTTTCAGAAACTGAGAGCAGTGGGCAGAGTCACACTTGGCGCAGGAAGTCAGTTAAATAAGGGATCTTGGAATCCTAGTACCATATTGCATTTTGTATATACGATGCGATGCGATGCGATGCGATACGATACGATACGATACGATACGATACGATACAATACGTGCTTGCTTTTGGCCTGTGGCCCATCGTGTGTCAACCCTTGACCTAAAGGGTCAATACGTTTCTGAAATGCATCTAAACTTTCGCAAGATTCTGAAAATGCAGTAAAATCACAACTGCAAAAGTAATGCCAAGTTCACACCACAGGATTTTAGCCCTGATCTTGCCGTCGCCAACAGTTTTTGAGGATAGCCGACAAAAGATCTAGGACATCAGACTCAGGGATAAAATGGAGGAAAACAGTCAAAATTCAACTTGCACTCTAGATATTTTATATATTACTTCACACATTTAGGTTACATGTATTTTGATGTGTTGTTCCTAACTTCACATTCAAATATAGTCATTGAGAAGCTGTCGCACCAACAACATGTAACCCATTTAACCAAATGCAGCCTAGTTTTAACCTAGATGTACAGGTGCCTTATGACCTACAAACAGCACAAAGAAGAATCAGAACGTTTCTGATAGACACCTGACAGCTGCGACACGGATCAATCAGATATGGATGACTGATCTTAAGGAACGGCTCTCTAAACATAGATGTAAACACAGAAATCCCAAAGGAGAAAAGTACACACTGTAAAATGTAATAAGCTATAAGTGAACGCATATTGGTAACCAGCCAGTGTTGTGCAACCGCACGCTGTTGGAAGGCTTTGTTTCTATGAAAATAGAATATAATGCTGAGGATGTCGGTTGCTGCGGTGTGACTCCGTGTCACATGTCTCAGTATGATCGGCAGCCATGCCTCTCTTCCTCTTTGCTGGCAGGCTGGGCATCGTTCAGGGCAAGGCTGGCCGTCAAACGCAGGGAGGAGAAGCGGCAAAGAATTTGACTTATTATAGGGAAGTAGGACTCTTGCTATTTGCAGTCACTTTCCGACTTTCTGGGCTCGGCGCTATTTTCCTTTCTTTTTTTTCTCCCTTCTTTTGACCGAAAATCTATTTTCTTCTGTCTCTCTTTTCTTTAACGGCACAAATATGAAATTTATCTTCTTCCACACATATGAACGATTCTCTCTCTTTCACTCTTTGTTGTCTCTGTCTTTGTCTCTCTCTCTCTCTCGCTCTCAGACATCCTGTGCTGAGTCTCGTAGCCCAGAGGCAGCGGGTTTGACGTCACAAAGGAATGCATCACAAGAGGTTGTGTTGTCTGCTCTGTGAGTGTGTGTGTGTGTGAATGTTGAAGAGGATAGGCGACTTTCATAACATACTTGCGCAGAGATTTCACCCAGTTC
Organism: Pagrus major; assembly: GCF_040436345.1. Classification (NCBI taxonomy): domain Eukaryota; kingdom Metazoa; phylum Chordata; class Actinopteri; order Spariformes; family Sparidae; genus Pagrus; species Pagrus major. Next base: position 17,568,911 of record NC_133224.1, on the reverse strand, counting down.
TGCTGTAGCCACACATACAGTCACCTTCCTTAGCATTTTGTCTCTCAGATGGTGACAGGTACAGAGACGGACAATTAATTGAGGCTTTTGCTTCACGGTTTTTGACAGCCTCGTTTTATTCCAACAGCCAGACAGCTTTTAAAATTGGCAAAAAACTCCATCAAGATATGTCCATCACAAACTTTTACATCGACTTATGCCTCGAGAAGAAGGCACAAACAATAAAATAGCAAAAGTAGCCACTGGCCAAAACAAAAACAACCTCTACAGTGAGAGAAAAAGTGCCCGCTCATTTAACCTTTTTGCAGAAAATCAATTTCTGTCCATTCTACGACTGAGTCATTGTTTCTGTCAATTCCACAGGCCCTCAGGGAGGAGGTGGTGGTGTCGGTGATGGAGGGGGTGCTGGTATTTACTGCAGCAGGCCCTGATCCTTTGCTCCGCTTCTTTTGTCCATCTGCTGGTCAGTGTCTGGTGAAAACAAGCCCTGGTCAGTCACCCCTATCTCTACCCCGGGGGGCTCGCTTACTGCATCAGGACCCTACTTCCTGGAAGTGACGCCGGTATCGGCAAATCAGCCTCCGGCGGCGGAGCACTTCCTTTAAAAAAAGAAAAACGCAGGAGCCTATTTTGTTGTTCCCGCTTGCTGTTCATTGTGCACAATAAGCAGAGCGCTATTTTGGGAAACTGAGGTTAAGAGGGGTCACGTGGCACCAGACAGTGACAGAGACAGAAGGGAGGGAAGTTTAGGTGCTGTGGTAGAGCGAGCAGAGGTGACAGAGGCAGAGAGAGAGAGAGAGAGAGAGAGGGAGAGGTGCTGAATGTTGATCGTTATCATATGATTGAGTGAGACAGGGCACGGCTAAAAGTGGCTGCATGGGCCTAGAAAGCAGAATTATAGATAATGGTGTGCACACACACCCACCCACACACACCCACCCACACACACAAAGCACTCATTCTACATGGGCAAACAGATGCACACACAGACACTTAAGACTGGACACTCTCACATTCCTAGTCCATTTTTTAGCGATACACCCAGCTGCACACAAGCGGCAAAGCATGGGAAATCTTTGCACACACACACGCACGCACGCACGCACGCACGCACGCACGCACGCACGCACACACACACGCAGTTGAAGGACAGGCCTGCATGCACACATGAAAACACAGAAGTTAACTACCATACATACACACAAACAGAGGTGTAGGCTAAATCCCAGGAGTGCATAGGTGTGACAGCCGGACCACCTCAACACTACTGAAATGATGTTGAGATATAGGAGATCATCAAACGTATGTCCGCACAAACACGATGTATAACTTTATATTTGCCAATTGTAAGATATGTATTATTGGCATATTTAGACCCGATTTACAACTTTCCTTCCGAAATTAGCAAATTCCGAAAAAAGCCTTGCTAGCCTTGCCAACCCAAAATGAACTGAGAAGGTGTAGCAGTAACTTCTTAGTCCTCCAAAGCTAATACAAAAGAGCATAAATATCTAATTTTATAATCAGGGAAACTAGGATATAATAGACGACAGTTACACCTAACCAGTTCAAAGAGCAGCATTAAAGCTAGCTAGAGGGAAAGCTTAACATTTTCAGACAAGTGAAGTTTTGTGCATGTTGTATCAAGCCTTAAAAAATAGTTCAACATTTCAATAACAAATATGCTCATATGCTTTCTGTAGAATGGAAATATCTGTATCAGTGTCATGTCTGTGCTTTAAATACAGAGCTCAGTCAGGATGAAGCTAGCTGAACTTAAAGATGGGAAGCAGAGGGCCTTAAAGCAACGTTATGTAGAAACTGGTGTTTTGTGTGATTTGGTTTCTGAGTCACAAACCACTGTAGTAAATACAAAGCCCAGCTCTGTAACGATTTGTCAAACGTAATGTTGGTGCTAACCACAAACAGAAGTCATTACGTCATAAAAATGTTATGTCTTGAAAACATGTATGTGACAAAGCTACATAGTGCAGAAAAAAGTGATAGGGGGTCGGAGTGGCTGTGACAGAGACACCATTCACCCCATTACAAGACAATGCACCTTAAAAATGATTCTGAAGTACCTCTGATGAGCAATGGTATGGCCTGTTCACCCTGCTGCCATCTGGCAAAAGATACAGAAGTATCCGCTGCCATACCACCAGACTACAGAGCAGCTTCTTCCCTCTGGCCATGACACTCCTGATCTCATCCTCATCGCCCCACCATAAAATAATATATCTCGTGTCGCATAAAGGGACTACAACTCACATTTCGCTGTACAAGCCTGTGTCATAGAACGAGGATTAAATTAACCTTGAACACGTGCTATAGCCTGAGACTAAGTACACAAGGTGCTGTGTGGATGGATAAACTGCTGTTTGTCAAGAAACAGACAGACTGATGGACAGATTGCACATCCATGTCTGGATGTTAATAGGTTTACATACAGAGTCGTGCTGGAAAGGGGCAAAATAACAATCCCTGGCTACAGGCCTATCTCACACTGGTGCATACACCCACACACACATTCAGGGACAGATTTATTATAAAGGCCGACAGGCACATACATTTTTGAACTCTGACAGTTTCATAACACATACATACATAATGAATACACTGTACGTAACTCATGCATATAAATGCCTCTGCACTTGTGGGATGAATATAGCCTACCTGTACACACATTTATGCATACACTTAGGGGTCCACACCACTCATCTTTGCACACGCGCACCAAGCATACATACAAGCAGGCAAATCCACCCAAGTAAGCATTTTAGCAGTCTCAGCACACATACACACACCACATTCTTCTTCCACTTCCTGAGCCGAGGCAGATAGAGTGCATCCACAGTTCAGCCCCGTCCAGCCTTCCTCCTCCTTCCACCGCTTCCATCGCACTCACGACGACTGCCGCGTTAGTCAGCTGCTTACTGGACGGCGTGTCGCAACACACGCTGTGTCCAAATCAGCCGCTGACCCACATAACGCCGAGTGTGCTGCTGACATCCTCAAAACTCTACCGAAAAATTCGGAAGTTTTAAAGTGGTGCGCTGAAAGTCTGGACAGGATAACTCTGGAGGGAACCATGGGAAAATATACTCACACTCTTCATGACCTTCATGCTGTATAAAGAGCTATAGAAACAAATAGCTTAAGGTCTTTTTTCTTATAAACCTGGATCTGTATCAACTGTACGGGCTATACATGGGATTTTTATCTGCGTCCTCCGTTATCTCTCGCCTGGTATCACATTTTGAGGAGGTGGTTACAAAAGTGGCAGGAAACCCACCTCTCCTTCAAAGGAGACCTGCGAGTATCACAACTAGATCAGTCTTGCCCAGACAGAACGTCTTCCTGCAAGACAGGCGAAACCGACAATGTCGCCACAAAAACACCGTGACAGATCTCCATGGTGACATGACTCTGTTTGGTATTGTTTGTTGTTCAGAGACAAGAGTGTGTCAGTTGCAGACGTGACTCCTACCAGCAGCAGCCTAGATATGAGTTGGGTGCTGGGATTGACTCAGCCCTGCAACAGTTAGCTTAGCTGGAATCCCACTGTTGGGGGATTTTTGAATGGGATTCTCCAGGGCTGATGTAACGTAAGCTTACCTGAGTGATTAAGTATGACTGTGTCCATTCCAAGCGAACACCCACTTGAAACGTTTCCCACGTTCCTTACATCATTAAAAGAAGAGCCCTCAGGTCTATTTGGTTTTCATAACAGCTCAGTAAAAAGCAGCCAATGTGCTAAATCAGTTCAACGTCTTGTTGAGAAGAAACTGTGAAATTAGAAATGAACTGCAATCGTTTCAGGGAACTCGCTCTGACATCATTACCGATGTAGTGACCTTGTGTTTCAAGGAAGTCATGGCAGAGAAAGGACAGAGCTGCCAAAGTGCACATCAATAAAATCAGACGGCTGGCAATGCCTGCGTAACAGAGCGTTAGCGGGCGGGTGGTACTTTGTTTTTAAGCCTCGGATTAAACTGAAGTCTAATGGACTCAGCTGAAATCATTAACATGTCTGGCTAATTACCTTACAACCTAGTAACTGAGCGTTTCTTACAAGGCCGAGGAGCGCTTGGTTTCATTAGCAGGGTCGGGGGGGTAACTTTAAAAATGTACTCTGATACATTACTAATTACCTCTTAAAAAATGTAGTCAGTATCGTAATCCAAGTATGACAATAGGAAAGGAATGTAACTTGATTACTTTCCGTTACTTTTGGTTTACTTCAATACCAAACGTATGCAAATAATGAGAAAAAGATAAGAAATATCAATAAGGTGACTTTTATTTCACCTTAATGAGTGTGTATTTCTGTAAGAATACACACCAGAGGGATGTTGTGTGCGACTTGTGAAGTGTTGTCATCTGTGCATGTGCATGTTTACTGACTCGTATGTCATTCTTTATTTAAATACTGTAATACTAACAATCTTTTTCTGTTTTGTTTTTTTTTTGTATCCCGATTACATAATCCTGTTACATCACAGACGTATTCTCACCAAGCCTTTTCATTAGGTTGAGGCACTGCAGATTACATTTTCAAAATTAGGCCACCATTGCCAGCGCTGTCCTACTCTTTAATGGTTTTAGGGATGTTTACACTCCAGCAACCCTAGTCACCGTTATTGAGATCACGTTACACAAGGCAAACATAGGTTAGCCCTGATCTTTTTCATGAAAAGCGAAGGCATATCGTCAGATGTTAGAAAGAAAAAACTATTTTCCATATCATACTTATAATACAAGGTCTAACTCGCTTTTTAAGCTGATTAAAGCTTGTAAAGGGCCAGTGTCCTGCTCAAGGACGTTTTTAGAGGACGTGTGTCTGGTGCTGAGCATTCACTTCATGCAGTGATAGAGAGTGTAACCTTTCACTCTCAGCACAATCTTCTTCCGACCATCCAGCCCTGTCACGATAACATGCCAGATGCAAAAAGTCAGCCCCGCAATGCCGCTCTCTGCCTCTTCACTCCGCACCTCACTTAATTAAGTTTTCTCTATAATTTCACGCTGGAGCTACGTCCCCGTCTCTCACCGCATTTCTCGTGCATGCCATCATTCCTCACCTGCTCCGATCTCGGCCAGGGTTGGACTGATTAATCCCTGTGTGACTGTCTCAGGCAGATATTGGATAATCTGACTAAAATTAGGATACTTTGTGTTTATTTTTCTAACCAGAAAATAAAACATGAGAAAAAATCCAAACCCTATCCATGAAAATCAAAAATTCAAAAGGTGCTCAATATTGGTCCAAAGCTAATAATATCCATATTGGCTTTTAAATACCCGCATCGGTTGAACCTAGGCCTCCTCAATGCTCTCTCTACCTTCCTCCCGCTCCCCCCCTCCCTGTCCTGCACCCGTAGGCGAAGGGAGAATTCCGGCAGGGTGGGGGCTTTCCCCAGGAAGAACGGGAGCTTTGTCCCCTGAGGGACGAGGCCATAGGCTGACAGACAGTCTGGCAACCTCTGACCAGGCAGCCAGCGAGTGAGCGAGTGAGAGAGAGTGATAGGGCATAATCATAGTGCAGGAGATGAAACTAGCGCTCGCTCGGCTGAAGTTTCGAGCACGCAATATGTTGTTCACTGAGAGTAGAAATTAGGCAACGTCAGTGAGTTCACCGACCAGGCAGCAGCTTACCGATCGCTGTGAGGAGGTGATTCGTTCTTATTTGATGAATGTCAAGATAAAGCTGTGATTCAGGTTCAAGGATGGTTACACATTCATCCTCTACTGCATAATAGTGCTGTCATTAGTATGTTTGTATAACGTTTGATTCATTATTATTTTTTGTTTCAGTGTGTTGAAACACTTAAAATGACTCATTTAACGTAAGACACTCGCCGCAGTCTGTTATAAGTTGATCAGGTTTGTCCGGTCTCACATTGTGAAAGCCGTCTAATGTTATCACAGCTGATAACAAATGTGTTGTTTTGACAGTTGGGCTGCTTCTTAACGGCCTTCTTCAACTGTTTTGTTTGTCAAAATTATAAACTATTTCTCTCTTTTTCCAGCACTAGTTAGCTGGTTGGTCACTGATATTATTCCTGCCTATATACCAACAACCAGGACACGAAGCCAATTCACAAACATGACACAGATAAGTGCTTTCAAGTTGCTTTCTTGCTTTGTTTTTCATATTCATTTAGTATGATATAGTGTAGTAACGAAAAGGAAATCAAACTTGGCTACATGACCAGGACAAACCTGCTTCTATTAAGCATATTGTCGAAAACAAACTATGAGCTAATCATCGTGAGCGTGACAGTTTGAAACACGCCCTCCAACACACACACACACACACACACACAAGGGAATATTCTGTTTCTGGGCACCCACATTAACGCTGTCAGAGGGGGGTTATAAATGATTCCCTGTGCAAAGTATCTGGTGCCAGGTAAAGGTCTTGGAAACGGTCACTTATTAACAAGTCTCCAGTGCTCATGTGTTGAAATGTAACCTTCATTAGTACCATTTCCTTACAGACTCAGACAGGGGGTCATTACTGGGTTGATCCCGGAAGGCCTTGAGGACGAGGTAAGTAAAGGTAGAGGTGGGAGGGAGCGCTGAGGTTCTGGGATGTAAATATGACAGCGGTACAAGAGAAGATCCTGCTGCATGGATTCTGCTGTACATGGAGAGGCCAAGAAATTAATCACTATACACCACATACAGCGGGTCCATGATGTTGATTTTTCAAATGACGTTGCAGAGAAGACATAATCAGCATCAGAGCGCCTGCCTGCTCATCTTGGGCTTGTGTTTGCACCTATCAATGACACTACAATATAGGAGTTGGGCAAATGGACCACGCCATCATCCATCCCTCGACTACTGGGCCCTGTACCATTGTACCATAGTGATTTGAAAGGCGCCCCCACCAGAGAGCACAATAAGGTGGTGTGCAAGAGTTCTTGGCGTTTGTGACGTGAGGAAGGGAAAGTGAAAGGACTGCTCAATGTTATGTCTCCATGTCCCATTTTTTATCTTCTTATTAAACCTGCCCAGTTGAGGAAACCCAAGACGATCAGTCACATTGTTGGCAGCTGTGTCTCTTTTCTGCTGTTGGTGTGTTTCTCGCGTGGGCAGACTGACTTTGTTTCAAGCTCCTGAGGCCGAAAACAGCTTAATTACAGTCGTGTAGCGCGGAGACGAAGACCCTATGCAACCCAAAAACAAACCAAAGTGGAATATACTGTATAAACACACTAACTACAAGTGAAAATAGAAGCAAGCCTTGTGTACTAATGAACTGTCCTCGTCCTCACAACCATTTCCTCCTACAAACACATGAGTAGGTTTTGGCACATTTGCATGGGAGCTGTCTTGTGATCCGTGTGGAGAGCTGAGAATGAAGTTTTCGGACTGGACAAGGGGAAAAAAAACAACAGATTTCACTCTGGCCGAGTTCTAGAAACCTCTGTACTTCCTGTGCTCTCTGACCCTCCAGTGTCTGTGTGTTTTCTTCTCCTCTTTCCCTGCAGTTATTGTTCTGCCCCCTCACTCATCCAGCCCTGACTACACACACACACACACACACACATATTCTGCTGCTTTCATGACTAAGCGTGGGTGTGCAGTCATTGTGTGGGCAATTCTCATTTTGCACCTACAGTATATAATGTATACTGTTTGTGACGCAGGCTCCACGCTGCAGGTAAACAATTTTAAGCCAAAATCACGTTCTTTTTCAAACTCAGATGCCGGCATAAGGATACTATTTGATTAAATACTGATCATTACACTGGCCGCTGTCTGAAAAATCTCAACCTGAATTAAACAGTGCAATATTTGAATTGGACTGCACTCAAGTGTGCTCGGATAGTTTTCATTATTATTTCTAATATAAATATCTCCGGGAAATTTGATTGCGATTTGGCTTCTCTGCCCTGGAAAGAAGAGAAATCTCATGGAGATCTGCACTCACAACAATTGAGAAAGTAGGATGAAAAAGTTGAAAGGAGTTGAAGTGGCGGTCAAAATACAATTAGTGAATGAAAGTAGTGAAAACAGAAGGGCTGGAAGGAGTTGAAGTGGGAGTAGGAATTCAATAAGTGAAAGAACGTGTAATGGCTTTTTAAATGGCCTCAGTTTCAGTGAGAGTGCTGAAAGGAGCTGAAGATTCAACTGAACTGTAGGTAATGCACTGAATGAATAAGAAGGGTCAGTTGGCTCAAGTGTAAGCATTGAAAGCAGTTGAAGTGTCTAGGAAAGTGTTCAGTAGAAAATCAATGAAAATGTATTCTTTAGATTTGGAGGAGGCCGTTTTTGGGGGGTTTTTTCTTACAAGAACCAGATTAGCCGTTTCCCCCTACTTCCAATCTTTATGCTAAGCTAAGGTAATCACCTCCTGGTTCCGGCTCTGAACATGATGCACAGACATATGGTTGGTAACAGTTTTCACATCACAACCATTTTAACAGCTCAACATTGAGTAAATCTATTTTGAACCTCATCTTGAGGACAGAAAAAGGTTAAAGTTAGAGCTGGATCAATATATCGCTCAGCTATTGGCCGGTATTGGCCTATCGCAGATATATCGGCAGCAGCATGTCGTCCAATATGTGCCAGTATAAAAACCTTTTTTATCTTTCTTTTTGTTTTGTTTTTACAAAACACAAATTTATAATTATAATAATTATAATTCCCAGTGAAGTTTGCCGTTTTCAGTGCACTAATGTCAAAAAGTGTATTGCTTAACTGTAACATATCTTATATATATACCCGATATATATCTTATCGGGTAGAGTATCGGCTGATATACTGATACTGAAATTTTTTTTACTACGTGATATTGATATCAGCCCCCAAAATCCAGTATCAGTTGCGCTATAGTTAAAAATCAAGATAATATCAACACAAAAAAATCTGCTTTTGGACGCTTAGATCTAAATTTACTCTTGTCAGTACCATCATGGGAAAACCTGCAGCTGAAATCTGTCCACACTTGCATGTGTGCAAATCTCTAACCGGCTCCTCAACCCAAGGTGAGCCTAGGATCTCCAAATTCTGCCCGCCTGTCTTTTCCAAAATAAAGAATAAAGTCAACAGGGAGACAATGTAGCCAGGCAGCTGGCTAAGCCGCACACCAAGTCAGGCTAGCAGACTCCCCTCTGCCTTATCGTCCACCGACACTCACTTGGAGCCGGCAGCGAAGCAGCTGAGCTCTACCCCAGGTGACCCCCACACGGTCACCCCAGGCACCCCTCGGATATGCCAGTCAGCATGCAGGCGCTGGAGATACAGCCATGTTTATGGATGGGTTACTTCATGACCATGCACTTTCTGCTACACTTGGCATTTGATGTTACACCTCCTGCTGAATAAAAGTACTTAGCCTGTGCATAAATTTGCTCTCCATGGTGACACGGATCAAAAGTTTTGAGCGAGTTGAGTAATTAAATAAAGTTTGAAAGCAGATAGTTGATGGTTAATTCATTAGAGTCTAGGACTAAATTCCCTTTTGTGTGTTGTACATTTTAATGTATTCTGTTTCCTATACTGAAGATCTCACTATAGTATCAGTAATGTTGCTCAAGTTCCTCATTTTTGTTTACAGCATACAGCCGTTTCACTCCCTCTCCTGAAGATCACATAAGTCAACCCAGCTGGATCATCTCTGGCCTTGATTTCTCATGTAGAGCTATCAATATTCAGCCATTACAACATCTGGGGGCAAGAAGTGACGAAAAATAGTGAAGAAATCCCAGCACCACTCTCACACAATCATGTTTACGCTGTGATAACGTCCCGTCCCTCACGCCTGCTTTACATCATGTGTAGCTCAGCTGAGTGGAGTGTGGTGAGGCAGTGAGCATGATAACATCAGGGAGGTCATTTATGTGACATTTTAGTTGAAGTGGGAATATCAGCAGAATATCAACAGGGTTCAATGTCCCAGCATGTCCACTCAGCGCCATGTGACCAGTCTCATGTATAGGTCACGTGACAACAACCAAGCCGTCACCATGACAGCCGGACAAACACCATTTATTAATGAAGACTGTGTGATGAGCTTGAAAAGCCATCAAGTGGACACATTACACACATTATTTTGTCGAACTACCATTCCCATGATCGAGAATGAACCTTCATGCTCAAATTGCCATCATTTTGCAGCGGTTTAAAGGGACAGTTCACTCCAAAATCAAAAATACATGTTTTTCATCTTAGAGATAGTTTTGGTGTGAGTTGAAGAGATTTGGAGATATCAGCCTTCTCTCCAGTATAATGGAACTGGATGGCCCTCAGCTTGCAGAGTCTTTCCAGAAATCATGACCTGATTACACAAGATAATCCACAAACCTTGCTGTGAGCAGTTTAACGCAGGAACTATTTTCTTTCTACCGAACTACAACAGCCAACCATCAAGGAGGAAGAAGAAGGAAGCGTGCACATACTCATGAATGAGGCTTGTGCTTGATGCAACACGGAATGTAAACACTGACAGCGTCTTTGACTGAGCTGTAACATCTTAGTCATCTTAGTTAGCCAACCTGTCGTCCACGAGTAGATGCACACAGCGCTTCTGTGCAGTGATACGGTGGGCATTTGTAGTTTGGTGGAAAGAAAATAGTTTCTACATGACAGTGCTCACAACAAGGTTTGTGGATCATCTTGAGTAACAGGGTCATGATATCTGATACGCGACATGGCTGTTTGATATTTGAGATAAGGCAGACATCTCTACGGCCAATATCTCTTAAACTCTAACTCACACCAAAACACTCTAGATGGATAAAGAGTACTACAGGTGAGATAAAAAATATCTAATTTTTTTATTTTGGGGTAAGCTGGCCCTTTAAGAATCATATATTTTGGATCATAACTTTAATCCAATAAAGTTCAATCCAGATATAAACAGGTGCATGATGACACGTGGAGGTGCCAAGGACAGATTTTCTTTCCAAACAAGGGATGTAATGACGTTCCTTTATGGAAAATTACAGTAGTTAGCATGTTCTATAGGTGCCGACTGGGATGTATGCCACGAAGCAACAGCCTTAATGGTTAAATGTGTCTGAAGCTTCTCTAATGGACATATGGTAAAATGCTGGCTTCAATACTTTTATATTTTCTTAAGAACTCAATCTCCTTTCTTCTACGGTTTGTCTTGGCAGCGGCTCCTAAGAATCATTAAGAGGCGATTAAGGCCTCGGTCAACAGGTCTCTCACTTGTGCTCCCACCCTTTGCTCCACTCAGGCTCTGTCCTTTACCCAATGTTGGATTATCCGGCTCCAGCTACAGTCAAGATAGCAGAAAGCAGTGCACCTATGGGTGATATCTCAAACACTGCTCACGTGGTTTTCAACAGTCTGCGGCTTCAAAAAGCAATTATAAATGCTTTTATGAACTGATTATGATTCAAACCACTACTATTTTTATCAGCTGCAGATAAGGAGTGACAAAATTGACTTTTTATGTGGATGAGAATGTTGCTGATTACTTTAATGCAACATTGATTTCTGTTTCGGCCAAACATTTTTATCATTAAAACTTCACTTATTTCATTACATGGATTATATGGGATTGAGGCCTGACCCTGTGGCTCAACAAGAATAAAATTATCTTGCCCTTTCGCAAAAAGCGTCTTCGTGCTGTTTTGAATGAGACAGTGTGATCTCTATACACATACACTGCCGAAGTGCTGAAGTACATGTGGCAGCCGATTAAAGATTTGACTGGCAAACTGACAGGAGACATTAAGCCTCACTGACATTCTTCACTGCTAAATTTCCATCTGTAGATAGGACTTTTATGGTGTTCCTTCTCTCTAACGGCCTGCTAAACTGAGTTATTGGCTCACTTATCGCCTAAACTACACATGTTAAATGATAATGCGGCGGCCTTAACAAAATACAGGTGCATGTTCAGACTTTATCAGCCTCTAAAAGCCCCCATTCCCCCTTCACTAAATAGCTATGTACAATCACAAAATAGCTAAAATGTCTAAATTGCCCTCATGGTTCCCCCTGCTGAATAGGGGAATGGTGGTTGCGTGTGTGTGTGGTAACAGGAGTGCAGTTCACCAGACACATGCAAACATCACACACCCAGCCACCAGGACACTCAGACACACACACAGGGGATGTTTTGAGTGCACTGCAGTGTGGGGCACTGGGGGCCCTGAATGAAAACATGCTGGTAGAGGGATGTATCAGATGCTTGTCCACTCATGGAAAAATAAAAAGGACATGTTGATCCAAGATCTAACTGTGGCTTCTTCCTGAAAAAAAAAAAAAGGCCTGCGAGTTTCAGCCCAGCAAGTGCTTAGCTTGGCACTTTCCCCACCAGTTCTAACTAAAGCCTCTGCACAGTTTTATGGCATGTGGTGATGCCTATAGCTGTTTTTGGGTCTATGAAGGCTTTGTGCAGATAACGGACAGTGGAAGGATGACAGCAGGACTGAATACACTTTTAAAGGCTGTTACTGACAGCAGGATTTTTACTGTAGCTGCAGCTAGAAATGTATGTTAGTTAATTACAGAACACTTATAAATATCTTTATATAAACAATCAACCAAACTAGTGTGTAACTTGAAAGGGGTTGATAATAGTGGTGAATCCACAGAGATTTATTCCAGTTCTCCTCAGCTATACTGAACATTGTAGTGTTTCAGCTCAGTTTTGGTTTTATGGCCTGCAAAATTACGGTTTTGATTCACACGAACCACTCTCATAAATCTTATTTCCAAGTGGCTATTTTACGTTAGAAAAGTTTGGATGAACCCATTGTACATTACCTGTTGGACAATAAACAGCAAGGGAACAAAGTTAGCAACTAGCTTGTGAACACAGTGCAGGATTTATCCGCTACATGAGCAATACATTTTAGTCAATAGTTGGTGGCATGTTATTCCTCTGGACCCCTAACCCTTAACTGCTCTTTTAAAGTCTATCAGAAATTTAGGAAGTAATCCCCCATGGTTAAAAACCATGTCAAATTGATCTGACAAATGTACTGCCGATGCGTTTTTAGATGGTAGAAAGAAAATTCTTGACAGATATTTCTTAAATACTCCCTTTAGGACTTGATCACACAGGGCACTTTGCTTCAGGCACGGCCACTTCAAAACCGCCTTGAAAAAGCGTGTTTTTGGGCAACAGCTTGGTGCCCCTGTGGAGTGTGTGACTGTGTGCACAATGGGTCAATCATATATAGACAACGGAAATCACGCCAAGGTGTATTGCAAGACATGTGCCCTTTTTTCTAGGAAAGACGTAGGTGTTAGCGCTAATGTGGGTCACGGTTCAAAGTCTGAAGATTTGAACCAGTGATGCTAAGTCTGTGTTAGCCAGTGAGGGTGGAAATGAACTGATATGATAAAAAAACACATAAAAATAGCTGCAGTCTGACAGCTGAATACTCATGACTAGAAAACAGCTTCCTTTAAAGATAATTTTTTACCCAAAACACACTGTGCCGCAGATCTGTATGCTGCAACAGAAAACACACGCAACCTATTTTCACTTGATCTTTAGGAGGATATGGTGTTTGCTGCAGTACTGTATGGCTTGCAGAGTGTTAAGGCTCTGAAACCACTGAAGATAACTGCGAGATACTAAAACACCAGCCTGCTAAAAACAGAAAATGACTGAGTGCGCAAGGTGTGAAAATTCCCCAGACTCCCCTGATATATAGACACAATAGCAAGAGAAAGAGGCTCCTCTCCTCTCTGTCCTGTATTTACTTTTGGTGGAATTCCAGTTATGGCCTCTGGCTTCGACCCAAGTGCCCGACCATGCACTTTCTTCAGTGATCCTGTTTAATCAGCATCTTCCTAACAGGCCAAAGTCCACTGGTCATTAGCTGCGACTGCTACTTTTGGCTCTTGTTTTTTTGATGACTTCACACCTTAATCCATCACTGTAACAGTTGGCCCTAATGCTCAAAAGTAATCATCTTTTTAATGTATTTTTTAATTTAATAATGTGTTGATGGTCAGTTTCCTCACCTAATGTTTTGGTGAGGTGAGAAAAGATGGCGTCATATCATCATAAAGAGTTGGTGTAGGTAGGAGTTGGTTTTTTTTGTTTCTGGGTGAATTCCCTTTTTGTCCAACCTCCCTCTTCTACGATTACTTCAATGTTTTCTACATTTCTGGTAATGAACACGTCTTGTTGCCCAACTGCGCCATGGTCCACTTGAGGCTACAGTTGGAAACAGGGCTCTCCACCTCCTCTTTGTCAGATGTCTCCCTTCATGATTGCAAGGCGCCGACGCAAAATGGCAGCTCTAGAAAGAAGAACTTGCACCATTAATTCTGAGGAACTGACACCATAATCTGAGGTTTACCGTTGCTCCTTTGGTACATTTTGTACTGTCATCATTTGATTTTTTAAAACTGTGTGTGCATTTTTCATTACAATGCCCTTATGTTGAGATGCTCTTGCACCTGTGCGTTAAACCTGTCAGCACTTCACCTACAGCAGGGCACATTACCCCCCTTGCCACTGGTCTCATCTCTTCCCCCACCCCTCCCCTTCTACCACCACAACAGGATATTGCTCAGTGGCACAACAGGGGTATGGCTGTATGGAGACATGTAGGGGCAGGCCAGGGACAAAGATGCAGAGAAGACTTTTTAAAAAGAGGCAGGAGGAGGCAGGAGAGTGATATGATCTTCCCGCACACAGAGAGGGGGATTGTGCTGGCTTTGGCCTGCCTCATATACAAACACTATATTAACATAACTTTCTTTTGCGCTACAGGAGACAGTTTTCCTGTGGAGAAGGGTGGAACAGAGTTTGAGCAAATGCTGAAGGGAACGGGGAGTGGAAAGGTTGATGATCAATGAGCAAAACTGCTCGTCGAAAAGTGATAAAGAAGGGAATGCTGAAAGGAGTCTGGGAGAAATGTCTCCTTCGGATGTACGGAATAGGAGTCCTTTGCTTTGAACAAACCCTGAATCAAGGGAGTGAACCACGGTCACATTCTCAGAAGCTACAGTGCTGAATGCTTTGCGGTGTCAGTTAAACAAGGAGCAGCCATGATCTCTTTCTATTTTGGTGCACTTTGGTGATCAAAATCTGCAGTAACAGACAGGGAGAGCCGAGGGAGGCTGAAAATCTTTTGGACCGCTACAGATACAACCGCAGAGCTGACAGGGATTATATGCTGCATCACAAGAATGATAATAACAGAGCAGAGGCTGCTGTAAAATTCAGGTGGCTCGGTGTTTAGGTTCGCTAAAAGCACTGTTAAGAGCTGAGAAAGGCACTTGTTCTGCTTCAAAAGTGGGGACAGAAAGCCTTATCAGCAGAACATCTCTCTGCAGTGTAGCTTTAATGACAAGGTCCAATGCCTACGTGTCTGCCGCGAGGGCCCGAAACACTGACACAAAACTTTCCCACTGCCCCCAGACGGCATCAAAGTCCAAAGTGTGAAGTTGTGACGTGCTGAGACGGAAAGCTTCCTCCTGAATTCCTGAACTTTGCTGGCAAAGCATGGCATTTTGTCCTATCAACAACACATATGTGGAGGCCTTTCAGCCTCTGCAGTCTTGGCCTACCTTTGAGAGAGTCAAATGACTGGGCTACCATCCAAAACGATGTGTAGTTATACAGCTAATCTTATTTCCTAATGCTTTGTCATGATCTTGAACTATAACTCTAGATAAGGCTGATGTATTACCCAAAGACAATGACTTGGACTGCACCAATTGTAGGAAAGAAACACAAGTAGAGAGATAATTACATTTTCCACACTAATGAGATGTTTGACTTAATAATTCAACGTAAGCAAAGACATTACAGTATGTTGAGAGAGTTTAAAAGGTTGCCTTTGTTCTAGCTATAGCCTTGTAAACTCAGAGAGGCCTTTAGCGGTTGTACAGGAGTACACCATGTTCCTTTACTGCCATGGGGCATGTTGGTGCACAGAGGGCCCAGTAAATATGTCTGAACCCTTTATTTTCATCAATCTAACACTGACAGACTGGGGCTACACTGAGTTTGATTGATGCATGACTTGCACTGCAGGCCTGAAGGACTTACTGTTGTTGGACTTGAGATCCCGATGGATGACGGGGACGATGGCCTCGCTGTGTAGGTACAACATCCCTCTGGCTATCTGCACGGCCCAGTTGACCAAGACGTGCGGCGGAATGCGACGCCCCGCCAGAGCCCGGCTCAGCGGCCCACCAGAGGCGTACTCCATGATGAGGCACAGGTTGGGTTCCTGCAGGCAGACGCCTTTCAGGGCGATGATGTTCGGGTGAGTGAGCATGGCGAACAAACGCGCCTCCTGTCTGACGTTCTGCGCCGTCACGCTGATGTCCTCATCCGGGTCTTGCCGGGCGGCCTTCACAGCCACCAGCCCACCTCTCCATGTACCACGATACACCTTTCCAAAGCCCCCGACCCCGATGACCTCCTCCAGACTCAGCTCCCGGAAATCCACCGGCTTGGGTTCGAACTCGCCCACCACGGTCGGGCCCAGCTCGGCCACCACGCCGCTGCCTGGAAGCTTCCCATATCCATTTGGCTTGAAGGAGCCATAGTTGGAGGGGAAGATGCCCACCTTGTTGTTGACCTTCCCGGCCCACCAGCCCTCGTCCCCTGATATCTCAGAGTCCAGAGACAGGACTTCCACCAGGTCGCCTTTACGCAAGGTGAGCTCATCTTTACAGGACGCCTCATAGTCGAACAAGGCCGTCCACACAGGGTTGGTGAAGTTCCCTTTTTGTGATTGATCCAAATTTTTCCAGTTGGACAGTGGGCCACGACTGAATATGTTCTTCAGCGGCTCCATGGAGCCTCAAGCAGATGTTTTGACTGGATCAGATTTTGCACCCCAAGGGTTTGAAAATAAAGTACAAAGGAGTACTTTATTGCGCCTCGCTCCCTTTCCTGTCTTTCTTGTTGGTTCATCAGGGACCAGTGAAATGTGTTCAAATGCTTGACCAACAAGTGGGCTTCAGGAGAGGATTCAAAGATTACTGAAAGGCAAGTGTCTTTCATTCGCCTCGACATTAAATCCAAAGTTCTCCATTTGAAAATACACAACGAGCCAAGAGATTTGCTGCCGTTTAATCGATTGTTCCGAAGCTCAGAAAAGCAGCACCATCTCCACGTAATTTCTCTCTGTTCAAGTGATGTGGTTCCCCAAAAACATGGTTTGGGCAAAAGATCATTTCACCCACTTGTATTTAAGAGGCTCTTGAATCATCTCATTGTGGTGAACTGGCTCTTCTCTTCCCTAACTCACACTTGCCACCTGTTGTGTTCTGATTTTTAAAAAAAGTTGTGAGGACAAAAAATAAAAGTATCCAAAAAGCTTGTTGGAAAAACACTTCCAAGAGTTTCACAACGCTGCAGCTCCAAACTGAGGTCCCCACCACATTTAGCTGTCCATTTTGAGTTTTTATGTATTTTTAGCCATTAAGTGCAGTGGCCACCACAAGCAGGAAGCGCTGAGAAGCGGAGAAGAATAGCAGGAAAGGAGCATTCAGTCCAGCCAACCAGTGTTTTACGACAAGTTTCAGGGCTGACCAGTTCGCATTATTAAGCCCAAATCTCTAATAACCGCGTCTGACCGCAACTTTGCGGCGCCCCCGCAGGAAATCCCGCACCCCTCTGCGTGAGAGTATCCATACTTACGGTCTAAACAGAAGCATGCGTCGTGCTGGGGCTTTATCACAACATATAAACTTAGTAACCGCCGACTTGGTAACAGGAAGAGCTATCCAAACCTGCCTGACTTTCCCCTCCAGAGAGAAACACGCAGTGCAAACAAATCCCGTTAGTTCCTAACAGGAGCTGAGCGCCTGGCCTGGTCCGGCTCGGTGCTGCTGGTTGTTAAAGTCGGTATCCAAACAGCGCAAAAACTCCACCAGGACACAGTTCATACTCCTCTTCCTCGGCCAGCGTTGACTCGTCAGGACCTCGAACCACTTCTACGTCTGTGCTTACAGTCAGTAGAGAGGGTGGGGTTTCAAAACTTTTTCTCTCCCAACAGGAAAACAGTCAGATGACAGGCCACGGTGACTACGGACATTACACGCGGTAACACATCCGGTTTTCTGTCAAAATAAAATTCGAAAAAAAATAATTAATATAAACGTACGTTTGAATCAAATACAGACGTGGTGGGAGGAAAGTGTGAATATTGTTTGTTGTAGTTTTAATCTGCGAGGACAAAAATATCTTTCAAAGTCTGCGTGACAGAAAGTAAACATTAGCTCATAGAAAAAAATCGATAAAACATAAAGAGTAACTAGTAGGCCGAGTGAATGAGTAACCATTAATATCCTGAGTAATCATTGAGGACAATACTGTACAACCATGAAGCGTTATTGATATATATAAGATTAAGCAAAATAACAAACTTCAAATAATACTTGTTTATATAATAATTGTTTTTGTTTTCTTTACCGTGATAAAGGAAGTTATTGATTTGATTCAGACTTTTATTTTGAATCCATTGATTTCCTGTGTTTTCATCGCCTTTTTCCCGCTAACTTCACACCGCTGCTGGGACGGGGCGCAGGAGGAGCGTCAAGTTCGCAGAAACATACGCAAACAACAATGTAGGGGAAGTGTTTGCCTTCAGATTAAAAGAATAAAAGTTGTTACATCTCGAAAAACAGAAAAGGGCTATTATCGTGTTAAAATGACCGGGATAGTAATTTTGTTATGATGTTTATGTCATTTCGGGAGGAAAAACACTGATTCAAGTTATCTTTAATTACAACATATTGACACTTGATCAAACGGCACAGTTTCACTATCTTTTATTTTTGAAGGGCAGCCTTGAAGTTCTATTTGTTTATTATATCTCACTTGACGTTGGTGGTACAGGTGGTAAATGAACCTGAGAAGGAAAAAATGCCCCCAAACCATTCTGTGAAACACTATGGCACACTTAATTAATTAATGAGGTAATATGAATATAATAGTAAGATCACCATTCACATAATATGCTCTATATTTTATGTCTAGTTCCCTTTTTCAGAGATCTGGTGTTTTCAGTATGTAGAGGCCTAATGTACGTTTCAGTACTGTCATTTTACAGTCTGTGTATTTTGTGCATATGCTATATAGTTATTTTAAGTACATGCCATCTGCTCTGCTGCTATAGATTGTTTCTTGCTCCCATCTGCCACTACATCAACACAGTAAAGTGTCTTCCTGTTGAATCAGTTGAGATATGCTTTGATGACATTCAGTCTAAACACTCAAGGACAGAAGATCGTTAAAACTTGTCCCCATAGTGAAAGAAAAGAGGACAGATTGTGGCTGTAGGTTTCTGTGAGGAGAAATTTGTATAAGATTTCCCTTTTGTCGGGTATTACTTTGAACAAAAAAAAAAAAAAAAGGAGCTTTCAAGATTTTCTTCAAACAACACATTTGAAAGCCTTTAGCGAGCCTTTAGCGAATGGCTGGTTTCATGTTCTTTATGCAGTTTGATGGGCTACTTACCCGACTGAGGTGGAAGAGCTGTTAGCAAAATTCCACTGAAGTAGAGTCGTGGATTTACTGCTTTACAATTCTACTTAAGATAAAGTCGAATGTAGCTCATTTAAAAAGTTTTATTCCAGGGGGAATACTCTCACTTTCAGCTTCATCTTCCTGGTGTAAAATCACTCGAGTTCAGCAGAGTAGCTCAGCAGAGTAGTTCTCCTAATAAAAATATGTACAAACTATTGCTTCCACAATGTTAAAGCTTGCAGATCTTCGAAAACTCCATAGACAATTCAATTGACTGGTTTCATACTGGCCACTTTCTGTTGCATTATTTATGAAGACCCAACAGATGTGTCCTCCCCTAATAGGATTTACTGTAGCCAATACTGCAGCCTGTGGAAGCACATTTCCACCAGGAAGAGACAGAAGTGGATGAAAACTGCAGAGTAAACATAAACACAACACTGTGCTCATGTGATTCAACTGAGGTTAGGTTGAGTGGACTGGTTATAGTGGGACAGAGATGTTGAGTGGACTGGTTATAGTGGGACAGAAAGTCGAGTAGACTGGTTATAGTGGGACAGAGATGTTGAATGGACTGGTTGTAGTGGGACACAGAGGTTGAGTGGACTGGTTATAGTGGGAAACAGAGGTTGAGTGGACTGGTTATAGTGGGACGGAAAGTTGAGAGGACTGGTTGTAGTGGGACACAGGTTGAGTGGACTGGTTATAGTGGGACGGAAAGTTGAGAGGACTGGTTATAGTGGGACGGAAAGTTGAGAGGACTGGTTATAGTGGGACGGAGAGGCTGAGTGGACTGGTTATAGTGGGACAGAAAGTCGAGTAGACTGGTTATAGTGGGACAGAGAGGCTGAGTAGACTGGTTATAGTGGGACAGGGAGGTTGAGTGGACTGGTTATAGTGGGACAGAGAGGTTGAGTGGACTGGTTATAGTGAGACAGGGAGGTTGAGTGGACTGGTTATAGTGGGACAGAAAGTCGAGTAGACTGGTTATAGTGGGACAGAGAGGCTGAGTAGACTGGTTATAGTGGGACAGGGAGGTTGAGTGGACTGGTTATAGTGGGACAGAGAGGTTGAGTGGACTGGTTATAGTGGGACAGAGATGTTGAGTGGACTGGTTATAGTGGGACAGAAAGTCAAGTGGACATCACAGTAAACCTTTGGATGTTAGCATGCTGATGTTAGCATTTAGCTCAAAGCACAGCCTACAGCCTCACAGAGGCTTTAAAAACAGCCTTAAGTCCAGATCATTTCAGAGTATATTAATGAGTTAGTCCTCAGTGTGCCTTCTGATCAAAGCCACAGCACGGCAAAAACTCACATTGCATTTTAAACGTGCGTGTTTTTCAAGTAGCTACTCTATGAAAGGCTCTTATTCTTGAAAAAGGTCAGGGAACTCCTTGTGGCTGCTTTTTCCCATGTTTCCAAAAGTGCAGAGCTCTATAAAGCCAGTGGCTTCATGGGAGGGGATGGGAATCAGAGGGCCACCTTTGGCCCCGCCGGCTGCTGTGTGGAAACAGTGTGCTTCCTTCTGTTAGCCCTTTGATGGCTCCCCCTCCCCTCTCTCCTTCCCAGCCCCACGGCTGCCGTTTGTTTGGACACCGACCTCCTAAAGTCAACCACCTACATCCCCCCTTCCCACCCCTTCCCTCTTCCATATACACACACACACACACTCACCCACACAGCTAACCCCACCCTCCTCACAGTCCGCTGAGTCAACGCTTGTGCAGGAAGGATGCAGTTGTTTTTGCGGCCCCGGCTCAGGGCTGCTTGGTCTGTAGGGTGGAGGGGGGGTTAAAGAGACGGCTGCATTAACGCGACAAAATGGACTGTTTAAAAAATAAAGAAGGCAGGAGGAAGAGGAAAGGGGCGGGACACTCAGGCCCAAGTGTGCCGGCTTCTCAGAGTAGTGTGTGTGTCTGTGATGGTAACAATCACTCTCTGTGAACACCTTTCCACAAGCCTGTACTGTCTTGCACTTATCTGATTCAAATACCAGGAGGAGGCTGCAATGTTGAGGATAAATACCAGCCTTTGTCTTTCAGGTTGTATGAGTCACTGGCATGGGAATCAATGCGGGATGCATCCATGGGAATTTTTTTTTTTTATCTCAAAATTGAAAAAGTAAAGAAATCAAAAGGTGCAAGGAGGCACAGCATCGAGTCAGGACTACAAAAGATATGTTCCAAGCCCGTGAAATAGGAAGCATTTTGAGTGATTTGCTTAAGGATGCCACAGGAGTCCGATTTTTGCCCTTCCAGACGGTAAACAAAAAACTGTGTCTAAAGGTGAAAGGCAGCGCTGATCTGCTTGATGTCGACAGCATCTCAGGCTCTTCTTCTCTGAAAGGGGAAACACAACAAACCCCAACAAAAGTTTGCTTTTTTTAATTGAAATATGAACTTTATTTCACCCATACAAAATAAAAAGAATGTTAAAAGTTTACAATACAGTGTCAACTTCAAATGTCTAATTGGAAACATTTCATACTGAGACTGACACATAAATGGGAGCCCCATCTCTGCTTTCAATGGATACATTTAAAACAAGCTAAAAAGAGGGGGGGGAAATATCCAAGATAAAGAGGAAACGTACTCAAAATTGGAGGGGTGGCCAGAATAGAAATTAGAGAGGACAAAGGAGACGTACAACTTTAAAAACAAAGTTATGGTCCAAGAGTCACAGTATACTTCTGATGGGTCATTCGGGGGAATTTAATGGTCTTATAAAATAATGTACGAGGTCCAACTGCCAGAGCAACGAGCCTCTGACAGCGCCAAAAACAACAGCGAACAAAATGTAAATCATTAACTTGCTGATATGGTTGACTTCAGGGCTGTGGTTGTCGAGGTTTACAGTTCTCTTGATAAAAACATGAATTAAAAATAGAAACTAATTCAAAAAAGCTGTGGGTAGCCAACCTATAGTAAAAATACACCTGCTTCCTTGTTTATGTTACGGCCTGACAATTGGACTGACAAGCGAGATGTGACAAAGCCGGGAAGTAGGGCTCGCATCTTTACGGCTGTATTTCATAGCCAATCGGTAACACAGTAATACAACACTTCATGGGTGAGACAATGACCTCCTTTCCCTTTCGACAAGTGCGGATCTCCTTCCGAATACTCTACAACCTGTTGCCCTGAACTCATCTCCACTAGTTGCCTTTTCTATGCGCATCAAAGGCTATAATAAGACTTTAACTACCACGTATAGATTTTCTTCAGCCAACCTGAGGGTTTGAGTGACTGATTTGTTCACTTCATAATGTTTACTACAGAGGATTGAGGAAGAAAGAAAAGTGCCAAAAGAAAAAGCAAGGCAACACAAACCACACCTATCCTGTCTGTGGGGGGCTCATGGCAAAAACAGTGACGACTGCCATTAACAGACTGCCTTTAATAGTCAAAATAGAACGACTGACTTGTTAAAAAACATCCTCGTTGGATTCTCCTCTACAATAAAATAAAACCTTCTTTTTTAAAAAAAGAAAAAAAAAAAAGAAACGAAAAATTAAAACACATAATATACAACCAGGTTCCTGTCTCCTGCGGCGGTGTCTCTTACAGCCGGCTGTCGAGGGCTTTTCTGTCAGCGGGCTGCGATGAAGAGTCTTTCCCTCCTCTGCTCAGAGCAGCCGCCGCAAGAACAACTTAAGAAATTGAAATTAATGTTGAAAGAGTGTGTGTGTGTGTGTGTGTGTGTGTGTGTGTGAGAGTGGTGGAGGAGGAGGTTGGAGGGAGCTAAGAGTCATAATCTTCGTCGTCGTCATCGTCTTCCTGGTTTTTGTGCGGCGGCGGGGCTGGGGGAGGTGGTGCGACGCTCATCATGGAGGGGTGGGGGGCGAAGGCCATGCCGCCCTGGGGCTGTGCTGGAGCCATGCTGCCCATTGAGCCCATGTGCATGTACTGGGGGGGTGCGTTTGAGCTGTGGGGGTACAAGCAGAGGTGTTAGGAGTCATGTGCAATCACATAAAATCTACTACAGTACTATTTAAACTAGGGATGGGCATTTTTGAGTAGGACAGTGTTCATTGAACTTGTAGAGTAATAGAGCCATCTCTACACAAAAATGGTGTCTGGAGATTTGCTCCTGCTAAGCTCTGTGGAAGGAGAAAGCTTCTGCATCATGCTGACGGAGTATGTTGAGCTGGAGCACAAGGTACCATTGTGGTAAACAACAACTGGAGAAGATGTGTGAGGAAAGCTCAGGAAAATTGAGGGCTGATTCGCAAAGTGCCCACAAGGTAGCCATTACTACTGACAGTGGTGTTTAAGATGTGTCGCCCTAACCCTAACACTTAGCTGCATTTTCTCTTGGGTGTTCATTTCAAACTATTTTCTTGCATTCCTCCTTTTTGTGAGTATTTGATTTTAATTTAATACGAGTACTCAAAAATGTATATTACTTAGAATGCTCAACCCTAATTTAAACATTAAAAAAAAAACATCGCAGTGGAATGTGTGATATCTTTTTCAGTCAGTCTTTGCTACTTTAATAAGTATTCAGGCAGTGTTTCCCAGATTTCACTATGTACTACTAATATATGGTGTGAATTATATACTTACTGTCATAGTAAATCTACATGTTTGATGATTTTATAGTAACAGTAAATGACACAATATGTGTAACTGCATGTCTGCAAGTCAAACTTATACTACAGAATGTCACTGTCAATTAAACAAATAGACAGAAAGATGTATTTCCATAACACAGTGATTTTCACAAAGCTGTTTTTAGGTCGTACAGTGGAACTGGGAACCGGATCGTCTGTAGTGGAAAAACAGCGCCCTCTTCCTGCTTTTGGCTGTAAAGTAATCCACCAGTATAAATAACACATGCTTTCTTTTACAAATGAAACGTGAAAATGATGAACAATAAAAAGCACTGTTCCACAATCTAAGACACGCATAGCTGTGTAACTCACACCACCGAGTGTGTTCATCGACGTGATGATAAATGCTAAAACATGTAAAAGTAGCACAAGAACTAGAGTCATTATCTTGTGATTGTAACTTTATGCCACAGTGGTTACTGTTCAACAGAAGTTACATAGTCTCACTTTAGCAATGGATATGGATTCCTGTCAAACTGTTGCAGCCCTGTTGCATTTCTCAATTGGACTGTATCTGTGTGCTTTAAGTAATGCACTGACAATATCTCAAGGCACATTTAGAGGTGTTCAGGAACACACAACTACAAGAAGTGTAGTGTATGAGAAACACAGAATATGAAGCATTAGTGTCGCAGTGATGGCTCTTAGATGACTTTCACATAAATGCTGCACATGTTTTCATTTGACAAGGACAGGGCCTTTAAGGCCCCCACAACATTTGGCACCTCAACAGAAGAAAGCAACAGTTAGTTGAGAAAATCTATGGTGGAAGACGAGTGTTTTCTATTTTCTCAGGCAGCAGCAGTGACAGATTATTGTAGCTGAGCAGTTGGCATAAAAGCAAGTTGAAAATATCAGGGGCGAGACAGGTGGTATGATTATTGCTGTGGTTGTATAAATGTTCTGTTACGCCCTGCAACACAAGGGGAGAAATTAATTTAAAACTGGCCTGACATAAGAAGAATCCAGTGAAACAAAGTAAAACCGGCTCATTAAAAGAGTTGATATATTCAGATGTTTCTCCTGTTTTTGAGAATGGGGGATGATACTTTGTGATGTACGTTTAATCTGCAGCCTTTATGTCAATCTGACATCATTCAATTCAGGCTTGTGCCAAGTTAACAGTGATATGAAAATGTAAGTAGTGCGACCGAATAAAATTGCTGGCATGGTTCTAACATCTAAGTGACTCAGGCACTTACTCAGATATGAGACCAACATGAAAAATAGATGTTACTTTGCTTATTTATGTAAAAATACTTTTGCAGGAGTTCATGTATATTTCAAAATGCCATCTTTTGAAAGGTCTGTTTTTATTTTGTAATTGCATTTTTTCTCAGCAACAGTTTTATTTAATAATTTAACTTTTCATGACTCACTTTTCAACTATCTAACTCTGTAACTGCTGTTTAAAATAAACATAGTGCACAGACAAAGAAACTAATTGCTCCTTTGTTTGCTTAACGAGGCTGCACATGTTACTACCCTACTACTACCTACCTAGCTGGCTAACTAGCTAGTTGTGAGCTTGGTTTATTACTCTGCATCATGCGAGTAAAGGGTGTTGACTGCAGCAGCTAACATTAGCTGGTTAATTCTGTGTTACCTCAGGATCATTGTGATTCCAAAGAGAAGGACAGATAATTAACTCCGACTCTTTCTCTGTGGTCGCTCAAACCATCAGGAGCATGCTGACACTGGCTCTTTACTATGATGTCCAGTAATAATCCAAGCTCACAAGATGGCCTTGCTAGTTAGCCAGCCAGCTAGGGTGGGTAACATGATCAGCTTGTTAACCTAAATAAAAGGGATTGGTTGAGTTACTGTCTAGGCAGGGTGGATTTAGACACTATGTGAATATACATTATATTAAATGCCCATACCTGTGGAACCTGGATGCTGCCTGCAGATTTGTGCTTGACTGAGAGCCGTCCTCCTCGTCTCCATCTGTCTCGCTGTCCTCAGAATCATCCTGTTTCCATCGCAACAAACACACCAGTGAGCCTTCTTACCTCAAACATGCACAAATCATTCAAAAAACATGGGGTTGTACCAAAACTATATTTTGTAGAGAAATCACCATCATGCGAAGAATGATTACATTTTTGCAAGCTGAAATCTATATTTTCTTCAATGATAATAATGTCAGGTTTGTCTGTGTGCTAGATCAGCTTGTCAGAACGTTACAGCGTGCCACAATAGTAGCCAGCTGGAGAATTGAAGCCGGTACCGCCTCATGCTACCAGTAGTGACCAGGACACTAGCAGAACACAAAACTAGAAGAATCAGTCAGGAAGGATCAGGAGACTGTATGTGGCCACCACATGCAAAACCATTCCCTTTTTGGGGGCTGTCTTGCTTTTGCCTTTCCATTGCACCTGTTGTCACTTTCATTTGCATCAAAGCAGGTAGAACTGAGTCACAATCACTTGTGTTCCTTCAAATGGACAGATTGATATCCCTAAGTTGAACTGACTTGGTGTTATACTGTGACGAAGTGTTCCCTTAACTTTTTTTGAGCAATGTATAAGCATTCCTAAACTAAGATATTATTTACAACTAATGATTGTCAAGTGCTGCAGGAAGGCTTAAGAGACATTCACGTTTTCTTCTATGCCACAAATATGGCGGTAAATACCCCACATTTGAATTAAAACGCATATGTGTCTCAAAAAGAAAGGCTGCGAACAAGAGGCTAAATGAGACTCCAGAAGTTGACGGGGACATTAAATGTCATCACGCCGAACATAAAGACTCATCTACTCACTAGTTGATCTTTACAGGTGGACTTATGTCGCCAGCTATTCTGACTCTAACTTTATAACTTGTAGATTGATCAATTTATAATAAAGCGTGTATAGTATAATGTAGAAGGAAGCTTAGTGGTGGGGACATTGAAGACATGCGACCGTGATGTGGTCAGTTGCTAGACTACTATTAGCCTTTAGGCTTTTTTCGAGGGAACCAGGGCGATGCTAACTTCTGCGTTAGCCTGCAAGAGTACACCATCACTGCAGTGCTTTATAAAGCCGTGGCTGTGTAGCTGGCAATTACTGTATGAAGGTAACACGATGAGTGAGTGTGTTAGGGTTTAGGGAGCCAGTGAGTAAAAGTTATGCTTGTGGACTTGTGTGGCAAACAGCAAACATGCAAATAAATATTTTGAGCGCAGAACAGATTTCTGTTTACTTAAATTATTCTTTGTGCGGCAATAATTTCTCTTCAAAATATAATAATTTACTGTGCCAGTAAAAAATATTTTTCGGTGCTCAAAATGTTCTATTTCATGCCAAGGAATGAGGCACAATTATCACTTTGTACAATTGTTGATAGCTTCTAGCCTCTGCTGGCAAATTAACTCCCACCTCTTGCTCAGACTCTGTGCCAGATAACTTCTTGTCTTTGCCTTTGGAGCCAGCTCCTCCATTCTTGCGGCCTGACCCTGGTTTTCGACCCCTGGGGAGGAAACAAAAAAACAGTGCATGATCATATCAAAGTACTTGCTTAATCAGCTCTGGGGAAAGTCAATTTTGGAGAGTCATACAAGATTCAACAGAAGCTCTCTGATTAGTACAAATGACTGGTTTATTTGTTGTCTGGTCTGAAAGCTATAACACAAGCAAACCAGTGATTACACACTCACGTATTTTGCCATGAAAAATCAATTTGATTCAGAAATACAACTCAAAAAATTATATTCCATTTGTTCTTGCACTGTTGCAGGAAACTTAATTATTTACAATTACAGTTACAACAGAACAACAGATGTATTTTTTGGAGAAATTAAGACAGGCGAGGAAAAAGTTTTTCCAAAAGACAAAAACAGGCACACTGAGTTTAAATGACTTCTCTTTAAGCTGCTCTAAACAACGTGAGACAAAGACAATCGGATTTACACCTAAATTTGTAACACTTTGTGCAGAAAAAAGGGTGAAATTTGTTTTTCAGTTTCACAGCCAGACATATTTTAATAGCTTCTAAAACTAATTACAGATTAGACTGTCGTTTTGCAGCATAAATCTGGAGGGACAGTTACCCCTATGCATCACTCAGATAAACAGAGACAATTCTGATGTAGGGAATAATGTGACCGATACTGCCGGTGGAAATTACTTTCAGCCGTTTATATTCAAAGATGCTGTGAATCCATGTGCCTCATTCCCGTAGCTGAGACAAAGTGTTTAAATATTAGAAGCTTACAAACACTTTAAATTGAATCACAATCGAATCAGCCGACTCTCTAGTGAAAAGTCCTCTCAGTCATTTAATTTGTGTGTAATTTTCTGCCACGCGCTCTGCTTCAATTTAGCTGCAGCTGCAGTGTTTGATTTGACAGTCAATACTAATTTTTCTCCTCTACAATCCTCAATAATTAGTTCTCACTCTCTGGAGCTGCACAAATGTGCCCTTTTTTGTTTTTTGTAATTAATTTATAATCACAAAACGAAATGGAAGTACCATCGCAGGGATGACAAACATGTTGCTTTTAATAGTAAAAGCTCTTCCTGGAAATGGCAAAGGTAACCCTCCCTTTCCATATAAGTAGTGCTGTCCTGTTTATGATGAGGAAATTCAGCTTCACGCCTGTCAGCGCACACCTGACATTAACATGTGCCCCCGCATGTCAATACACTTGATAAGCAAATGTACATCAATGGAACAAACAGATATAATGTTAGTTGACACGAAGAAATAAATATCTTCATGTATGACGTATGCTGAATTAGCAAGAAGGCCCAAATACTTCAGAATTTGTCGGAGGCAGCGTTTCACAAAGTTTGTTCAGTTTCTTGTAACTCCACAACTCACAAAATTGAGTGTTTTTGTTAAGGGAATCTGGGAGCAGTCTCCACAGGCGACAAAGAAGTAGTTTATATTGGCTAATGTTTAGTGTATTTGTAAAATTTGTACCGTTTCAGTTGGAACAGTGTGTTCAAACAGCTGCTAGATGCTCTGTCTGAGTTTGCTGGTGTCAACTTTAAAGTGTTGACCGTTTCATTCCTTGGTAGTCATGGTGCTATACAAACATGTTGGTGTGTGTGTGTGTGTGTGTGTGTGTGAGAGAGATACCTGCGTGGGACTTTTTCTCCTCCCCCCTCAGTGTGGTTCTCCTCCCCCTCGCCCTGCATGTCCGGCACAGTTGCCACCAGGTCTTTTAAGAAATCAAACTGTTGCTCCAGCTCAATACACTGCTTTCTGTGGACACACGCGCAAACACAACTTTATATCGGTACATAGCTTTCTTCACAGACTTGCATACATCGTGAGTTGAGCAAAAAGTCGACTTAATGTCAAGCAGATGAAGAGAGAAATGGGGATTTTATATTCATTTCAACAACATGCAGAATCAAAGTCACACAGTAAGATTTTCCTGGCAGCTGCATCTTACTCATGGACAGAAACACTTTCAGATACAAGGGATTTGGCTTCGTGTTGCAAATCCACTCTGCGTCACTGTCAAGGTAACACTGGCATCACGAGTACTCCCACAATATACCATTACAGTATAATAGGGTGCTTTAAAGTGTCTTCATCTAAATCCAAAGGAAATGAATACGTAACACCTTTTCAGCTACACATATCCTAAATCAAATTACAACTTTTATACAATATATGCTATGTCAGAATGAACTGACCAGAAAATGAAGTCCAACTCCAACACAGGGCAATGTAGACCAGAGGGCTGTACATTTAAACAAGATTAATGGGTTGGCAAGGTATGTGGGGTCTAAAGTCAGCTTTCAATGTCACAAAGGTTGCTCTCTTTTAACCTGGCGAGATCTCCATGGTAACATATCTGCACACACCTAACCTGCTCCAAAGGAGGTGATGTTCAGAATTTCTGATTCAAAATCAGCTCTAAAAAGCGTCAGCCTTGGTCCCGGTGTCACAACCATTCTTGCAGTTAACAGGCACAGAACTGATCCATTGATAGAGAGTCTCAGTTATACATGCGAACTTGTTGAGTCATACCATATACAAGTTTTACACCAAAATGTGTGCGTACATGCTGGTTTGTTAGTGGGGAAACCTCCCTTCCCATCTCCCTGAGACGAGTTTGCCTTTTTGTTATTGTGTCACGTTCATCTTGGCAAACGCACAAGAAAATACAGGGGACAGTAGAAAGCAGCAGATCATATATAACTCATCAGACTACATCCAGGAGACATTAAGCTTGTCTTATAAAAGGTCTTAATCAAAAACATTCTGAATAAGACACATTGTTTTTCTGGAGCTGATGATGGAAGCTGCTAAGGAGTGAGACACCTCGCTTCTTTGTCATCTCTGCTGGCAAGGGTCGACAATTTTAATATCTGATACTCCAGTCTCTCTTTAAAACGATGTTCGAGCACTGCTTGAACAGAGATGGATTTAAAAGTATACACAAACGACTTCCACTTCAACACACGCCACAGCGCTGCGCCTGACAAGGGGCAAAAATTAGCGTGTCCACCTGGGTGTCATGTCCTCATCACAGCCGATCGGAGCTGGAGTCGACAACACCCATAACTACTGCAGTCACTGCGGGAGTCAATGCCAGTTGTACCCATTCACACTAGCCACGTGTTTGTGTGTTTTTTGTATGTTAGTGTATTTTTTTGTCCAATGTGAAAGGGGTGAAAGAAAGTTGATAACCACCTTTGTGATGACCATTATTCCTGATAGGAGTTTGGGGTTTTGTTGAGCCAGCTCACGCAAAAAAAAAGAAAAAAAAAAGGCCTGGCTGTGAGAAACTTGCTTCATAGTACACACCTCAGGGTCTTTATGAAGGCACAAAACAAACAGAGAAACTTACAGATGTGATGTTGTCATTGTCTTTGCATTCCTAGACTGGGTGACTTGACAGGCCTTTGTAAGCAATGATTCCAAAAAAAGCTCCAGGGCTCTCGCTGACGTCTCGGTTAAGGAAATTACGATGCAGCGGGTCCGTGTCCTCTTACTTGAATAAAATACATTCACTTACATGGTCTAGCTTATGCTGCAACTGCACTGAGCCAATCATGTCCAAGTCAGACGAACGGTCCAAAACTCATACATTCAGTTTAAAACTTATCTTCAAATCTTCATATATGAGAAACCTATAGCAGCAAATGTTTCTGCTGACTGTGATGACAACAAACCAAACTGATCTTGATTAACTTTCTGTTAACTGACTGCCAAATCAAGTATCTGTTTCAAATCTAAGTCAGAGCAGTAGTTTGAGGTCTAAATGAAGGGTGTATTCAGAAACTATACTGATGATCGAAACCTTGGAACTTGGAGTGAAGATATTTTGGTAGGAAGGATACAAATAATAACAGGCACTGCTGCAGCCACTTTGCCTATTTCTTCATCTGTCTGCATAATCTTCTTAATCCTTGCCTGTAACGAGAAAAGGTGAGTACAGTCAGTCAATGCGTGTGAATAAACCTACACTATAATATTAGATATTCTTCATTGTAAATACACTTTCTGTCAAAATCATTTCAAGGCAAATTTACTTAAATCTTACAATACAAACTATGTTTGAATCATCAGCATTATAAGAGGACGTTCATAGCATGTCTGTTTAAAACCATTCATTTCAGTCATACTGATCAAACTTTCTCTAGTCTGTGTTCACTGCAAATGTCTTCAAGGCTTGTAAAATCTGCGGCTACAAGCAACAGATTTGCTCAGGTTTGCAACGTTCAGTTTCACTTAGCT
Organism: Pagrus major; assembly: GCF_040436345.1. Classification (NCBI taxonomy): domain Eukaryota; kingdom Metazoa; phylum Chordata; class Actinopteri; order Spariformes; family Sparidae; genus Pagrus; species Pagrus major. Next base: position 17,537,160 of record NC_133224.1, on the reverse strand, counting down.
CGTCTTGCTAAAAACAACGGTAATTAGTGGTGTCGCTAGCTAACTTGCGTCGTAAGCTTTACGTTACCGTAGCAAACAGTGAGTCACAAGCTAAGTCAGCTAATTAAAATAAACTTTATTGTTCATTTTTTTAGTGTAATTCACATTTTAGTGATACAAGGCTTGCGTTTGCTAGTTGACTTGTTAGCTCAGTGGGCAACAAAACAGGCCGAATCCCATTCAAGCTAGCTTAAGAAGTTAGCTTTCCGTCACACAGTTTGCTAACATTAGTTGGTCTTCACACCGGTTCAGCAAAAGTTTAGACTTACCGGCGGGAATCTGGCGTTGTATTTCTTCTTTTTGCTGGGCATAATTAAATTACCTGGATGGCTGAGCTAAAATAAAATGCAATATATTCTGGGGTATTATTCTATATCATGTATAAATCACCTCCACCGCGCACACACTAGATAGCGGTAGCTAACCGGCTAACTCAGTTAGCACGTCGTCGTCACTCGTTCCCTGATGCCTGGCAGGTCAGCTTGGTTCCGCAGGGTCAAAGCGCCGTCCCTGTTGAAGCACGACGGCGTCCCACAACTTGTACAGAAATACAATGTAATAAAAAAAACGTTATTTCTAGATAATAATGGAAGACATGCATTTTAGGTTCACACAAAAGATAATGGGTTATCGGCATGTAGTTGGATGCGTAATTAAATTCAATAACGGAACTTATTGCGCTTAAATAAAACACCTCGTATGGGGATGTTGTGTTTTGTTTTTTATTGTTTCATAACGGCGCAGGTTCAACTCTTTATTTGTGCGCAGCCTTCATCCAAAGAACAAGTCATTTCCGTCGTGCGTGACTCAGCCGACAGTCAAGGCAATATAATACAACTGTCAGACATTTGAATGGAGTTGGTCGTGTCGCTCTTTCACACACCGAGGCGGGCTGCCAGCGGCTGAGCTGGTGCGGAAGAACAACACTGGACAACAAAACGTCAACATTTACAGGTAGTTCAAGCGTTAATGTGCGACCATTCCTATTACCCGCCTGCTAATTGTGCTAATGTTAACGTCAGTTGCGTTCAACAGCTGGCTGAACACAGTCTTTCTCCAAATTTGTCAAGAAGACGAGCGTGGACGGCTGGTAACATGGCTAGCTAACGTTGGTTAACGGCTAGCTGCGATAAGACTGGAGATGAGCGGTACAAATTTATCGACGTGTAACTAATTATGTGTATGGAGTTACATGCCAGTGTAAGACAATACACGAGTGAAATGGATAGCAACGTGTTTTTGGGGAAAGAATCGTTGGGGGGAATAAACGTTAGCATTTGAGCTAGCGTTGCTAACGTAGCGGGCTAGCTAGCAGCTTTAGTAAACATGCACAGGCAGTCCAGCTGTCCGCTTCTGTCTGGAGTTGGAACTGTTAAAAACTAACAGAGGCCACACCTGTGGTTTAAACTGACATATTAAATTATATAACTTCCTTCTTTCAACAGGACAAGCTTCAGGACCTGTTTCATAGCCTCGCACTGACAGCATTATGGAGGAGGAAGAGGCCCCTGGAGATGGCGAGGTGGAGACCCACTTTGCTGCAGAGACTCATGCTGCTGAGGCCATGGCTGCAGACATGGACCCCTGGATAGTGTTTGACTCGAGAAAAACTCCCAGATCCGAGTTTGATAGCTGGCTGGAAAGCAACAGGCCCTCACAAGTATACAGATTCGGTGATGAGGAAGGTGGTGTTAGCCCTGTGGGGTGGATCGCTGTGCTGGGCATGAACCACTGCCCCAGTCGTGGGGATGTCACGGGTCTCCAAGAGAGCTGGGAGAAACTTTTGGCCAGTGGCCGGCCTGCCAACTTCCAGACAGTGAAGGAGCTGGCTTTGAACCATGGAGTGCTCTCAGGCAAGTGGCTCATGCACTTGGACACTGGTTTCAAGCTGGATCATGCCTGGGAGTGTGTGGCCAGGGCAGCCCTGGATGGCAAGATCTCCTCAGTTAAAGTCAGTCCACATAATCCCAAGGCAGAGGGCAAGCAGGTCATTTGTGCCTACAACCAGGACTTCACTGACGAGAGCGAGGTTATGAGGTTGGACTCTGTCATCCGTGCCACAGGGGTCAAGTGCCCTCTCTCCTACAAGCCGGATGTGTACACATATCTGGGAATCTACCGAAACAACCGCTGGAAGCTTTGTCCAACCATATATGAGAGCAAATTTGACCTGGAGTGTGTGCCCAGGCGCTCCCACATTATCAACAAAGTCACCAATCTTGAAGTAACATAAGCCTGTCGGAGCAAGAGGATGGTTTTGCAGGTATTTGAAGAGGCACTTAGTGATCCAAGGAGCTGGGTAGTGCAGCAGGATTGACTCACTGAAATCATTTTGAAAGTCAGCAGTTGAAGTTTGATCAAGTTCTTCCTTTTGGCAAAAAGCACATTTCCTTTAGTTCTTGTCATACGCTGTAATATTTTCTAAGTGACCTGAATTGTTGTCACTTTTTTTTTTTGTATTGAATTTATTGTTGATGTTCTGGTTGTACCACACTAACACTTACCTGAGTGACAGGGTAGCTGATGAAATCCTTGATTTGTTTTTGTATGATTTGTATCACATGCTCAGAAAAGAAAATTTGCACCCGATGAAGAATTTCAATTTTTTTTTTTTTTTACCATAAACATTTGTCTCATTAGTTTGGCTGAATATTTTCTTGGTTTGTTCTGAAACATGAGAAAGGAGTTGCCAAATAAAATCTACTTTTGAAGACCATCTCATTATGTTGTGCTTTTTATTGCCAAGAAAAGTGTTTTTGACAGAATTAATCATTTATTACAGAAAAAAAAAAACGGGCATATAGTTTAATCTGCTCACATCATACAAGTATAAAACAGCATAATTTCATCTGAATAAAGCTTTTTTTTTTTTGTACTACAGAGTATAGCAAGTTGACATACAGGTCTGAAACAGTTGATTTAAACTGCAGCTATTATTCATGAAATAACTGTAGAAAAACTGATTAGGCACCAGAGGACATATCACCAGACACACAACAAAAGCGCTGATACAGTTTCGCTGCTATAAGCATGTACTAATGCATGTTTGATATTTACATAGAGACCTTCATTTGGTTCTTAACATATTACAGTTTGTTGCAACTCAACAAAGGCACCTTTAAAGGGGAGTTGATACAGTTACTGCTGACCTTCAGAAAACAAAGCCATTCTACTTAGTTACAATGTATGGGTGTGTTTAAGTAAGAGGACAATAGGCATAAATTGCATAGAACTACCTCAAGATATGATATTTGACAGCTTTGTTAAAAATAAAACGCACAATTCATTAAAAGACGTTGATAATCACAAACTGACCACTGTTAAAATGACAGTACGAAAACATGCTTAACATGTTCCACAGAAAACATGCCTTCAGCAGAGCATCTGATCTCGTCGTCTTTATAAAACAAACATATGATGGTGGACAGTCTTTTATCAGGCTGACGCAATGGCAGTAAAAGTTAATGATTGATGCTTAAAGAGGGCGATAAAGCCTGGCACACCCCACTTACTGAAAGAGCCTTTACTGGCATTTCAATAAGCTCGTCCACAGGGAGAATTTTGCTACATTCCGTCTCTTACAGCCCTTCATATTCACCTTGTATCCTTTATTTGTCACAACAAAGGAGTTTGAGTTCTGAAGGCTTAAGGAGCAGACACAAGTGGTCTTTGTAAATGTCCATACTAAAATCACAAGGACAAACTTTAAGTTGGGTGTCCTGACACAAACCTAGCTTGGCTTCCATTGTTAAAAATGGAAATAAGGCGATCCTCATCAGCAGACATCAGCTCATCCAGCTCATCCAGCATGGCTGGCCGGTGGTTGTTGTTGGGTGCGAGATCAATCATGCCCTCGTTCTGGAGCAAGCTGACGATGCTGTTGGGGTAATTCATCCAGGTGCTTCCTGGGGTGTTGGCAAGGTCAGAAGTGTTCAGGGATGCAATGTTCTGGGCAGCAGCAGAGGAGCTGGCAGCAGCAGCCTGCTGGCATGTAGCTTGACCCAACATTGAGGTGCCATTTCCACTCTCGCCCATGAGGGTGGGGTTCAGAAGGTCCTCAAAGTCATCCATGTTTAGGTTGTCTAGAGTGCCTTGGGCCTGGGCTTCAGAAAAGCTAGGGAATTCTGGGATATCATCATCCACAAGTGGTGCGTCCACCCGGAACTGAGTGAAGGAGCTGCTGGTCTGTGAGGAGGCAGTGCTTCCCTGAGAGGCTGCTGGCTCCTGGGCAATGGTTGAGGAAATGTTAGGGAAGAACTCATTAAGGTCTGACAGGTTGACAGTTGAGTATTCCTGGTTGACAGTGGAAGGGGTGGCTGATGAGGAGGAGGAGGCTGTCTGGCTCATCATGAAGCTAGGCACTGGAGTGGCTTTGGGCTGGGGGCCCAGGTTCAGGGTCTCCATGATCCTCCATGTTTGGTTTGTGGTTGCAGCAGAGATGGAGGGAGAGGCCTCTACCTTGGGCTGGACTGAGAAGAGCTGACCTGACGGATTGTACGCGTAGGAGGGCTGGGGTTTCGCTCCACTGGCACCAGGGGGCACCACAGCTGCTGCAGACACACCACACACAAAAGAAAAAATATTTTCGACTAATCCATGATTAAACCACACAATATTTAACAATTTTGCTTCATTCCCGCAGTAGCACAAATCATTTTCTGTCATACTGACGACTCTACTAACCCTGACCACCACATGTAATACAAGCAAATTAAACACTCACCAGCTTGTGCGTTCATTGGTGGAGCCTTGGCTGTGACTGTTCTCCTCGCTGGGCTTATGTGCCGTCTATCTTGTGGAATCGACACTGAAAGTCCAGCAGACATAATTCTATAACGAAAATCACTCTTACCGTATTATACATTGCAGAGTGACAGAAAAAATAATTCATCAACATACCACTTGACAGCATGGGCCCCAGCTTCAGGCTCTGGAACATGTCCCCTGTACGCTTTCTCTTCTCACTCAGCCTGTACTCATCTACAGGGTCAATTTTTAAAAAAAAAAAAAAAGCAGTTATAAGATTAACAAAATTCATCTCAGGTATTTTGAAAAGTCATGAAGTTATGGGGGATGTTTTCACAGTTTTACTTTGTTAGTTTCATTACAAACTGAAACTTTCTTGAGTTGAAAAATGATATTCGATTTCAATTCAAAGGGGATCAGAAAGTGACTTGTTTCTCACTACTAACTACTGTACATATTTTGTCTGAAATAAGGTCCCATGGGTGAACCAGTAGAAGGGGAAGGAGTTTGCAACACCATGAGAAAACATTTGAACATTGCCCCTTACCTGGGTCAGCAGGCAGGTACTGGAAGTCCATTGGCTCGCTGACCTCGCGGTCAGAGGGCCGGCGAAGCTGCATCTTGACTCTGATGGGCTCAGAGAGGTTGGTGTCGCGGTAGGGTGGTGTGCGGAACACAATGGCAACCTGTCTGTGGACATCAGCCTGGGAGAAAGTGCCCTTTCCCTCCCAGGAGTCCTGGAAGAAACGCACCTCGATGTCCTCTGCAGGGAAACAGAAAATGGGAAACATAAGAAGACACTCAAGCTGAGAATGAAGAAGAATTAACATAAGACATCGATCATGCTGAGGGAGTTTCCTCTCCAGCAGTGCGAAATCAGCTGTGAGCTTTGATTAACAGGGTACAACAGCTCATCACAGAGTGTTGGATCACTTTCGCTTTGATGTAACACTAAGTTTGACAACTTGCAAGCCTTGTAATTATCTTCAGCTGTCAAAGTTAAAGTGTAATGGCACTGCTTACTGTGAAAACAGATACATGACATTCTCCTGGAGGGATCAGGACCAAGAGTCAAATCATCTAGTCCAAGATTCACAGGCTTATTTCACACTGATGTGTATCCCAGCTCAAGTTGAGCAATAGAGTACTCAGGGGAGCATCACACAAATCCCATGTCCAGAATACAAAGCGCATGTTGTAAATCGCATATGCCTGCCATAAGCAAACTCCTTTAAATATCTAAGGTAAGAAGACTTATTGTCATTAAAAAAAAGTGGGATCTTTGATCGTGAAGTGCTAATTAAGAGGAGATAATGCAAAGAAATAAAACACAAGAAGAGATGAAAAAGTACGTTTGCAAGGTGCAGGGAGGCTGGAAGTTGGAAGAGTTGGACTTAATATCAGCAGCAGAGTACCCAAGCAGGAAATTATCCTCATGTAAATTCATGATATACTGCAAACACTTTCAGATTTGCTTTTAGCTGTTTCAACAAAAAACACAAAGCTGCTTTTGCATCCAGTCCATCTATTAATTCCAGTAAGCTGTTAGTTGGTTCTACATAAGGCATGCTGGTAATTCATTAGAAAATAGCAAAAATGTTAAGTGATTATCCATACAGAGGAAGAAAGCTTTTTGTTTGTGATGAAAGTCACTCAGAGTTATCGTGACTGCTTTGCATTAAATAACACCCGTACACACAGGCAGCAAAACCTCATGCGCGACAAGGGTGTTGGCCAAAAGTATCACTTCACCCTGGTCTCATGCATGGTGTGTTATCCAACAGCAGATGTTTTTGAAATGCATCATTAGAGAGGGCTCTGTGGAACTGCTGTGTTGTGCTGGAAGCCGGTCGTTATGTTAGCCAACTCCATTTCTAAACTAACATTAGCGTCACTAATAATTTAATTTAATGTATTGATTGGTGAGGCTTTAAGCTGAATTTGTCACATAGGACAATAGGACAATTACTGCATCACAAAACTCAAAATTAGTACCACAGAATTAAAAATATATAAGAAATACACACACTTTATAAATAAACTTTAATTGATAATGGTGAAGAGTTATTTATGACACGACACACCATGACGTGTCAGCTAAATAGAGTGCTACAGGGATGACGCAATTTTGTGTGCTAAGGAAGTTATATATGCTACGAGCAAGTAGCTTCCTTTTTATTAAATCAGTGGGTTTTTACAGTTATCACCTGGAATTGATTGAATGTATTACAGGTAATTGAGGTTGTCTATTTCATAATCTTCACTTAGAGAACATGTGAAACTGTGAGCATGTAGGTATTCACATCATCACATACAGGACACTTTATCGTGAGAGCTGATGTTCTATTTGTAGCTCACTTGTTCAGTAAAGGCCAGTATACTGCCAGTATAGTAACTCCCACTGACGACTTGTGGGGGTTAAAGCTTTACACCGTTTCCGCTATAGATGTATTTCAAGCTTTGCATCCCCTGAGTCAGTTCTAAGTTCTATTTTTGGATTGTGAAATCTGAAAGTAGAGTTGTGCAGTGAGGTTCTACGCACATACAGTACAGACACGTACCTTTCTGCACTTTGTCACACAGCAGAAAGATCTCATCCCCTCCTTTGCAGCTTCCAGAGTTGCGGTTGACTCGACAGATCTTTAGCTCAGCTGTGTTAGGGGCCCCTGTAAGACACAATGAGCATTTATGAACAAATAAATACAACACCAAGGCTCCTTCTGGGCTGTGACTGACTACAAGCCTCAGACAGCCAAACAATTCAATTCTTTCCTTTGTATCATATTTTTTTTTTTCTCTGTACATTTTTAAAAAATGCACTGGAAGCTGTTTCCAACGTTGTTTCTTACATTTTTGATTATTTAGCTATTATTTATTCCAAAGTATTATAGTAAATGCCACATATGTACCTGATGAAGATCTAATTGAGATCAAAACGTTGTCTTTATTAAACTGTTTTGGCATGGAGTGAGTGTGCAGATGTGTTCTGGTGACCATATTTCACATTCATTTTTCATTCCAACTTTATTTAAATCCCAAATCACTGAAAGCACAACCTCCTTTCCAATGATGTGCAGAGTGTACTTAAAACCGAATTAATCCTAAAAATGATGAACAAGAACAACATCAGAACACAACCAAAAACAGTTACTGAAGTAGTTTGTAATCATGATTTTAAATTGACCTATAGATACTTAACTTAATTTTTTTTAAGTTATAATTTGTGTTGTAAAATGTTACAAGTGTGCAGCACAAAAACTTAATACAGTTTCTCCAAATGTATTGTTTTCACGCAGGACTTCAAGCATTAGCTTATCACTAAAACTGACCAAATAATAACACTTAGACTAGTTTAATAGGGAAGTGATGTATGATGGCATGATGGCATATTTATAAATAAACAGAAACCAATGCCTGTCATGTTAGAGATGCTCACGCAACCTTTTGTATAAGATGTAATGATGAGTATGATAACTCTAACCAGCACTGAATCTGCACTTCAACATGCCATTTCTGTTAATGCTAGTGTTGTAAACAGGATATTTTGACAATGATTTATCTCCAAGGCTAAATTCACTATACATACTTCATGTATTTGTAGAGCCTTGTATGAGATAAGGTTTTTAGTTAAAAAAAAAGTTGACTGAAGTGATTGGCTGGAAAGAGTCCAGACTGACCTACTTTAACTAGTGAAACGAATTCCTGTAAATTCCTTCAGGCTGATTAGAAAAGTTCAAACACAAAGAGGAACAAAGAGTGCCTGAGAGGTTGCAAGGTTGAAGGAGATGTAAAGGCTGGAGTGTGGACTTTAAATTGTTTAACTGTGTGGCGACACAGAGCTTACGTAGATGTTAGTATTTTATTGACATCCAATTTAGGTTAATCAGCTTACTCTGACAAACACTCCAAAAGGGAAAACAATGAAATTATGTGATTTTCAGGAAATATGTGAATTAAAAATAGTTAAAATTGCAATACTTAGCATCAGCAGCTGCTATCAAAAACTATCAATATCAACATTCAAACATCTGCATCAATTCAACCTGAAAATACTGTACATGTACTTGTATATGTGATCTACTCACTGTTGTCATAGATGGGCTGTGAAACCACAGGCTCAAGTGGGATCAGCTCCCCTGTAGGCAGAGTAATGGAGGCCTGGAAGCAAAGCCGGACTGAATTCAGATCAAACTCCTCCTCCCACACCTTCGCCTCGGGAACTGCAGCCAAAACACAGCAGGGAAAGGGTGGGGTGCACGGTCAGGCAACACAGCAATCTGGCAGAGCACTGCATCCTGTCACTGGCTATCAGTGTTTAAATATAAGTCAAAGGTGAAAGTAACCATGACACTTCCTGTTGCTACTCTAACTATATATATACTTATAAAATGACAGTGTACGATATGGCAGAATTATAGTTAAAAAATAAACCACCCATTAACAGAATGGGAAGAAACAACAGTTTTGATGTTATGTAAAAGACGTTTCTGTTTTGTGTTGAGGAAATCACTAATGACGTCAACATGCTAACTAGCTTACCCTAGCCTGTCCTGTTTCCTAGTAGGCCTACCACGTTATACCTCAAGAGGCCATAGTATAGCCCCCCTTAGTTTCATTTGGGCGTAAGCAAGCGACCATGTCTGTATGTTTCCCAAGAGCTTAGCTTTTAACGTGACAAATAAAAAAAATAACCTCACACAACATCAAGAAAGTAAATAGTCAAAGCTATTTTCCTTATTTTAAAAGTGAGTTAATTCAAGACAACAAAGATGGCAAAACAAAGGCCTTTTTATTTCACACGGATGAAATGATGACATGAATGAGTAATTCTCACTTCTGAAGTGATGGAGGGACGTTTTAGTATATTGATTCTTACCACTTTTATCAGTAAAGTTTTCACCAAGTAAACCTTCTTGTTCAGTAAAACTTTGAGTGTGACATTTAGAGAGTCCCTCTCTCCACATTGAACAGTAACTTTTCACACAATGACAGATTTAACAGAGAAAGGGCAACCACACAGAAAGTGCTTTGTGTTGCACACTCAATGTTAAGCAGACCACTTACTGTTGAAGGGGTTATTGTTGGTCTGCAGCCTGCAAGTGATGGCCTCGTTCACATCCTTCTTCTTGACACACTGTATGCCCAGGTTCTGAAAACTGAAAGGAACTACAGTGTAAGACTGAAACTAAAAGACAGAAACCACAGAAGCATACTGTACATGTACTTTCTCATTTGCAATAAATGTAATATTAGAAATTCTTCTGTATTTCTGACTTTCTTGATTTGAAACTAAAACACACATAACTTGGGCCAAACACCCAACTTTCCATCTACACATGGTGTGAGTATTCGCTCCATTAGCCCCAGTTTTAATCTTTTGCTTCTATAAAATCCTAATTTAAAAATAATAAAGCATCAAGACTATGGGTCACTGACCACATCCCAAAGCTGAGAGGACAGTTTAGGAAAGCAGAGCTTAAGCGGAAAATACCAGACTTCAAGTGCACTACCAACAGATGAAGATATTTCAGACATCCAATTATATAGTAGACTTGTAAGAAAGCTAGAACCTTCATACTTTTAAGATTTAATTTTTGCCCAAGCACATTGCTACAATTAAAGTGTTGACTCTTCTTCTGATGAGAATTCTAAGCTATTATCTTTTCTTAATTAAGCTATTTAGTCTACAGTGTCTGTTCCTGTTTTCTTGCTATGATCCTTCCACAGCCAACAGAAACTGTGATAATGCACTTATGGACATTGTATCACATCTTGCCTTCCAAAGTACTTGGTGTACTAAAGCTGTCCCCCGATACCTCCCTTTCTACCGGCTACTTCATTGATCACTGACCCGATCACACTCCCATTTACTGCTATTATCCTAGAAAACACAGTATTTTTACACAATTAAAGCTGCTGTGGCCATGTTGCACAGCCATGTTTCTACAGTAGCCCAGCATGGACAAACCAAACACTGGCTCTAGAGAGGGGGTTACGTGTTTTTAGCGGTCACCGTAGAGGAGGGAGGGCGACTACGAGGGGTGTTCAGTAGGTTGCAAACTGCAACTTCACCACTAGATGCTGCTAAATCTTACATGCTGGACCATTACGAGACTCTTTCCTCACATTACACATTGCCTATATTTACTGTAAATTCTACAAGAAATTGGCCATTTAGACTGATGGCAGCATTCATACTTTGGACAAACTACTATATAGCTCTACTGTAAGTTGGTTTTGCTGGCCCGAGCAGCCTTGACAACTCATATTTGCAGATAAGGGCTTTTATCAATACATTGTAAATCTTTCAATTTGAACACCAAATGAGTAATACGAACAAGTATGCTTGTACTGGCAGCGGAGGGCAGTACACACTGTGTGTTTGAATTTCATCACACTCATGACTAATATGAACAAACACAGTGCCCTCTCTCCAGATAGCCTGTTAAATAATGCAATATTAGGTCCAACCATTACATAATTAGAAGTATATTTCCACCACTGTTGTTGCTCTTTCTCTCTCCACACCTTTAATTCTTTTCTTTACTTTATTTAAGCAGTGGCAGTTTTTGATGGTAACGCAGGACACTAGACTGAAAACAGGAAAGTCAGCAGAGGTGAACTTGACTTTTTGTAAGGTACTTTGTGCTGTAATTGTTTTACTCATCTCCAAACCCAAGATGACTAGTTTTACCAAGGTGACAGTAAACACAGCCTTATCTAGGTCAAATTCTAATAAATGCCACGTTGTTTTGATGTGGAGCTGCAGTTTCCCCTGCTTCACTTCACAATCATTTTAAACACCGTGGGGATTGATGCATCATTTCTTCAAGTTTCTCAAGTGTCTGAAGTACTGAGTTTAATGTCCTTGTACCTGTGTATTCTTCTCTCCTGCAGGTCAGCCTCATAGTATCCATGTTTGCAGTCTTTCCCGACCAGTTCGTGGGGGTGAGGCTTGTGTGGTGCGTTCTTCGTCACCAATGAGATGCGGACACGCAGGGGGCCACTGTAGTTGTGCACCTGTAGGAGGATGTCAGACTTTAATGACTCCAAAAGGCAAAATTAACTCACAGGCTCTGTAACGTAGGCCTTACTCCACATTGTAGCTCACAAGCTAATGAGACTTGGATTTACAAACTTTCTGTCATTTCATGTTGTGTCATCATGACTGGTACAAATCTCTGCAACTGATCATCCAGTAGATTTAGAGAAAGAAAGAAGGCTGGAGAGGAGTGGATTTTTCAGGAAATGCCTTCCAGCTAGCCTGGCTCTGTCCAAAGGAAAATAAAGCCACCTCAAAGCACCACTAAAGTTCACTAAGTAACAACTTATATCTTGTTTATTTAATCTGTACAAAAAGAAGAGTGTAAAGATGAAAATGAAAACAGGGTTATGTTCCAGACTTTTCCTTGGCCAGCCAGCAACTTCCTTTAGTCTCTGCTGTTTGACTTTCGACTGCTCCCAGCTGAGGAGGATTTTTTTTCATCAGGGGACAGAGCCAGGCAAGCAGTTCCCACTGTTACCAGTCTTTATGCTAAGCTAAGCTAAGCAGCATCTGGTTCCAACTGTATATTTAGCATACACACTTGTGACTGGTATCAATCTTCTCATCTAATCCTCAGCATTGAAGATTATACTTGCATTACACAGGATGCCAAACTATGGCTTTAAATTGTATACTACATATATTAACTTCTAGTATCTTGATGTTTTTTCAGTACATTAACCTGATGTTGAGGCTAGACTGTGAGTTTACTTTGGTATCATTTACCTCTCGTTATTAGACTGTCCAAGTGAATCGACAATTTAAAAATCTTCTGAGCTTGGAATAAATATTCATTCTTGACCTTGGAAATAGTAATCTGATTCCATACCCACGTGACAACTGAACAAACAATTTATATTTTCTGAATCATTTTTGGTCTATAAAATATCAGCAAAGAGTGAAACATGCAAAAATGTCTTCATCACAAGTTTCCAGAACCCATGTTGATGTCTTCAAATGTCTTTTTTTGTCCAACCAACAGTCCAGAACATAAAAGGTATTAACTTTACTATCATAGAAAATTAAGAAAACAGAGAACAATAAATAAATAAAAACAAACAGTAAATCTATTTGGAAATTTTGGCAGATTAATTTAACAACTAAATGTTTCTGCTCTACTCATTTATGTTCTATGTTTCTATGCTACACAGAACTTTTATTTTGTATTGATTCTGGTGGCTTGTGTGGACAAATTGGTCTGAGCACCACTGCCTCCTGTGGTAAAGACCTAATCTGGCTAACGTGCATTTGTGTACAGAATCTTATGTAGGATTAGTAACTGTAATATGACAACGGTGAAACACAGTAAACTTTATTTTAGTGCCGTACCACCTGACTACAGAGCAACTTCTATCCTCAGACACCATAACAAATAGTATTCATTTTATGACTTATCCAACCCCTATAAGATTTTGATCCAGCTACAGGCATCGAGAGTAACTATAGTAACAATCTTCTCACTGATGGTCCTGTTTGCTTATGTAGGTCATATAGAGGCATCAGGATTAAATTGAGACTGCGTCATAAACAGTTATATGTCCTTTTTATTGTATTTAATTTCTGATATTTATTTGAAAAACTTTTATTAACTTCTAATTTGTTGTTTTATTACTTTCTGATTTTATGCCGCTGTTATTGACAAACACTTGTGAACTTTTTAGGGCTGCAACTAATGATATTTTCTTATTTTCGTTATCGATTTCTCTGGTTGTTATTTTTTTGTTTGGATTGGAATTTGTCTGCTAAATATCAATTTTGAAAAGCAAAACAAAACATGGTGATGTCTTCAAATGATTTGTTTTAGGACCAACGGTCCAACACCCCAGGTGGCCTCTTAACCCCTAAACCGCAGGGACATATCGCAACAAGTATTTTTTAAAATATAGGAAATAAACAAGCAAAGAAACCACAAACAACCTCCACTAAAGTGCTCAACATGCTCAATAATCTTCCTCGTATTCACCTTGATGGCTGGGTGGGTCTTAGTGGTGTCGTTGCTCTTCTCTCCGGGGATGCTGCCCGCTGAACGTCCCTCACACTTATATCTAAACCTCATCCCCCTCTGCTTCGGCTGCTCAATGATCTCTATGAAGGGGGTCGCTGATTGGACTGAGGGACAGGTGGAAGTAAGAGAAGAAGAATGTGACTTAAATGCAGTGTTTTGGAAATACAAAAACACAGTTTGTGAAACACGGCCTTTACTTGTATCATTGTGTCTACACAGAAACAGATAACTTTGTCATCGATCACCAGCGCACGGACTGTTGAAATGTTTACTCTTGAGCAGCCTGCAGTCAATATCAGGACTGATTTTAGACAGCACACTGAGAATTTAGGGGAAACAGCTTCTCACCTGGGTTGAGTGAGGCCAGGCTCCATCCAAACCCACCTGTGGTGAACAGAAAACAAGAAAAACATTTCTTAGACAGATTAATAGATTTCCATCTACAGTACATGACACACAACACACAGTGGCAGCACGGGTGACACAGACCAAAAGCTGCTCTCAGCACATACTTGTGGTTTAGTAACAGTTTGTCATTTGCGGTGTGGACCGGGTGGAAAACTACAAGACTGTGCAGCGTCCAAAGAGGTCAGAGGACGCCGAGATACAAGGGCTTCCCAGCTAAATATAATTACTCGTCATAAACTGCAGCCCGCCAAGCTGGGAAAGAAAAGCAGAAGTGAGCAAACAATGACAGGCAGGGTGTAATACCGGTGTCAAATGACCCGCATTGTAGCGAAGAGCCTTCATTATGAGTGCTCTAGATACAGGCTAGTGAATTGTTGAGATTCATAGAGCGAAGCCAGGTGTGACACAAGATCAGGTGGCTGAAGCTCCACCCATCACCTAGTAGGACTTGTTCATTTGAAAGCAGGAGTAGGATGCTTTCCAAGTTGTAACATGCCTGCTTCCCAGCCTCAGACCAAACTTATACCACGTGGATAATGCACCTCTCTTTGTCTTTTAGCTTTCATCCATGACCTGACAAATGTGAAAAACAAGCCTCAAATCCAGTCAGTCCAGTCAGTCATATCATGTAAGATCAATTTGAGTTATGTGGATCTTCGACAAAGCATAAAGGCCTCTTTCACTTTTGGCTATTTCTATGTGGAGACATCCCACAGCCTGTTTAATTATTCTGATGTTGTGAAAGTGAAAGTAAAATGTCTTCCACATCACTGCAACTGGGCCTTCAGAAACCACTCAATGCACTAATACCAAAACACAGCTGAAGACATCAGAGTTAGTCACTTTCACCCTAATTGCCCTGTCAGAAATCATGATTGATGGCTGTCACACCCGGTGTTGACCTTTTCGTGTTCCATCAATTTCACTGCCCTCGTCCAATCCAAATTACACACCATGAATATCAACAATGTCAGTCTCTGATGTGGAAAACCCAATCCTGTGATATGATACGGAAACATGGGCAGATTTGAAGCTGTCACAAGATCCTCTTCACATCGGCATATGTAGGCTGAATGTCCCACTGAAGAGCGCGTATCTGACCGCAGTTTGTGCGAAAACATGGTGTGTTGTTTCCATGATTTCCGTTCGCTCAAGCTAATGTAGGCGTCTGCGAGCTGCCAGGACCAAATACAATAGGACAGGTTTTTAATGGAAACAAATGTAAGCCGGTGGGTTACATTTTAGCCGAACTCAGGAGAAGTTACACAAAATGGCAGACAAGTTCACAGAATATGATTTGTAATTTCAATTTTTCGCAAACAGACAGATGCCCCAAGAATTGACAGCTTTTTCAACGTAGTTTGGCATTTCCAGTCACAATAAGCAAATCCATGAGGTGTTAACCCGAGAGGCCTCTTGGCAGCCCGACACCGTTCGGTTCACCCGTGTCAGGTTAGTTAGCCACGCACAGAGGGACACTCAATGTTACATCAGCTTTCACGTTTATATCACAGCGACAAGTAATAAAAAGCGGAAAGTTGTGTCAAACTGCCTTCGTTGCATTAGCTTGCTCTCCAAGAGCAGCAGACTCCTCCTTGCTAGCTAAAAAACCCAATGGTAGCGGGGCTTTCCCCTGCGCGGACAACAACTCCCTGTACAGTTTCACCTCCACTGTCCATAAAGATAAGTAAACAGGCCGAGGAAATTGAGCCAGCTCCGACTTACCCTCCATGGCTGTGTCCGGGGTCCGACTCACGCTTTCTCCGTCGACACCACTGTTTGTGTGGAGTTTGTTTTTCAGCTCAAAAAAGACGCTGCAAACACGACAGCGCGGACTCACAAACTTCTTGACAGAGCCGTTCTGTCGCCTCCTTCGCTCCACCTACACCAGAGCTCAGAGGGACACATGTGAAGCTACACGCAGGCAGAGTGCGCGACTTCCGGTAAGAACAGTGGAAAAAGTACAACACCTGCGTTCAGCCTGCTGTGTTTAAAACTATTTATTAAATAATTGTTTATATTTTCTGTTTATTAATTTCGCTCGTCTATTTGGAATAGTTGCTAATAAAAGGTTTTACCTCACAACATCAAAAATGTATTCAAAATAAATTACCAAAATATTAGTAATTAATTTAATTTGTGTCTAAAATATAAACATTTTCCCTTAAATTCTTTTTTTTTTTTTTTTTTCATTTTTTACATTAAATTACTTTACATTGTCATATAAAAGTACTTTACCGTGGTGACTAACTTTGGACCCAAATGATTGCAAAATATGATCGACCCAAATCTGAGTCATAGTGGTTACAGTGTTCATGAAACATCAACATATTTCAGTAATTACCAAAAAAAAAAAAAAAAAAAAAAACATCTGTTCAACAGTTTAGCCTTGAAAACAAATTGTATTTCAATTTGTATTTATTTTGTGCAATTAAGTGGACAAGGACAGGAGCTTGGTTTTTTAAAAGCCCTTTTGTGTATATGTTTTAAAGATCTGTGAGATGGTTTTCATTGCTGTGTTTCCTTTCCTTTGTCTATTTTTTCACATCATGCTGGCTTTTTAGTTTCTAAGACCCCTAAACTCTGTACCTCTGTTGTAGAGTGGAAAATTAATAACTTTATTATACACAAGCCTACTTCTACACATATGCATCATCATTCCACCTTATAGCAATTTCTACTAAAGTATTTATGTTTTTTATTAATAATACTAAAAATAATGTAAAGTAATTATGAAATACTAATGGTATTGTATTTTCACAGCAACTTTATGCTATTATTTTGAAGAGAACAGCCGTGTGTTTTCGGTGGTGTCCTCTGGCTAGCTTTACGCAGCTGCACCTTTTCGCCTTTTCGCTGCAGTGCAACTTGCCACCACCCACTCAAAACAGTGCGGAAATACCCAGATGACGCACTTAAAAGGAACAGAAAAATAAGTTGTGAGTGGGAGAGGCAATAACATAACTTCTGTCTTTAGTCATAACCTGGAAGAGAGTCTGAGACTCTGATCTCCACTTCAAGTTTATACCCCTGTAAATAGACTGCGTAATGTAGAAGATCCAGCTGTGATAACACTGTGAAGTGTTTGGAGCTTCCTTTAAAAAGTCCCTACACTGATCCACACAAGTAGTTTCCCTTTTGTTGGTGGCCTACGCAAAAAAACAGTCTCTGCCTTGATATTGGCAAAGTTGTGACATGTAGGGCTTCTGTCTCTTCTTCATATTTACCATTTGTTCTTTTCTTTATTTGTTCAACTGGATCAAAACTGAATCCTGTTTTGTTTTTTGTTTTTTATCACAAAACAATTCATATAAACAGTGAAGCCAAAAACTTAGACCATTAAACTCACATTTTGACTTGACCAGAAGAGGGCGCTGTAGGTAAATAAACCAGGATCTGCTCTCACATTACCAACAATGTGCATTTGTCCCCTGATGATATTTAGTGACTGGGCCTAAATTAGGTCTCTATATCTCTTTTTTTCTTTCGGTTACCTTTTCAAACATTTTCTTCATTTTAAGTGACTTTTTATTTTAAATGACAACTTATGAATAACAACTAAATTCGCATAGATGGACAGTTTCTATACCAATAAACAGAGATCAGTATACCAATACTATTATTATTGTTATTGTTATTATTATTATCATCATTATTATTATTATTATTAAAACATTACAATAACCTGTTGCAAAGGCACTGGTTGTACTGATGCCTTCAGGTGCTATGGGAAATCACATACAGGTCGAGAAAACAACAAAAAAAAGTAATATGATAAATAAATATAATAATAATAATAATAATAAATGTTGAAATTGTCTGAGTTCTCTGTCAATGTTGTCACCCTGTTTGCATGCGGACATGAATTCTCAATGTCAGCACGTTCATGTAGCTACAGTGGATTACTATAACCTGTGTCTTCAGTGATACAATTTTTTACCTTGGTTGTAACACTCTGGCTTATTGCATTGAATTTGATATATTTTCCTTATAGGTGAGAATATATCAATTGCGTTAGTAATCATTGCACATATATATGTTTCTAATAGCAAAATGTGACTAGTGTATTTCAAGTGGTCAGGGAGTTTTGAATGAACTGTTCGCTGGCCCCTGGTCTTCCTTAGATTATTTAGGATATAGCAATTTATCCACTTTGTAAACAGTACTGTTTTAGTTTGCGCAAACTCAATCCGCCAAGGAAGACTGTGGGATGCGGTTGAAAGCTCAAGAAAACTTAGTGAGTGAGTCTTGAATGTTGATATTACTTAAACAAACAATGTCAGGGCCTTCATGGCTAATTGATTTCGATTTTCCGAGGCACATTTTAACGCAGCATAATAGTCCTAAATGGGAGGAGGTTGGCGGTGCGTTTGTGTGCAGTGAGGCGGTGCCTGCCCTGCCAGCTCCAGACTGCGGCGGGCAGAGCTGTTCGTTACAGAAATGGCGGAGGGGGAGTTGGACGTCGACTCGCTGATTTCCAGGCTTTTAGAGGGTGAGTTTGTAAACTTACAACGTTTATACTATCCTGTTGGTTGCGGCTTTAGCGCTCGAAGCTTGTTTTTGTGTCGTTTTGACGCGAGTTGACAAGAAAAAGGCCCGCTTTACTTGCTAGCTTATCCCGGTGTAGGAGCGACAGGACCAGTCCCGTCTGTCGGTGTTGCGAATCACAGGCACACCTTTAGTCAAGTTATCATGAATTCATAGCATATGACGCTTCAGTCTGTTTTATAAATGTAATTTTCAATGTTGAAGTGTGGGTTAACGATTGAAAGGTAACAAGTTACTGTTGGAGGACTGTTTGTTGTACCCCGAAAGGTCGAGTATGGGTTAGAACGTCAGATCAACCTGAGAAACTAACAAGGGTTATAGACATTTAAGGTTGACTTGAATAATGTCGCAGTACTCATATTACATCATTATTGGTGTCATCACTTTGGCATGCAGCATTTAAAACGGTAGCTACGAGGCTTTTACTTTAGACAAACCTATCCTAAAAACGACTCTGCTTTTATTTCCACAAGCTCTTCATAGCAAAACAGACCATGGTGGGCGGTAGCCTGTGGTGGATTTCAATCCCACGTTGACATTTCTTTCAAAACAAATTGCAACTTGATTAGTTAAGTATGCCGAACATTTCCGCACAATTGTTTGGTCCCTGAAGGCATCTGAAATGTTGGTTGTAGTATGTTTATAGATCGTTCGAACACAATCATAAGAAATGTCAAGTTCTCAAATGGGATTTGGTGCATACTAGTCCTATAAGTTGGCATGTCTTTCAAAACAAAGTGAAGCTCGATGAGTGACGTATGTGCCATTGTCTGTTCACTAAAGAGATCTAAATGTTAGTTGTTGTATGCTTATATATTGTTCGCACATAAAAATGTCAAGTTTTTAAATGGGATTTGGTGTCGGGACGTCTGAGCTAAAGACAGAGGGCACGTCACAGGGCTTTGGTGTTTATTTGGTAATATTGCTGAATGGTAATGTTTACACAAGCCACAAGCCTAGATGATATTCAACTTGAGATATATCCGCATAGTTTTTTTTTTTCCTGTTAGCATTTCAAAAGTAACTACTCTCATGTATTTTCTTAATCCATAGCCTGTATTTTGTGAGATTTGTGTGAGCCATGCTTGATCTTAAAGTTGCCATTATTTCTGTTGAACACAACAGTGCATAGAATTAAGGTGTTATCCAACACATTTCAACATTAATGCAACTGTTCATTGATCAAATAAACTTTATCAAACAAATGTGATCATCATACATCTATGATAAAGATAAGCTTTCCCAGCTGTGGATGATGATGATTCATTAAAATGTAGCTATAATATAGCTATTACGCATGTTTGAGTAAAGTTTGGGTTGTTTTGTTTTCTAATGCCATACGTTTTGAGTCTGTTGATAATAACCCTGAGCACTTTCGAAGAAAGTGTTGTTTTTACTCCTACACCTTTGTTATGTGTTGGGGAGCAGTGGATGACTTTATTAGCAGTGCTAAATAAGGGTTCCTGACACGGGTGAGCTCATCTGTCTGTCTGTTGGCTTTCATTCTCTTGAGAACGGGGAGACCGTGTCCCTCTGTGTCTTTTCAGTAAACATGTGGACAGCTGAGGCATTGGCAAACAAGCAGTCCTGATCGATCATCTGTCACGCAAACAATTTGTGCTGAAAATCACACAGCAATACAAACACACACAGTTTGGCAGCATGCTAATGACTGAGCACACTGTGTATAAACATGTCAGTAAAACCTAATCATCTGGATTGATTGGAGTGGTTACATAATAGTGCTTATTTGCTCATAGTTTGTGTCAGCTGCACACTAGCAGCAATGTGAGCCTGTATTGTCAGCTGGGCAGGGCTACTCTGAGGCTAGTTAGCTGACTACATATTTAGTTGCTTTTTTATGCAGCGACGAGGAAACCTCAGTGTAGGAAATTGGAGGGATCTAGCCCTAAAGGCTTCCAGATGTGAGCTGTGAATATATCCAACCATCCATCTTCTTTCAGCCACTTTCTCTTTCCATCTACGGCCAGTTTATATCTGACTGGCTCATTATTGGTGTGAAAATACCATCTGAGAGGCGGGCTCAACACTAATGGTTTCCTCTGAAGGCGGAAACTTCTGGCATAAAACCAGTTTAAGTTTAATGTAAAGTGTTAAGTTTGAAATCTGTCCATGAAAGAGTGCCAGTAAGACGTTTAAGTGTTGTAGCAGTTACAAAACTTTTTATGTCTTGGTTTGAGAAATGTATAAACATGTTTTTCCACATAAGTTCTCAAATAATCAACGTTGTCTAAGCACAAGCTCAACAAGAGGCAAATATAATGTTCTAAAACTGGCAGAAGTAGACAGTCAAGCATGGATACCCAACCCAGTCCTGTTTGGGGAAAAAAAAAAAGTTACAAATGATGTCCAGGTTTGGGTTGGGTCTAATCAAGTTTCAAGTTCTTTCAGTGAAAATATAGTGTAAAAATAATTGATGAGTGATTTTAAGTGATAACTGATTTTATTGATGGACCTACTGTCCATGTTGGGACAGTGTGTCCTGTTGTTATTTACATAGCGCTTTGAATTGTCTATTTGTTAGTTTCCAGGCACCAAGCATTTCTTCAGCTTACATTAACTGCTTTGGGCTTGAGTTGGGTTCGGACGTAAAAGACAGAACACTTCGGACTCAATTGGATTCAGACAGAAAAATGTGGCCCTAGCCAGACTTTAGTTGAGAAAACAATCTCCGCTCCTTAGCATATCAAGTTGGCACATTTGCCACTGAACTGTCATTCAAATTCTACATTATACTAAATACTTTTAGGACATATTATGCATGTTTTCAAAATTTAGATTTAAATGAGGATCGGTCCGATCAAAGTATGACTGCATGCTATGAGTATTTTCAATATCAATTAATAAGTCGGTTATAGAGCTGCAATGATAAAGTGATTAGTTGCCAACTAATAAAGGAATTGCCAGCTATTCTGATAATCAATCGGTTTGAGTATTTTTTTTTTTAAAGAAAAACATCTGAAGTTTTTGAAATGTGAATATTTTCTGGTTTCTTTCCTCTTCTATGACAGTAAACTCAATATATTTGGATGGTAGACAAAGTAATAACTGATATTTGGAAGTGATATGTACATTTGCAGTAAAAATGCCAATATTGGTGTCAAAATTAATAACCTGTGATATAATGAAACTAACTTCAATTTACTCAGGTACTGTCCTTCTCTACAATGCTGACGATTGGTCCTGATAATTGGCCTGGCTAATATCTGGACTATCCCTAATTGACATATTCAAAAAGCTTGTTCTATCCGACACAACCGTCCAAGCCTCAAAGGTATTCAGTTGTAGAAGATGAAGAAAACCTGTAAATGTTCACATTCGTGGGGGGCAGACATTCAGTTCCAGCTTCCAGTACTTGACAGATTTCTATCCTTGGCACCAAAGCCATATCTTGGTCTGTACCAAAAATGTATTGAGATGTGCCCTACTTGGCAGGCTAGAGAAGCCTCTGAAAGTGAATGTAGACCAACAATTTCAAAAAGACGACAATAGGAGAATTATACAACATCTAAATTCATACTCACGTGCTGTTAAAATATGACATTAGAATCATATACTCTCACAAACAGTGAATGTAATATTCTTCTTCGGCAAACAAAAGATAAAATCGAGAGGACTGGGTAATGTTTTCCATTTTAATAGAAATACTGATATTAGTCTCACACTAAAAGACATACCATATAGAGGCAAATATATGCTCTCTCACACACACACACACACACACACACACACTCAGACTGTCCCCTGTGTATCAGTTAATCTTCGTAAGGGGTGCGTTTTATTTTAAGACCTGACCTTTCGACAACACAAAGACCTCTCACAGGCTTTTCCTTACAGATGAAACCTTGCCATCACTCATCTTAACCAGATTACATCTACAGCTTGCTTTCATCCAGACTTAATGGCTTGTCAGTGGTTTTCTTCTCACATTCAGGGACCTTTTCGCTACAATAGGACACGTTTCCTCAACCACTTCAGTAGGTCATTGATCTCTCACTTTTTCTGTGCCCCTCTTTCCACTCAGATCCTACATACTCATGCACACAGACACTCATATGGAGAGCGCTCTGATCTCCTACTAAATGTCAACAGGCACAGCTGTCCCTGGTAGAAATTAACCTACCCTTTTGGTGACACACACACACACACGGGGAAAGTGTTAAAAGGGCAGTACAGTATAGTAGTTGTTAGTCAGTTTATTTTTTCAATCCTCTAATACCTTTTTAATATTGAACACTGATAATATGCAGCAGCATTTTAACCATTACATCATAACCAATTACAAAACATCACATTCCTAAAATTCCAGCTAATGTGTTCATGTTGTGAAGGCTAAAGAAAACTTTTGACCAAATAGGCAACATTGTATTCTATAGAAGACAACTGACAACTCTAAAGTAGGGCTGCAACCAAAGTTTATCCTCGTTAATTGATCTGTTGATTATTTTCTCGATTAATCGATAAGTTGTTTGGTCTATGAAATGGTGAAAAACATTGATCGATGTTTCCCAAAGCCCAGGCTGACGTCCTCAAATGTTTTCTTTTGTCCACAACCCAGATAAATGTTAACATTTAAGAAGCTGAAATTAGAGAATTTTGACTTTTTTCTTAAAAAAAAAAAAAAAAACTTACACCGATTAACTAGTTATCAAAATACTAGGCTATTTAATAGTTGACATCTAATCGATTAACCAATTAATCGTTGCATCTCTGATCTAAAGACATGCTGGCAGCTAAATGAAGCTTTGGTTTGAGCTAAATTCTGTTGTCTTTAAGTTAACATGCTCACAGTGACAATGCCAACTTGCTGATGTTTAGCAGTTGTGATGTTTACCATAGTCACCATTTTAGTTTTGCATGTTGGCATGCTAACATTTGGTAATTAGCACAATTACCCAAAGCTAAGGCTGATGGGAACGTCATTAGTTTTACAGGAGTTTGGTCATAAAGCAGCGAATACCCTAGATGGAGAAGCTAATTATCTATCTTTTGTTACTGCTTACACAAACAACCCTATCTCTAAGCTCTCCAGCTCTGCCTCCCTGCTACTGCTATCCTTACCTACAGTTTCATACTGGCACATTTTTCACATAGCCGCCTGTTCATTGTCCGATTACTAAAGGTTAATCTGATTAGAATCAGGAATTTTCAGTCAACTATTATTATTTTCACTGTTTGAATCTTTTTCTGTTGCATAATGATTTTGAGGATTCCATATGAGAATGTACTGACAGATCTTTTCCTTCACAAGTTTTGATAATAACCCAAGACTACTTTTGTAACCAAATAATTAAAAGTGCAGGTAAACAAGAACGCATTAAAAAAAGCATTAAAGTCCAAAAGCATTAAAAAACTAGCAATTTGCGTCCCCTGACTCTCTATAGGCATACACGATCAGTTTGTTTGCTTTTTACCATCTACAACACAAGACCAGTATGTGGAAAACTGATGTGTTGTGTACACAAAATGTAGAGGAGAACAAACATTTCCAAAATCTACAAATAGTGTGTGAACATCAAAAAACACACCCACGCACACCCACACACACAGTGCACGTGTCCTCCAACAGTTGTTTGGTGGAGGGGTTGACAGGCGTTGTCTAGCCGACAGGCTAAACCTGATCGACTGACAACATGGTTTACAATCACTGAAGCCTCCTTAGTGGCCTCAGCATACAGGTTTCTGGCCTCTCTAGTTTCACGTGTCACTCTGACTACATTGACTTGTCATTTGACAATTTGTGACCAGTCTTTTGAGTTAGTGTTGAAAGGTAAAGGATAAAGGATGTTGAGATTATGCATTAAGAGTTTGCATATTAAATCAACTACAAGCCTGCTGCACTTGTTCAGTCCCGTCACAGGTTTACGTCGGGACCAGAAGCTCTGTCCCATTGGGCTCTAACATAGTTTGCCAAATTGGTCATCCCATTACAATGGTATTCAAAACATACATTCCTCGATTGGTGCTTAGGGGTGTAATAAGTAGGGTGTGAGGTCCTGTCATTGCAGTGAGAAAAATAATCTGTACGTCACAGCCACAATACACAGTACTGGATGACACTGTTGAAATCAATCAGTCATGTTTTAGTACATCTCTCAGTAGCATGTTTCAGATTTTACAGCAGCGTCATCCACAGTTGGTCACAGCATGTTTGAGCTGACATCGCACTTTTCCAGCATTCATAGATGATTCAGTTGTCAGCAGCAGCAGCATGCCTCAGCAAGACTGCACATATTCTTCCCTGCATGTTTATGTACACTTTCATGTACCAGCCGTGTGTTTTCCTGTTTGTTAGTTGAGTTCTCCATAACAGACCCCTCCTTCTCCTTCTCATTAGTTTTTACTATTGCCGCCCTGTATCTATGTGATCCAGCGAAATGACTGTTACAGACCCCAGCTCTCCCAGCATGCCCATGCTAAGCCCACACTGGTCCAGGCTTTAGCGACAACAGGCCCTCTGTCTGGCCTGCCAGCACAGGTGGCCTGTAGGCTTTATGTGGCACAATCAACACCATGGCCCCATACATCAGCCAGCAGCAGGGGGGAGGCAGGATGGAAAGTTGCATTTCGGAGCCATTTTGTCATTTTGGTTTATGGGCAAGGACAGCCAGTGTTTAGCCAGTACTGGTCCATAAAATCTCCTAAAGAGCATTTCTGTCTAGGAGCTCTGCAGGTTGTGTTTATTTCCAGAAATGGGATTGTCACTGCTTGAAATGCAAAGTTTTTGGACAATCTGCACCCACTTTCCACACTGCAGTGCAACAGTTTACTCAGCATTATGTAAGGAATCATTAACACATCATAACGACATGGGTGCAATCAAATATAAAGAGTGTTGCTGTATATTATATGGAGGAACATTACAGCAGGGCTCAAGCCCTGTTATAGGCAAATTTGTGTGATGCAAAGTGGTTTACCATGTTTGATTAATAGTGTTTCCAAATAAACAGTTTCACCCAGCTTTAGTTCAGCAGATTGGCAGTTGACTTTTTTTTATCCATTCCACCACTTTTTGTCCAGTGTCACTCTAAGATACAGGGGAAGCTCTGAACAGTTGTTTTAAATGACATTATTAGAGGCTCTTCCACCGACTAGCTTGGTCTAGCTCTGGAAAAGATTGGTGACAGTTGCCGTGTCCTGGAAGATTTCAATGTCCCAGACAAACAGGAGAATTTGCGGTCAATTATTATTTCTACTTATTGAGCTTCAATAAAGCAATTCACAGAGGCTGGTGATGTCATGAATCGTCAACCCAAAGCATCTCTGTTGGGCGAATTGGAAATGAGAGTCAACAAGTTATTATCTTTGCTCAGCAGACATTGTGTAATTGGTTCAGGTTGGGACAAATGCACGTGCAAACACACCTACTGTATATATTGTGAAACTAACCTCTAACATGAGGGAATTCAGTGTTTTCTCAACAAATTCTTTTTAGAGGTATTAAATCAACTAAATTAAAGTTCTGTGTGACTTCGCTGAAAAGCAGCTACCAAGGCCACGAGTGGCAATTTCAGACTAGTGATTGTCATTATTCTGTAATTGATCATTGATAAATGCTAAAGTATCACAGGTGAAGAAAGGTCATGAAGTCAAGAAAATAGTTAATGTTTATTTATTTTCTTGTCTTTTATACAACAGTGTCTAGGTAAAGTGTTGTTAACTTAAGCCAGTACTAGCCCTCATAAGATACTGGTCATACCAGACCATGTAAGGCTGTAGCAGTAAAACCACTGAGCGTGTCCAACTAAGCAAAGGTGCATTTTATTGCTTATGAATCCCCCTTTTCATTTCACAGAGTTATGTTGTGTTATTTCTTCTTTCAAAAGATATTTACTCTGTGTTTTAATGGAGAGTTTACAGTAATGTATCCCAGAGTTTTTGCCATTTAAGAGGTGTAAAATGTGTTTCAGAGGTGGTGGCAGGTCCCCAGCCTAAAAGAGTCAGGCCAGTGTATTTTTTTAATTGTTTGCAATGGCAGTGCCTTGTATTTATAAAATGTTACAAACACCAGTAGCTCGACTCAGCGCTTAGCATCTATTCTGCTTTTTTGGGAGCAGAGAGTTGAAAAATGTTCAACTTTCGGTAAAACTGTCACTGTCCCTTTTTAACCCAGCCATCCAGTCACACTGGAAATGGGGGTGGGAAAGCCCCACTATTACATCACATGTACAAGTCCTGAACAAAAACTTCAGCTCTTGAACCAAAGGATGGTGCTCGCCAAGATGTTTCCAAGCCCACAAAATCTCATGAATGCGCATAGACAATCAGGTCAATCCCTACTCTTTCAACACAAACTCTCGCAAAATTAGCACCTTTTTCAACATTTTCTGGCCTGTGATGCCACCTGTAGGAGCCTTTTCTGCCCTGCGACAAGTAGCATGTCCTCAGTAGAACTAAAAGAGTTAAACTACAGTAACTTTATACTGGGTTGAATTATAATATACAGCTGTAAATAATGCACGTTTAGGCCTTTTGTTGTGGTCTTTCAGAATGCATGCTGTCACCCTCCTTGTTTTCGTCAGACGTGGAGGACTGCTGCTGTGTTGCGTGGTGTTGAGGCTGCTGGCGTGGCACTCTGTTATGGAAACAACAATGGTGGAGCCTGTGCGGCGGGGAGCGTTCACCCCCTGGCACCAAACGTGGCGCAGAGCTCACCCAGGCTTTTCAGCTGCCCAGCTAGGCTTCCAATAAACCCTCCCTGCCCTCCCCTTCTATTCACTCCCTCGCCTTCTTTGTCTCCCCCACTCAAGCTTCACTTTCTCCCTACATTTCTCTCGTTTTCTTCTCCTCTCCATCTCTCCCACTTTCTGTGCCCGTACCCATGCCTCCTGTTTATTTCTCCTCCAGTCTCTCCTCTCAATTTCATCCTTTCTTTTGCCCCACAAAGACAGCCATTCACCCATGGCACTTAGAGGCGAACAAAACGTCCTCTGAAAATGCAAAGCCTGCACAGAAATGCCATCGCAGTCGGGATTTCTGCCTTAAGATTCTCTCCCGCTCTCCGCGCCAGAGTTACTTTGTGTTTCTCGTTCACTGAAGGGTCACTGTTTTCCATCGCCCCTGTGTGGGAGAGGGTTAGATGGAGGAGTGGAGGGGAGCTGCTGGCCTCGTGCCTGTTGGAAAGATTAGAGAATGGAGGTGGAGTGCTAGAAAAGGTCTGACAGGGCATCTTTATTGGCCCTCCGGTGGTGCAGCAGTGACTAAAACATGCACAGTCATACCTGCTTAAGATTCATGGCTCTGCTTGACCCGTTAGAAGTTCTTTTGTGTGTCTTTGCTCGGCAATTAAGCAAAAGAAAAATCATGTTATGCAGAGAGTCAATATTAGATCAGAAACAGCACTCCAAATAAATGTTTCTCTGCGTGTGCTGGATGTTTAAATAGACATCTGTTAGGCGCTAGATATTATGTCTGTGGTGTGTTTACAGCTTGTTGTGCCTCTTCCAAGAGGATATAAATTCAATAAATTCAGGTACTTTTTGGTTCCGACTGAAATGTGTTAAACTGGCATCGTTTGTTATCTTTATGGTGTCACCATCGACAATCTTAATTGCAGTCTAGTTTCTCAGTTTTGAAATACCCTGTAGACTATAGCCAGGTTTGAAATGGCCTAAATGGTCTTCTCCATTTGCACCATTAAAACACAATATTAAAGTAAAGAGAGGTCTTTCTTTGCACAATCTCCTCATCCTGGATAAGTCATGGCTGTGTAAGTCATGGTGCGTTGTTTACCTCACCCAAGGAGGAGCCAAGTTACTCATCCAGTCATCATAGCTGTCTAGTTGGCTGCATCACTCTATAAGTATGTTAACGTAGCATGGATCATTAGTCAGTGAAGTTTGGAGACAGACATAAGAGAATATTTAACACCAAAGTCTCTACGATTTGCCTGAAAAGTAGTTTTTTGACGCTTGGATCACAATCTAAAATCACATTGCCGACCCCTAATTTGATGGATGAAATCATGGAGACTCATTCCCAGCTAGAATCAAACCTGGTACCTTGTAATGTATGGTATGCATCTTAGACCACTACCGTTTTTGTATCAGTACCAAAACCTATTGGTACTAGTGTAAGCTGCTTTAAGCTTCCGAGGCTGATCACAGCTCAGTGAAGGACAGAAGGTGCAGAGAAGAAGCCACTTTTAAAACCGGCACAGGGATGGATGCTGTTGGCGAAGGGAGACAGCACAATAGACCACATTTCTAATAATAAAAAAAAGGCTAGATGGAACAAACTGCAGCAAATAGTCAACAAGATACCACAAAGAAAAACAAGATAATAAAGTAGCAATAACTGCAGGACCAGACTTCGTTAACACCATGTCAACAATACTTTGTCAATCCATTTTGTAGCAACTAAATCACAGAACAGACTGAAACGCGTGCTAACAGCTCAACAGTTGAATAATTGACTTATAGGGGTCAGCCCTATTTTTAAGCTCCTGATATTGCGCTGACGTTGCTGTGTGTTTTCTTGTTGATGTGAATGGGCTTACGCAGCTCTTTGCCAGTGCAGCTGACAGCCGTTACATTGTTGTGGACCTTCACTCGCTGACTGAGGGAGCCCTGGCCTGTGCCTGGCTGGTCTTGTTCTTTTTCTATCCCATAAAACAACAGAGCCTTCAAGCACTCCCTCTTTGTCCTGACTGACTAGGCTACTTCCTCTGTCCTCCATACAGTGGCGACCATATATGGTAATGCCTTCAAGAAGCAATCTGTCTGTAGTTCACTTATCTTTCTCTCTCTCTCTTTGGGTTTGTTCAAATGAACTCTGCTCTTTTAAATGAATGGAAAAACAGTTGACTTCCCTGGTCCTTTGCAAGTAGTTTGCAACCAGTGAAGCAGAGGGAATGATGACTGAAAACCAAACTCCTTCTGTTAGACAACTAGCCTCTTGTGCCTTAAGATTTCCCATTTGTGTCAAAAAGCTCTACATTTCTTTATACATGTCTTATATTCCTAGTGGATAGAAAGTTTCCGAAGTTCCTTTTCGTTGATTAAGGTTAAACTACTGGCAGTTTTAGGCTAAAAAAAAGGCAGATAAGAATAAAAAGCAAATTATTTAACCTCTGTGACTCTGGTGTTGTCTTCCAACTTAATTAAACCATAAAGTAATTTGTAAGGCAACTCAGTTTGATTGTGT
Source organism: Pagrus major (assembly GCF_040436345.1). Lineage (NCBI taxonomy): Eukaryota > Metazoa > Chordata > Actinopteri > Spariformes > Sparidae > Pagrus > Pagrus major. The sequence goes on along the minus strand of NC_133224.1, from coordinate 17,507,203 downwards.
TCAGAGTATGAGCCTGTATGTTGTAACACCTCTGGTGCGGTTCAACGTGCAGCACAATGGTGGGTTGGGCAGTACCCAAATATTTAGTGAATTAACTTGCCAAATGTAGGCAGCTGCACTTTAATTCAGGGAGATCTGGCGCTTTTCTACTTAGAAAGATCAACCACTGTAACAAAAGTTAGTGAGCAATGTTAGGCGGTAATGCTATCAGACTGAAAAGGCTTTGTTGACATAACAATAAGAGTATTATGTAACAAAAATAAAGAAAAGGACAAGAGTAACAACATCATGGTACAGCAACAGTTTCCCCTGATGTATTTATTAGTTTATAGCTTAAGGCTAAGATGTTGTGAGTAAAGATGAATGATTTAATACTCCAAAGCTCTAACCATCAAAATGACAACACTATTACTCACAAAAACAAAGAACAGTTCTGACTCTTCAAATGTTTATGTATTTTTTCCAGTAAAACGCATTGGAAAAACTTGAAACATACTTGTGCTTTGACATAATCTGTCAAATGATAATCTTTTCAATTGTTTTGAAAACATCCCTCCACCATTCGACTCCCCCTCACCCCTCTCTTCTTCGTCCTGTCTGTTGGTGGCAGATAGCAAACCAACTTTAAAGCGCATATCGCCACCTACTGTATTGGGGGAGTTATCGGCTATGATTTTATTATCGGAATAATAAATAGTAATTACAATTTCTCGTTATTATAATTTCCCCACTTCTAAAGGTGTGTTCAGACCAAATGATTTTTTTTTGCCTCATGTTACTCCCGTGGGTTTGATCGTGGAACTATTTGTTTTTATTCACATTACTCACGCAAGTGTTTATTTGTTTAGTCTCTCAATGAACTCAGTACTCCCTGGAGACTCTGGTTCTCTCTCTTCTTTTTCCTTCCTCCTGACAGTGGAGGTCATCTCCATGGATCGCTGCCGCTGTCAGGTTGATAAGCAGGAGCGAAGATAAATCAGCTTTTTAATCCCAAAAGTTAAAAACTAATCTTTGATCCAGAGCCATTGGGAGGGGAACTCAGAGCAGACTCTGATTTGACGATGTGGTGTTGATGCAGGTCTGTGCTGGCAGGTCTGTGCTGGCACTGGATGGCTAATCTTTTCAGCTCTAAAGGAAACTTCTAGCTCTGGAATAGAGGAGGAATAGTCACTTCATAGAAAATCTGCAACTATGTATATACTATGTGGTTGTTTCAGTGATGTAAAAAAGAGGCCATTCTGTGATTACAGCTTCCACAATGTGACAATTTCTCTGTTTCTTATATGATTGTAAACTGATCTCTATATATCTACTTCCATCCAGAACTTTTTTATAAAACCTTAAACATTAATTTCATTTTCAGACTACTTGGAAATTAAACCATTTTGCAGATGCTGTCACTAGTGTGTATCCCAGGCTGCACTGAAGCCCCGGGCAGCCAGAGCTGTTGAGGTCTGAAGGGTCTGTGAGCTGTCTGGAATGCAAAAACCACTGGGGGGGTGGGGGACGAGGCAAAGCTATCCTCTTGACGTCAGCACAGTTCACTGGCAAGGCAGAGGATGACCCAGGAGTTCAGCCTCAACCAAAAATGCAACCAAACGATAAATAGATGAAGAGGAAAAGAGGTGAAGGAGAAGGAAAAGGAGGTCTGGGAAAGGGAGATTAAGAGAACAGTCGCCTGCGATACTGTGATCTTTGGATCGAGTTAGAGAAAGTGCTCAGCGTTCAGTCTGAAGAGGTCAGAGTGTGACCAAACCCAAACTTAAAAGCTTAGGCAGACGGACACATGCACCGGACCAAATTAGGAGAGATGAATCTGAATATGGAGAGGTTTCTCAAAGAAGAGATTTTCACTAATCCTGCGTAGGAAACATGAGTTTCCTCCAGTCCAGACGAGTCATAAAGTGAAGCTCGGCAGCTGTTTTAGCCAGGGACCTGGTTCATTCTCCCTGTTGCCACTGAGAAAGTAACAGATAAACACTGTGCATCTGTTTGGTTTGTCTGCCATTGTCTTTGTGTGAGTCTTTTAGCTTGTGTTTACATGGATTTTGATTGTTGGTATGCCTTGGTGCTTGAGTTGGAGTACAGTACAGTGAGCAAACAAAACAGTTTTTTCCCAAAGCCCAAGTCGACATATTTAAATAACTTGCAGTTTAATACTCAAAAACCAACAATATTCACATTTGCGTGGCTTGTACAAAATATTTTTGATGAAAAATTACTTAAATGATCAATCCACAACACATGAGATTAAAAAAGAGTGCTCCTACTCTTCCCTTAATGCAACTTGAACTCTACATAAATCCATACAAAACACAGTGTCCACAGCTTGGTTAACCAATCCCTGGACATTTTTCTCTTCATTTTCTCCCATCTAAAACACAACCAGGACAGCTAGCTGGCAAATTACTACCTGTTGCTGTCACTCCTGTTGAGTGATGCATGTATGATAAAAGACAAAATGAAAATGACATTTTATCAGTTTACTGTACCATGGTAATGTCAATGTTGGAAGTCATTATTAATAGTAATATCAAATGTTTCATTGTTCTGATTTACTGTGTTTTTGGCCTGAATCTTATTTAAACCGTCAGGAAACAGGCTTGTTTACCAAATGTCCTCCTAGTTTGCTGTTCATGGGTTAAACCTCGACTGTCTGTCAAAACCACATCAGTAATCTAGGAGGAAATTTGTCAAAGAATTGATATTGACAACGTTTCTTTCCAAGCTGGATCTTGCCAGTCTAATTTTACAGATACTGTTGGTGCACCACTAGTATTTTCTCTGTGTGGCTGTGTGCAGGCCTGCTGTGGGCTTTCCTTCACTGTTGTCAGATGCAATCCATGTTAGTATGCAGGGCGTGGGTTGACAGAGATGCCACTTTATCTGCAAATCAGCTCTTTTCCCCCCTGAGATACAGCAGCTCCGCTCTATAACACCTTGCAGGCTGGTAATTGGTCTTGCTGGGTTGCCATGGTAATCAGATGTGGGTACCACCTCTCTCTCTCTCTCTCTCTCTCTTTCTCTCTTTCTCTCTTTCTCTCTTTCTCTCTCTCTCTCTCTCTCTCTCTTTCTCTCTCTCTCTATCTCTGTCTATCTCTCTGTCTCACTCACTCACTCACTCACTCATACTCGTTCCCTTCAGTGGGGAAGCTGCAGTGCAGTGGTGACACAGTAAAGGATGCTGGGATACCTCCCCACAAACCCCTAGTGGTACGATCTGAAGTCAAGGTCACTTGATCTGTGTGTGTGTGTGTGTGTGTGTGTGAGAGAGAGAGAGAGAAGGAGACAGAGAGATGGAACTGTTTGTGTTCCCTGCTCTGCCTTTACTTTACTAATGTTTGATGAAAGGGGATCCTTCCAGGCAAGTGGGGTTGGTTGCAGTGTGTGTGTGTGTGTGTGTGTGTGTGTCCTATATCAGGCCTCCCTCCCTGTCAGCTGAGCCAGCACAGACCTGCAAACGCGTCATCACAGAGCTGAAAGGGAGGGTGTGAAATCACTCTCTCGACAGTGGACACACAGATATACCTTGCTCGTGTATTGTACTCACTGAACGATCTGTTGTGCATTGAGACCAATAGGACAGGTTCATATTTCCAAACCACAGAAGGATTGTAGTTTTGCAGCATTAAACCTCGAAAGTTCTGCTCAGGATATGTTTTTTGTCTGTCCTACCTCTGCTCAGTCTAAATATAGCCCCGCTCTGACCCTTCAGGTGGGGCGTGTGTGATCGCAGTTTGTGTTTGGCTGTAGTGAAGGAGACAGACAGAGCAAGTGTTTATCTCTGGGCAGAAATAGAAGGGTCATGTTGCACATGTACACACACTCCGCTGCACACACTGTTGTCCTTTCAAACTGGATGTAAAATGCCTTCAGAGCTGCACAGACAGGAGTCACCTGCAGGAATCTGAGACACACACCACAGCTCTCTGACAGAGGAGGAACACTTTTACACACTTCACTCCTCCTTTTTTAAAACAAACTCTTCTGGCTGCAGAGCTACAGGATTCCTCTGACCCCGTCCATTAGATTCACCTGTTAGGTGGCGTTTGACGCATGCGCTGATTTCCATCATGTTGCCGCGGTGTCATCTGACAGCAACAGTCTTAGTCAGCTCTGGCCCACTTCTGTGGAGCAGGAGGAAGAGAGGAGGTGTTTCTGCAGAGTACGCAGGGAATATGTAGGACAGTGGCAGAACATGGAAATACTGCCTCAAATCACAAAGGCAGATTCATGGGGTTGAGCAGGTTTGCGTGTATCTGCTTTTCACTTAGTTAGTTATTAGTTTAGTTAGTTATTAGTTACTTTGCACATTCAGATTATTCAGTCTTGATAGGCTTACTTACATTACTTACTTACAAACCAATCAGATTGTGTTGTGGGCGTGAGACCACAGAGTGGTGACTACAGATGCATCAGAGCTATAGTAGTGCACTTTTAAATGAATTGACTGGCAACTGAAAAAAACCCTTTTAATATGGAAAATCGGAAAAATGCTGAATATTGGCGCTGATAATTGGTCCATCCCAAGCTAACAGTGTGCAGCATACAGTATGTTTATGTAGTTAAGCTCATATAAAACTGTTTTGCATAGTCATTTTCATATGTCTCTCAAAATGAAACAAGTGCGCAGCTGTTCCTCAGTATGCTCCATCATTCCTCATTTCCCAGCTGTTTCCTGCTGTCTTTCCAGCATCAGGGTGGTATATGAGGTTGTCTCTGTTTTTGATCTGTTGTTTCTGTTTGCTGATTATTTTCTGGACTATATGATGAATTCTTTACTCTATAACATTTCGGTAAGGTCAAGATGACATCTAAAAATGTCTTATTTTGCCCAACCAACCACCCAACAGCATTAAGCCGCTGGCTTTATGATCAGTCTTATTAATAAAATGATTCCAGCATTTTACATTACATGGGTGAAAGGTTCATTATCATGTGACCAAAGTGACTTCCCCCCTCCCTTTTCCTCTCCGTTACACAACAGGAAGTGTCTCCAAAAACATCAACAGTACCCACACACTATTTCCATCCTCTTATCTGTTTACTAAACCCTGCCTCCCATATTTAGTTTATAGTTCATTTAAAGTAACTCGCCCTGTGGGAGATGATGTGTACAGTTATGTGACAATCAACAGAGGCATGTCCCTGAGAAAAACTCAGGGAGAAAGTACACTCTTACTAGGATATCTTATGCCCGAATGGCTGGATAACTGTTAATGATGCTCAAAAACACACACACAGTTATTCTTTAACTCTGTTCCCCTCCTTCTCTCCCTCCACCAGTGCGAGGATGTCGGCCAGGGAAGATTGTCCAGATGACAGAGGCTGAGGTGCGCGGCCTCTGCATCAAGTCCCGGGAGATCTTCCTCAGTCAGCCAATCCTTCTGGAGCTGGAGGCTCCGCTCAAAATCTGTGGTTAGTAACCTCCTCTTTGGCCTTGTTCTTCTAAACCAAACTGCCGGCCCCCGGGCCATTTCCCGAGCTGATTTGAGTTGGAGACCCCTGTCATAAACTGTAGTGTGTCTCTTCAGTATCTCCTGCTGCTCCTTCCTCAACCCATCACTGCTTCCTCTCCCTCCCAGGTGATATCCACGGACAGTACACAGACCTGCTGAGGCTCTTTGAGTATGGCGGCTTCCCCCCAGAGGCCAACTATCTGTTCCTGGGCGACTACGTGGACAGAGGGAAGCAGTCTTTGGAGACCATCTGCCTGCTGCTGGCCTACAAGATCAAATACCCTGAGAACTTCTTCCTGCTCAGGGGCAACCACGAGTGTGCCTCCATCAACCGCATCTACGGCTTCTATGACGAGTGTGAGTGCTCTGCTCTCTGTAGTGATACCGAGGTGGAGTGTTTCATTTTCAGTTGTATGACTCAGCACAAACATATGTTACAAGAACAGTAGTTGCAATAGGGAAGCAGGTTCAGATAGACTCCTTTTTGGGGGGAGGGGGATGGTGAACAAACAGGAAAGATGGTAATACTGTAGTAGTAGTAGTAGTAACATTTTGTGATGTAGCTGCTCAAGGTGGAGCTAGTTGGAGCAACTTCATATACATCTATGTAGTTTTAATCCAGAGTCAGGCCCTCCAAATGGTCATGAGAGGAAATAAGAGAAAACAAGACAGAAGATTCAGAAGAAATGCCAAAGTTGTCAAGCTCCAGTTTCTAAAATCTGAGAATTTGCTGTTACAATTCTTTGTATTTCATTATTTTAAATTGTTCAGACACGACATTTTTTGCTCTGTGTAGTTTAAAATTGTGTCAGGTGCTCTTGGAAAACAGGAAAAAGAGTACCTCAAAAAACTGGAGGCAATCCAGGCACTCCAAATACAAGAAAATGTGTTAAACAAGGAAGTGTGTATTTAAACACCTCTTATTATAATGGCTAAATCATTAAAAGAAGGCAAATCATTAAAAAAGCCAACATGCTTCTGTGAGGAACTACCTCCAAACCCTGATCAGAGGTCTTAGAGACCCGCTGGTGACGTTGTGCTTAGGGAGAGCAATCCATTTTAGGACAGTTTAGAGGACCTGGTCAACAGTTTAGCAGCAGCATTTTTGGACAACTTGTAATGCTTTGCAGTGTTTCTTAGCTCGAAAAAACAAGAGCAAATCAGCCAGCAGTCACAGCCTGGTCCATAGTGACAGCTTGATATATATGGAAGATTTAACAGCCGAGATGGGAGAAATTATATGTATATGATTAAGTGGGTAAATTGTTAATTCACCAAAGTGAAGGAGGACTGCACACTTAATTCCAGATTCGTCTTCCATCCCACCAAGTCACCCCTGAGCTTGTATAAACATTTCAGACAGCCTTATACGGTCCTTCACCATGAGGCCTCTGACTCCCTGCCTTGTTGATTTTTGCAGGTAAACGCAGATTCAACATAAAGTTGTGGAAGACGTTCACCGACTGCTTCAACTGCCTGCCCATCGCTGCCATAGTGGACGAGAAGATCTTCTGCTGTCATGGAGGTACTCATTCAGCATGTATCTGGTTGGCACTTCACACTGGGGCCGCCTGATTTGTAAATGTGCATGTGCGTTTTGATATCTGCAGCAATTCTGGGTTTGAAGTTTGTATCCTTGATGTTTCAGGCTTGTTTTGTCCTCGGGGCTCACTGTCAAAACTTAACGCTGTGCTTTCCTCTCATTGCATACACGATAAGTGATCTCAAGTATGAAAGTGACAGTCCATGGACCTGATAAGCGTTCAGTATTTTTGGTTTACTAATCCGATGTGAAGTAAATGGGTCATAGCAAGTTTAAAGCTTCCCTGATATGGGTTAATACCTGCACAGGCACCCAGGGAGATTTATGAGGAGATTTACAAACTGTGATGTCTTTGTGGCTTTGTGTCACCCACAGGTCTCTCTCCAGACCTGCAGTCTATGGAGCAGATCAGACGCATCATGAGACCCACAGATGTGCCCGACACAGGTGGGTCAGCACACGTGGACACGGTCAACCAGCTGGTTCTCATGTTTGTTCCGGAGAACTCGATGTAGGATTATCTTTGTCGGTGTAGAGTTTTCGGCACACCTGCACTTTAGTTGTGGACAGTAATGACAGTAACTTAGTGCAGTTATGAGGTACTTGTGCATTTGAGCATTTCCATTTAATGCCGTTATTAACTTCTACTCTATTACATGAACTAGATACGATTCAGTTTCAGATTTTACATGCAAAACATACGATCATCCTATAATTAGAATTATTAATCCTGCGTGTGATAATAAATCAGACTGTTTTTACTTGTTTTTGGATGATTATTTGATAAATAATCATCAGTTTTGTGGATATAATGACTGAGTGATTAAGAGTAAAGTATTAGAACAAGTAGAACTGTGTGGTAAGTTCAGAAAATGACATCAGTTTACTGTAATGTAACCAGGAAAAGAAAACACATGATATAACGATAACCAACATTTAAGACGGTATATTGCCCAGTGCTAATTTTCTGTCAACTGTCAATAAACTGACTGTTGCAGCTTGAGTTGATACTGTTTATACATTTTTCAAGTGAAACACACTTCTGAAATGAAGCTGAGAACTCTACTCAAACTTTAGTGCACTATTCAGGCTGTAGATGAGGAGTCTGTCCAAGCCTTCCTGCCACAACAGGCTCCACACTACCACTCTCCTCTCCATGGGTATTCATTGACTGTAGAGCACTACACAAAACATTCTAGGACCATTTAACCCCACTGTAATAGAAGTTACATTCACTCAAAATTTGCTGACTTAATGAACAGTTATAGTTTATATAACCCGTCCTGCCAGGATCTAAATTGGATGGTGTGAGTCGAAACAAATCCGGGCCTGTATTTATCAAATTTCTCAGAGTAGAAGGTCCGCCCTAATTGGCCAAAAATTCTAAGTGACGCAAGTTAGATCTACTTTTTGCCCCAGGAGTAGAAACGTTTTTTTAAATGTCTAAACATGGGAAACGACTCCCTACATCTGCTGATATTTAGAAGGACCAGGACATGGTGTATAGGCAGAGACATGCCCTCACATAACGTGGGAGGACGGATGTTTATTTATAACTGTGAGGTTATTAAAAGATACCATGTAACCTCAGCTAGTGGTGGATTTGTCAGGAGTTATGTTCTGTGGTTATATACCTGGTAAGGACACAAGAAGAGAGTAACTGCTGGCTGTCAGCTGTCAACATCTGTCTCCTCACTCTAATTCATCCTGGTGTGTTCGTGTAGCTGTTTTAGATTAGATCGTCAGCTCGATAAACTTTGCTTCAGTTACACATTTCTAGCTGGATTTAAACTCAGCCTTTATCATGAAGTAATGTTGTGATGTAACTGTATTTCTTTGCCTCACTGAAGATGTTTGTAAGTCATAGTGAGTCGGTGGAAGTGAGTCTTTGCCCCTTCTTCAGTCAACCTGGTCCTTCTTGTCCTTATAAGGCAGCCAGTGTTCAGACCATGGCAGCTGCTGTCTCTCACATCCTCTTATGGTCTTTCAGATTGTCTGGAAGTGAAGAATGTGTGTGTATATACATAGGGCAGCCTCTGTGTTTTAATAGCTGACGTAATGTAAATGTGACATGCAGTGTTTGAGAAAGATGGGATTCCTTATTTCATGCTGTGACACAAATTTGAGTGTCTGCTGGCTGGTGTTTCCCTCCAGGCCTCCTCTGTGATCTGCTGTGGTCAGACCCAGACAAGGACGTCCAGGGCTGGGGAGAGAACGACCGCGGCGTCTCCTTCACCTTTGGAGCTGATGTGGTCAGCAAGTTCCTCAACCGCCACGACCTGGACCTCATCTGCAGAGCCCACCAGGTACAACGCCCGAACTGGACTTTTTCATCAGGCTTCCTTAAAGCATCCATCAAAAGTTGACATATTTGTGTAAAGAAGTCTGTGTGGGATGATGTTATCTGTAAGATCAGTGTGTCACTTCCTCACTGTGTCACGTTCCTGTGTGTCTGATGCCCCCAGGTGGTAGAAGATGGTTACGAGTTCTTTGCCAAGCGGCAGCTGGTGACACTGTTCTCAGCTCCCAACTACTGTGGGGAGTTCGACAACGCTGGCGGCATGATGAGCGTGGACGAAACCCTGATGTGCTCCTTCCAGGTATAAAGTTACAGTTCTGTGAAAGTAATCGTGCACTATAACTCATTGGCCATGTGTTACATAGTCTTTGGTTACTTCTGATAATTATAGTCAGAGTTACATTCATGCTGCTCTAGGGCCTGTATTTATAAAGCACCTCAGTGTCCCTCAGAAGAATCCCAAGGACAGTATTGGGTCCTCCTCCACATCCCACATGGGGTCAGCCTCAAGTATTATTAGTCTTCAGTCAAAATGGAAGCTTGATTTAGTCGAGCTCTCTTAATATATCTCTCCACATGTGGAATATCTCCACTTGAACTTGAACTCTCAACAGGTTAGGACTCCTCTGGACCACTCTGAAAAGTCAGCACAGATAGGAATCATATCCTGAGTCAAGAAAGTTGATTAAAAAGTAGCATAATAAATGTGTCAGCTTGATAATGTGGGCCAGCCACAGGTGATATCCTGCTCTAAGATGCTAAGAATCTAAGATTTTATTTTGGAATGTTAGAGTAGGAATATAAAGAAGCCGGAAAATAGTGCTGCACTGTCTGTTGTTATGGTTTTTAGAATGTATCGTTACATTTTATGATGTCATCACCCTACAAAAACAATCCTTGAACGAAATCTTCAACTTCAGAGCTGAAATTATTGACACATGAACAAGCCCTTTAGTACACACACAGAGCAGGTCTTTATTGTGTAAGTTTAAAGCTAATTCTGTCATCCCTGTCATCCCTGTCCCTAGATCCTGAAGCCATCTGAGAAGAAAGCCAAGTACCAGTACGGAGGGATGAACTCGGGTCGACCCGTCACTCCTCCCCGCACAGCCCAACCTCCAAAGAAACGATGAAGAAAGGACGGAGGGAGGAAGAGACGCAGAGAACGAGCGGGAGAGAGATGATTGTCTCCTGTTGGCTTTTCACTACACAAAATAAGTCAAAGCAACACTTGGCAGAGGAGAAAACAGAGGAACACAACTATTTTAAGAGACACACCCAAAAACCTGTCTTTCATTTTTCAGTTTTTTCTGACCTCCCTCTGAACTGCTGTCACACTCTTCTTCTTCCTCAATGCTTATTTTTCTCTGCATCTGTGTAACATTTTTTAAAACAAGTGTTAAGAGAAAACAATACCAAGGTGTCATTCTGTAGCATATCGGAGTGTTTTTTGTCTCTTTGTCCTTTTGCCTTTTATTTTCTTGACAACAGAATGACAACTAGTTTAGTTTACCACATCTCCTTACTCCCCTGCCTGTACAGGCACAACAGGTATTAATGACGACTGCTGGGTTTTCAATAAATAATACAGGAAATAAATCCATCTGAATGCTCTGCGTGGTTCTTTGCTGTATTAAACAGTGGTGAAAGCGAAGAAGAAGAAGTCAGTGTCACTTCTAACAGGATCCCTCATAGTTTAAAAAACTGAGCTTGGCTTACTAGCTCCTGTGCTGCTTAGTCTGAGTCTTAGTCTGGTTTAACTCATCCGGGCTAACATGTTTGCCATCCACCTAACTTGGTTCTTCTTTTTTATTTTCTATTGACATATTTTAATGATCAATAAACATAAATCAGTACCCCAAACCCACTTAAACATACACTCACATGTGCTCATACACACACACACATCCAGGAGTAGGGATACAAGTAACTTAGAAGTTCAAAGTGTCAAAAAACTCAAAGTAGTACATCACCCACGTGATTGTTAAAATCCTTTTAAACTTCATTTCAAATTATTCTGACAGTTTGTGAGGCATCATTTAAAAACTTAATCATATGAAATGTTGCATCGTATACATTCAGATTAAAACCACCAATTTAAGCCTGAATTGAGTTGTATTCATAATAATAAGGAATCATGATTCATTATTCAAGTATTTCAAAATAAGAAGTCAGTTCCTCTTGATAACTTGGTGTTCAGAGAACCTTGTCAGCTGGATGAGAGTTGAACAGGAGCGACTTAGCCTGACCAATAAAGCCATGTTTGAAGAACAGGGCTCAGGCTTTTGTCAAATGAAGCTAATCCAATTGCACTCACACTAAAGAGCAGTGCTCTAGTGAGGTCACCTCAGTCAATATGTTCATACAATTGACTGTTTCCAGTAACCACAAACACACAGCTTGTTAGAACCATCCATTTATTGACAGTCAGATCTATAAAGATATATTATGAACATGCACAGGCATGAATTCCCTTTACTGGTCCAGTAGTTCAATCCTCTGTATCTGTCTTGTACAAGTGTGCAGCATGTTTTGGGTCAAACTAAGTATTTATGTCACATCATGCCAGAGAAAACACAACAGGATGACATGTTGGTGCTTTCAAGGCATCGCCCCGAGATCACTCTGGTTCAGTTTATTAGATTACCACAAGGGGGCAGACAGCAGCTGGTATTTACAGTCAATCCAATATGATGTGAACACAACAGGAATCTTTTAAACTGGGTTTCATTATTACTGAATATTATTAATGTAATTAGGCTGAATTAGGCCTGTGAACTAGCCATATCTCATCAGTGAACGTTTATCTACATTCTTTATACAAACACAAAAAGCAGAGAGGAAGTTAACTATAACAATTGAAATTTTCTGAATCTTGGTTGGAAATATAACATTAGGGTCCCGGTGTTAAATCACTGCAACGTGAGCCTGACCTCTTCATCTCCATAACTGAAGCTGCATTCACATTCTGAAGGAAATATCGTTAATACTAGCTTCCAACTGAAAACAAAGTGTTCAGATTTAAGTTTGCATCAACTGAATTTGAACTGTGGGATTGGCAGCAAGTACACATAGTAAGCCTTTCACTCAGATATGAATGCATGTGTGCCAAAGCTGCAGACAATTCCCACTAGATGTGAAGGCAGCATGTGTCATGTTTTTCTAAAAAATGAGCTACTTTTAAGTTTTAGTCCCACCAATTTATTATGGCCCCCACTAGCAGGACTCAGCCCTTGGTTCATTTGAAACAGCAGCAACACAAATGTTCTCCATTTAATGTACATGACACATCATACAATAACTCATGAAACTCTTCATTTCACAGAATCAGTACATAGAAAACCCACAAATACTAAGCATAAAATGAAGGCTTAACAAACATTTAAGCAAAATAAAAGAAAACCCTTTGTTGATCATGGGGTTAAAACAAAGAACTCTCAAAAAAATCCCAACAAACTGAAATAATTGGTCAATGGCACATTGGTAACAATGACTAAAAATCCAAAAGTATCTGAAATAGTTAGGAAGCCAATACAATACTAATTCAATACTAAACAATAGAATTAGTCTGCATTTTCAGTGCCCTTTACTTTTTTTTTTGTTCTTTTAAACAAAATGACTTTAATTTCCACATCTGATTCAATTGTTTTTTTAAATGGCTTACAACAACAGCGTCTCTACACTGATCCATTTCGAAACAAAACCATAGCTGCCAGTTGTCCTTGGGAGAAGTTAAAGATTCAATGTAAACTGAGGTCAAGCTACTTCTTGTATTGAGCCTGAACAGTTGCATCATAGCGTCGGTACCAGCCTGTGTCAAGTGAAGAATGTTGTCGTACTCATATAACCTGTTAGCATGGCCTCTAGCATGTTATCAACAAATATAACATCTGATCTGGTGCTGTGCCAGCTCCATTTCCTGTCAGTAAGTAGTGTCCTGTGACCTCAGTGTCACAGAACAGGTCGTTCAAGTTTTCAGTAAAGGAAGTGCAGTCTTTTGACCAATAGATTGCAGTAGTAGCCTTGATGACAGTAGTAGCCTTGATGACAGTAGTAGCCTTGATGACAGTAGTAGCCTGGTGCAGGTTTGTATCGGTGAAGCAAAACTAAAATAGGCTACGTGGTCGAATTATGCGAGAACTGTTCCCGATTGCTCCGTTCAGCCTCGCCCATGAGGCATCGAACTTCCATTGGTAATTGACAGTACAATAATACAAGTATTTTTTTTAGTTTGTTCTACTTCTGTAACACAGAGCCATTTCATTAAAAAATACAAAATCATTATTGAAAGAAATATACATCAAACATACCTACTGTAATCAGTCTAACAATAAGTAGATTCACTGTAATCATTCAAACCCTCAATCAAATCATTAAAAGCCAAACACGTGTCATATAAACATAGCTCAACTGTGGCAAAATACTTCTATCATACAAAGTCTTTCCTGACTGCAGCATATGGAAATTAATTCAGCCTTTCTAAGGTGTCCCTTTATCTACACACAATCAGCTGAGGAGAATGCCCCAACACTACTTACAGCAAACCTAAAGTAAACATAAATAAACCTAGAAATAAACACACAACAGTCAACATAAAAAATCCAACATAGATCAATCCTATGAAAATCCTACTGATTCTATGTACAGAGAGTAATCTTTCTAACTGGTTTCTTCAGGTAGGCAGCAGGAAACATGAACAGTATCTCCCTTATTCCTACTTTCAAAGGGAACCTCGTCACTCATTTGTAAAACTTCACGAGCTGTGTTTTTACAGCATCACACAGGGTCCTGGGTTGTCTAGGGTTAGGGTTAGGGCAGACATATGATAAAGCATTTATCATATTCCTCCTTCCTCCAGGTATGTGTGAACATATTCTACAGTGTCTATGCAGTGCTGCACTGTATGTGTGTGTGACTAGACCAGAGCCCTGAGAGGGAAGGACAGGGCGGCTCCTATGGACAGACCCAGGGCTAAGAAGAAGGTCATCAGGGCTCCTGCAGTCTCTGCGTCCTTAGGCTCCACCAACCTGATGAGAGAGCAGGTGGGACAGAAGCTCAGCTGTGGATTTTTTAGTCAAAGATCACATCTTTATTAAGTCTCAGCTTAACAATTAACTGCAAATCACATACTTGAAATCATAATGTTCATTGCTCCAAAACATATTAAGCCAGTAGTCACAGTTAACTTCACTGCACTTCATAAATCAACTAGCTGAGACTTGAAACTTATATAAGAGCGCCGATTCATCACAATGAACATTCAGCCACCTTAGTATTTGTGTCAATCTTAGTCTTTGTTGCCAAGGTGATCAAGCTGGTACATGGGATGATTTTGAACACACCTTATCAGTGCGTTCAATAACACTCAGAGATTCCAGAGTGGACTACTGCTTTGTATGGTTTTCATGAGCTATAAAATATTTCAGTTATAATCTTTGTGATCTTAGTGACATCAAACTCCTTTTACGTTCTTGCCCTTCGTCTACAGTAGTTTTTATTGTTAAGGTGGAGTCTGTCCCAGGATTTAAATAGCTAATTAAGAGGCATTCAAAACACAGGCTTTTATTGTGAAACAGCCACAGGAAACGTATTCATAATTGAGGTAACAGCAGGTGTTTAAAAAAATCCCAGATTGACTTTGTCTTGTTGTGTAGATGCATTTTTGATAAACAGCAGATTAGTTTTAAATATGTGGAGTGAGCGAGTTATAGAACAAGAAGCAGCCACAGTAGGCTGGTAGTTAGCCGTTTTGCTAATTTGAATAGTTTTTGGCTACAACATGTTGATTGTATGAAACAGTCTGAATGTCTCATCATGACACAGCACAGTGCTGCTTGTTCACTTGCTGATTGTGAAAGAGCTTATTTATTGAGGTTCTGCTGGCCTTCTCTAATTGGTGGGTTTATCCTGGGTAAGATTTTTTTAATATGGTGCTGGTGCTGTTTTGACTCATAGACCTTCATAAGGCAAAGTTAATTAGTCTCTGACCAAAATGCTAGCCTCTGAAAAGTCTGTAGACTTCAATCTCCTATGCAACCAAGAGTACTTAGATTATATACTATATAACTATATATCAGATCAAATTGGGTGATAAACAATAGGCAAAACATGATGTCCTCAGAACAGCAGTAATAGGTGGTATACTACTAAAATCAACTGCAACCAAAAGATTTACACTTCACTATTACTGACGCAGGTTATTATGTCACATCTATTCAGTGATAAACTTGTTTGTACTCACTGTGGTGCGTAGGACATGGAAAGGCAGACAAAGTAGCCACTGGACAGAGAGAAGAGAGCCATGATGACAGTGAAAACAGCATCATGGGAGAAGTAGACGGGCAGGTAGGAGCGACTCTGGACATTACAGAACATCAGCAGAGGGATGAACACCACCCTGGAGACAACAAGCACTGGGAACAGACGAGACTCTTTACGAGGCTGCAGAGGAGACAGGAAAGACACACAGAGGCAATGAGGGGGGTGAAAAAAATAAGTTTCATTATTTAGAAAAGGGTACAGCATGTGGATATATTAAAAAAAAGGACTACCTTGAATAATTAGGATTTCTTTGTGATAACACAAGTACACAACTCACAAAATTATAGAACAAAGGTTGTTTTTACACATTTTTATGCATAGTTGTTACATTTCATATCTTCAATGCTGTAACGGACAGTAATGAGCTTCCATATTATCAGGAAAACAAAGCAGAATAAAAAACATTTATGCTACAATTATTCTAATATTTCAATATTTTATTTGCTATTTTTTTTAACCTACAAACCTATTCATATTATACAAGAACAGATTTCACTCTGGTCACAACTGGAACAAAAGGGTCAGAAGTAGACGTGTAGACAGAAGACAGAGACAGACTCTTTTCCATATATGAAAATTACATTTTAATATAGCTGTGGAAATCCAAACCCAAACTGTATTTCATGTCAAAAAACTAATTTAGCCACTGAATTAAAAGAAGTTGTATGAAGTTGATACAGACTTTTACATCAGGAAGTGATATACACCAAATTAAAAATGCATTAATGCAGAATTTTAATCTTGTAACTGTTGGGTCCATACACAGAATTAATACTGTATGTGCCGGTTATCGGCTTTCCAGGAGTCGTAAATTCAACAAAACCAATTACTGGAGGCCATCAACACGGAGCAGATAATTGCTGTAATAAGTATGTAGGTCTGGACAGGGACAATAATACTGTACAGTGACCAGTTATGATAAATATCTCTAATGAAATCAACAAATCATCCAAAAATTCTTAGTGGCAGCAAAGTGAATGGAAGAGAAACATTGCTCTCCTATGTAGACATGATGCGACCAGACACTCACCCAGCGTATCAACGTGGTGATGGTCCGTCCGAGCCAGTCGTTGATGTTGAAAGTCAAGAAGCAGCACACTGAGATAAAGAAGCGCTCTGAGGAGAACACACAAGGGCATTGAGAGTTTACACAAGAGAAGTAATGTCTGTATGTGTGTATAGCCTGTTAAGTGTATGTTAAATGAAGCAGAGATCTAATTTGATCATTGAAGGGAGGGAAGGTCATACCCCATTTTTGAGAGAATATTGTTTTGACATCTGCAGTGACAGCTGGGAAGACGGACAGAGTGACTGTGAACACGAATGTCACGCAGAACGCCATCACCCAGATCTGACAATGAAAAAGTTGGGGTTTCAAAAAACATAATATAGAACACCTTTTTTCTCATGTTAAAGTGAACTATTTTAGTGATTTAGTAGTTTGAGAGTGAAGCATCAAACCTTTTTGAAGACCTCTATGACCGAGGCCTTGGCTTGCCCACTCTCGTCCTGCTCCAGTGGCAGGAAGGCGCGCTTGGTCCCGTCTTCACTGGTCTCCACCTCGGCCTCAGCTGGACTGCCACCAGCTGAGCCGTTAATATGGCCGTTCAGCTTGCCGTTCTCCACTGTGCTGCTCTCTGCAATTACAAGTATACATAATACTTCACACTGGTCTTTTTCAATATAAAAAATATTGTTTGAAGGAAATATTTCAAATATGACCTATGGTTTAGTAAATGACTTAAATTAATTCAACTCTTTGAGCCTTTTGACATTCATAGAAAACACCATGAGAGTTGGAGTCTGTGTCTAACAGGCTGTCTTTGTCTGGGCTAATTGGATAAATACAGGGTCAACTTGCTTAACGAGATAATGTTCCACTGAATAGATTTGATTCAACCAGATGGAAAAGGACCGAATCGTGTACTCGTTGGAAAAGCAAACAGATGTTCTCTCTGTCAGATAAATGTTAGATCATTTAAATTCTACTAGTGTTAAAGAGATTGAACTTTGTTGAATCCCACCTTTCAGCAGCTCGTCTGTGGTGCCTGCCTCATACTTGTTTTTGTTCAGATGATACTGGGCAAACTCCTGCAAGGAAACCACACAAAATAATTAGACCTTACAGCTGAAACGCAGGAAGGAAATAAATATAAACATTAATTGTACTGTTTCCTGTTCCTGTTCAGATAAAGATCAGGTTTAGTGGGATTCAAAAAAACGTGTTCAACATCTTTCTTGACTAAGCACCAGGTTACGCTCAGATTCGTGGATAGAAATCTCTGGCAAACATTAAGAACATTTAATCGCCTGGTCGCACTTGCAGCTCCATTCCACAGACGCACCAGGCCGTTTCGCCCGACAGGCTTTTCCAAGGTGTTTTTGAAGCGGCCTCGCCTGTAGAGACGAGTCTCAGTGCGATCAGGGCCTAACTCAAAAGTTAACACGTACTTCAAATTCAGTTCAGTTCTCTGCTTGCTTACAGTCAGATGAGGCAATTTAACACCCGTTTCACATTTGAGGATTTGATTACAAAAACTTTGACAATTTGCTAACACTGCATATTAACTCCCACTTCATTTAGCAAACATCATTTTAAAAAGCCTGATTTCGTATTGACTGATTTAATTATCTAAATTCTCTCTAAATTCACTGTCAATAAACGGTGTGTGATCAGAAACAGTAGCATCTGTGTGACCCTAGTTTGGGTGAGATAAAAAGGGTTGTGGATAATGTAGTCGTGCAGAGCTGACTGACCAGACGGGAGAGCAGCAGGTAGCTGAAGAGTGTAAGCAGCGTCCCCACACATGGTGTGATGAAGTAACCCAACGCTGCTGACTCAGAGTCTGCATCACCTGAGTGACAAACACACAGGTTAGCTGAACAGGAATTCCTGGATTGAGACATACAAGATAAATGAAAGCCCGACATGAGCCGTGTGTTTGAAATGGAGCAGAGTGTGTTGTGTGGTGGGTGGCGTCATGTTGATTTGAATAGCTCGACATCCATTTTGAATGTTCTCTGTTACTAGGCAACTGGGAATTAGGCATCCAGCTGTGTTTCATGTGTATGTGGGTGGCTTACTGCCTATGGCTATCAGCATGGCGATGGCAGCGAAGGTCCCAGCGAGGCCCTGGCCACTCATGAAGACGGCACTGTATTTCTGGGGCAGTAGACCCACCAGGCCAAACAGACTGCCCTGCAGCACAGCGCCAAACGCTGAGGAGAGGAAGCATCATTCAGTTTAATAACGTTCACCACTCTTTTACTTGTAGACACATGCGCAGTCTGACTGACTTACAGTTGATGAACCAGATAGTAGCCATTGTGACAGAGAAGAAGCGGTCTTCCCCCATAGGCACTTTGACAATCACTGCTGTGAGGATGAAGAGCAGCAGGATAAAAACCAGGCTACCTGCGATGCGGATTGCCTCCGATATCCTGAGATAAGAACCACAAACATCAAGGAACAGGCTCAACATCAAGCTGGATAAGATACACAGTCACACACACTGTAAATGTCCAATAATATTAAGATTCACTACTTTCACTGAACTAACTTTATGGGAAAAATGACATCCTTCTGTGTAAGGAGGAACAAAAAC
The DNA here is from genome assembly GCF_040436345.1 of Pagrus major. Lineage (NCBI taxonomy): Eukaryota > Metazoa > Chordata > Actinopteri > Spariformes > Sparidae > Pagrus > Pagrus major. Next base: position 17,487,976 of record NC_133224.1, on the reverse strand, counting down.
CTCAAATACAGCTTTGAATAAACTTTGAATACAATTTGAATAAACCAAACTAAACTGTCACTGACCTCTGGTAAAGGAAGGAGTTGAGCAGGGTGAACAGCAGCAGGGGCAGCTGGGATAGCAGGGTCATCCAATTGTTGAAGTAGTATTCCTTGCGGACCACCGATGTACCGTTGCTCGCTTCTGTTTCTGTGTTTAGGCGATCTTGGAAATACTGCAAAGACGGAGGAAAACAAGACAGATGTCGGATTATCACTGCCAAATGATCCTTCCAACACACACACACACACACACACAATTACTCTGTGGTTCTCCTCAGCTCAACTATTTGTTTTAGTGCTTTCCAGTTCATTGTTTTGTTTTTTAAGGCCAACACAGCTTTAAATTGTTTTGGTTCATTATCACTGCGCTCGACAACCGCATTTCAAGACACAGCTTGCAGACGTTTTAAGGTCGAAAGTTCTGTTAAACCCACTGTATACTACAGTATCTGCCCAGTACCACACAGCAGAAAGTTAGCAACTAGCTAGAGTACATAGTGAGGTATTTAGCAGTGATAGAGTCTGTGATTTCCCTCAGTTGTTGGTAGAAACCCAACCAGAGCTCAAAGATAGTGGATATTGGACTTGCAGTCATCAGGAAGCCAGACACACAACTCCAAATTAATGCTACTGATGCTCCTGATATGTTAAAGGGCTGCAACTAACTAATATTTCTATTGTGGATTAATCCGTTGATTATTTTCTCTATTAATTGATTAGTTGTTAGGTCCATGAAATGTCAGTGAATGGTGAAAAATGTTCGGTGTTTGTCAAAGCCCAAGATGTTGTCATTAAATGTTTTGTCCACAACCCAAAGATATTCAGTTTACTTCCATAGAGGAGGAGAGAAGCCAGAAAATATTTACATTTAACAAGCTGGAATGAGAGATTTTTTACTTTTTTTCTTCAAAAATTAATCAAACAGATCGATTATCAAATAGTTGACGATTAATAGTTACCACCTAATCGACTAATTCTTGCATCTCTAACACGCTGCTTTGCTACCACAATAACAAGTTTATGAGTTATTAATTTTGGGTTAACAGCTTGTTCCACTGGCACCAAGAAGCTAAAAAACAAAAGACCTCCATAAATGCAGCTTTATGACAACCTCTGGTATTGTATCCTCATACATGCTACAATGATAATCTTATATGCAATTAAACAGTAATAAAATAATCCAGACTTGTAATGTTCTTGTAAATAAAGGCAATAAAGGCAGACGATGAGCTATTGTAGGGAGTCGGTGCACTGAAGATCAAAGTTGCAAAGGGCAATAATACTTTTATGACTAATGCTCCATTAACAGCCAGGAAACAATAACATACAATGGCACACAGCAGTGACCTTTGATCAACATGAAGCCACATTTTCCCAACATCCAACTGATAAGACAGAGGTGCAAATGAGTTTAGTAAAGAGGATATCACAATGCTATAATACTGCTCTCATTTGATTTGTTGCTTGAGACTGATTTGTCAGGCTGCTTGTCACAGCTTCATCCTTTATCAGTAAGCCGCTGAAAATAGCTCTGACTGTGAGGTGGCAATGCTTTCAGCAGGAATCAAAGTGCTCATGAGGCATCAGAGATGCAAGTAACATGTATGTGAAAAGAGGCTTCACCCAGACACGTGAACATGTGGGTACACGTGCGGTGATTCACATGGTTACCCAAAGTCATATGATAGACTGTGTGGTGGACTATGGGGTCATGACATTCTAACACCCTACACTCAGAGTGCATAACACAAATCACTTAAACCACTTGCTACAAAATACCAATTTGACTAATCCAATCCATCATGTACATTACATACTAAAGTATTTCAAGTTATTTTCTATATTATATAAACAGCATATTTGTCCATAAGACCACTGTCAGCATGTGATTCTTTAAGATGTTTAATTAATGAACCACTGGAACAACAACTTCCTTGCTGAAAAAAGGCTTTTATGCAGATCTGACTGGGAAAATGATGATATCTTACAATCTTATTGACTGAGTCTATTGGTTTATGAGACAGAGAAAAATCAGCCCGACCGTCTTTGAGGGATTAAGTAATTGCCATGTTTTTACCAATGAGGCAGTCATGAAGAAATTCCATGGTAGCAGCGTTCCCAGGCCCAGAATGAAGAAAATGATCCCCACTAAGCAGCCCCTGTAGATGGGGGGAAAAAAAGGTGTTATTTGACAAATGTCTTACAGTAAACAACAAAATGCTGCCTACCCAAAACTGAATAAACCATTAAGATTTTTACATCATCAAACCCTGTTCTTTGTGCCATTTATGGCCTGCATGTTTTCAGCAAAAGCAATTTAATGTATCTACATACTATAATTACCTCTTTGTACTTCAGTTTTTATTGATAGTGGATGGTAGTTTGTTATCAAAAATGAACACCAGTTTCTCCTGTTTGTTGTAGCTTGATTAAACTGCATTTGTCGATAAACACCAGTAACCACAGGTGTCAGCAAATCAAACAGGACTGAACAGTAAGGATTACTTTAAGCACATATTATCAAGGGAATTTGAACTTTTTTCTTTTAGATTTTAAATCCTGTAAATATGCATTTAAAATTAATTCAAGAAAATTAAAAGCTTTAAATTGTTACATTGTTGCCCGTCAACAACAGCACACTTTAAAAAAAACCACACAGACTCTGTGGTCAAGAGTTAAAAATCTCTGAGGAAGTGTGGTCGAGAGCAAACCGTGGGAAGTGAGAGTCTCTTGTTTCTGATTTGAACTCACCGGTCCTGAGGAGCATCTCTTCGTTCCTTCATCCTGATGTAGGAAGCTCTGGTGAAACTGCGAGGGCAGCAGGAAAGAAGAAAGGTCAGCGACATCTCCAAAGATTACAGAGCAAATAGTGTGTTTTCCATACACTCCGCTGCCAAAGTCTCACTACTTAGAGATGGAGGAATCCATTTACATTCTAGCAAGGGGCCGCGAGGAGCTTGCAAGAGGCTGTCCAAAAGTGTCTCCCCAAAGGACTCCTTCAGTACAGACTAGGTTTGATGTGTGTCTGGAACTCATGGTATGGATAATTAGGTCTTTAATCCTCGACTTCTGGTACATTACACAAACGTTCAGGTATTGGATTTATAGCTTATCTCAAAATTCTGAAATCTCACTTTATAATTGCGAGGACTGGGAGACAAAATATTATACAATATGATAGGTTTGACTATTGATACTTTGACACAAGGACATTTTTGATAAATAATCAACAGTATTGTGGATATAATTACTAAGTGAGTAAGGAGAGTATGAGAAAAAGTAGAACTGTCTGGTAAATTCAGACAGTTAAATTACTGTAATACAGCCTTTTAAGACGATATGTAGTTTCATATGACAATAACTATATGATATTGATACAATTTCCCAGTCCTAATCAGAATTAACTTAAATCTCTAACAACAATAACAGAAGTACATGAATCCAAGCAAATGACCTGACTAAGTGCAGCTTGAGTGTTTGCCGTTTTACCACTGGAACCAGCACCCTGAGGCTGGGAACAAACTCAATCCTATTTTAACGGGTACATTAGTCAAGAATCCACACAGAGTCCACTCCCTGTGTACACTCTAACAGTGCAGTACATTGTTGGAGAAGAAAACCAAACCCGGATACTCACCAACAGGACTGAAAACGTACTGACCCACTCCCTGTCGGAGCTATTTCCTCTATTCACAGCATTGCCACAGACAGCATATGATATAGCTGCTCTGCTTGTTTCAACTTGTTGGGAGGATCAGGGTAGACGCATAATAGAGACTCACATTTATCCTAATTTGGGAGCCACTAGTTCCAAAAATACAGCTATTAAAAACACTTCACAAATCTTACATAAATTCAAATATCGGGGAAAAAAATAACTGTGTGTTTTGCAGCTGTGGAGGAGGATGTGGCCTCTGACCAAGTCTTTTTTTCCCACTGACTCCAACATTTCTTGCACTAAGGTTTGTGGTTGCCATTATGTCCACTTCCTTATTCTTGCCAATCAACAGCTCCTCTTTCCTACAAACAAAAGCAGGTGTAACACCGACACAAAGACAGCTGTGTCATTCTCACAGGGCGCGAATAGAGCACATACTGTAAAAATCACACAATCCAGTTGAGTAAACGCCTTGACACACAATAACATGTCCTTCATTTTCCATGGAACACAGGGTGTGTACACATGGTACCACCTATGATAATTAAGTTAATAATAAAGTTTGTTTTGTTATTCAGCTTGGTCAAACGTCACTACAGTCTAACCAGAAAGCATGTTTTGGCCAGTGGAGCAGAACTAATTAGATCTAGCTAGTAAATCATGGACGAAGACAAAGAGATGTGGACATACAGGTCACAAAAACTGAGCTTGTGTTTTATTTCAGCATATGAGATCGAATGGGGGTGGATAAGGCTCTGGTGTTCACATACAGTTACAGTGCTTGGTGACAATTCAATTAGAACTGACTGCCTGCTGCTTCAAAGCTCTCCTTCAAAGCTTAGTTCCTGATTAACATGACAGGAAAACAGCATGAGATAAACCAAGAGAATTCATATCACATGTACACTCTGTACAGGCAGTGATGTGGACAAAAACATATTGCATTTAACCTAATTGACGTCGAACAGAAAGTAACCAGTCAAATAAGTGGCAGGGGTTTGGTTCCTGTGTGTTTATTTTAGGTCGTGATTGTTCGACAATATACTTTTCAGATGAATTGTAGCGATCCCAGTATTTAAGGTCATTACTCCTGTTTCCAAACTTCACATAACTTCATTGACTAGCAGATGCATGATACATAAACAAACCAATAGAGTAATGTAGCTGGCTATGCTGATAGGACAAATCACTTGAAATGGTCATTTTCTGGCTGGAACTAACAATTGTTTTCATTACTGGTAATTATGCACATCATTTTTTATGATTCAATTATAATTGTTTAATCTATAAAACGCTGATCATTATTTTCCAGAACCCAAAATAACGACTTCAAATTTCTTCTTTTGTCCAACCAACAGTCTAAAACCCAAGACAGCACTTTATAAATGACAATAAAAAGCAGCAGATCTTTAAGAAACTGGAACCAGCTAATGGTGATCATTTATTTTTGACCAGATCACCCACCTCCACTTCTAATAGAAAGGACTCAGTCAAACAACTTGCAGGGGTTTGGTTTCTGTATGTTCTCAACAAAGATGCACTGAAGTAGACACAGCAAACATCCCCCCAGGGTCGTCCAAGGTCAGGGCTCAGAACAGACATAACAAAGTCACAGTTTTTCCTCGCTGTGTCAACAGGAATGTCAGCTGGTGTGATCTCGCTGAGAGCCTGAGTAAAGCTACTTAAAAAAATACCAGAAGCGTCCAGTCTTTCTTCTTCAGAAGTGTCTGCTGCTTTTCTTTGTCATTTATGATAGAAAATCCAGAGTTGGGTTTTGGACTGTTGGTTGGACAAAAGATGTGATTAAAGGCTCAGGGAATTTGTGATGAGCATTTTTCACAATTTAAAGACTAAACAATTAATCTTGAAAAAATCAGCAGATTAATCATTAGTGTCAGCCCCATTGGTCACTTAATTATAACTGAGAACATTTTGCAACGTTAAAGTGTCTAATGGGAGAAAATACTGTGAGTAAGGAGAAAACAATGTGAAACAGCATAAATGTTGCAAAACTTTAGAAGAACTCCACTGATTTTACACAGGGGGCTTTAACATTCTGGTCATTTTCTCTATCTTCTTTATTGCCAAGGTCTTTCCACCCCCTGTTTCAGTGACACAATGTACAGCGCAGACAGGATAAGTGGCCTCATTGTTTCATGTGAAAGACACTTCCTACGTAATTGAGACAAACAATGCAAAATGTGACAAACATTTTTATGTTCTGAATGAATACATTTGCCTTTATAGTCAAACCATTACACACATTCAGATGTCCATCCACTTCAAATCCAACAGCCCTATAGAGACATTTGCACAAAGAAACTTTACCATGGGGAAGAGTTGAAATGATGGTTTAGGGAGATTTGTCAGCATATTTGAGCTGCTGTGAGAGTACCACTCCTTTGCAGACACTGTTTGTCTAGCCTGGGGGCTCCTAAGAAGGCACTTAGGAGTGAGACGATGACAACACGTGGAGGGTAAACAGCTGTTAAAATACAAGGCTGAAAATGACTTGGCTCTGGTGGTCCAGGATGGGAAATTCACTTTTTAAAATTGTGAACATCTACCAGTCAGTGGCAGATAAATGTTTAAATTCACCAACCACTCAATGGTTCATCATTATTTTGTGCCACTTTCATATTTTAACAGCATATGTCTTGTAGCTGCTGGTAGTAATTTGTGTGTTTGTGTTTCGTTTAATTTAGGAAAAACCCTCGTTCCTCTCCAGACAGCTAAACACTTAAGTCCGATCTTGCTCAATCTACTCCTATTTATAATTTTTTCAAAGTGCACTCATCAATTAAGCAAAAAACACACGCAACTACAGAAATCAATATGTCTAGGTTGGGACCTTCTACTGACAGTACCAAACTGTACCCTTCATATAAAAATGCAGGGGGAAACTAATGCAATCAGACCGCAGAAAGCAATTATACACACTAAATTATCTTCTGTGATCGCCACACACCCTTAGATTTTATCACAACTTCGACACCAACAGGCAGCTTGTGAGCTGACAAGTGAGTTCAAGCTAAACACAGGTTGTTGTATCAGAATTGTTAAAGATATTTTTAAAAATCCAGTAAAAACAGCCATTGTTCATTCAGTGGTTGAGGAAGGTTAACAGAAAGTAGACATACAATTAAAATGTAATTTCAGTTCATAACAAATAATGAAAAATACATATTTTTAGCTGTAGTGCTATTTATCCATTGATATTGTTTTGGTGGGGGTTGCTGAGTTTTGGAGATATCAGCTGCTGGGATGTCTGCCCTCTCTTGAATATAAGGGAACTAGATGCCACTTGGCTTGTGGTACTCAAAGCGCCAGAAAAAATACATTTGAAAAAACTCAACAGACCTGGTTACTCAAGATAATTCACAGACCTTGTTGTGAGCAATTTCATGTAGGACCCATTGTCTTTCTACCAAACTACACTCCAACCTTATCACTGCACAGAAGCCTGCACCTTCTCCTGAAAGAGAGGGTTACACTCATGAAAGTGTGGGTTGTAAACATCAACAGTGACCACCTCAGATGAGCTATAATGCTTGCTCTCGTGCTTCCTTCTGCGCGATAGTATAGGAAGGAAATATTAGACTGAGTTTCCATGATTTCTGGAAAGAGACATTGCTGTTGAGTATTTTGAAGGTATTGTTTTTTGGAGCTTTGAGCACCACAAACCGAGTGCCATCTAGGTCCATTATACTGAGGAGAAGGCAGACATCTCCGCATCTGATATCTCCCAAACTCGTTAACTCGCACCAAAACAATCTAGATTTATAAAACAGCACTGCATGTAAAGGGCAAAATATGTATTTTTAATTTAGGAGACAACCACCCCTTTAAAACCTTTCAGACTTCAGCTTGGTAACTAGGAGTTAGTTGGATTGTTATATGCTGCTTTTGTTCCTGGTAATAGCAGCTGCTCACATTACCCATTACGCCTTAAAAAGGTTTCAGACAAACCCTGGCGGGCTTCTGTTTCACTACTGAGTCATAGCAGATTAGTAGATCCTTACAATAATCTAGTCTGAGTCACAACGTCCATGTGTTCACCAGGTGACAGGGGCAATGTAGCCATCAACATCAGGATAAAATACAATATATGAGGAATTAATCTTTACCAGATTATGAAAATTAAATAAACAAAGTGCTTGAGGTTTATCAATACACCTGCAATGTAGTGCAAGTGTATTGTTGTTGGTTTGTTACAGTCATTTCTCTCACTCAATACTATACTACACTGTAACTAGGAACTTTATGAGCACAACACACAGCTGTGGTTCAACATCATGGCTAAATTTGAATTGAGGAATCACATTCAAACAAGAAACCCTGTAAAATAGTGTATTTATAAAGCAATTGACGATACAACATGGGTACAATGAACACAGATAACGATACACCTGCTTCTTTCTGTAAAGAAGCAAAAGCACCGAAGACAAACAAACTGCATTAAATGGAAAAAGTAGGCTAATGACACATTCACTCTGGTGCTGTCATTGTATTTTAACTACGTTTTCAACACGGCAGCTCAGACTCATTTTAAGTGCACGTTAGGAAGAGGAAACCAGAGCCTCCTCTTTTCATCACCCGGTCGAGCCTGAAGTTAACACCGCTACTTTCTAAAAAAAAAAAAAAAACAAACGTCGAAAATGACCTTTCAACAAAAAAAGACAGTGTTGCTAAAACCAACACTGTCCTCTGTTATCATTACGTTAGGTCAGTGCTAGCTAACGTGACTTACCTTGGAATAAAACGTTGGTCTTCGTCACTGTATTTTCATAGTGTCTCCACCGTATGTTCAAGCACTTGCGATATCCAAACGGTCCAAAAAATGACTCAATGCGAGATTAATTAGCAGCTATGTGTATTCGTCGTCCACACGTGGCTGCAATTTAAATGGCCACGGTTATAAAGCTCGGTGAGCAAATTTCTACGTAGCACAGCAAAGCTACAACAGGTTACATCGCGCGAGCACTTCCGGTGTCACATTTTACACCCCCCGTCTGTTTGTTTGGTCTTGGCGGGAATTTGACAGCAGGCAGGTGGTCAGGACTGCCCCCATCTTGTCATGTGTCACTGTCATATATTCAACTTATTTCATTTTATTATGAATTATGTTATTTAGGGACACTGGAACTTTCTGTTGCCCGAGGGGGAAAAAAATACATGTAACAGTTTGTGCAGGCAGTTTCAACTGTATGTAACTTAATGTGACTTCATATGGTAAATAAATTGGTTAATCAGTTGCATTTCCAACCATGAGTGTACATGTGCTCCAGTATTACAGTTGTGATCATGTATCCTGGTTATGTTTTGCACTCATGTGTCATATCCTGGTTTCAGAAACCTGGATATGACCCTATTATGATTTTGATAAACCCTAATAGAAAACAGAATGCTGTGGCAAGTGAACCCCTCATCCTGATTTCTGAACATGTGGAACAGAGAGACTGAGATGGTGAGAGATGAAGAGAAATCTGGAGGCAAAGGATCACAAATCCAGATAGACCTACTGTTATTATCATGTCCAGGGATATGATTAATCAGGATTTTCATGTTCCATGTAAACGCCAAATCCCAGAGATAGTAGAAAAGCAGGACTATCCGTTTATATTGTGTTTTATTCCCAAACAAATTGACCAAACCTGTTGAAGCATTAAAAGTGGAGCCTTCAGGGCCACTGGAGTTCAGGGGCCATCAGGGCAGTTGCCTGATTTTCCCCAGCAAGCCAGCATTGGCTTCAGCAAAAGTCACAGAGACAGGTGAATAGGGCCATCACGTCAATTGACATTTATTTCACATTTCAAACAATTTTTTATGTATTCTGAAAATAGAATATTTGTTGTATTTCTTTTAAGTGTTTATTGTAGGAAGAAAAAAAAATCAAAAATCAACTATAATACCTGCAATGTTATCCTGTCAGTTCTTGAATTGCTAGTACAAGATGTTGCTTCTTGCAGTGGTACTTTCAGTAAGAAAGCAAGGGCACTTCCAGGAAAGTGTGTGTCTATTGCATTTCCTCTGACTGGTTAACCCCTAACCAACTCTCAAGCATCTTCTGATTCTGAAGGCTTACCACCCCTATAGTGTTTAATATTTTGTTTATATAATTTAGAGATAAAGAATTGAAATGATTGCACCCATGTTTCCTGTGGTTGCCTACCACACTTTGATGTGACGGTGGATGTTGTCATGAGAGTTTATACAAGACAAAAAGTAAAGCAAAGTCAGCAAACAGATTGGTTACAGTGCTTCCTGTCAGAGATGCTGAAATTGATGTGTTCTGTGATGCTACAGCTGAATTACTGGTCTCCTGTTCCCCCTGGTGGTACAGTATGGGAATGGAACCCTCAGTGTCATGCAATGGAGACTGTGCATATATGATGGTGTGTTATCTACAAATTTGATGTATATTGTGTATTGATTTCCTTCACTAACTCTCAGCAAGAATAAGAATATTAAGGAATAAGCCATAGGATGTCGTTTTTATAGTTGCACCATTCAGACAATTAGAAACATTCTATTTATCGGTTGTTTTGGACACATTTCCCTTAAATTGTCTCCAAAACATTAATATTTCAAATAAACTTCAGTCAGCATGAGAAGTAAATTTTCTTAGTATAGTTGCTTTACTGCAATAATGGGCATGTAGTACAGTTATGACTGTTGCTTTCATCATGGTATGGTTCACTATGGTCATGGTGAATAACCAAGGATGTGACAATTTTTGTGGATGTCACAACAACCACACGCAAGGGTTGTTCATGTGTAGTAAACTGAAATGGCTGAGTTTGTCAAGCCTGTGGTTATGCTGTTTCCTGAACTCCTGTGGTGTATTACACATAGGCTGTGTCCTGTTTGATGCTGTTTGAATCAGGCTTGACTCTTTACATGTCTGTCTTTGTTAATGGTGATGATTCAGGTGCTGTAAAGAGTAGTCACAGCCACAATCATCAGTACAGCTTATGCTCAAACCACAGCCAGAGTAAAGGGCACACCAACTTGTGCCCATGGCGGGCGGTTGCTGGTGCTGTCAAAGCTCAGCCATTCTTAAAAACTCAGCTTAAATCTTCTTTTTTCAACCTTTGTGTTGTCTCACTCTCTGAAGATGTCAAAACCCCAGCAACACTGTAGTATAAAGAAGAACTTTTATTCTGAGGCTAACTTTTTCTTGACCCCCATAATGGCCTTTGTGTGGCTTGGAAGTCGTGAAGTTGTGCTTGAAACCGCTACTCTGACTTCTAACTCTCTGAAACTCAAGCCACAAACCAAGGGGCCAGTAAATACTTCATGTGAGTGACTGGTAACTGGGGCAGCTGTAAATATGTGCAATAATGTGGCTCCACATTATACACCGACTCAGTATATTCTGATTTAAAAGTCTTACAATCATCAAAGCATGTGTTTCCTTTTAAAAAGTAATGAATTAATATGATGAACATAATGCTTCAGTGTGTAGTAGAGTATGTCCTCTGTTGGATACTTTTACTCACACAGTGACAGAGCTGGTATGCAAAAGACAACTTAGAGCAGCTGTGGTCCGACTAGGAAAGAGCACAGAGGAAAGAAGTGGGATGAAGGCGGTTGACATTTACCCTGTAGTGACTCACTCAAACGAAATAAAACCCACTAAATGCCTAATCTTAACTCTAGTTGACTCAAATATGTGAGAAGGTCGTAATAACTTAAAGCAACATCATGAAGTAATTAAAGCGTCAAACACTGATGAAAGAAAATTGTGAATAAAAACAATGATTCATTACAGTTACAGAAATGTAAATACAATATCAGTGGCTCCATAGACATTGTACATTAACTCATAAACTCTTCATGTCATCATAGTGAGCTTAAAGCAACATTATGTATAAACTGGCATGTTGGTTACGTCTCCAATTTCCCAGCATTGCTAGGAACAACTATGCCGGACTACATCAACTCTTTACACGTGTTGCTCCTGGCTTTGCATGCCTTCACTGGCGACCAAACATGACTGGTCCTTGTTCTCCTCCTTCGATTATTGACAATAGTGAAAATCTTTTGTTTATTCTTCCATGTATAAGTCAAAATGCTAACTATGTGTAAGAAACTAATTCCATTTCCATTTCATGCATTTGGATATATGATCGATATATTTGGCATAAATGGGTTGTAAGTTATAGGAAAACAAAAATGCATGGAAGAATAGTGAGTACATAAGTATATATGTATCAAGTATGCAGGTCATTGCTGCAGCACAGCAATCTGATGCTGACTGGAGCCAGAACAACAAAGGCGCCATCAGTTTTTGACTCTAAAACAGCTGAGAGACCCAAAGCGGGAATACAGTGAGGTCAAAGGGATCAACCAGAACAGAATGAATAAGTTTGCCTGTGAATTAGCAGCTGTGTTTGTTCATTTGTTTAGACACTGCCTGTCACAAACAAGAATACCTCAGGCCTGCACAAAGGGCGGTTTGTGGTTGAGGGTCTTCCTGTTTTTCTCTATATCATCACACTGACAGTCCAAAGTACAACATAAGGCCACCTCTGTTCAGTAGGCCTCAAGTAAATGCCTCATAAAGCAGGCTGACTGTACCTCGCAAACTGCAGCATTTAAAAATAATGTCTAGTGAATAAACCTGAGTCTGAACCGCCTTCCATTCCTTTCTGTCACCACTGCATGTTTCCTATGCTGCATACCTATCACTGACCAAGGGCACCTTGAATATATATGAACCTGCTGCACATGGATTAGTATTTTTTTGTGTACTCTATATTTATATTTTAGCATTCACAGGTATTTAGAACATGTTTTGAATCTGAAGAGAGCAATGAGTGAGTTTTGACATTTGACACTGCATGTTTACACCTGGTTATTGGAGAAGATACTGAGACACGTGTAAAATATGTTCAAAATGTGTTTAGTGGCCATTGAACATTATGCAATTACATGCTGAAACACTCTTATTTACAATTTAAAGTTACAATGTCAATTTCTTATAGTATTTATGTTTGGAATTTTTCAGCAATAGCCATTCAATATATTTACACTCTGTAAATACCTTTCTATATAGTAGTTTTGATTGGTAGTGGCAGGGTCCGCCATTCCCGCACTGGAGTAAAAATTACCAACCTAAACACAAGGGATTCAAATGATACATGTGAGCAGCAATTGTTAATCAAAAATTCCTTTAGGAGCAAGAAAAGTACATGTTATGATAGGTCGGCCACAGCTGGGCCACTATTTGAAGCAACACTATGTAGAAATTGGCATTTTTTGCGTTTTGGCACCCTCCACAGTTTCAGAGTGAAACACCACAGTCGTAAATACAAATGCCAGGTCTGTAACAATTTATCAGATGTAATGTAGGTGCTAACTACAAACAAAACTCATTATGTCATAGCAATGTTATGTGTTGAAAACTTGTATGTTGAAGTAAACATGTATGTAACGCTGTGATCCTACCCTCTCACTGAAGCTACATAGAGCAGAAACAAGTGATAGACACCATTCACCCTTTTACAAGACACTGTACCATCAAAATGATTTTGAAGCTGTTATTTTAAGGTAAAAAATATACATAATGTTACTTTAAATGAGCACTGAATTTATAGACACAACTTACTGATGCTAAATATTTCACCTTAAAGCTAAGGGCAGAACTATAGTCTGAATATTTTAATCGATTAAACTTAAAAGTCTGACTTTCCCCCCTTTTTTAGTTTCTTATTTTATGGTTTTGGTTTTGGACAGATTTTCAGCATAGCATTGCAAGTAAAAGGAAACCATGTTAGCCACTGTAGGTCAGACAAGAATAAATAAGTCCTCCAGCTTCAAAGAGATGGCAGCTTTTTGTTAAATAGAATCTTTACAACTTGTGTGTGAGTGCGGGGCAGGGGTGAATTGTGGTTTTTCTACAGTCCTCTTCAACCATCTTTGAAAAAAAAAAAACTTAAATTGAGGAAGATGTCTGGTAGATATTTCTTGTTGTTTTGTGTGTGTGTGTGTGTGTGTGTGTGTGTGTGTGTGTGTTAGATGTGTGGGACTTAACACTACTGCTCTTAGGGGTTTGAGTATCAGTATTCAGTGGTGAAACACGGTGAAAGGATGAAGTTTCTAGTGAGCGATCTGTTATTAGCCTTAGCTCTCCATGCCCTCCCTTCTTGGGGTAAGTAAAAATACATTTATTCTTAATCAGAACTTTATTGAACTTAATTGACTGTATACTCAGTATTTAAGAGTCAATCATGACGTATGTGCGAAACATGTTTATGGTTTATGGAAATGAAGAAAGGGTGATCAAATCACTGAAAGAGGTTCTTTGTGTTATTTTGGGTGGTAATGATTCAAATGAAAATGTAATTTCTCACTATGGATGTACTATATATGTAATGTAAAGATATATATTTCCATATGAGTCATAGTTAACACTTATAATAATAACTTCATTAATAAATGGTAAATTTAGTGATAATTAACCTTAAGTTGATGGTTATTTGACTGGTAACAAACAATGAATTGCTTTATAACCATTTATTAAGCAATTGGTGATTGTAAAATCGCAACTGATGTTTATAAACCTTTACGGTTGCTTAACAAATGGTCAATAAAGCATTTCATTGTTTGTTAACAGTCCAATAACTATTGACTAAAGTTTAATTAACTGTAAACTGACCGTTTATTAGTCATGGTTGTTATAAAGTGTTACAAAGGGATATTGTGGAAATCTGTATTAACTGATTTAACATTAACTGAAAGGTACGGACGTTTGTGTTTTGTTGAAAGTAATGCCTGTATATATCTATGCTCATGTCCGGGGGGTTTTTTGAGACGGGGAGCGTGGCAGGTAATATTTCTGAGATAAGACGCTACAATTGTGTATTACTTCTGTGCGAAAATGTACAATGTAGGTGATCAATTCATTTTTTAAATTGATTTTAATTAATCTAATGGCCATGTAATGCGAGGAATCGTTTGTATGACACTTGAACCCACATAACATGATCACACTACTGCAACTGCTTTCCACAAATAATCTCTGATGGACCGAATGTTCCACAAAACAGCCAAGTCAGTTACAAAGCACATTATATGTTGTACCTATACAATGTCTAGCAAGCTATGGAGCCATGTTTCTTCTCTCATGAGTTGTTGGAGACAAAAAAGACAGTGAAGATTGGACTCATCCAAAAGAAACTATTTTTGGACAGATAAACTTTACTGACTGTCCCAACAGTGTCAGAAATTCTCCTTTGTCAGAAAAGGCTCAATGATTCACATTTAAAACACAGAAAAGGGGACCAAACAAACAACAAAGGGGTCAAAGAAGCAACTGATAAAAACGTTTAAACGTGCAGTATCTATTTTATATTGTCAGGGTGGTTATTGCAGAGGGATTGAAAGATTTCTTGTAGATGTTCTTCCGGGCCAGTGGGACTTTGTACCGTCTGCCTGATGGCAGTAACTGGAAGGAGTGGTGGAGGATGGCTTTCCTGATCACTGAACGGCTGTACAGTTCAGATAGAGGGGTGAGCTGGTTATTTTGCTGACCTCATTAGTTATGCAGGAGAGTCTTGTTTTGTGTTTGGTGGTGAGGGAGCTGTACCAGGGTGAAATGTTGAAGATGAGAATGGATTCAATGAGCGAGTGGTAAACCAGTGTTAAAATGTCCTTGCTGACATGAGTCTCAGCAGGTGGAGGCGCTGTTGAGCTGTTTTGTGCACAGAGTCAGTGTGCTGTGAAAACGACAGGCAGGTATTTATGAGACTGAACATGCTCTTTTAGCTGACCCTGGATACTGAGCGGGTGGAAGAGAGGTGATGGTGTTCTCTGCCCCCACAGCATAGCTCCTTGGTCTTTGTGATGTTGAGCTCAAGTGAGTTCTCACCGAATGTTTGGACCAAGCTGTTGAGTGGCTGCTCGTATTGGGACAGAGCATTGTTGCCAGTCAGGTGGGCCATCAGGGCCATGTCATCCGCATACTTGAAAAGCGTCATTCCTTCACTGCTACAGGATGCTGTTCATGTAAACAGGGAAGAGAACGGGACATAAAACACAGCCTTGGGGGAGCCCTGTGTTTAAAACCATTTGAAAACAGCTGTTGTGGTCTGTCCTGTAAAAAGTTCTTTATCCATAAAACCAGTGTCGGTTGGACCTGAAAGTCAGAGAGGAGATACAGCGGGGTGTTTGTATGTACAGTATTAAAAGCAGAAGAGAAGTCCATGAATAAAGTTGACTCTGTGCAGGATGGAGGTCACCAGCTGTTCATCAATAGTGAGGGCTCTGTGAGGGGATGTGGGGGTGAGGCAGGTCCAAGAGGCATGAAGGCTAAAGCTTACAGGGCAAAATACCTGAAACAGGCGAGAATTAACACTTTATGTAGTTGTTGACGTTGACATCTGATGTTTTTGAATGTTTGTGAATAACTGCATCATCTGTGTGCAGTATGCGCTTCAGTTATTGATATGATGTAGTGTCTACTGGCTTGTGTTTATGACTGTTTCTTGCAGGCCATAAAAAGGCCTGAGGTGTGAAGTCAGTGGTCAGAGGTGAGGTGTCGGTGTTGAGTACTATGAAAAAAAGGTGCTAAGGTATGGGTCACTTGCAATGGTGGAAGAAGTATTCAGATACTTTTCTTAAGTAAAGTACTTATACCACACAGCGAAAATATTCAAGTATAACTTTATATTTATCTAAGTAAAAGTATGTAAGTACTATATACAAAATGATGTATGTGTATGTGTCATTTTACTGCTGTAGATGTCCACAGTTGAGCTTATTTTAACTACTTTATGTACTATTGGATTGCTCTTCTTTGCATCATATGTTTGTAGCGTCACTCTCATGTGAGATCCTCGTACCTCTAAAAAGTTTTCATATCGTCAGAGAAACAGCTGTGTTTTCAGCTTTGTTACGATGCATTTTCCATCTACTCCAAGAGGGATTTTTAAAGCGTTTATTACGAAGTAGAAGACATTTCTCAACCTATCATAAACATTAGAAATCACCAGTTTGTAGATACGTGGTTTTTACTGGACAGTAAAAAAGTAACTAGTAACTTAAGCTGTCAGACAAATGTAGTGGGGTAAAAAGTACAGTATTTGAGATGCAGTGGAGAAGCTGCTCTGTAGTCTGGTGATATGGCAGCGGATACTTCTGTATCTCAGGTGTCAGGTGGCAGCAGGGTGAACAGACTGTAGCTGGGTATGTATTTTAATATCCTTTGGCTCTGTGCAGACATCTCACTTCACCGATATAAGTACCATGATTTTGTACTTAAGTGCAGACTTGAGTAAATGTACTTAGATTCTACCACTGGCTGTGTAAAATGAGCAAAGGCTAAACTTCCTCTGTCTCTTCAGAGGTGTCTCATCTCCAGGCACACTTGACGTGATCCAACAAAAAGTGCCATATAGCTTCTGAATTGATGCAATATGTACCGTCATGTGACAAACTACCAATTTATGTATCACTCTGTTTTTTTTTGTTTTTTTTATAGGTGCTTCATCAGACAGATTGGTTGTGACCCAGACTCCTGATGTCTCTGTCATGGAGGGGGAGACAGTAAACATCACCTGCTGCTGGACAGGGAAGTTTGTAAGAGCGACTGTTAACTGGCTGAAAAATCCAACAAGTATAAAGAGTGAACTCCTCTCTCTGATAAATAAGACATCTGACTGCTCAAACTTGACCTTTACAAAGATCACAAGAGAGGATTCAGGGAGATACATCTGCAAGGTGAATATAGAGATACCAACTTTCTCTGAGGTTAATGGAAATGGTACTGTCATCACTGTTACGGCCAAAGAGAACACAATGGACGACACAGGAGCAGGTATGTGACGAGACACCACCAACATGACAGCGTTGTATAACTGTTAGACTTATATCTTGGTATGTCAATGGATAGACTTATAATGACGTGTATTCAGAACGGGCTCTGGTTTGTTGAGATGGGTCAGAGTTTGTTTTATACATAGAAACTACTACAAGATTTCAACTAATCTTAAATTTCAACCCTGTTATTATCTTTGTAATATTCGTGTTTCATTTTTTTTCTCAGAAGACGCACCTCCAGGATCTGACAGCAGTCCTCTAAGACCCCCCGTGATAATCTCTGAAGTTAATGGAGGTGGTAATGTCATCACAGTTTTGGCCAGAGAGAACACAGACGACAACGTAGATCCCCCCATTGCTGGCGGTAGGTGACAAAACACCAGTGGCCTATCATACATTCTGTTGTAGTTATAATGTTCATTAAGAATAAGATCTGTGACAGATATTCACCTTGTAAACCCTGTATCTTTAAAGCATCACTGGTTGTGGTACATCTTACTATGTGTACATCCACACTGAGCCTGCTATATTTGTAAATTCCCTCCTTTTTTTGCGTGTCTTCCCCCGAAACTGAGCTTTTCCAAAATGGCCTAAATTTTAAGGAGTCATCTAAGTGTTCTCTGTTGGTGAATTTCAGAGCCTCACTGGGAGGATGTGTTAATCTATGTCATGAGGTGTCTGCCCATCCTCGCTCTTGTCGTATCCTTCTTCTGCCTCAACAAGTTGGGGACCAAAGCTCAGCAGCGCGCACAAGGTACAGTATTACTTTCACTCAACTCCGTCATGATGATATGACGTCTACATCATCAGTGCATTATTAATAATTGATCAATGTATTCATGTTTCAGTGGATCCTGGAAATAAACTCCCTTCAAAACCAAGAACAGAGGAAGACCAAGAAGAAGAGGGAGGAGATGAGGGAGCAGTTGAAGCGGAGGAAAATAAGAATGGAGATGAAGAAAGCCATGGGCTGTCTGACGTCAGTAGTGTCAGTAGTAAAGTGGAGGAGAGTCAGTGTTGAAAGATAAAGAGCTCTCAGAGGTTATCAGCTTGAAGAATAGATGTCAAGATTGGGTGACAAAGGAGGCTAATAACTTTTTTTTAAACTCTGACCTTTGCGAACAGAACAGAAGATGTTTCAGGGAGATATGCCTGCGAGGTGTGAGGGAAGAAAACACTTGTAACTGTGGTCGAAGGAAATGTGCTGAGAGATGTGTTATGTTGCTTTCACACGTTTGACACATGAGCGAGGTAGACTGAACAGCTGCATGTGTGACATCTGTGTTCTTAAATGCATGCTATTAAAATCAATGTTTCAAGCCAGTTTGGTTTCAAAACAACAATCATGTTGACTCCTCAATGAAAAATGTACTCTACAAGTGCAGACACGCGACAAAGACCTTTTTATCTGATCTTGTGAGATACTTTTGTTTTTCTCTTTTGGGCTTCAAACCATTAAATGAAACTGTACAAGAAGTCTGTTTTTGGAACTGAAAACATCTCATAGACATCTGAAACGTTACAAGGGGCCCCGACTAGTCACTACTTTCGTCTGAGAGGTTTGATAGTCATAAATGTTGGAAACCAGTGTTCTTTCTCTAACAATGTGTTGTATTCTGTAAGTGTATCATGTGTGTTTTATGTCAAAATAAAATATATTTGATAAAGAGGAGCCAAGGAAAGGTCACTAAGCAACTCCCACAACTCAACACACTGTTAGGCTACATTAAAAACCAAACCACTAATGAATGTAAAGTATCAAAGCCTGATATATGTCTCCGTCCTCTGTGCCGTAGAGCTCCACTGTTGTCCAGAAACTATTCAAAACACATCACTGCACTGTCGCACTGGGTGACGTGCTCCTTTATTACTATGAACACACACACTGTGGTTTATTGACTCAGTGACACATACACCGCCCTGCTGCCCCATTTACACACTAGAGCACCAAATGTGTACTAACGCGCAGCTGAAAATAATCCCCAACAAAAGCACAATCAAACCTACAATAACCAGCTGTTTTTATAAAATTACTGCTCATTTTTTAAATATTAAACTTTATATTTGTGTGTCTTTAGTAGGAGTAAATGGACTTGGGGCTGACTTCAAGGTAGAGAAGTCAGAAAGTTTAAGAGACAGACTTAATAAGATAAGATCAGATGAACCTAGGAGAAATTGAATGCGACAGACAGAGGCAGAGTATGGCCTGTGTCAAAATCCCCATGACTATTGTTTTCTTTGTAAGCCTAGGCTGTTCTGATTTCCGGCATGGAAAATCGAGAAAATCAGTGATTTCGACACAACCGCCTCATAGATCGACATATCCTGACTACAAAACCCTGACTTCCTCTTTGGTGTGTCCACAGGTGTCCATTAACAGGTGTCAAATGATTCAAAGCTACACGATGCTGTTGCACTTGGCACATTGCAGTGCAGGGGGCTTTAAACACCCCAGGAACAGGAATTTTCTTAAAATGTACCCATTAAAAGGTCAGCAGTGAGAGGTGAACTAAGTTAGAGCCCACAGTTCAGTCTTTGGGGACTCGTGCTGGGGCACTAAATAGTCCATCTAGTCACAGGTGAACTGCTCAAGTTTAAACCAGGATTATCTGAATTTTGTCTAGCATACCATCAGAGTAATGTGTAAGATACTATAATCACATAAAAACTGTACTTATAGGGGCTTTAAGTAAAGTAATCTGTAAAATACAGTGTATTATTACAAGTTAAATTCTTTAGATGCTCCGATTGTGGTTCACTTATCATAAAGGAACCAAAATGAATCAGACAAACTTGGGACTGGCTTCAGGGTGAGAAATGCCAAATGTGATAACTGAAACATGGATCTGGGCAAAGACGACCTTGCCATCACTCTGATTTCAATAAAAATTCAGGTATTTCTTTTCAGTAAAGTAAACAGGAACTCCACTGTGAGAACAGAGAAGGGGGAAACACTTGTGAATTTATTATACAGGAACTATAGCTGCCTTCTATGTGAGGGAGGAAGGAACACAAGATGTGGTTTTCACACTTCTCTGCAGAAAATACAGAGGAACGCTGAAGAAAAGATGATGCCCAGTACATACTGTGCTGATGTCTATGTGTTCGTGTGTGTGGTGGGAAGGACTTCGAGCAGCTGTGAACAGATGACTGTCAGTTGTCAGTTGTGAATCGGCGTGGAAAGATGAAGCTTCTACTCAGCAGCATGCTACTCGCCTCTCTCTGTGCGCCCTCATCTTGGAGTAAGTTAAAACTCAACAACTTCAACTTTTAAGGTCCAGTTTGTACATTTTCAAGTCTTATTCCCAACTCGTCAAACACTGACACTTTAGGTTGGTGGCTGGCCCGGTACGTCAGTATTTGATGAGCTGGGAATCAAAAAATAGGATCTTCAATATCACATCTGCTTTATAGATGAGTAAATATTCTTACATTAGCATTTGGAAAATCTCATGATTTTAACAAAGACATTTCAATAGTTTAAATCTTTTAAACTAATAAATGTTTAAAAAGAAAATGTGACACCATTTCTTGATTGTTGGTGTGGCATTACCTCTCTATCCGGTTGTTACTGTGTGCAAAAATCTAATTCAATCGCCATGATCTGTTTTAAGCCGTGTCTGCAGAGCGCAAGTCCTCATATTTTGTTGAAAAATGCCATTTAGCTTCTGAATTTGATGCAATATGTAACGTCTTTGTGTCAAACTAGCAAATTACATATCACTCTGTTTTTTTTTAGGTGCTTCATCAGACAGGTTTGTTGTGACCCAGACTCCTGATGTCTCTGTCATGGAGGGGGAGACAGTAAACATCACCTGCTGCTTGACAGGGAAGTTTGTAAGAGCGACTGTTAACTGGCTGAAAAATCAAACAAGTATAAAGAGTGAACTCCTCTCTCTGATAAATAAGACATCTGACTGCTCAAACTTGACCTTTACAAATGTCACAAGAGAGAAGTCAGGAAGATACACCTGCAAGGTGAATATAGAGATACCAACTTTCTCTGAGGTTAATGGAAATGGTACTGTCATCACTGTTACGGCCAAAGAGAACACAACGGACGACACAGGAGCAGGTATGTGACGAGACACCACCAACATGACAGCATCGTGTAACGGTTAGACTTATATCTTGGTTTGTCAATGGATAGACTTATAATGATGTGTATTCAGAACGGGCTCTGGTTTGTTGAGATGGGTCAGAGTTTGTTTTATACATAGAAACTACTACAAGATTTCAACTAATCTTAAATTTCAACCCTGTTATTGTCTTTGTAATATTCGTGTTTCATTTTTTCTCAGAAGACGCATCTCCACAATCTGCCAGCAGTTCTCCAACACTCCCCGTGATAATCTGCCTGGCTGTGGTGGCTCCGTTGCTCCTCATTGCACTCGCCTGTTTCTGCAAAATGCGAAGGAAACAAGGTATAAAAAGAAAATGTAGTGTCTCATATTATTCAGGCCATTAGTGGTCGGTTCACCCGCATGACAAAACTGAAACATATGTTTTACTTGTTTCATAGGTATAGTTTGTTAGGTAGAATGTAAAAAAAATCATAGTGAGATCTTTGAATTATAAACCAATAATGTAATTCTTTGAAAACATTTTTTAAAAAAATATTATCTATTTAATTGATTTAATGTATTTTTTCAATGCCCCGAAGGTCACAAACTAAATTCTATTCACTTCAAATTTATTGGGATGTCTTACAAGCCCAAAATATCTGCTGAACTTCACTAGTATTATAGATGAGGAGCAAGATTATATATTATACATTCTTTCCTTTTTATCTTTTAAGACGTCCTCTTCAGTGACTGAGTTTGACACCCCTGTGTAGATGCTATACGCAGTCTGATGTCTTGTAAAGCAGAAATTAGCCAACACCTGTTTCTAAAGGAATAAAAGCGTAGTGAGTCTGAATGCTGCGCTGAGAAACACATTTGCGCAGTCTTGAATTTACCCAAGAGTCTGAGAAATATGAACGGAAGATCGCTTGCATCAGTTCATATTGTGAAATAGTAAAAACCAACAGCAAGAGTAATTACTAGAAGTAAAAAAAGAAAAAAGAAAAAGCAACGCTTAAGAGAAGAGACGACACAATCAATACAAAAAGAAATCATTAGCAACAGGTTGTCTTACGCAAATTCAAGATTCAGTGACGCAGTATAAAAGATAATAACAGTATGACAGACCTTAGCAGGATGCAAATTACTGAATGTAATTTTAATTTTTTTTTAATTGAATAAAGAGGACTGTACTAGCCTGTTTATTTACAGCTCAAAAATCATAACAGCCGAAAGTCTCTCTGACGTCGCTGACTTCTGGTTTATGCTGGATGGATGAATACCCAATGATCTCTAGCCTCTATTTTGTATTAATGAACACAGTGTATCTCTGCAACTACAAGGTCTATTTGAATAATCAAAGTATCATAGTAGAGGAATCACTTGAAATATTTGTATGTCAGCGTGTATGTCAAAGGGTCCGAGTAAATTAGGTCGGCACACAACATAAATGAAAGATTTTTTAAAATTTAAATCACAATTTTAGAATGAATATCCCCAAGGAATGATGCAGCTGCAGCTCCAAATCTCCAGCAAACTATATCAACATCTGCCAACTTCGATGCTAATAAAGTGAATCAGAACAAAATTGGAGAGGTTTTAGTTCAGAGCACTCAGGCAGAATCTCCAAATGTGCCATTTTGACACATTTCGGCACCATCTGTGCCATTTAAAATTTCTCAGGTACCAAACTATAGATTTAACTTATATGTTATCATAGGTGCTCAAAAAACAGCGCAATTGGGCTCCGCTCGGGCTAAACAGGTTAAATGACCAAAATGTAGTACTTTTACATACACATCAATATGCTGGTTCAGCGTCTTATTTCATGAAATGGAAATATGCAATTGTGCAGGTTTCTGTTTGCCTGCAGTAGCATGTCTGACTCCTCCTCATACAGCAAATCTGTCATTTCTGTACCAACTGAGTTCCCTCAATGTTGACAATGAACCCGCTTTAGTTGCTGGCTGCCCTGACACCTGATGTACTGTTGCTGCCACTCCCTTCGATTTAGCTAATCCATCTAATCTTCAGTCATGGAAAAGTGACAACATATTTTATGCTCCGTTACCAGTATCAGACATTCACTTTTGTTCCAGCAAGACAATCATAACATTATACACCATCATGTTTTCTGTTCTTCTATCAAACTACTACATAACTTGAGTGAGGACAACCTGCACAGATTTGAGACAGTTATCAGAAACCTATTCACTTTTGATGTTTAATGGGCCCCTTTAATAAATGTGACAACTGGGATTCTAGTGTGCATGTAACCACACTTAATTACAGCAAAGGCTCTTCTACGGATGGTGTTTTAGAAGTTGCATTAGCCTTGTATTAGTGACTGCAACACCCAGTTCAGTTCAAATTAAGCTTAAGTGTGGCATTTGTAGGTATTTTAGTGGAACAATCATATTAATCATTTATTTGTATTTGTGTGTGTGTGTGTCCCATGGTTTCAGCAAGAGCAGCCAGGGTGATCTACGAGGTTCCACACATTGACTCTGAGGAGGCAGACATGGACAAACACAGCACCACCTCCTCCAGAGGCTCTTCTCAGTGGGTGAGTGTGTTGGCACTGTCTACAAACACACCAGCGCACACATGTTGAATGGAGTCTAACAGTAGCAAACTGAAGGGGGGGGGGAATCATGTGGCGCTAGTCGACCAGCAGTGTGCTAATAGTTTAGCAGAGAGAATAAACTCACATACACAGTCTTGGCTATAATGTTCTCCAATCCACGTTTGGTAGGTTCGTTGTTGTTTTAGTCGTGGTTATAACCTATCATTGCTTTATATGAAGGGTTTGAATGATGTGTCAGCTGAACTGTGAGACAGGGTGGGTAACATGTGGTGAATAGTGTGAATATGCACAAAGTGTTTGACTATGTAAATAGACAAAGAAAGCCACGTCAGTTAACAGGTTTGGTTCCTAGTGTAGTGTTACTAAAATATGCTGCATCTTATATTGACAGGTTTTATTTTAAATTCATAAACTATTTCGAGTGGACTCAAGACACGAAATTATCTGTTGGTACATTCTACATACTGGGTGGCTTGCACACCATTTTTTTGCCTACAAGTAACAGGAAACTGGTGTCATTCGCTGTAAAATATGTCCTTAGTCATTATCTACTCGCCCCGATGACACAAAATGTTTCTTAAGCTTCGCAGCAAGACAGCATTGCAACAAAGAAAAAAAACACTATAAGTCTCCAGAAGCCCAGAAATCGTCCACTTCAGATGCGACCTAATGCTTTAAGCTCTGCATCTACAGTGACGATTTGGGCTTCAAAATTGTGTAAAAAACGGAGAAATTACACTGAAATGTAAATAATGACTGAATTTTCATTGTTGGGTGATTGTTACTTTAAAGCAGTAATTTCCACAGTTGAGACATCATTATGAAATATAACTGACATCCTGTTTCTGACTAATTGTGCCGATTGCTCACACCTACTCAGTTTTATACTGAACACATTAACAAAGTCCTTCTATCGACCTTTGCACGCAACCAACCCTCATGCCCTTTAATATTAGCCTTCTTTGATGCATGTTGACACACCACCGCACTGCAGTTATACAGTATAATGTGTGCTTGCTGTAATTCTTTGTATCTCTCTGTGTCTTTCAGTGCCAGGTACCAGTGTATGAATCCTTCGATTACTTCGAACGTGTGGTGACCAAGGAAAGTGGGTGAGGATCTACTCAACGGAATCTTTCAGTAATTCCTCACCCTGCTTGTCAGCATGTATATCTTGTACATCAATTTACTTACCTTTACTTAACTGTGTAAATAATTTTGTATGACTGTAAATATTTCATTATTTTCTATAAACTGTGTCTTATCCATCTTTGTGCTACAAGTTCATTTCAGTGTTGAAATTCACATGTCAGTAAATACACATACGTGGTTATGCATCCACTGACGGGTTTAATTGTATGAGACTTAAAATAGATATGAGATGCTTTTGTTAGTGGTCTACATTAGTTAGCAGAATTGATTCTATAGCAAACATGCCAGTTTCACAATGACTTTCGATCCTGAGAAGGACGCTGAGTGGAAACTGTGGTGTTACGGGGTCCCTGCATAAAAGGTCAATGACAGGAAGTGGAAACAGCGCCTGTGACGGTTGGAGTTGCTTCTTGCCAGCCTTGATGTGTGCACTTTCATCACCAAGCCATACAAATCTTAAAACAGAGCATCTGAAATAGTAATTGACTCTTTCTGTAAATATATTTTCACTTCACATCACTCATCTTCTAATACATGTGCTCTGAATTCAGGTCATGTGTAAGACCAAGTTGGTAAAACACCGTTAGCAATATTGAAAGCTGACTTACACTCAAAGTCAGAAAGTTGCTGATAATAATCATACAAGGTACAAGGTAATCTATTCATCATTATATAACACAAGGTTGCATGACGAAATGAAACTCCATGCTACACAAATAACAGAACATATATACCCTTATTTAGATACAAATATACATAAACAGGTAGTGCAGCTTTTGAATCTGCGTCAGGGTGTATGTTAACAGCAACAACAAGATGGTGTTGATAATGTGGTCGGCATCTTCATATGAAAAAGTTCCACACTGTCCATCAACTTTGACTGTGCGTGAGCACCTAGCATCGATGTTACACACACATAGACCATCTATCCTCGTCCGGCTGTAGTCCTGTGCTCTGCCGGCTCAGAACCCCACAGGTCTCTGTGGACACACCAGTCAAAGATTTCACGTTGTTTCGTCAGCCTGAGTCACGATTTGTCCATTTTCATTTTTGCCTGCAGCCAGACATCAGCGAAGAGCAGACTTAAACCATGCTGGATTAGTATGACCCTGTAAAGAATAAAATGTAGTAGCTCTAAGCTAGCTCAGGCCTGTACAATATGCTAAGTAGATACAAAATTAGCCAAATGTGTGACTCAGTACCTGGTCTGACTCACTGGATATAGACTGTTGGTATAATCCTGGCATTAGGCACCCTTTGTCAAGCAGCACTCTCCTCCCCCACAGTGGATTAAAGATGTCTTTCACCTTCCCAGAATGATGTTGAAATATTTGCCTGGGACGAAACAATTTTTTTTATATATAATGTTTTTGAGCTGAAGCGTGAGACAGGCTTGCTTCTTCTCTGCACTGGCTAGAATGGCAGACATTGGCTGCATATGTGGGAAAATACCTTTTGACAACAATCCCGCTCGTGGAGGAACTCAGGGGAGTGCTGAGGTCAAAAACTAGTAACTGATATAATATTACATTGATTAAAAACTTTCAGCATCATGCTTTCTTCCGGCAACTTTGAGTATGACTTTCCTTTCAATTGTTTTTTTTGATTGTCTAACGTATGCTAAATTGTAAGCATATACACTGGATGGTGTTGGTGTTTCATATCTTCAACATTATTTGTCTGTGGTTATGACCAATATAAAAGTAGTAACTAATAAGATAAGATAAAAAAATACTAGCCCAGTAGGCGTCTAGTGATTGCCAAGAAGTTTCTTATTACAGAGACACTTGACCCAGTGAGTCAGCCACTTTCAGACTGTAAAAGGCTACACATGACACTCCCTTACTCATTGCAGCGAACAAGAAGTACAGTATCCGTGTTTTAACTTGCAGTACTGTACTATATTATACCCACTGATACTTAATGCAAAAGGTGCTAACCACCACAATATGACTGCAGCTGCCTCATGCTTTCACAATCTTTCTTTGGCTTGCAAACATTCACCCCTGTACAGACATATTCACCATGTCGGTGGGATGCGGCGGTACATAGCTTTTGCTCTCGTGCACATGAATTAGATTGATGAAAACCTGAAACATGAGTTTAAAGAGATCGTCTTTTATTCAAATAACATCATTTAGGAGCATATTTACAGCACTGTATGTGTATATTACACCTAACACACTGTATATTCTGTCACTGCACAGGCTCTATTCAATAGGCATGCAAATGAGAACAGGCAAATCGCAATTTGCTGCTATGGTTACAGATAACACTGCCGTAATGTGCGTAAAAAATCCTGAAATGCATCCTACAGTAATATGTCGTAGCAGCAAATATGGGGCTTTTATCTTTTTTTTCTTATCATTGTGTCAGAGCATTGCTGCAACTAAGCTGTTGCGTAGCTGACCAGACATGTTTTCAGACAGTGTAATTTAAAAAACAAACAAAAAAAAACTGTAACAGAACAGAGCACTGTTTCCAGGAAACCAGGCCAGGCCAGAGGACCACAAAAAACCGAGACATGTTCACTCATGTACATTTATTTTTTCAGTTCAAAGTTTCCTCTCGTGGTTCATGTCCAGCCTTGCAAAGCAGCAGCAACCACAGACCACAGCAGATGCAGTAACAGTGGGCTTCAAAACTCATCTGATACCAAAGTGAAAATCAGCACCAGGTGACATTTACTGTAAAGTTCATCTGCCATGTTGACTCAAAAAATTAAATTAGTCTGAGTAAATTAAAGGTGCAATGTGTAAGAATTGTCCACCTGTCGAATTCATACTCCAGTCAAATAGGGGGCAGGGTATCACCGGAGTAATCAATAAATGCTGTTAACTGTAGCTGCCATTAGCTCAGTTAGCACAGTTAGCCATGTTAGCATGCTGACTTCAGAGCATAAACACCTTCAACATAAATTAAAACTGTTGTTTCCTCACATTCTGTTGATAAATTTAGTTAATAATGTTGTTAACTGCAATTCTTCCACGTTGCACCTTTGAATTAATGCAGACTTATACATAAACCATATGTGTTTATACAATTTCTTACATATAAAGTATAGGGGAACTTGTTCATTATTCAAGTGTTATAGATTAATATTATTTATGTTTTTCTACACCTTAACTCAACATGATAGAAAGAACTTATGTAATATCAGTAGATGGAGAATTTACATGTAATCACTTTACTTAAAGTCACTGTTGTAGGCACATTATTTTGCGCTATAATATTGTACCTCGCACAATAAATTCATGATGATTTACTTTGTGTCATATAAAACAAATCACAGAATCTATTGCCTTTGTGGTTTAGTTAGTGAAAAGGCCCCTCCTTATATCAATAAATAAATGACTACAGCTCCGAATATTCTGTGAAGTAATATGTACGCTGGGCGTTGTAGCACTGAGGTTGTGTTGACACAGTTGGAACCACCACCTATATCCAACACTGAAGCTGTATATCCTCACCTTTTGTACCAGGTGTTCAACCCATTTTTCAAAGGGTATAAAAGGAGTTGCCTCTCCCCTTTTACACTTACCGACTACTCTGCTGACTGGTGTTGGTCTTCGATTTTCTTCTCTGCAATATCAACCACTTCTTTAGAAGCAACCATGACCCAGCTCGAGACAGCCATGGCCATCCTGATGAAGACCTTTGATACATATGCCAGTGTGGATGGCAAAAAAGACACCCTGAGCAAAATCGAGTGCAAGACTATGCTGGAGAAGGAGCTGCCTGGACTGCTCAAGGTACCGTACACACTTAGGAAGGGGTGGCTGAACTGACTGGGTGGGTGCAAATATTTTCCACTAAACTTAGGCTATGTTGCACAGCATGCGCACAGCTTTAAGTCGCAAAGGCGGACTGAAAGTGGAAATACTGAAAATGTAAAACTGAAAATCTATAGACTTTTGGTGTTAAAGGTGAAGATAAAGAATAACTTCATAATAATGTCTGATTTAACTGATGTTAAAAGTGGCTTATGAATGTCGTCTTTTACAACAAACTTTTATTACCTTCATGGCCCAGAAATGTTTGTAGTTACCACTTTTGGTGGTTACTTTGTAAATGTACGTAAATGTTGAGAAATGAAAATGATTTTTTTAACAATCCCAAACAAACAGCTTTAAAAACGATGAGATTTTTGTGGCGCCGTATATGTGGATTTTAAAGTGTCCCCTCCCTTTGCTGCTTCCTGCTTCAGTATTAAATAATTGCCATTTCTTTTCCCAAAGACCTATCTTGAAACTGAATAACACACACTTGATACTAAAACTCTACTAAATACAACTGGAAAAAGGGACTGATCAAAGTCTATTTCAGCTTTATCAGTTATGAATATGAAGAATGTGGTGTTGTGACACTATTCAACAATATTGAAGTTGTCTTGTTGGTTTGTGCAGGCAGCAAAGAATCAAGCTGAGGTGGACAAGCTCCTGGCAGGTCTGGACTTTAACGGAGACTCTGAGATCGACTTCGCTGAATTTGCAGTGCTGGTAGTTAGTCTCACCTGCGCCTGCCATGACCGCTCTCCAAAGAAGTGAGCAGGGCGACCACACCCTGGGGTGGGGCCAAATGGTACCACATCGACATAAGATACACTGTTTCCTGTAATAACTGAATAAAAGGATTTATTTATCTCTACGTGGCTGGTTTACATGTATTGTGTGACTAACATGAAATCGTGAGTAATAAAAATCCAGCAAGAAACTACAAAAACTATGAAACAAACAAAAAATGAATGACAAAAATTCAAATTGCACTTTGTGTGATTGAGAAATGTTCTATTTACAGTGTTCTGCTTTGGATGGATACAAAAATGCACCTTCTCCAGATGATGACGCTCTATAAAAATTAGTTGCGTGATGTGTAGCAATATGTGTAGTAACCACGTCTAATCCAGACTGCTTTCAGTTCCTTAAAAATCTCACTTCCTTAAAAATTCTTTGGAATGTGCGTGTGACAAAATGATGACTATGCATACAAAACACACACACAACGACAAAATGCCACAAAAACATTTAAAAAAAGATGCAAAATATGAAAACAGCAACAGGATAATATTAGGGCAAGGCAGCGAAAATGTGTCATATGTAATAGTATATCATATATTATATATTAATACTTAATATGTAACAACTGAAAAGTATAAACATAAGAAACTGGACTTTTTCATAGAGACATTAGTATGTAAATCAATGTATTATGGTGGAAGAAGAAATGAATGGAGACAGTCATGTGGGGGAAGCAGTATGAAAAGAAATGGTGCACAAAGGAAATATGAAATGTATGAAAAGGCACTGGAGCAGCTGGTCAAATAGCCTCACCCATGTCTGAACAATCATTACACATCCTGTCTAACTAGGACATGGTGTTATGCATGTGAAACTAAACGTACACAGAGCGCTTCGTCTTCTCAGAGTTCTTTGAAAAGGTGAAAACTGATATTCTTTTCACTTCACCTGAAGGATTAGGCGACAGCTGTTTATCGACTTTGAAAACAAGCGTTTGTTTGATGAAACAGAGATGACACTATGTAGACACAAGGTTTCAACACACAGCTGAGTGAAATATTGTCATTGTATCTTTGATTCTCAAAGATTACCTCGGCCTGCTGCCGTGCAGCAGTGGAAGGAGACAAATCTTGCACAATCACAAGCGAGCGGTCAGAGCAGTGGCTTTGTATCCGATGCAGCAGCATCAGCCACATACAAAGTATGTCACCACACATTTTGGTGTAGCATGCTGTTCGTATAGTTCAACTATATTCATATTTGCATAGGTATTCAAGTAGATAATTTACTTTTCTGCCATTTTTTGCGTTGTTAACTACTGAAACCACAAAAATTTTAGGTATTAAAAGGAAAGGAATGAGGCCACACGTTGTTGAGACCAGCGCTCAAGTTGGTCAAACGGTCCACAAAGGTGCAAGTTAAATATTTTGGTAACACTTCATAATAACCATCATTAATAAATGGTAGATTTATAGTTCAATAAACTTTAGTTAATAGTTATTTCACTGTTGTGAAATGCTTTGGTTAAAATTAAATATCTTTGAATATATTAGGTGTCAGTTAGTCGTAAGTACTGATTATAGATATTTGCTATCAAATGTTCAGAGAAGTTGTTTTTGTTTTAGAAGTTATCTGGCTGAGTAATCCTGCATAGTGCAAAAGCCCAACCTGGGGCATCATTTGTAAAACAGACTTAAAATTAATTTGGATTTGGATTATGACTCATGCAGGAAACATCTAAGTGGTTCATTATAAAATCTTTTTCTCTGTCATGGAAATGATCTTACCTCTGGCAAATTCTATTTCTCATCACCTAAGTGATGTTCCTGCTGGTTATGTAGGGGTATTGCAATTTTGGTCACATATGCCTCCAAGCCAGTAGGGAACTTTGTATCAGCTTTATGCAGTCCAAAGCTACCTGCTTGGCTTTATTTTGTCATTTTCCATTATTTAGTCCACTGAATGATACATGTTTTCTGGCTTCAATCTCCTCTACCATTGCCAGGATGTCGTCTTCCAAAAAGTTTGATTTTCTCTTTCTTTGGTCCACGGCTATTCCTTAAGTCTTATTTGTGCTAATTATATAAAGGGAAATCATGAGGTAAGTGCCGTCCATTTAAGTCTAATTAAGATTTACAGATCACAGGTGTGTAAGTTTCTTAGAACCTGCTCAAGCTTTTTGTGCTCAGCATCTTTTATGAATGGAACTTAAGCACACCATAAAACACAAGTTTCACAAAACACAATAACATTTCACAAATCACAATCACATTTCACAATACACAATAACATTTCACAAATCACAATCACATTTCACAAAACACAACATTTCACGAATCACAATAACATTTCACAAATCAAAATAACATTTCACAAATCACAATAACATTTCACGAATCACAATGACATTTCACAAATCAAAATAACATTTCACAAATCACAATAACATTTCACAAATCACAATCACATTTCACAAAACACAACAACATTTCACGAATCACAATAACATTTCACAAATCACAATCACATTTCACAAAACACAATAACATCTCACAAATCACAATAACATTTCACAAATCAAAATAACATTTCACAAATCACAATCACATTTCACAAATCACAATAACATTTCACAAATCACAATCACATTTCACAAAACACAACAACATTTCACGAATCACAATAACATTTCACAAATCACAATCGCAATTCTACGGAAGCCCTAAAGGGCCATGCATTCATACATTTTATTTCCTCCGTTTTCCCGTGATAACGAGTTAATTTCATTTGTTTTCTCGAGATCTCGAGTTATTATCTCGAAATAACAACTGCCGTTTTCCCGAGATAACGGGATAATTTTCTCGAGATCTTGAGAAAACAAAACGATAGTGTAGTATATTAAATCATTGCAGGAAACAGCATTCAGTGTAGCAATGTCAGAGGAGCAGGAGCATATCAATCACCACGTCACATATCTTTTCAATCAAGGCCTGACACAGGCTGAAATAGCATTATGCCTTGCTATTACAGATAATATACACATTAGTGTGCATAATCTAAAAAGACAGTTAGCAAGGCTTCAGCTATATCGGCGGCGCAATCTAAGTGAGCCTGAGGAGATCTCGAATTAATTATATCGTTATCTCGGGAAAACAAAGTTTTGTTATCTCGAGATCTCGAGAAAATTATCTTGTTATCTCGGGAAAACAGCAGTTGTTATTTCCAGATAATAACTCGAGATCTCGAGAAAACAAAGAAATTAACTCGTTATCACGGGAAAACGGAGGAAATAAAATGTATGAATGCATGGCCCTTTAGGGCTTCCGTACATTTCACAAATCACAATAACATTTCACAGAACACAATAACATTTCACGAATCACAATAACATTTCACAAATCAATATAACATTTCACAAATCACAATAACATTTCACAAATCACAATAACATTTCACAAATCAAAATAACATTTCACAAAACACAATAACATTTCACAAAACACAATAACAAAACTATGATATATTGATATGTGGCCTGCATTGTGTTTGCACCTGATTAGCCTGAGGCGGCAGGCATCACAAAATCAACAGTGGGATTTGGAGATTCAAAGACACTGGATGGGAAACTTTTGTTAGTTTGTTAATCTTCTGATCAGAAGCATCAAGATACTCTGTAATCCACCCTTGTGATACTTTGTGTCTTTAGGTCAGGTCAACACTCTATTAGCCCACCAGGGAGCACTGGCCGAGTGACACACTTTCTCCAGCCGGGACAGTTGTGTAATTACGGAACTCCTCTGCTGCCCTCTAGTGGCAGATGCACGCTCCCTCTCATAAACTGATCATTAAACAACATTTTTAACAAGAGTCATCATGAATCATCACTGCCATCTTCAACGAGACATTATGTCTGGATTCATGACCTCTCTTCTCTGTTTGAATGGAGTTGATTTGACTGTTCGGGCTGAGTCCAAGGCCTCACAGTGCTGTTTGTGAAACGTGGTTGGCTTGTAATCGGCTTGCAAGGTCATTAAGCTCAGACTCTCCTCTCTCCACTTCCTCTCTCTCGCTCTGTCCGGGGCATTATAAAGGCTTATGGGGATTAGGTGTCCAGAGTGGAGGAGGATGCAGCTCTGGAGTCAGGAGATACAGGTGGGAAGGAGAAGTGTGGTGGGGTGAAGAGCTGACTATATTTATGTGGTGCACGCGTTATCTTAATTTGTTAGAAATGAATAATGCACAGGAGCACAAATGCATTACATTTACAAAGCATCCATTATATTTTATGATCAATTGCCACCACATGTTTGAACGCTCTGGGTAGAGCTTAGTAAATGGTCCTTGCAATTACAATATTCAGCACAGATATGTGTCCCCAAAGTCAAGAATGAGTCTCTGTGTTCATCCCTTATTGGATTTAACAAATGGCCTTTTTAATTTTTAATAATTAATTTCATCCCATCGCCACAAGGCATCCACACCAAAATACATATTAATTTCTTAACAATGTATCTATGTAGAAAGTGAGAATCATTACCCTTTTTAGTGACTTTAAGTGAATGGCTTGTACCTATGAAAACAAAAGCAATCTGTCCAAATATATGTAGTTTGAATTAAGAACACAGACATTTTCTGATGATAATTCATTTCAATATAGATTTTTTGATACACACTGTTTATTTATAACTATATTTTATCTGCCGGGTTGAAAGCTTTCATGAAAAAATCAAGCAAACACTCATCTGAACTTATAGGCTCGATTTTCCTCATAGCCCAGATGTTCAAGTGTTAATGTTTCAAATACTGATGCCAAGTCAATTTGAACCACTCAAACTTTTTTTCATACATTTCATTTCTTAATACTTGAATTTCTCTGTCCCAAAATGACAAACCGAGTTTGTGAAACCTCAGAATAAGTTGAATGTGTCATTTAAAGATGCCCTGTGGAATTTTCTAGTAAATAAACACAACTTATGTTTACTTTTGGTGCTACTCACCGAAACATGTTGTGTATCCCTTAGGTCTAACAACATGTTGAATGCATCATAAAACAATTGAAAAGATGATTTTTATTAATTGCACTTTAACTCCTATATTGGTTACATCACTGTCTTGACATTGTTCCTTGAACAGTATAATTAATGTTGCTCCAGCACCATCAATGAAACTAACCAGTCACGTTTTTGTAATAACATATATCAAAGTTCCGTTTCATTGATGCTCTGGGGCAACTGTACTTATGATTCTGTAGAAACAAAACCAACACGACAATATCAGACAAACCTACTGACAAGCAGTTATTTAAACATTAAGCAGTGGTAAAATTTCACAAAAAGGTACTCAAGTGCTCATATGTTTCAAATCCTTGTGGTCTTTCTTTGCTTCCATATAAAGAATGAATAAATTGTTTATTAACCATTAATAAAGCCATTCTAAACATTTATTAAGGTAAAGGGGACCCTTGAAAGTAAAATATCTTATTAATATATTTTAACTAATGTTAATTATTATGATGACTAAACTTGCCAATGTTTTGCTGACGTGTTCGTCGTACATTCACTGTATTACTCTCCACTTAAGACAAAGAATTCTGAAAAATAATCGAATTAATGAATTCAAGACAAGCATTTATTGATCACTGATTTTCACAGTTTCAGATAACTTCTGACTAAAAGACTTCCCATAAGTTTCAATCTCAATCCATGTGTTGATGCAAGATATTTGTGGTCAGAGGTTTATACCAAACACTCACACACACACACACACACTGCTTAGCTGGGCCCACATGAGGAGGTAGAGCAGTTATGAATACCTCATTCTGTTTTAAAGCCACACATCTCTGGTCATATGAGCTGCCAAGGGTGTCCAGTGCATCTCGTGGCCTGACTTTCAGCAGGAGAAACACTATAAACACACTGCTGCTCTTTGTCTCTAAACTTGAAGCAAGAGTGTTTTCTTGTCCCGGTGGGTGTCATAGGGTGTCACTGATTTTACTGAGGGTAAAATCATGGGTTGTTTGAATATTGATTATGTCAGCTTTCAACTTGTGATATTTTGTCGTCAGTGTAGAGGTAAATGTGTCAAATATGACCTTTAGAACAACAAGAAAAGAACAATGAGCAATTCATGCACAAAATAATGGACAATAAAGGTCCAATTTGTAAGATAGTTGACTGTTAAGTCTCAATTCACGCTTGTCAAATACTGATGCTGTGGGTTGGTTGCCTGCCAGACCTACAAACCCAAACTGGACCTGTACTTAATATTTTCATATTAACAATGGGCAAGCGAGCAAGGAGTGTGTGTCTGTGTGTTAAATTCAGGTCAACTCTCGCTAAATTCAGCACTCACCAGAGACTCTGGTTCTCTCTCTTATTTTCTCCTCTCCTCCCTGTAATGTTAAGTTCATGAAGTAAAGTACATTTGTCCTCCAGCTCCAGTCGACAGTCAACATGACATTACACAAACACCTGACAACGACGGTCACTTCTGCGGATCACTGCTGCAGTCAGGTTGATAAATGGGAGTGAAGATAAATCCACGTTTTAATCCCAAAAGTTAAAAGTAATCTCTGAGCTCTCCAACCATCTTTAAATCTGATGTGACTCTGGGTGTTTATTCCTCCGGAAAATCTGGCTCTGCACCCGACTCTCTTCTTAAAAGCTGTCCGGCTCAGAGCAACTTAGCAGAGGCTTTCCCTACACAATACTGGGCAAACATCTTTGTTTTTTTATTTTATTAGGAGACCCCAAGGAGCAGAAATGACATATTGACGCTTGTCTGATGCTTGTTAATCTAACACCCTCTTCCTGATGATGCAGGCATGGGCACATTATGTAATCACTGTCTTTGCCAGACAAAAGATGGCAAAAACCAAACTCCATCATCAGCTGGATAGTTTGGTGTTATTTTAGGACAGACGGATACACTTCTGTGAAATGGCCCTGTCAATTGCAGCAGTTAAAGCCGCGTGAGACGTCTCTTCATACCAGAAATAGTTGTTGAGTAAGTCTTGATAATTATGCATGGTTGGAATAACTTGTGTGTTCATCTGCCAAATCATCTTGAAGAGTGTGACATTAACTTACAACCTGTTTCCCAAGAGTGCTCTGTTGGACTGAAGGTTCGTGTGGCGGCTAACAAACAGTTGGCAGGGATTATTAAACATATCAGGGAGTTCCTCCCATAGCACGCATTCCTTTCAACTTAATGTCGCTGGGGCCGGTTCTGTCAAACATGCTGATTTATGATCGCAGCTGAGCGATGCTGACTGTCTCCACCATCAGACGCCTCTCCAAACAATACGTGCTACTCACTGGTAACATTTTGCCCTCAACAACATGACCGAGAAGCTCTTAGAGGCTTTGAAGTATGATAACGAGGGGAAACATCCCTCTCTCGTAGCAGACAGTAGTGTCAGCACTGTCGCCTTTGACCTACAGGCATGAAAAGCGGGCTTATGGTGCAGGAACTTGTAGCTTATGTCCTCCACTATGCAAAGTTTTGGGATCCTGGAATAATAATCTTTCTTTTTACTGTCTGGCCTTGAAATGTCAGGGAGCAAGTTTCAGTTTGAAAATGACGAGTTCAGAGTCCTAATCATTGAAATGTCACACTAGAACATATGACACTGGTGCGTCAATTTGATCTATATAATGTGATTATATGTCGTATAAACAGGGAATCTCTCAAGTTGTTATAATTTCACCGCCTCCTGATTGATCAGCACCTGAAAAGACGATGGGTAGTGAGGATCTGGAGTGGAAACAACATTTTTGATAACCCATTAGCTTGCGTCAGACAACTGCTAATATTAGCATTCAACTACTTCCTGGCTAACATTACCGTTTGATAGTGTTACACGCTACAATAGGAAAGACGAAAATTCATTCAAACTTATCAACGTACATTTTGAACACATTTATTCAAGCCTTGAAGTAAAACATACTGATGTTATCAAGCAGTGATGTTAGCCAGGAAGTGGTTGAATGCTATCGTTGCTACCTAGCTATCAAATATGTTGTTTTAACCTTGAAATAAGGCCTGATGTCCCTCTAACTTTTCCATATTCATTGTCTTTTAAGTTGCCGGTCAGTGAGGAAGTGATGAAATGATAGTTTATCAGATGTTTTAAACCTGGAACACAGCAGTGGAACATTTGCCGACCCACCCTGAATGTGACGTAGGAGGAAAATGGCCACCTCGTGGTCTCTAAATGCCATTTTAAGGATTTTAATGTGTTAATTACACTCCGAAAACCATGTCAGACACAAATTAGAGAATTTTCTTGTATGCCGTAACAAATGTGTGGAATGGATCTTTAAGTAATTGTAATCTACAAGATATAGTTTGTAAATTAAACAATTGTCGGAACACACATGGATATATTTTGTCTGTTCCTCTTCCAGTGTTTCTGCTAAGCAAAGAACTGTTCGACTAAATGTTGTAGCGTTCCTTTAACTTTATTCTGCAGATTAAGCTGGAGATACATTTACTTAAGCTGTTTGTTCAGCAGGTACTGATCAAAGAGAACAAACAGAGTCGGCTGCAGAAGAGAAAAAGAAACCAAACCGTCCAAGCTCTGTTTGACTGTGAGCACTTTGTAAACCTTTTATCAGTAATCATTTGCCGTCTGCAGACAGACAGGTTAACAGAGGCCTGTCAGACCGTGCTATTTGCATTTAGAGCACATTCATACCTGTGCTGTGCTGATAACAGGCTCTCTGTGGGTAGACTGTGACTGTGTGATGTAATCCACATTTTCCTGCTTTTACAGCCACTTGCCTGTGACGTAAGTAAAAACTACCAATGTTTGTGCACTGCTGTCCGGTTGCAAACAGGCCTGCTCTCTGTCTCATTCTATTATTCACCCGATCGCACACACCCACCGCACACGCAGTGAAACACATGACAAGGAGACTTTGTCCTGGTTTATCGTCAGCAGCCTGAGAGAAGTCCTTCAGCGCAGACACATTTACACATTGTCAGAGTTATCTCTGCCTTACATCATTGTCAGACAAGCGCGCATCTGAAATCAGCCAAAGTCAAAAGCAACCATAGGAATCCTTCAGTGTCCCAGGTCTTCTCTCCATGCATGATGTTTGACATCAGCTGTGAAGTTGACACACTTCAAAATCAGTAAATCCCTGGATCATCCTCCAAAGATTAAATCATTATTAAAACAATCATATACACTTTCTCCTTCACTGAAGAGTAACTAATAACCTCATCAAATGATGACAAGAAACATTTGTTTGAATGTCTGATTGCGTTGTTTCACATTACAAATGGGATAATGTCAGTAGTTTGTGCTAATGCAGTGATTAGAGGCGCTTGAATGCTGCTTAAAGAGCCTCAGGACAGTTTACGAGGAGCTATGTGTGATCATATGTAGGAAGAGACTAATGACTCTAAGCCATCAGACTGATTGATCTGTATCAACTGACCTACTGATTGATCGCTCTGCTGCGGTGATAATTGGATCAAATGGGCCTCTTCAGATCATGTGTTCTTCTGAACAAATAGGATCACATGTTTCACCACTGAAGTTGACCTTTTACTGCACGAGTGTAGCCATGACAGGCTGTAAACTGTTACATACCAACTATAGGAAGAACCCAGTGACCTACTGTGGAGGTATGTGCTGCTGCTGGTGGAACACACTCTAGTGCTGCGGTGTCACAGAAGGATGGGAACTAATAGACTGGAAAGTCGTGTCAAAGGCATGTGTCTCTGGAAAGGACCTGAGCTAAAAAGTTATGTCACTGATGCATCAGAATAAAGTCTTCTTCTATTTGTGCCTTGGTTTATTTAGGTAAGGATGTTTAGGATATACATAGGACAAGTTTTAGCATTCAGGACAATTGATTTCAACTGTAAAAGTAATAGTTCACCCAAAAATTAAAACTCAGTCATTATCTTTTCACTCCAATGCCTGTGGAAAGTCGAGTTTTGTAGTCTGCAGAACATTTCTGGAGCTTCACAAGAAAACAGTATTGCAACATTCTCCAACATCAAGACACATTAAATGGCCGAACAGCCCATCCGGTGTAATTCAAGTCTCTGGACACCCAGAGATCCCAAATTGATTTAAAAAGACATTATTTAGACCTTTGACACGTGGTTGAGCTCCAACCTTTTAGCTTAGCAGCTACATCAAAGATTTCTGCTTAAAGAAATGCTGCAAATAAAGTCTTTTCAAATCAATCTGGGATCTTGGGATTGCGGAGACATGAATTATGCTGGATGAGCTGTATTTTTTCTGGCAATCTACTCGAGTTGTTTATGAGAATGCTGCAACACTGTTTTGCTGTGAAGCTCCAGAAATGTTTTATGGATTAAGAAACGTCATACAACTTTCCATAAGCATGAGGGTGACTAGATAATGACTGAATTTTCATTTTCTGGTGAACTGCTCCTTTAGGCATTCAGCAAGTTTATTCACATACAGTAAGAGAACAGTTCAGTTTTCAGTTCAAATGTGCACTAAATGTGGATAGACTATGACTATACTTATTTATGCCCAATTATATGAATTATATGAGAATCATGTGAAACAGAGACTGAAAACTTCAGCCCGTCACCACAGATCCTGGTAGCAAACAAGTGTGGAAATGCTTCAAAATCTTACAACTAGATCAAAACTTATATATGACTTCCTTTAAAATTCCTCCTGAACCAAATAATAACTGCACTTGTTCTCTCTGTTTTGGCTCTTGATTCAAATTTGCAGCCTGGTTATCTCTGCAAGACACAGCATGACTTTGTAATAAACAGAAGAAGGGGAGACAGAGCAGATTGTCGGCACTGCAGGTAAAACACACGCACTTATTAATTATGATCAGAGTTGATCTGCAGTTTGTTTTCATTTTCTTTCTGAATAGCCTGAGGTCAGGTATGATGAGCTGATGCCAGTGCCAGTGGAAGCGTTGCGCAACTGAAACGAACAGGAAACAAAACCTCACTCAGACAGACGAGTCGCCGTGTGAGAGCACATACAGATGCACGTATGTAGTCAGAGACCAGACAGAGAGCAGACAGTGGTAAACAGCTTTGAAGACAAGAAAGAGGAACCAAAGTCATATGGCTGTGTTTGGGGTGGGATTTGTTTCTTCCCCAAAGATCCCGATTGGTCTCTTTAATTCATGCTTCAAGCCGTGATTGGTCACTTCATAGAGAAGTATTTAAATTCCGTAAAAGGATTAGTGTCATTAGAAGTGTGTCAACTTAACAGGAGGCGAGGGTAGTTTGCTGTTTGCTGAACATATGGCGCCAGTCCCTTCTGTTATGAATCCTGACATGTGTGTCTGTCTGAATACTGGCGATGTGATGTGACAACTCGGATGGTCTGAAATAAACTCTAACTGGACAAACAGAAAAAGGCCAGACTGATTGTCAGATCTGTCCAACTCTGACCAGGCAGTATGATTGGTTACTGTAACATTGATCAATACTGCATTGATCGCCTTAGGGAAGTCCTGAACTTACTACAGAACAATTCCCAGCAATGTGTGTCATGTTTTTCCTCTAATAATCCAGTAATTACTGACAAGGCATAGATAGTTAATGATCATCAAAAGTCCCTAAAATATCCATCGAAACTTACTGTATTTCTCCATGTATGCATATATAAACAGCTTAAATAAGAAATACATGTTTTTACGAAGGATTACCACTTAGGTTTAATAGGCTTATATATCGTTTTCCCCCTTAAAACTGCAATTTTTCAAGTTAGCTTTTTAATGTTGCAGCCTGACCTCAAACAACTTAGGCAAGATTTTAACAGTATAGATTTGAGAATAGCGAGTGAAAATCAATCCTGGAGATGGCATATAATCACGCACGAGTACGTTTTTCTTATTATAAGTGTCCCAGATAATCTAAATGCTATATGCATTCTGAATTCAAACTCTTCCTTTTGATTCTTTGTGTTTTTCGGCTTGAAATTGTTCAAACGTAAAGAACAACAAACGGCAGGAAAATTAACAGTTGCTTTTGTACTTCCTCATGCATTCAGACTGATAATAATTGGCCCCGTTTGGACAAAAGCGGTAGAAATGGAAGGATGTCAGCTTTGATAGATTGTATGAAATTGCTTACGAGGTTGTGTTGGGACACGGACAATGTAAACAAGTCGGCCTGTATACCATGTGCCTACAGTTATCTAGGTCTTGAGCTGTGACTAATAAAGGATTTACCTCTTGTGACCCACCCTGCGGATGATAACCGTTTTCACCTCAGACAGCCCCGTGAACTAGCTGATGAGGCGAAAAGAAACTCTACAAAGCTTTGTGGGAAATGTTCTGCTTTCACAACCTTGGAGTGAAATCACCCAGAGGCCTCTCTTACCCCACCCCTTCCCCCCCCAGCTCCCCAACCCCCTTCCTGGGAGAGGATTACGGGGCATCTTTTAACTGTGCCATCTGCTCCAAATTGACTCTCAATTAACACGGGCAAATGAGAAAGCTGTCAGAGCAAAGAGCAGCGCAGATTGAGATGTCGCTCTGCGAATGTTAAGTTGTTGCACGTTATGTGCTCGTGGCTGAGCATCAGATGAGATGTTATCAGCTGACAGGAAAGACGGAAACAGTTGGTGAGACGTGAATAAAAGAATCCATCCTAGCAACTCTGGTATTGACTCAGTGTTTCAGTGTCGCACAACTAAATGAAAAGAATGTTTTGCAGTGTGTGCGCAGTATATTGATGGTGAAAACCTACACAACTTCCTGATCGATTGGGCCTCTCTATATATTGCAGAGGGTTAATATGTGTTTGTCGTCAGTGCTCTGGCTTCAGGCAAAGATCAAAAGCTCAATATTACTCTGCAGCCCTGAGAGACCTTGGGAACGGTAGTAAAATGACAGCTATTGCCTTTACAACGCGTCAGCTGTAAAATGCACACACACACACTCCCTTTCTTTAGTTTTGCTGTCATGTACACATGCACAGACTCCCAACACTCCTCTCCTGAACTCTTTCACTCCTTCTCAACGCACACTCACCTCACATACACTTAGGGATAATCACCTCTGGTAACACAGCAAGAAAGCAATGAAGCCAAAGGAGTGTGCGTTTGTATATATGTGTGTGTGTGGTGGTAGTACACATGCAAACAGCTGGTCAATAGGCATTGACTCATCCTGACCCAGAGGTCGTAACCCCTGGAGTCGGAGGGCAGATGAAGCGTGCCACACTGTGGACCCTCAATCGGGGGCAGGTGGTCGGTCTAACTAATAAGCACCACCCCCAACCTTTACACACACATACACTTAGTGGTTAGTGGTAACCCAGTGGCTTTGAGAGGCAGGGAAAAGTAGCTGGTTCAAGTTACAAGATCTTACTGTACTACTGTTTCTCTTGAGGAGTAGTGGCACTATAAATAGTACTGTGGTAATTGTAAAATCACAGTTGTAGTAGAAGCAGTTAATAGAGGTAGACTAACAGGAGCAGCAGGCCTACTTATAGTAGTGTTGCTATTCTGACAGTGGGTCATGATAACGAACAGAACATCACAGTGATACTAAATAGGTACAAGTATGATGAATAGATTTATTTTTCCAACCACATGGACAATTATGATGAAGTGTTTGTGAGAGCTTGCTTATCCACTATAAGTGATTCCAAGAAATGGCATTGATACAAATAATTCCTAGCTATGTGTGTGAAATCCTACCACTTGTAATTAAGCATTCAGTGATACCAGAGAAAGAGTATAACATTTCCACAGAAACTATTATAACAAGAATTTTAAACTCAAATGAAATAAAAAATAAATTGAAAATCAAATTCAGTTTGGTTACTTTGTCAAGATTATAATTAAAAAAATTGAATTTTCTGTAGAAAATTATTACTGGTTCTGTCTGCAGAGTCATACGAATGGCAGAACTGCACACAAATGTTATTCGTGTTGTGGTTTTAATTTACAGGCCTAAACGTGTAGATTATGTTGGTTAGCCTCTGTGCGTAGGCTGTGTTGTATAAAGCACAGCTAACATTATATGAAAATACCACCACCACTGACAATAATAATGACACTGTAAATAAACAATTTTGACAAACTAAGACCATATTAGAATTTGTAAAACCAAATTTTGACAAATTCCTCTAAACTTGAACTTAGAAGAGAAGATTTAATCATCAGTTTAGTGTTTTAGTGCTGCGTACAATCTGCTTACAGTCATTGATCATTTTACTTTAGTTTCACTACAAATGATAAGAGTACTAGTTGGGCTTCTGATGCAATACCCCGGCGGAGGAATCAAAAATATACCAATAGGACGGCAGAGGTTCGCCTTGTTGCCTAGATACGAACGCGGAGGGTGGCACATTCGGGAGGCCGTCACTGAATGAAACTGGCTTTGCGGTAGCGGACATTATGGGTCTACGTATCAAGTATCACTGAGGAATGACCTTCCTCCTGCTTGAGCCGGAATGTCGCCAGTTTCCTTGACGCTGTTGAAGAAGCACTGGATGTGAAAACAGCGCCATTTCTGTCGGCGTCCATGAACGCGATGCTACCGCAGCGGATTCCAGAGCTCGAGCTCGGAACGGCAGCGGGAGAGAAATAGCCGCTCCCCTTTCGCTGCTCCTCTTTACTTCAGCCCACGGCAG
Source organism: Pagrus major (assembly GCF_040436345.1). Classification (NCBI taxonomy): domain Eukaryota; kingdom Metazoa; phylum Chordata; class Actinopteri; order Spariformes; family Sparidae; genus Pagrus; species Pagrus major. The sequence continues at coordinate 17,443,523 of NC_133224.1, read as the reverse complement.
GTACGTAAACCGGCGAACCGGCTGGGACTTTTCTTATGGCCTAGCAGCAGTTTTGTACCTGTTCAGCGTTTCATGTTTACTCAGCTTATTCTTTCGCTGTATGACGATATGGCGTACATTTTTGAGAGGAAAACGTCTGACAGTCCTCTGGTAGCCTACCGGGGCAGCTGCTCCTCCTCCCCCTCGATCACAACAACAACCGTACAAGAAAGCTAACGTTAGCTAACGTTTATCTCAAATTGAAATGGACTTCTCTGCTATATCCTATTGACTTTTGCGTATTTTGGTGCTACGTGTCCGACTGGAAGTTCAGACTTGGCCTAACGTCCGCGTCTTGCTGTTTGCTAGCTAACTATTTAATGGAGAACCGTCAGGGCTCTAATGTCACCGTATAGAAGCAGCCTCCGTTCACCTGCCCGACATACCAAACTGACGTTAGTCTTCACGGTAACATCGTGATTAAATGAATAAACTGAAACGTACAGCGTCTCAACTGAACGATACATGCCCGGTAAACGTAAAAATAATAAACTGTCTTATGACAGGAGACGAACAGCTCTCGGTAGCCAACTTAGCTAACTTAGCCCATTAGCTAAAGGTCGGTGGTCCAGCTAACCTTGCCGTTTGACTGCAAAGTGACGCTAGTTAACTGACGTTTACACCAAAAGTCAGCGGAGCGGTAGTTGACACTTCAGCTGTTAGAAAGTCGTCGACTCTGTGCTATATTAATATAACTATGGCATTTATACTTTATTTCAAATATCGTCCCTGGCTGATCTGTAAGTTGGTTGCATTGCCGCACTAGATAGCCCAGCAATGTAATGTTAATGACATGTATATTTACATAACGTTGTCAATACACCTAAAGTAAAGCGGGTCACTAGCAAGTTAACAAATTGTCGTGGTCCTTTCCATGTCAGAGTAATTGGCAGTAAGACAAAGTTGGTATGTGAACGGTGCAGTCAGGAGCTAGCACCGGGGCTAGTGTGCGTACAAGAAACAGCTGGGTTGTAGACACTGGTCAGCCATATTTAGCAATTATCGATGAAGCTAGATAACCTTTCGGCTATTGTCCATCTGCATTTATTTAACCAACACAGTGCTTTTCTACGAAAGGGTTATGGCTGCTGTAATGGCATGGTTCATACTGCAAAGCTTCTTATCTTGCCCTTTTGACGTCTCTAACGGGTAACCCATAATATGCCACTGTTGAGTGACGACCGGGCTAGCCAATCAAATCGGTGCAGCGTCCATTTGCTCTTCACGTCGGTTTCCTAATCCACTGCTGCCATATGAAACGCAAGCACTTGACAGCAAGCCTGCCCAGTGCCCACACAGTTACACTCAACTGCTGCAGTTGCTTGTAGTTAGTTTTGTTATGGGCTTAAATCTAAGATATATTCGGTGTTAGTACTCGTAATTGAAACTATTTAGCTTTTGTATTCTGTGATTGTAATAGGGGGAATAATAAGTTGAACGCACTACAAGGAACTTTAATATGGCTATGAAACGGTCTCAATTTAATACTGATGCCTCCGTATGACATAGATAAGCAAACAAGAGCACCAACAAGAAGAATGGTAATTTCTATATAGTTTTTCTTAATGCCTGTCAAACTAATTTTTATGGCAGAGTGCTGGGGATGATTTGAGGAGTCTCCCAGCCTGCAGAAAGATGGTGCTCTAGTCTGAGACAGCGGCAGTGGCCGAAATTATCCTTTTGACTCACTGGCCAAGTTGACTGGTAGATGAAAAAATTCACCAGCCAAACTTATTTTTTACCAGCATAAATAGTAAATTGCTTTTATTGTGTGACACATGTTTCTCTCAGTACATTACATTGAGATAATAAGGTAAAATGTTCAATACAACATTTAAAAATAATTTATTTCCTTTCAAATGTATGTACTTAATTCATTCAATCAGATTCCTCAATACCGCGAGTAGCTGATGTCGGCAAAAAAAGGGTTGTGGTTAAATGTACTTAAAAATTCATTACTATGACTCTGATGTAGCCACCTCAGATTGTGCTGAAATTGCAATCGATATCACAATCTGATGATCTGTTTCTTCGATGACGAGCATGCCCAGTTTCCGAGTTACACCACTGAAAATGCCTGAAGTTACAGGCAACAGGATTTCACTTTATGCAGGCGAAAGTGATGGCTTTTAAATCAGACGCTCTTCCTTAATCCAGTTATTATGCCTAAGTAAAACACAGCATGCATCTGTTTTCGCTGCTTCTCTGCATCAAGATGTAGGGAATAATAATAACAAACAGTAAAATAAAAGTAACAGTCACATTTGGTGGTTGTTAGACAAGGACGTTATATTTTAATCTTGACACAGTGTTGGAGGTGGAGCCCCATTCATTCCTATGAAAGCTGCTCAGTGGCGTTTTGAAGCCGAAAAAGCTTGACTTCTGGGTATGAAAATACCTGGATCTTCTGTGTTGTGTGGCATCAAAAAAATGGGTTCAAAGTTTTACAGACAATTCTTTCACAATGTTAGCTTACGGGAAAATCTTTTGGGCTGCAATGCGTCATGTGACGATGTAATTACATAGTTTGGCTACTACGAAAACTGGCTTCAAAGCCTGGCGCTCTTCGTGGGGGCTTGGTGCCAGATGGCAATAGAACAACTGGCTTATTATGTAACATTTTATACTGGCCTTGCTACTGAGCTATCAGCCTATCATTATGAAGACACAATATTTCCAAAGAATGTGTATAAGTTTAGCTTTAGTTCAACAAAACTATTATTACTGAGCAACCTAATCTGTTAGCTGTGGGATACATGTAACCTAGGTGTCATATGGTTATCGTCAAATGGTAACATTACTAATGCTATGTTTATTTTATTTTACCATAGTCATACTACAGTTATTGATGCTACATAGCCACAAATGGATACATTATCTCATTGTTAAACATCTTAAAAACAGCTGTGTTCTAAAGGAAAAAAATGTGTTGTGCCTTTCTTTCATTTGCTACTAAAACAAGCACGCACTAGCCAGATCAAGATCTAAAGGACAGGAGCCTGTGGTTCTCATGTTGCTGTTGTCCACAGGGGCCGCCAGAAACCACAAATAATCAAGTTCCTTGTAGCTGCTATAAAGTAATAATGAGTCAAGTAGTAATTCCTCTTTTAAGAGTATTACACACCCTCACAGTAAGTCAGGTGTTACAGAATTACATGATCATGACAACTTCTCCTGTCACATAGTTCTTGTGTTACATTGCATTTACTGAAGGGTCATTACACAAACAGACTTGAATAACTTGGATGCTTTCACATTAATGTGAGAGGTCACTTTGTAGTGAGTGTGCTGTATTTTGAGGTGAATGCACATCACCAGGGTTTAAACCCAAGCCCCTGGTTGAGTGTGGTCAGTAATTCTTGTTAACCCGTTTATCACTTTAAAGAGGGCTTACAACCATAATTTGTCATGATTGTGGCTGCTGTCTGCATTATTTAAAGAACGTACTCTCTCAGGAGCCCATTCGCTTGCTGCTAAGCAAGGCAATGACCAGTCATTAAAAACATCCTTTGGGATAAGGAACAAAATTTATGAATGATCTGTCATAACACTTGGCTTCCTATTTATCTCCCTTTTTAAAATTCAGGAAAATATAATTTCCTTTTCCAAAAGCAGGGAAATGTGTTAATGCATTTTTTTTAAAAAGAGCCTTTGTCCCTTGCTGTTTGGCTCTGTGGGGGACATGAATAAGATCTTTGACCACATCTTTGTTTTTTCAAATACTTTGCTTCAACATTGAAAATATTTCAGAGAAACTGATGCATGCATGCTTGCTCTGTTTCAGGTTTTGCCGGTGAAGTAAGACGTAGCCCCAAAATGGACCCCTCTGACTGAGACGCAAACACGTCTTGTGTTTTGCTCAGCAGCTGAGATCTATCAGCAGCATAAGCCATGCCTGACGAGTAAAATCCCCTTTTTTGCTCAAAGCAATAAAAAAGAAAAAAAAAACATCCTACATGCCTCCCCATGTAGAGCCCCTTCAGTGCATCCTGCTGGAGTGACTGCCCCCTCTTCCCAAGGTTCTGCCTCGTCCTTTCTGTTTACCCTTCTCCACCTACCACCCTACAGTAACTACCTATCACAATGCTGCTCCACCTGAGAATGGCCAACACCTGAGGTCCCATGCGTCCAGTGAGCACCGATTCAGACGGTCCTGCTCCTCCTGAAAACCTCTCTTGCCCCTACCCCCTCGTGGGCCCCCTGCCTGCCTCAGAGATGTCCTTGCTCCAGTCGCTGGGTCCAGTGCAAAGCTGGCTTGGCCAGGAGCTTGAGAAGTGCGGGATTGATGCCATGATTTACACCCGCTACGTCCTCAGCCTCCTCCTGCATGACAGTTATGACTATGACCTGCAGGACCAGGTGGGCTCCCGCATCCTTAAAGGGATTTTTCTAGTTAAGTCAAAAAGCTTAGAAAAACTATTGTCATTGTTTGTGTATGCACTGTCAAATGAGTGGCCAGTGGGCTTTATTCAGAAAGGGAAGTTAGCGTGTGAATATAATGGCCTCGTTAGAGGAAGACATCAGTTTGCCAGGAGAGGTTAACAATGGGGCTTTTCTTTCACATTATGGCACTGTACCACCACTGAATAATTCCTCATTTGATTTCTGTACTTTGTCATTACATTTATTGATATGCAGTTTGCCGTCTTTGAGTACAAATTGTTATGGTATGCATAGATATGTTTATGCACAAGTTATAATTCCTGTAATATATATATATATATATATATATATTTATATGGTTTTTCCATGTTTTACTGTTAGACCCTAGTTTGTCCTTTATGACTGACTTTTTTTGCTTTGTGTTTGAAAGGAAAATGACATCTTCTTAGGCTGGGAGAAGGGAACTGGGAAGAAATGGGGCAAGAGTAAGAAGAAAGGTGGGACCGACCTGAGTCTTGAGGAAATGAAGAAGCAAGCTGCTGTGCAATGCCTCCGCTCTGCATCTGATGAAGTAAGCATCATTATCATTCAGCTTGATTGGTGTAATCCTGTAATTTTCATGATGTTTATGAATGGTGTTAGTCAGGTTACACAATTCATATTTAAACAAGCATTATTTTTTTCTGTAATGCAAAATAAACATGAACCTGAATCACTTTCACTTTGGAGGACTGCAAACCAGTCATTACTATGTTTGACCCGTATTTATGAAATGTTTGAATGAAAAGTATTTTGAATACAGAAGGCAAGAGGTTGTAATTGGTCTAATTATGGCAGGAATTTGTTACTGTAGTAGTCCTTGTTGCTTGTTAAGGTGCAGTCATGCAGATATTAATTGCATAAATCACGGTGATTAGACACTGAATAAAGATATGTCAATGTGGGAGGCTAAAGCATTGAACAAGGGAAGATCTTCATTGTAAATGCATCGTCACCTTATTTGGCATGGTTGCCTCACCTTTTGTTAGTTTGCATAGAAAAGGTCATTTTAAGGTCAGTTGTTTTAAGTTTTTCATTGACATAAAAAAATTCTGTCCTCACTTATAATGCATGACCTTCAGATGAATGTCATTTGCATTGAAGAGTATATCCTGGAAGTATATACATTTTTATTCCATAACTTTGTGTAAGTGAAAAGGCTATGGAGATATTTGCTGACATTTAAGTCTGTGGCCGATAGTAGTAACTGAGGTGTGAGTTGAGAATGACACAACATAAAGGTGGAGGGAGGGTAGGGGGAAGGGTCTGCAAGGCAAGAGGAGGAGTGTTGAGCTCCTCTCTGGGGACTGGACTCTGCGGTCTATTTTTTAACCAGCACACGCTGCACAGGATTGCACCAGTGAGCAGCAGAGTCGGCCGGCTGTCAGCTGACCGGCATTAGCACAATGATGCAAGAGGAAACACAGGGCAGAAGCAAACTTTACTTTGCTTTTCATGAGGTGGCATGGTAAGGGATATTATTTTCTGGAAGAGTAAACAGGAAATGAGTGAGCTAAAGAGTCTGGCAGGACTGGTACTGAGGAGAAGCAATGCTGTGATTTGTTTTGAGGCTATTTGCTCTGACAGTGCCTACTTGGTCTAAGCTAGCGTTTGAACATGGTTGTCTTGTTTATTTGAAACCCTTGTTGTTTATCTTTTCCCTGTATCATTGCTCTATTCAAGAAGGCAGTTAGCTAATCAGGATATGTAGTAAATGTTCAGTTTCTCAGAACATCATGAGGCAATCTCCTCTACTGTTGCTTAGCTCTTTTTATTTTTTATTTTTTTGAAAGCTTTTCTGCACCATAGCTAAATATAGCACAGTCATGGCTGAGCATGCCTAAGCTCTCATAAGTCAGCTGGCTTGACTTGTGTCAAGCCCGTGCCTTTCATTCTTTCTTTTGGGTCACATTAGGGGTCAAAGTAGCTTTTGGGAACTATGGATTCTTACCTAAGACTTGTGGCTCTCGTCAGTCATGGTATTTGGAGTTAGAAATAGAAATGATTCTTTTTTGTTCTTACGTCAGGGAGTTTTTTTTTGTTTTGATCAGGTATCTCCTGCTTTATATTTATGTTTGTATGTTGGAATGTGCTCAAACTATTGCAAATGTTGTTCAAGTTCAAAGTTTTATTTGTCACATTTACAAGTTTATGTTTGCATCATTTAATGAAATTGATATCAGCTGTCCATTGTATTCAGTTTGAGTTCCCTAAAATCTGTTGTGTGTCTTTCTCATTGGTACAGAACTCTGGAATTGAAAGCCTGGTTGAAGAGCTTTGCTCTAAGCTAAAGGACATCCAAAACAAACAGAAAGGTTTGGCTGATACCCATTTTTAAATATGTTTATAACCTTTTGATTAAAAGACATTGAAAAAGATGAATAAAAACTGCTTTTATAACATGATTTAACATCCAATGTCTTCTACAGAGGAAAAACAGATTCAAAAGAAATCTGATGGCTCCCAGTCTCCAGAGCGAGCTGAGTCCCCCTCTTCAAAGGACCAGGTGGAAATGTAAGCTGCATCATGGATATTGTGTATCTATGAATATGTGTGGCTATAGAGTAGGCCTGCACGATATGAGGAAAATCTGCGATGTGCGATAACACTGTTCAATATTGCGATGACGATATAACTTGCGATAAATAACAAATATTGAAGTTTGCATATTATTAACTATACAGTTAATAATAGTGTTTCCGCATTAATAGGTACACTGCTAACATAGACCCCAAACATTGAATAGCCAATGTCCACTGAATAAAGAATGAAATAAATTATTTCGAACATGCTTTTATTGAACAAACTGCACATGAATACCCAACCAATTAAGCAGAACATTAATTTAAATAAGACATTATAACTATATGAAATTAAAGTTTAATTTCCCCTGCTCCCTTTAAACTATTTTCTTGTAAACTCAACCAAAACATCTCTTACCATGCAGAGTTGAAATGAATAAAAAATCCAGGGGGAAACAACTTAAATAATTAAATAAATATAAATTAAACATGGCACTTTAAATTAACTGTAATGTCTCTCATCACAATCATCAAGGCCCTTGACTCTGCCTAACAAGGTGCAGAGATCTATAGTATGAGGGACAAAACTGAAATAGAGTAGGGCCAGCCCACTAAATCAAGAGAAAATAAAATCAGGAAAAAATATCTACCCGTTAGGGCAAGTTATAACCTTAGTTATTCCCTTAACACAAGTTCTTGGCCAAGAAAACCAGCATGTTAACTTTGTTTGGTTTCAGACGTGTACGATGACATGTTACCACATTCCCAGATGTGCTGATGTGCTCACACAGTACCTGTCATTGTAACACGTTGTAACAGTCAGTTATTTAATGTAGTGGCACTAGGTGGCGCCTCCTTTTGTTTAGTGGGTAATGTAACCTGTACGATGAAGAAGAGCAGGTGTACTTCCGCTCCTCATGAGAAAGGATACCGCTAACAGAGCGAAGACTTCCCTTTTTATTTTGTCTTTATTTTGTGAAGTGTTGGTAGAAGAACCTCGGCCTGTGTTCATTTGCATGTATGCCTGTAACATTAGTGCCGTAGAGACCTGGCATGGTATGGTCAGTGTTATGAATAAAAGTGCCGTGCGGAAACCCCCACATGTTGCCTGCCGTCTCTTGAGTAACCGGAGCAATCGCACTAAAGTGGACCATCACCTTCCCCTTCACCAGCCCACGTTACAACGTCGTCTCTCCTGAATCCAAAATAAGTTCATATAGCAGAAGTGCTGTTTCTTTTCACCACAAGGCCTTCGTCGACCATTTTTATCGCTTTTTTCTCCTCCCTCAGCCATCATAACTTGGCAATCACCACCAAACTGATGCCGATTAATTTTGTCAGGGTAGCTAATGGCTAGCTGGGGCTTCATCTGATTGGCCTTTGTAAACAGGGCTCCGTCTGATAGGCTTAATGTTAGCATGCTCATGGCGCATGTAAACAAAATGATTTTTCTTATTCATCGCGTGTCAGGCAGTCTTTTGCGATGTGTTTATCGCACATGTTCATATCGCGATGACGATGAAAATTCGATTTATCGGGCAGCCCTACTATAGAGCACACCCATATTAATTTGCTTATTTCAACTCTACTGCTATGAATGCATTTAAATCAAGCATCCTCTCTGTCTGTTGTGACTGCAGGTATTATGAAGCCTTTCCTCCTTTGTCAGAGAAACCTGTTTGTCTCCAAGAGATCATGACGGTGTGGAACAAGGCTAAGGCCTGCGCATACTCAAGTTCATCATCCTCTGCGGCCCCACAGACCAGCACAGACACCTCTTCCCCAAAAGATTGCAACAGTGAAGGCGAGGCTGCAAAGGAGCGAAACCTCGAGGAATGTGGTACCATCACTACTGTGACCAATGAGAGAGGCCAGCAACGACGAAGCAAGAGGGAGAAAGAAAACCGATACCATGGTGGTGCAGCAGTGGAAGAGAAGTCTACCATCCACTCGAAGAGACAGACGAGACACAGATCTGAGGGCAAATACAGACCCAGATCCTGGTCTTCTGGCTCTAGTGAGGCGGGCTCAAGCTCAAGTGGGAACCAGGGTGACTCTAAGTCATCTAGAAGCAAGGCAGTTAGAATAAGGCACAAATCCAGGGAAGTTGCAAAGAATAGGAGAACACGCAACAGCGGGCAGGTAAAGCTTCAAGTGAAGGTAATCGACAAAGAGGATCGAAGAAACACAGGAGGGAGCAGCAGCAGTGCCACTGGGGGTGCTGCCAAACAACCACAGCTATACAAAAAGGGGAAGAGACCGCTTAAGGAGATTCGTAAAGATCCAGGCTGGAAGGAAGCGAAAGAGTCCGGAGTTGAGGCCAGAAACAAGAAGGAATATATGGAGGAGCCACTTTGGTACACTGAGCCCATCACAGAGTATTTTGTACCTTTCAGCAGCAGACAAAGCAAGCTGGAAACAAAATATCGAAGCAAGATGGAATCTCCTGATGGCTTTGCTTTGTCAACTGACATGGAGAGGTTGCCAGAGAGAATCCAGGGAATCTGCATTGCCAATGAGAGCTACCAGAGAGCATACCTAGCAGCAGGCTCATTTGTGGATGGGCACTTTGTGGAAGGGCCTGGCGAAGCAGAGGATGAAACTGCTGAACTCACTGGGACCTCAAGCTGCCCTCAGCCAGAGGATAGTAGAGATTTAGATGACAAGCATCTGTCTGAATTCACTCACTTCTATGAAGTTGATATTTATCAATCCATATTGGATACTAGTGCCTCAGACTCTATACAAGAGAGTCGGATCTTAAGCATGATTCGACAAAAAAGCAAAGAGCAAAGAGACGTTGAGGCAGAATGTTGTTTAGTGTTAGATGGCCTTGAGCAGCAAGGGAAAAGTGCAATACGGGCAGATTCACAGGAAGCTTCGGGATCTGTTGGATTCCTCATGGAGGATCTAGAAAACATGGCTCAAGTGTGGGGATGTTATTCACCATCTACTTCAGAAGATATAGATGGAGAAAGCTTCATAGGAGACTCTCCCATTCGACTCTCCCCCCTTCTTGATAGTGGTTCATTCACCCTGAGCAAGCTGTCTGGAAATCTGGAGGAGCCACCTGTTCCTGAAGCGACCAGTGAACCATCTGGTTTGAACTCATCCTGCTTCTCTCTTTTTGAGTTGCAGTATGACAGCCCCACTTTTCCTTTTCCCCGCGACTCACTCACCATTGGTCACGAAAACAACACAGATTCTAGTAGCTGTCTCGACCCACATTCTAATAAACAGTCTCGTTTGCTAATATGGACCAAAAATAGTGCCTTTGACGAAACTGAACACTGTTCTAACCTTTCAACACGAACTTGCAGTCCGTGGTCACATTCAGAGGAGACTCGTTCAGACAACGAGCAAGGAAATGTTCCGACAGAGGATGCTGCTCAAACTGGCAATGAAGAGATTGATTGTATGATCCCGCCTCTCTCTGGAACATATCTGGAGGATGAAATCTTGGATTTTTTGCAAGAAAACTCTGGCCGCAAGTGTGACGAGGTCAGTGTTACTACAGGATCCAATCAGACCTTCACCAAAAAATCTAAATTGGAGTCCATTTGTGGTATAGCGTTGGAAGAGGATGAGAGTAAACAGTACAGCACTGGCATGTTTTCGGACAACACAAACCAACACAGTGATGACTACAGCTCAGGGATAATAAAGGACATTTGGACTGCAATAGGAGATGGCAAATCTGTAATTTCTAGGCAAGGAGCAGAAAAAACAAGTGAGGGGTTATTTGCAGATGAGTCAAGCGGTTACTGCTGCAGTTGTCTGGAGGTGCAGGCAAAAGGAGTTCCAATTCAGGGACCTCAGAAAAAAGCAGTGCAGCGGTCAGAGTATCACCTTTGGGATGGCAAGAAAGAAGAACAGGACTTAGCCAAAAACAAACTCTCAAAGGTAGATGGTGCCGGGGACTACATGACTCCGTCCAAGCCCTGGGACTTGTGCTCTGACAAGGAGAGTACGTCATTCATCCTAGGAGGGGTGTATGGAGAGTTGAAGACACTAAGTGGTGATAAGAATTGGGCTGTTCTGCCGCCTAGTGACACCCAAGAAAGCCTGCTACAGTGTGCCGCTGCAGCTGCATCTGCTTCCAGCTCAGACATGCTAACCATCACTGGCACAGATGTGTTCATGAACACTGGCAGCTGCTTTGCCCCTGGGCACAGGCCCCTGTGGAGGCCTCTTGTGTCCTTTGGGCAGAGTGACCAGGCCATTAAAGGAGGCGGAGATGGATTGAATAAGGGATTTTCTTTCATCTTCCATGAAGATTTGCTGGGATCTTACGGAGGCTTGCATAGTGAGGAGCAAGGTTTAGAATACCCGTTTGCATCCTTCAACCTGAACAATCCCTTCTCTCAAGTCCTCCATGTTGAGTGTTCTTTTGAGCCTGAGGACATGGCTTCGTTCAGTCCAGGGTTCAAGCCCAAATCTATTCTTTGCTCAGACTCTGAGAATGAAGCCTTCCACCCACGAATATATGGCATCAACCGGACGCAGTACAGGGCCATCCGCATTTCCCCCAGGACTCATTTCCGACCAATATCGGCCTCAGAGTTGTCTCCTGGTGGAGTGAGTGATTCAGAGGCTGAGACTGACAAAGAGGAGATGAGTTTTCCCGTCCTTGCGCCGGTGGATGTCTTTGATGATCCTCAGGCAGACCTCAAACCTCTGGAGGAGGATGCAGAATGTGAGGGCCCTTATTACGGGAAGTCAGAACTGGAATCTGGTAAATTCTTACCCAGATTAAAGAAGTCTGGCATGGAAAAGAGTGCCCAGACCTCTCTGGATTCACAGGAGGGCTCCAGTACCCTCCTGCCAATCGCTGAGCAAGAGATTTGCTTAGACTGCAAAACGGCAGCAGCTGCCTCAACTGCAGGTGGAGAGACAGACCTCTCAGTGGACAAGATTCAAAAGGAGGAATCTTCAGGAGAAAAAGAGTCCTGCTTATGTTCACCAGCAGGTCAGATCCCAAAGTATGGGATTGCTTATGACTTTGTTGGAGATCTGCCAGAGGTGAGGGTTCCTTAAATGTATCCCCTAATATTATTATGTTATGATAAGTGTGCTCGAGAATTTCACAAGAATATTGGCCTAACCACGCAGTGTTTCATAATCCGTCATCAGCTGTGAAATGGGTTCCACCTGTGATGTCTCAGACCACTGTTTACTGAAACATGCTAACCACTTCTCATTTGTCTTGTTTAGTTCCCTCTGTTAAATGTAAGTGGACAGGGAGGAGCTGGAAACCAGCAAGATGAGTGCTGGTGGCAGAACACACTCTGTTCCCCCCTTTTCCCTGGATCTCAGTGTACAGGTAAACCTGTTCTCAAAATCATATTGTCAACTCTTAACAGTTTCCTCATAATACTTTTTTGCAACACATCAAACCAGTGACTCAATTGTTTTTGTCCTCTGTATCAACACATTTATTCTAAGGGTTGAAGTTATTAGGCAGCATACAACATATTGAACTTTATCTACCAGTCCTGAACTACAACAAGATTCGCTGTACATATTTGTTCAAACACACAGCAGTGGATAAAAACGGATCTTTCCCCAGACCGTGGCAAACTCATTAGCCCGAAGATGTTACTTAAGTAGTCTACCACTTGGATGTCCAGAGCTGATCTGCAGTAGTGGTAGCACAGCTGATCAAGACATTGTTTTAATCTAATTCACCAGCAGAGGCAGAGTAACCATCAGCTCTGCCTTGTATTTGACCAATATATTTTAGGGGAACCTTGTATCTAAAGTGCTGTTTTAATTAAGTGTAATGGTCATGGATCCACACTGACACTCAACTCTTCGTAGATATTCATCAGTGCTATATAAATCGAAATTAAAATCATTTCATAACAGCTACAAAACCGCTCTGAAAATTCAACTCATTAACAGTTGAAGTTACCAATATCAAAAATTGCAGTAACAACAAAAGCCCGAATGCAAAGACCAGAAATATGTAAGCGTATTACAGAGTAAAGCTTGTTTAGGTCACAGAAACAAAGGAAGCCAGGAAGGAAACGAGTAAATGCTCCATTTCCTACCCAGAAGATAGCCAGCCCTGCTGTAATACTTACCTTATGCTCTCTCATCTTGCCTCAGATGTCCAGGTTGTATTGCAGATCATTAACAGTAAACATAAGACAAAAGAAGCAAGTTATACAGCCTACACTGTCATGATGTCGCACCTTTTCCAGCACTAAAGTCGTTGAACAGCCATTCAAAGCAGTCAACATCAGTTAGCTAAATTGGCAGTAACGGTGCAAATTTGCCTTTGCTCTAAAAATAACCCTCTGCACATTGACATGCTGCATTAAATGTAATATGCTGCTGGCATTAAACAGAAATGTGAGACCTATCAGCTTTCATGACACTAAAGGAGTTACTCATGGGAAAAGAAAGGGATTGGCCAAATATTGACAAAGTGTTAAGACTCTAGAGACAGAACTGCACAGGTTTGGCCACCAGCTTCAGCTATTAAAGCCACCAAATTAAGTCAGCTATCTAAATAGTATCCCTATATTTGGTAACAGCAGAATCCACGGAATGATTTTAGCAAAAAAGTTGAAATTCGTAATTAGGTCAGAATCTGAAGGGTCACAGCAGGACAGCTAACAAACGGTACCAAGTGTCTAATAACAGTTGTGAAGTTGGAGCCCTGTTGAACCTGTTCAGTTAGAAAATACAAGATGCAGGAGGTAAAGGAAGCTGCAATACAGTAAACAGTCAGATGCAGCGTGGATACTAGCATGTGCAACAATCTGATCTTTTTGCCTGACTTCTCTTTGCAGGGAGCAGCAACATTTGAATACTCCAGTTTTGCAGAGGACACCTGTCGTAGAGAGGAAATCTTCCTCTCATTTTGTGACTGGACCTCTACCAGCAAAGATTCAGGGTCATCTCAGAGCTGGAAAACCTAATGTAGGCGAATTTTCTGAGACACCCCTCCAAAACCCCCACACATAACCCTGCTGGTTTTCATTTACTAACTTAAAACCTTGTGTAATCAATCAGATCAACAAAAAATGAGTGAAAATAGGAAAACTCAAAAAATATGTTCTGTCTTTGAGTGATGCCATGTGCGGAAATGCATTTTAGGCATTTTAGAATTTGTTTCATTTGATTCTTCTGTACACTGGTCCTCATTCAAGTCTCACAGTTAGGTAGTAGGGACAATCTTTTGTTCTATCCACGTCAGTTTTGTTCCCACCATTTTGCTTTTGAACTAGGATACTGGTAGTTGGTGGTGTCTGAATGGTTGTGCATGTGTGTTCGTCCAGCCAGTCTCACTCCTCTTTTTCTAGTTGAACCTAATGTTGTGTGCAACAACTGCTATCGCATCCTCTACTTTCCATCTGGTGTTCAGAAAGATAATACAAGGATGTTGAGATTTTGGAGTTGTGTAAGAATTTGAGAGTTTAATTTAAATAGTTTGTTTGGACGACTTTCTGAATGTGAAGTAGAGAATGTGTGCAGCTTTCTTCTAAATATCCCTAAATTCCCCATGTGTGAAAAGTTATCATAAATGAGTCTGATTTTTGAATGGTGATAGTCTTACAGAAGCTAGTAGTAGACATAGTATGGTTTGTGAGGCTAAAATAAAAAAAATCCTTTAAAAAAAAAAAAAAAAAACAGGAAATCAAAAGGAGTTTTGTTGGAAAAAATACTAATAATCTACTTGAAATGCAATGCTGTTAAAGAATTGGGGATAAAAAAGAAAAAAAAGTTTCTGTTTTGGGGTCAAGACCCATTAAGAAAAGACAAAACTACAGCCATTTCTGCAGACATCTGTGTTGCAACTGAATGAAACTTTGTTTTATTTTTTTGTAATTTCTATGGTACAGACTATTGGTGCTATAAATATGTTCAAAAATATTTTGAAGTTGCAGTTCCATAATATGGCTGTGATAAGTAGATGGCATAGCCTAGTTTTGTTTGTAGTCCAGACAGTCAGACTCCATGAATATCTTTTTGCGAAAAAATTGTGAAAAGAAGAAAAAAGTTTTTGCCTGATCGCGGTTCTTGCTTAATGTGGCTTGGTTTTTCTTTTAAGGTAACCTCTTAGTTGTCAGGCCTGTTACAGCTGAAGCAGAAATACCTGCAGGTATTTAAATTTTACACATCTTTTCAGTTCATTGTTCCCAGGCAGAAATGACAAAATCAGCACTGACTGATAGTTAATTGTTCATGCTGCAAGTAAACAAATATATAATAAAACAAGTGGAGGGGTGATGGTCAAACCAAAAACATGGCATAATTACACTAAGGTACAAATGCTTTTTTTTTTTTTCATGAGGTGTGTTTTTATTTTTTGGTTTACAATATATCTTATTGAAATATTGAGTAACGTCTCACTGTGTGTGTGTGTGTTTGTGTGTGTGTTGACAACAGAACTTGTGAAGGCACTGGTTCAGAGTGAGTGAACTAGAACTTTATCTCAGAGAAATGTGAGTGTATGCAGAGACATGCATTCACAAAAAATGAAAATGCATAAATGCGCCCTAAATTTGAAACACACCTGAACAAATGAGCTATAAAACCTTTGGTGTGGTTGAAGTGGCCCTTTTCTGACCTGTGCTTTGAAAATGAAGCTAAATTAAACCCTCTGCAGAAAAATGCATTGTGCATTTCTTAATACCTGCTGTTTTTTTTTTTTTTTGTTTTTTTTAATTTTTCAAACAGGTTATGAGGACAGTATCAGGGTGACTTATTTGTCACACATGATACCATGAAACTGAAGCACAGATAACTAAAATCATCCCTCCATTAATGGTTTAATAGAGTATGTTTGCAGTGTGAGCAGACTCGCTGTAATGCACTGTCGCAGGTGAAGGTGTCTCTGTTGCGGGCATGGCTTTGGAAATGGCTTCCTCATTTAAAAATGCAAAGATTGTATGCAAAGGCCCAAGGTTTGTTCAATCTAATGCCACTTCAGTTGAAAAAGGACCCCACAGTAGCTGAATGAAAGGTACTCCAACTTCAGGGTCTTGTCACCTTTCTTTGACAGTCATCAGACACTCAGGAATTTTTTAATATAAGCATACTGCATAATCTACACTCAGACCTGTGACAGTGCATTGAGGCATTAATGTAAAACCTTTGATTGTAGAGCAGAAATTATTGACAGAAGTTCTTTCCAAGCAAATCACACAGGCGACTGTCTTTAATTTAGAGCTTTAGTTTTAGGAAAAAAAAAAAAAAAGAAGTAAGCCATTGTAGATTGCATAAGCAATGCGGAGGGGAATTCAAGAGTCCTATGCAATACCTTGGCGCATGTAAACATTCAAGAATATATGGAGAAAAGTCATTCAGTTAATTTTGCATGTTGATTACTTTCGATCGAGGGACATCTGAGTAAAAAAAATAAACAATGGAATGTCTCTGAAATGCAGCATGCAAACATCACACTCCATCTTTTTATGTTGGATTAAACAAAACATTTTGGTTTAAAAAAAAAAAAAAATACAAGTGAGGTTAAATCAGTGATTGAGAGAATGTTATGACTGTGTGCATGAATCTGTGAGTGAATGTGTGCAAGAAGCTAAGCACTTACATGGGAGTTGAAAGGAACGCATCACACCTTTCTCCATTTTAATTCTTCCATTTTGATAGGCTGTTTGAAAAAAAGAAAAAAAAAGTATGACGAGAAAATGCATTCAGTGAGGGTACATGCATTTGGAACGACACTGAAAGGGGTCGCTGAGTTTCGATTGCACTGTGGTCTGAAGAACATATCCAGCACTGAAAACTTTTGAGTTTTCCTCGTCTTTCATTCCCACCTAGATGCTCCTTCACCCTCCCTGTTCCTCTACGTTCCTAAAATCCCATCTGTCCCGAGTAGCTCTGTTGTTCTAATTTCATGTACACCCTGAGTAAATTATTTTGTTTCATTGTGGATTTTCTTAACATCTAATAAAGGAATAAACCAAACCTCAACCTGTGAAGTTCACTGTCTTTTATTTGTTGTTGTTGCTATCATCTATTATTTAATGCGTTTGGCCAAGTGGAGACTACTGAGAGGAAGCAAGAGCAGTTTATTTTCAAAATCCACATCCCCATAGTGACACTAGAGGGCAGGGTGAGGATACTGTAGGAGGAGCAGCCAGCTCCGTCATAGTTCATAGCACATATCAAGCAGTCTCAGTTTTCTGTTGATGCTCAATAATATCTTAGTGAAAGCCTTGAACATTTTTAGAAATATTGAAAATCTCAAAATTTTTGCTATGGGTTACTGACAATGCTTGTCCCTCAAAAAACAAATGGCTTTATACTGTTTTGTGGACACAGCATCCATCCAATAGGATTTAAAGAAATGACGTTACTATCACATTTGCACTCTGGACTGTATATGGTGTTTTTAGTTATACATCTGACATGTCTTGGTATATTATGCATATGGACGCAAAACAAGTCTCTAATGGTAGGTATTCAAGTGTCATCACAGTTTGCATACATTTTTCTAAGGGAGGTGTTCATTGAAAAGATGTAATATATATGTACTTGATACATTATATACATTTATTACATTATACACATTCTGACAAATTCATACTTATCCTGTGTCACCTGATTATTGTTTATATATAAATATACATGATGTTCTTACTTATAATATTAATTTATATTATTACTATATCATATAGTATATGTACATGAACCACTTGATACATGTTAGCCTGTAAACATCCTCATAGATTTTACAGTTTTTATTTTTCTATTTTATTGTCCTGTTTTATCTTGTTTCATCTGAATATATCACTCAATTACTTTATCCCTTTGATGACTATATTATTACCTCATTCACTATCTTGATATGAGCATGGGAGGTCATTCTCAGCAGTAGTAGGAGGACGCATTAAAAATCGTATGTAACAACTGTGGTTGTGTGCGGGGTAACTCTTACCAAAAACGTCTTGACGTTGTCAGGCTGTAGGCGCTCAGGTTGCGAAGTCGATTATTAATGCCTTCAGGTCCAGACAGGTGAATCCATCGACGCTGAACATTCTTGACTCGATTGCGCCGCACTCACTCACAGTACAAGTTTGTTTTAAAATGGCGGCGGAAGCGTCGAGACAGGTACGAAATGTTAACGATACCGGATAAACTTGTGAAATTTCCTTGCTCTTGTAATTAGCTAAACACCGGAGAAGTGTTTCCTCTCCAGCTGTGATGCTGTGAGAGCGAAAAATGTCTGTCGCTTTTAAAACTTTTATTTGGTTGTACTTGAGGAAGCGCTGGTAAAATCAGTGAGTTGGCGTCCGCAGCAAGTGCACTCCTGGCAAGCAAGTCCGGTTCGACGTGGTGTTTATGTTTACCAGGGCCCTTTAGTTTTCATGTCGAGGTGAATTCACGTGTTTGTCCCGATAATTGACCTTATACTGGTGCTATTTCTGTACACTAAGCTGCGTTGAGGAGACAGAAGTGATGGTGGTACAGCAGTAGTCACAGCATCATCATGGACCGCCCCGGCCGGCGGCTACCTGCCACCCACCTGTAGCATCAATCGGCAGCATGGCGAACACGACCCTCGCTACCCAGGACCGGAGGGACAGCCGTGGCGGTAGGTGACTAGGATGTGCTGTCACAGGGCTCCTATGTATATATCATGTTTGACACACGTACCACTTAAACTCTGTATGTGCTGTTCTCCCCTCGAACATCAAAGGGTCACGCCAAACTGCCTTCAAAAATGTTATAAGTCAAATTCAGCCTCGGATATTGTGCATTTAAACAGCCATTAAAACATGATACGGAGCATTTTGTGAATCATTTAAAGCCAGTCTTCAATTCGGCATACATTTAATATACTATAGATTAAATTAAACTTTAAATTTTAACCAAAAAGTACACCTTCACCTTCAAGTCTGCCAAACCACTGTCCTTATTCGACATACATGTGGCACTTGCTGAGATGGTACATTTAACCCAAGAGTTAACAAACCATGACTCAATGTTTTGTGAATTGTTGAACCCAGTCTTCAATTTGGCACAATTAAAATTTTAACTTTTCTCTGCTGGGACTGGTTCATTGTTCACCACCATCCCGCCAGATGTACTTGTAAAACAGTTGCTAGAAATGAAAATGTCTTGAAATTAAACGTTTGATTTGTTAAAAAGAAATGCGGCTGAACTGAAAAGAGGCTCGCAGATTTATTTAAGCCGAAAATCCAGGGACCTGCCCTGTATTACGTGCGTTACACCATCCATTCCGATGTTTAGCTGAGGGAGTGTATTGCGTTTTAACCCAAATTGCACAATCTGTGATGTTCTCCTACCAAAGATGAAAGTGCTGTTGCATTTCCTCATGGTGCCTGCCTCTTCATAACAGTATCATGACTCACAGAACAAACTGTGTGTGTACTAAAATGGGTGGCACAGTTAATTAGGTATTCACAGCAACCTTGGCATTTATCATGACAATAAAAACAAAAGCATGGATGTTTATGCTGGTGTGGCTTAACTGCTAATGTGTTTTCATGCTTGGTTGTCAAAACCTGATGAGTGACATTGCATTTTTGTTTGCATATAATGCATATCAGACAAGGTGTTTCTGACTTAAATGAAACTTGCTTTCTTTTTTGACATTTATTGGTGACCTCTGGTTGTAGATTATTTCGCAGTGGCACAGGAACAACCTGTTGCAGTGTTTTGGGACAAAGTCTACCAGGCTCACATGACAACCTGCAGGTCAGGGTTTAGAGCTTGGCTAAGAATCTGGCTTTGTGGGCATTAGGCTCTGTGTTCAGAGTTCACCTCAGAAGTGTATTGATTTTGCCTTCTTATTTTAACTGCTTATTTATTTTACCTTATTTGACATATCTTTTATAAAAATACAAATGTGTGTGTTCAAAGCCCTTACTGTCAGCAAGCAAAGAAAAACAAAACCACCTCCACATAGAACATTGTGGTGCAGCAATGTATTGTGAGTTGCTAAATGTATCTGAAGCAGCAAAGATTCATGAAACTGTAACAACCAGTGTGTGAATGTCTCTGTGCATGAGAGTCATGAGCTCTATTAATGCAGCCTTAGAGCTCAGACACACTTGCTTTAGCTTAGCTTCCCTGCTGGTGTTAAATCATGATGTAGCCCTGCTGGGGCCCTGTTCACATTACAGTACAGACTCCAGTTACAACCTGGTTACTGTGGGATTAGTTTTCACTTCACAAAGCTTCCACACCCATCTTATCTCATGCCCTGGTTAATTAGAAGCCACCTTTAGTAATATTGTATTAAGAAGAGCTGCCATTTTCATAAAACAAGATCACATACTACACACACATACTACAAAACGGACAATTGTGAAAAATCATGGCTGAAACTAAGCGCTAAGGTGGCCCTGGGGCAAAAATGAGCTCTGGGCTCCTGCTACAGACCACCTTTTGACCCTTTTTGCTGCATTGTGTATGTATTACTCAGTAATTGCAATGTGTTTGTGGAGACATGATTGAGCACTTTTGTTTAGGAATATGTGCCATGTATGCACAAGGTGATTTAAAATGTAGCTCAGAGGAGCCCTTAATATTACGTAGTAATGCAGGTGCACCTTATATTGTGATTCCTTGGTGTGCACAGCATTACCAAACAAATCAGCAATTACTCAAACGACCACAAACTAATTGCCAGATGGTCCCACTTTGCCTCGTTGGTAATTAGCCTTTATCACAGTTCCCCAGAGTCCAAGGTGATGTCTTCGAATTAATGTTTCTTTTCCCCAACAGTCACCCACAGTCCATAACCCAAAGATATTCACCTCGATTCTGTAAATATTCGAAACAATTTTTTATAGCATCTGTACACCAGTACTAGCTCCATTTCTTCATGTTGATATTTTTTAAGGTATTGTATCAAAGTTAGAAATTCCAGTGTTGTGACAACACTTTAGTATATTCATATTGTACAGTATATAGCATACATTGACTTCTCAGTAACAATGACACAAGCTAAAATAAAGAACTATTGTACTGGAAGATAAATACAGAGACATAAAATCACAATAAGATACCGCAAAATACATGCATTAGATAGATCGAGAATTGGAGTGACCCTGTTGAGTTGTAAAATGTTATAACATTCAGTATTTCTCACCAGGATACATAATTGAGGCCACATGGTACCTTTTTTTTTTTTTTTTTAATACAAGCCAAGCAAAAAGTAAAAAAAAAGCTGATGACAGAACGCTATAAATCAAAAAAAGCTACCATCAATAATTATTTTTCTAAAAGAAAAGGCTAGAGACGGCTAAGTTGATCTCCTTGTAGCAGGTCAGTCTACAGTTTAGGGGCCTTTGTGGGTGAAAATGTTTCTCTCCCTTTGAGCTCAGGTCACACATAAGCACCAGCAAATATTGTTTACTTGTAAATGTCTTAATTTGTACTTTTACTTCTTTTAGTTAATTAAATACTGGTCAATATTAATCTCATCTGCTATTCATTTGAAGGTGTGTCTGGTGGAACCATGGTGGAGAACGGCTGTGCAGTGAAAGACCCGACTACTACTGACCTCCAAGATCATATTAACCACCACCATCACCACCGTCAACACAGCATGACCCTGAACAGTGAGCTTGTCCTGCCCAGTTACAAGCCATCCTGCTCCTCTACTCCCATCTACTACAGCAGCCCTCAGAAAAGCTACTCAGACATGAACCAGGACTGCCATAGCTTGTCTTCCCAGGACTCTGGTATCCCAACTCTGGAGATCAACCCTCCAGAGCCCATCCTCCACAACCACCAAGGCACGGGTAATGGAGGCCTCATCCTGGACTCCAGTCACGACTCTCCTGCAACTTTACCCTTAGATGATGATCCCTCTGATGGCAACGCCATCCGTAAATCCTCCACTTTCCCCCGCAGCGGGTATGACTCCAACCGCCTCTTCAGCCCCACCCTCAGATTATCCGCCACAACGGGGATGAGCGTCGGGGGTGGAGCCTTAAACCGCAGCGATGATATCTCTGTGTGCAGCGTATCCAGCATGAGCACCGAGCTATCGGTCTCCAATGAAGACATTTTGGATTTCACTGTCACCTCAGACTCCAGTGCCATTGTTACTTTAGAGACGGATGACAGCGGCAACGCTCACTTCTCAGACGTGACGCTGTCATCGACACCGGGAGACCCCAGAGATTTATGGAGTCCTGTAAGACTTCATCCGGGGTCAGGAGTCACGCAACATCAAGAGGATGGCAGGCAGAAGAAACTGGGACCTCTAGCAAGCTTATTCAACAAGTAAGTTCAGATGTGGTTCACAATATAAGTCTTTTTAAAGGATAACTCATATTTAGAAGAGGCATTTAGATGGTGGTTTGACCTGAATTGAATTAGAAATGCAGGGGAAGTCATCTTATTTTATTTCTTTTTTATAACCAAAAGTTATCCTAGATATGGCCTTTCCATTGAGTCATAGACACAAATGTTTGCAAGATGCAAAAGTTATCAACAAAATTTAGACACACTAAAATGTAGTTGTATGCAACTTATTAATGTATTTGTCAAAAAACTTGTGCTCTAATCATGCAAATGTCCGTATATCTGCTTACAACTACCTCACAGTGTGTTATGAACCATTTATTAAATGTTTATGTAGTCCTTTTCAATGAAGCGTTAAAGTTCAACATTTCAAATTTCAACACAGTGTTACCACTAATATTGAAATGTGATTGTTCTTCTCCCTGTAAACATCAAATGTCTCAACTTTACTGTCGAGCAAGATGAGTAAACAGTTTAAAGCAAAAAAATATTACACTTTTTATGTTATGTTTCAAACCTTATGTTGCTATGAGTGTAAAATAAAATAGGAGCATTGTAGATCAGTGCGATATTTATCTATTCTGTCCTTCCTCTCGTCAAAGACTCTTTGTTGGAGGTCTTACAGAAGTAGGCATTGCTCAAAGTAGCTTTCAAAACTTGCTTAGCCGAGACGTCCCTCTCACCCCTCCCACCACTCTTGTGTATTACAGCTCACCCTGAATGTGACCCTCGCTTCTGCTTAACATGCCACGTCATTAGTAATTCAGTTTCATTTAAGTAAATTCTTATTCTTGCTGCCGTGTTACTTCAATGAGCTGGCTCTCACTAGAGCTTTTCTCAAAGCAAGGACAGAACGAATCGATTAATAACAGAGAACAACACAGAAGCACACCAGTAAAACCTGATTGATAGAACCAAGATGATTTACGTAAGAAAAGCAGTTTGTCCTTTTAGGACCCTGACAGATCAGATCAGGGATGGGCAAATGTCAAGGCTGTCAGTGGTTTCCTGTGGCCCTAGTGTTTACAGTGTGTCTTGCTGTTCAAGTTTTCCATCAACTGAACAGATGATGGTGGCGGAGCCTGTTGGTGAGAGAAATCACTCTGATTGCCTGTTCAGCTAAGCCAATCAATGCAAAAGTGGCCAGATTAGTGAAAGTGGTGAAAATGGTAGGCAAATGCTGTTTAATATCACAACGGTTTGTATATCCACAGTCCTGAGTTTCCAGTTTCACTTTTCAATGACCAATACAGACTACTGCCGCCTTGTGGTATAGAAAGTTATTTTCTCTCATGTGCAGGACACATGAGCTAGTTAACTGTAGTCTTTGGTCTGTACAAGAGCAGTTTTTGGCTGAGGCGAGGCAACAGTTGACCTTTGTCACTGCTAGTTCTTTGATGTCAGTTTGGTGATACTGGGTCCCTTTGACTTCAGGGGTCACCCATTATGTCCCAGTACTCCAGAGCATAGCATCACAATCTTAGCTGATACATTTCCTTCAAGAAAACCACACAGATACCCTAGAAGTTACTGATTGGCCCATTCTAGGGGCCCACACTTGAAGTTGTTTGTAAAGAGGATACTGTGAAACTGTTGCAAGTAAAGTGTTACTTCCCAAATCTGTATTTTTGTCTGTGACTGGGGTGTGGTGTTTCCTCCTCTTAAACAGGTTCTTGTAGATTGGAGGAGGGGGAAGTGAGAAATAAAATTGAATACCTTGAGACATTCAAAGGAAACATTAAGCCCAACGAAGCATAAGAGCAGAGCAGCAAGGTACTAGGTCATAAGTCCACATACTGGTGATCAAACAAAGCCAAACTGACGAATGAGTTGCCAGTTCATTAGCAGTTTCTAATTACCCAGAAAGACTCCTCTTATAGTATTCATTTACATTCAGTCGTTATGTGCTTAACCCCTGGCTGTGTTGATGACTAATGGTAATGACCAATGATGAGTTTACTATGAGTACATTAAAATTGTATTGAAAAGTCAGTGAAGTTAGGTTGAAGTAGTTCTGAAGTTGGTTTCACACTAGTTGGCCTTGATCAAATTTCAAGTACTCAAACAATAAAATCAAGGAACAGAGTTTTCTGTGACTGAACAGGGAAGGGGATTTTACAGCACCTAGTCAAACTTTTTTTTTGGTGGCTAGGCTGCTGGAAGACAATTCTTTTCACAGCTGTAACCTGACACGTGCTGTGTTGATTTATGATGGCTATTATGTGTGTGTGTGTGATTGGGCAGGATTCAAGGTTTTCTTCAAGGTTGTAAGACCTACAGAGTGCTGTAAAAGTTTTAATTAAACCCTATTATTACAGCATAATATATTGTAAAAAAACCCCCAAAAACAGTGCAGGATAATGACATATTATTTGCATAAATAAATATAATACACAAATACGCATGTAACATTAAATTACACGCACTTAAATTACATTTCTAGTAGAGATGAACTGGTGTAGATGGCCACATGAGTGCTTTGGCTCTATGGATGACAGCGTCTGTCAGTAATTTGGTTTTTTCACCACTTTGGTCCAGACTGAATGAACTATGGGATGGATTTCCATGGGATTTGGCAGACTTATTCATGGTGCCCAGAGACACTGACACACTGATTTCTTTTTCAGCACTTAAGTTCGACTTTGTCCAATACTTTGGTTTTGATGCGGTGCGCCTACATTCAGAAGACACCTGATTTTGTTTGAACTTGGAGGTTGTATGACCCGCGCTGATGGACTTCTGGGGAGCTGTGTGCAGTTACCAAGTCTAAGCTAGCTGTTGATGGGTATTAAGTAGCTCCAGACTGTAGGGTTGCCTGCTTGTTTCGTTTTCTTTGTCATGCGGGTGTGGAGCTTGGGATGAGTAACGAAAGTAAAGTAACAAGTAATATACAACAAATAACTTTTGTCACTGAGTAATTCATAAAGTAATGTAGTTACATTTTCAATGAGTGTTTGATCAAAGTTTTCAAGTAACTTGCCCAACACTGGTTAAATTTGAAAATCATTGTCCATTCTTATTTTTACTAATGGAAAGACTCTTCAGACTTGTCAGATGTGTCAGGAAAGATACATTTACAGTAAGCATTCATAGACCACTGTCCTGTCTGTCACACATTAACCACTCACATTCTGAAGGTAGGTCACGTGAAAAACGGACACTGATTCATACCCTCTACTTTAATTAATTGTCCTCAAATGTATCATCCTTGTACACTGAACCTTTCTTTTACAGTGATGGACTTAAGTAAGACTGTAGTGTGACACATCATGTGTTAAATGGCAGTGTCTCCCTTGACCCCCCCTTCCTTTACCACTCTGTTATCCCTCCTCCTTCACATGGAGAAGTTACTCATTCCCTCAGTGCCTTTTAAACTCCTTCTCCTTACACCCATTCCTCCCATTCCTCCCCTCCCATTTGTTAAGTCAGGCCTCTCATTGCCTCTCCCTCCACAATCTCAGTCTGCCTGAACGTGGCGCCTGTGTTGGAGACTGATTACTCTCTGTAACTACAACTATGGAAGTTATTGGATTGAACCTTGACTGAAGGCGAGCCTTGGATTCTTTAGGCTCTCCTTTATTTACTCTTTACTGCTTTGAAAGCACAACATCTAGGTGCCTGTTTCTGTGTTCTTTGGGGAGGAAGATTTTGTGGTGGCAGAGCAGGATGGCAGCCCCATCACTTCTGTACATTGACAGGTAGGATAACACAAAACAGCTGAAGAAGATTTATGGTTGACATGTATATCCTCCTGTCTGTTTTGTCTGTAAGTGAGCAACAGATTTGATCAG
The DNA here is from genome assembly GCF_040436345.1 of Pagrus major. Lineage (NCBI taxonomy): Eukaryota > Metazoa > Chordata > Actinopteri > Spariformes > Sparidae > Pagrus > Pagrus major. Next base: position 17,417,491 of record NC_133224.1, on the reverse strand, counting down.
AAGTTAAATAGCTTGTCTTTTGTGCTAGACAGTTTGTTGAACTTAATGCACACTGGTCTCTGGATTTAGTTTGTTCTGTTTGACAGTTAAAAAACAAAGCTTGCAGCATTTCTACGTTGTGCTAACTGCTGCTTATGTCATGGGAAAAAAGAATACTCAGTACTTTGCTCTCCCTCTTCTTGTACCAGCTTGTTTGGTATTTCCATGACAGGTGCCTTCATTGTTAGTTGAAGCATACAAACTACCAGGACACCTTATAACCTTATTTTCACACACAGGACTGAACACAAGTGGTGTGAAATCCTAATATGCTTTGGAGGCTTGACCACAAACCAATGCAGTGCAAAACCTCAGCTTGAATTCAACATACAAACAAGCACCGCTCTTGGATTTTCTAGCTGTTCCACTTGATCACTCGACCATAGCTGCAGCCATTCAGCTGTCACGTTGAGGCACATTTAGCCGGGACTGAGGGCAAATCATCTTCCCTCTTTGTGGACATTTGTTTGGTGACACGAAAGGTACACATGAAAACATGATGTTCTGATGAACTGTACAGAAAAGTCTGATCTGTAAAGTGTTGAGGGTGCAGACTTTAGAGATAATTCAGGCTTTGCTTTGTAAAGATTGTACCAGTTGGCCTCTGCACCTCGATCTATAGAGCATTGTTTTATGGTGGTTCACAAGGTTACTCAAGTTCAACATTCACCGTAGTTCAAAGCCTGGTTACAGTTATTTTTTCCACCTCAGCTTAGCTCTTCCTAGCTTATGTTTTTGGAATTAGTTTTTACCAGATGAGTTAAAAATGAATCAGTTTATGTTAGATGTTCACTGGTCGAGTTTGAAAGTTTGTCATTGACCTTGGAAATAGTAGTTTTACAAAAAAAGAAAGTCTTCACACAAAGTTCCAACTTTTTCCAGAGCTTTCAACTAGGTTACATTTAAAACAGAAATGCTGGTCTTTCTTCTTCGTCTTTGGATCAGGCAGAATAGATGGTGCAACAGTGATGTCCTCTGCTGTTTGTGATTATCGCTTCTTTTGACAGTCATTTATATTTGTTATTCTGTTCTAATATACCATCAGTTTCTACATTTTAGTCCAAGTATCCAGGTTGAGTAAAGTTTGCAGAGTAAAAACAGTTTCTCCGATGGTTTCCACGTTTTTGAATGACTTTCTGTTCTGAAGCAATGCTTGTTGTATTTTGTGACTTGGTTTATATAACTGAAATGACATATATTTTATTACAGAGAGCGTAAAAGTACTGAATAAAGACACTGTTGGGTGCCAGTGCCAAATTCCAGGTATGGTACTGGTATTGGTTCAGATGCGAGTGGTACTCAACCCTACTTTTAACTACCTGTTATGCTCTTATTCAGCAGATGGAGTTTGCCCAGTCATCATCACATGTATTAGTAACAAGCTTCAGTCATGTTAAAACGTATGATAACAAGAGCATGGGTCATAAATGTGTCTAAATGCTGAAGAAGATCGTGATAAGTGTTTAGTTTTGTGCATAGGTTGTTATTGGTCGAACTCTTCTTTCTATTATCCTCTCTGTAGATAAGATTTCATTTTTTTCACTGTTCAATTGCTTCTTTGTGAACTCAAATCTGATGTTTCCTTTCATATGTCCTTCGGGTGGAATTGGGTTGTTTTTATCACAGTAGCTATTCCCGCAGCTCTACACGAGACTGTAAATGTTGCTTTAAAATTGCCGGATGCCTTATCTGTCTTGCAAAAAAAAAGTTATTACAAAAGTGCCGGTTGCTTGTTTTCTGCTCAGTGTTTACCCTGTGCAGTTCTGAAAATAGCTGAATATGATAAGCCTCAATGTGACTGGTAGAACAGTGTCACTGCTGTTGCACTGTGGTCACAATCCTTCAGAACATAACTTAAATGTGTGTTGTCACTGAACTTTTTCAATAAACCCTTGAGCCACAGAATGAGGAAATGCCCTTCTCTGTTTGTATTGTGTGTACTGCAGTATCAGTTAGCTGAGTGGAAAATATGCAGGACTGAGGTGAAACGTGCCACTATGAGACAGGCGGACTGGAAAGAAAAATGATGCCAAAGGTGCCTCACGCAGCCCCATGTTCATTAGCTCTGAACATGTATACCTTTCAAGAAAACCAAATGCAGATTTGGTCTGGACTAAGTATGACTTGTTATTAGCTTTTTATGAAAGAGTTAGGGGACAGAAAGGACCAAGTTGTTGTCATTTTGTTTTTTGTTGCCATGGGAAACTGACATGTCATGAGGCAAGAACTGTACAGATCAACTGATACACATATGGTAATGAGTTGTGGTTAATGTTTATCTGTAGTGTGTTTCATAATTTATCGCTGCAGGCTGTGAACAGCTGTTCAGAATGTTTGACTTTGACCAGTTATGCTGTTATGGACTGTGTTTGTCTTATGTCAGCTATTACATAATCACCTTGATTGGTCAATAACTTGCATACATACAGCTTGATTATTTTATACTCTTATAATGATTTCTATCAAAACCATCTTTTATTGATGGCTTTATGGCTGTAACGCATTTGGCTGGCTGTTAATGCGAGTAGTGTCTTATTCATGCTAGCAAGTTAGCTGTATAAGTTGTTTGTTTCTTCGGTTTTCCATTGCTGCAAACCTGATGTTTACAACATTCAGCACATTTCTCTTAACAAGATGTACACTTTTAGAATTTGCCAGTGGAATCTTTCCATTGTGTTTCATTCTTTTTACAACAATGATTTCCTGGGCACCATATGGTCTGTTGCATTGAACCATTTTCAAATGGCACCAGTGTTTGGAAAAGGGCAGGAACATAAAAAAAAAAAAAAAAAAAAAAAAAAAAAAAAACTTTTGTGTGCATATTCTAATTGGATTGGGGATTGGACGAGCCATTTCTTTATCATCATCTATCACAGGCTAACTTCAGCCAATCAGATCAACAGTAGGAGAGTCCTACCACCAGTGGAGCAAGCTGGTTAATTAAAACTCTTAGCAAAGCCAGCCAAGAGAAGTATGAGAGGAGAGTGAAAAACATATTTTCCATCGAGAAAAGCCTTTTTATTGATGTTCTTGCTCTTCTGCTCCCCAGTTCTGATATAACTTTAGCAGTTCGCTGTCGAACCTCTTGAGGAGGCATTGTTGTTACAGTTGTTTTTCTCACTGGTTGTCACATCTTAACCATGCCTGTAGCTGCCAGTAGTTCCTCATTGGATGTTGATTGTTTCGGTTTACTGTGGTTTGGCCACAAGCACATAGCTTGAAGCCTGGCAAGTGGATTTACATAATCACCTGATCTTGTGTTTAAAGCTGCCTCGCAAGGTAACCCTGGTTTTACTTCAGCTGGAGATCTTTGTTGCAATTTTTTTCTTCATAGTTTTATAGCCATTTTTTCTGTTGTGATTGCAAATGGCTGAAATCTTTCTGGGCCCAAACGCATCAGGTGGCCTGTATTTTCACTGTGATCCATTTGACAAAAGGAATCCACAGCCTGGTGCTGTTGGGATTGGGGCAGATAGTTCCGTATTGAGCAGGATGGTTTGATCGGTAGCTGCAATGTGGAGCTCTGACCAGAAAACACCAATCATTGGCAGGGAAGCACAACTGCTATATGTGTTATTTGGTGCAACATCAATAGCGAAAATAAAAATGTGTTTCATTATTTACAGAATTGTAAATCAATCCGTAGTTAAAATGCCATAGTAGGTATGGCAACTTCCTTAACACGCAATTCAAAGCTTACCAGTGAGGTTGTTCTTTTCCCATATTTTGTCAAAATCTGGTCACTTTAGTCTCGACTTCAAACTCATAGCAAGAAGCAAAATGTATCCTGTGTGTACTTCTGGATGGATGGATGATAGGAAATTAGGCTAGGACAAGTTATTAGTGAGCACAACAGAAGGCCACATGCCTTAATGGAAACAGCCGTCTCCAAAACAAACACAGGAGCCTGCAGCAGATGCACTCAACTACCAGTGAACGAAGCCTCAAGCCTGTAGCTGTGTCTGCTCAGTGTTTTGCAGCACGTTTCCTGTCAATACTACCCTGGGGGCTACAGAGAGAGGTCAGGACAGGCTGTGTAGCAGTCGGCGGGTAAAAAGGTCAGATTGATCCAACTTGTGTAGTCAGACCTCCTTTCCACCTCTCCAGGGCCCGCTGCAGCCAAGTGGGGTCAACACAGCCTGTCGAGCGTTAAATAAAGCAAATATTTGTCAAAATCAAAATATTTGAGTAAGTCAAAATCAATAAGGCAGTTGCCAAGTTCAGTTGCCCTGATGAGATTCAGCCGGCAGCATATGGACTCATTGGTTTAAGCCCTTTATTATGCCTGTTATGTCACATGGCCTGGTCAGAAGAGGCTTTTTATTGGACTAGTTTATTCATGTCTTTTCACAGCTAGGCTCTATTCATGCTCTCAATGAAAGCCCCTGCTAACAGCTCTCCGACAGCACCACAGTGTCGGACGAATGAAAGGAATGGCTGGCTGAATGATACATGTTAAGGGGAGCTCTTTTCAGCAGCTTTGCATGTGGTTTCAAACACCAGGTGATTTTTTTTTTTTTGCATTCAGGTGATTTTTTTTATCTTTAGAGTCCAGAGCAGACAATCGAGTGGTGAGTTGAAGTGGAAAGATCATATTCTTCAATATAAACAGTGAAGACGGCCCTTTTCTCACCTTTTTAGCAGTCATTTTGGTTGATTATTGCTGCATGCAGCAGGCTGGTGTCTTTTTAAAGCTGGTGTTCAATGGGTTACATGTCTCGCAGTATTAGACCTGTGACCGTAACCAGCTCACATGATGTCACATAGGTTATTAAAATGTTCTGTGGGTGGCCTGTATACATTTGTTCTTCAATGCACAGATTCCCTTTGTGAGCTTATCTCAGTGTTGAACTCTGATACACATATTTAACGCAGCTCATGGTGCCACAACGGTGACCCACTGAAGATTGCAGTCATAGCTTGTATTCCACTTGTTGCTCTGAGGTATGATGGCCTGATGGTATGTCCTCCAATCTTACCCCCATCCATCTATTCATCTCACAGGAGCCTGTTTGCCCGGAGGGTGAAGGACAGTCGACCAGTGGAGCAGAGGGATCCAGGGTGGAAGCTGTTTGGGAAAGTCCCGCCTCGGGAAGGCCCAGCTAAGGACCCTAAGAGAATACAAAAGGTAGAATCTTAATTTTTGAGATCACAGCATTGTCTCATGATAAATGAAGACCCCACCTTATTGACTACATTTACTTACACACAGGACACCAGGATACTGTTTCTGTATCAGGGAAATAATCAGCTCACAACTTTTCCTTTCACTTGATTCATACAGTCGTATTCATTCCAACGTTATTTTCAATTTGTTTTCAGGTATTCAGTATGACTCTGAAAACATTTTAGGCAAGAAAGAGGCAGTGTAGTAACAGAATCTTGGTTAATAGTTTATCAGCACTGCTTGGTTTATAGTTTGATCAGTTTGGCGAGATGCCCCTCATGCGATCCAAGAGAGAGAGGGGGGCGGCTCTTCCATACAACAGCAAAATGGAGGTATGTTTGCTATTGTTCATTTATGTTGATGAAGGGTCTCAGTCTTCCAGGTCATGGTAAATCTAGGTGCTGTAGGCAACTGCACTTGTTTCAGTTTCTTGAAGACGTTTCACCTCTCATCCAAGAGGCTTCTTCAGTTCTAACTAGCTGTAGGGGATTTGCAGGCTTTAAACCCTGTGTGGGTGTGTTCTCTGAGTTTCAGAGATGTTGGGGCCACTTGTGGGTCGTTGACCCAACCCACATGAAGGCGGGTTGGGTTAACTCTTAACAGAGGAGGGGGCCTAAGACATAACTTATCACCCTCCTACAATGCAGCACTGAGTTCCCTCCCCAGACAGATGAACAACCATTCACACCTGGGCTCACCTAGCCTTAGAAACCAACATGAAGGCTGGTTTGACCAACCTATCCTAGATTAGATGTTACACATGAACCAACAATAGGTTTGTTTGTTTTTGTCTGGTCTAAGCAGCTGATCTCATCTGACTGTGTATGAAGAATTGAAAACATTAGTAATTAAATGTGGTTAATGACTGTATTTTTGGACTCTAAGTTAATTATGGTAAATGGTACAACATAATACTGTAAGTGTATCTGGATATTTGAAGAGAATCCAAAGTTGGCTGTTTTTCAGTTTCATTAGCTTCTTCATGTATAAAAAGCACTGTAAAATTCTACTTAATTACAATTCAAGAAAGTCAGTTTTTTTTTAATTCACATGTTTACTTCTCCCACACTGTAGGCCAGCCACCCTTTAAACAACACCTCCACTGTTGAGCAACTGATTTTGCCGCAGATATACCCCAGATATATTTTAGATGAATATTATTTGTGTTGTATTAATTTCAAGTGTAGTTGACTTGAACATTGGTTTTGGATCTGTTAAAAAGCTGCAGCAGCTTGTGGTGTAGAACAGCTGTTGTTTAAGGTCAAATGGATGAGCAACCAGCTTTGATACAATAATGCCTTTAGCAGAGCTTATCACTGTATCATGGGAAAGTAAAGACCAATAAGTACAGCAACATTATGACTCCTGCTCAGAACAGATAACATAAGAAATGATGGCTGAGAACAGACTGTGCAATCTCAGTTGTGTTCTTGAATACCAGGAGTACAATGCCCTGAGCGCCAGCACTCCCCATCACTGACATTTAGGTCCATTTGCTTTCTTTAGAATTCCACTCACTGAAAAGCAAACGGCCACTCACTGGTTATACCAGTAGTTCTGAGAATAGATGGAGAATAGATAATAGAAAGGACAGGGCTGAGTGTTGACCCAATCAATGTTTGAAATTCAGTCATGGTTTTGGTAACATGTGGGAAAATATGTACACAACAAATGATTTTTAATGCTAGAGCTAAAGCCCGGTTGGTTGGCTGATATTGTTGGCTGATATTGGCCTAAAGAACACAGTGCAGACATTGATGCTTGGGGTAATTTTATAATTCAATTTCGAGTGAAGTTTACTGTTTCAGTTCACTGATGTAATTTCAATAACATTTATTAAACTGTAAAATATCCTGCCTCCATCACATATTTTTGTCATGGGTGTTTGAAAACCACATTTGATGGATCACTGCAAAAAAATGTGTTTATATCAGTGACTAGTAACTCGCTAGTTGTCTACTAGAACTCTGCCACAACAATCGCAGGCCAAAATCTATTGGAGAAGATGACAGATGAGAGCCAGACACTCTACCTGCACCAGAAAAAAAATAGCTTGCCAGTGCAGGAGTGTTTTTGATTTTGTAAATTTTCTATAGATATCGTGATAACATTGTTGAAAGAATTATTTTAAGATAATTGTGTACTGAAAATCTGATATTGTGACCATTATCACAGCGATGCTACATATAGTGACTAGCAAAGCTACATGGAGGGATGATGGTACACTATGTTTCCCAATAGCGTTCGGCAGACAATGGACTACTAGACATGGCTACTATTTTTTGTACAATAATGTAGCTATTTTCTTGTAGTTATATTCAAAGTCATGGAGTTATTTTCATGTAGCAAATTTTAAAACCTTGTAGCTCTCTCTTCGAGCTACCTTTCCAAGGGCTCGCTATTTTGTCCATTAAGAGGCAGTGTAGAGCTACCAAATGCAATATTCCTACATGCTATTTCTGTTGAAGAAACAAATAATTACATATAAATTACACCACAAAGACATGAATGCATTTGCTTATAATATTACTTTACAAGAGACATTTCTTGTTGTGAAATAGCTTCCATGTAGTTTGCTTTTTTCTGAGTAGCTTGTAGCCTACTGGTTAGCTCCCTATTTTCAAATGTGATAGCTTGACTACTTTCAATAAAGGATGGCATGTAGTTTCTCAAATTACTGTTTTAAATGAGCTTCATAAGCACCAGAAAAATGTAATTCAGAAATTAAAATGAACAGCGGTAGCACAAAAATGGTATTTCACACTTTCACACACAAAATAACTATTTAACATGCAATTTCTATTTTTCTGTGTCAGACTATAAGTGTAGTGTGGCAGTTACATGCCACGAGCATGTGATTCACTGTTTGTGTTGCTCAGCAATCTGAAATTCAAAATGTCAAGGTCTTTGAGAGGCCTTTGTCAGATAGACAGCTGGCCACTGAACACGCTTATAATTTCACGCTGCCAGTCAGTGGGCAGACAGGAAAATGTCTGAGGCCCAATTAAGGGGCAAGACAGCTCTCTACTGGTAAAATAGACCAAAGAGCATGGTGGCAGCTTGTAATTAGAGCCTATAGAAACCTGTTATTGTGCGACTGTTTACCCTGTGCCTGACACCAGGGATGTGTTCCTCTCTGTGCTCTTTGTGCTGTCGAAGCTAGGTAATGTGCAGATCGCACAATTTACATGTCAGCCTTGCCACGCACTGGCTTTAAATAGCTTGTTATGTTGACTATCTTGTTTTGTTGGTTAGAAATTAAACCTCTTGGTTTCACATGCTGTCTGTTAGTGTGGATGCACACACACCCACGCATGTGCTAAATATCTTAAGTCCATCTCATCTGTGGTTGTAACCTTATATTGGCCTCCAGGAATCAGTTAACAAGGCTAGGCTTTCAAGCTTTTGTCTTGCCACTGATGCTGCTGTTCAAAGGCGGGGTCAGTAAAGTCTGTTTGTGTGTGTGCTTGTGTGAATGGAAAACTTTATTTGCCTAGGTTATTGTTCAGCTGCTATGAGACGCACTGTGTGCCATTTCCACCTGCAACTTTTCCTCTTTGAGAGCAACACAATGAATTTAGTTTTAAATCCAAATTGACACCACTTTGAGTTGCTGTGCCTCTGGGGACTTGGTGCTCCATTATATCTGGAGGCCCAAGTACAGTGTCTGGTCACAGTGAATTGCTGCCTGCTGAAGAAAATAATTATTCTGTAACACGCTGAGCTTCTAAATCACATTGTGTGGCAGCCAAGACATGTCCGAGTTACTGGGATGTATGAGCGAGGCTGAATTAAAATCAGACAGGATTCCCAGCAGGAGTTTTAATTTTAATGTTAAATAATTTAAAGCCCTTCTAGACTTAAATAAATGAGGGAAGCCAATACAGAGTGTAATGCATATATTAGTCTGAAGCTTTTGATAGCTACTGTTTTGTGCAGTTTAGTGCCATAAAGTTTTTTATTCGTACAGTTTGATTTGATGCTTCTGCAGCATTTAGACCATCATGGGACACTAAAAGTCAACAAAATATCTAGATGTTGATGATGATAATGATCAGTGATCAATGGAATCGGAACTGATGTAAATGTAGAATAAAAGTCTGAATGTCATTGTTCTTACGGTCAGTAACCCTGCCCAACATTCTTGTCTCCCCCTCATAAAGCTGGGCCTTTAGTGCCATATCAGCAGCAAACCCTGAAAGCATTTACTTTACTATAGGGGTGTAAATCTTTGACAGTCTCACGATTCGATTGATTTGATCCCATTCTGATTCTTGGATGTCCAATTTAGATTCAGAATTGATTTTTGATCCAAACCGATTCTTGATTTAATTATAAAAAAATGGGGCACTATGTTCAGTCTTTTGCTTCAGCATACTGTTTGCCAAACCATTCACGGGTGTCTGCTGAAATACAATATGAAACAGAACTGGAAATTAAGATAAATGACCTGCAGCCTTTTTGTATTATAAAGTTAACCGCATTAATGAATTTGAAAGCATGCATGCCTGTTAGTGCGTCCCCTTGTTTTGCTATTCACAATGCTGCAGTGTTTGTTTGTTAGCTTGTCCGTTAACGTTACATTAAATGAAATTAAAGAAGCGCTTGCAACTGCTACCTTGTTCGAAGAAGAACTTCAAAATAACTCTATTCTGTGTGCTATCATTATTATTACTTCCATAACCTATTTGTAATTAAGAAACGTTCTAACATCCAACTGAGACAATCACATGTTGGCAAGAGTACACATCCATTTTAATTAATAGTATTTACTAATGTTAAAAACATGTGAAGTGTTGGCTCATGAACTTGTATTGTTTGCTTCTTTCCTACAGGTCTTTGTTGTCAGATAACAATTGCACCGATGTATAGTGAGAGAGCAGGGAACAAGGGAAGCCATGTGTCACTTGTATCGGCCCTTAAGCTACAGCTGCTTGTTGAGCCCCGACTGGATTAAGAGAGCAAAAGGCTGAGTAGCTGAAACCTGATCCATTACTCTGGGGTTGATTAGAACGGCTGCCAGGACAGAGCAGAGCGCAGAGATCCTTTCAGTGCAGTGATGGTGACTAACAACACACGGCGGTGCTGATTTGCTGACACACACGCAGCAGTAGATCTGATGCAGAGCCGCTCATTGTGTAGCGTCACTGCTCAAAGAGAGAGAGTGGTGGGGGTGGGGGGTGGATAAAGGGGTATCATGCTGCTGCTGCATCGTTTCCAATGCGGGGTGTGTCCCTCCGTCGGCAGCTTGACTGTCCCTCTGCCCTCCTTTTTCACCTCGTCCTTGTCTCCTCGCTCCTGCGTCCCTTGTTGCCAGGAGTGAGCCCTCGGGAGCAGCAATGACGCTAGGCTAGGGTTTTGGAAACAAACCCCCACCAGAGGACTGGCTGTCTTTAAGGAACTGCAGCGTTCATGGTGAGTGAGCATTTACAGTGTGAGGACAAGTGGGTGAGCTTGGTGACCCACTGTCTCTCTCCTTGTCTAGCAGAATCAGAGGGCATTGGCAGTCAGAGCGTGAAAGAGAGGAGCAGAGGAAGAGGATGGCTAGGGTTTCACATGATAGCCTTTTTCAGCTTGTCACAGCTCTGAAACAGGATGATGGTAGTCAGGATGTCTCTTGAAAGATGAAAATGTTTGGTTTCCTGCTTGTGTTGACTGACTGACGACCACCCTTAATTGCATGTAACTCGACCTATATCGTACAACAAAAGCACGTGCAGAGCGTGGCATTGCCGTCTCTTCCATTTTGACGTTTTGAAACGTGTCAAGGGATTTCCTCCTGCTGTGATCACTGATGCAGTCAAAGAGACACAGGGCTCATTGGACAGATTGAATTGGTGGGAGGCTGTTTATTTCCACTTTTCCAATTAAACATGCATAGATGGAAAAAAGCCAGAATATATCTGAGGGTTTGTTGCCAGTGCTCGTAGTTCCATCTGTTTGTCTTGATAATGTAGATTTTTCCATTTTGTCTCAACAAAGCTGCCAGATCATTACAGCCTCACTATCGGCTCCTCTGTGGAAACTGTAACTGAACTGTTGATGTTTTTGCTGCTGCTGCCCAAAAAATACTACAAATAGTCTGAAATTAATTTAATTACTTTAACAATTTTGCATCAGATCTGAAATGGTTACTACGAATAACCAGATATGATAAAAGTCTTCCTGAAGCATTTTCACAGCCTTCATTAATGGATGAGGTTGATAATGGGGTTATTTCTCAAAGGATGTGTTAATGTGAGTAATTTACTTTTTGGTTGTTAATTGTTCCCAAATTAAACTTTGCATCCCCACGAGCTACTAGGTTGTTGGTATCCAGAAACAAAATGCTTTCTTTCAGTTCATGATGTTTGTGTTACATGATCAGAATCAAAATACTGACAGAAATGAGACTAAAGTACAGTCACAGCACCTACACACGGACTTGACAGAAACATGGTGACATTTCTGGTCATCATTCACTATCAGAGGAAATAAGCTGCTCTGTAGCCTGGTAGTACGGTCAGGCAATATGTTTACCCCACCATTTTCATATTACAGTTATTAACTTTACATAGCCACAAATGGATACTTGACCTCAACGCCAGGCATCCTGCAAACGGCTGTGTTTAAACAAGTTAAATGCCTTTATTTTAGGAAATGCCTTTTATAGGAAATGTTCCGTTTGCATTTCTTGTCAAGATCAAGATCTTGAGGGGGAGATCATTTTATGCAGTTATGTTTAAAAAAAAAACAAAACCACAACAATTGAATTGATGGAATTTGAGTAACATCAGTGTTTCCTGTCCTGCAGTAGATGCCAAACAAACACACCTACCTGCTGACCACACAGAGGCTATCTGATTCATTTACACATTGCTCTGTGCTTTATGGACTTTGGAAAATGGTTTGGGGCTACCTCAGGGGGTTTCTGGTTAAAAGCAGTGAGTTTGGCATGCAGTGAAACAAGGCAAAGCACCCTGCTGTGGCCTTTCATCTCACAGCTTCCATTATTGACAAAGCTAGTAGTGTTTTCCTGAGGATGTGATGCATAGGTACCAATCCATAGCAACACAGTAGCAACATTTTGTAACATTGGTGTCCTTCAAGCCCACTTTGCAACTTGCACCCTGTTGTGTTTATCCTCACATTCATTTACCCACAAAGTACTTTAGTATAAATGTTTCAGACTTTGTACATCCACATGGTATGATGCTACTTAAGTCAGTAAAAGAAAACAATTCCAGAGTGCTGCTTCCTTGTGTGCCTATAGATTTGAATCATAAAGACCATTAGCAGCCAACATGCCATTCAATGCAGCCAGAGAGCTCTTACAACACTACCAGGAAACTGGAGAGCTTGTGACAAAGCAGGTTACCCTGACGGCGGGTTATCATGGGATACAGTTTCTATTCCAGCAGCTAAAAGCTACTACCCCATGCCACAGAAAGAGTAAAATTCCACCTGAGAACATTTTTTTCATTTGGAGTTTCTGGATTGTGTAGCCAGATAGCTATTCATTCAGCAACTTGAAACAATAAGGAGCCAGGAGGCCTGTCACAGAGGTACATTGAGTTTTGTTAAATGATCGCTTGTAGACTTGTTTATGGTAACAAGGAGCTGACGGAGCTTCCTGATCTGTATGAACATTTGTAGTCCAGTGGCCTTTCTCACAAAGATTAATAAAACCCCACACCAAACCCAAAGTAAGAAGAGCTGTTCCAAGAGTCTGTGAGCTCAGTAAGCAATCCTGCCTTATCAGACAGGCCCAGGTACATGGAAAGGATGTGGTCACTATTGCCAGGTACAAAGATTTACTGGTGCACCTTTCTGTTCAATATAAACACAATCCTCTTAAAATATTTAGATAAGTACTGTCAGTGCTTCTACAATATGTCTGTGGCACAACCTGCAATCAGCTTTCATCAGGTGTTGAAGGCCAGTGTCAGTAAAGTGAAAATGTATAATCTGTTTCCCCTCTCTGCTCCTGTCTTTGTCTGCCGAAGTGCTGATTCACCAGTAGGACTAGTTATTGAGAGGAAAAGGAATGTACAGTCCATTGTTAGTGTTTTCATGACTTGGGTAATCCTTTCACATAGTTTCTCCCCCTCACATATTTGTAATACTTTACACTCACCTTTTCTTCGTACTATTTGCAATGCACGTGTTCTCATATCAGATTCACGCACACCATCCCTTCCATACGCACACATCCTCTATTGTGTTTCACCGTGTTGGTAACACCTGCATTGCTGCTGAACAGATGCCAGATTGCCCCTTCCCTCCTCCACCAATCTACTTCACTCTCCTCTTCCTCTACCTCCTTCTCTCTGTGGTATAAATCCATTCTCAGGGTTCGAGGCTCTGGCTAACCTTTTCTTATCGACCTGCAGCTGTTCCCTTGGGTACACACTGTCTTCAGTAAACCAAGCAGCAGTACATGCATGTTGCCTGTATATTAGAGCACAAAGCTGTTCAATACTGAATAAAGTAGAGCAGATATGCTAACCTCTTGAGGGGGCCACCCTTGTTGTTTTTAAACAAACAGGTGCGTCTCTGTCTGGTCAAAATACCTAAACCAGTCACGTAACTGCCTGTAGTCTGCCAGCAGTTCTTCATAGGACACGTAATTTGGTTCAAAGTGGTTTAGATAATCAGGTTGAACTGGGATCTGTTTACAACCTGTTTGAGTGCAGTTCTACCACAACTACAAAAATAAGACCCAAGTTGTAATAGACCATAATCAACCTACAAAGCAGTGACCTCACTAGTAGTGAGCCTATTGTGATTGTAGTGTTTGAATTTGAGCTTTTAGGGAACTAAAAGAGTAGACTGTCCAATCAGCTGTGTGGCACCATCCAGTTGTTTAACTCTCCTCCAGTGGAGTATGAAGTTCTCCACCAAAGAGCCATGGCTTGTAGACAGTCATGAAACAGAAGTCAATGGTGCAAATACCACATCCCTTAAATAAACTGGGAAATGATTGCTTACTGACTGACCATTAACAAGTTAGCTAGAGTGCTGTTGTGACTGCCTGTGCTTGTTGGAGGTTAGCCTACAGTCGTTAAAAAACTGGCATCACACGTAGTCACCACGTCACCAAGCTTGTAGCACTGCTATTTTGCAAGGATGTGTAAATAAACAGCTGTGCTGCGTTTCTGTTGTTACCAGGGCTTCAGAGATCTTAGGTTCATTTCCACTCAGCTCAGCCTCACAGTGATAATGAACAAACCTGCTGCCTGGTGATTATCCTCTACACAGTGCGGTTAAAGAGGGGAGGGAAGGCAGGATAGGCAGATGCAGACGGATGAGAAGAAGAAAAGCAGTGGAGAGAACACACACATGCGAATGGTGACTCACCCTCTGTGTAGTGCTATACTCTCATCCCAGTGCTGAGTGCAGTCTTACCCATGAATCACCTCCATTCTCTGGTGATGGAGGAATGGTCTTCCATTAGCACTCATCTCCACTCATCCTCCTCTCTTCCACCATCATCTTCTGTCATTTGTCCTCCGTGTCAACTGCTCCTCAAGAGATGTTCTCCTCCTCTCACCTCTTTTCCATCTCCCTACTCTTCTTATTTCTTGACTTCTTATCTGCACCTAAGTAGCTTCCCTGCTATGCCCTATGTTTTGAGTCTAAACGTAGATACTAGCCACTGCTCCTTTGTGTTTACTCCCTTCTTTAAGGCTGAAGTCTCTGCTTTCAGCTTTCCCCAACAGCAGTGCCCGGTGGAAGCTCCTAATCCAGCACTGGATATTATTTTAATCAGTGTCTTAGAGCTTAAGGGAAAGCATTTTTATTCATTTTAGCTTTAATTTGAATTTAACTTTGTTCCCTGAGAATAGTGTACAAATCACCTTAGCAACTAGCAAATCTGTATCTGAGCTTAACTCTTAAACCGTATGGATCTTTAAGGCTCTGGAATGGCTTAACAACTCATTATCCTCCTTTTTAAAAACCTTTTTTGATTACCTCACTCTTAAGTAATGGAGAACGTGGCTACTTTGGATTTGACAGTGACAAAGCAGTTGCCCCCTCCTCTGGAGTAAATGCAGAAACCAACAACAGGGAAAGATCCCTCCAAATTTCAAGTTAGTTGAACATGTATACATGTAAATACTCGCAACTTCACTTGACAGAATATAAATTACTTGAGATTTGAAGTCACTTGACTTGGGACTTGCACCTAATAACTTAAGTCACATGTCTACTCTCTTAATATTTGTTTTCTTTTTACATGGGTTAGGTTTAGGGGTCGTCTCATGTAACTCGAAAATATTCTACAATGGCAGAATAATCCTAAAAACAAAGACGGTGAACATTGAAAGCATAACCTCCTAATCACCAGAATTTTAGCTTTGTTATTGTGAGTGCACCGATGTTAACATTCAGATCAAAGCCCTGTGGTGCCTAAGAAGAGCTTCACAGAGCTGCTAGCATGGCTGTTGACACTTGTTACTGCTTTTTCTTTTGTATTATGGCATATTTATTCATCCTGTAAAGAACTTAGCATTCTGACCTGCTCTTTAAATAAATGTTAGTCTATTATAATTAATTCATGGTGGCTTTACAGTTTTTATCCCCTGTTTGTTCTGATGTCCTTTCATCTTCATCAAGCAAAAGTTCAATCAGATTCAGTTACCTTTATTTGTCCCTCAGGGCCAATGCAGGGCACAAGAAAGATTAATAACATTGGTTGCATCACTAACAGTCACGCACGCACACACACGCTCCTGGTAGGAATAGATTTTCCTGTCTCTGTTGTAGCCCGTGCTGATCAATGTGAACGTCCCTATGGCAGCACAGTGTTAAGCTGATTGCTTGCAGTCCTCAGCCTGCATTATTAACCAGCTCGACACACACTGGAGGCCATTTTGGACATGCAGAGGGGTGTGTGTGTGTGCACTCATATTGCACTTGCCCTATTTACAGTAGCTTCCTAATTAACTAGTGAGACAATGTAGCATCTTCCAGAAGCCTCCTTTGAAGGTCTTTCCTGAACTGGTGCTCTGTCAGCTCCTTAGTGCTGACTTCTGGATTAAAGCTCAGAGCTGCTAAGACGCACACACACTCATGCACACACAACCTGTAAGTCAGCTGCTAGATGACCTTTTGTTAAACTGCTGGGAGGCCTTAGCTGTAAAAGTCACATGGCCTCTTTCTGTAGTTCTGCATCACACTTCCAGACTCATTAGACACCAGCTGACAAATGCTCAGAGGCCATAAGTGCATTGTCACAAGGTTTTCACAGCAAAGAAGATAATTCTGTGTTTGTCTATGACTTCATGTACATGCCTTTCTTTTCCTCTCCCGAACCTTTAAATCCCTGCAGTCTATTTCATATCACAACATTAGTTTTGAGGCAGTGACCATTCCAGGTTTTGCTATTTTTTTTTAACTAAAATGTTTCGATATTAGATATATATTTAGCAACATGAATGCCAACTGTGCTAAATCCAGCTTGTATTAAATTGGTAATAAGCAATATGACATGTATTGTTTGCATGGCTGTTGGCGTCCACTGGCAGTCCCATGATGCACAACACAATGCACATTGCAATAACATAAGATTAACCTAATATTTGTATTATTATATTGTTATTTACAGAGGCCTTATTGAATACAGAGAAGATACTGTTTTTTTCTTTATTTTTATACATTGTATCTATTATTATGCTGTTAAACATTAGAAGAAAGAAAAGTTAAGTAGAATGGTTGTGTGGTGCATTTACACTCTCCTTCATGGACTCTCATTATGTACCATTTGGTAGCGGCTAGGTCACGTGCGACACTTAGAAGTTAAAATTTGGGATTTCCAGTCCTATCCTGTATGACTAAGTAAAGTACTGGTTTGAAATGTTTTAATTGGCCCAACCCTACCTTTGTGGCAGTTTTCTCTGTTGTTTCCCAATCGTATGTCTGTCGACTGTCAGTCTGTGTGTGTGTGTGTGTATATGTGTGTATATGTGTGTGTGTGTGTGTGTGTGTGTATGTGTGTGTATATGTATATGTGTATGTGTGTGTGTGTATATATATATTTGTGTGTGTGTGTGTGTGTGTTTGTGTCAGTGTGGCAGACCTCACATTGCCGGTGGCAATGTGAAAGTAAATATAGGCCAAATGAAACTGACCTAAAAAGCAAGTTGTTTTCCCTGCAACACTGTTGTAATTAAAACCCCACTTTTGTTGTCTGTCAGGAATATGAAACAAAGAGTGGCAGAGCTGGACCTGGCAACCCGACGTCTCCTAGGCAGAGTGTAAGGAAAAACCTGGACTTTGAGCCCCTCTCCACCACCGCACTTATACTGGAGGACAGACCTGCGTATGTAAACACACAGTCTTAGATCTTTTGGTTGTTGGACTATCCCACATTTTTCATTCTGACTAACTGCCACTGAAGTTTGCTTATCAGACAATAAAGCCTTGTCTGTTGTCTTCTATCTTCATCTTCCCCTCATTCCTTCTGTATCAGTCCTTCCAATGCCGGGTCATTAGACTCTATTCAGTATTGTTCCAGCTCTCACTGTGTCCCTGTTTGTATCACAGGCGGTGAAAGAGAAGTGCTGCTGAAAGTTTAATAGCCTTTCGGCAGCATGGCTCCATTACCCTGCTTTTTTTTTTTAGCATTTTACATTTTGTTAACATACAGGCAGACGTATGGTGGGTCTCATCTTCCATTCAGTGTTGCTGCTCAGCTGCAAGATTAGCACGTGCTGGGAAACGTGAAAAGTGAATAAAATGAAAACAATAGCATGGTTTCAAATAAACTTCCTCGTGTTCACACAGGAAATCTAGCTAACACTATGACTGGCAAAACTGAGTTCTGCTGCTGCTCAGGTCTGTTGTTGCATGGCACTTTCAACCTCTTTCTCTTCTTCACTGCCTCCCCCTACTGGTAGAAATAAACCAGAACAGTTATTTATCTATATTTGTAGAATGGAAGATGAGTTGTTGTTTTTTTCGTTGTAATTGGCTTTGAAAAAAACAAGCACTGCAATCAAATGTCATCCTTACTAGGGCATCCACTCAGATTGACAAATGACAAAAGTGAACCCTGCATTGTTCATTCAAGTGCACCTCGTAAAGCCTCGAAATCTATTCTCGTATGGCCATGAAGTCCTCGCCCCTTTGTGTGTGTCAACTCCGACACAGACAGCAGAGAGGATAGAAGCAGCGCGCCTGTAAATGACATCAAAACTCTTTTTCTGACTGTTTTGGTACAAAACCTTACCGGCCAGTGTGTTGGAAAGTCTTTGGAGGTTGAGTCACCAAACAGGCATTCACCAGTTAAAATCTACCCTGTTGTTTATTTTTTGTCACGACTTTGTGAATGATTAATGTCCTGTCGCCGTTCAGTTGCTCATCCTCAAAGTGGAGCAAGAGCAGACCAACGCTTGCTAAATCCAGCATGTTTACATTGTGAATTTTTTACTGATGTTCATTAACTTGCTCTGTCCCTATAAAAACTGTGTATGGAATGGTCTTCATCAGCACAAATTATTGTCTTAGAATGTAGATTTTCCCATTTCTAATGAGAACATTATAAATTTGGTGTCAATGAAACCTCCAGAAAAGCTTCCAAATGGTATTTGAGGTGAGGGGAGGGCTCCTGTCATGCTCCTTTGTCTGTGTATGTTTTCCTCTTAATACCACTCAAACCTGCTTGACATGAATAATGCATGTTGAGCTTAGGGAACACATAGTCACTAACCTGTTTCTTTTGCCGTTGATGTTTGTGTGCTGCAGTAATCTGCCTGCCAAGCCGGCTGAGGAGGCACAGAAACACAGACAACAGTATGAAGAGATGGTGGCCCAGGCCAAGAAGAGAGGTGAGCTCATTTGGCAAAGTAATCAGTGTTCTCTTACCATCTTCTACCAGAGCGTTCAACTGCAGAAAGTCAGGTCCTCTCTGCAGCCCTAGAATTCACCACAGCTACAAACTGGAATCTTTAAAGCTGGATAGCAATGTAGTTTGATCCATTCTGCCATAGCAATCAATTGCCATATATTTTTCTTCCACTTTTCTGTAAAGCTAGCCACACCACTGCAGGACTGAACAGACTCTGTCTCTTTTCAGCCCACTTTCTCTCTTCCAACTTAACCTCTTTCTTTTTGGATCTAACCACCTCACTCTCGTCTGCAGAGTTGAAGGAGGCTCAAAAGAGAAAGAAGCAGCTGGAGGATCGGTGTAAGCTCGAGGAGAGCATTGGCACAGCTGCCCAGACCTGGAACCAGGAGATCTTGCCTAACTGGAGTACAGTGTGAGTACACACAAAGACTGATGGGAGAATTCTGTCCGTCTCAAGGTCCAATTTACAAAAAACAATATGCACTGGTTATGTTACAGCGCCAACATGCCCATAAAGTTTTGCAGCCAGGTACAATGCTGGGACAGCAATGCGTTTGTGAATTTGCCTGAGTTTAGTTTAGATAATAATAAAAGTAATGATTTTCCAAAATACTTTGCAATTCTTCAAACAAAGAAGGGATCTTGATTTTATTCCTTTTCTAGACATTAATGGATCAGAGTAGTCTGTAACTGTTGTGTTTTGAAATTAGTCTGGTTTGAAACTTATTTCTCATTGGTCTGTTTTGGTGTTTTAGTGGCATCATGCTTAAATGAACTGTAACTGGATTTAGCATGGAAAATTAAAGTTGAAAAGCAGCCACGTTCCTCCGGGAAGTGCTTCACGTCAAATTAAATGCAGTCACTTGCCCTCACTGAGTCAGCATTTAGCTTCAGAATCAATTATAAATCAGAGATTGAGCATGGAACATATTAAAGCTGAAAATGGTGATAGTTATTTTTATATACAATTGGGTTTGCTCAGTTACTCCTCTGTTTGTGTGGGCAATGTAGTTTGATCCATCCTGCCATAGCAACAAGGCTTGTGATCCCACTTGACCCCAGGCACTTCACCTAATCTCAGATCCACAGTGCATAGAAGAGAAACAATTTAATATACAATGATATTTCCATACATTTCATACAAATATCATCCATATCTCATAATATTATCATCACCATCATCACCACTGTCGATACCCTATTTACACTTATGAATTTATGACTAAAACATTTTTGCCAACCACTATCTTCCTGATAGCACCATCTTTAATGACTGTACAACTCTGCACACTGCAGTTGTTAAACCTACACCACAGTCGAGAATTATATGTTGGCGCTGAAAGGACCTCAGTTCAATACATTGAATATATGTATAGTGTGTACAATGTGTTGCCCTGAGCATAAACTTTATTACACAGTCATTATATGTCTCATTCAGCCATTACATTGCTGTAGAATGGCGACCGACACATTACATCCCTCAGGCCTACATGAAGAACACTAATACTCTGTCTTCTTTCCATTCCACCAAATCATCATTATAGCACATGACCATTGTTGGCATCTATTTTGATGTCACAGTCAGCACCATATTGGGAGCATATAGTGAACAGTTGCTGCAGAGCAGCACTACAGGGAGGAAACAAAAACAAATCATAATGACTCATAATGAGATTAACAAAACAAAACCTGTTTTTACAACAGAACTGCCTCCTATTGCTTCAACATGCTACATTCCAGCACGTTGATTCAAATTAATATCAATGTCAGTGCCTCTGTTCTACCTCCTAGTCATACAGTCTTGCTGTCTTAATGTAAAGGGAGAGGTGTAAGGGCTCGGACTGTGATTAGTAGTTCTTTCCCAGACAAAAATTAAGGTTTTGTGTAGAGAGTTCATGTGATCTTGCTTTTCAAATCGAGTCTCTGTAATGCACAGGACGTCACACTCTCCTAAAAACTCCTCCGACAGATGGACTACTCTGAATTAGAGGGGCAACATTGTAAAATAAGGGTTGTCTTCAGCAGCATTGGAAGGACTCACCCTGCCCCCTTCTGGCTCTGATCGGCAAATGATGATTTCTGTATGAAAGTCATAAATAATTAACCTCCTTAACTTCCTTTCCACTTTCTGCCCTCTTGCAGGTGTACATCTCGCCGAGTGAGAGACCTCTGGTGGCAGGGCATCCCCCCCAGTGTCAGAGGCAAAGTGTGGAGCCTGGCTGTGGGCAACGAGCTCAACATCACACACGGTGCGTGGGTGTTAGCATGTGTGTGCATCCGACAGTGTGTGTTATCTGTAAACCTGTGATTGTCATATAATGTTTGCACTGTTACCTGACTGATCTTTGTTTTGCACTCAAAAACAAGACAGTTTGATCTCTTGGATCAAACGGATAGCACCGTCCACTTACACATATACTGGACTCACACACACACACACAAAGATGTGTGTACCTATTCGTCTCTGTTTGTAATTTAATAAGTGGCAGTATGATGGATAAAAGAGGAAGGAAGAGTGTGTCTATTAAGACGTAGCACGGTCAAATGATTCCCCCAGTACAAGAGGAAACACGCAGCATTTCAATTTGTTCTCTAGTCAGAATTGCACACACATACACATGCATACAAACACATACACATGCATACAAACACACACACATGCATACAAACACACTCTGCAAACTCACTCTCCACTTTCACACAGAGGAAGCTCCTCAGCACCCTCAGGGCTACTTGAAGATAAGCTCTCGCTGACTGCTGAGCTGAACCCACTCTGCTTTGTACTACTCAGCCTTTTACATGGAGCACAGTCCAATGTGTTATCACTCACACACACACACACACACACACACACACACACACACACACACACACACACACACACACACACACACACACACACACACACACACACACTCATCCAAAGCTCAGTCCCCTTCTAAAGTGTCTGTCTTTTATGAATAGCAGCTCAGTGACAATATTCCTCCATTTTAAGTAAAGTTGTGTTATTACTTCTGCTAATACCACCACTAGCATTTTTACTAGGTTTGCTTCAGCTAGTCGTACTAAGGTTTCTATTGCTAGTGCCTGCATTACTACTACTGTACTGTCAACTACAACTACTACTTCTAATGCTAGTGAAAAGCTAAAGTCTTGATACTAATGTATTGTGTAACAATCTGATTCAGCATATTTTCTTAAATCAAAAATTCATGATTTCATAAATAGAAAAGGCAGTCAATGTCATTCCAGGCTATTACTTCAGTGTGACTATACGCTGTTAATCATTAATCTGGAAGCATGTTACAGTCTTCTGCCTGTATGAGGGAGAGACGTGCGGCAAAGTTTCAGTGTGAGGTAAAGGTGACTTGCTGGTGTTTTTAAACAACAGGAAGTTAGTTATTGCAGTTCGACCTGCAGATTCAGCTGTTTATTGACTGTCAGTAGTTGCAGCAGCTATGACACACAGCTCATGGAGGCTACAGAGGTACTTTAAAAATTATTAGCTGCTGATTGCTGCAATTTTTTTCAAAAAATAGTCGCGTTATTGTAGTCAGATCTGAACACACAGACATGATACACCAATTTTCAGATTTGGTGACTCACACTGTTTTTGTCTGATGACCAGGCCCACACGGATTCTGCAGACAACTCAGACTTTAAATGAGTAAAGTTGCTCCTTGTAAAACTCAGAACATTAACACCGCTCCACCCCCTTGTGCATGTGTAGGACAGTCTTATGTCATACAGTTAGCGTTAAGATTACATTTTCAGCATCAGTGTGACAATATGTTAGAAAGATTTACTGCTGAGAAACTAAGTACAACATATTTATTTAAAGCATCTTGTTTTTAAGTTTTATTCAGTATTAAAGTAATCTACCGATAGTTGTCTATACATTCATGAGTGTACTGTAAACAGGAACTGCTAATAGCTAATTCCACATACTTTTTAATTATGCCACTTTTTTCCAAAATGTGAGCAAATATAGGCAAAAATAAACCAGACTCAAGTTGTAGCCCACAGTTAACTCACTGAATTCATGACGGCAACGCTATACTTCCTGTTTTAATCCCTCAAACGCAAATTATGTGCTTCAAAAAGTTGGGCATCAACAAAAATAGAGATAAATGATTTGATGTTTATGTTCAGATATCTTTATATTTACTCTTTTATTCCCAAAGAACATCTTCACATTAGACTGCAGTTCTCATTTCAGCTGCTTACGACTCTGTTCAGCGTGGCCTGTAGTTGCCATTGTCTGCAGTCAATATTAATCTGCTGGTGTTTGTCCTGCACAAGATCAGGGCCACCAGTGCAGGGCTCTGTGTCATGACTCAGAAAAGCTCATTATTTCACTCCAGCATCTCATCACTAGAGGGCAGCCACAGGTCAGAGCACAGGCCGGGAGGTTCAGTGTACTGCAACAAAAATGAATGTCTGCTGGAAATGGAGCTAGATGTGTTTCCTTTAATCACCTTTAGTGTTTCTGTTGCAGAATAATGTAGAGAGCTAAATCCTTTTATCACCTGAAATGGTTTCTGTCCAGTCATCATGTTCTCTGCTCAGTATCTCAGGCCTCTGTGTTCTCCTCGTTCTCTCATATTGACTGTGCTGTGCTGTTATGTGTCCCTGCAGAGCTGTATAACATCTGTTTGGCCCGGGCGAAAGAGAAGTGGAGGACCTCGCTAGCACTTTCCTCAGAGCCTGAAATTGAAGGTAGAGGCAGAATGAAAAATGCACCGGCCATTTCCTTAATGTTGTCTTAGTGCTTCCTAATGTTTGACCATGTCTACCAGATGCTGGTTCGTCAGATCGGGAGTCAAGCCTGGAGCTGATCAAGCTGGACATCTCAAGAACTTTCCCCCACCTGTGTATCTTCCAGCAGGTCAGTGAGAGAACCACCTCATACAAGACTGATGTTTTAGAGGAGTCTGTTGACATCGAGAAGATGTCTTTGTCAGCCTTTTTAATTGAATACAATGTTACCATGGCAACGTGGGCAAGAAACAGTGAAGCTCATTCACTCTGACGTTATTGTATCAACGTTGTATCACATTAGATTTCTGGGGAAGCATGTGTGTACAGGAGTATTTCTCGCCTCTTTGTTAAATTGTCTTCATTATGTCTTCATCAGGGTGGGCCATATCATGATGTGCTGCACAGCATTCTGGGGGCATACACTTGTTACCGGCCAGACGTTGGCTACGTAAGTCACACACACACAAAACACAGCATTACATCCTGTTGTGATACTTCAGCACATTTTGTACCTATTCTCAGTGTACTGCACCTTTTTTAAGAAAACAGTCATGAAGCCTCGAAGTAGCTAAACAAAACCAGTATTATTCCCTGGGTTTATGAAAGGCTCTGGTGGACAGATTTGACAGGGGGTCCCCTGGAAAGAAAAATTCTTTCTTTATATGCATATTCAAAGAATATGCAATTTCACATGAAGCAGATAATAAATAATCAACAACCATAAAGCTTAATGATCAAACTTGCTAAAAAAGTTTACTGGTAACTAACTACAACCATCAGATCTGTCATTTAGTTTTGATGCTCTCCACATTGACTTGACATTTATTTGGCTTGGGTGCTGTGCTTAAAGGCTCATTTATGCTCATTGTTAGATGCGGAAACCTCTGTCTGTACTAATTTCGTCCGTATTTGTTCACCTTTTCTGAAAGCTTACTGATCCATACGAAGCAATGCAGTAATAGTTATATAGCTGACGCGAGATGAACATAGGACACAGTGTAGAAGCTTGAACAAACGCAGACGTCCAAAAGTACTGGAAATTATGTTCATCAACACATCGTGATGTATTTAATGGCCTCAGAGACCACCTCCGTCTACAATGCTGCCTCCACTATTGCCTCTTTATTAAAAATGAGCACTAAGCCTTATAATAGTTTTTGTTTTATGGGTCTTAATGCCTGTGTCTCTTTATATATGATATTTTTACTGATTTTGTCAATATTAAATTGGGAGAAAAGTAAGACAACACATTGCGTATTGGTATACAGTCTCCAGTAATGTGCAGTAGTGATACTTGCGTACTATCAAGGTTAGATAACATATCACAGACTCCATCTCCCACATAACTCCTACATAGTCTATTATTGTCGATCATGCGGTCTGGATGACTGATGCCTCACGGTATTCGACTGAGTGTGAGGTGTCTGTCAGACAGCGGGTAGACGATATTCTTTGTGCCAACTGTGTGACTCAGTGCATTTCCATCCTGAAGCCTCCCTGAGCTAAACTCTACCGTGTAAGAAGCTTCTCAGTTGTGATTCCCTCCTCTGTTCTGCTGTCTGTACACACTGGGTCTTTGTTTACTGGAACAGCTCACATCTCTAAAGGGAAAATTTAACTCTGAATGTATTTTTGTTATCGGCTAAAATTAAACAAAGTATGAATAAAATTCATACAAAAAGAAAAGTTGACTAAAACATTGGGTAACACTCCCATATGAAAACCATCATTTATAAATGGAAGTCTTCTAGTTAACTAAACATTAGTTTATAGTTATTTCACTGTTAATAAAAAAATGCTTTAGAAACCATTTCTTAGGAATTGAAAAGTATTATACACATCAATTGCAACTTCATAATGGCCATCTAGACAATGTTTATAGATGAACTATACAGTATTTATTTTCCATTTACAAAGTTTAAGAAACATCAGTTGCAACTTCACAATATACAATCCATAATATATGTTTATAAAGCATTTTAGTGTTAACAGCAAAATAATTATCAACTAATGTTTAATTTACTAAATTTACCATTTATTTATTAATTATGGTTATTATAAAGTGTTGCCGAAATAAATATTTAAGGATGCTTTTAGTTGTTACTAACTTTGCCCTGTTATATATGAAGTAAAACTAGTTTCTCTTATTTGTGTGTGATAGCTGTGAGCTTCAGTGCTCATTCTGCTAATATACACTCTCCAGGAGTACAGATGCTAAATTATCTGTCACCATATCTATCATCACTATCATTATAAATAGAAAGAAGAACAGAAATGAATCCAAATTATTGATCATTTGTTATGTAAATTATATGTGTATTTATATTTTTTGTCAGCTTGCTGTGGTTGTAACCAGAAACATGGTTCACCTCCCTTCAATATATGAAACATGAAATCTGTCACCACCAATATTTCTAATTGACCAGCTCAAGGTCATTGATCTCAACAGAGGCACAACATGAGACTGATCCCAGGTCAGATGTAATAAAACAAGACTATCTAGAAACCACAGCAGACCAGATGCACACAGCTGTAAGAGAACCTGAGCACTCAACTCAAGTCAGGATGAGTTTTCATTTGAGCGTCAGGCTCTTCTGAGGTTCACATCACTGCTTCAGCACAGTCATTCAATCACAAGATGAACTCAAACCAGACTCATGTTCAGTACAGCTCTACAGTGCAGTGCCCAGTGGTTTGAGCAAGGCATTTCTACAGTGTGTAGGTGTGATTTCCCACTAAGCAAACCTCTGCATCTTCTCAGAGGCAAGAGGAGGGTGGATTAAAGGAGGAGAATTACTGATTATGTGATTCATCGCGCTCTGTTCCCAGACTCATGTTAAACATTAAATCCCTCCTCTTGATGCTTGTATCTGTTTGTATGTTGCATTTAAAACGTCTCCTGATACATCTTATATTGTTGACATCAAACTTTGGAGAGCAAAGTGTAAACTCAGCACTTTGCACCAGAATTAAATTGATAATTATGTTTGGACACCATGCTTCGCTCTAACTTTGAACTCATTTGTGCACTGCTGTAACTCTTCAGTTCCACATTTTGCTTGTAAATGCTGCGGTTTGCCTTGCTGCTTCTCACTGCAGACCCACGCTGTCTATACTTGGTAGAAATGAGTGTGACTTCCTGCACTGACCCCAACCCATGAGCTGCTACACACATACAAAAAAAAAAGGCTGCACACAGCGGTGAATGCTAGATTTTGTAATTTGTTTTGCTCTGTGCATGTGTCTGTGTCAGCCTTTCATCTCTACCAGTTTAATATCCACGCTGAAAGCCCGGCTATTTATGAGTGTAAGAGACCGTTTTAAATCAGATTTAAATTGAGCGCTTAAAAAAGCAACAGTGTCGATGGTGTGGTGCAAAATTCGCCTTTAGCTGGTGTTAACTTGCTGCCATTGTCTTTTCCTGTTCTCACATTCAGAGTTAGATGTCAAAGTTTACATTTCATATCAACACATTTTTTTTTTAAGCCTTGTTAACTGTTTCTTTCCTGTGTTTTGTGTGTGTGTGTGTTTAGGTGCAGGGAATGTCGTTCATCGCAGCAGTGCTGATCCTGAACCTGGACACAGCCGATGCCTTTATAGCTTTTGCCAACCTGCTCAACAAGCCCTGTCAGATGGCCTTTTTCAGAGTCGACCACAGCCTTGTTAGTACACACACGTACACACGTACAGATTTCCACATGCACATACACTTAACAAACAATGCCTGTAAATGCACTTTGCACACGACTTTGACATGACATTTAGAATTGTTAGAGCTCGATCAGATACCAGATCAGCTTGTTGACCAGGACTGTTTTTATATTTTACATTTCATGAGTGTGGAAGTTTATTCTTGACCTTGGAAACAATATATTTATACAAAGGGGCACACTCATCTTATTTTTAGATCTGAAGTAAAAAGAATTAATAGTATACACACACTGGATTTATTTATTAGACTGAAAAAGGTTGCACAAAATAGTATTTTATCCTGTGGAGTCAAGGGGCCATACCAAGAATATAACACTTACCATATGATATAAACCCTCCCTGACCCTGACTTTTGTCAGAAAGAAGTACAAAAAAGTTGTCACATAAAAAAACAGAAAAAATATTCAAATATCGATAGAAATGTTTTAAAAAGACGGGGCAGCAAAACATGTCAACACTACACAATTTAGAATACAATCATTAGCAGTCTAATCAGATTTTAAGATCTTGACAGTATATTTATACTAAGGATATTTATACTATCAGCGCTAATATTCAGCATTTTTCAGATTATCAGTATTTATCCATTACAGCAAATGTATATCGGTTTCAATTATTGGTTATTGGTATCTGTATTGGCCCTGGAAAAAAAGTAATTCCCAGATTTATACCATATTTGTTGATAAGTATATTTCATTCAGTACACGTTGAATTAGTTCTATTGCATTTTAACACTGCTGCCCTTTATCTAAGAGCATCATTTTACATTTTGCAACTCGTGATAATTTTGATTATCGATTCATATGTCAGTTATTTTCTTGATTAATCATCGGGTTTATAAAAGGCCATGGTCGTGTCTCGTTTTAGACTGCTGGCTGAACAAATAAAAAAATACTCAGTTTAAAATTGGAGAATAAAATAAAAAATAAAATATTCACATTTAAGAAGCTGAAAACAGATTTTTTGGCTTTGTGTGTGTCTTGTTGCTCATAAACAGGGCACAAAATTGGCACCTGCCAAATGCTGTCATAAATATGCAAGTGGCTGGCATGCAAAAAAAGATATTTGATTTTGATTACCATTTTCAAGCTCATCACTGCCTGTCACTGTATTTTGAAACCAAAAATGAATCCCTTGCAGTGGATACAGATGTGCGATGTGCTGTTTGATAGCAGATTTCACTGAAAACCTTCCACACTCATTTCTCTGACACCACAGAAATCATCATCTACCATTTCAGGTGTCTCACTGCTTCATAAACATCGTGGTTTTTGTGTGTGTGTCGCTCTATAAGACCACCTTCTCCTCTCTCTGCAGATGTTGACCTACTTTTCGGCATTTGAAGTGTTCTTTGAAGAAAATCTACCAAAGCTTTTTGCACATTTCAAGAAAAACAACTTGACCCCTGATATTTATTTAATCGACTGGTGAGTTTCTCAATCTTTCATATTTTGTGTTGTTTCCTCCAGATGGCCTCATTTCCTCTCCTCTAAAATAACTTTATTGAAACTAAAATTACATACTTACATTGAACTACAGTGTTAGGACCCTAACAGTACCTCTTTGAACTACTTGCCATTATGTCATTTCACAGCTTCAGTAGTAACTATATATGTTATCCACCTACACACATGCAGTGCACTTTGTTCCCCATCATGTTAAAAATGTGTTACGTGTTGTTCTCTCACAATTTGACACTTTACCCACATTGAACCCTTCACAGTTTCAGTGTCAGGTGTGATTCTCAGAAAATGGCATGGTCGGTAGTGTGGGCTGGGGTCTCAGTAGTCCACCCACTTACTGGGGAAATTTCTACATTTCTATTTCACGCTTATATCACCCACACCACACCCAGCTTTTATAAATAGAGTGGCTAGGGCATTATATGTATCTAATGTCACAATTTCCATCCAATTTTACAAATGCTTATGAACATGCAAAACAAAATTGATTTGACTTTAATTGGACATTTTCAAGCTTATCACTACATTTCATTGCATTTTAATGTCAATCTAAACTCCTGTAGTAGATCCAGCAGTGCTAAGAGCATTTTAGCAGCTAAAGAGCCAGATATTTCCCTTGGGAGTTGGTAAAGACCAAAACAGAGCTAACATAGAGTGAATATTGGACATATTTCATGGCAGACAGGTTGAGAAGAGAAAGTGAAGAAAAATCCACTTTTAATCCTGAAACTTTACAACACAAACTCTGTGCTCTCCTCGACTCTGGGTGTTGATTCCTCCAGAAGCTCTGGGTTCTGCCCACGGCTGTCTCCTCCAGAGCTCGCCAGCTGCAGTAGCTGTCTGCCGGTTAACAAGGTCACTCATGATCCAAAACACCAGGGTCTCTCCCGCCGCTCTGGTTTGTTAGTACATTTAACCACACAGCAAGACATATTATTCATCCGATATTTGCATTAAAATTCTCCAGAAGGCATCAACACCACAAACACGGACGAGAGGTCAAGATCAGTGACTGCAGTTAGCTGAGGTGAAGCCCAGTAGACAACTCATGGCTAGCTATCAGTCAAAGCCTGGGAAAGCGTAGCATTGTTTTTGTTGTAAAGTTGGGCATTATAACTTTTGTTTTGGAGTCAGCTTCAAGTGGCCATTTGAGGAACTGCAGTTTTTGGTACTTCTGCGTTGGCTTAATTTTTAAACCTCTGAGGATACCACTTAATAATATACAGTTGCAAAAGTACCTCACAGATTCAGATATGTATGTGCTTGTTCCTTGTTTTCATGTGTGCATCATTTTGAACTGAGTTACTGTATTATCTAATGTGCACTGTCTCTCTCTGTTTCCCTCCCTCCAGGATCTTCACTCTGTACAGTAAGTCGTTGCCGTTGGACTTGGCATGTCGGGTGTGGGATGTGTTCTGCCGAGATGGCGAGGAGTTCCTGTTCCGCACGGCGCTGGGCCTGCTGCGTCTCTATCAGGATGTCTTGACCTGCATGGACTTCATCCACATGGCTCAGTTCCTGACGCGACTGCCCGACCTCATCCCCGCCGAGCAGCTCTTCCAGCACATCGCTGCCGTTCACATGGCAAGCCGCAACAGGAAGTGGGCGCAGGTAGGATGTTGCAGCTTTGCATTTTACGGTGTTTTGTTGGCACTGTTTCTCACGTAATTTTTTAACAGCAGCTCCCTTTGTCTGCTCAGGTCCTACAGGCATTACAGAAAGATCCGGAGCGAGGCAGCCCAGTGCTGAAGCGCTGAGCTGAGATCACACTAACAGACTCAGCCAGAAAAATTTGACTCATAGAAGACGGATGGACCTGAGAAAGACCTGTGTTCAACATCTATGGGACATATCTGGTTGTAGCCGCTGTGATAAACCTGTGGAGCTGTGTCACTGCTCTAACTGGATCCAGGACCCTGAAGGGAAGGGTGTGAAAAGGATACGAGGCCTTATTTATCTCCCACCACCCCTCCGTTGCTCCGAGGCCCAGCAGTGGACTGGAAAATGTAGCTGGCAGAGGCTGAAGAATGTATCACACTCCCACACACACCTCCACCTACTGGGCTGACTCAGGTCTCCATAGACCGGAGGAAATCAGAGATGCCAGTTACGACCCGAATCTTTCACTTTTTATTCTCTGCTGTCTTTCTAGCTACAGTTCCACTTCAGTTCACATTTGGCTGTTTTACGACAAAAAGTCTATGTATGACCTCCCAATCTGTAATTAAATATTAGTCAGGGAAAGTAATCGTAATGTCCCAAAATGACATCTTCAGAGTCTGA
Source organism: Pagrus major (assembly GCF_040436345.1). Taxonomy (NCBI): domain Eukaryota; kingdom Metazoa; phylum Chordata; class Actinopteri; order Spariformes; family Sparidae; genus Pagrus; species Pagrus major. Next base: position 17,386,236 of record NC_133224.1, on the reverse strand, counting down.
CAGCGTTGAAATATGTTAAGTGGAACCTCAGCTCGCATCTGTGTGTCTCGGTTTGTCTCAATATCTTTGTTTTCTGCACCTTTTCTCTCCAAACTTCAACCATTCCTTCATGTTTGATTTTGTCTTTTGGACCTCGTGTGCTTTTCAGTTTGTGTGTTTCCTGAACCATTCCATGAAGTCAACTCTGTCTCGAAGAGAGTTAAAATCCATGAAAATGCACATAACCTTCATGCTGTAGGTTAAACACCTGAAGTCTGGTGTCTCTGAGAGAGAGCACCACATTGTTACATTTAATTAAATGTTTGAACCCTCTAAAAAGAGGCGATAAGCTGCCTGTAAATGCGTTTTACAGTATATTTACATCGATGAAACTGGAGTAAATAATGAGGTAATGTGTTGCTGTTAGAAGCACACAACATGCAGTGTCAGACATGGACTCCCACCCCCCCACCCCCACCTTTGTTTGAGGTACATTTCAGCTTGTAAGTGTTGTGATTCCTGATTTCTGGGTGTGAGTGTGATGTCTTTAAATTTTGTATTTATTTAATATTTATCAAACAGACATAAACATGACTTGTTCCAGTCAAATGAAGGGTTGCTGCTGAGCCTCTCCCCACCTAATTAAGTGAAGAATGACAGAAAAATAATCGTTTTAGTCATCATTGAAACAAAAATGCAAAAACATTCCCTTTTTCCAGCATCTTAGTTGTGTGGAGTTGCTGCTTTCTTTGTCTGATAGTACATTGAATTTGTTTGAGTTTTGGACAGTAGGTTGGACAAAACAGAAAGCAATTTGAGGACATCATCAAGTGTCAAGTATATTGTGTAGGCGCTCTAAAAGCCCTGACAGTAAGCTACAGGGCAGCCTGTTGAGTGTCTGTGGCATGTCTGTGATTTAACATCTGTCCATCTTGTTGTTTAGCTTTGCAAAATGGTGATTTCAATTGTTGACTATAGTTTCTCACCACCTTTGTCTGCCTTCAAAGGAACAGTTCACCTCAAAATGAAAAAAATCCAGTCGCTATCTACTCATGACAATGTTGATGGAAACTTGGATGAAGGTTCGTAGAATTTCTGACTTTCCATCAGGATGGGGGTGAGTAGATAATAAGTGGAATTTCCATTTTTGGGTAAGCTTTTCCTTTAACACAAGAACCAGACCCAAGCAAAGCAAAACTTGCAAGAAGACCATGGCATGTAAATAATTGGCTAGTTGTTTTGTTTAGATGACAGATTCTGGTTTCCTGTCATACGGACTGTCTGCATGTCAGTGGTGAGATGGCGGCAGGTGTGACTATTTCATCTCTGACTTTGTGGCTGCTGTTCTTTGAGGTCGTCAGTGTGTCGCCGCTGCGTTCACATCATGGTTAATGTGCAACTCCACCCTGACCAGTGGTGGGGGGTGCCAATATTTATATCAAGCGTCATGACCAGCATTGTTTTGATGAGTTCACACAGCCTAGCCTGACAGTGCTAAGTTAAAGTGAAGTACCATCTGTACTGTTGATCCTGCAAGAAAAGCAACAGTTTGTTAAATGTAATTTTGCCCATTTTGCACAGTATGTTCATCAAATGAAATCTCAAATGCAGAAAGACTTCTGATCACTCTTCTTGATGCACTCCCCCCTCCCCTCCCCGACTCCCCCAGTGTGGCGACACACGGCAGGACTGCAATAAAGCTTTTTGCACGTTAATGGAAGCCTTTGATTTGTGCCTCGCATCATCACTTTGTCATCACTCACAAGTTTTAACGGGTTGTCTGTTTGTCATCCTTTATTTTTTGTGCTTAAGTTGTGACCAGCTGATGATACAAGTGTGTGTTTTTCATGTGTATATGTGTTTAAGAATGATCTTTTAGTTACTGGGTTAGTTGTTACATTTAAAGGCTGGCCTGTGTATGAATTGACCCTCCCAGCTCTACCAACACTACCTGCTTCCTGCCCTTCTATCACACTGGACAACACTGAATGATCCTCAAAACAAAATTCAATCAAACTAAATTTGAATGAAATGTGTAGTAAGCTGTTTTATTCACTGGATATTTGTAATTTCTTTGGTTCTGTTTGTTTTGCAATTTTCTATTTTGTTTTTCCTCAAGAGACCCGTGTACTGTAGAGGAGTGATGGACAGACATGGAGACAGCAGAGGGTTACCATGCAGCTGTATCTCACTTGAAATGTATATAAACAATGGTTTTATTAAAATAAAGAGCTGTACATATTCAACTTGAAACAGTGCTGTTTCTTTGTTCATATTTAATGGAAAATGAAAAAACTACTCTGAATTCATGTTTGAATGTTTATTGCATTTAGGCATGCGCTGAGAGAAAGAGCAATTGGTTGTTACTGGTGGGGTCAAAAGAGAAATAAAGCTGTGTCATCTGCGTAAAAATGGAAACTAATAATTGTGTCTTGGATTACGTGTCCAATTGGTAAAACAAATGGAGAAAAGCAGGGGGTCAATTAGCTGCCATTGAGGACACTGAGGACATGTCCTCTATTATTTTTGGGTCTGTATTAAAAATTCTAATTTATAAACTCCCTAAAATGTTAAATTAAAGTTGCCAGTTGCTAAAACTACTTAGCTGTATGGCGTATTTTGACAGATAGAGAGCTGTCTGTTCAGCAATTATTACCAAAATGTTACAGTGACCTCATAACTATTCTGTTGATCAGTAATACAAAACTTTATATTGTCCTGTAAATAAGAATTACATTTACACTATGTTCTTATTTTAAGGGCATATTATTGGCAGCAGGCTCTAGCAGATCAGGTAAGCAGTGTTCCTGGCTCCAAAAAGAACAGCCACTGTAGTTGAGCTCCTCTGTTCAGTTTTTTTGACAGTGATGGTGATTTCAATGCGATAAGAAACTGAACTGAAAAAGTGATTTCAAAATTGTCCATATTTGTCACTTGTCTTCTGCTGAATTGTAGTTCAGTTTTCCTCTACCTGTTGGCACTGACGTATGTCTTCAGGAGTTTTAACTCTCAACATATATTTATACTATAGTCTTCAAAATGTTCCTGCAGTGGGGCTTAACCCTGCACCCCCCTAGCAGGGCTACGATGAATGACCTCAGTATTTCTAAAACCTTGGCTACGGCCCTGCCCAGAGGTACACCACAAGACAAAGACTATCAAACTTTTATTCAGCTGAGCAAAGTGTGACACTCATTTGGCCAGTTCTAGTTTAAAAAAAAAAAAAAATTGTAGTCATGGTTCATGCTTTGAGCTACATCTTGGCTCACCGCAAAGGCATTTCCTCTGTAATCAACCACTCAACCTTTAAAAAAAAAAAAAAAAAAAAAAATCGAGCGGAAAGTTTCGCATTAGCAACTTCAGTACCCTGAGACCACAAACCCCCTCCATCTTCCTACACCTTTTTTTTCTTTAAACATTTTTGATCGAGATAAACGTGACACACCACACCACCTTTAGTTCAGATGCCCTTGACTGCAGGTGAAGAACAGTTGTGATATTAATCTCTACTGTCTCACCAGAAGAATACAGCGTCATAATGAAGACCAGTCACATCCTTCTGCTCTGCATCTTGGGAGCTGCACTGCTTTCCTCAGTCAACTGCAAGAGTAAGTTAACCTTGGTGTTATACATGCATATGTATGTATATGTATATATATATATATATATATATATATATATATATATATATATATATATATATATATATATATATATATATATATATATATATATATATATATACACACATATACACACATATACTTATTTAAGCTGTCAGGACAGCCTAATAATACATTACTTTATTGTCTTTTCTTCAGGTGAAATCGGCCCTGAAGACTGCTGCTTCAAATTCTACCCGAGAAGAGTGAACAAAAAACTAATCCGTTCATATTACCTGACTGATGATCGCTGCCCCAAGACTGGAGTCATGTAAGTGCTACAAATTTGAGTTTATTTTAACACAATGACTTAAATAAGTTTAACAAGTACTACTCAGTGTGACTATTACTATACAATCAATTAGATCTTATGCACATTTTTAAAAAAAGTGCACCCTAGATTTCTATTTTTCCTTAAGATGAAAATTATTATCATTATCATTATTATTATTATTATTATTATTATTATTATTATTATTATTATCATTATTATTATTATTATTATTATCATTATTATTATTATTATTATTATTTAGAATTACAATAATGCTGTAAATCCTACTGTTGGTGTCTGTTTCCTTTATTCTATTTTTTATTGTTCTTTACAAAAAGATTGACCATTAAAATGACATTAACATCTTCACCTCTTTCCTTCAGTCTGATCACACAGAAGTCTCGTCACATCTGTGCAGATCCGACTCTCTCCTGGGTTGAAGGCATCATGAGGACCTTAGACGAAACCACCTTTTAAACCGGCTGCCTGCTCTTTCAAGTTTCTGATGCTTTTGCCGCTTTTATCAAATCACATACTATGAAATGCATGTTACAGTGTGGTCTTGGTTGTGCAAATCTGTTATTGTATCTGTTAAGTAAAGATTTAATCTCCAAATTGAGTTATTTTAAGTTTGCATAGGCAGCCTGACCAACTTATCCTTTGTTTTTGTAATGTCTTTTGGATGCTTTGTATTATCCACAATAAAGCTCATACACACAGTGTGAAAGTGTTGCCCTGTCTTTTTTAAATTCCTTAATGATAGGAAACAATCTGTTGGTTTGTGAAAGCCTTAATCCATCGTGCTTGATCTATAATAATTAAAATATTTTGATTTTAAAAAATGAACTGACCAATTTACTCTCCATATACCTAATAGTTTGATTGACTGCAGACAAGTTTTATGTTTTTGCATGTTGAGCTTACCGGCTGAGCACTGACTCAAAGACTCTCTAGCTTAGGCTAGCAATTATTTGCAATGAATTAATTTTGGAAGCAATGATCACTGTCTCTATTTTAGTTTTAAGGTATCAAATTTAATAGTTGTTTCCAGGCAAATGTGTCGAAATTATTTGGAAGTTACAGTCTCCTAAGATAAAACATTACCCAAACTATAGTATATCAAGTCAACAGAAATTTGAGGAAATTTAAACAGACATCTGCAGCGGCACAGTAAGCAGCAGGCAATGACACATTTGAAATGAAATGTTTATTTATTGTTTCCCTTTTAAATTCAGTCACATCTTACACAGGCACATCTAAAAGTACATAAAAGAACAACAAAAGATGGGTTAAACCGACAAATTAACGTTTCAGGGTTGAGAAAGACATGTTTTCAGAGGTCGTATCATTGAACTAGCGTACTACTACTACTGACACACTTTCACAACAACGTGCTGCACTGTGGGTTGAATGTGGCCAGGCTACGCAGAGTGCTGCATTCACGTTCTCTACTACTGTAGGGTTTTCTGAAGGCTCGTGAAATGTGTTGCTCTGGGTTTTTGTCCTCCCATCCTTTACATAATTCCCACGAGAGATGAGGATCACATGCTCCACTGTTTCTGCTTCCTTACATTGCTCCCAATGTCCAGTTGGCTGCTTTCCTGTGAGAAGAAGTGTATTGTTCAGGTTGCCGTGTCCAACTCTTAATCTGCTAATAATAACTTGTTCCCATCGGTCGGCCCCTATGTATCTTGTTGATCTTACTTTGTTTTGTGGAGACATTTAGTGTGACACAGTTGGACAATCCCGGGATTGTTGCCATCGTTTACTTCCTTCCTTCCAGGCTGTGCTTTCCCCGTGTCATTTCGAAAGTGTAACTCTGATCTATGTTTTCCTTTTTGATTGCTTTCTTTGCCAGTTTATCTGCTTCCTTGTTTCCCCTTCTTCCTGCGTGTGCTGGTATCCACATGAACTTCATGTTTTTCCCCTTACTGATAATTCTGGAATTAATAAACATTACCTCATGCAGCGTATCTTGATGGTTATTGCTGGATCCTATTTTAATGCTGAGACTGAGTCACTGCTGATTAGTATACTGTTTGCTGTTATCTGTTCTGCCCAATCCAGTGCTAACAGAATTGTGATAACTCGGTTGCATATAGACGTAAATAATCTCTTGCTAATACTAATCTGGTGACTGGGATTTACCAGTCAGTTTAGTGCCGTCATCGTTTGCCTTATTGTCTTCCTGATTATTGCTTGAGCTTTTTGTATTGAATCAAATGTTGGAAGTTTTGGGTTCTCTCGACCAGTTTAAATGCTTTTTGTTTCTGCTCTTCACTGCTTCTGCGCACTTATCATCCCACCCAGGTACTAATCTGGTTTTCGTCCTGCCTGTACTTTTAGGAATAGAGCTCACTGCGGCTGACATTATACTTTGCGTTATTTTACAGTTGATAATATCTTATTTACACCAAATCAGGTGACTGATTTGGTGTAAATATAATACTCTATATTAATACAGGGGTCTACCCAGCCCAGGGGGCCATTAGGTCTAGAGGGGCCAGGAGCCCCAAAACATTTGTGGCATGTGAGCAAGGGTGGATTACTGAATGAGCCTACCGGGTCCAAGAGGTCAAGGGGCCCTGAAGCCCAAGTTGTTGTGTGAAGTCACTACCTGAATAAGTCAAAAAGCAAAAAGCTATGAATCTGAACAAATTTAGGTATTGCCCTTCTCCAGCTGGCCATCCCAAAAATGCACCAGAATACATGAAATCACATCTACCAAATTCAGAATTTTCTAGGGGAGGACCCCCAGACCCCCCTTCCCCCATTTGCACCCACTTTCATACAAATAAGGTAGGGGGGGTCCTTATGCATCTGTGTCCAGGGGGACAGTAGTTCATAATCTGTCACTGTATTAATACAATTTATAATGTAACATTATAGTGTGACATTTGTGTCAATAATTGTCAAGCACAGGTGACTTCGCAGTGGTGGGAGGGGGGGCCCCAAATCAAATTCTGCTTAGGGCCCCCAAAAGGCTTGGGCCGGCACTGTAACTTGGACACGCTCATACAGTATATCAGAATTTGAATAACACTAGATATGAGGCCACAAAACGTTGATCTGACTAGCTGATAATACACGATATTCCACCCGTGACACTAACAGCAGATTAGCGCCAAGTATGACACATTCCTCGCCAAAAGTAAGACATGACAGTCATGTTACATAACCTGCTAACACATTATAGATGCATCGTGTGTTTAGAGCGCTCACCTGAAAGAGCATGGATGCTTTTAAGACCATTTAAGACATGGGGTAGTCATGCACTTCAACCTCTTGTGGTCAAATAAGTATTACAAAAACAAACACTTCACTACGGAGCCCCTTACGGAGCACTTAAAGGGACATGAGGGAAAAAAAAGGTTAACGTTTCTTGTGAGCACGAGAAATACGAGGCTATTACAAATAGTTTGTGTGTGAAATCGCTGCAATTGCAGTTACGCTGAACTTGGCCTGCATCATGATTAGGACTCACAATGAGGATATGGAGTGTAACGATTCTGTGAGAGCTGTCACTGACTTTATTTACAGGCTTTTATAAATCATACAATCCATACTTGCAGGCATTGAGGATGAGCTGACTGGAGAAGGAGTGTGTGTTTGCGCTATCTCCAGTGCGCATGTGTGCTGTCTCCAGTGCGCGGTGTGCGCTGTCTCCAGTGCGCTACCTCCAGTGCGCTCTGTGCGCTGTCTCCAGTGTGCGGTGTGTGCTGTCTCCAGTGCGCTCTGTGTGCTGTCTCCAGTTCGCTCTGTGCGCTGTCTCCAGTGCTCCAGTGCACTGTCTCCAGTGCTCCAGTGCGCGTTATGCGCTGTCTCCAGCGCGCGGTGTGCGCTGTCTCCAGTGCACGTGTGCGCTGTCTCCAGTGTGCGGTCTGCGCTGTCTCCAGTGCGCTCTGTGCGCTGTCTCCAGTGCGCTCTGTGTGCTGTCTCCAGTGCGCGGTGTGCGCTGTCTCCAGTGCGCTATCTCCAGTGCGCTCTGTGTGTTGTCTTCAGTGCGCTCTGTGCGCTGTCTCCAGCGCACGGTGTGCGTCTCCAGTGCGCGGTGTGCGTCTTCAGTGCGCTCTGTGTGCTGTCTCCAGTGCGCAGTGTGCGCTGTCTCCATTGCGTGGTGTGCGCTGTCTCCAGTGTGCGGTGTGCGCTGTCTCCAGCGCGCGGTGTGCGCTGTCTCCAGTGTGCTATCTCCAGTGCGCTCTGTGTGTTGTCTTCAGTGCGCTCTGTGCGCTGTCTCCAGCGCACGGTGTGCGTCTCCAGTGCGCGGTGTGCGTCTTCAGTGCGCTCTGTGTGCTGTCTCCAGTGCGCAGTGTGCGCTGTCTCCAGTGCATGTGTGCGCTGTCTCCAGTGCGCTCTGTGCGCTGTCTCCAGTGTGCGGTGTGCGCTGTCTCCAGTGCGCTCTGTGTGCTGTCTCCAGTTCGCTCTGTGCGCTGTCTCCAGTGCGCTCTGTGTGCTGTCTCCAGTTCGCTCTGTGCGCTGTCTCCAGTGCGCTCTGTGTGCTGTCTCCAGCTCGCTCTGTGCGCTGTCTCCAGTGCTCCATTGCACGTTATGCGCTGTCTCCAGCGCGCGGTGTGCGCTGTCTCCAGCACGCGGTGTGCGCTGTCTCCAGTGTGCTATCTCCAGTGCGCTCTGTGCGCACTGGAGACAACACACAGAGCGCACTGGAGACAGCGCACAGGGCGCACTGGAGACAGCGCGGTTTGCGCCTGACAGCACAGTCATGTCCACTGCAGCGATTTCACACACAACAACGGCATGAAAAATATGACAAAAGACATGTGAACAAGATGAAAAAAGTATTGAAATAAAGTTAAATGTAGCATTTAAAAAAATATATATTTTGTGTAAAATACTCAAATTTAAAATAAGCATTTGGGCCATTCAAATGATAAAGAATAGATACTAGGTTATTGTCACATCTTACAACAATTATGGCTTATATTGCCAAGAAGTTAAAAAAAATACGGCAACATTACTTGTATTAGCATTACTAGTATTTTCAGCATGTTTGTCAACAGTTAAAGCCGATTTCTTTTTTTAAACAAACCAAAAAAAGGCAGCTTTTGGTTTCCTTATTCAAACTCATTCACAACAAACTCAGTCCCATCACACTGATTTATACTAACTGAAAAATATTGCCATTCTAAGCAATAAATCCAAGCTTTTAATTCAGTGAAATTTGAAGAGAGAAGTTTGATTCAATTAAGATTGTGATGTCCTGACAAAGGAGGCCAGAGATCAAGCCCATATTTACCTATGAAGAATTTATAATGAAAGGAAATGCCATGAAGTGCCCCAAAAGGTGCCCTTAACATGATTAGCCATCCCTTTACAGCCCATGTTAGAAAATTAGCTGGCCTGTGTGTGCCTTTAATAGTCCCCTGTGTGTTTTTATTAGTTACAGAGCCTACTCTAAGTCACAAGATAAAACCATTTCATTCCTAACCACATTGGAACCGTTTCACTGTAGGCCTGAATGCAAGCTGGGATCACCAACTGGCCTCTTTTGTAAGATTTGAGCATCCAAGCGAAATTATGATGTATCTAGTTAGGAAATTATTATTATTTATCTGTGGCTCCTCTACTGCTGAACATCTTTTCCTGTGTATTAATTCTTGTACATTATATAGCTGCTACAGCCCCATCAGGTGGGCTCAAGAGAGAATTACATGTAGGAGTTGGGGTGCAGTCCAATTTAGGCAACATTAACAAGCCAGTTAGAGACTTTAAGCTCTGCCACAGCTACAAAGAAATAGGCCAATATGCGTAAATACTGGTGTATTATATACAAACAACTGTGGGCGAGCAGGGTTAACCCTTCTATTGCCTGCAGGAAGGCATGCTGGTCAGTTGTAGGCTCATTAGCATTAATGCTGAGTTATTAAAATCCCAGTTGAATTGCACTGCAAGGTATTCTGGTACCATATAGTTTGCTGTCACTACCCTGATGTAGCCGAGGTATCCTTATATCCTCTGCTGCAGAACTGATACATAATGCACGAGAAAAGTCATCATCCTGTTGCACCTCTCACTACATTTATGGCAGTGGATCATCTCGTCATGTAGGTCCCACAACACCCACAACACTCACTTTTCTCTCTGGTTACCCCTTTAGTGTTCAAGTTTATCTTGTAAAATGAACGCTGACTGCTGGTGAAGGCCGTTGGCTGTACTGTTGTGATGTGTACAGCTGAATTTACACTTCAGTCTTCATTCTGGTCTTCACCTGCTGTGCTGCTGAGTTTTGTAAAGAGCATTCATTACACACTGCAGTTACCCTTGATGGAAATGTATAAATAGAGTGTGAAACTACATTTGTGGGAATAAAATATGTGTTATGTGCGTGTGTAAGCAGATCACACATTCTGCTTTAGATGCGATGATGGTTATGTGGTTGAATGGTGAAATACCCTCAAGCACGCGAACAAACCTGCAAACACACAAGCGAAGCAAGTTTCAATCTATTTGTATCTCACACAGACCGACTGGACACAGACAGACAGAGTCAGGTTTCATCAGTAGACAGCAAGATGCAGTGGACTGTCCAGGTTGTTGTGGCTCTCCTGAATGTTGTATGGGTCGTCTTCTTTTTACAACATGATCCTTTCTCAGGTAAGAGAAGAAGATTCACCTGGTGTTTTTAGCAGCAGTTTATAGTGGTCATATTAAAACACTGGTGTGTTGGTCATCTTGAGATGGTTTGCGTTGATTTTCAGTGTCTGTACAGAGAAGAAGCTCTGACAGCTCTGATAAGGAGATGCTGTTTGGAGAGTTTTGTATTCAGCCTCGATCTGACATGAACCAGAACTCCACTCTACAAACAGTCAACGGCACCACTAATGAAACAAACAGCATCAACAAAACAGCTGAAGGTAAGTACGTCTCTGCTGCAGATGTCCTGTCAGCTACTTGGTTATTTCCTGGTGTAAACTGTGCGGTTCTCATAAAAGTCATGCATACCTGTGCATCGCTCTATCACTCATATAAACAAGAATCATTGATTGCAAAAGCTGTGTGTACATGATGTGTAGCTGAGGCTAATGTGTACCCACCCCACATTGAAACTCTTTATACACACACCTCATACAGCATACTTCATTCTCTACATTACGTGTTGATGCACTTTTTATATAATGTGCAATTAAACTAACATCATTATTGCTATAATTTTGCTTTCTATCATTTAGCCTAATGGTGTCAGCTGCACAGTTGAGCGTTGTTTTCTTCTTATACCACAGCCACTGAGAATTCTTGCATTTAGGACAGTATCGAACATTTACCAGGCAACAGCTGTTTGTTTGCAGTTTTGAATTGACGTGTGAGTATTAAACTGTAATAAGGACAGTAACACTGAGAGTAAAGGCAAAGTACATTTTGTCTTGTCTCATCTGCACAAGTTTAAGGAACGGCCGATGGTGCAGTGCCTCTTAAATCATTCCCATTTCTTCACGTTCTGTCATATCAGATCAGTAGGTAAAACATTCTTGCAACAAACAGCTAAAGTTCATAAACAGTTTATACGGTTTGCTTTGAAACTCCCAAACCCACTGTGGGTATCTGTATGTCATGGTCCACTCTTAAGAATCTTATGAAGAAGTTTTCTCATAGGCTTATCTTGAGGCAACGCCAGTTTGTTTTCTTGAGTTAACAAGCATGTGTTCAGCACAGCCTCTAACTGCACTCACAATTCAGTGCGACTTGATAGTCCTGTACTCTACTAACATGTGTATATATTGTTTTTTTTACATGAAGTTCACCCCGTCAAGAGGAACGATACTCAGCATCACTGTCAGTGCAACAAAACACATTTAGAGCAAAGAGATTCGATCTCTTCACAGTTGTCACATATAGAGCTCAGACCTCCTGCTCTCGGATGTGAACCCAAGATAATGTAAGTCAGTGGTCACTGTTTGTGCTTTGTATCGGTAGGAATGGTAGCAGTAGCATCTTCAGCTGCTAATGCTAATAGCAATTGTATGGCAGCATAGATGAAATATTTCATTTTTTGTGTTCATGTTTCTTCTTATCTGTTTTTGACTAGCATGACGTTTCCCAACATGGAGGTGTGTATTGATGTGGAGAACTACTTTTCTGCCATTGCTCCACTTGTTTCGTAAGTTCAGAATGTCAAGGTGTTTTAGGCTATGCACAATGCGAAATAATACAATTATTAAACATGCACAACGTGGCTAAAAAGCTAACTCTTTGCATATGTGACCTTTCCACTCTGTAGGTAATACTATGACTTGCTAACCTTTGAGAAAAGTCAAAGCATTATAATTACACACCTTTGTACCTCAAGAAAGAGAGGACAGGGGAGCAGTGCAGTGTGTAAAAATACTGAATTTAAAGGTGCAATATGTAAGAATGCATAAAGGCGTATTGCATGTTCTCCCCATGCCTGCGTGGGTTCTCTCTGAACACTCCAACTTCCTCCCACAGTCCACAGACATGCAGGTGAGGTCAAGGGCGTAGAATTGGGTAGGGACGCTAGGGACACGTCCCTACCAATATTCAGCTGCTACTGTCAATACACTATCAATACAACCGCTGTCCGTAGTATTTAGTCAATGATTATGGCACACAAAGGGTTAAATGTCGGTCTCTGCTAGAAGTCCCGCCTCTAACCTAAATAACGCTCCCTGATCAGCTGCCGGTTTCTCGCTAACTTACATGTGTTTGGCTGTCCCCACTGTCACTCCTTCTGTTTGTAAAAACTACCTGCAACCTACTAGTTGGACCTGACGAGAGGCAGTACATGTTATCTGCAACTGCGAGTGTAAGTTGTCAACATGTTCGGCATTTGTTCTTCCTGGGTCACGTCAGCTAGATGGATTTTAATATCAGTGGTGTCATTAGGGTTCTGACCCCGAAGGGGTAGAACCCTTCTGAGATTGTGCCGGTTTATTGTTATTATTATTATTATTATTATTTGTTCATTGGCCGCCACGGTCCAATGAATTTCCGCAATGGGCGGAGCTTAGAAATGATTGGCCATAACTCCTACACCCTTTGCCCTATCATCACAAAACTTGGTGGGCAGGTTCACAATGGAACTGGGAATCTGCGTACCAAAGCATTTTGAGCTCAAACTATACGGGGCGCTATAAATGCCACACATGTGTATCTCAAAGACCATTGGACGGAATTTCACCAAATTTGGTATGCATGCTCTAGGGGTGACTATTAACTAATATCTTGACTGCCATGTTGATAGGTGAAAGTTGGCGTGGCCTGTTCATCATTAACCGTCATTGTTTGCGTTTTAATCATTTACGGCGAGCCGGAAGGACCTAGAGACACGAGACTTGGTACGTCGAGTATAAATGACGTCCAAATGCTGCTCAAAATGTTTGATCCCAATCGGCCTAATGGGGGCACTATAACATAGAGTGTAAACTTCGAAAGGCTCTCCCCACCAAGCCATAAGTGCTATTGACTTGAAATTTTTCATACACGTCCTCCTGATAGTCCTCTACAAAAAAAGCCTCTTGCACCATGAAAGCTGCTATTACTGATTTTTGGCTGGGTGGCTGGTTTGGGACGAAAGAGGTTAGAACCCGCAGATTGCCGCTTGCGGCTCTATTTTACATTTGTGTTTGTATCTGTTTGCGTGCGTGTACGTGTGTGCTGTATAGGATTTGAAGGATGTCAAAGAAAAGAAAACTGGATATAAGACTTCTTTAGGAGTCAAAGTGTAAGTTACTTCAAGGGTGTATAGGTAGAGGCTCAACAACACAGATATTGAATAAAAGAGAATATTTAATGCCAAAGAGATACACTTTTTTAAAGTTATTTTTAATTCTTATTTTCATGTATTTGTGTAGAAGAGAGCAACGGTTTAAAAACACAAATAAAGAAAATTTGTGGTGGAAATACAATAAAACCTCAGATTCTAGATGATCATGTGATTTTATAATTATAAAATATAATTAATTAATATTAAGTAATCTTAATATTTAGTAAAAGCCTTTTTGCTCAGGCAATAACTGTACCATCAAGCTCTATGATCATTGTATCCCGAATGTATCTGTTCATGTCATGCATCAACATATTTTTGTAAGGTGACAGACAGCAGAGAGGCTGGAGGAGATGGAGGAGAGGCCAGAGAAGGTAGAGGAAGAGAGGCAGGAGGACGTAGAGAAGGAGAGGCTGGAGCAGATGGAGGAAGAGAGGCAGGAGGAGGCAGAGAAGGAGAGGCTGGAGCAGATGGAGGAAGAGAGGCAGGAGGACGTAGAGAAGGAGAGGCTGGAGCAGATGAAGGAAGAGAGGCAGGAGGAGGTAGAGAAGGAGAGGCTGGAGCAGATGAAGGAAGAGAGGCAGGAGGAGGCAGAGAAGGAGAGGCTGGAGCAGATGAAGGAAGAGAGGCAGGAGGACGTAGAGAAGGAGAGGCTGGAGCAGATGAAGGAAGAGAGGCAGGAGGAGGTAGAGAAGGAGAGGCAGGAGGACGTAGAGAAGGAGAGGCTGGAGCAGATGAAGGAAGAGAGGCAGGAGGAGGCAGAGAAGGAGAGGCAGGAGCAGATGAAGGAAGAGAGGCTGGAGGAGGCAGAGAAGGAGAGGCTGGAGCAGATGAAGGAAGAGAGGCAGGAGGACGTAGAGAAGGAGAGGCTGGAGCAGATGAAGGAAGAGAGGCAGGAGGAGTCAGAGAAGGAGAGGCAGGAGGACTTAGAGAAGGAGAGGCTGGAGCAGATGAAGGAAGAGAGGCAGGAGGAGGCAGAGAAGGAGAGGCTGGAGCAGATGAAGGAAGAGAGGCAGGAGGAGGCAGAGAAGGAGAGGCTGGAGCAGATGAAGGAAGAGAGGCAGGAGGAGGTAGAGAAGGAGAGGCTGGAGCAGATGAAGGAAGAGAGGCAGGAGGAGGCAGAGAAGGAGAGGCTGGAGCAGATGAAGGAAGAGAGGAAGGAGGACGTAGAGAAGGAGAGGCTGGAGCAGATGAAGGAAGAGAGGCAGGAGGACGTAGAGAAGGAGAGGCTGGAGCAGATGAAGGAAGAGAGGCAGGAGGAGGCAGAGAAGGAGAGGCTGGAGCAGATGAAGGAAGAGAGGCAGGAGGAGGCAGAGAAGGAGAGGCTGGAGCAGATGAAGGAAGAGAGGCAGGAGGAGGTAGAGAAGGAGAGACTGGAGCAGATGAAGGAAGACAGGCAGGAGGAGGTAGAGAAGGAGAGGCTGGAGCAGATGAAGGAAGAGAGGCAGGAGGACGTAGAGAAGGAGAGGCAGGAGCAGATGAAGGAAGAGAGGCAGGAGGAGGTAGAGAAGGAGAGGCAGGAGCAGATGAAGGAAGAGAGGCAGGAGGAGGTAGAGAAGGAGAGGCAGGAGGAGATGAAGGAAGAGAGGCAGGAGGAGGTAGAGAAGGAGAGGCTGGAGCAGATGAAGGAAGAGAGGCAGGAGGAGGTAGAGAAGGAGAGGCAGGAGCAGATGAAGGAAGAGAGGCAGGAGGAGGTAGAGAAGGAGAGGCAGGAGCAGATGAAGGAAGAGAGGCAGGAGGAGGTAGAGAAGGAGAGGCAGGAGGAGATGAAGGAAGAGAGGCAGGAGGAGGTAGAGAAGGAGAGGCTGGAGCAGATGAAGGAAGAGAGGCAGGAGGAGGTAGAGAAGGAGAGGCTGGAGGAGATGAAGGAAGAGAGGCAGGAGGAGGTAGAGAAGGAGAGGCTGGAGCAGATGAAGGAAGAGAGGCAGGAGGAGGTAGAGAAGGAGAGGCTGGAGGAGATGAAGGAAGAGAGGCAGGAGGAGGTAGAGAAGGAGAGGCTGGAGGAGATAGAGGAGGAGAAGCTGAAAGAGAGGCTGGAAATTCACAGGTGAGGTTAAATAATTATGGATATGATAGTCATGAGATTCACCACTGTGACAAATGTTAGTGTGATGATGATCTGAATAGCAATGCTTCACCCATGTGGCTTTAAAATCAGAGCTTTATATCAAGTCTGGTGTTCTAAGAGGCCTCATCATGTATTACTAGTGTGTATGTGTTTACAGTAGTTGCTATACAGTTGTCAAATTTATATTGTGGTTTATTCCTAAGGAAACTGATCCACCTGGAGAGAGCAGCAGGGAGAGTGGCAGGGAGAGCAGCAAATTATGATTGCTAATGCAAAAAAACGGGAGCACTTTTGTGTCCCCACCAATCTCAAAATCAAACCTACTCCCTTGGGTGAGGTTAATCTGTCGCTCTAAGTTGCCCGTAGATGTAAATGTGAGTGTGAAAAGTTGTTTGTCCCTGTATGTCACCCCTGTGATGAACTGGCGACCCGTCCAGGTTGTACCCCACCACTCGCACTATGTCAGCTTGGATCGGCTCCAGCCCCCTGTGACCCTGCAAAGGATAATGCAATACGTAAGAATCGGTCACAAGAGTAACCACTAACTGCCACTAAATGTAGCTACCGTGAGCTCAGTACTGAAGGAGCAAGGAGAAGGTGACTGCCCACCTCCTGAGGTGTATCTTACTGACTTCAGCAGATATCTTGTGATGCAGTACACAGACACATTTGACACAACATCAGAAGTGTTATTTCTTCACATTCTGTTGATAATTTCACTTCTTTCTTGATTGTTTTGAACTAATATTGTTACATATTGCACCTTTAAACATGAGTTTTAGCCCATTTCAACATGTTGTGATTCTGAGCAGAAAGTAAACATTGTGGAATCACAAAAATGCTGACTGCTTGTGCATAGCAACACAATGTACAGAGTGCTTAGGTCACACATGGGCTGACAGAAGTCTTTGTGTGAATGAATATTTGGGGTTACATGTTTACAGTCCAGTGTTATACTGACATGCCCTCTGTATTTACATATATTAGAGACTGGGATGAGACAACTCCTCCTGTAGAGACTCAAACTTCCTCAGAGGTAGATGTCAGAGTGACCCAACAGCCAAAATCTCATGTCCAAGAGCAAGACATTCCTCTGGGTGGTGGTAAGTGTCCCCAACATGTTTTAACTGTCTACATCAGGAAGTTTGAAGACAAAGTCACAGATGGAGCTAACATAACACAACTCTTTGTGTGAATGAATATTTGACGTCAAATGTTTTACAGTCCAGTGTTATACTGACATGCTTTCCATTCATACATCTATTAAAGACTGGGATGACACAATTCCAGCCTGGCGTCATGGAAGGAGACAAACTTCCTTTAAAGTTAAGCCTGCTAGATATCAGTCAAAACCTCCCATCCGAGTAGGACCCAGTTATTATGGTAAGTTTCAACATGTTTTAACCGTCTCCATCAGAAAGTTTGAAGACAAAGTTTCTGTAGTGTTTTGCTGCTTCATTGTAAGCCCAAATAATTATCTTTATTGTGCAGTGCTGAGAATGCTTACATCAGAAGTGTCTTTGACTGCTGGTGGCATTTCATTCAACCTCAGCAATAACTTTTATTTTTAAGATTGCTGCATCAGCTCCAGCTCCATAAGGATTCCTTCACGGTACATAAAAGGATACATGATACAACGACCGTCACGCATATGTCAAGTACATGCCATTATGTAAGTATGAGTTATAATTGTATCTTTTTTACAAGAATGAACAGACTTTGATTCATCTTAATTTCTCTAAAACTCTTATATGACACGATATAGTAATTTATTTATTTATTAATGAGTACAGGCCAGGATACAAACATTTCAGAAATGCCTTTGTTTTTTCTCTCCACAGATTCTATACAATTAAAGACCGAATGCTCTGTGCTGATCCAAATGCTGAATGGGTTCAACAATGGCTTCTGAAAAACGCTGATAAGAAGAGGAAATGAAGGCGTGTGAATGTGTGATCAAGTGTGTGGTTGTGTACATGTTTGACACATGACCGCATGTTGTTAAAGCAACATTATGCAACTTTTTTACCTTAAAATAACAGCTTCAAATCATTTTGCTTGTACAGTTTCTTTTAATAGAGTGAATAGTGTCTTTTTCACAGCCACTCCGCCCCTCTATCACTTGTTTCTGCTCTATGTAACTTCAGTGAGAGGGCAGGATCACAGCGTTACATACATGTTTACTCCAAGATACAAGTTTTCAACACATGATATTGTTATGAAGTCATGAGTTTTGTTTGTACCTATATTACATCTAACAATTTGTTACTGACCTGGGATTTGTATTTGTTCCAGATTCCACAAGCTGCCAATATTGTTGTCATGATACAGATTTTTTAAAAGTTTTTAAAAGTGTAAAAATGTCTCATTTCTACCTGTGTTGTAACGTGAATGCAGTGGTAGTGAAGAGATGGAGTGCCACATTAAGTGGCTGAATGTTATCAATAACAGCTTTATAACAGAGACAGAATGCTGATGATATTATTAAATATGATTTATTATCACTTTTGAAAGCTAAGAATGATTTATAAAGCTTTAGCCTGATTTTTATGTACTGTTCATTTTTTTGCCTTTTGCCTTTTGTCTTTTTTATTATTTGTATTTGTATTGTAAGTCTGTTGAGTTATTCTGTATATTTTCAGTTTTTAAATGTGTTAAACATCTCACTGCATCTGTGTTTTATCTATTTAATACATCTAGTTTCATCCCAGCATAACAATCTAACACCCACTAATGAAAGCGAGTCACAAGCTACCGGCTTAGCTTTCTTCACTGACAGAGAGTTGACACACACACACACACACACACATCAGGGTTTTCACTAGTTTGTTGCAGACCAGCAGCTTTGCAATACGACTAGTTTTAAACTAAAATGTTTGACTTCAACTTAAAGGTTGCAAAGTCGCCGTGTGCAAGTCTGAGGTTTGCAACCATTCACCATAAGTTTATATAGTGATCACCCTAAATAGAGGGACTTAAAATGTTCCAGTTAATTAATCAAGTATAAAATCAGTTCATAGATAAAGAATGAGTTCAATATTTTCCACCTCAAAGAAGTGTTTCCTATCCTGTTATGAACAACATGTTTGAAGTCATTGGTTTTTAGGGGTATTTCATTTAATAGATAGCAGTAGTGAAGAGGTGACCGTTTCTATCCCAACCATTTCATCAAGGGCTGCCTGGTCCACATTCACATTCTGCCCCATACAAGTATAACCCCTCCATTAAAAAGCAAAAAAACATGTACATATGTTGAGCCCTGCCAACTATGCCCAATTCAGTCTATCAACAGAGTGTGACACTTTAAAAGAAAGTTTAAAGTTTCTTGGTCCAATTAAAGTAAAAGTAGCAATGCTACTTGTTTTCAGCTAGTAACTGAAATGTGATTCCATGGTTGTTACTATGCTGCAGCCTGCTCTCTTCTGGGAAGCTTTTGCAGAGGATTTTTTAAGCTGGCTGCAGAGATTTGCTCCCATTCAGCCACAAATACATAAGTGAGTTCCAACAATACGTTGAGATAAAGCCTGGTGCGCTGTTCATCTCAAATATGTTGGATGGGGTTGAGGTCAGGGCTGTGTCTCAGGACAGTCAAGGTCTACAATAGTCAAAAGCACCAGTCAAATGGTGCTCGTCCAAACTATGAAAAACATTTATAAACCATCAATCGACACAATTGCCACTTCAGGTATAGACAGAAAGTACAGAGTCAGAGCACTGCGTTGTGGTGAAACACATATGGTCAATGGTTCTACTATCAACTGAAATAATACAGTTTTATAGATTTAAATGAAGTTCCAGTGCAGGCTTAACTCACGAAAACAGACAAAAAATACCAGCATTCATGAAAAGATTGATAGAGAATCATTGAAACTAATTAGGTAACTCCCAAGTTTAAAACGTGAACTTGAAGTGCATGTTCTGTAGCCAGGATTTGCTGCTTATTTCTGTCCCGTATTAAATTAAAATTACATTTTGGTCAGAATAAACAAGACATTTGAAGATGTCACCTTGAGCTCTGCAAAGTTAAATTGGCTTCTTTTTCAAATGTCTTTACATTCCTAGAACCAACAATAAAATAACAGATAAAAACAATTGCAGATTTATCGATGATAAAAATTAGAGACCGTCAAAACATGGTTCTTTGTCCCACTTTCTGGATGTCACCGGGTTTCTGATTGTTCTCATGATGCCCAGTTAACTTTCTCACATGGCTGTTAGAGCCTGTAAATAGCCTGTAAAGCTGTTAGCTTCACGCCATCTACACATTTCTGGGTTTCCCCTACTTACAGAGCTCGTCCTGCATGTTTGGTTGTATTTCCTAAACTGTGCATTTCATTTAACATATTCTGTTTTTTCTCAGCAGTTAATGACGAACTACCTGCTGACTAACCATCTATTGCCTGCAGGAAGGCATGTGGGTCAGTTGTAGGCTCATTAGTATTGATGCTGAGTTATTAAAATCCCGGTTGAATTGCACTGCAAGGTATTCTGGTACCATATAGTTTACTGTCACTATGTACCCTGGCGTCGCCCAGGTATCCTTATATCTTCTGCTGCAGAACTGATACATAATGCACGAGAAAAGTCATCATCCTGTTGCACCTCCCACTACATACCACATTGTTGCTTCAGTACTCAAAGGAAATGTGTGGGGAATAAGCTCTGATGCAAGAGATAATACACTAATGGTGCGCCAACTAACCATTCATGCACAGTATAAATGTTGGTACTTATCATGCATAATGAGGAGCTACAGTACACACTAGGGCATTATGCTTTAACTGACTAGTGCTTTAATAAGAGGCAGATGTAACTGCTAACACTTTATAAGAAGAGTATAAATCATATAGGCTACTGAAGTAATGCCTATCTAATGCATGACTCATGCTGATTTATATTTCTATGAGAACAGGTCCTCTTCTGCCTTCAGAGAAGCACAGCAGATACAGATACATAACGTTTGATGTGACTAGAATCCAGCTAATTTGGTCGAATATCAATGAATGTATGAAGTAACTGAATTAACATTTCATAACTGATGATCGATTGAGTGTAAACACGGGATGCTAACGATTCATCACGAATCGATGATTTAACCAATTAAAAATGTATCAACCGACAGTCAGAGATGCACAGTACCATCAAAAAGTGTCTCCTTACAAATTACAGACACTTGCTTTTCAGTTATAGCAAAAAATGAAATACAAAATGCTGGTATGAGAAAATGTATAAATGTAATGTGTTGAAAATGTATGTAATGTACCTAGAAATCCTTCTAAGTTCCTTATTTTTTATTTTTTATATTTCACAGGCTATGTAGAGATTTACAACCATTTATCAAATGATTACACAGTGATATAGTATATAGATAGACTGCGTGATCCACATTCACATTTTGCCCCATGTGTTTACAAGTATAACCTCTTCTTTAAAATGCAACATTTGTAGATTCCGTATTTATTTTGTGAGTTTTTCCTTTACGTGCATTTTAAGCGTTTTATTTATTGACTGAAATAAATAAAACATTCCCGAAATCCACATTGGAAAAAGGCCAAAGCCTAAACAAGATTTGGGCAAACTTTTGAATGTTTCGATACAACAAAGTGCAACGTGTTTGAAAATGTAGTGAACAGTTGAATGCAAAATGAAATGAATGAATATTTCTGTCCATTTATGGCAGTGGATCATCTCGTCATGTAGGTCCCACAACAAAACTTGTTTGAGTCATCCTTGCAGAGCTCTTTTCTCTCTGGTTACCCCTCTTTGTGTTCAAGTTTATTTTGTAAAATGAACGCTGACTGCTGGTGAAGGCCATTGGCTGTACTGTTGTGATGTGTACAGCTGAATTTACACTCCAGTCTGTCACAGTTCATCTCTGCCTCACCACTCTGCACCTGCCTGCTTCAATCTGCCAATCAGACACGCATTTAAGCCCCAGCTCCACTCTCACTCATTGCCAGATTGTTCTCGATGCTTGCACCAGACTCTCCAGCGTTTCTCTGCCTGATCTCCCGGTTTCGACCCTGCTTGCCTCCGACCATCCTGCCTGACCGATCTCCTGGTAATCACTTCAGCCTTCCGTCCCCGACCACGATCCTCGCCTGTCCCTTTCTGGATTCTGCCTGTCTGCTCCCTTGGCTATCCGGTGATTACCTGATTCAGCTCTGCATTGTGAGTGTCACTCTCGTCTCCTCTGTGGCATCCTGCAGTTCTGTGGCTCTGATTATCCCTTCACTGAGTGAGTACAAG
The DNA here is from genome assembly GCF_040436345.1 of Pagrus major. Classification (NCBI taxonomy): domain Eukaryota; kingdom Metazoa; phylum Chordata; class Actinopteri; order Spariformes; family Sparidae; genus Pagrus; species Pagrus major. The sequence goes on along the minus strand of NC_133224.1, from coordinate 17,364,265 downwards.
ACTGAGTTTCACGGACGTGACTCACCAGTATCCTGGTTTGGTTCGGCTGAACCTAATCTACAATCCCCACCAGAGACTGTTAAAGGCCAGTGGCCAGAAGACAGACTGTTTTGCCTACTGCCATTGATTCCTGCACTTGTTGTTACCAACGATACCCGCCTGTCTTTGTGCTGCTATTGGGTCCAAACCAAACCCTTTACAGTACAATCTGGCCAAAGAATGGACCCAGCGCACAGCCCCGATCTGCTGGCTCGCCTAGACCGGGTGGAGACCCAGCTCCAGCAGCAAGAGGTGATGTTAGCCTCCACCACCGCTAACATTCAGTTAGCAGCAGCTAACCAAGAGCAAGCGCTAGCCGTGCTATCCGCCCAGGTTCAACAACTCACCGCGACCCTCGCCCAGTCCGTCTCTCTGCCAGCTCATCCGAGTCATCCTCCTCCACCAGCTTCGGCATATCCTGGTCCTGTCTTAGAGGCTCGAGTGGGAGCCCTGGAACGCTACGCTGGGGACCCAGAGGGTTGCAATCCATTCATCATGAACTGTTCAATCCTCTTTGCTCTGCAACCCCACACCTTCGCCTCCGAGGAAGCTAAGGTGGTGTTTACGATCAATAACCTGACAGGTTGCGCTCGGCTGTGGGGAACAGCCGAGTGGGAACGCCACGCGCCCGCTTGCTCCTCCTTCAACGCCTTCACCACCAAACTCCGCAAGGAGTAGCATCCCGAGGTCCCGACGCTTCCGGGGGTCTCCTGGGTTTCAGACAGGGAGCCTGCTCGGTGACTGACTATGCCATTGACTTCCGCATCCGGGCTCGCAGGAGCGAGTGGAACCAGGCAGCTCAGGTGGACGCCTTCCTGTTGGGGCTGGCCGACTACGTCAAGGACGAGCTGGTGTCCTATGACCTTCCTGCCTCTCTCGACGATATCATCGAGCTGGCTTCCCGTGTGGACAGACGGATTCAAGCTAGACACCGAGAGAGACGGCAGGGACGAGGGGAGGGGCTTCCGGCTCCTCGTCCTCCAGCTCCTCTGCTCCTTAACTCGCCAGCACACCAAGGAGGGATTCTGAGCCCATGCAGATCGGCCGGGCCAGCCTAACCCCACGAGAGAGAGAGGCGCTGCAGAGGGAACCTCTGCCTCTACTGTGGTCAGCCCGGACACTTCATATCCAGGTGTCCGGCAAAAGGTCAGGCTCACCAGTGAGGGAGGAGGTCCTGGTGAGGCACACATCTAAACCCTCCTCAATCTCACGTCTCCTGTGCCAGGTCCGACTGCTTCTATCCCAAGGCTCTCAGACTCTTGCCACACTCATAGACTCTGGTTCTGACGCTAACATCATTGACAACGACCTAGCACTTCAGCTAGGCGTCGGTCGAATTCGCCTGCCAGTTCCCGTTCCGGCCAATGCCCTGGACGGCCACCTCCTGGGGACTGTCACCCACCAGACGGTGCCCATCCACATGCTCCCGTCTGGCAACCACCACGAGACTATCCAGTTTCACATCCTGTCCTCTCCTCGTCACCTACTCCTCCTGGGATTCCCCTGGCTCCGACGTCATAACCCACACATAGACTGGACCACGGGGGCGATCCTGGGTTGGAGCCCTACTTGTCATCCTGTCTGTCTAAAGCAAGCCACCGCTCCCCAGTCATCTACCGGTTCCAGTCCTGCTCCAGATATGTCAGGGGTCCCAGCTGAATACCTAGACTTCCGAGAGGTCTTCAGCAAAGCCAAGGCAACCTCTCTTCCCCCGCATAGACCCTACGACTGCGCCATCGACCTCCAGCCCGGTTCTGCTCCACCCAGAGGCCGCCTGTACTCCATTTCCGCCTCTGAGAGAGGGGCCATGGACACCTACATTAATGACTCTTTGGCCGCAGGCATCATCCGACCCTCGTCATCTCCAGCAGGGGCGGGTTACTTCTTTGTGGCAAAAAAGGACAAGACGCTCCGCCCCTGTATCGACTATTGTGGACTAAATGACATTACGGTGAAAAACCGTTATCCCCTGCCCCTCATCGCCTCAGCATTCGAGCTCCTGGAGGGAGCTACAGTCTTCACCAAACTCGATCTACGTAACGCCTACCACCTGATCCGGATCTGAGAGGGAGACGAATGGAAGACGGCGTTCAACACCCCCACCGGCCACTATGAGTACCTGGTGATGCCTTTTGGCCTCACCAATGCTCCTGCCGTCTTCCAGGCCCTTGTTAACGACGTACTCAGAGACATGCTTAACAAGTTCATATTCGTCTACCTTGATGACATCCTGATCTTCTCCCGATCCAAGGACGAACCAGAGGGTGCTCCAACGGCTCCTAGAAAATTCACTCTTCGTCAAGACGGAGAAGTGTGAATTCCATGTTCCATCCGTCGCCTTCCTGGGGTACGTCATAGGGAGGGGGACCGTCCAGATGGACTCTGCCAAGGTCTCCGCTGTCACCTCCTGGCCTACTCTGGACTCCCGTAAACAGCTTCAGCGTTTTCTGGGCTTCGCCAACTTTTACCGGAGGTTCATCAGAGGGTACAGCACGGTGGCAGCCCCCCTCACGGCCCTCACCTCCTCCAAGGTGCCCTTCCGGTGGTCTTCGGCCGCCAATGAGGCTTTCCGGTCCCTGAAGAAACGTTTTACGACGGCCCCCATCCTCATAATGCCTGACACCGAACGACAGTTCGTGGTCGAAGTGGACGCCTCCGACGTGGGAGTTGGGGCTGTTCTGTCTCAGAGGGCCGCCATCGACCAGAAGCTACACCCCTGCGCCTTCTTCTTCAGGCGGTTGACCCCGGCCGAGAGAAACTATGATATTGGTAAAAGAGAGTTACTAGCAGTGAAGTTGGCTCTGGAGGAGTGGCGACACTGGTTAGAGGGGACCAAACTGCCGTTCCTGGTGTGGACAGATCACAAGAACCTTGAGTACATCCAGTCAGCCAAGAGACTGAACTCCCGCCAGGCCCGGTGGTCACTATTCCTGACCAGATTCAACTTCTCTCTCTCATATCGGCCGGGGTCCCGCAACGTCAAGCCTGATGCCTTCTCTCGGCAGTTCCAGGACGAGGAGAGGGAGGCTGGTGAACCCAATACCATTCTTCCAGCCTCACGTCTCATCGCCACACTTACCTGGGAGGTGGAGGAAAGGGTCAGAGCTGCCATCCAGGACCAGCCCGGACCCAGTTCCTGTCCGCCAGAACACCTGTATGTTCCACCTGACCTCCGGTCCGAGGTCCTCCAGTGGGCTCACAGCTCCAAACTCACCTGCCACCCTGGGATCCAGCGGACTAAGGAGGTCGTACAGCGTCGCTTCTGGTGGTCCACTCTGACGGAGGATACTCGGAGCTTCGTCAACGCCTGCCCCACCTGCAACCAACGCAAACCCACGCTCCAAGCTCCTGCTGGTCTTCTGCACCCACTACCAGTACCTCATCGTCCTTGGTCACACATCTCCGTGGACTTCGTCACCGGTCTACCACCATCCAGCGGCAACACCACCATTCTGACGGTTGTGGACCGGTTTAGCAAGATGGCCCACTTCGTGCCCCTGCCCAAGCTCCCTTCAGCCAAGGGGACTGCTAAATTGTTGCTGAGACATGTGGTCCATCTCCATGGCATCCCAGTGGATGTGGTTTCTGATTGGGGCCCCCAGTTCGCCTCTGTTTTCTGGAGAGAATTCTGCTCGCTCCTGGGGGCCACCGTCAGTCTTTCATCAGGGTACCATCCCCAGTCTAACGGCCAGACAGAGCGCAAGAATCAGGAGATGGAGACGGCACTCCGCTGCATGACATCACAATCCCCATCGTCTTGGTCCGAACAGCTCCTGTGGGTGGAATACTCCCACAACACCCAGACCAGTTCTGCCACTGGTCTCTCTCCCTTCCAGTGCGTATATGGCTACCAGCCACCTCTGTTCCCAACCCTAGAGAGAGAGACTTCCTGTCCATCCGTCCAGGTCTTCATCCGCCGCTGCCGTAGGACCTGGATCCGAGCTCGAGCTGCCCTCCTCAAAGCCGCTGGTCGCTATGCCTCTGCCTCCAACCGCCACCGCTCCCAGGCTCCAGAATATCAGCTAGGTCAAAAAGTTTGGCTCTCCACCAAGTCAAAGAAGCTGGCCCCCCGCTTCATTGGTCCTTTCGAGGTGGTCAAGATCATCAACCCGGCAGCAGTGAGACTCAAACTCCCCAGATCTATGCGCGTCCATCCCACATTCCACGTCTCAAGAATCAAGCCGGTCCGAGAGAGTGCCCTGGTCCCCCGCCGTCCCACCTCCTCCACTTCCTCGTTCCGCCATCTCCTGCAGTCCCGCCGACGTGGGAGGGGCCTCCAATACCTGGTGGACTGGGAGGGATACGTCCTCGAGGAGAGATCCTGCGTCCCTGCCAGACACATATTGGATCACCACCTCATCAGGGACTTTCATCAGCGTCACCCTGATCAACCCACCAAAACCAGTTATATCCCCAGACCACGGACTCCACCCCCCCGGCCATCCCATCACGCAGAACCATCGGATGAGGAGTCCGACGCTGATGATGGGTGCAACAATAACCCCCTCTCTGACGCTGACGACGCATTCCCTACAGTCGGGGATGAGGGGATGGAGGTGGACGTCTCGGACGAATATTATATTATTATTATCCCCACCAGAGACTGTTAAAGGCCAGCGGCCAGAAGACAGACTGTTTTGTCTACTGCCATTGATTCCTGCACTTGTGAAAATAAAGTTTGTTACCAACGATACCCGCCTGTCTTTGTGCTGCTATTGGGTCCAAACCAAACCCTTTACAGTCTTCATTCTGGTCTTCACCTGCTGTGCTGCTGAGTTTTGTAAAGAACATTCAATACACACTGCAGTTACCCTTGATGGAAATGTATAAAAAAAGAGCGTGTGAAACTACATTTGTGGGAATAAAATGTGTGTTATGTGCGTGTGTAAGCAGATCACACATTCTGCTTTCGATGCGATGATGGTTTTGTGGTTAAATGATGAAATACCCTCAAGCACGCAAACAAACCTGCAAACACACAAGCAAAGCAATTTTCAATCTATTTGTATCTCACGCAGACCGACTAGAGAGTAGACAGCAAGATGCAGTGGACTGTCCAGGTTGTTGTGGCTCTCCTGAATGTTGTATGGGTCGTCTTCTTTTTACAACATGATCCTTTCTCAGGTAAGAGAAGAAGATTCACCTGGTGTTTTTAGCAGCAGTTTATAGTGGTCATATTAAAATGTTGGTGTGTTGGTCATCTTGAGATGATTTGCGTTGATTTTCAGTGTCTGTACAGAGAAGAAGCTCTGACAGCTCTGATAAGGAGATGCTGTTTGGAGAGTTTTGTATTCAGCCTCGATCTGACATGAACCAGAACTCCACTCTACATACAGTCAACGGCACCACTAATGAAACAAACAGCATCAACAAAACAGCTGAAGGTAAGTACGTCTCTGCTGCAGATGTCCTGTCAGCTACTTGGTTATTTCCTGGTGTAAACTGTGCGGTTCTCATAAAAATCATTTGTCTAATTTGTACCCACCCCACATTAAAACTCTTTATACACCCACCTCATACAGCATACTTCATTCTCTACATTATGTGTTGATGCACTTTTTATATAATGTGCAATTAAACCAACATCGTTATTGCTATAATTTTGCTTTCTATCATTTAGCCTAATGGTGTCAGCTGCACAGTTGATCGTGTTTTCTTCTTATACCACAGCCACTGAGAAATTTAGGACAGTATCGAACATTTACCAGGCAACAGCTGTTTGTTTGCAGTTTTGAATTGACGTGTGAGTATTAAACTGTAATAAGGACAGTAACACTGAGAGTTAAGGCAAAGTACATGTTGTCTTGTCTCATCTGCACAAATTTAAGGAACGGCCGATGGTGCAGTGCCTCTTAAATCATTCTCATTTCTTCACGTTCTGTCATATCAGATCAGTAGGTAAAACATTCTCGCAACAAACAGCTAAAGTTCATAAACAGTTTATACGGTTTGCTTTGAAACTCCCAAACCCACTGTGGGTATCTGTATGTCATGGTCCACTCTTAAGAATCTTATGAAGAAGTTTTCTCATAGGCTTATCTTGAGGCAACGCCAGTTTGTTTTCTTGAGTTAACAAGCATGTGTTCAGCACAGCCTCTAACTGAACTCACAATTCAGTGCGACTTGATAGTCCTGTACTCTACTAACATGTGTATATATTGTTTTTTTTTACATGAAGTTCACCCCGTCAAGAGGAACGATACTCAGCATCACTGTCAGTGCAACAAATCACATTTAGAGCAAAGAGATTCGATCTCTTCACAGTTGTCACATATAGAGCTCAGACCTCCTGCTCTCGGATGTGAACCCAAGATAATGTAAGTCAGTGGTCACTGTTTGTGCTTTGTATCGGTAGGAATGGTAGCAGTAGCATCTTCAGCTGCTAATGCTAATAGCAATTGTATGGCAGCATAGATGAAATATTTCATTTTTTGTGTTCATGTTTCTTCTTATCTGTTTTTGACTAGCATGACGTTTCCCAACATGGAGGTGTGTATTGATGTGGAGACCTACTTTTCTGCCATTGCTCCACTTGTTTCGTAAGTTCAGAATGTCAAGGTGTTTTAGGCTATGCACAATGCACAACTCTTTGCATATGTGACCTTTCCACTCTGTAGGTAATACTATGACTTGCTAACCTTTGAGAAAAGTCAAAGCATTATAATTACACACCTTTGTACCTCAAGAAAGAGAGGACAGGGGAGCGGTGCAGTCTGTAGAAATACTGAATTTAAAGGTGCACCCTTCGTTCTTTCGTTTTTTCGTTTCAAAACCAAATTAAAAAGTTTTTCTGTTATTCTCTTTTAAACCCAGAATGAAAAAACAGGAAAAACAGAATAACACAAAACCACATTTTGTGCCTGTTATTCTGTTTTAAAACAAAAACAGAATAACGTGAAAATTAAGTTTCAGGGGTTACAGTTGTTCTACCTGGCGATGACGTAGCGTACACACCACAGACCCGTTATTACCGGACTGGACAGCAGCCGAGAGATTTATTAGGTTAGGCTACCCTATTATATCCAATACAATCATGATCTAGTCTGTCCTGAGCCTACAAAATAAAGTTTGAGAAATATCTGCATGGTGTAGGCTACACCTGCTTACAGTGCAGCTGACAGATGTGCAGCCATATATATTTTCCTCATCGCTACCTGAGCCACCATCTGATCCTTCCTCCCTCACGTCCTGAGTCTCCTGGACATATTCTGTATTCTGTGATTTCCCTCTTTTCATTTCTAACCGTTCAGTTTTTGCTGGTAAACACCCGGTGTCTCCTTTCTTTCTCTCTTTCTCTCGCTCGCTCGCACGCGATCGCGCCCGATTCACATACCGGTAGGCCTATACAGGTAAAAATAAATGTGATAGTATGAAAACATTAGCCTACATATGGTTGTAAATATTTTTCTCTGACAATAGATTAATAATTATAGTAATAGGTTACAATAACAAATGCTTTTATTTTGAAATAGAAATGTGTTGTGTTGTCTTCCGTTAGTGTAGCAGACGTTAATTGCTACAAAGAATCTTCTGGTTGCTAGGTAACGAATCGGACCTTTCCTCCTCGTCTTTTTTATTTTGCCTCTGTTGTTTTCCTCCTTGTAACTGTTCAGTATTATGTGTTTTAATCAGTAAGTATGATCGCATTCAGCCCTTAGGCTGAGCCGGCGACTCCCCCGGAAAAAGACAAAGCTTGTGTGCTCCATGCAAAACCTCCTACTCATTATGGAGCATTGCGAGGCACCTTCACGTTAGAGGACATCTCTGATCTCCGAGTGTGTCTTCCCACTTTCAAAAAGTTCCCAGATTAGATCTGCATAAGGCTGGAGTGCAGCCATTCTACTTGGAGAGTCTACGATTTCAACTTTCCCGCTCACTTCGTGCGCCTCTGACTCCGCAAAAATCTCCCAGCATTCCCCGAATTTTCAGAATATCAAAATATCAAAACAATAAAAATCAAAAACTTAATTTTCACGTTATTCTGTTTTTGTTTTAAAACAGAATAACAGACACAAAATGTGGTTTTGTGTTATTCTGTTTTTCCTGTTTTTTCGTTCTGGGTTTAAAAGAGAATAACAGAAAAACAAACTTGTTTTCCGTTTTTTTTATTTGGTTTTGAAACGAAAAAAGAAAGAACGAAGGGTACACGGATTGTGTATCTCACTGACTTCAGCAGATATCTTGTGATGCAGTACATAGACACATTTGACACAACGTCAGAAGTGTTATTTCTTCACATTCTGTTGATAATTTCACTTCTTTCTTGATGGTTTTGAACTAATATTCTTACATATTGCACCTTTAAACATGAGTTTTAGCTCATTTCAACATGTTGTGATTCTGAGCAGAAAGTAGACATTGTGGAATCACAAAAATGCTGACTGCTTGTGCATAGCAACACAATGTACAGAGTGCTTAGGTCACACATGGGCTGACAGAAGTCTTTGTGTGAATGAATATTTGGGGTTACATGTTTACAGTCCAGTGTTATACTGACATGCCCTCTGTATTTACATATATTAGAGACTGGGATGAGACAACTCCTGTAGAGACTCAAACTTCCTCAGAGGTAGATGTCAGAGTGACCCAACAGCCAAAATCTCGTGTCCAAGAGAAAGACATTCCTCTCGGTGGTGGTAAGTGTCCTCAACATGTTTTAACTGTCTCCATCAGAAGGTGTGAAGACAAAGACACAGATGGAGCTAAATGAATATTTGATATCAAATGTTTTACAGTCCAGTGTTATACTGACATGCTTTCCATTCATACATCTGTTAAAGACTGGGATGAGACAACTCCAGCAAGTCCTCCTGTAGAGAATCAAACTTCCTCAGAGGTAGATGTCAGAGTGACCCAACAGCCAAAATCTCATGTCCAAGAGAAAGACATTCCTCTGGGTGGTTGTAAGTGTCCTCAACATGTTTTAACTGTCTACATCAGAAGGTGTGAAGACAAAGACACAGATGGAGCTAACATAACACAACTCTTTGTGTGAATGAATATTTGACGTCAAATGTTTTACAGTCCAGTGTTATACTGACATGCTTTCCATTCATACATCTATTAAAGACTGGGATGACTCCAGCAAGTCCTCCTGTAGAGAGACCAACAGTCTCTGGGTTGATTTCTAAAAGCAGCTCAGACGCTGCTCATGTTAGAGTGACCCATCGGTCAAAACCTCCCATCCGAGTAGGATCCAGTCCTACGTTTCAACATGTTTTAACTGTCTCCATCAGAAAGTTTGAAGACAAAGTTTCTGTAGTGTTTTGCTGCTTCATTGTAAGCTCAAATAATTATCTTTATTGTGCAGTGCTGAGAATGCTTACATCAGAAGTGTCTTTGACTGCTGGTGGCATTTCATTTAACTTCAGCAATAACTTTGATTTTTTAAGATTGCTGCATCAGACACACCCGCGCAAGGATTCCTTTACGGTACATAAAAGGATACATGATACAAGGACCGTCACGCATGTGTCTGGATGCCATTATGTAAGTACGAGTAATAATTGTATCTTTTTTACAAGAATGAACAGACTTTGATTCATCTTAATTTCTCTAAAACTCTTATATGACACGATATAGTAATTTATTTATTTATTATGAGTACAGGCCAGGATACAAACATTTCAGAAACGCCTTTGTTTTTTCTCTCCACAGTTTATTTACAACTAAAGGCCAAGCCATCTGTATTGATCCAAGTGCTGAATGGGTTAAATTGTACGTGAAAGCCGTGAAAACAAAAATTGGAAATCAAGGAGGGTGAATGTGTGATCAAGTGTGTGGTTGTGTACATGTTTGACACATGTCTGCATGTTGTTAAAGCAACGTTATGCAACTTTTTTACCTTAAAATAACAGCTTCAAATCATTTTGCTTGTACAGTTTCTATTAATAGAGTGAATAGTGTCTTTTTCACAGCCACTCCACCCTCTATCACTTGTTTCTGCTCTATGTAACTTCAGTGAGAGGGCAGGATCACAGCGTTACATACATGTTTACTCCAAGATACAAGTTTTCAACACATGACATTGTTATGAAGTCATGAGTTTTGTTTGTACCTATATTACATCTGGTTACTGACCTGGGATTTGTATTTGTTCCAGCTTCCACAAGCTGCCAATATTGTTGTCATGATACAGATTTTTTAAAAGTTTTTAAAAGTGTAAAAATGTCTCATTTCTACCTGTGTTGTAATGTGAATGCAGTGGTAGTGGGGAGATGGAGTGCCACATTAAGTGGCTGAATGTTATCAATAACAGCTTTATAACAGAGACAGAATGCTGATGATATTATTAAATATGATTTATTATCACTTTTGAAAGCTAAGAATGATTTATAAAGCTTTAGCCTGATTTTTATGTACTCTGCTTTTTTAATGTTCATTTTTTTGCCTTTTATATTATTTGTATTTGTATTTGTATTGTAAGTCTGTTTTGAGTTATTCTCTATATTTTCAGTTTTTAAATGTGTTAAACATCTCACTGCATCTGTGTTTTATCTATTTAATACATCTAGTTTCATCCCAGCATAACAATCTAACACCCACTAATGAAAGCGAGTCACAAGCTAACTCATAGCTGCCAACATTGTCGTCATGATACAGATTTTTCAAAACATATTGATTGTGAATATTAGAAACTGTTCCAATACTCATCTCCTGCAGTCTGCAGTTACCAGCTTAGCTTTCTTCACTGACAGAGAGTTGACACACACACACGTCAAATCTATGTACAGCAACGTCCAAATATTCACAAATATCACAGGGGTATGTATACAACTCTAACCTACTTATTGAGGTCAGGATGGAGAAAATAATTGAATTCAGATTAATTGATTTCATAGATGCTTGTATATTGTGTGTATACACAAGAACTTAGTCACAGACTGTAGAGAAAAGTAAGGTTTTTAACCTGCTCTTGTTAAACTGTGTTTACACATATCATATCATATCACATCATATCATGTTATATCATCTTGTCATCTTCTGGTGACCTCCTCTCCATAGCATATGTTTTCTTGTGTATATATGTATATGTATATATGTTTTTGAAGGACCTCCTTTAAAATAACTCACAAAGGTCAGAGGTTAGCACAAAGTATGAGCCAGGACCTAAGTGCCTATGCCAAGTCGTGAGTTCAAAATGCAGACAACTTTCACTGAAGGAAACACCAACAACACAACAACATAAAGTTAAAGAATTATAATACAAGACTTACATCTTATGAGATTCTTCCACCTTTTTTCAAAGAAGTAAAAGGAACAAAAAAGCAGCAGAAGGTGTGGTGAGTCATATTAGCATGTCCATAGTTCGTGTTAGGGGTTTTTTCTGGTTGCAGTATTTTGTAGCAGTATTTGAAACTGTATCTTTATTTTATTAATTAAAAAAATAAATAAATAAGACAATGAGAAATTACAAACAAAGGAATTAAATAATATCATGATTCATTAATACATTTTATGTTTTCACTGACATTTGACAGGGCATTTTTGCAGTGCAGCAATTGTGGTCAATACTGGACAGCTATCAGAGCTGTAGTTGTTCCTTTCAATAAGCTCCCATTGTTGAGAACATTTCCCCTACACAGTATATGTGCTGTATCTTCCCCCAGTCTCAACATTTCCTCTGAAAATAAGTTAATCACATTTTAGTGAAACATGCCACTTGATAATAATGTGCAACAGGACACAGACCACAGATCTCTCTGTTGTTGGAGTAAATGGATTTGTAAACTGTGCTCTCGGATTCACGTTTACATGTAACGTCACCGTTTACACGCAGACCAACGTTTACACGTGCTGTGGATCTGATCCATATAGCAGTGTTCACACATGTACTGCTACCCTGGGCTGTTTGGAAATCAGCCAGACGAGCTGTATGTGAGAGGCGGACTACATCTTGTGTGCTACATGTGTGAGAGGCCAAGTCCACTGTTCAGAGGTCACGGGGAGATTAAATATATCTGTGAATATGGTTTGTATTGTAGTTGTAAGCTGATGACATTAGATGGTATTTATGTGACGTTCATTCATATAGACTTTGAACTGGACGTTTTACAAATGTGCTGATGGTGCCTATTTCTGTGACCTATAGTTATGAGAGGGACGCATCAACTTCCAGCCTTGAAGCGTCAGTTCCGACAGAACCATGCCCTGATGTTTCCACTATTTCTGCAGAGTCTCTCTCTGACAGGTGAGTGTAACTTGATGCTGGTAGCAACATGGATCAGACCACTGTTATTCATGTAGTATGTGTCTTTGATTGATACATTTATAACATGTGCCCTTCTTTCATTTCATGTTGCTTTGCTTTATGTGCATGAACGTGCTTCTTAGCAGGGATACTATATGTAAAGAAATGGCATCATTTCATTAGCTGTACCAGGAAAATGCTTCAAGTACTGGTCTTAACAGTCACATGTTAGCCTACTGCTTAAGATTATTGCATATTAGTAAGACATTTTTTTTAAGAAAATAACTTTGCATTTCAGTTCATGAAATAAAGCGAGATAGTAATTTGCCCATGTGTTTCTAAAAAAAACCAAACACATCCATGTCACCGCCAGGGCTCCGTAAAAAGTCAAAAAAGAATTGCTGATGTTTTCTTGTGCATTTCAAGTGTTTATTAACTGAAATAAAGAAAACATTCCCAAAATCCACATAAATAAGAATTTACACTTCATTCTAGTCCTCAACTGCTGTGCTGCTGAGTTTTGTAAAGACAGACAGATTCTTGATACGCAGTAATTAATTACCCTTGATAGAAAAAAAAGAGAAGGTTAAAATAAACTACACCTGTGGGAATAGAACACATGTTATGTACATGTGTTAGCATCATACTTCCTGCTTTAGATGTGCTGATAGTTTTGTGGTTAAATTATGAAAAACTCAGCTCTCCAGCACACAAACATACACACAGAGCTATATTCAAATCTTGATTGGTGTTACAATCTATTTATATCCTACAAAAAACGACTGTGAGCAGCTGTTTTCAGCACAGACAGAGTGAAGTTTCATCAGTAGATCCAAACATGCAGTGGGATGTTGTAAAATGGATAAACTAGTATATGGGTCCTTAATTGCAACACAAACAGTACATGCTCCGGGACGAAATCACCCGTATGGCAGGTTTGTTTAACTTTTGACCACATCTACTGGGCCAAGCTGATAAAATCAACACTTTTATTTGACCAATCCCTTCCCCCCATTTCAGTCAGATTTTCTGTTTCTGTTATTTGAATATTTTTGTACATTTTTCTCCGTTTGAAGTGCCTCAAGTGTTATGCCACGATGTAAGGAAATTGAACCTACCTGTTTAATTTAAAGTAAATAAATATGAATTGTTGAAACTTCATTTGGCATTTTTGTCAGACCAACTCTCTTCGATTTCATAACTGAATAAACAAACCAAATAAACTGAATAAACAAAGCATTGCGTTGTCCTTACAGGATGCAGTTATGTACTATGTTATACTTTGTTTATATTTGGCGGACCCTGCCACCTTTCTAGCTTCAAACAATGTTCTGGGGGCCTTATTTTCCTCTGTGAACAGCTTGTTTATTCACTTATGGAAAAAATACATATTTCTGAGTTTGTATTAAATAAAAATATTAAATTTCTGAGTTTGAATTTCTTCTACAAAACTACACAGTGCCCCTCCAACTTAAAATAATGTCACCCAACACAGCCTTTTACCCACGCATAGAAGTATCCTTGTAGCTTTGTATATGCTGCATCTACAAGGAATATCTCACCTCCAAGTTCCATAGAAAGAACATTTTTTTACTGATGGTTCAAACCCACAGTAAACTATTGCGAGCCTGTAGCCTCCTGTCTTGTTTCACGTTGCTTGATATGTTTTTTCTTTCAATTAGGTCACTTAACAGCCTTTAATATAAAAAAAATAACTTTCCTAATAAGGCCTCTTCTGCTTCAAAACATCCTTCCTGCTTTGCTGCTTCATGATCAGATAACAAGTTTCCTGTTAATAAAATAGCGCACATAATCAGAACTGAACCATTCAGCAAGACTGACAGCTTGTTAGTGATATGATCCAGATCCATGATGGGCCTCGACATCGTCAGTAAACTCCTTTTGATGACTTTTCTGCTCCAACTGACTGAAGAGCGTGAGTTCAGTTGTTGATCTTTTTGTAGACTTTGAATGGACTTGCTTTTCTATAGCAAGACTAGACTTTAGTACATGTATTTTACTCATAACAGTGCTTCCAGGCTATTTGTGCCCCATAATCTTTATACATTTATTACACATGATGTGCGTGTGTAATATCATAGGAGTGACATTCTTGTGATCGCGATATCTCAAACACCTTGTGGCAATTTCTTCAAATCTGGCACAAATGTCCACTTGGATGAACTGATTAGATTTTTGTGGTCAAAGGTAAAGGTCACATTGACCTCATGGTGTCCCATTCTCGTGAACTCCATATCCCAGGAACAAGGCATTCCTAAGAGTTTCTTCAAATTTGACAGAAATGTCTAATTGGAATCAAAGATGCATGGCTCTTGAATTTTTTGGACCCCCAAACAGGGTCAACGTTCAGAAAACACCTCAAAATTCTGCATTATTTTAAAAAAGACTTTGGTTCAGTATATTTGCAGTGTTCCTTTATCATTTGAAATTGTCTTGTCCTCTCCAGGTTTACAGTCGAAGACACAAACAACACCTGAACCTGACACTTCTGTGCGTTTCGGCGAGTTCTGCCTGCGTATGTCAGATGACTCCAAATCCGTTAACCAAAAACCCACAAAGTCCGCCCACCCGACCAAACCTTCAACCCAACCACATACGCAGCCAACCCCTACATTCCGGGAATCAACCCAACTACCTGAACAGACAACCCAACCAGACCCACAGACAACCAGTGACACTTTGGTACCAATGATTGCCCCGCTGAGTTTTTACGGTGAGACCATTATTCAACAATCCTTTTTCCGGTATCATATGAACCTGTCATAGTGCAGAGTTGATTATTATAGATTTAGACTTTTGTCAACTTATTTCTTGTTATTTATTGGTGGTTGTTTATCTTACGCTGATTGTGTCAGAAATACTAACAATGTATGTGTAATATTCCATATATCATCATTTCTATAAATATATTATAGAAATGACCAGTAGTTATTTTGAATATATCTTTTTAATTTGTGTTTTTATTATTATAAAAGGAATATAGGGTATGCAATCTATCGTACAGAATATTTTTAAAATTCATTTTTTAACTCCATCAAGTCATCAAGAGATTTTGCTGTGAATAAATTTGAAAACGCAAACTGATAACGTGCTTGCCCAAACAACAGTCCAAACCCAATACTATCCAATTAACTATAATGCATGAAAGCAGGAAATTCTCACATTTGTCTTTTCAGGTCGTCACGTCATCTATGGATGTCACTGCCAAAAAGTAGAGAGTGAACTTCCAGCTGAAAACTTGCAATTTAGAAGCCTAGAAACAACCTTCCCTACTGAATCATGTAAATCAACTGAATTCATGTAAGTGCTTTGCGTGTGTGCGTATGTTGAGCCCCACAAAAAGTCTATGGGATTTTTGAATTGTATTTTTGGATTATTGCAGAAAACAAGTTCTGTGGCAAAAACAAGCTTATAATACTTAGACGTTTTGTGAAGTAAGATAATCTTCACAGATGAACAGCACTTTTGTGATTTTTGAATCGTAAATTAAATTGCTAGAAGTAAAAAAACTGTTAGGCTTTAAACAGACTACATTGTGGTTGCGTGCCTTGCGTGATGCCAACACTAGTGTCTTACTACACTATTACTATACATGTCTTCTGTAAATTGAACATTCTACAAGTTGTAATGTTATAGTTAGAATAGTTTGCAATGGAAGTCCACCTGTAAAGACGGTCCAGTGATGAGTCTCCGTGTTCGGCTTGATGAAATTTAATGTCTATGACTTCTGTAGTCTTATTTAGCCACTTGTTAGCTACTGCTGTTTTTAAGACACGTACCCTAACCCTTTTTAAGATGACTGTGTTCTGTAGATAAACTTGAAGCACAGTTGAAAGAACTGCAAAATGAACTGACCCCAACTTCCATTTTCCAGTGTGAACTTCATGGATGGCACAAAGGTTTGTGTGACTACACCCAGAATCTTACCTCTCTACAATGAATTGTTTCGGTGAGTCTGTGCTATCTGATATCAAATGTATACTAGATTTCACCAGTAACAGCTCAGTTTAGATCTGTTAGCCTAACTAACCTCCATCTTAAAGGGGCTTTTTATGAGCTAAAACAAACTTACTCAGTGATGTCAGTAAGCAGCAAGACCAAATGGTTATACAGGGCTGTCCACAATAAGAACAATGACTAATACAATAACTAAAATGGTAACGATTGACTATCCAAACTGATGAACGTAAAAAAAAAATTTTTGTTTTGTTATCGCGTACTTCTGTGTTTCCTGTAAAAAGAGTCAGGTAGGGAAGGACGTGTTGAGGATATCGTGTTACATTCCCACACAATACATTTTGCGTTACCGCGCAATTTTACCTTACCTTTACCTCCTTACCTCCCCGTTTTCCTTCTGTTCCTTTTGAGCTGCATTATTATGGATCAAACACACTGGCCTCTTTGGCTGTCGCAGCTGCAGTGTCTCTGTACTCACCAGGTAGAGCGGACAGGCCTGTCCACTCTACCTAGAAAACCCAGAGACACTGACAGTGAAGCGCAGCTCCGGTGGATGAGTGACCCCAACAGGAGGAGCAGAAGACCAGGAGAGAGGCGAAGAGATTGGCATGTTTGATCCATAACAGCACAGCTCAGAAAGAATGCAAGGAAAAAAGTATTGCAACGTAACACAAAGCATATTGCGAGGGAATGCAAAAGTATTGAGAGGCAACACAAAAGATTTGCGAGGGCATATTGCGAGATAACGCAATAATAACTGCAAGGTAACACAAAAGTGGTCCTAAAAGAACTCTCACTGTGACGCTCGGGCTCCGTAGGCTACTGATTAAAATTAAGAAAGTTGAATGTGTTCTGTAATATTAACCTTTTATCTGGCAATGCTTGTGTCACTTTTTTATAATATCTGATATAGGCCTAGGCCATTTCCTCACTGATAACATGTTTTAATAATCTCTTCCTGCAAGTTGATTACTCATCTAACCCCCAGCCGCTGGTCTGAACCTGCAACTGAGGCACCTAGCTATGAAGAACTGGTCACATCTGCTGCTCCGCTGGACCCAACCACAGAGTTACCCATAACCACTCTACCTAACTTGTTGAGCTTTTCGGCAGAAGAAACAGATCATTCTTCTTATGATCATCCTGCAGAAAGAGAACCTGGGAATGAATGTGAGTTTTGCCACAAAAGAGTGACAGATTTTATGTTACGTGATGACAAATACCACGCAGCATTGTATAGATTAAAGGTTTGTGTCATGTGGCTTCACAGCTTTTTGTGACGTCTGCGTCTTCGAGACAAGCTTGGACAGTGTGGATCCAAATGCTGCACAGTTCCTGAATGTGATGATGCAATCATTTCCCTGTCCTGTCCTTATTCAGTAAGGTTCCTACTACTATTTTTCACAGATAACAGTTTTATTAAGGTTTTGTATCCATGCATTATCTATGACTTTATATACGAGAATTGGTAGGATTCAGTATTTACCAGATATGTAGGGATAAAGAGATGATCATTTTCAAAAAAAATATTTTAAATAATCAAACAAAAACATATTCATGAATACAATCCACTCAGTCGTATGTAGGCCATGAGATGTATACACTGTCAAACAGAATCATGCAAAAAAGACAGTTAAATTGTATGAGCCAGTGTTTGATGCATGGGTTTCCGACACAGAAGTTATTATAAACCATATTTCTATAGTCGATGACAGTGTTAGACAGAGATCTCTAACATGAAAACTCTCACACATGCTCCTTAAATTGTCTGTATAACCATAGTATCATTGCTTAAAGAGAACAAAATAATGATTTCTATTTCTCCCTGTTGGTTCGCAGTGGTCGCCTGAAAGATGAAAACGATTTCTGTTCGCACCCAAGCCAATCAGAGTTCAAGACAATGGTGGAGAAACTGGAAAGTCCTCCTCCCCATGAAGATCATTTAGACCCGACACCAAAAAACAGTGAGTAAAAATGTCATTTTTATACTTGTTTAGATGTTATTTCCACAATCAAAGACAAAAGCAAGTAGCAAATTCTTATACTTGAGAACCTGGATCTGATTTACATTTACATTTACATTTACATTTACATTTACATTTATATTTACATTTACATTTACATTTAGGGCATTTAGCAGACGCTTTTGTCCAAAGCGACTTACAATAAGTACATTTGTCAGAAGAAAGAAACCACAACATATCACCGTCGATAAAGTAGACAACAAACAATTTTCAAGCCCTCATCTGAGCAAAGTAGCTGCTATCTATCCAGGATAACTTAAGTACAAAAGTACTCAAGGTGAAGTCTGAACAAGTGAGTCTTGAGTCTTTTGCGGAAGATGGCGAGTGACTCTGCTGTCCTGACATTGGTCGGGAGTTCATTCCACCACTGGGGCGCCAGAACAGAGAAGAGTCGCGACTTCGCTGGGCGGTCTTTGTTTGCTCTTAGCGATGGCGGTACCAGCCGGCCAGCTGATGTAGTAGAACGAAGTGCTCGTGCTGGGGAGTTTGATCTGATCAGTGTTTGGAGGTAGATGATTTTGGGAATTTTTGCTTGAAAAAATGACTGAAGAATTAGTTGATTAAGAAAATAGTTGATTGTCTGTCAGTTAACAAATTGATTAATCACCAGTTGTTGCAGCCTTTAACAGCATATGGTCTACATCTACTGTACATGTGGGAAATTGTGTTATCTGCTTTAGTCAGCGATGGATGTTGGTGCCAAGACGGACAGCAGAAACCTCCAAATGAAACCTCCCCAGTCTTAAGTACAATGATTTGGCCCCTCGGTGAAGCTTGTAACTCAACTGAATATATGTAAGTGCTCTGTCTGTGTGTGTGTGTGTGTGTGTGTGTTTACTTCCTGTGTCAATTCTAAGGTAATGTTATCTATGCCTCCAGTCTGATAGTGATCAAGGTGCTTTTTCGTCCTAAAGTTAGTCACTTTTGATTGTTTTGATAATCACCTCACTAGCAAAGTTGCCAGCTTGCTAACCTAGCTGGCTACTAAATTGCTGTAAAGCACTGCCAAGTTTATAAGCAACAAGGTTGGAGCTTTACTACGTGCTTTCGCAAGACAGTGTACCTCATTCACTTTTAGTTTTTGGCAGCTCTTCCAAGCACGGAGTAAGCCATAGTGACTGAAAGTGAAATAAGCTGAGTGACCAGCTAATGTTGCTAACATTTATCTAAGACACTGAGGTGATTATCAAAAATATCAAAAACACTGTACAAAACAAACAGTAAATACTATTAACAATATATGAAAAGCTAACTGAGAAAAGTGAACTGGATAAAAACGCACTGTGCATGAGGTCAGAGGCGAAGGGTGTGTTACTGTGGTCAACGCTAAAGGCCCAGACACACAGAAGGCGTTGATTAAACATTCACATTTAGACCATTTTTCACTGGGAAAATACATACTGGCTTTCAACTTATTATTTGCACATTGTA
Organism: Pagrus major; assembly: GCF_040436345.1. NCBI lineage: Eukaryota > Metazoa > Chordata > Actinopteri > Spariformes > Sparidae > Pagrus > Pagrus major. The sequence goes on along the minus strand of NC_133224.1, from coordinate 17,344,603 downwards.
GAGGATAGAAACCCCCAAAAAACAAACTGCAACAATAAATTTTATTTCATTTTAAATGAAACATTAAATGCGTCGAAATTACGTCGACCAAATTTCACCTACCAGTGACATTGGAGAAATACTTAAAACAAATCAATACTGTCTCACTTTCAGCCTACAATTGAACAAATTATGAAGATGATGACACAAATTTGTTCTTTGTGACATGTTGATGTTGTAACTGCATTTGAGCTGGTTACTGACAGTCTTAATAAGGGTTTCAAACAAGACGTTTTCATAACGTTTATTACTTGCCCCAATTTCACCTTGTAATTACTGTTCACTGATGGAATATCATACATCCTGTTAGTCGACTAAATGGGGGCTCCATCGAACTGAAATGTCTAAATGACGTCTTTTCCTTGTTGACTCGTAGTATTGGCTCAACGTATCTTTTAAATGTGTAGTGCAAACTGAATTGACCCTAACTGGACCCCTGTTTTCCAGTGAGACACTGATGAATGGCCAGGAGGTGTGTGTGACCGCACTCAGCCTCCTAGCAGACCTTGAATCTGCTCTTCCGTAAGTTACCTGTTTACCAAATTAACATAATATAATACATAATATTTAGCCTGAGACATAAAAATCAAAAGGGTGGTCCTTTCACATGATAAAAAAAGTATGATTTACCTCTAGTGGTAGCCATGCAGTAGTTTTTGCTCATTTTAATTTAAAGGGGCACTCCACAAATTTTCACAAGTTCAGTAAAGCCAGTTTGTCTTGTGAAAACAGTGTTATGTTTGATGAGCTTTCTATTCTAAAGGTGTGCTCTCCTTTCACCTCTCCTCTTTGTGTGTTCATGAAGCTAACCCATTAAGCTGCAGGAAACGCACTCATTTATTGCTCAAGGTGAAACATTTCCGACTTGTGCCACCAGGAGCAAGTTGGAAATGAGTCTCCTCACATCTTTCCATTATCTATGGATGCAGTCACCTCTTAACCACTTCTAAAATTGGCTTTGTGTTCTGTCCGAATACACTGTAAGATAAAATAACCCTGAAGATGTCATAGTGATGCCATCAGGGTTATCTCAGCTTGGGCCTGAAGACTTAAAATTTGTCACTGAATCTGTGTTACAAACTGTGTTGAGAGTTTGAAAGACCAATCCAATCCAATGTTTTTTTAGCTTGACCCAAACTAAAGACTATGGGCCCTATTTAAATGATCTATAGCACTTGGTCTAAAGCGCATGGTGCAAATGCATTTAGGGCATGTCCAAGTCAATTTTGCTGGTTAAACAGCAGATTAACTGGGCTCAAAGTAAGGCATGACATATAGGGGTTGTATTTAGACTCTTCATTGGTCACAGGTGTGTTTTGGGTGCTATCTCCCATTTATTCTAAAAGACAGGGCCTGGAGCATTTAAACAGTGGCACTCGTCTTCACTGAGAAATATGTCTTAAATGAGGAGAATATTAATGACATTTAAACATGGGAAACATTTAAAATAACTGAAAGCACCCTCTCTTATGATAAAAACAAAGCGTATGCTTGTTGTGAACCTGGTGCATCTTACTGTGTGAATAAAGTGTCTTTTAAATAGCAGGAAAATTACTGCACCTTTGACTTTAGACCAGCTTTTTGTTGGTCTATGGCACAGTCGCTTTCTGCTGCCTCAAGATAGCAGTGCGCTATCACACCTCAGTTTAAGACCAACACACCCAGGGCGTGAAATTTGACAACTGGGTCGGTCTAACACTAGCAATGACACATGGCGTAAGATAGAGCCCTAAAGTCAGGATGTCTCAGCCTCTGCTGGATTGATTTTGACCCTTTGCCTCTTTTGAGCTCCTGAACTTCACAGAAGTGCAATATCGATTCACTGGAGTGCTCCTTTAATATAACTGTCTTTAAATTTCTGCCTGGGACCAGAATCAATGTCTTTGTTGAACTAGATAATGCACAAAATGCATTTTCAAAAGATTACGTAGGAACTATCTTTCTTGGAGAATTCTGGATTACAAATTGCTGTTGTTTTTATTAATGTTTTTTGTTTCAATGCTGTTGTATTTTGCTGGAGGCAGAAAACTCAGAGACAGAAAAAAAATTATCTGCATGACTGGGTAAAAAGTAGATGTGTTCTTTCTTGTAATTGCTCACAGTTTCTGTAGCTTATCAGATGTGAGCCATTTCCTTGCTGATACACTGTTGCACATGTTCTAAATGTAGCATCAGTAAAAACTTCCTGTTATTTGATTTACTGATAAGACTGTATTTCTCAACCTTCCCGCAGCCGCCAGTCTGAACCTGCAGCTGAGGCAGGTCGCGATGATGGGCTTCCAAACGGGGTCGCAATTATCTCAGGCGTAGTTGGTCCTGTCCTTAATCCTGTCGGTGAGAGAGGAGAAGTAGGATATATTGGTGAGAGAGGAGAAGGTAAGTTTTAGCCTGGATGTGCTAACTTTAAGAATTCAAAACATACATTAATTTTCAGACTGTCCTTTTATGTCAGATCATTCCCTGTGGTGTGTGTATTTTTGTTGACACCGATACGAATGCTACGTAACAGGGCTCTACACTGACATTTTTCCAACGAGCACATGTGCTCCTAAAGTAAAATATATGGGAGCACAAAAAATGTTTATTTATTGATGCTTAACACTTCACACTTAAATAGGCAGCACAATAAATTTTTTTGATTTGACAGTGTTTTTACAGTGTTTCATATTGAAGCCACGGGAAAGTTTTGAGCCAGTTTTATAGGTTGTGACAGTAACTAGTGGTTGTGTTGGTAACTTGTGACCTTCGCTCGCACACTGTGCGCCAAAATCATTTTCACGGTCCGCACATACATTTTTTTAGGGACTGTAGAGCCCTGCGTAACAAGACATTTTAATCCATTATTGAAGGCGGATATGTTAAATTGTATTAATAACAAAGGTACTGTTTCGACTGAAACTATTTGTCTGTCTGTCTGTCTGTCTTTCCGTCTTAGATATTACAGTTGTGAGGGAACACAGAAATCATGGTTTGGTACATGCCTCAGTTTTCGGTTAAAGCAACAAAAAGTCCCAAATGCATAAGGCTAGGCGTCTTTTCATTTATTTGTGACTGACTGTAGTGCAAGTTACAGTTTGTTTTTAAGTTAGTTAGTACGGCCTGAAGTGCAATAAGCAGTAAAATTTGAATATACACTCTCACATGGGTCATATTGTTTTTTGCAGGCTGATAAAAAACAAATGTAGATGTGATGTAAATGCTAATCGATTTAGTATTGTCTTTGGGCTTATAGTATAATTAATTGGTTGGACGTACAATGTGGTAATGGTTGTTTTTCAATTAAGAAATAGTTCTTAATTGCAAATAAGCAATGTTATGTGCTTTATTTGGGCTTGCAGTGTCCCAACTAAACATCTTTTGAGTGTGAAGTTGCAGCTGCTAAGATTATATATATTCACAGTGGGGCCAGCAGGATGCTTGCGCTGTGCTCCCTTGGAAAACTGGAACAACGTTGACCCAAAGGACGTACAATCCCTGAAGATGGATGTGTCATCATTTGGCTGTCCTGTCTACATGTTGTAAGTTACCAGCCACTGCGATTCCAGCTTGAAAGCTATGCAAAACCTATAATCAATGCCAATCAAGGTCTTACCACAGATCCAGTAATATTTGCAGATATACAAAATACGCATTTTATACTGTATCTATATTTGTCTTTTGTTTCACAGTGTCACCCTGAAAAATAAACAAATGTTCTGTGTGGACTCGTCCGAGCCGTTGTTCAGGACTCTACTGGAGGCGCTGGAACTACAAGCCCACTGAGGAAGAAGCCGTATTTTGATATCCCTTTGATCCAGGGGCTGGAGGGATTACAGGGTGGGTGGGGTACGCATTTGGTGACCTTTCATTTGTAAGCCTTTTGTTTTTCTTCATATTTAGATACAGACATTTTTCAATTGTACATACAATCGTATGGACAAAGAAAAAAAAGGATTTCTTGTGATGTTCATCCTCCACTACATGAGGTGGTGGGAGATTCACTTATTTCTCTATTTCTTCAGTTTCTTTCCTCTTGAAATCCACTTCATTAAATATAATTAAATATAAACAGTATCTAACTATAAAGCAAGGAATCTCTGTCTGTCGGTCTGTATGTTATTTGCATATTTCAGGTTTGTTGCAGAGGACCTGAGGAAGTGCAGTGTCGAATTTGGTTGCACGAGCGACATGTTCAATATCACAAAATTTTGAATAAACACTGAACACTGTGGAGCAGCATGGGCGTGGGCTCACATGTGATGCCACTCACGTGATCTAATGGGGAAGCAGATGTAAACAAAATAGAGATTAGTGTGGTGCAACAACTCGCTGCAGTAAGGTGTTGTAGCGAGAGAAAACAAAAGCAGAAGGTTTTAATAAGTCTGGATGTGATTTTTCTTTTTTTTCAGCTTCTGTCAACAGCAGCATGCTAGCTAACGTTAGCATCAAGGGCTATAATGTTTACCGATGCTTGACAGCACCGTCAGCTGCTGTAATGTAATTTGCATTTATTTCAACTATGTCTTGTAACTGTATACTCACCTCTTTGTCATTCAGTATTAAATGTATTGCTTACTGATCCTTATTGTTTATTGAAGTATTATTATTTTTTTTAGATGGCAGTGAAACTAAAATATCTCAAAAATTACTGGATGAATTTGCCGTGAAAGAAAGGAAATTGGGTTTCTGTTTCAATCACTGGCTAAAGGACTAAATAGATTTGATACTGATGGAATGTGCAGCTTCAGCTCTGCAGGAGCTTATATATGAATAATATATAGAAATAAAATGCATTTAGTTTAAGAACTGTTTTGAATGTTCAAGATATAAAGCTAGAGCAATGAATAGAACTTTGTAAGTAGTCGTGTCAGTGATGCAATGATCTCTTAAGCAAGTGTATTATATTCACATCTTTTTGACTGTAACATCCAGTGTATTATCATTGTGTTGTGGATTTGTATTGTTGTATTGTAAAAAAATTAAAGTTAGAATGCAGTAGCTGGTGTAGAAGACGTCTCAGGTCCCATTTTTCATCCCCATCCTCACAGCTGGAGTTGAGACTGAAACAGAGAGCCAGTCTCAATCTGTTTCAGCTCTCTGTACAAACTGTGGCAAATTATGTAGTCTTCTGCACAGAACTGGAAGGACAATACATATTTGCCTTCAACAGTGAATTTTCCTACATACACTGTTGTACAGTGGTGCCATCTACTGACTGCAAGTGAAAACAGCATGCCTGAGATGGTGAATTAGAGTTTCTGCTGTATGTATTTCTCATTGGATCTCATGGTTAGACGAAACAGCTGGAAGTGTGTTCAGCAGTCCCTTTATTAGTTCTGGTAAATTTAGGTCTCAGCCTGAAATAGACCCATTAACTCTTGAAGCAGATCTGGATAAAGAGACGACTGAAGGAATTTCTTTTCTCACATGCTTCAGTATTGCTGGATAAGACGTTTTTCAACATCTTTGATAATTTAACATGGATGGATCTTGATGAAAAAAAGCTGGCGTGTTTAGGTGGCTGGTATCTACAGAAGGGTCAGAAATCTTGTCACGCAAACCTGGAAATAATCAGAAAGTTTCATTTTTTATCTGTTCTTAATTCCTCTGATGTTGATTTGATTCTTTTATCTCTGGTTTTGCATTATTTTTCCTCTCTCTTTCTTTTTCTGGGATTTTGCCTGTTTTATGGCTTTTAGGCCTTTTACTTGTCATGACTCATATTGTCTTTTTGTGTTTTTTTATTTTCTGTTCTGTCTTCTTGTTTTAACTCATCTTAGAATAGGCTTCCTTGTGTTTGGCTTGTCTGTTGAGTGTTTATTCTGGACTATAGTGTTGCTTTTGCTTGTTTGTCAAATCACTTTGTAATCTCTGTTTTTTAAGGGTGCTATATAAATAAAGTATATTATTATTATTTGCTTTCTGAATCCTCTAGCTTTCTGATTATTTCCAGGTTAACCTGACTATATTAGAGATTTTCAATGTGGTCCCAGACGTTTGGGCCCCACTATACATCTTTTCAGCAGACATGTGGAACACTGACCATGATTTTTGATCCTCCTGATTCAGTTACAACCTTGTAAAGTGTCCTAAACACAGAAATTGGTTGGTGGCTGCAATGACACACAGGATAAAATTACAAACAGTAAGACCTGATGCTTATTTTTATTCCCGATGGCCTATGTCTGTTGAATCAGGCATTTTTTGTATTCACTCATGAAGTTGCGTCCAGGTTCTTCTTCCATCTGCCACAGCTGAAGAGAATCTCAGCCTGCTGGCTCTTCAGATTCTCCAGTTGCTCCTCCATTTGGTCGGAGGCATCCACAGTGTCCTCAAAGTCCCGCAGCAGGACCCTGTTCCCCAGCAGTCCACGACACTCCTTCAGCCTCAGGTTGTATCTCTGCAGGCCGTTGCGTGCCTGTTTTGTCCTGGTCAGGAGGTTCCTCTTCCTGGATACCACAGCCTCCACCTCAGCCAGCTGCTCTCGCTTGGCCTGGACCTCCATCTGGCTCCAGAGCAGCTTCTCCTTTATGTTTGACAGAAGCTGCAGAGCAGAAGAAAACAACACATTTTGAAATGCAGCAACAACTACTTTGATGTAATCTGTACCTGTGGTTTTTCAATCTACCTCCAAGCTGCTGCTTATCTTTTTCTCCATCTTGAACACTTCCTCACTATGCTTTTCGGCTTGTTTTTTCAGCACCAGCCTCTCAGCCTGCAGTTTCTCAAATTGGAGATGTAGAGGGTCCCCGGCGTGTTCTTCCCTTTTACGGAGCTCTGCCTCCAGCCTGTGAACCCTGATCGTTAGCTTGATGTGCTTGTGACGTAGCTTGATCAGTTCGTCCTGGTGAAGCTGCTCTGCTGCCAGGGCTGACTCCACTTTGGTCTGAGCAGCTTGTTTACCAAGGCGTCGGCTTAGCAGTGTGACAGATACATCCTGCTTCAGTGCCACAAAGGCTCGCCATTCATTTTCCACCTGAGGACAAAGGTAATTATTGGGCAACAAGTTGTCACATGTGAAGTCATATAAAGATACATGCAAGGACCTATGTCTTTCAAGGCTACATGTTTCAATCAAGGTTCACACAAGGCTTAAAGTCTCAATTTTCTTTTGCAGACCTCCGAGTTGCAAATTGTTCGCTCCTGAAGCATTCTTCTGTTCGCATAGCGCTGAGAGCAGTGTCTACATGGTTCTGTATGCATGTCACATCCACCTAGCTCACTGTGTAGCAGCATGTGTGGACCCCTTGTACTCCTTCTCTCTGGAGAGATAGGAAACCATTAAATCTTGGTTTCAAAGTATTTCTCATTTAAAACACATCACTGGGAATAATATTTTTAGTGGATTCATCAGATTTAATTAATAATTATTGCACAGAAATGTTTTGGTCATCACGAGGGTCGCAGCAATATACCGGTTTCAAGTTATAGCATCATATGGAAATAGATGGTTATTGTACCATGTACATTTGCTTGTTTATAGTATTGCATTCTACTAAAAAAAGATAGTATATATTTCAAGTTCATATCATAATTTCACATCTGTCAGGTCAATATTTTGGGAAATAATGATGTGTTTGTTCAACAAAAAAACCCTTCAGTTTTCATTCTGTTGAGAGTTGTTGTAACTGATACTGTAAACTGTGAAAGCGTGATATTTTATGCAATGCATTGTACGGTGAAAATCTCCTACTGTTGCAAGTTGCAACCCTAGACATCAACTGTTACCAGCTGTGTCACACCAACAAGGACAGAATATTTTTGTGTTAACTAACCAAAACTGTTTTTACTTGGGCAGAAAGTTGTGTGCTCATGCAGGACACCACTTTTTTTTAGATATTTCTGCAGCTCATGTCTGACCACCATCTGCAGATGATTTGAATTTCATTGTGAATATGCCTCCATTTCGCATTTAGCGCGGATTCTGACATATCCGGGTTGGATAACTCATAAAACTGAAATTATTTTGTTATTGTTATTACACAATTGAAACCTATTTGTAATAAGTAGAGTGTGGAATTCAGACAATCAATATACGTACCACTACACCTTAAATAACCCTTGAATTAATGTTAGCCCAGGTTGTATTCCTCCAGTTCTAATCCTGTTTAGTGTCTTTATTGTATTCCATTTCAGCTTGTTTTGTAATATTTCATTATCATATTTTAAAGCTACTTCAGGGAACTGTTGATTGTGGTGGCCCACTTTGTTTTAGTGCCGTAACACCAGACTGCAGAGCAGTTTTTGTCCTCAGACTCCTTAATTCATCCTCAGCGCACTTTTAATGGTTTGACTTGTTTTCATTTCAACCAGCTAAAAGTTCCTTGTAGTACATTTAACTAAACTTTTGTTGTTGTTTTGACTTTGCACAAGCCCGGACAATAAGACCAACCTTGTCCAGCTTCTGTTGGGCCCGTGAGCTCAGCTCCTCTGCCTTCTGCTGAGCTGTCTCTGAGTCAGTGTTGAGCTGCCTCTTCAGCTCAGCCAGGAGGTTAATTTGCTCCTCGTACTCATGTAGCTGCTCTGACACGGGCAGCTCCCTCTCCAGCTGGGTGTCGTCCCCGGCCTTCTTGCGGAAGTACTCTGCCAGCTTCATCTGCAGCTGGCTGTTGTGTTGGCTGGCTTTGTCTCTCTCCTCACACAGCTCCTGGAGGAGCGGCGTGTATTCTCCACAGCTGATGTCTTCATCGTCTGCAGGAGCTGCAGTGGGTTCCTCGTGTTCGGCCTCGTCTTCATCCACCTGTGAAGGACTGATGTTCTCTCTCTCTGGGGTGTCAAGGTGCAGTCTGTGATGTCCATCATCATCATCATCGCTGTTGATCTCAAAAACAACACTCTCCTCATGGGACATTGGCTGTTTATTGTCTTCATTTATCTCCAAAGCCAAGTCTTCACTTGTGATGTTGTCCACACAAGGGAGCTCGTGTCCACTGTCCTCGTCTGGCTCAGAGGTGGCTACTTCTTCATCAGGGGCCTCTTCAGTGGCTTTCATACTTTCATTGTTGTCCTCATGAGGATCTGATGCAATCATTTCAGCCGGGACACCTTCAGGTCCATTAACAGTTACAGGAGAAATGGAGGAATCTGCTGAAACTCCCTCCTCCGTCTCATTCTTCACCTCATTTTCTTCATTTTCTGGCTCTCCCTCCATTTTTTCAATAGAGAAAAAAAAACTACCAAAAGTATATTTCAATTTGTCTGCAGCTACAGGACCCGTGCCCTTAGACAGTCGGTCAAACTATTCGTTTTGTTTCGGTTGTCCTGGAAACTGCGGTCGGGAGCCAATCAGAGGCGGCCTGACCCTTCCTCATTAATATTAACAAGCAGGATGTGAGTAGGTCGCGCGGCGAGGCTGGCGGTGCGCAGGCGCGCAGTTCTGCCTCCAACAACAAGAAGCAGGAGCCAGGCAACATGGCCGACCTGGGGAAGAAGTACTGCGTGAACTGCCTTGCAGATGTTACAAACCTGCGGCTTCGCTGCACCGACTGCCCCGATATCGAGCTGTGTCCGGAGTGCTTCTCGGCGGGCGCAGAAATCGGTAATCACCGGAGATGGCACGGCTACCAGCAGGTCGACGGCGGTCGGTTCTCTCTCTGGGGTCCCGAGGCAGAGGGAGGATGGACCAGCAGGGAAGAGCAGTCGCTACTCGATGCTATCGAGCAGTATGGCTTTGGAAATTGGGTAAGTAGTTTGTTTTAAGTTACTTTATTTATCTCCACAATACACCACACACTCTAACAGGAGTTAAGTTTGAAGTGCGTAGTAAGTGTCACGAGAGATGTAGCTAGCGTGAGTAGCGATAATGTTTGGTTAGGTTAAAGTTACTGACCTTTATCTCAATCCATCTTCTCTTCGTACTGCCGGGAAAGTTGGACGACTGAGCTCAAATACGAATGGAATACACAGTTATAGTTTTTAACATTATATTATGGATAATAAAAGTGCATAGTGACTTTATAGTAAGTGGGAAAATACGCGGTTGCAGAGGTCAGTTCACACAAATCTACAGACACTCCTGGAGGAACACACGGAGTACAATGACAAACATGTCAATGTTAACAAACCAACATTTTCTATGCAGGTAATCTCCTAACGTGAACTTGTACCCCATGTTAAATTCAAAGGGCTGTTCAATCAGCTTAACGACATATTATCCTAATCGCAGAAGGTGTCATTTTTCTGATAAAGGTCAAATGTGTGAGAAAATAACATTAATGGAGTACTTCAGTGGTGCTGCAGAAGAGCCCTGTGCTACAAATCTTGTTCTTCACATGTAAGAAAACATGCTTGTTTAATACAGACCCCAACAAATAATAATTTTAATAGGTTTTTCAGGGAAAATGTATGGCAATATCTGTCAAAATTGATGATGATGTTTAATGTCCCCAACAACCTCTGTAGTCTCATTTAGCCACTCGTTACAACCGCCATTTTTAAGACATGTAAGAACTTTATAATTCAGTTGTGGGACATTTACTGATGTATTTTATGTGGTAACAAAACTGAACCACAGACCTTATTTCAGGCATTTGACCGAAAACCAATTTAAAAAACTCATAGACTTTGAGACAAGTGAACTGGATGTGCAAAAATGCTAACTGATTTCTGGGTTTTAGGACTCATTACGACACAACTCTATGTGCTACACGGACAGTTTTAGGTTAGGAAGTTGTAAGTAGAGCCTGACAGATAATATCGGCCAGCTGATCTTGGTGTTTCACAGATATAGTGGTATCAGCATATATGTTGCCAGATATGTGCCGATATGATCGAGCACATGCATCGTTTTTTGCACGGTGTTCTTTAAAACAAAAACTTCTTCATATCGGCCAATATCAACAACATATACACCTATCTGATCTGTGGTGAGCCAATGTGGGCTGATAATATCGGCCAACAGATATATTGGTCAGGCTCTAGTTTTTAAAGATCATATTGCAGAAAAAGATGTTTGGTAAATTTAGAATTATTAATTCCCAGTGAAGCTTACTGTTCCAGTGCACCGTCATTTTAGATGATTAAGTTTATTCTTAAACTGTGTAACATATATTTGTCAATGGTGTTTGATTATCACATTTGCAGAATTTTTGCCAAAAATGTGTGTATATTGGACGATAATTTGGTTACAACCAAGGTACTTTAAGTATTAATGAATCTGATATTTTATAATTTTTATACATATATATTTATCTGTCTGATAAATTCCACAATTGTTTTAGTCCAGGGGTTCGGGTTATCTCTGTGCTTATTAATAACAACTTCCTGTTTGTGTTGTCTTTCAGGAGGACATGGCTGCTCACGTCGGAGCGTCCCGAACTCCTCAGGAAGTCATGGAACACTATGTGACCATGTACATCCATGGAAACCTCGGTAAGGCCTGCATCCCAGACAGCATTCCCAACCGGGTGACTGACCACACCTGCCCCAGTGGAGGGCCTCTGTCACCTAGCCTCACCACCCCGCTCCCTCCACTGGATATCAGCCTGGTTGAGCAGCAGCAGCTGGGCTACATGCCTCTACGTGATGACTACGAGATTGAATATGACCAGGACGCAGAGAAGCTTATCAGTGGGCTGTCTGTGAACTACGATGACGAGGATGTGGAAATTGAAATGAAACGTGCCCACGTGGATATGTATGTGCGTAAGCTCCGAGAACGGCAGCGACGTAAGAACATCGCCCGAGACTACAACCTGGTGCCTGCATTCCTGGGCAGAGACAAGAAAGACAAGGAAAAGGAGAAACCAGGAACACTGGGAGTCATAGGTGCTGCTGGTGGTGTGGGTGGGGCAGGACCTGGTGGTGGCACGGTTGGATCAGGCTCCACGACAGGAACAGGATCAGGTCCTGTTCCGAGTACACCCAAAAGAAAGATCACCAAGGAGGAGAAGGAGCAGCGGGTTAGGCTGCGGGGGCTCTGCCAGTTCATGGCCCATCGGGAATTTGAAGACTTTTTTGAGAACATGCATAAAGAGCGTGTGCTGAGGGCCAAGGTGCGTGAGCTGCAGCGCTACCGCCGCAATGGCATCACTCGCCTGGAAGAGTCTGTTGAATACGAAGCAGCACGTCACAAACGGGAGAAACGCAAGGAGAACAAAAGTGTGATTACCTCCAAACGGGGCAGCGGAGGAGGCGGTGGGCTTGGCTCCGGGATGGGAGGAGGGGGTGGGGCTGGAGGAGGAGGAGGCATTGCTGGAGGGTTGGGCGTTGGAGGCGGTATCAAAGAAGAGGGCAAAGATGGTGAGTTTGCCGCCATCGAGAATCTGACAGGCTTTGAGCTGCTGTCGGACAGGGAGAAGGTGCTGTGTAACTCTCTAAACCTCAGCCCAGCGCGCTACCTGACTGTCAAAACCATCATCATCAAAGATCACCTGCAGAAAAGGCAAGGCATCCCGGCCAAGAGCCGGCTGCCCAGTTACCTGGACAAGGTCCTCAAGAAACGCATTCTCACCTTCCTCACAGAAAGTGGCTGGATATCCCGAGACGCCTCATAGCTGGCCACCTGTATTCAGGAAGTAATAAGTTGATGGTTGCTGATAGCTCCATTGGCAGGACTGGCTTTCACCATTTTTTCCAAAGGTGACCATGTGAATATGTACATTGCAAAGAACTTGGATGCCCTGCTGAAAAAAAGTCTATTTTCATACCAGGGCTAGGAACAAAAACAAGCATTTATTTTTCCATTTGGAATGGGACGGGGGTAAAAACCAACGCTGTGGGTTCAAAGTACTCTGTGTCCGTAATGTTTCTACGTGATGATAACCACAATCCTAACAAGTATTGTGTAGTTGCAGAGATATTTTAGCATTATTGCAGCTCATTGAAGATGTCCATGGAGAAATACTATACCGCAAACCCATTTCATGCTAAAAAAAGAAGGGGAAATAAGAAGAGTGGAAATGTGTTGGGTAAATGTTCGCCAGCATGGCACTGATGGGTGATGGAAATGATCACTGTTGTAGCTGTAGATGAAGATGTTTTTTCAGGATCTCTCAAATTCAAAATTTGGTCAGCTTTGTTAAAGCTTAAAACATTTGAAGGCTGCCTTTTTGTAGAAAGTTTCATGCAACTTGTGTAGACTCTCACTTCTTATAACCATTTTGATCCCTTCTCACTGCCTACAAGGGAAGGAAAAGATAAAAGCAGCAAGGGTTCAACCATCGTCTAGCTTTCCCTGGACTGAGCACTTGCTGCCTGAACGCAATTTGTAAGTCCAACAGATATAGGTTGACGTAGAGCTAAACTGATTAATCAGCCGTGCTGATATATCTGCTGATGTTAGCTTATCACTGATATATCAGTACTGGCACACATGTCCAGTAAGTAACAAGTCAGTACAGAAATGCCAAAGAATATTTTAAGAGATAATTAAGAAACAGTGTTTTCATTACATAGTCGGTCCTCTAGAGAGTAAAATATCCTGCTCAGTACATATCATTGTCAGGGCTTGCCTCCCCACATGCAAATGTCTCTCCGACAGTGTTTTGCATGGCGATGCTGTCCTCTGGGTTAGCCTACAAAAATATGTCTATCCCTGCAGCACTATTCCAACTGAGCGCCACCAATTCCAAATCAGTGAGAACAGCACAGAGGAAAAAAAAAAAGAAATACAGAAAAACAGTTTAAACGTTGTTTATAAAATAAAAAGAGTTTATGTATGATTCTAGTATCCAATGTGAGAAAATAAGTATTGGCCTTAAAATCCTGTATTGGTTGGGATCTTATTTGTATTTTATTTACTTGTTTCAATGAGTCAGTGGAAATTAGCATTGAGGATAAACTCTTCATTTTTTGAAGCTCTACTTTGAATTTGGCCCAAAATGTCTTTATTTTTACAGAAGCTCCAAGTGAAGTTCAGCACAGCTTTAAATGTTTCTATATGGTTCAGTACAGGTAAAGAAGCTGAATGTGTAAGGAAGGGCTGAAGTACATTCCCAAGATTATGGTTTTTTTGTGTATGCATGATGGGCTAACATTACACCTCTTTTATCCTTTAATTTTTTTGGCTAGTGTAACTCCTCACCTCATTAGACGCCGCAGTCCTAACACCAAACACCAGTCCTGTGTGGTTGACCACATCACATGCACACAGCTTCCCAGATAGTGTGTCAAACCAGGTGTTACCTGCAGCCTATCATTAGGTTTTCCAAAGTCACTACACTTTGTCTTGGAGGCTGAACCATAAGAGCAGCACCGGTGACTCATTTTCCTGCTTTTTTTTCTCTACCAGCTGTGCTGAGCGGTGGATACTGCGCTATTTAAATGTAAATTAAGCTCATGAATCGACTGTCATTTCACAGCAGGAACAGAAGCTCTAAAATCACAGAGAAGAAAAGCATGTGAATACGCTGGCATGTGTGCTAGATTCATATTCTTTGCCTCATATTGGTCTTTTTGGGATGAAATACAAGTAACAAGTGGTGGTAGCCCTGTAGTGGTAGGCACTGCCTTAAAAGTGGAGCTTTGCCTTTTTTTTGTGGTCATCGAAGTAGTGATGTCAGGATACTGGAATTTCGAACTAATGAGATGAATGGTGAGGAGACTGCACTTTGGGTAAGATAAGGTGGACTGTGTGGGCAGAGATTAGAGAGAGCGCAGCTGGTATCAGTGTATCAATACTTTGGAAAATGAGTATTGAAACCTCCTGAAATACTCAGAATCGATATGTAACACTAAATCAAAGAGGAATGGCCTCCTCTGTGGAAGGTGTTGTGGTTCTCTTACGATCCAAATCCATCATTCTTGGTCATATTACACCGATGGAAAAGGGCTTAACACAACGGCTGCTTTGAAGTATAACAGGTTTATCTGGCTTTCTCTTATTGTCAACAAATCTCATGAAAAGACCAAAGCCCACAATGAATTGATTCTATGGTATGATATTAACAGTAGAAACACATCAGTGCACACACACTGTAGTTTATTTGGACTCAATCCCAGATAAATCGTCTTGTTTCTAAACACTCACTAGTGCACCAAATGTGTATTATTCCGCAGCTGAAAATAGTCCCCAACAAATGCACTATTTCTTCTCGTTTAGTAACATTTGTTAAAAACTACAGTCCTAGCTGTTTAAGGAAATTACCGAGCCTTTCTTAAAAATATTTATATATATATTTATGATACATTTGATGATGACACAAATGTACGTCTTCCATTGCAACAACCAGGCCTGGGGCTGAGTGCTACAGACAGAGAAGGGAAGTTGGAGTTGGATTAGAGGTGTATTGACACTTTCTTTGCAGGGGATTTGTTGACAATGAGAAAAAAAAATTGCTGTTGCCAGTCTTATCTTTTAATAATGAGAACCTCTTCATCTAAGTGTTCTTCAGCTTGTGTTTTGACTCCAGGCCTTAATGGTGCACAACTTGGAGAACCACTGACCTCTAAAAAAAGAACAAAAAAACATTAACCATTTAAGAAAACATTTATTATCGTACCTCCAACATTCGTAGGTCACCTCCAGAACATAGATCTGTTTCTTAGACTATTGCTGCTGCATTTTAACCCATGGCTAACATGCTCTGATTGGAGTTTACTGTATAAGCCAACTTTATTGGGTTTATTGAAGATTCTGATAGAGCAGCAGGCTGGGCAATTCATGTGATGCTAAGGGGGAACCAGAATGTTCTAGAAAGGCGATGCTAATTTCCAGCCAACAAACCAAACAGACATGACCTAAAACTGTCAGTTGCATTTGATGGTTCTCCTTTGTTTGAATGTTTCTTCCTTTAGGTAGCTTATTGATTGTGATTTCTTTTTCATGGACTATTTTTTTTCTTCCAGATTTTGACATTGTGCCGTCGTTCTGCATGTGCAACCAAATGATCCACATTGTGGTGTGTTTTGGTGTAAATGTCTCAAAGAAAAATATGGCAATTTTTTTCTTTCCCAGTGGAGGAATATGTTTTATAAGGGGGGAATTTGCTTAGGTTATGTCACCAAGTGTAAATAGTTTTGTAAGATAAATCGGAAAAAGAAACTATAATTGATGACCTGTGAAATGTACAGTATTTTGTGTCATGGAAATGTTTTATAGCTTTTGTAATAAAAAAAAGATTTTTGATTACAAAGAAGCATTTTCTGAAGCGTTGGGTATGGTGACGGCATGCTGTTTAGCTGTCTCTAATCTTGTTACCAACTGTTTTGTTGTTGCACATGACAAGGTATGTACGGAGATGTATTAAAAGTGCAAATACTTTATAATTCTAAATAGTCCTGTTTCCTCTTCAACCATTTGCAATTGTGTGAAGCTAAAAGGGGAAATTAAACCTGTCAAAAGGCAGGATGTCAGCTTTTGCAAAGCACGTTTAGCATGCTAACCAGCTAGCCCTCGTCTGTTTCAAAGCTCTTGCACTAGTAGTGTAAACACTGACACTTCCACGGTGCCCCGTGCTCCTAGTCCGGACTGCTGGCTGCATGGCTAATTGAGCCAGTTAGCAGCAATAGCTGAGCAGTGAGTTTGAGGACAGCCTTCTAATGTCAAACATTCATCATTCTACACAATGAAGCTCAAAACATTCAACTGTAGGAACAAGAAGAAACACAGTTTTGACTGGAGGGGAACTTTAACATTTTATTTCAAGATGTATGTAATACAAACACTACACCAAGATGTCTTTCAAACTTGATAGTTATTCTGATGCTGTGACAGTGTATGGACAGTAGTCCAAACACAATTATTCTAATTGTTTACAGATAAAGCTGTAACATCTATGACTTTTAACATATGGACATCACAATGACTGAGGCTGGTTTACCAGAGCTTGATCACAATCAGATGAACTAGAGAAAGATGTCTTTGCCATCAAGACTGGGAAGCCCATCTCAGTACAAAGTAACATTGCAAACCTTTGTTTTAAATTGTCAGGTCCTGTTCCTTCTTCTCACAGACTGAATTTAAAACTCACAAAGAAAGCAAGACACAAGTGAGGAGTCAAGGGGCATTAAAGAAAAGTCCGGAATGATATCAGTTCAGGATCAGCACTACTTAATGTGTGGATGGATTTACATCATAGCTCACCAAAAGGAGTCTTGAGACTTCAGGGGTTTATGATCGTCTGTTTAACTTTTGGTGAAACGTCGTGTTTCACCTGCTTCTCTTCCAGTTAAGATGGATGGTTGTGTGAGGAGATTCGTAAGCCTCAGACAGTAACTGACTCGCATGACTGATGACAAACTGAAATGTTACTGTAAAGACTGTCCTGTGCCAGACAAAGTGTGATGTATCTGTTAAAAACTGGTCCAGATACAAAGTTCAGTTCAGTTGGGTCCCCGTCTCTCTGAGGCACCTGAGGGTGGGAGTAGTGTGAGGACAGCCTTGTGGGAGAAGGGTGTCAGGGTGCCTACGCTGGTCTGCTGAACCTGAAGTCATCCATCGCCCAGCCAACAAAACAAATCCCACTTTGTCACAGCTACATCATCATTTCTAGGGGGCTTTGGCCACGCCCACTAATGCTGGCCTGAGGGTGCGTCCGTGAAGCTTGTAGCCCACTTTGGTTACTATGGCGACGCTGCCGGGCTCCTTGCCCTCCACTGGGGCATGGAAGAGAGCCTCGTGCTCGTAGGGGTCAAACTTCTGGCCGTCAGGGTTGAGCTTGACCAGGCCGTGCTTTGTGAACACCTTCTGGATCTGGACCTCGGTCATCACCAGGCCGTCGTACAGGTTCTTCAGGTGAGGGTTCTGGTTCGTCACCTCCTCCTTGGGCACGCTCTCTGTGGCCTTCTCCAGGATGTCGGCCACCTCCAGCAGGTCCTTACAGAAGCCCTGGATCCCTGGTGATGGAGGGAAGTTAGAACATTATTCAGCATGTTTTAAATCTTTGTATTATTAATGTTATGCATCTACACTGTCTGGTCACCCAGGTTTCTACATGATGACACCTAAAAGCCAGAAAATTGGGTATTCAATCCCAACACATTTTGAAAAAACACTTTCTGTCTGACATCCCATCCCCCCATTTTCTCTTGTTCAGTAAGAGAAGTGAGAGCAGCTTTACCTGCCAGGATTTTAGAGCTGGGCTGGAATGGTAGAGGGCAGCCTCATACACATGTGTAGCTGTTTTAATAATGTATATAGCTGTTGTCAGAATTATGTCAGAGTTGATATCCGACAGTAAATTCAGAATTAAAAACCTCCAATATTGGAAAGCAACAAAAAGCCCTACAAGTAACACTTTAAAACTTCTATCTAGTAACAAGAATGCATGAGAATGTTATGCATGCATTTTCAAATTGGAAAAAGATCTCATAAGCTAAAATATAAAAATCAGGGACATTCTAGTATTTAAACAATTCCAGGTGCAAATATAAGTTTTAAGTTAACTAGACCAACTGCTGAACCACTTTATGAAGACACACAATTTAGCCAATAGGCTAAAGTTGCCCTGTAGTGGCATCTCCTGGTTGGAACACACAACTGCAGAGGTTTTTATCAAGACCACAGAGATGACATTTTGCAGGATTTATCCATGGTAAAGCTCATGTCTGTGGTGGAACATATTGAAATGTAGAAAACTGGTCATTACCGTATATTTTAGCATCGTCTATCATCTTCTGACTCCTCGTCCTGAGGTTCTCTGTGTCTGCTAAGGCCCGCTTGTACTTTTCCTGAAAAGATGGTAGTAACAGTGAGTCATGGGTTTAACACACAATATTATCAACATTATGGAATGAAGATCTGGGCTATTAACTACAGTAATTAGTTACCAAGTCTGTTTAGTACTTGTGGAATGTAGTTCCATTTTTATCGGTGCCATATTTACACAAGTTCTTTATTCACCCAAAATGTCAATGAAGATCATTTTAATTTTACAATCTACCGTTGAGATACCTGTAGAAGCTTTTCCACACAAAGCTTTTAATTGAGGGAAATATACATCATCTCAGTTTGGCTTGTTACTCTGCCTTAAATGGTTAAGGTAACGAAAAATGCTTTATATGTGTCAAATTGTTCAGACAATTATCACTTTATTAAGATATTTCTGGGCCTTTTTTTAAATTTTTAATAGACAGAAGGAGGTGAAGAGGCAGACAGGAAATGGGGGAGGAGAGAGAGGGTCATGGAATGCTAAAAGGTCACGGGCTAGAGTCAAACAGGCAACTTTGTGGTTATATTGCATGTGCAGTAACCATTCAGCTACCAAGTTTCTCCACATATTGTCATTTTAAGGTTGAAGTCAGAATGATGCAGTGGTTCTCCCTGCCTGCTCAACTCTACTAAACTGTAAGTGTCCCTCTCTGCACACTTACTGTCATCTCCTTGAGCTGCTCCTCCAGCTGGCCCTTCTCCTCCATCAGGCCTTTCTCTGCTGCACTCTGCTCGGGCTTCTCAGCCTCCTCCTCTGACCTGTGGCCATTCTTCTGCTGGGTGGCAGTACATAACAATCGTGGAGATGCTCTGTGGGGAAGGACAAAGAGCACACAGTAAGTCATATGTAAGTGCTGGTGGCTGCCTGCTCACTTGCCTGTCTTAATTATGTTCTGACCAACACTGACACCTTGAATCAACTGACCACCTGGCCTCAAGTGTAGGTCTCACTATCAAGGCATACATGAGCGATTATTGAGGTCAAATATTATACTTCAGTATTTGTTAAGATATACTTCCTAGAATGGAAATGAATAGTCAATTAATTGAACAGTTGGCTGGCTAACAGGGAATCTACAATTGTGATAGCTGATCAATTGTGTGAGTATTTTCTTTAAGCAGAAATAGTCAAAATGACCTGGTTCCTGTCTCCCTCAAATGTTTTCAACCCATATCTAACTTCTGTACATGTTATTTTACTTATTCCCCATAAGTCAGGGTATTCTGGTTCTTGGTCCAGATCTGCTAATTGATGGTATCAGACAGCTTAATTTACACAACTGCCAATTGTAAAACTGCCAGCAGTACTTACTAAGCATGTTATACAACTACCCTGTCTGTCATTCGATGAGAAACGTCCATTTTGATACAGTCTTGATAGCTTATTTTACAACTTCCAATGATTCTATTTCATCATCTCATAGCCGATAGAGTAGTGAGGACACATGACGCCAGACTCCATTCACAAATCATTCATCTATTTATTCATTCAAGGAGGTTTACGCAAAATGAAAACTGACTCAATAACGATAAAAGAAACTTAGCTAAAATTAACAGATTTATGAATGGAGTTTGGTTTGGCATTCTCTTAAGTCAAGAAAGACGGATCACAATATCGGAAGACAACGCATTATACAACGCACATCAGCTCATAAAAAATAAATATTTGAAAAGACAGACAGACATCCGAAGTCAAACTCCACATACCAGCCTGAAAGTTAGCTTAACGAGCTAAACTACAGCCCCCTCCTCTTCATTTAGGATATGTCACGTTATGTCATCATCCTGTTTCTAGCAATGACATGCCAACAATGGCACTAATACGCTGGTTTGGCTGAACAGTTGAGACAGGTCACCTCCAACACACAAAAAGGTCTCAATAGTCAGTTTATGTCTGTAACTACTACTCACATAAAGGTCAACATTAAGGACCATGGTCGGTTATGAAAGCTAACCTTGCTAGCTGGCTACTACCATCGCCCCCAGCGATGACAGGAGCTCCTCATTCTAACAAACCAAGCCTTAGCGTTGCTGTAACCGCCACATTTCGTTTTAAAAAGTCCATAATTATATCTGTTACCTTATTAGCGCAGGCGAAGCTACAAGAGAGTAGCTCTGTCTCACTGCTCGTACACACCAGCTCGCCATTTTCACTGTGCACAACTGCAGGTAAAACCTCCTCCTAACACACGCTGAAGGGACGCTCAACCATGATGGCGGCAGCGTGCACTTTGAGCCAATCGGGAGCGAGTGCGAAGAACGCCTCCCAAACTTGACCAATCAGATTCAGGGAAGAGTTTGACGACGAGTTGTAGTTCGGTTGAGTTGAAGTTAAAGGTGAAAGGTACACATGTGACCAAGGACAGTTTTTGAAAAGCCTTATCAGGTCCTCATTACTTGGTCATTCAACTCCAACTGTTTGTGTAGGTGAAATACATTCAGTGCTTCAATATTTTCCTAAGCACAAATGTTAAAAAGCACAAAATAAAACTTAATAACTTAGGTAATAGTTTAATGTGATTGCACATAGCATTACAGCTGCTGCATTAAGATCTTACAATTGAAGACGACATATATACAACGATCAAAAGACTTTTTCAGATTGTCTGTTAATGTTGAGGTGAAAATACAGTGGAAACCGAAAACAAACTACAGTTCCCATGATGCTCCACTAACTCAGAGAGCAGGCTGCTCATTGCCACTGAAGTGGGAGCACCTTGAGCCACTGCATGGATCAGAGGAGCAGGGATCAGCTCAAAGGCGCCACTGGTAACGGAGACTTTAATTTTAATATGTTAAATTGGAAAATGATTTCATGATCAGAAGGTTACAAGTTCTTCATTCACTTTTGATTAAGAGACATAATTTTGGTTCATTTTTGAGAGTACACTGTCAAATATGTGTTAAACATAACAGTGGGAATGTTTAGTTTAGAGTTTGTTGGTTTAAAGTTGGTTTGAAAATAATACTTTGTATAATTTGTCCTTTGCTCTCTGATGGTTTTCAACCTGATGACCAACCAACTGCTGAAAAAATAAATAAAAATTTGCATTGAGTTGTCCTGTGCGTCCTTTGAGGATTTCACCCACCAAACCATTTTCAAGTTGGGCTGGAGTTGAACGAACCTGATAACTTGACAAGTAATGTTAGCATTCATTTAGACTTGTGTCTCTGATATCACATATATGTAAGTCTAACATTTACTCTCCTTTTAATTCTGTCATTAGCTGTAGCCGTAGTCTCAGTAGCCACACAGACTTCATTATACACCGTCACTGAGAGGCAGCTACACTTATTGTCTCTTTATTTTACTAAACACATTTGGTGCATATATACACATACCCAAAGATACTGAAATTATTAATTAATTCATTCATTCAACCTTTATTTCGATCTCGAAAAATCATTGAGCGCAAGCTCTAATTTGTATGATGTTGAGAGCACAATTAAAAAAACAGAATGGGTGCAAAAATGTGATAACAAACAGAAACAGCGGACATAATCACAGAGTGAATAAACAGAACGGGTGCATGAAAATGATAACCGATAAGAAGCAATATGACAGAATATGAATAAAACGGAAAAATAGTGCTTGAAAATGATAAACTGCAGCAAACGAACATGACACAACGCCAATAAAACAGATGTTGCTGTGGCAAACACAAGTTTATGATATTACAGGTTTTGTTTAGCAAGATAATCTTCACGAATGATCACCACTTTTGTGATTTTTGAAGCGTAAATGCATTCGCCAGAAGTAAAAAAGCTAATGTAAGGCTATAAACAAACTACACTGCGGTCGCATGACTTCAACCTCACCACCACTAAGCTTCCTATTACACTACACTGCACACAGTTTACTATAAGTTGATCAATCTTCAAGTTTTAAAGCTGGAGTTTGCAACCAAATTCCACCTGTAAAGACAGACTAGTGAGTAGAAGAGTGTTTTCGGCGTGATGACGTTTAATCTCCCAGACAACCTCTGTAGTCTCATTTAGCCTCTTGTTAGCAACTGCCTCTTCAAAGACACATCTACACTTTATAACTCAAACGTGGGATATTAACTGACATATGTTATGTCGTTGAAACAAATGTGAAAATCTCTTAAGCTTGCGTTAACCACAGACCCTCTTTCAGGCATCTGACTGAAAACCCATTCAAAAAACCCATTGACTTTGAGACAACTGAACCGGAAGTGTAAAAATGCTAACTTATTTCCGGGTATTAGGACTCATTCCTGTGGCATTCTATTTGGTGTGATTTGGAGTTATTGAGTGTTCACTAGCAACTTGTGCTTTTTCAAAGATGATCATCATATAAAAATTAAATAATGGATGGGAAATAGTTTTTGAGGGTAGCACAGTTGTTTTGTCCAGTTTCTCAGGTTATATCAACGCCACACTGTACATGGTAATGCAAAAATCACTTTTTTAAGGTGCTGAGCAGAACACGGAGAGGATCTCATGTTATTGTTTCAGAGCTGTTGAACTAGAGCAACAAAACTGACTCTTTAAGAGGAGCTACATGTCACTTCTTGGACTCCAGCTGAGTGCTGTAATAGGTGACACGTGTTCATATATGTGAGCTGTGACAGTCAGATTGCCTGTAGCTCCCACGCAGCCCTCTGAGTGACACTCCCAGTCACAGCCTGTTAATTCAAAGGCGCCTCGTCTCTGTCTGCTTCTCGTCAAGTAATCAGCCTCTCTGTGGATGAAAAGAAACCTTGCATCATCTTTCACTCCCTCTTTTCCTGTTGCACACACACACACACACACACACCAATCTCCTTTTCATTTCCCGTCTCTCTCTCTCTCTCTCTCCCTCGTCCTTTCTTTCAGTGCACATCTGACAAGGCGGAGTTAATTGATAGGCATGTCATTTCTCTTTGGTCCTTCCAGCCCCGTGACTCCACCTGTTCACATGTTTCAGTCGCTGCCTCAATGGAGGAAAAAAAAAAAGGGAGAAGCAAATTACTCCTTCATTTTGCAGTAAGCAGAGCAGACAGGTTGGCACTTCCTGATTAGGAGGAGGTTTGTTTCATGAGGTGAGGCAAGGATCTCTCTTGTTTCTGCCTTGATGAGGCCTCGCAGAGTCAGACTTTGATGTCTGTCATTAATGAACCCCTTAAAAGACTTGTGATTCGTGCTTAATGGGGAGAGGGACTCGGGCAACATGGGTAGTTACGAAGGCGTACAAGCAGCTTCTGTCTCAGACTGGCCCCTTTTGATAAAAACTTTGACTGTGTTTGCCCACTCCTCTCTCGACTGCAAGTGGAAGCATGAAAATGACATGTCATTATAACCAGGTTTCACTTGAATCAAAAAGTCTGTTCAAGTTCATTGAAGGGGCACTCTCTGATAAGAAAATGTCAGAAGAGGAAGAAGACGATGACGACCACAAAGAAGACAAATTCACAGTTCAGTTACAGCGAGTGAAAACAGTCTTATAAAGTCTTCTGTTGCTCTGGAGGAGCTTTATCAAGTCTGAGAAAATAACCTTGATGTTGTCCATGTGATGTTTTCATGGGTATCTTAACAGAGAGCCTGTTTGACTAGGGTGTAAATCAGTGGAAGCCAGTCAGGTAACATGTGGCACCCCACCAGCCACAAAGATGAATTCAGAGTTGGCAACCTTAATAAATTCTTATTTAATACTTGAAAATGAGTAAATAAATTGTTTTTAAGGTTGGAGCATTTTAATATTATTTTGAAATAACATAGAATGAAATGAAGGGTGGCCCCGAGGGTCAAAACACAACGCTATTTCACAAAACACAGACATAATGTTGTGACCATCCAAGACAGACTCACCACGAGCTATGAGACTGTCAAATGATGGCATACGCTGCTGTATAAGCCACAATTTCATATGATGTCAACTGTGTTTTAAGAAAAACACGTTTTATTCGGGATGTCATGGAGAAGTACTACACCCTCAAGTGTAACGATGATGTCTGTGATTGGTGGAGCTTGCTGTTTCCATTGAAATGTTTACAGCAACCACTAACGTCATGTCAGCTAGTGCCCAAAGAGGAGAAAAACACTACAAGTCAGGCCATGTGGCCCGAGTCGAAAGTTGTTGAAAAGGATACATTTGCAATGGTTTATGGGATTGGTAACTGTTCCCTCTTTCAAACATGATGAACTCACTTTTGTATCTTCGTTTTTTTTTCCATTTTCCAAAATGTTTTGCCTGAAATCAAATGATTTATTGTCATGATTCATCTCCTAGTTTGATGGAATGGTTCCAGGCTCATAGCTCTGTGTACAAGGATTTTGTGAGATGTCAGTGGAGCGAATGAATGTGAAACTCACTTCCTGAACTGTGGGTGGTCACTGTTGAGCTGTGTACTACGTAAATGATAATAAATATTTATGTTATCAATAAGAGGGGCCGTCATTGTGGTGCTTCGACATAAGCCCATGTGGAAATGACCACACACATTACCACAAACTCTTGCGGTCACCTTTTTCTCATCACGAAAGAAAATATTTGGTTGACATACAACGTCCATTTGGAACAGTGGCTGGAGCTTTCAACCACATCACATTATCTTCATCTGCAGATGCAGGATTTTCTTCTGTCTGAGCACTTTTGGTCCACCTTGAATTAAAACCTGAGTTTGTAAATTCCTGCTTGGACTTGTAAATCTTTGCTCTTTGCTAAAGTGATTATTTGAGGCTAAATTTATGTTGTCAGCTTAGCACGGCTGTTTAATAAATGTAAACATTAATTAGAGTTGTTCGTGATGATTTTTGTGTATTCATGCTGCCTTCAGTAGTTCAGTTGAATTGCAATATATGATCTAAAAAGAGCAGCAACCAAAAAAAGGCACTTTCTGCACTTTCACCTGTGATGTCTCACTCGGAAAGAGGAATATGTTTGAAAATACTGCTGTGACAGGTCTAATCCCCATTTCCCCTCATCGACCCGACCCTCATTTGAGCCTCTTTATGCCAAAGTTGGACCGTGACACGTGGTGATGAGTGTGTTTGTTGGGTGCTTATCTGGGTTAAGGATTTGGTCCTTATGAATAGTCATTGTGAGCTCTCAGCCTTGGGGAACGGAGCAACAGACAGAGCTGTCTGTTTGTTTACCAGAGAAGCTGCTGAACCAACTTGCCTCTAAAACCCAATGTCATATAAAAGCAGGAAGGAGGAGGAGGAGGAGGGGGGCGGGGGCTGATGGAAGGCAGACACGAATGAGTGGGGGGCATAGACGGCATCGGAGAGGCATAACACAAGTGCATGGAGCAGAATAAACCTTGCATCAAAGCTCGCTTGTAATGGAAGAAAGGTTGAGAGCAACTGGGTGGATGCAGATTGTTTGAAAGTTTTTTTTTTCTTCTTCTTCCGACGCAAACTAGAAGACAACATATTCAAGGTCGTTCAATTATTCATGTTCGGGGATCTTCTCTGAGCCCTCTCTCTTCTCATCCAACAAGACTAACAAGACCTTCACAGTATTACCAAGAGGATGTTTGTTTACACGGATCAGATTCAGAGCAGGAAAATAGCTCACCAGGGTCAGATGATTGCCACAGATTTTGAAGGGCAGGGTTTGCAAACACCCAGCAGGGGGCATTCAAGCACACGTTTTAATGAATGGCCTTGGATTTGTTGGATATGAGACACGGCAGGAGGAATAAATGCAATACACAACAGAGCCGGAGGGAGGCTTCTCTCAGTGTTAGCGACACACACAGGACAGCGCGCAGCACAAAGGAGGACTTTCATTCATCATTTTCTCCTTTTTCTGAGATGCAAGCAGCAATGCACTCACACACACACACACACACACACACACACACACACACACACATAAACAAACACACACACACAGAGCACAAAGAAAGAGCAAGCACAGAAAGGGACCCTGTCACCACCACTATCTGTGCAGCCCATCACTTTGAGTAATGGAGAGGGAGAGTACTCTGGTGAGGGATCTTAAATGGAAAAGTACAGTGAAGTGAAAAGATTTGTTCTCAGCGCATCCTTCATAAAATATTATTTTTGTCCAACTCGAGGTTCCAAAGATGCACCTGATGTGTTCAGCATGCTTAAAAATATGTACACAGATAAAAGATCAAAGCTCAACTTTGTCTGGCACACCAATTAACTGGAATCACAAAAAATATCAGAGAATGTGCGTGTAGGATGGAGTATATGTAAACATTCACCCCCACCTGCCCGAGATTTACATTTACAGATCTTTAGATGTGCAATAAAGCCAACACATCCTCACACTGAAATGATATATCAGTATTATTGGCCAATATTGGC
Source organism: Pagrus major (assembly GCF_040436345.1). Lineage (NCBI taxonomy): Eukaryota > Metazoa > Chordata > Actinopteri > Spariformes > Sparidae > Pagrus > Pagrus major. The sequence goes on along the minus strand of NC_133224.1, from coordinate 17,317,713 downwards.
CTGTCACAGATATATCGGTATCAGCGTGTATGATGTCCAATATGTGTCGATATAGAAACTTTATTTTTCCTGAACATAAATCAGAAAAAGACACCTGGGGTAATTTATAAATATTAAATTCCCAGTAAAGTTTACTATTTCGGTGTACTGATGAGATCTCCTGCATCCATTACGTTATATCTTCGTCACACGTGTTTGATGAGCACATTTGAGGGATGATTGCAAAAAATGTGTTCACATATGCACAGCAGATATATGATATCAGTACTTTTTTACTCCCTAATATCAGCATCGGCTTTGGCCACAGAAAATCCAGTATTGGTCTGGACTGGATTGTACTAACCTATAGGGTTGTTTTTCTGATGAGAAGCTGTTCTAGGAAGATCTAGGCATTAAGGTCTCAGTATCTGCTCAGTCCACCTCAGCCTTCCTGTCGGAGTGCTGCTCTAACATTTCCACTGCATGTCTGAGCAAAAATGACACGGTGCAAATTAGAAAAATTATTTTTTGCCGCATTAACTCTGAGTTCTGACACTGAGGTTGGCAGATGCATGCCTTCACTGGGCTCTGATACTTATTATTAGCAAAGAGGAGTGTAGAAAACAATGAAAGATCTGTTAAACTTTCCTCAATTATACATTAACAATAAATTAAGTGTATTCATTTAATAGTTTTAAGCCAATATTTGGTTGAAGTAGCTCAAACAAATAAGTTGTGCTGGATTTGGTGGTTGAAAGCTGTTATTTCCGTTTGTCAGATACATACTTAAATTAATTCCACCATTTTTCCACATTAAAGTGTGATTTTAAACAGGTCTTGGGGAGTACTACTACTGCATATGTGCAAAAGTAGTATAAAGCCTTTTGTGGCTCCAGAGAACACTGCATGTAATCTGATAAATTGCCTCCGGTGATGTCACTCTGGCTAATTAGCACTGTGCGTAATTTGAAAAGCAGTCCACTGGTCCAGCATCACAATCGATACGATAGAACCAGACATATCACCTTTTTTATTCCATGCATTGTTCTTTCATTTCAAAACCTTGTGCCTACATTACCCACAGTGCAACATAACCACTGAGTGACTTCATTGGAGGCAGTTTATCGCTTTACATGCAGCTTCTTCTGGAGCCACAAAAGGCTTTATACTACTTTCTTTACATCAGACCTAAACACACTTTAATGTGTAAAATTGGCAACATTACCCTTTAATTAACAATCAGGGCTTACTAATAAGTGACTGTGATTGGGATCAGGGCCACAAAAGTCAAAACTTGAATGATATTTGTTCAAAACTATATGCATTTGTATTGTTTGTTAATAGATTTGTGAGGTCTCTCATTGACTATTCCTGACACCCTATCCTCATTAACTTCACCTTAACGCTAACATTAGCTTATAATTTTCTTGCTTTACTTGACAAGAATTCCAAATAAGGCGCTCTCATAGACATGTCTGAAGTCAGTAAAATATTAAAAGGGTTAAAGTGATGCTGGAGGATGCACCACAGAGGTGAAGTTACATGACTTGCACTCGAGTCAGACTTGACACATGAAACTGTTGATTTAAAACTGGCTATATGCTATAAATACAGTAATTAACCAGTCTAAGTGTCTACTGCCATGTTAGTGGCTCTGTGAGGATGTACCAGCTGTGGCTCAGGAGGTGGAGCAGGTCGTCCAGTCATCTGAAGGTCAGTGGTTTGATTCCCCGACTCCCCCACGCTGCATGCCGATGTGTCCTTGTGCAAAATTTTGAACCCAGAATTGCTACTGATGCTCGCCTCTGGCATCAGTGTTTGAAGGTGTGTGTGAATGTGTGGTGACAAGTGTTGTAAAGCACTTTGAGTGGTCAGTGGAAAAGTGCTATAGAAACTCAAGTCCATTTTACGTGGTCACAATGGTATCTTAAGCTAAATGCTAACATTAGCATGCTAACATGCTCACAGAAGGTATACTGTATATACAGGTATACATTGTTCATCATCGTGGTTTATTTGACAGACTCGAGACTTGTTGGTCTTAACTCAGAATTTTGCAGCCAGATTGTAATGCAATCTATGCCTTTGTATCATTAAACCACTCGACACATACTTCAGCTTGTATTGGTCTTAAAGAACTATTCAAACTGAAGAATACAGTGAGGTTGTGTGAGGACGATTGCATATAGAAATATGTAAACACAAGATGGCCCCTCCCCTGAGAGTCTTTCTGCGTCTGACTCCAGCTGAAGACCCTGAGCTAACCTTGAGCATTTGAATAACTTGTGGGAGTAATAAGTCACTGCTGCATTACATGATGTGACAGCACATCATTTCCCCCTCATCCCCATAGACAAGCACGCCAGCCTCTGCACTTGATCCACCCCCGACACGCACACACACACACACACACACACACACACACACCCTATACCTCCATCCATCCTCTTTTCCTTCCCATCCTCCCTTGACAACAATTAAGACGTTTGCCTTGCACAATAAACAAATCTGTTACAATTAGTGTTGTTACAGCAGGGTGCGCTTTAGTGCCCTACCTTGGGTCCAGGGTGGAGGAGGTGGGAGGGAGGGAGGAGTCACTAGGAAGCCCCTGCACCAGCGTTCAAATGTTTAGCCCTGTTGGGTATGCAAACCCCAGGGGGGAGGTTTGACTGGGAGGTGTGGGTGGGAACGATAGCTGAAAGTGGCCAAGCTCTCTGGGGAAATCTGACAAATGGAAGCGTGTTTCCATTCCCAAAGCAAATAATTTACATCAGGCATGCAGGATAGGACTGCTCTGATGTGTTTATTACGGAACTGAAGAGGCTTTAAAGATGTTGAAAGTGAGCAGAGCTGAAGCCTTTTAAAGTGTTTTATCATCCTATGGCTCCAGAACCTGGTGTCCTGAGGTTTACTGGAGAGTTATATTGTGCTGATGTGGTCTAAATGCTGTGTCAGAGGCTTTTACCACCAAGTCATTCCAATATATCAGTGAATACGTGTACTTTTTTTTAAGAGATGACTCAGTATCACAAGTATAACAAGTATCTATGGGCTATACGCCCATAGATACTAATAGGTTTAAGAGTTGTACTTCAACACGATCAAGTTGCTGTTTCAGAAGCTTTTGTCTTGACAAAGTGTAATTAATGGTTTTATCAACGGTTGATTATTCATCTAATAATGCTTTATTGATCAGTTTAAAACCATTAACGAGGACATCTTGTGGATTGTCAGTTTTTATCCTCCTAACGGACTCTTTGGACCACTCAAGGTTGAAATGAATTAGTTCTTACCACATGTGGTCTGATCAAAAGGCACAAGTGTCCAGCGGTTTGCTGCAGCCACTGGACTGGACTCTGTATAATCCTCGTGAGGCAACATCCTCCTTCAAGGCTGCTGATGATAGCATGAACCGGGAAGAAGAAGTGGATACAGCCTCCAGGTCTGAAAATGGAAGTCAGGATGGAAGTACCTTCAACTTGCATTCTTTCTATCAGCCAGCGGGGGGCGACTCCACTGTCTAGGAGAAGATCACCCTACTTCTCACTTGAATTATTACCTCAAGAAAGAGTTGTCAATGGGTGACATCATGATGGCTATGTCTACCTCTTTATGCAATCCATGGGTAATAGTAGCTGTATGGCAGGTAGAGTGGGCCTCTTCTGCCGTTGGTTGTAGGACATTTGTGTGTGTGTCATGGTCCTCTGTCATTTTTGTTTTATCATGTGTGTGTTTCACATTCCCTCTTTTCTTTGTCAGATCGTTCTGTTTCCCGTGTTTCACCTGAGCCTGTCCTCCAGTTTCTCCCCATGGTATGTTTTCTGTTTTTTGTTCCTGGCTTTATGTCTCCACTTGGCTCTTCTGATTTCTGGTTTGAACTTTGCTTTTGATTTGTTCTTTGTTTTTTTTTTTGGTGTTTGCTCTTCTTGGTTTTTGGTGATATCAGCTTTAGTATTAAGACTGGCCTTTTGTTTCTCTAATCCTGCCTGTCTCCTGTGTGTTTCTGCTTTTGGGTCCTTACTTTTTCTCAAAATTGTGACACAGAGCTTAGTTGAGTTATTTTCCAGTATACACTTGACTCATCCTTTTCTGAACAGCCAAAACTTAGTAAATATAGCTCAAACCCATGGTTAGTTTGCACACAACCTAATCTACCAAACCAAAAGAATGATCACAACACAGATTATAATTAATAAGACCTGACTAAAAACAGCCATGTAAGAATATGACATCAAAATATCAGTGATATGTGTATAAAGTACTTCATAAACAAACAAGTCAAACTCTGGTAATTGTACATCTGAGACAAAAAGGGAAACCTACATCTTCTTCTGTCCTCATAGATGAATTGAAGCAACTGAAGCTAGCACCCGTAGCTCTGATTAGTCCATCATCCTTGAAGGTTTATTGTAGGTCAGTGTGATCGCTGTGAGAATTAAACCTGCCTGTGACACAGCTCTGCACATCACTCATCACAAGTCAGCCTCACAACACAACACTGAACTGCTCAAAAATAAAACTTTGACATGAAAATACCATCCACAGGCATCCTTTTTTTTTTTTTTATACATGTGAGTGTTCCTTCCTCACTCTGACACATGTAAATCACAAAGAGCCAAAAAAAGAAACTGGAATCATGCTTCAAAATGTTCCCTGTAGCTTCTGGCCCGCAGATTAATCAGCACCTCATTAAAATGTCGACACTTGGACTGTAATTAAAATCTATTAACAGGTTCTATCCACTTGAGTTTAAATCTCGCAATATGTAAGTGTCTTTTCTGAACTGAATTTAACCTCACTCTGAAGTGTACTCAACATGAAGGTTTCACCTCAATATGCTTCACCTGCATGCATTCATCGGCTTCAGTGTGTAAGTATTGGTGTATTCAATATGTGTAGTTACGGATGGAGTCTTGAACATGAAAATACTCTTGTACGAGCATGTCTTTGGCATTGTTTGTTCAAGCGCTGGTGGTGCCGAGGGACACCGAGGCATTCAAAGACCCTTGTTTCTTCCTGACAAAGTGTGTGTCCAGCAGCCAGGGTGAGTTATCAACCTCGTCGCTTTTAATGTGGGATGACAGAGTGTGACCGCTGGGCTACAGGGACCTGTCTACAGGGGGATAGAGGAGGGGGCAGCAGAAGTGTGGTCTCTAATTGATGGTCACACTTTTCAGACCATGCAAGAGGAGATATAAAATACTTTGGGGGGTGGGTTGAGCGTTGGTGTCTGTGTGTGGTTAAAGGTGTGAGTGTGTGTTGGTGTGAATCAGTTCTTTAGGGATCCTGAACTGAGGTAATTATTCTCAAGAGTTCGATGGGGTCAATTGTTGGCTGCCTCTGTATTGGGGCGTAACATCTCATTAAACTGAGTTTGAAGTATGCTGTGTATGGACCATATTCACATGGCGGCCATTTTCCTCAGGGTGGGAAGCTCGGATGTTGCTGTGTTGTGGTTGTGAGTCTTATAAATGTTGGGAATTTGACAATAGTAATTATTTTACCACTTCTTGATTGATCAGCAATTGAAAAGACAATTAATATTGAAAATGTGGAGGTTAAACAACATATTAGATAACCTGTTAGCTACAGCAACAGCTAACGTTAGCAATCAACCACTTATTGCTAATATTGCTGTTACTTTACTGATAGTGTAATGATGTAAATTAATTTAAAAATATCAACACACATCTTGGATACATTATTAAAGCCTGGAAGTGGAACAATCAAACAGAAATATTAGCTAGGAAACGGTTGAATGCTACCATTAGCTAATGGGTTAGTATGCTGTTTTACTTTGAAATATGGCCCGGTGTCCCTCTGGATTGCTGATCAATCGGTAAGCGGTGAAATGATAACAATTTGTCAGATTCCTTATGACTTTTTAGACATAATCCAATGCTTCCACGATTCCAGCCTTCAAGATTCCCACCCTGAGCATGACATCAGAGGAAAATGGCCACCCAGAACTGGTGTTTTTCTTGCTAACAGGATGCTAATCCTCTTTCTGAGAGCAATTAGTACAGGGTATCATTCATTCATAAAGATCTACGTAACCAGCACTAGCTAACACTTCTAAAGTACGTCAGTTATTATGATACCCTGTTACTTAGTTAGCCCCTGCTCCGGAAGTATTACCCATAATCTTTTCCCCAGTAACCTCCCCCTGGGAACTTGTGGATAAAATATTTTCAGTTAGTACCTACTCCTGTTTTAATGTACTTTGTACTAAGAGGTTGTAGCCATGCATGACCCTTTTGATATGTTAAAAAAACACACATCAGTAGCAAGAATATTGCAGTTTTCCTGGTATTAAGGTATCAGTTAAAGTGGTTGGTGTCCCACCGGATTTTCTTTTACATATAGAAACGCCACTGGTCCTGTGTATTTTGCTCAATGACCAACTGTTAGCTCGTCAATTACAACTTTAGAACAACTTGAAAACTGCATTGGGTTATTTAGGAGCATAATCATCACTGATATATGACATAATGTTTTAACAAGAAAAAATACCTGTACACACATCCAGCAGACATTAGCATTAAAGCTACCTTGCTTTAGCCCTCAGCCAACTCATCTGGTTCTTTAATGAAGCTATTTAACTGTATTCATTAGCTAGTTGTCGACAATATTGTCTGTCGGCCGTTTTGTGTTAAATTGTGGTACTTTAGTTTTTTGTGTTTCCCAGAAACACTTTTTATCCCCAGGGAAGAACTGGGAGCTTGTTGCTCCTTCAGTCATACATGGTTACACATATGTGTGTATGGGGTCAAAATAGTTTTAGCATCTATACATAAGAAGATCCTATCTCAGTTATCTATGTGAGATACGTGATTCTTTGTAAACGTTCCAGGAAAAGCTGCAAATTCAGAGACAAATTTCAGAGTGCATCTCCCCAGCATGAACCCTCGCAAAACTAAACTCAGTAAATATTTCATGGCCCTCATTGATGGGTGCCTGTGGCACCGTCTTGTTTATGTGTGTGTGTGTGTGTGATCGCAGATGAGAGGTATGGATGAATAAAGCGGGTCTTGCATCATCTGACACAGAGACAGCTCAGGGGGGGGCAAACCTTGGACTGCAGGAGTCCAGCTTGTTAGCATGCTGCTGAGCGGCTGCTGAACGTAGCTTTGTTCGTCATGAAATTTTCACGGATAATTGGATGTTATGAAGATTAATGTGCATTAGTTTTACAGAGCCGCGGGAGAACTGCAAGAGACTGACTCTCAACAGCTGTCTGTGGCCTCTTTAGTGCTGATAGCTGTGATAGTATTAGCTTGATTTCTTGATGTTGTTTGGTTACCTGATTGATCAAGTGATTCATTCATTCATTCATTCATTCATTCATTCATTCATTCATTCACTCACTCACTCACTCACTCACTCATATCTTACCAATTCGCCCATTTGTACGCTTTTGTACAATATGTACCAAACTGTGCTCTTACAACACATCTCCAGTTAGACTCCACTATAATTTACCACAAATTACTCCTATTACAGAATGCATAGGAGTGACTCTAATTGTATGTTTCACTCTCATTACTATTGTTTCTCCATGAACACTGCAGACTGTTATATTCAATAATGAATCAACCACTTTCATATCCAGGGTTCCTCAGAAAGGAATCAAATCCACTGCAGCTGCAGTCTGCTACTTTTTCAGATTCTTACCAAAAATGTATAAGAGTTACTGTATGGAGCTTCAGACAGGACATGGGGGGAGGCAGGAATATATATTACACCAGAGGATACAAAGGCCGAATTTTGCATTCTTTTGCAAAAGTGTTCTTAAAGTTCCTCCAAAACTTCTTTCTTTTTTTTTTTTTAAACAAAGTTTACTTTCTCTCGCAATTTTTTTCATACTGTGGTGAAAGTTCTGTTTTGCCTCATCCCAGGAACATTTTTTGTGTTATACTTTGCTTGTGTCCTTGTCAGCAGCAACACTAAGACTTTGGCCCGTAAGAAGATGAATGTATGTATGTGTAAAACAAGTCAATTAACTTCAGCGAGGGACACACTGAAATGGAAGTGCATTAATTGTGTACAAATTTTGGGAGGGAACAAAAACATTTTATTATTATAATTATTTATCGAGAAACATTTTAGAGTTGAAGCGCTCAGAGAACGGTGTCTCTGTCTCAGCCACTCTGCACCTCTATCACTTGTCTCTGCTCTATGTAGCTTCAGTGAGAGGGTAGGATCACAGCGTTACATGTTACTTCAACATGCAAGTTTTCAAGACAAAACATTGTTATGACGTAATGAGTTTTGGTTGTAGTTAGCAAGTACGTTACATCTGACACATTGTTACAGAGCTGGGATTTATATTTACGACAGTGGTGTTGCACTCAGAAACTGTGGGGGGCGCCATATCGCACAAAATGGACATTTCTACTTAATGTTGCTTTAACCAACAGAAAACCGCTCTCTGATTTCAAGATGAGAAAGACTGTTAGCTACACTTTCTGCATACTTTCTCCTGGTATGGTAAAATAATACAATCTGTACACCAAAGTTGGTGAGTATATGCAGGTTTTCTAAACGCTATGCGATCGACTCTTTTTACAAGGCCAGTGGACAAGTTTGCCTGTCTGCTTTTCTTTCTTCCTTTTGCATCATGTTCATCATCATGAGCACAGCAGATAAACAGAACAGTAAAGAAAGCTGCTGATCACACACCTCATCAGACTACATCCAGGAGACTATAACAGCAGTTATACATTGGAACTATGGAACCAGGACATTTTTTATGTCACGTCAGCTCACATATGGCCACAAAAAGTGTCAATTGCTGGAATTGTTACATAGCGCCCCTTTAAAGACAAAAGCCAGATGTTAGTAGGTGTTAGTGAGTTTTCTGTCTGGTGTGAAAGAGGTAAGTCAGTTATTTTAGTGGCCAGTCTGAATTTTTCTGGGTGAACCTGAGCATTTGGACGAATGCCGTTTTACTTTTTCGATTTAATTTATAGCATAATTGGCTTTCGTGTTGGGCCTGTCATTTAGATTAAAACAGATTACACTCACAATCACTTTTCCCGCAGCCCTACCCCTCACACACTGCAGCACACACACATACACATTTCTCACAGTGATATAAAATATTTAAACTTAAGCTCCAGTTTAGGAGGTGCAATTACAGGCAGTGTCCTAGCTAGAGGTCATGGAGGGTGCCTACCTTACCCCATTATCTGCCTTCACTCACTTGTGCGTGAGCATAGAAAAACACAGAATATAAACCAGTTTTCAAGATCTTGAGCATTTTTGATTTAAAGTCCTGCACAGATCAATGAGATGCCTTTTGATCTGTGAGTGTGCAGGTACAGTTTACATCTTGATACGTACATATTAATGCAGAATGAATCATTTAACATTTTCCAGGCACATGCATTTTTTACAGTGTTGTCTGTTGAATTATTTTGTTCAAATGACTAAATGAGTAAAAAAATAACTAATAAAAATCATTTGAAGCTGAAAATCCTTGATGCCAAGACATTTTTTGGCTCTCTCGCTTTACTTCCCCAGCGGTGGTTCTTTGACTTTCTCCGCTGGGCCTCATCTCTGCCAAATATAGTTTTTCCAGTTCTCAACTCGACTAAAATTCCAGTTTGTGGATGGCAGCTTTAAAAGAGTCAGAGAGGAGAGCAAATATACACAAACTCAGTATGATATTATTGTGAAAATACTTTCTCATGTTCTCTTCCTCTCTCTTCTCTGTGATACTGCTGCACCTTGTGCCCTCGCAGCCATCAAATATTCAAACTAACTCTGTCCCGTTCTGCCACTCTGGACACCTGAGTGCACTGATCTGAGGCCAGATGAACAGCAACATCACTCTCTCCATTTATTCCCAACTAGCAGCAACAACAGAAGGACTCCTACCTGTAAATAATTAACAAAGATCGCCTTTTCACCACTGATACTGCTCATAGGTCAGTAAGAGCAGAGTTCCTTCTTTAAGGAGAGGTTCTGCTGAAATAATCATGTCCAACAAGAGACTACATTTAAAAGTGTGCAGCAGAACTCAGCTTTAACATTTACACAATGGTATGGTTTCCTTTGGGCAAGCTGAAGGTCTTTCTAATAACCTATATCCACAGTCTTATACTTCAGCAGTTTGTGTTTATGGCACAATTCAAACTGCATTACATTCTTTTGTCTCTCACCATCAGCTGTTGTGCAATTCCTTTTCTGGGATCAAGTCCAGTGGTGGTCCACCAGAAGGGGAGGGTCTTCGCCTCTCTCTACTTCATATTCATATCATAATTACCAACTCACAGGGATGTCCCAACTTTCTCACTTACTTGGAGGCCAAAAATGACAATAGTGGTCCACAGACCAAAGGCAAAACCTGTTATATTGTATAATAATTTGTTTTTCTATGTAACAATTTTAAGCAATTTACATAATATTGTTTTATTGACTGTATGTGAGTGGATTGTAACTGAAAAATGAGACTTCCTTCTCTCTCTGTTGCCGATATCTATGCCTGTGGACGATTTGTTTAATGCTGCTGGACTTCTTTGTGAAGGACTCCGGTTCGCGACAGTCCAAGAGATGTGACTTTATTCTCGAGTGCCTTGTCTCAGCGCCTCTCTGCTTCGCTAACACAAAGCAACGGCAGCTAAAGTTCATTTTTAAATGGAGTCCGCTAATATGAATATAAACGACCAGCTTCCAGCACAACGCCGAAGTTAGAAGCTAGAAACATCTGGTGGGCCTAATCAAATGTTATGGTGGGCCAACTTTGGCCCACGGGTCCTACTTTGGGCACCCCTGATCTGGTGCAATGCACGTGCATTTCGCTGTAATGCCATGATAACTTAATTATGGGCATTTTCAGTATTAAGAGATGAAGCAACGTGCTGAGAACCTGTTGAAATACTGTTCAAAGTTAAATATTTATGCAGCACTTGCAAGTAAACAGGACACATGGACTTCCAGTGAGAAATGGCAGCTAGTAGCAATGATGATGCTAACCCAGATTATTAACAAAGTCATCTCTACAGTAAGTGAATAAACATCAACAGGCAGCATGGGTTAAAACAAGTAAGCATATACTGTATGTTCCTTACTGTACTCTATAAACAGTATAACCAATCATCTAAATGATAGAAGAGACAAAACATCATTGGGATTTTGTGGTCACAGTTTAATGTCAGTATGAGGAGAAGGTAAATCCTTGTTGTTTGCCTTGAAGAGACATCCGACCCTGACCAATCCTGACCCACCAAGACATCGGTTAATCCGGCCTCTACCTTTAATTGGATAGGGGGACGGACACAGCGGAGAGCTATTACTTAGTGGGATCAAATGTGAACTCTGACCTCTTGGCCAGCTGGCCACCAGCACACAGGCACTGAGGCAGTGTGGAGGATGAGTGGACTGACAGCATGCAAATATGGTCCGGGGAATGTTTCCAACTGCTTTAGGTCATCTGAGAGTTTTTTATCGTTTGTATTGGGAGCAAAAATCAAATTTAAAAAAATGCAGGAATGAATCTGAAAGCTGAAACAAAAACAAACCTTGGGAGAATTTTGGGGCCAACTGCCTCTAAGCTTATTGGCTGGTGACCAGTAGGATTTACATTTATCCTCAGGAGCAGTCTTAGGTCAGTGTTCCACCTGCTCACAGTAGTGCCGTGAATAGATGTGGATTAGAAGCTTAATTGAATTACTCTTCATTGACTGATTTCCCTGGATCTGTAGTAGTGTTTCCTCATGTTGTTAAACATTGACACAGCTTGGATTAATGTAACACAGACTCAACACTGGATGAACCTGATCCTGCACCAGTTTTGACCCTGTGTTGGTGTAATTGTTAATGTATGGTTATTCTGACAAACCCAACAGTGATAATCACTAACACTGGGTCAGAACAACCCTTCTCTTGGATGGATTTCTATCAGTGAGACGGTTGATCTGAATCCTTTCGAAATCTCTTATCAAATCTTTTTTAGGTAGTTTGGTTGGGAATGAAAACACATGAACAAACACAAACCATAGCAGAGATTCCACTGTGGTGAACGGGTGAAGGACTTTGACCTCAAACGTTTCTCTTTGACGTCATCCCTCTCCATTTTTGAGGCTTTTGCGCTTGGAGAGGAAGGCGTTTGCTTCTTTGTGTTGTGAGAAAAGATTTGTTTTCAGAATCATATTTGTCTTTGGGTGACTGTGCCACAGCAACTGTAAACCACTGTAAACCCACTTCTCATCTCCAGGCTCGTGCTGGCGCGCCGCCATATAGATAAAAATATAAACTAAAATTTAAAAAAAAGTGTTAGAAATGATAACTATTCTATCTTTGAAATGCGTCGTATATCACATTTCAAAGGTTCATTCCTCATGTGGGGACACTGAAGATGGACTGAGTGGAGCTCAGGCGCAGGGCGCTGCAGCTGCACGACAGCAGATGGCACCGCTGCGCCGTCCTGTGTCTCCAGCTTGGCACAGAGACGCGTCCACGTTGTTCCCACTGTCTGCCTTCGCTCTAGTTCCCCTCCCTCCCTCCTTCCTTCCCTCACTCTCTCTCTCCCGGCTTACAGTATACACCTATCTATCTTCCACGAGCATCAGCACTCTCTCCATCAGTCTCCGCGATACGAGCGCTACTACGGCGCAAAGCATGGCATCTCTGCGCCCCGCAAAACCGCTCTCTGCCGCTGCTCACCTCTGCATCTTTCTGTTGACCGCCACGGCCTGGATGGCACTGCCGGGACCCGTGCGCTGTGACAGCGGGGCTTTAAACCGGCGCGGCGGGGAGGACCGTACGTTTGACATGGGCGGCGGAGACGGAGGCTCCCCGCCGGGCTTACCGACGCACGGCGACGAGGAAGCCGTGGGCGCGGAGAGCTCAGCTCGCTTCAGGAGAGCACTGTCCCGGGAAAAACAAATGTCCCTGCTCAGCAGTTCGTTCGTGCTCAAAGGGGATGCGACGCACAACCAGGCGATGGTCCACTGGACAGGAGAGAACAGCAGCGTAAGTAGCCTACCCCCTCTCCTCGTCCCGTCCCGTCACGACCCGTTGGTTCATGCACCATTCATACCATACACCTCTTTGTCACCTTCCACCATCCATCACTCCAGCCACAGCGCACACAACCAGAAACAAGTTATTGTTCTCACTGGAGGCTGCCGCTGCAGACGCACGCTGCGCAGCTCTCGCAGAGAACAAGGCACGGTGTGGGTTTTACGCATCCAGGTGGTCCAGCTGGACGCACGGTGGATGCTGTCAGGCTCCGGGCTTTGTTGACAGATCTGGACCTTTTGAACCTTTTACATGTCAGGAGTCCCACATATACCCACTCTGTCGCCCTATTACATCACATGGTGGCGGAGACTCAAGAGCATCTTGTTGTTGTCTGTTTACACTGCGCTGCGCAGGGAAATTACAGCGTTCACAGTGGAAGTTGTGATTATCCACGTCCTTTGTTTGAACCTCATTTCATATTAAATCGCAGTAGAATGAACATATGACGCCTTGACATAGGGAGACCCTTTAATGTTCAATTAGTGACCCGGGAAGGTCCCCTGACCCCACTTTGGGAACCACAATAATGAGCATTCTTGCCACTGTGTGTGATAACATTCAGAGGGAGTCCAAGGATGCGCCTGCGAGCGCACAGAGCGCGCACTAAACAGGCAGCTCGGTGCCTGATTTAGTCACACGAAGCCATGACTAAAATATTGATGGAGCTTTTTGTCCATGAATCTTGCAGTGCCTTGTTTATTTGTGGTTCGTAACGTGATTTGGCGCATATGAAACTGGATTTAGTAGCCTACTTTTTATTGTCAATGTCTGCATGTAGTGTCACTGAAGTGGATTTCAGACAGATGTTGTTCCAAAATCACAAAAAGTCCCACTGGGATTGAACAGTGATGTCGGCAGGGACAAAAATAGCCCAAAATGTGACACATCCATCCACTAAAGTGACCAATGAATTATATTATATTCCTAAAAGAATATTTTGAGGATATCAAAGTGATAATTGTATGAAGTGTGCTCATATATTCATACTGAGTGATTTGTCCTCAGGGTTAGGGCTAAGTGAGAGCAGCTACAATATGTAAACAAGAGCAGTCTTTGTGATGGATATTGACAGATGCCAGAGGGGGGATTGGTGCCGGTGTCTGGTGGGGACATCACTTGCAATCAGAGCCTTTTTGTCAGTGTAACACATTGCTGTTTTACTGGCACTGGCTGCAGGCGGCTCTGGAAAAAAAACAAAAAACAAACTAACCTGAAAATAATCTGACCGTGAAACAGCCAGCAGACCTATTTTACTCAAATTTGCTGGAGTTTCATGACAAACTGTCTGGTAAATAATGGAAACGGTGACATTTACAGGTAATGTTCAACTTATTGGATTATTGACAGAGGCGAGAGAGATTGAATTTAAAGCTGCTCTGGGTGCCTATACACATTTGTGGGTCCAGATGGCAGCAAGAAGTTGATATAGTTTCATTTCAGAAGGCAGGTATCGTGTGAATTTGCACAGTACGTTCATGTTTGCTTCCTTCAGGAACACAGGATCGGTTCATTTGAACCAAGATTATTACTGAGGGAGCGTTAATGAGTTCAGAACTGTCAAGTTTTGCACTCTGCAGCTTTGAAGTTGAACTGAAATTTGACTTCTACTCACTTTTTGTGTTAGGAGTTCTAATGATACTGTAGTTAAAGGCTGTGTTGTTCCAGAAGAGGATGAAACCATTTCTGGATATATTTGTAGAAACATGCTGGAGTCCCTGAGTGGGCGTTTCCCATGGAAGCGGCTGACTGACATCTGTGAGATAGTGTTGCTATAAATAGCCTTCAGACATTTGTCATCAAGGACACATGTTATGTGTTCTGTGATCATTTAATTGTCTGTCCTTCAACATTTGGGTTGGACCATGCTGTTAAATTTGAATTCTGCTTTTGGAGAGTGAAAGCTAGCAAGTTAGACTGACTAGCTATCATTCTGAAAGTGTAAGCTAGTTAGCATAGCTTGTTAACGTTTATGTTGATTCCTACTAGACTTCACTCAGTCATGTTACAGTAGCCTATATCAACACAATGCTGAGCCATTCCCAGCTAACTCAACACCATGTTCGGTAACAAAACTACTTGGTTAGTTTTAGGTAACAAAACTACTTGGTTAGTTTTAGGTAACAAAACTACTTGGTTAGTTTTAAGTAACAAAACTACGTGGTTAGCTTTAGGTAACAAAACTACTTGGTTAGGTTGAGGCAACAAAACTACTTGGTTAGTTTTAAGTAACAAAACTACTTGGTTAGCTTTAGGTAACAAAACTACTTGGTTAGCTTTAGGTAACAAAACTACTTGGTTAGCTTTAGGTAACAAAACTACTTGGTTAGCTTGAGGTAACAAAACTACTTGGTTAGGTTGAGGCAACAAAACTACTTGGTTAGGTTTGGGTAACAAAACTACTTGGTTAGTTTTAAGTAACAAAACTACTTGGTTAGCTTTAGGTAACAAAACTACTTGGTTAGTTTTAAGTAACAAAACTACTTGGTTAGCTTTAGGTAACAAAACTACTTGGTTAGCTTTAGGCAACAAAACTACTTGGTTAGGTTTGGGTAACAAAACTACTTGGTTAGTTTTAAGTAACAAAACTACTTGGTTAGCTTTAGGTAACAAAACTACTTGGTTAGGTTTGGGTAACAAACTACTTGGTTAGTTTTAAGTAACAAAACTACTTGGTTAGCTTTAGGCAACAAAACTACTTGGTTAGCTTTAGGTAACAAAACTACTTGGTTAGGTTTGGGTAACAAAACTACTTGGTTAGCTTTAGGCAACAAAACTACTTGGTTAGGTTTGGGTAACAAAACTACTTGGTTAGCTTTAGGCAACAAAACTACTTGGTTAGGTTTGGGTAACAAAACTACTTGGTTAGTTTTAAGTAACAAAACTACTTGGTAAGCTTTAGGTAACACAACTACTTGGTTAGTTTTAGGTAACAAAACTACTTGGTTAGCTTTAGGTAACCACACTACTTGGTTAGGTTTAGATAACAAAACTACTTGGTTAGGTTTAGGTAACAAAACTACTTGGTTAGCTTTAGGTAACACAACTACTTGGTTAGGTTGAGGCAACAAAACTACTTGGTTAGGTTTAGACACACACAGGAATCACCAAGGTTCTATTGATTTATTTGGTGAAAATGAATTTTGATCGCAGTTTCTTCTTTCAGGAGCTCAGAGCTGATCCACTCAAACAAACTTCCCAAAGTTGCTTCTGATTTCGAGGCACCATGATTCATAATGACTTGCAGGACTCTAGTATATTGGCATTTAAGACTGGGCGTTTAAAGATTTGACATTATCCCAATGGACTCCGGCCTTTCTTGTGATGAATTTCTGCATCTCCATCTCCTCTTTTTTTTTTTAAATGATGGCGATGAGTCCGCAGGGATGCTGGCGCTCAGTCTCTGCCAGTCATAGGAACTCCAGGTTTTACTTATCCTCAGTTAACTTGGCGTAGCTAGGTACTCTGAAAGGTCATTGAGACTGAGTTCATCCCAGCCTAATAAACACAGACAAATGGTCCCATTCAATTTCCCTAAGGCTGACATTTATGAGCAGCATGCAGATTGATGGGTGGGAAAAATGAATCGTTGCCTCCTGTCTTGTTTCATCATTTCATTTTGGAGTCTTGGAGGTTCCAAATGTAAGTCACTGATGAGAGGGTCAACAGCACCGAGGACCTCAGCTGTCACATCTGTCTTGATGATGGGTAATAAGGGATGAAATAAAAACCACCTTACTATAGCAATCTTTCTCAAAATATTCATTTCACTTCCAGGCTAATCATCACATCATTGCATCTTAATTGTATTCCATCTCTTACCGGACTGCAGAGTGTTTTGACAAGAGGATGAATTGGTCGTATAGGTATATCGTCAAAGTGCTGTTGTTGAGAACAGCTCTTGTGTAGTCCCCCCTGTCCCTGTAGCAGCAGCGGCGACAGTCACTTTACTTCGGTGAGCCTTGATTGGTCAATTGACGGCTCAGAGCATAAAAGAGCTTTCCCTCAGGCATCCTCCAGAGGTGTCCTTGAAGAGCAGAGAGCTAGTGAAGTGTGTGTGTGTGTGTGTGTGTGTAGGGGGGGTTAGATTGGATGGGAATGTGAAATTTAAATCAAATATAAACAGTGCAAAAGTAAAATGCCTGCTTTCCCTTCAGGTGCCACATCATTCACATTTTAAAATCCAATGTTAAGGAGGCCAAAGGTCACAGCCACAGATCCTTGATAATATTCATGAACCCTAGATTTAGAAACCAACATCGAATTACTGAGAAAATAACTCAACACTCAATTTCAGGCTGATGGAGGTCCCTTATCTCCGTGG
This sequence comes from Pagrus major, assembly GCF_040436345.1. Classification (NCBI taxonomy): domain Eukaryota; kingdom Metazoa; phylum Chordata; class Actinopteri; order Spariformes; family Sparidae; genus Pagrus; species Pagrus major. Next base: position 17,300,384 of record NC_133224.1, on the reverse strand, counting down.
GCTAAGTCATTTCTCAGTGGTAAAATTTGAGACCTAAACTACCGACGATTAAAAGTTACCCCGTGGTGCTATAATGGTCATTGTGACACTATTTCAAACGGCTTTTTACATGGATCAACTGGCAGATGAAGATCTTTTAGGGGAATATTGTCATTTTCACATAAATCCAAGGGAAAATTACCAAATTTTCCTTGACTGTTATTCATTTGACCACCTGAATTCAGTCAGTTTCACTGCTTATGCTAAGAAGCAGAGAAAGCTCATGTTCGCTACAGTAAATATAGGATTTTAATGTACTTGTCTGGAGAGGTATATACTCTGGGGATTTACTGTTGCACTTTCACACAGTTGGGTGACTTTCGAGGAGACAGATCTCAAAGAATTGTCAAAATTGAAGCAGCAAATGCCAAAACCCCAAGTATGGGACAAGATTCAAGAATGCTGATTCCCTACACTTCCCATAATGCAAGTGGAAAATGTGGCTTTTCAGGGGTCATTTTGTTTGACCGAGCTCTCCCAGAGCCGCAGAAAACATGACACTATTTTCACAAGCTGAGTAGCACTCCACACGACTCGTAGTGTCATTCGGATTTGAGAATTCTGGTCAACTGCGAAATAGAGAGAGATGTATCTGGCGGTGACATCACATAAAATTCCCACATATAGATGCTTTAACGTACTGAGCCGTGATTTAAAGATTCTGGTTTATGGACATTTCAGCGTACAGGGATATTATTTACAATCAAAAAAATAACACAAAGTCATTTTCACTGACACAGATATATAGACACATGCATGCATATAGAGAGGAAGACATCATGTGAGGGGACGTGAGACTGTATAATAAGATACCAGCCTCCTGAATGAAAAGAACCTCCACTATTGAAAGTAGTCCTTTTGTGCCTGCCTCTCTCTCCTCTTCCTGAGATGTTGACCGGCCTCGGGGAGCTCTGAGCTGTGTTCGTCTTCCCTCTATTTCTGTCTCCTCTCTGTGGTGATGAACAGCGACACTCTCTGTGCGCGCGTGTCCCTGATATGTGCATTTGTATCGCCAAGGAAACAGCCCTCAACATTTAATAGGGTTTCTCTATTTTGTGCGTATTGATTGTCTCACAGAGAGACAGATTACACATTGGTATTGCACTCACACCTTTTTTAGATCTGCAAGTGTGTGCACTTGCATGTGTGTGTTGCCGATCCCTGGCGGCCTGTCCCACAGTAACCTAAGTGATTAATGAGCGGCAAAAGGGGCGCTGACAGTCCGAACTCTCGTCCCACCCTCTACCTCCGTGGGGGAATTGTGGGTAATTCCTACCACTTCCTGGTTTAAGAGCCCTCCTGGGTGGGGTTGAATGAAAATAGAATAACACAGACTTTCAAGGATTTAAGGATATAAAAACGGCAAAATAAAGTAAAAGCTCACTTCATTCACTGTATAGAGGCATCAGTTTCTATAACCTGGCTGGGAGACAAGAGCCTGATATACAACCGTACAGCTTATCAGGACCAGAGATAAAGTCTGTTACTGAAATAAAATGGTTATATCAGCCTTAATATTCATTCACAACAGCTGGGTTGTGCTGATCAGGGAGAAAATGTGATAAATTGCTACTTTTCTGGAGCGTTGACATGCACTGATGGTTTGGAATGAGACAGAAGTGTTTCTTGACAAGCTGATGCACATAAACCTGTGATTATGCCAGCATGACTTACCCTTAAGTACCCTGATGTTTAGCAAGTATGATTTTTACCTTGCTGGCCACCTTAGTTCAGGATGCAAATATATTCTAATTAGCACTAACTACAAAGTTGACATCAGTTGAGGTTGATGGGAATGTCATTAGTATCTGCTGTCACCAAAGGTGTTACGCCTACGATTCATCCTGGGGGGTAACATTAAAGGGGCAATTTGTAAGATATAGGCCAGAACTTTAGTTTAAAACTAAAATGAACTAACATTATCAACAGAATGTGAAGAAACAACAGTGTTGATGTTATGTCAATAAAGTCTATGTACTGTGTAACAGAGATGTCTGCTGAAGTTAGCATGCTTTCCAGCTAACGTCGGCCTGTCCTGTATAATACCATAATACCACCTTGTGCTGCAAGGGGCGATAGCTTTCATAGTTTTCAGCTGTGAGATGCATGCGAGCGATGAGTTTGCCACGTTTTATAAGCTCTAATAGCTTCCAGGCAGTCAGCTAATAGGGCTAACTAGCTCCACGGCTAACTGAACTAATTAGCTAATGGCAGCTAGCTTCAGTCAAGGATAGCTTGTTTTGGAAGTACCTTTTGAATTCTGGCAATATTTTACAAACCGTTAATGTCTGTTCCAAATTTCCTATGGCAATCTGGTAGTTGTTGAGACATTTCACTCACAACCAAAAATCTGAGCCTGCTAGTGGTGTTATGAAAAGTGAGAGGGTCACCAAAGCCGTTGGGACACGCTGTCAAGACACCATGAATGTCTGCTTCAAATTTTGTTGAAATCCATCCAGTATGTTGCAACGGCTGAAAAGTCAGTGGATCAACAAAGATATTCATGCTCTGGGCACCATAGATGTATGTACAACATTTCATAGCAATCTATCCAATAGTTATTGAAATATTTCCCAGAAAAATGAAAATAAGAGTGAAGTCAGTGGGTCACGGCAGTCAAGTCAGTAGGACTCATCCTGTGGGGACCATGGATCCATTCAATAGCTAGTTGTTTCAGTCGGTATTAAGTGATTGGCGGACGAACCCTGCAGCCACTACTAGCCCCCGCTAGCTGATTAAATGTACATTTTAAAAAAATCATGGCATCTTGAGTACCTCCATGTTGTGTTTTCCTCCTCTTTCTGTACTGTATGTGGGTGCTGCTGGTGTCGGCTGATGCATATCAAATTACACAATGATCCACAATGCAGCATTTCATCCCAGCGACTTTAACGGCTGCTTTCAAGCACTTTGCCCTTGTTATTATTGTTACCTGATATCATCAGTCTCAATGTATTCATCATCACCATTTGTCCCCGTATTTCTCTCCCTCTTCTTCTATTTATGGTGTCGTTCATTTCACTTTCTATCTATAAAGAATCTGAGGTGATGCCACCTTTTACCCCCACCTTCTCCTCCATCGCTTCAGGTTACCTTACCAGCAACACCTTCAGATCACAAGGGTCATTTTAGCCAGTTAGGTCAAAGGATTATCTGCCGGCAGCATACATCTAATCTAAACACGCCATTGGTTGAATTTAAATTGAGTATTTAGAGGGAACCATAATGTTTTATAATAAGGTGCTTGCCTTTATTTGCATGAGAAATCATGTCTCATGCAGGTGTGTTGACACACGTATAAGCTCTAACAATACAGAGCCATGCTCTCTCTCTCTCCAGTCACACACACACACACACACACATGAACACACACACACACTAGGTCTCCAGGGTCCTGACTTAATGTGAAAGGCATTTGTTCACGCTTCACATACTGAACAGACAGTTCATTTGGCCCCTGGTTGTTCTGTGGTGGAAAATTATTTGCACATGTGAGGAGAGCCTTTCTCGTCATTTATCTTGTCCATCCTCGTTCATCCTGCTTAAAAAGACACTCCAAAACCAAGACTGTAAATCACCAGACTTGTTTGCTTGGTTCTCCCCTGTCTCTTTTTTTAATGCGACTCCTGCGCTGTCTTTAAATAACATAGTACAGTACCACCGCAGCAGGCTTGCCATCCGGCATGGCCATCAGGACACATCTAAGCACAGTTGAGTGTCTTTCTGTCACATCGGGTGGCTCCTTGCTTCCTCTCATGGATGATTGATGCCTGCCATCCATTATGTCACCGTGAAGATTTGAAAGATTTATCGCTGTCATGGTATGTCAAGCCAGTATTGGATTATACACATTTTCCAGTTAGAGGAATACTTTAAAACTTTGGTTTGGAATATCAAAACATAGTCTCAGTAGAGACTAAACCCTCCTGCCTGTCACCAGTACAGTTAGCTTTTGTTGCACCTTGAACACTGAATTGCTATGGATTAAACACAGAATTAGTTTGGTCAACATTATTTCAAATGTGTTGCATTTACATTGCAGCTCTTGCACTGTTAGCTGTTAGCTACACCGGTTTGAACATACGCTAGGACGCTCACAAGAAAGAAGCTGGTCAAATCATATTAAAATTATCTGTTTAAAGGCGAGAGAATGTATACAAACTCTCTATATATATTCATTCTCTGTTAATGTGTGTTTCCATATTTAATGCTCAGGAGGATATTAATGTTAGAATATGAGGCAGCTAAGTGAAGCTAATTTGCTAAGCCAGTTTCCTGGGCAAGCTAGCGACTATAGCTTTGTTGCTGAGTGCATGGAAGGTGCTACAAAGGGCTGCTAATGTTTGAAATCATTTCATGTGGCATTTGTTATTAAATAAGCTTTGTATTAAATATTATTTGCAAACATATGAATGTTGTACATAGGCTACGTGGGGATGTCTTAGTGTTACTAAATGTAGTACAACAATAGAGAGCCGCTGCACCTGTGTTTTTTTATGTAAGACTATTCAGGTGCTGTTTGCAGTTGTAAAAGGGGCTCTATGTAACAATTTGTAGCAATTTACATGTATTAATTTCTCTTTCATTGGCCATATGTGAACGGATCGCAACATAATAAATGAGACCACCCCCATCTCTGCCTGTGGACAGTTCATTTAGGTTGTTTAATGTTGCTGGACTGTGGATTTCTTTGTGAAGGACTTGGGTCAGATTTTCCAAAACAATCCAAAGGATGTGACTTTATGCTAGTTATCGATTGCCAACTAACATAAACAACCATCTTCCAGCACAACACGGACTTCCTTCTTCACTACTTATATGAGGAAAAAACGGTGAATTGATATATGGAAAAGTCACTGTCACCCTGTCCATCCTATTAACTCTTCGTCACACTTCCACCTGGAAAACAGCGTCTGGCCCCGGCAGCTAGAGCCAGGCAGCTCCCGCTGTTTACTGAAGGTGATTATGTGATGTGATTTCGGGCTCAGAATGTCTTTGTCGCCCTCCACTATTGTGTTGTTGTAGGTAATGTCTTTGGTAACTTATATACTGTAGAAAATAACATCAACAAATTTAACGTGGAAAAGTCACAGCGACCCGGTCAGCCCTCCCTACTGAGTCTTTGGTGAACTTCCCCCAACAGCATCCCTCTCCGGGAATGCGAGCCAGACAGGGTCCGCTATTTACCGATGGTGATTATGTGATGTAACTTAGAGCAAAAAACATCCACGCTGATCCAACATCCACATCCACTTTCCACGATGCATGTTGGGTCAAGCACAACACAATATAACAAGTTTGCTGATACATTTGTAGATTTACAGGTGGAAACCAGGTGGAAACTTGCTAAACCTGCTAAAAAAAACAAATCCCAATTTTATGATGAGTACCATCATGCCTCTTTTGGTTTCACAATGCCTTGGTGCCTTGTTCAGCGTGATAGAAGAAAGGTGGTGTAGAGGCCAGCCTTTGTTGTGGTGCTGTTGCAGAATCTCTGTCTGAAAAGGCTTTAAGTATCACTGGAGAATTTAAGTGTTTTGTGATGGTCTAAGTAGTCTTTTTTGAAGCTTGAAAATTCAAGTATGAGTGAACACTATTTTAGCCTTTACAATGATCAGACATAAACATACACAGGTGTAAAATGTCTACTTCAAACCACAAGTCAGTTTCCGCTTACAAAACCCATATCAGTGACACCTAATCAGGCTGCGTGGCGCAGCAGAATGCTGATAGCCCTGACTGTAAAGCAGGATATGCATATATCTGTGTCTGATCTGTTGGCAGGGTTGACACAGACAATAGCAAGCTAATCGCCTGAAACATAACAGTACTGTGGATGATCGAGCTTATCCGTCGATAAGATCTACATCCAAAGCCCTCTCTCTTAGCGTGGCCTCAGTGTTGGCACAGGACTGCTCTTCGCCACTTGGCGGTAGGTAGCGTTTTGTTGCTATGACGCCATGCTTTCCTCGCTAACGAGACCTTGGGAAAGTACATGGAGCAGCATGCTACTGTAGTGTTACTGTCTAATTAAGTGTTTAGTGATGCCAGGTGAATGCAGGCTGCCCGGCAGCTAAATAAAAGCATCGGCATGTGTTTGTCTTACAGGTTGTTGCGAGGCTGCTGGCAGCGTGGCTGAGAAATAGTTTTTTCCTGTAGTGCTCAGTGTGTATGAAGAAGATGTGTGTGTGTGGTCTATCATTAACCAAGTACCTTCTTTTCTTCTCTGCTTTCTGGCCCTTCCTCTCAGCGAAGCAAGGTGGAAAGACAAAATTACTCAATATAAGCATGTGTGTGTCTTTGTATGTGCCTTTTGTGTGTGTGGCTGTGGCCCCTCATCTGCTGCAACATCCCAGACGTTCCCCCAAACTTTCCCTCCTTTTGTCACGCTGCTAAATTGTCCCCCAGCAGTTTCGTCCCTGTCAACAGTTCCCCGTCGCTTCATGCAGTCCTCGTCGTCCTCGGCAGTTCGGCCGCCATGGTTGAAAGTTCCTGCTCATGTTGCCCTGGCAACCTACACTGGAATTCTGTTGGGGTCTTCCAGTGGTTTGGTTCCTGATCTGAATTCAGAGCAGCCCCTCTCCTCGCTCTGCTCCCAGGTCCTGCATATTTCATGTATAGCTCCGGCATAAATATATGCTAGTCATATTTAAATTGTCAGGTGAAATCCTTTTATCTCCAAAGTCAAATTTTTCAGGAATGGAGGAAATGAAACTAGATTTTGACGTTCATGCATTTCTTGTATAACTTGGAGATTTCTATTATTGATCCGGTGACCTTCCTTGGTGTGTCACAGTCAGGCCAGTAGCTCTCTTTGATCAACAACCAGGACATGGTAGGTCAGAAAATTCTCAGAGAAGTTCCCTGACGTTTGAAACTTATATTCATGGTCCAAAGAACACACTTGGTGACGTGTCGATCATTCCTCTTGCACCATTATCAGGCCATTATTAGAATTAATGTAAATATTCACCGGAGGATAATCATTCATTCATTCGCCCCTTAAACAACTCCATGAGTGTTTTTCCTACCACTTCACTCAGGCCGAAATTTTCACTTGCGTTCAAAAAACATCATTATCTTTGAGCGAGATTGAAATTAAATGACCTGAGCATATTCACGCTCCCCACAGGGTTGTACATCTCCCTTTTATTAAAACTCTGTTAACTTTTGACTTGTGACCAAAATGTCAAGTGTACACACAGAATATCTCTTAAGATTTACAAGTATATTGCTATCAAGGACTATAACCGTTTAAATGTAAATCAAATCAAATCAGTTTTATTTATATAGCCAAAAATCACAATCCCATTGCCTAAGTGGGCTTTACAATCTGTACAGTGAATGACATCCTCTGTCCTTAGACCCTCGCTTCAAGAGAGGAAAAACTTGCCATGCTGAAGGAAAAAAAACCCTTTTAACAGGAGGAAAAAGACGGAAGAAACCTCAGGAAGAGCCACAGAGGAGGGATCCCTCTCCCAGGACGGACAGACATGCAATAGATGTCGCATGTACAGAAAAGAACAACAAAATCACAGTTGGCAATTTGCATTGACAGAATATCTGATACAAATTATAATATATGTAAAGTATGTGGATCCAGGAGACGACTGAGTAGGACGAGGCATCGCCAAGTGGTGCCCGAGCCACACGACCTCCTGTCCACCGTGTTGACCTGGAAGAGGGCAGGCCACACAGGATAATTAGTAATAGACAGAGAGATAAGAGTGAAGAGGCATCAAAATTTACAGAAATACAGATATAAGGAGATAGAGAAACAGAGGAGAGCAATGATCCAGCAGAGCCCAGGATGTGACAATCCAGATCCAACAGTATGTGAGGCTGCAGGAGCCAGGAGAGGTAGATGTTCCCAAGGGCCCATGGTCGATCAGAAGGGAGCCTGAATGAAAAGAGAGGAGGAGGAGGAGGAGGACGAGGAGGAGGAAGCTGTATGCAGCATGTTGTCTTGTTGTTAACACCAAAGTTTCTTTCACTGAAGATAAAAACTCAGATTGCAAGTAATACATTTCCACCTGCCATTAACGATATGTAGATATATACAGGATTGCAGTATTTGGCTCTGTAAAAGCTTTGTATGTGTTATGTGTGTGTGAGGGGGTGGTGTGAGATGTACGTGTGCCTGCCTGCTTGCAGCTACTATAGGAGCAGTGGGAGAGATCTCCCTATAGAGCCCCTCAGAGAGCTGTGAAATGTGGCCCAGCAGGGCTTCTCCAGTATTTCACCTTCACAGCAACACATTTCGAGATTGGATCTTCTTCTCTCGGCGCTAAGCCGCCCCAACTTTCTATCAGCCCCCTCCTCCATCCGAACCTCACCACTCACCGGGGACGCACGTATTTTCAGCTTCCGTCTTAAGCCATTTGCACAAAAACAGCATGATGCCTTCCCAAGTCGGGCGCCAGAGCAGAAATAGATCCAGATATAGAACTGATTGTCTGTATGTCCTTGGTACAAGTACAACAATTAACAGTCCTATACATACAAAGTGGTTGCATAACAGTTTATTTATATATTCACAATATTATACATATTTGCTTATTTCATTTACAATATCAATGACATACAAAGCTCAGTCACCGGGGGAGTGTTAATGTTGTTTACTATCGGACCATTGATTGCCTCAAGTGCCTCGGGGCTAGCTGATTAGCATGCTAACTTCAGTAGATATCACTGCAACACAACAGATGTCGCTGATAGATGGTCAAAACTGTTATTTTTCAACATTCTGGTAATAATTTTATCAACAGAATGATTGACATTCACTTTTTGAATAATTAAACTAAACTTACATATTGCACCTTTAAGAGACCCTGATCTGTTTCAGCTTGTGTTTAAACGTTTTCATCTTCACTTCTTCAACTGATAATACGAAATAATTTAATTTCCAACACTTCTACAGAAAACCTTGTTGCTTTTTAATGCACACGTTCTGTGAAGCCACCAGTTAATTAGCTGTTGGTTAAGTGGATTCTGAATAGACTTTCCTTCTTCACAGATAGAAAAGACTGTTTTTCAAATGTTGTTGAGTGAAAGCAGTGATTTGATATGAAACCATAGTCCAAACCATAGAGAAGGTCTCTAGCAGCCGTGAAGGTTTTGCTTTAGTTAACCATCTTTTTGGCTATTTAGAGAAACCTGTTTGTTTTTTTTAAAGCTGCAGTTGTCCTATGTTCCCAGTTGGCTAAAGTTTGTCTTGGAGCACAAACCCAGACTTTAACTAAGCCCTGTCTGCAGTTCAAAGGCAACTCTGCCACCCAAGTTCTACCAGGAATGATGTGCTCGGTCGCTGTGCCAACCTCACACACACCTACACACACCTACACACACCTACACACACAAGGCGACTCGAAAGCAGTAAAACGGGAATTAGCATGTGTTGACGGACGTGAAGCTTGCCAGTAATAATTCTTCTGCCTGGAAGAAAAAAAAAAAAAGGGCTGTACGTTTGTGAGTCATGTTGATAGCAATTAGAGCACCGGGAGTATCGGGGGACGGGTGGTGGCGGTGGTGAACGTGTGGGAGGAAAGAAAAGGAAAGAAGGAAAAAAGAAGGAAAAAGCAATAACTCTGCACTGAGGCACCTTTCATCTAAACTCTGCATGTTCCTTGGGTGGTTTTTAACAAACGTGCTGTCAAAAACAGCGCTTGTTTTACATGAAATGACGAGGCCGTGCGCTGTGATCTGACGCTGGCAACAATGTAAAATACTCTACCGGGCTCCCAGACTGTTTGCCACCACCACCGCCTCTCTCTCTCTCTCTCTCCATCTCTCTCCGTCTCTCGCCCTCTCTATCTGGTTTACTTTTGCTTGATTGAAAGGAGACGTGTGCCTGTGAGCCAGAATAAAGATGCAAAGCAGCGACAAATTGAATTATTGTTTGGAGTGCAGCTTGTCACAACAGTGGCGTCAGGTGATTTCAGTCTTCTGCAGCGTAAAGGAAGAGACGGGACGGCTTTTCAAAGACGAGGTGACAGGCAGCCGCCGAGATGCTAAAAATAGACTTAAATGGAAACCAAAGTGGTGATTATGTGGTTTTTTAAAATGAAAGTCAGTAATTTGAATGTGAGGTGTTCAGGTATGGATTCATGCACCAGGATTTCTTTTGAATAAGTCTCTAAAGATAGAAAACGCTTAAGGGCGTGCAGCAGACAGGAAGATGAGATGAGATCAAATTAGTAAAACTTTCTGTACTGGAGAAAAAGAACTTGTGGGTTATTGAAAAATGAAATGCAAATTAGCAGTAAAAAGAATGAACTGAGGGGAACGGAACAGATAAATCAAGATTATGACAGCAGTTTAAGTGAGGCCGTAAGTACAATTATTAATTTGGACGTTACAGAATCTGAGAAGAAGAGTCAGAAATGTGAAAAAAAAGAGCCAAATTATTGCAAAAGAGTAGCATAAAGACGAAGATAAGATGCAGTAAAGGATGTTGGAAAGTAATGCTGCCGTTCATCATTATCTGCCTCGGCTCCGCTAGATAAACCAAATACAGAAGCTTCAAAAGAGCAGAGGTGTAGAGCGGGTGTGTCGAAAAAGAAGCTTCGTCGGGTTTAAGTCCAGGGGCTGTCACCTGCTGTCACTCCCCTCTCTATCACAGAAGCAGCGGATAAATATGCGAGTACATGTGACACAAATTAATTCCAGTCAGCCGGCTGACATGGATTGGATTATTCTGAGCGCTAAAATATGTAGAGAGTTGATATTTGTTGTCCTGGTTCTTAGCTCGTCACTCCCAGCAAGGACAGACAAATCTCCAGGATTGGGGAGTGACGATAATTATGTAGAATGTAGACTGAGTGAGGAAATGCTACGTGGCAGTAAGCATATTAACAAAGTGTGAGCAGAGGTTTGTTGCAGTTTAAAGGGTACGCCATGTGCGAGTAACAGCAGAGTTGACTTAAGTGCCTAGAGTAGCTTACAGACGTTTTACAAGAAGAGTCTGCAACCATCGCAGCAGCTCTGTGAGGCCATACTTGGATACAGCAGTGCTTTGAGTAAATGCAAATGACAAGCATGCTAACATGCTCACAATCTTGGTATTAGTTAGATTTATTGGTGGTAGCACTCTCCCTATTAATAATCTGATTGGTTGAAGTTAGCAGACGATAAACGATGATAGACAGATGGTCAGAAGTATGTTTTTGAAAGCGCCTGCCCTCTTCCAAACAGTTTTCAAGGATAATGTCCCCAGATGGTTCAGTGCAACAAACCATTTAGCATATAGTTTTGCATTGTTTTGGTCATAAACCAAAGTATTGGGCATACTGAAACAATAACCTGATGATCGACTAGATGAAAATCAACTTGTTGGGATTCATCTTCTGGGCACCATGGATATCTGTATCAAATCAAAGCAATCAATCCAGTACTGCATCTGATTCTTTTACTAATGTATGTATTATTAAAACTTTGGTGATGTGGCTCTTTTCTTCTGATATCTCGTAATTGTCTCGTGATTGTCCAGCACTAGAATAAGCTTACACACACACACACACACACACACATACACACACACACACACTCATGCTTTATAGTCTCCCTCCAGTCTCACCTCATTGTTCATTCCCATGTGTCCTCTCAAGTGCTGTCATTGGTGGTCATACTTCAGTGAAGTAATTCCACCAAAGCATCCCGCTTGCGACAGAACTGCTCTGGGAAAAGCCATTTGATCCCTCAGCCTCCTCTGTGGCTGAGCCAGCTGGTTTGTTATTGCAATTGGAACTTTTTTTTTTTTTTGGTCGTTTTTTTTTTCTTCCCGACCGAGAAGGAGGGAGAGGGAGGTGTAGAGAGGTGGAGGAATGAAGGAGCGTCGAAGCCTCTTTGGAATAACGCGTGTAAACACAGACAGTGCATCACTCAGGTAATGAGATTCTCCACTCTGCTTAAATGGAAAGCCCCTCAGCACCTGAGGAGGACAAACAAACTCCCATCCCAGCGCTCTCTTTCAGGAGCAACACACACATACGTACATGTGCGTGCACATACATTCACGCTCACCTTATTCCCAGTTTCTTTCTTTCTTTCTTTCTTTCTTTCTTTCTTTCTTTCTTTCTTTCTTTCTTTCTTTCTTTCTTTCTTTCTTTCTTTCTTCCCTCCCCTCCTTCCTTCCTTCCTCTCCCGGTCTCCCCTCTGTGAATTCGGACGGGCTGTTTGTATGCAAATATGTCGTTTTGGAAGACCCCCATGCTCAACACACACACACTGACTCACAAATAGAGAAAACCCCGTAGAGGTTCAGAGCTGGCGTGCTGAGGCGAACAACACTCCAGCGGGGCAATAGAGGCCGGCAGAGGAAAGCTTGTTTGCCCTTTTTTCAAAATTTATTGTGTGCATTCAACAACAGGACCAACTGGTTCTCTTCTCTCTTTCTGTGGTTAATCCTCTTTTTCATTATCATCCTTTTCTTTTCATTTGCCTCTGGAAAACAGCTTAACGCCCAATGCTGCGCAAAACACTAGCCCATTTCCGGAGCGTGGTGTTTTTTTTTCTTTCTTTCACTGGGAGCGATCTGTAAAGCTGCTTCTGCTTGTTGTTTTGTGGGATGATTGAGGGTCATCGTTGTTGGACACGACTTTGTCTCTGTATGTCAAGGTCTTATGTGATGTAATGCACGGAAACTTATAGCTCTTCAGTGTGAGTCGAAAAGAAGTTAAATTTAGTTAGGCCAATAAAAAAAAAGATGTCTGACGGCAAATGTAATCTCATGCCGATATGATGGAAGCGAGGATTTGATTTCCAAAACAGATTCAGTCTCGCTAGCTAGAGGAATGAGCGGATTTATTTGTGCACTCATCTTACAAGACAGCTGGCATGAATATCAAACAATTTTGATAATGAATAGGACGTCCGAGAAGTCAGGGCGTGGGAGGGCAATTACACACAGTCACAGCACTCCTGTAATGACACAGAACAAGACACAAGTTCAGAGGGGATGTTTCTTAAAAAATGAGGAGAAACTTTTCTACCTCAGAGAACCCTGCAGCAAACTAAATTCTCAGCAATATTCAACAATTACTCATTAGCAATGCATTAACAGCAGCATGAATAAGCTCCTGGGTGAATTCTAATGAAATAAAGTTAACCTTGAACAAAACCAGAACAGAAAATCAGATTTTTTCCATTTTTAAACTTTGCAAATTGGCTCAGAGTTTGCAAGTAAGTTTTTGTTTGAGGGGTGAAAGCAATAAGAAGGGCATCAGCTGTATGCGGTGGGGCGCCAGCACGCAGAAAGTTGAGGGCAAGTCACCACGTTTTGCCCACAAGAAGGGCAATTTATCTTGTTTCAGCTACCACAGGGGCATCCAAAAGGGCACTTGGACTGTGTTTTTTCGAACATGTTGATTTGCATGGTCTTCAGTTTAGCGCAGTAGCTGTTAAGATTTTACTCGCAGCACTGTTGGCACAAAAGTTTATTCATGACCTTGGAAAATAGTATGAATGATGAATGAATGATAAAGAAGACAATGAAAAAAAAATACTAAGATGACGATGACAGTGTTTTTAGACATTTGTGTAACAGTTGTCCATTAAATTATACAGTAGACTGGTCGTTGAAATGTTCCTTGATGGACCAATGGTTGAATTAAATCTTGACAGTCTGGGCTAGTGTCAGATAATAGCAGAGTCCTCCTTAAATGTCAGTGCACCTTAAGTGACGGGATCACTTACTCCAATAGTTCATGGGAGGGCTGATGTTGTCATGGCGGCCATGTGTCGGTGAAAGAGAGCACTTGTCAATCATCTCCCTTACTGCCTACTTGAAATGATGCATGTCCACAGATCACAATGAGTGAAGCACCTTTTGTGTGCAGGATTTGTGTCTCTGAAGTTGTTTTGACATAACACTAGCGAGGCCTGTATCTTTAACAGAGGATCTAAATTATGTAGTGATCCTGATGCTCCCAAAGAAAGCCATTACTGAGCCGTAGATTTCAGCAGTGTGCCTTCCTCTGAGCCAAACGGAGCAGCTCTTTGAATGACATCATCTGTAAGATATTTGGTTAATGTCAGACCTGACCTTGTTTCTCTACCCACAGGCCTGCGCTCCGCAAAGTATAGCTTAGTCTGAGTAACACCCCGACAGGACATTTTTTTAGTACACAACTGATAAAAAACGGCATCCTTGATGATAAAACATGACACTGTGTCCCTCGCCGTGCGTATATGTGTGTTGCTGTGTCATTGTGTCCGTCCCTGTTAGTCCCATTCCAGTGGCCCATGGAAAGAGGACATTCTTCTCTGCAGTGTTACAGCCTTGTTAAACCCGTTCCCCCTGCTTCCTCCCCTGTTAAACCTCATCTTTCTCACAGCCTCCTTTCTCTATCCATTCCTTTTTTCTCCAGCTCTCCAGCCAGTGAAAGACAGTCAGTCACTGGCCATTCAGAAGCAAAAGAACACAATGTCTGATTGGTGAAAATTAAAACTACTCCGTGAGGCTTGTTTTGACTGTGTTCGCATATTTCATCTCTGCATCAGTTTGGTCGCTCAGCTGGGGTTTTGATTGTCCAGCGGAAAAAGATAAAGTGAACTTTTTTCCCCCCTTCTTTCTTCCTCTTTCCCTCATAAATCCTTTTACTGGAGACCGGCCTCCAACATGGCTGCCACTTGCCAAGAAGCTGCCCTTATTTCCCAGTCAGCTGCCGCCACTGGCCCAACACTCAGCATGTTTTGACACATTGGGTGGGGAGTATGTGTGTTGTAGAAAAGGGGTGTTATGGTCCTGGCTTGTGTCTCTCTCCACATCCGTCACAATGGCTGCCAAAATCCCCATGACCTCATTCTCATTAGCACTGCTTCAACTACAAAGAGCTGGGCTGTGGCTCATTGGCGAGGAGCAATGGTCCTGAATGCAAGACGCCTGCTGCATTTTTAAAAAGGGTTGGAGATTTTTGGTCGCTGCGGAAAGCGGGCACGAAGTCTGCTCATGTGTAAACATGGCGGATAATTATGCAAGCGGGTCTGTCGTCTTAGCGTGAGCTGCAGGACTCCTCTAAGGTCTCTAGAATTAATTACACTCAGCAGTGGACGCTCTCACCAAATTTAAGAAGGTGGTGCACCTTGGAGGAATGCAGCCATGCGGAATGTTTTTAACACCGATTTCCCATTCTAATTAATAAGTTGTAGCTGGAGGCTGACAGCAGGGGTGTTGAGTCAGTGTTTGCACACAAACAACTTAATAGGTGGATAAGTCTGTTTAATGCTTTCTATTTTGCCTTTCATTTTATTTTGGTTAGCAAACTGTGAAGAGTGATACAAAGAAATCAGAGAGCAGAGTGTTGAGTTATTGGTGTTATCCCTGTTGTTCAACTGTTAAGCCCTTCGGAATGACTAAATTAGGGCTAAAGTCTTCTTACAGAATGTGTTTCTAACCTTAGGAGACAGTCAAGATAAAAAAGAACATCATCAGGCCTGCTGCCGGCGAGAGAAAAGATAAAATGGCAAAATCAAGGATGATGAAAAGGTTTCCTTCTCCAAAATCTTCCACCCGGAGAGGGGATTATCTCTCTGGAAATATCTCCATCTTCAAGGCTCCTCACTTTCTATCTTTTTCTTTGTGGGGGGAATCTCGACATATCCTGCTGGTCTCATCTGATTTTACGCTCCGCCATGAGACGCCTCACCTGGGGCCGAAATCCATCTTGATGGAAGGTGGAGGTAGACCCCCGCTTGAACTGAACTTCCTCCTGTGACCCCACCATATGCCAAGTCTGCGTTGTTAAACACAACAGTATCCTCCAATTCAGGCCATCACCGCTGGGAATAGTGAAAACGAGGGGAGGGAAAACAAGCAAAGCACTGTGGGGAGTTTTGGAGGGAACGACCTTATTATACGGGTGACGCTTGCTGTGTGAAATGCCGATTGGCTTCAATTAGCCCGTTGGCACCTGCACAACATGTGCGTCCCAATGGTGCCACATCCATTACTGCCATGACGTTTCCTTATCTCTCTGGCAGACTGGTTTAGCTTGAGATGGATAATAGGATTGGGTAATGTTATTTATGCTGAAAGAGGCTAACACCTGCGTTAAATCCATATTACTGTATGATAATGAGGGTTGTGAAAACACCTGTATTTTGGAAGTTGAATATTACTCTATGAAAACGGAGTTAGTGAAACATCTGTACTTTAGGACTGGAATATACTCTATGATAATAGGGTTAGTACAACATCTGTATTTTAGGAATGGAATATTACTTTATGATAGTGGTGGTTGGGAAACATCTGTATTTTAGGCATGGAATATTACTGTATGATAATGGAGTTAGTAAAACATCTGTATTTTAGGACTGTAATATTACTTTATGACAGTGGGGGTTGTGAAAACAGCTGTTTTTTATGAGTGGAATCTCACTGTATGATAATGGTGGTTGGGAAACATCTGTATTTTGGGATTGGAATATTACTGTATGATAATGGCGTTAGGAAAACATCTGTATTTTAGGATGGTAATATTACTTAATGACAGTCGGGGTTGTGAAAACATCTGTTTTTATGAGTGGAATATTACTGTATGATAGTGGTGGTTGGGAAACATCTGTATTTTAGGATTGGAATATTATTGTATGATAGCGGAGGGTTGGGAAAACATTTATATTTTCTGACTGGAATGCCGCTGTTTGTTTGCGGAGGGTTGGAAAACATCCGTATTTTCTGACTGGAGTGTCACTGTATGTTTGCAGAGGGTGGGAAAACATCTGTATGTAGTGGACTATGGAAGGTAGAGGGCAGTGAAAATGCAATTGGATGGCCTCTCTGTCCTCACCAGCTGCTCAGAAAGAGTTAATTGTCAGACGTGTACAATAGTATTGATATGCAGATGAATTTCCCCCACGCCACAGGGAAGGGTAGAACAAATAAGTCAGGGCTGTTCCGCTCCAGTGTGAACTGAAAATACTCACACATTAACTATTTTTTCCCACCACCGCTCCGCCTCACATGCCTATATTTTGCTCTGCTCGGGCCCCATTGTAAAAGACGGCCTCTGCTTGCTTTTTCAATTTGAGTCACAATTCGCCGGGTGAGATAGAGCCCCGTGTCAGGGTACAAATCATCCCAGTGTGTCGGAGAAATTGAATTTCCCATGAATGCGTGATTGGCTGTGATGTGGCCTCCAGCATGCGCGGCAGCTAATCCTCCGAGGTGGTTTTGCTGCTGGTGGTGGTGGTGGTGGTGGTGGGGTGGTTGAGCACAAGACGGTGATGCTGGGTCGCGGCAGCTGCACAGGCAAGTGTGCATGCCATCGCACTCGACACACACACGCGGGGGGACACACCTATGTGATGACACGCTTATGTGAAACGGAACCCCAGAGAGTCACAATCACACACTCGCAGCAGGTCGCCGGCAGCTGCCTGTTTGTGTGTGACTTCAGAGCATGCTGCGCGCACATGTCGGCGCGATTACAACCTGCTGCGCGTGTGTGTGTCGTGTTTATCAGTATTCCTGTCTGGTTGAATGTTTGCCGCCCCGTTTGCTGTTGCCCTCTCTCCACCGTCACATTTAGAGACCACTCGTGGGCCCCTGTAGTGTAACACCACAAACTTCAGTATCACGCCTGTCATCAGCCCTTATGCTAAGAGCCTCTTGAATTCAGCCTCTTCTGTCTTTCACACAAAGGAAGCCATCATTTCCTTTGTGGTCCATGCTTTGCTGCAGCGGGCTGATATAATTTTCCCATGTATTTCAGGAAACAGTAATGAGGGTATATCCAGGCGAGCTAATGCCTACTGGGCTCGTCTCCCATGTCAGACAATGGCTGGCGGATGAGTCACTCAAACACAAGTGCATATGATTGCACACCTCACAGACACACACCTATTTTGGCAGACACTGAAACAAATGAGCACACACACACACACATTTTTTAGTTTGGAACCTCACCTGTACAGTCGGGCTCCAGGGATCTCTCTTCAGACAAGCAGCTGTTATTATTAATGTTAAACTTAAATATTAAGGTGCTTTCAGACAGCAAGAGGTTACAACCTTTATTTTGTTGCTGCTGATGTCATGAATGTGCACAGTCATCTGTCTCACCTCCCCAGCTGACAATGGTTGAACTTTTCCTTCTTGCGATTGAAAACCGCACCAAGGAAAGCAATGCAGACATAAGCATCAGATGTATAATTGCCAGAAGAGGGTCTTTAAAATTCTACAAACTGCACAAATACTTTCACATCATCATATAGATAATATTTAGGTGATCAGTTTATGAGTCAAATCAGCCACATAATCATCACATGAGCATGGATAACCATAATATCACCCAGTCAAATCAAAGGCAATATCAGTAGTCAGCACACATCAACTCTTGCCCTAACCCTGAGCACACGATCCAGACCTTTTACTGTAAACAAATGAGGGCTTAAAGTCCCCATCATCTGTACTTTATGTAGAACGTATGTAATCCTATACTTAATTTATGTAATTGAAATACATAAAGTCACTTTTTAGGGAGATTACTTTTTTTACTGTGAAGATCACTTTCTCAGTCACTTTGATTGAAACCTCTGGGGTTTAGCTTGCCGTTAAAACTCACTGCTTTGAAGCTAATGTCCGATTCTCTGATAACTGGATTTGACTGCCTTCATGGTTACTAATCTCCTGACACAGTCACATCACAGTTTGATTTCTTCATGGGTGCCCCAGCTCCCAAGCACTTATATAATTGACACCTATGGATGCTGTAGCTAATTTTAGTTCTATATGAGAGCTGCTTAAAACCTGTCTTGGAGCAACGTTAGCTCTGATGTTTATGAAGAGGAAGACCTGAAATACACACAACTATATAAGTGCATTAATGGGGGGCGGGCTGCCTTGTAATCAGACGCCCTGAGCGGGTAGGGGTTCACCCAGTTTGGACCAAGGCAAAAATCAAATTCCCTTCAAGCTTCTTCCTCAGCGGTTAAAACTGATGTCCAGTCATTGCCAGATTTAATATATATGAAGATAACGGCTCTCCATGTCGCTTCAATATCAACCACAGCCGCTTCTAATGCCAGTCGTCATGCTGGGGGAGTAAACTGACCGTTTGCCCGTGGCACAGCTGTTTACCAAGTATTACTTGATGGATTGGAATATCAAATCAAAATGAAGGGCGGTGATGTCTCCTTGATAAGAAATTCAGGAATGTAAATCTATCAAGTGTAGCCCCATGAATCTTTTATCATATGTAGATGTTGATGTGAACCAATTTCTGTGCCTTTCCAGTTGAATTTACATCATGCTTTTGTGTAGTAGTGCTTATTTTATGCTTTATGAATATATATATATACACCCATATAGTTTTTTTTTTACCTCTTCCTCTCTGTGTCATTTCAGGCCACTTTTAAATGCTAAGGGGTTTCCCCCTCATTTCTATCATGTGCAGTGAACCTCCGCCAGGGAGAAACTCAATATATTTCCACAGGGAGGCCAGTTAAGGAAGTTCGAAAAACTTAGTGTCACTGTGTTTGTGTGTTCACCGCTCAGGGGTAATTGAGCTTGATTGGCTGAGTGGACGGTCAGAGGAAACTATCCAGAGCCTGGGAACTCAGCGTCTGGATGTAGCCACCAAAAACCAATACTACACTGAAAATGAACTCGCCTTCGCAAAACCCACATAATATCCTATCATTATTGTTCCACAAACATTTGAAAACATTAGCAGCAGGAAAAACTCCAAACAGAACATTCCGTATCATTTTGGATTTTGCAAAGCCAGTTTATATAACTTCCCATTAGCTGTAAATTTACACTATCATCTTTATAGATTTCTCACCTCCCTCCTGCTATCTCCATCTTTCGGCTTTGTGCCTTGTACCCCGCTGGACAATGGCATGTAACCTGGCACGTCTGGGAGACCAGAAGAAAAGACAAAAACAGAAAGAAGCAGAACAGCGTACACTGAAAGAGGGAGTAAGAGACCCGTAGGAGATTTTGGCGATGCCCAAACATAGAAGAAGAGGCGGCTGTTAATCTGATAATGGCCCCTGGGCAGAATGACTCTTCCTGGGCTGCATTGTGGCTTCACACACAGTCATCTATCAGGCCTGGACTCTCCTGTAATTACATATTCTTCATGTGGATACAAGTGGGGAGAGCAGAGAGGGCCGGTCAGCACATCGAGGCGTGGGATGATTGGAAAAGAAGAATCAAAAGAGGGATTTTTTTTTTTTCCTCTGAAGGCATTGAGATATGAGAGAGAGGGAGGATAGGAAGGGAGACAGAAAAGGAGAGAGACAGAGGGTGAGGCAGGTACAGTAGGTAACCTGCCTGTTGTGTCCGCACTGAGATAAGACAGGACAGGATTTCAGAGGCGGCTTTCAGATGGCCTTTTTCTTTTTGTTGTCGGGCCGGATGCATACAGTTTCTCATGCGTCCTTCCCTCTGTCGGCAGCCCTGCCGGTGAACTTGAGAGTTAAGGCGAGTTTTATTTCCGCAATTTGATCGCCTCATTGTCAGCTGATATGCCGTATACTGTAGGTAACACCTGTAGCTGCTAGGTAGTTCTTTGTGAGATATCAGACTCTTGACTGATCTCAGCACTTCTCTTGTCACAATACCAAAATTTTGACTTTGATATCAAAACCAAGTCAAGTGTCCCGGTACTCGATGGTATGATACTTAAAACTGAAACAATCCTGATTTGATACTGGATACCTAATAGAACAGCCAATGAGACACTTGGACATACAGCATACTGTTGCCACCAGCTCCTGACTTGGTTACCTTGCTAGCACTCCCACCGAATGGATATTCAGGCTTTATCATTATACATTTCATGCTTTCGTTCACTTAAACAGGAGACACATTTGACCTTCAAGAAGTACAGAACTTGGGAAATCCTAATAACAAATCATTTTTAACAGAAATAGTAGCCTAATATCAGTATATTGGCAACACCACAACACCATAATGAACTTAATGAACTTCCGTTCTCAGTTATTTTTCTCCTGTTTAGTTCGTTTGCCTCTCTTTAGTGGCTCTACTTGATATTTTTTATTTAAAAAATGTGTGTAACAACGTGAAAACAAGGTGAAAACGTAAAAAACGGGAACCAACAGGGATTTATCTCCTGAATCTGCAGCTTTAACCTGCTTTGCGGAGCTTTATGGTCTTTTTCAGCGCATTATTTAGCAGTGCTGTCAATAAATTTACTGCGTTGGTTCATTGTCAGTGCTCTACGGTGTTGTTTTTTTGCTGCAGCAGGCGGCTGTTTTCAGAGAAATGGCTCTAAAACTCTCACTGTACACTACCTGCTCAGCACCAAACAGCAGACAGAAACAGTCAGAGACTAGCTGGTGAACAGGGTGGAGCATTTAGCATTTCTTAATGTTTCAGTGTAACCCTGCACACCTGTCTTATCAAGATGTTTATCATCACGAGTTGACCAAAGTGCTTAAAAACAGTGTCAAAAGAAAATAAGGTCAACAGAACAGACAATAAAAGATAAAGTCCCTGAGCAATGTAAAAACTAGCAAAAGTCAGCGGTCGCCCTTGAGCTTCCTGACGACCCCCGAGGGACGACCAGAAATGACAGGTCAGAGCCTGAGTCAAGCTTCGATGCTCGTCATTGTATCTTATTACATTCACCCCCAATATCTGCACATTCTAGCTACCATACCGTGACTATGAAAACCATGAGGAGTCCTTTACTTGGGTGGACTGGATCTAATCTATCGAGACCAGACAAAGTAAAATATTGAATCTGACTGCATCCATTTGTTCCACTGTCCTACCTCAACTCGTGGCAAAATCAAAGCTAGATCATAGCCAGGTCCAAAGATCTGGTTCGACTCAGGGAAAAAAGATTGGTTGTATGTTTTTAAGCATTTTTCTTAGTCTGATGGCCTTGTAGCAATTGTAGATGCACCGCACACATACAAACACACACAGTACATGGACTGTGCCATATATGCTATGGGTCCCATGACCAGTACATGCTGGTTTCCAGGCCAGGCAGGGAGGAAGTAATCTAATCGAATTGTGCTCAGTTGCTGTGACCCTCATCTGCTCTGGCCTGCTCTCTTCTGTTTGTGCCTTCCATGTGAACCCTCTCAATCCAGCAGCACTGGTCCACTTTCCAGCTCTACTTTAGAGCCATAGCCTTTTTCCCAGCGTGAGCTCTTGTGTAGAGCTTTGTGTGTTGACCCTTTAAATGGGTGCACATCCTGGAGAAGACTGAATCCCCTTTGTGAACTCGTCCGCGGGGGTCAGATTCAGCCAGACAGGCCGCAGAAGCAAACACAGAAGAGATAGATTGTTGCATGTGGGCTGTTTCTAGAAGTGCCCACCTCAGAGGAGGATGTGACCCTGGAGGTGGAGGGGTGATGGCATACCAATCACGAGCTTTCTGTTAACAGAAGCAAAGCCCCCGGAAGTCATTGTCAGATGGAGGAAGTTTAAATCAGGTAATTATGTATTGAAATGGTAAAGATAGCTTTGTTTCTGGCATTCACTGCTATTTTCTACAGGCACGTCAAGCAGTTTACTCTCAGCTTGCTTTGTTCTGGATTGAAAAAAGTTATTTACAGAGGGACAAAAGAATTGCATGAATCTCCCATTAGCTGAGCAGCTGTGGAGGTTTATGTGATGTCACGTCGAAGGATTTGTGAGTCACGCTGGAGAGCGGGATGTAAATCTGCAAAGACTGACTGTCCTCACCTCATCCAGGTGTGTTGGCTGAATCATCCCAACTGAAGAAACAAGCAAAATGTCTCCATGATGACTTTTCTCACTTCATAAAAAACTTAAACTACACTCTGCAGACCTTTACAGCCCACTCTTTTCAGTGTCAGTGGAACATTGTGACTCTCACCACTATTGTGAACCTTTCGACCGGTTGTCTTGATGTAGATCAAAGTCACCTGAAGCCCTCGGTGCTCCGGTGCGTCACTGCCTGGACCGCGCTGAAAAGCAGCTGTTGTTGGCGCGCAGCTTTGTGCGAAGAAGAGAGGAAGTAAAAGGATCAGTCTTGACCTTTGGTGGAGCCTGCGCTGGCTCTCTCACAATGCCTTAGAAACTTAACACTGTCTGTGACATTTACTGTCGGTGGTGGAATGTAGCCACTGTATTGCAAAGAATAGGAATGAACAAGAATGGAAATCAACTGGATGAGCAGGTTGCGGTTTTAAATACAGCGAGTCTTTTTCTCATACAATACAGAGTCTATCTGTGTCGACCTGTGATTCTATATCACTTTATCATGACTACAATCGTTCAGTCACTGAAGGAGATTTTATTTAGAGTACTACAGGACTGAGTGATCAGAGGGAAACAAATAAATGGTCATCAAGCTCTGCAGCTCTGAAAACATGGCCACAGCTGGACCTTTCTTGGTCATCGTCCATCATCAGACAGTCAGACATATGTTCTTCCTCTTTTTTCCAGGGCTTTCAGACACATCAGAGGCTGCAGACACTTCCCACAATCAGGCTGAAATATAAAATGCAGTTTGCCTCTATTTTGTTGTAGTTTGGTATCACAAGCAAGTCCATGGATAGGACTTTCTTGTCTCAAAGAAGTCCAAAAAATATGACGTGTGTGAAAAATACTGGCATCCCTATACAGTACAGTCACTGTTATTGTAGAATCTAGACTCCCACGTTGCTAAAACCCCTAAATTCCCATAGAAAATACTGTCTTCAGTGGTAGTTGTTTAGAAGTAAAGCAGATCAGTGGAGAAACTGAACCTGAAAGGAGTTTTACATCATGAGCGAGATAATAGGCTCTAGATCAGAGGTAAGCCTTACTGGCTTTACTATACCTAATTTGCAGTGTGTTTCTACTCTTAATTTGGGGTATTTACAACGGATTATAAACTTTATTTTCATAGCTGGTGATCTCACGCTATTTGGATCACAAACTCTGACTTAAATCAGACACTCACTACGAGGAATTAACCATTCATAGCAAACAATTACACAGTCATATTTGGAAGAAATGGCTCTGCTCTTTGAGGGAGCTCTCGTAGAATCCTAGCAACAAGGATTCCTCTGAGAGAGTTAATCCTCCTTAATAGACAAGACACGAACATTAAATCTTACTGAAACAAACAATACATAAGGACGATGCTGGGGATGTCGAGGGAGCTGCGGCGGCAAACAGCATTGGCTTGAGCCCGATCAACAGAGTTAACACTGATAACGATGCTTATTAAGGTCAGGGCTGTTACGAGCAACTGCGACCCAACCATTGTGACGCGTTTTGCAAACAGCTGCTGCCGATCAGCCAAAACATAACGATAGCTGTGAATCATCTTACAGTAGCAGATTCTGAAGGCTGTCTGCAGAGCCGTCCATTATGAGATCTTTGTATTTAATCTGTTTATTTATGAGCAACACATCCTCATACCTAAACGACAGAGTAGGTTGATTGTTCATGACTCCCAAAATGACACGTATCACCGTTTTATACCTTGCACCAAGGCAGACTGACACACAGACAGACACAGAGCACACACACTCATACACACGATACAAACGTTAACTAGTCATTGAAGTGCTGGTGCCAGGCAGCTGAGTTAAGGTGGGTCAGACATGAGGAGGGAAACATGATAGGAAAAAGGAAAGAAGGAACGAGTGAACTAAACCAAAAGGTATGAAGGGTATAAAGGCAGGGTAGAGCTCTAGAAGCAAGATAAAAATGTTTTATTATAATCTTTAAACCTTTTAACTGTTACTTAGTGCTACCATTACACTGATGATACAACTGTGCACTGTATAAAAGTGTTATAAAGGTTTAAAGGTTATGATAGTTATGAAATAGAAAACAGCAAAAGTCATTGTTGGTGATTAATTGTTTCATGATTTTTGGTACTATGTGTTGAATTTGAAGTTATTTTCTATCTGAATTGTTAAATATGTATTTTTAGCCAAACACGTCACAGCACATCATGAGCCTGTGCCACAAAGCTATTATAAATTAGTAATTGAATCAATTTACATACGTTTATCTTTTTATAATCTTCAAATATGTGATTTGAGGCACTTCCTCTGGATGAAATGGCAAAATGTAGACCTACTGATAATATTCCTCACGCTACTATAGCCAGATAAAGTATTAAACCACCTGCTAAAAGGCACCAGAATACATGAGATGACATCTACTCTATTAAAATCGTCCCATCCATGTGTTTAATGCTTCCTACGTGCCCATGGCTCAGAGCACAGTTAGGTACACAGCTGACTCAAACTGCTGAACAGAGCAGCTTTGTTTACAGTAGTTTAGGGTCATCTCTGTCTGCTCTGTTGGCCCACACTGACCCAGACTAGAACTCTGTGTCCCACATATGCTTTGTCTCACATGGCGCGAACCACCAAGACTGCATCTCTTTGGTTCATAGGGAGGAACAGTGGTTCACGCTGAGGTCATCGTGGCATTGTTTAGGGTGACGTGGGGGTCAGTGGGGGGTGGCAGCTACTGCCATCGCACCTTCAATCCCCTGTGACAAGCTCCCCTTCAGACAATGCTTCTTTGTAGGAGAAACGGCTCTACCTTTAAAAGCCTACCTGTCTGGTAACACCTGTAATTAGTGTGGGTGACCTTGGGGGGCCATTGGTAATTATAACTGAGCTGAGCCGTGTTGATAGCAGCTGTGGAGTGACCCGGAAAAGTGCTGAAAACCATTTTTGTAGTCCGCCTTTGAGGTTTGATTGAAGTGATTTCATGACACATAAGTGGATCCCTCCATGGGTTTGGATGCTAAAATTGTCTCACTTGCAAGTTTAATGTGAAGTTTTGTAAAAATGGTTGTTTTGTTCATAAACTGCGGACATATTGTTCCCTGCGCCTGTTACGTGAAAAACACCTGAAGGGCAAAAACTGTAGGCTGTGGGAGCGACACATCCTGAGTCTATTCATTGTCTTTTATTGTATTCTCAGTGTGTGCTGCCTGTGTGGGTGTAAGCGTTTCCTGCACCTTTCTTTTTGTCTGCTGGGTATTCCTTCTTACTTCTCACCAACTTACAACTCTCAGGAGTGTCATCACTCCTCTCCTGGAACTTCACACTCGAGCAGAAAAGGGCCCTTTCACACCCAGGTAGAGTTATGTTCATATGTAGTACATTAACGAAAAGGAATGCCCACACTAAATAAGGATAAAAGCCCTATAGAAATGCAGCCATTTATTTATCACCATAGAAACTACAATTCCTGCCAATGTGCAGGGCATCATTACTCTCTTGTTGGTATGTTGTATTCTGCAGCATTGTCCATCAGCGAAGGCTGAAAAGAAGAACAGACCATTTGAGCGTGGAAGCATTTGAATTCCTCCTGCTTGATCCTGACAGTGATTACAAGTTGTTGTTGACGGAGGCTCGCTGCGAGTGCGAATCAAGCCTCAAAACGTTTGTGTAGCGCCGTGTCCTCGGTGTGTGTTGGCCGCGCAAAAAAAACCTAAGTGCATGTGAATGATACCGGATCCCCCCATGCATGTAAATGGAGAAATTGTTTAGTTGTTCAGTGTGTTTGCCTGAAGGGGGGGAAAACTGGAATATAGCACCAGTCGACTGTGACAATTGGAGAAATTGAGAAAGAGAGAGAGAGAGAGAGAGAGGAGGATGTGAAATGGGAGGAATATCTGACATGAATAATACACCTGCATTTCAAAGGAGGCAACACCACCTGCCTAGAGAGTCCTGCTGGTGCTCCGACTGTATGAATATGCGAGTAGGAATTAGACCGTGCGTTTGCAGCTCCTGCGTGGATGTTAAATATACTGTGTTGTGTGAAACAATAGAATGTGCAAACAGTAAAAGCGTGTCAGAACCTCGGCGAATGAGGAATCTGTCGCCCCAGTCAGCTGAAACAGATATAAAAGCTGTCACTGCACAAACACTGAGGATGCAGAGGGATGATTTATTACGCGAGGAAAGAAAAGCGATAAGGTGTCTTCCACCAAATGTCATTTAGACATGCTTTTCTATATATACAGTAGATAGATATACAGGAGGGGCATAGTTTACAACATCCCAGACTGTCCATGAGGGACGTGCATAGGGTTGTTATGAAGCTTTGGGTCCTCCAGATGTTCCCAGTTCCCATGGACTCTCCAGTGGCATTTGGCTCTTCAAGGCTTAATAATGAAGCTAATGACTGTCACTAGTGTTTGATTAAACCCCTGCCCCGGCAGCCCGAGGGCTCAGGTGTACTGGCTGTAATTAACACATGGTAATTAATTTACTGAGGAGCTGGAAGAGGATAAGGGTGCCCCAGAGGTTAAAAAAAGGACTTGTTTGAGGAGGTGAAATGAGCTGCGGCGCAGCGCTCGACTGCCGGGTCCGACGAAGAGGCATGCCTTCGAATCGTGAATCCTTTTAAACCTTAATGTCGCCTGCTGCGCATCCAATCCCTCTGAGTCATCCCTGTGAGTCACTGGTGAAACTTTCACAGCCTGAGCAGAAATTTATACTGACGGAGACGTTTTCCAAGTTTGTTCGGTCAGCTCTGGAAGATTCTCTGACCTGTGACCCAATGATATCAGCTTGACAGTTCGAGTGAAAAGTTGAATATTTGAAAAAGGTCCAGGAATTTCTGAATATCTTTGGTATATTTGGTATGTCCCCCTTTTGTTTTTAATTACAGCATGAGCTCGAGCTGGCAACTCCACAAGTTTGTATAAAGCATTGTGAATCATGTTATCTCAGCATGACTTGACAGTGCTCCTTTTGATGTTGCAGAATGTTTGTCTTTCTCAGTCTTCAAGTTCCCCATAAATGATCTATGGAGTTAAGGTCAGGCTTTGAGGTGTGTTTGGGCTCATTCTCCTGCTGCAGTATGAATCCTTGTCCACAGAGATCAAACCAGAGGGTGTTCTTCTCTGAAGAATGGAGTGGAGTCAGTTCTGTGCAGGTGTCCAGCTCCAGAGGAGGCAAAACAGCCCACAAATTCCCACCACCGTGTTTCACTGTGGCATCATTCTCTCTCCGGATCATCTCCTTATATACACCCTTCTGTTGCTGCCATAATCTCAAAGCCCATCCCATGTATTTGGACTCTTTTCACCTCCTGAGAAGTGGTTTAGAAACTGCTACTTGTCCTCTGAGACCACTGCTAGACAGCCAGATCGTGCTTTGGATACAACTGATCCAGTTTCTGTAAAGTCTTTCAGAGTCCCATGCTCTGCCCCCTTAGAAGCCTTAAATCTTAAATCTTACTACTGACACAGTATTGTCTGAACTCATTTCCAGGTGTAAGTGACAACATTAGAGATTTTAAATGAGGTCTTAGACCTTTTCGGACCCCATTGTACATCTTGGAAAAAGCCATTTTGTTCATTCCCAAAAAGACAGTATGTCTGCGATGCTATGCAACTGGTTTCAAGCATTTCGTTTAATCAGGTGATATCATGATACTTGTAGAGAATTACTCCTCATTTCAGTCACTTGAAGCGTGAAATTATCTTTCCCCCACTGGCAGGTTTTCTAAAAAACAAGCAGATCTTTTTAAGACTCAATTCAAGTCTAAATTACTTGTTGGCAGGGACGTTGTTTGCAGCGATGTTTCATGCCTTCTTGCTCAGAGACGGCATGAAGAGCAGCTGGATATCATTACCACAGACTTGACTCTGGACATCTTCAGGTCAGGACGATAACCTTTGCACAGAATAAGAGCTGAGGGTCAAAGGTTATCTCCATAGATGATCCTATTCCAATCACAAGGCAATTAAGAGCACCTTCCTGCACACGACCGGGCAGGGGAGGAACTGATTTAGATGATCTGTGTGTGTTCGAAACCAAGTATCGATGGCTTTCTGCCAGGTGGAGAATTAAACAGATAATGCACTGAACATTTCAATAGAAGAGAAGCTATATCAAGAACTATTAAACTGAATTCACTTGCAAACTCAATCCACAGAGAGCCATTAACGTCTGAGCTCTCCGCTCCAGCTTTCTGCACTCATACAGACCGGGTGTCCCTGTTCAGTCTACCGTATATCTCTCTCGCGCTCATCCTTTCGCTTTCTATCTCTTCCTCCGCCCTTTCTATTTTCCTCTGAGCCCTGCTTCCTCTCCCCAGCTCTCTCTTTTCATTCCTCTGCCTCCACAGTGACTCTCCTCTCCCGGCTCAGAATCTCTTCATCACATAGCTGCTCTCATCACCGACTATCTCTTTTCCCTCCCCTCTCTCTTCTTCTTCTTTCCTGTCTTAGTTTGGTGTAACTTCCCTCACTTTTCTTTCTTTTTTCTAGCCATTGCTCTGTGATCAGGGACACACACACACATGCCTGTGTCATCCACAAACGCACACATGACACACACAGTCTGCTGTGCATAGATAAGAGGTGTGTGGAGATTAGTCCGGGGAGTGTTGTCTCAAGCAGGCCGATATGAAAGAGAATACAGAGGGGAACAGTGGCTCCACTGTTAGCACTACTGATAGCCACCTCAGCTAACACAGGTTTGTGTACATCACGGCAGATAACCACCTCGGCGAACACAAAGAGAGGCAGGCATGTGATAGTGGACATCTCTGCTAACACTGTAATACTGTAGCATTACTGTGATCCCGGTGGTGATAAATGTATCATCAGAACATGGTCAACACAAATTTGCAGGTTGTTCCAAAATAGGCAAATACAGAATAATGTGACTGTATGGGGTGTATAGGTAGACACAGGTGACCATGAAACCAATATAATAATGCAGTAAGGGGACACTATGGTGTCCTTAGAGTGAAAACCTTGTAGTTCAGATGCATCAATGAAGATGTAGATGGAATCAGGGAGATACAGTGATTTTAAAATGGTCACTTCCTGGGAAGATATCATACCATAGCAGATAATCAATCATAAAATGTTGTTAATTTAAATTTTCTGATGCACATTCCTTAATTTATGTGGTAGAAGAGCAGTAATTAGCCTTAAATAAGCTCTCTTAGAACTGTCTGGTCCTCTGTTTTTCAGCACTTTCTCTTAATGTCTCTTTCGGGACAGATAATTTTGCACAATGACACAGTTATTTCCTCTGACACCAATTATGAGAGTCCTTCCTCCATTGGGATTAAGGTCAAAGTAGCCAATGACATTGCCCCAGTGCTGTTTCTGCAGTGTGTTTTTTATCTTTTTGAGTCCTGAGAATTTTCTCTCCACATTGGATGAGGGTTAGTTTTTTGACCTGAAATGTGAGCAGGTGAAGCATGGGTGCACTTTCCATCAGTCTCTTCTGCTTGAGGGACAAACATAGAGGATGCACGGTCTCTTGCATGCGTGACATTTGTGCAGCACACTGCTGTGGGTCTAAAGGCAAGAAACATAGGGTGTCTTTGCTCTTTGGTGCTTCAGCGGTCCTTGCATCCCGGTAGGGCTGCAATTCACAACCTTTTTTTTCTTTACTAGCATAAATGACATTGAGTGCTGCCAACATCAAAGTGCTCTTACACATTAGTGTTCTACATTTCTTGGAGAGACATTTCTGAAGAATCTCCTCAGAGCCATCATCAGATACAAGGTGTCTCTAAAAAGGTCTTAAATTCTCCTAAACTCTGTAGCACTTGGTAACATTACTGGATCTTGTTGATTTCCTTTCTTAACCCAGCTTGAAATCCTCATAAACCATCATTACATTGAAAAAACATTTTCTCTGTAGTTCCTCTTCAGTCTTGGCGATGTCGTTCAAATGTATTAACACATATGCGTCTCTGATAACATTTAGCCACAAGCAGTCACGTCACAACACCGCTGTTGTTCGAATCATCTGCCCCTTCGACTGATTGCCGCACTAGCTAATGTTGCTAATGCTAGCTAACGGTAACGTTGCTAATGCTAGCTAGCCAATGTTAACATTGCAACACTGGGTAGCTAATGTTAGATAGCAACTGTTAGAATTCTTACACAGAGATAATTATTAATTCACAATCATAATAATGTTTTTAAGGTAAAGAGATACTTTCATTCTCAACATAAACATTTTGTCAATATGACCTTTTAGATATTAAAGGGCAGCTCCACTGATTCTACACATCATTTACACATCACTTGAGTTGATGATTTTCCATCATGAGTGTGACAAGGTGATATAAATGCAATGCTGAACCAAGTGGAATACTTTTTTTAATTGCCTCTTCAAATGTGACTACAATATAACATAAGATAAAGCCATACATGGTGCGTCTCATCCCGCAGCACATCAGCAGCAGCGCTGATTAAGATCCTCTGGATTTTTATCAACCCTTCAGATGTTGCCAGGTGGCATCTCAAGGTCACATTCAGTCGAGCAGCTCCAAACAATTCTCAGTTGCCAGTTCTCTGCCCTCTACATGATACCTCCAGCTTCCCCTGGACACATCAGTGCGGATGAGAGTTTCTTTTGTGCGCCTCACCACCTTGTTGTGTGTGATTGTCTCTCTCGGCCGTGCCTCACTCAGCTACAGATCGATACATGTCTCTGTTTTCAGACTCACAGGGGCACACGGGTGTCTCGGTGTAGGCGGGTGCGATGGAGCAGCCGCTACAGCTGCACTAAAAATGTGTTAAAATATGTTTAGCTGCGACGACTGGCACAGCAAATGTATGTCTTCATTTGTTAGCTGCCACGCCGTCTGGGCCTCCTGCTGCGGGACTTGCCAAACCCTACTTTGTTAAGTACCGGTCTCAGCCGTGGTACTGCCTCTAAGGTGTTCTTGTGTTTCATTGTGCTGCATCAGGGCGGCCAGCCAGCAAACAGTTCCTCTCCATGCTATTTATTCTATGCTTACCATCACGTTGAATAATATGGCTTAACCTAGCATTGTGGGTAATTAAGTACTCTGATTGTCTTTGCGTGTTTGGCGCTTTTCTTCAACAATACAGTGCTACCTCCCGTACAAAAGCATAATACTTGGGTGCTCATCAAAGTGCAAGCTGCCAAAATCATCCTCATAGCTGAAAAACATCCATTCTCCTGGGGAAGCCTTGGCAAGTGGCAGTGGTCCAATCCTACAGAGCCTGAAGGAACAGCACATCCTGGCTGAAGGTAGCTGCCAGCTCTCTCTGTCTGTCTGTATCGACTCCCAGAGCCTAGCAAAGGTAACTGTGATTACCCGATTATTGCACAGTGAGCGGATACACTTCAGTTCGTCTTTTATACCACACGTTTTATATAAAGTAATATACATTTGTATTAGGGCATTTTGCCCTTATTTAATCAGTGCTTAATTAAGACGGAAGGTGCATGTGGCTGCAATTACTTCTGTGTTGCTTGTTCCTTTATCTTGTAAGTGTTTACAACACTGTATCCAAACAAGGAAGAACATTCTTGTCATTTATGAATAATCCACAATTGATTCTTTAGTCCACAAAATAGAAAACAGGAGACAGAAAGCTTGGAGGCGACGTCTTCAACTGCTTACGTCTTCAAAATACAGTCCAAAACCCGAATATATACAACTGACACTGTCGGAAATGACTTCAGGTCTAGAAAAATGTGCACAAAATATGGACTGCTGCTGCACCTTTAATTGATTTTTATATGCTCCTTTTATACCTAAAGGAAAAGTCCACCCAAAAATGAGAATTCAGTCATTATCTACTCACCCACATTCCAACTGAAAGTCAGGTGAAGTTTCATAATCCTCCTCAAATTTCTGGAGCTTCACAGTAAAACAGTGTTGCAGCATTCTCCTAAACAACTGAAGTAGATGGGGACTTAGAGAAACAGCCAAAAAAAATATAAATAAATAAAATACATTAAAATGGCTCCATAGCTTGTCTGCAGCAATCCAAGCTTCCGGATGCCCTGAGATCCCCCACTACAGTGAAGATTTAAGCTTTTAAAAGGGTGTAAATGACATCAGGATTTCTGGATACTTGGATTACACCAGACGAGCCATAAGGAGCTTTTTTTTCCTGTTTTTTCTTTGCATTTAAAAAAAATCCCCATCTACTTCAGTTGTTTAGGAGAATGCTGCAACGCTGTTCTGCTGTGAAGCTCCAGAAATGATTTTGGACAACCTCACTAGACTTTCTGTCAGCATAGCAGTGAGAGGTAACGACCGAATTTTCATTTTTGGGTAAACTTTTCCTTTAATGCTTTTTATACCATTCTACAGCTTTACAACTTCATTGCTTGTATACCCTTTATATAGATACACAAGCACCTTATTCCTGTTATACCCTTAAATGCTATTCACACACTGCTTCTATATCTATTCCTTTTAATACATATTTTTGTTTTGTAGTTTTTATTGCCCTTGTACCTTTTACTGCTATTATACATTATACACTTAATGTTTACTTACTGCAAAGGCTCCAGAGTCATTAATGGAAACTTTAGGATGTCTTCCTGTGAGAGATTGTTTTCTTTAAATAACAAACCCCAATATCATTTAATTCAGAGGCAAAATCGCTGTTTTCATTATTGTGTAAAACAAATGTTTTGTCAACCTTCTTGTTAATATCCACACTACACACACTAATGCTGCAATATGTCTGCCTGGCAGAGGGGAGGCACTGATGAACACCCACTCCGGGACCACAAAGCAGGCAAAGCTTCCTTTATTCCCAAGTCATTCATCTTCCAAAACATAGACCATCTTCACTGGTGCCAGCTAGCTCACTTCCTGCTCAGGGCGACTTGGCTTTGATCGCTCTCTTTTCTCCCAGTTGTCATTTCCCGGTGCAATCTGCCCAGAGCAACAATATCTGTGATCCTCAGTCTGTTTTTTTGCTGCATCTTTGGGACGTTTGCCGATTATGTCTAGACTGTAAGAGGGACGGTGATATGACGTCTATTGTCAGGCAACACAAAAGAAGGTTGATAGCGGTGAGTCTTGGGTGATGAGACTAGTTTCTCTCTAATAATGTCCCGTTTAACACGTTCTTTTTATGTTTTGGGTGATTAAGTAGCGATCCAAATGTTAAAAGAGCTTTCGTGCAACTCAGCAGCAAAGAGTAGGTCAGCGGCCAGAGGGAGAGCGATCAAAGTGAACATTTCCACTCAGCTGTCCTGTTTATTGCCTCCTCCGCTCCCTCTCTCTGCGGTTATACTGCTTCCTTGGATTACTGCGGTGACTCCAAATCGCACATACCAACAGGCGGGTCAATGGTGGCCGGTTCTGGGGGGAGTCCTAAACCTGAAGGCATGCAGGGTATGTGGGGCCGAATGGTCCGAAGGAGTGTGAGACTCAGCAGCTGTCCTCCTTCCCACAATCCTTCACCTGGAGCCGTCCCATGAGTTTTTTCCTCGGTGGACACAGATGGACATTCATTCATCCAAATATAATCAGCACAAACATACATTTCACTTTGCATCATCACGAGATTAGACAGATGGTTTAAAGATGCTGTGCTGGCAGGAGTATTGTTTTGGTATTTAGGAGAGGCGGTGATCTGTGGGGAGGCGAGTCAGGTGAGGCTGTGTAAGTTATTGGAAACATCCAGTAGTTCAATAAGATAATGGAGGAGCATGACACATGTGCTCTTGAGAGTGTGTCAGACAGGGAACGATCGTATCATATTTATCTTTAAGAATGTGAAGCATGTAAGCCTCAGCAGCTGAGTTTATATATGCTGTACCCACTGTACTGTACAGTTTATACTGCGCACTACTGCTTCAGTACAGTATACACACAGTCATCTATACACAGGGTATGGTAGAAATTATTTGGCAGGAAATGTATGTAGTGTGAAAACATCTTCCAAAAGGCCCAGAGGAACTCAACATAAACAAAGCTGGAAGCACATTACTTTCAAAAATGAAGATATTTATCACAACTTCTGATGTACTGAGATCACAAAGCACGCTCGCAAAGGATGATCATAAAAAAAAAAGCTAAAATATCTAAAATATTCTGATCCGGGCAATCTTTTTTTGGGGCTCACTTCTCTTCCTCAGGCAGCCTTCAGCATTTATTGATTTCTGCACATCCGAAGTTGTAAAAAAACATTTTTTTGCATGCACTGTGCTTTCAGCATTCTTTGTGAAGATCAATGATGAAGAAGTGGTGAGTTTAGTGTCATTTCAGATGCTTTACCGCAGGAAACAGGGAATATGTGCTTGGATGTTCTATTGATTAAAGATGAAGTTATTCTGTTTTCAAAATCCAGGCCTGTCTCAGTACCTACACTTGCAGTATGTGCAAAAAGCTCAGTGTCAGGTGTGATGTATTTCCAGTAATCAATCTCATCTCGTTATTTGTCAAGCAGAACAGTTTATATGTGATAACCATCTGTGGATACTGCCATGAGTGCATAGTTTTGAAGATTAATGTAAGCTTTCTTGCCAAATTCAACACGTCAATTAAAAGTGTCATAAGCTGTAGCTTCCTCATGTGTGTTGATTGCTGCTGTCAGCCTGACTGCTGCTGTGCAGTAGACTGTTGTGGGATAGATTTGGCTCTGAATTCAAGTCGCTATGAGGCAGAATGTGCAGAAAGTCTTTTAGGTTAAGTGTTTTGTGTGTTGACATTGTGTAGACATGGGGACACACTTGCCTACTACCTGGTGATGTATGAACATGCACTTGGATAGTGAGACAGACCCTGTTTATCAAAGCTGGACTTGCTCAGTCATTGAGGATCATACAGTATATCAGCAATTAAAGGGACCATATTATGTTTATTTTCAGATTTATACTTTTATTTAAGTTGTCTACTAGAAAAAGTTTAAATGAAATGTTCAGAAAACAAACTATTATTCTCATACTGTCCACTCCTGCAGCACCTCTATTCACCCTCTGTCTGAATGCTCCGTTCAGTCTTCTCTGATTGGTCAGCTTTCACAGGCTCGAGCAGACACTGCCCGCTGTATTTGTGTCTCAGCTCTGCCGCAGCCACGGCCATGCTCAGAGAATGGTGCGAATGCTAAGAATAGTTTTGTATGTTTGGTCCAATTTCTTATGAATTGTGTTAGCATTATAACAAAAAACAATCCATACTGTTGAAATCAGATTTTCTCTCTACATTTACTTTTTTCTTAACTCTTACACTGACAGAAGCCTTTGTTTATACCTTGGTCACTTATATTTTCGTGTATATTTTCCTGTGTTTTGTGATCAAAATTTCACAAGCAGTAACTCCGTTTCTGTAGCAACACCTGAGAGTTTGACTAATAGCTGAAACAATCATCACAGCTCTTATGTAATGGAAACATTGTTCACTACTCCAGTAAATAGGACGGACCTTAGATATGACTCGGCAACAGGAGACAAACTAGTCCGCTCAGCTCATTGAAGCCTTCGGCTCAGCTGTTAGCCAGATCGCTAACATTAAGTTTGCAAGATTCAAAGTAAATTGTGTAAACATTGTGTACGGTCGACAAATAATTTTACAGCATGTTAAACAATGAGACGAGCTAGCTCACCGGCCATGTCGCTGTCCACAAATAAATTAAACATTTTCCCGAACAAATGGCTGGCTGCAGGCAGAAGTAGTGAGTTAAATGTGGTAGGATTGCTTAATACAGTGCGCTCAGAGAGACAGTGTAACAGGCTGTAGTGTGGAGTAAATGCAAATAAAGTCAGTTAACTCAAACAGGATGACTCACCTTTATATGAGTTATCATTACTTGTTAAAAGTTCAGCCAGCGGACAGTTAGGTTATCCACTTTTTAATCTACTACAGCCCTACAGAGTATAAGCCTTCTTTTATTTAATCAAGCGTCGAGGTGTCTAGCCAGCTGATGCACATGCTGCTCATTCTAGATGCAGGCTATAGTGCATTAATTTAGAACAGTAAACAGGCAGTTTCACTGGAACTACTTGAGGAGCTCCAGAGGGGTCTGTATATCAAAAGATAATTCACACCTTCAAGCCTATCAGAATCGAGCGTTCACCCGGACCGTGGTATAAAACATGATATTGTAAGCAACACAGTGTTGGCGAGGATTTTCAAACAATCACAGAGCTGTCGGGCAGCTGGGCATCAAACTGCATTAACATCATGTATTTCCAGGAACTGACTCCACAACGGGCTCTGACAGTTACCGGCTTTAAACAGCCCAGAAGGACACTGTGGTTTGCGGGGAGCAGTCTTGCGTACAGTCTCACATTCATGCACGACATACTAATGTGCCCAGACAGCGTGTGCACCAAGGTGTGGTGTTAGAGCGCCTCGGCTGCTTGTGTTCAGCCGGCTGAACAACAGAGGTGTTGGATGTGTCACGCAGAAGTGAGGCGACTGGAAGTGGTGTTTCCGTATATTGTGTGTGTCTACTGGGATATTAAAAGAATGGAATATGTTAAACAGTGTATGTGGATATTGCTGTCATGCATATGCAATATATGTGTGTTGTGAATTTGAGAGACAGGCTGCTGTTTCTGGGCCAGTAGGGGGCTAATGAATGCTGGACTGTCAGCCAGTGAGGCCTCATCTCTAAATGAACATGGGTTTGAGCCGGACAGCTGGTGGATGTTCCCCTTAGGCTCTGACAGATGTATCAAGCACGGAAAGGTCGGGTTTACAGAAACTTACGAGCAGTGATGGAATGTAACTGAGTACATTTACTTAATTAACATACAATTTTGAGGAACTTTACTTGAGAATTTCCATTTTCTGCTCCTTTGCTGCTCTTTACTTTCACTCTGCTACATTTACTTGATAACTTTAGTTACCTTGCAACTGCAAGAAGCACTTGTAACACTTTCTATGAAGCCCATGTCTAGAACGCATTATAACACATTATAAACATACTTATAATGCGTAACAATGTGTCTATAGGAGTGTATGATTATAGTTATAAACACTTATGAATACTCATTGTGACACTGCTATTTATAATCCATTAAAAAATATTATAATGCGTTATAGCGTGCCTACCTATAGTTCACACCATAAAGCATTTTATAATGACTTATAGGGTCAAGTGTCAAATACTTAAATACATAAATGCTTTTGAAAGGATCATAATGTATTCAAACTGTCATAGTTGTAATGCATTATAATCATTTTATAACACTATAATCACTATTATAATGCATCATAATGTGATTATAATTCACTATAAGTGGTCATTGTTTGCTCTAAGTGAAAAAATAAGTTAAGTCAGTCAGAGTATTCCATTACACTAATGTTTATAATGCATTATAGACTATTTTAGACTATCATTGTAGATTATTTGTATAATAATGTGTTATGATTATTGTAAAAAAAAAAGAATGTTCATGAGAGCTTTTAGCTATAATCATGTTCATGTGTTATAATGCATTATAGACATGGACTTCATAGAAAGTGTGGCCCCTCTGCATACAGCATGAGGGGCCACTACAAACTACACAAACATATCCAGGGATGCTCTGACTAAAAGAGCACAGACACACACACACACACACACACACACACACACACATGGCGTGCATGCTAAGTCCTTCCACAAAACAATATTAATCTCCCTGCTGAGGTTGAACTGCCTCTTAGTTTTAAAACTTCCTTTGAACAGACACTAATGCTGCTCAACAGGACATTACCGAGGAAGTGAGCAGTTAAAAAGCTTAGTAGAACTCATAAGCTCACATGTAACTTAATGGATTCGACTTCTTGCCCTGCCCTCTCTCCACATGTTACCCCTTCTCCCTTGGTCTTCATGTTTTAATTTAGTATTGGGCACAGAGGCACAAACAAACGATGGGGGCATAATTACAGGGCGCGACTGGGGAGCCGAGTCTTTACCCCGCGACGTTTATTTACAGCTCCGATGAAAATGACACTCGGCGGACCTCTAATGGAGCTTTTTATTCACTCCTTCTCACTTAACACCCCCCTCGCCCTCTCTTCCCTCTCTGTTGTTGATGCAGTTAATTTGGGTCAGGATAATGAGTTATTGCTTTCAGCAGCTCGTGCCTTCTTCCAAACCGCAGTGTCGTGATCCCAACTGCCCCCCGTCCTCTGGGGAACTGTGCACGTTTCACCGTTCCCGCTGGAATGGAGTTTGTTCCCTGTGCATGCGGCACTACGGCACTACTGCAGCGAGCATTAACGTATATCTGTGTGACTCCAGATACAGAATGTAATCATTGACCGACCTCTCCGAAGCCTAAACTGTGTTTCCCTGCGGGTGAGCTAAGCAGCGGAATTTATCACTGTCGTATAATCTCATACACACAAATAAACACACATGCACAGTCTGCGAAAGCTCGTGAAATGCATATACCAATTTAAGGGGAACAGTGTGCATGGTAGCAAACTCAAAATGTCAGTTCAGCAGGATACATAAAAACTGTTATGAGCAATAAAAACCATAAAAAACACAGCGTAATTCTCTGTATAGAAAAACACTGCTGCCTGTAAAAACCTGTTTCCTTTGTTATTATTCAGTTAGCCACTCTGCTGCCACGCCACAGCACCCGGGGGTGTAAATAAAAACCTTAAAGTCCTCTCAGTGCAACACTACCGCCGACAGCCACATGACATTTATTAGAGTTTTGGCTATCTTAAATATTTCCCCTCTCGCTTTATTTCTTCCACCACTCCGTCTGTCATTCTCTGAACAGCCGGGATATAATGCAATCAGTCAGACATGAATGAGGGCTAAATGGACCCACTCATGAATCAGAATGAGACTCATCAGTCAAAAGAAGTCGAAAAAACAGAGTCTTTAGAGTTACAGGTGGAGAGTGTGGCTGTTTTCAACACATCCCCTCCTCTTTCTTGGCTCAGCACAAACACCGTCCATGTTTTCAGCTATGGAAGAAGCCGGCATTGCGCCATAACCCTGTTCAGGTCTTATTCAGGTTAATCTGTTTACAGGCACCTTTGCTGCTGCTTGATTGAATCTAGCTGTCGCCATGAATAAACCAACGTGATATTCTCTCTTGTATGAAGCACTGAGGGCTTACTGCTAATTCCTGGGAAAAAATAATGATCCTTGTAGTGATCTCCTCGATGCCCCTGACAAATAAGCGGATGTCACAGACAATTATGCTTTTAGCTGTAATGAATCACCGATGTCAGGACGAGGAGGGCTGCTGCTAAAAAGCACTGACCCTGAGAAATGAATTGATGTCGCCAGCACACAACAGCCATCAAGTAAATATTGGAACCCAGACAGCGAGGAAGAAACTGCAAGTGAATATTGCTTATTTATATTTGAGGCTTTCCAAGGTGTCTTAACACTTTTACAGTAAGAATAAATGACAGCAGCTTCCTTGTTACAGAATCCTCATTCAGATCCAGTCAGGTCAAGGGGAACATCGATGCCTCTGCTGGACATTCGCCATCGCATTAACACATTAGAGCACATTGTTTTCACCGCCACCTAAGCGAAGACGAATCCAGCAAACAACGTTTATACTAACATATGATATGATAATACAGGCGGTAAACAAGGGAAGGGAAGCGGCAGGGTGACAAGGACATCATGCTCGTTAAAGCATCGCAGGTGACTACACAGGAGTGATTGATGTTTGGTGGGAGATTAGTCATGTCTGCATTAAGCTGCTCCGCTGGCGCCGCGGCAAAAAAAACAAATTGATATAAATCGCAGAACTTGATGGTGTTTGAGAGAGAGTGAAATATGAGAGGTGCAAAGTGGCTCTGACAGCTTAGCGTGTTAACATGTCAGCACGTTTTGAAATATGACATTTGTCTTTAGTGTCTGCTTGGATTTTCAAGCATGCCAAGACACATGCTTGGTGCAACCACACACAAACACACACACACACACACACACACACACACACACACACACACACACACACACACAAAATCAGTTTATTACCATGTTGTGTACATAAATTGAACATTATCTTGGTGTATTGGTGTCCAATCAGGACATTATACTGAACGAATCCTATAGAGATGTAATCAACACCAGCAATCCCAAAATTCAACTTTTCAAAACCAGTTTTGTGAGTTTTATGTCTGATCAGGTCAACACTGAAGTCCACTGCCTTCCTTTTGGCTGAGCTCTTGTTCACCCTCCTTCAAACCTCTGCAATGATGTAACTGCAGCTTGTGTTGGACCTGGCATGTGTCCGTACAAGGTCAGGTTGACCGCACAGGGCTCCATGTTGGTGACTGGCTCTTGATGTGGACCTAGTGAATACTATTATGTTATTCACAGAGCATTACCCTGATATTACTTTGTTTAAGCGGGTGATGATTTCAAAAGTGCAATACGCATCGGCCAAAATTAACCAATTAGGAATCGAAAATGTTTCTGAGACCTTATTTCAACTAAGGGACCCTTTGGACAGACAGGGCCACAATTCAGATGCAGGAGTCACCTAGTTATCTCCGCCAAGGAGGTGATGTTTTCATCCGTGTCCGATGGATCCAGGAATTTTTGCCGACTTTCTTTAACATTATGAGATTGCAAGAGTGGTTTTTGACATTTTTGTTAATTTCTCATGCAACAATGCACATATCTTGATTTTTAAAACAAACAGACTATTTAGGTGACTGGTTTCTATGAGTGAGTACAAAGGGGACTGTCGGGGCTTGGCGGATGTAGGCACTCTTGAGTACCATTCTAGTTTAAATTGAATTTATTTATACATTTCCAGATCTTTGTGGAAACTTCACCTAATGATGAGCAGTTTACAAGACCTCAGAGGGTTTAACTTGTTTCATGTCAAACTTCCTGATGATTGTCCACAGCATAAAAGATGAGGCCAGTGCACAGTTTGCATAGATTTTGTCAAATCTGACAGAAAAGCAAACAGAAGCCAACAGTTTATACATCTCCTCACATGTGGATCCTGGTTCAGAGATAGAGCTGACTGTCGAGCTCTGACCTAAACCCTACAGCATGGAAGTTCTTTACATTATAGACTACTACAGTTTAATTGTAGGCCTGTTCATGCTGCAACAAATCAATAAATCATTTGTTCCAAAGAGTTTAGATGGGAAAATCGACTTGACATCCAGCAGTGGCTAAGACCCAGATGAATACGTAGGCGCCAGAGATGAATCCAGCACGCCAGAAAACTATTTTTTGATGCTAAAGGTCAAGACTAGATTGCAGTACTGCCACCACGCTTTGTTCCTTCAGTCAGGAACATTCTGAGATTGTGTAAATGGTAGCGAGGCTGGACAGGGCCGGTGTCCAGACCCCCTCGGCGGGGGAGTGGGCGGGTTTATTGTACCCTGCTTCAATTCGCCCCATTTGGCACTTTCAGACTTCACCGCCTGGGCATGTCAAAAAAAAAAAGCTTTCACCAAAACACAGCCACCAGGCCAGCAGCACAGGAGGTCCCTTTGTGCTTTGTTTCAGATCTTTATTTTTGGACATGGAAGGCTGGTTGGATGGAGGGATGGAAGAGTGGGTGTGAGAAGGGAGGGGGGGGGGGGTGTGTGTGAATGGTTGGACACAGTAACTTCACAAACAGATGGGGAGGACGTGAATATTC
The DNA here is from genome assembly GCF_040436345.1 of Pagrus major. NCBI lineage: Eukaryota > Metazoa > Chordata > Actinopteri > Spariformes > Sparidae > Pagrus > Pagrus major. Next base: position 17,258,084 of record NC_133224.1, on the reverse strand, counting down.
AGGGTTGAAACATATACGAGTGTTTCCATGCTGATGATGATACCAACTCAGTTTTCTAACTATATCAGTGGTGAAGGAAGTGGGCCTTTACTAATGGGTGAGAGGCTAACTAACTAAGCTAGCTAACACCTCGGCTGAGGAGCATGCTGTTATGTTGACATCCTCTGCGGAATCTGCTGTATCTTGCTGTTTGATTTTAATGCACTTTTTTGCATTTTGAGCACCACAAGCTGAGTGCCATCTAGTTTCATTATTTCGGAGAGGGGGCAGACATCTCTACTGTGGATACCTCCAAAACTCTGCAACAAACACCGAAACAATCTAGATGGATAAATATCAGTAAGAGGAAATATATGTATACATTTTGAAATGAACCTTCCGATCAACCCTCTGCCGTCCTTTTGTATACTTTTCACACCTTTCCACCAATCTTACAATTGCTTATACTAATACTTAGCACACCTGCAACATACACACATGCAGATTGCCCGAACCCAGGGTGCTCCTTAGACAGCAACAATAATGAGGACGTCGTTAATTTGCCCAAACGAGCGGGGGGCCTTAAGCGTGGGTGAGTAATTAATTAACAGCGACGCTGTTACTTAATTAGCTCCACATGAAAGGGTGGTAGTGGTGGTGGTGGTGGTGGTGGTGGAGGATGAGGTGTGCAATGTGTGTTTATGATTAAGGCTAGATGGAGATTGATGATGAGAGCACATGCGTCTAACATCTGTGGATGTAATGGAGCCTCGTGGTGGGACCAAATGTCCTCTAAATGGGTAAAAATGTCACATACTGTGGCTGTTAATGTGACAAATGCTAGATCATGTAATGACATATTCAGACTAGCTGTTCATGTACACACATTTAAGCATTTAGGACTCTGAAAATACCTGAAAATTAGCATTAATAGACAAACCTCTTAAAAAAATCGTTCAGTGGGTAACTGTAGTACTGTAGGCCCATTTTTTTTGACAGCCAACTCTTCCTTGTGCTGTCTCAATGTTGCCTATGTGATATGAACTATATCTATGTGGGTTTATGCATACATTTTCATGCCTCTGTGAGCATAACTGTGGCCCTTTCCCACCCACTCCCAGCTTTCCTCGCTTTCCCCATTCGCTCGCTAAGACAGCCTTTGCTTTGTTAGCTGCAGGCTAAAGTAGAGCCTTATCAACCCAGATACCAAGTTGTACTCCCTGGGGGTCACATAACCCTCTCCATGAAATCCCACCAACTCAGCATTACTGTGTGCTGTATACATATTCAGGCCTGTAGCATCAAAGAGGCCCTCTTAACCTCTGCCTTAATTCTTCAAATGCTCTTGTACTTACCCTAGCTGGCTTTGGTGCACTTCACCAGAGACCACGTGGAGCTCTGTTGGTCTTTATGTGACAGCCCAAAGGTTAGAAATGATGTTTTGTGGTTGTTGAGGTACCTTTGGCATTGACACCCCAACTGCCTCTGCTGCTGCAGTTGCTCAGGCGGCCACCAAGAGAAGAGGGATGGTTCACTCCGACTTCCAGATATTTTAGACTCTCAGGAAATGAGCATTTACTTTGAAATGCAGATTAGTCAGTGTGCATTAGACCAAAACACTGTGAATATTTCTGTCCTCCTTCAAAAGAAAGAGTTTTCAAGGGTTTGTTGTGTAGGAGGCACAAGTTTGGTCGAGGTTATGGCTGAGTCTAAATTTTGGAACAAAGAACATACTGCTTACATATGCAGATAAGTTTCTTTAAACAATATGCTAAGTGGAGGGTTGAATGAGGGTAGGGGGGATGGGGGTTGAGTGGATGGACTAAGGTCAAATGGGGATTATTGTTATATGGATGCCAGAAGGTGTCAAGAAAATGAATCCAGGGAGTGGAGGGAACTTGTCAAAGAGTCATCTTAGCCTCATTTCCCCCCCTGTGGTTGCTGAAAGGAGGGGTTTGTTGGTAAGGAATGTGAGAACTTACGTAAACCTGAAAGAAAGCAACAAGTCATCCAAACTAATTGTCAACAGAATCAAATGTTCCTGATTCTGTAGGATTTAGACAAAAACATTTCCAGAGCTCTGGGAACATTTTCCCAGAAATGTTCCATGTCTTAACACCAGGTTTAATTTTACTTAGTTATTTTTTAACCTCGTAGTTTAATTTGTATTATTTTGACCAAATAACCCAACTTAAGGTCCACCTACTAAAAACTAGACTTAGATAAAAGGTATAGATCTGGGAGTTGATTCAGTAGGTGCCATGTATCACTGTTCACAAAACAACATGACAGCTTACCAGTGACGGACGTACCAGACCTGCATTGTATGCTGACAGTTTAGTCAAGTTTAGGCAACAAAACTACTTGGTTAGGTTTATGAAATATCGTCATTTGGTTTGAAGTAACTACGTTACTTATGTAACTTCAATTATGAACGTAGCTACTTTCAGAGGTGGGTAGAATAGCTTAAAACTGTACTCAAGTAAAAGTACTGTTACTTTACATACAGTTACTCAAGTAGGAATAAAAGTAGTCATCAAAAAGCGAGCAAGCAATTCGTGGTTAATGTGATTTGAAAACCATACTCCTGCTGTATTGAACAGAGTGCTGTGGAGGCATGGCTGTGGTAGGATCGATAACAGAGCACAAGCAGACCTGGGACCGGCTGACCACCTGCCTCTTAACAGAATGTGCATGAATACATACAATGACAAAAGTAGTGCCATTGTATCCAAATGCAACACAGTAAAAAAAATCTACTCAAGTAAGAGTAAAAGCATACTGCATTAAAACCAAAAATGTACCCAAAAAAGTTAAAGTAAATGTAACTTGTTACTACCCAACTCTGCCTACGTTACCTAATAACTCACTGTTGATATCTGGTTGCACACTGGACATGACCAGCAATCTCCTGGATCACAGTCCTGTGCTTGTTTGACCTGACCATCCGTCCCATACCTCCTCCCATGTGGAGTTACTCGCTCTCGTACTACCTGACCTCCTCCTTTACTGCCGTAATAATTACCATGGCCACTAGAGGTCACCGCCGAACAAGAAACCTAGACATGGGTCGTAAAAACCTGCTTTCACAGTCAGCCTATATTGTTGTTTTTCTGATGAGGATGGGCTGTGTGTTTTCCAGTGGCCAAACCCACGAGTGTATTACATTGGATTGAAAAAACAGTGTTTTATTCCTTATGACTTCAACTTAGTTATATCATATCATCAGTTATACATTAAATAATCATGCTTTAAGATATTGCTTTATTTAGCTTGTCATGTCAAAGATCAAGCATGTTTGAATAAAACAAATCTCTTTACCAGCTCTAACAATGCAGACTCTAGCACCATCTTTGACCTCCTTGTGGAAGTAAAAAAATATTTCCTTATGGGGATCAATAAAAACATTCAATTAAACAGCATGCAAACACAGTGGTAAGATTCTTTCCCTGCTCATCTGCTGTAGCCTGTTACCTAATAACACAACACAGGGAGTGACAGGCTGTATAATGCAGAAGTTTATAAAGCCTGCGTGAAAGGCAGGAGTGTTGTGTTGGTGTGGATGTAAGCTGCGGCTCCCCTCTGGCCTTTCACTGCGCTCTAATCCTCTCTGCTCCTCTATCTGGATGGTTCAGACAAGCCGAGGTCAGGGGACACCAGGCTAATGCAATCATATGATTTAACCAGATAGAGAATAGCAGCGCGAGGCGAGTGTTTGCACATGTTTGGGCATCCATGCTGTCACGACTCTTGAGCAGCAGGCCAGAGAAAATGAATCAAACACTGTATGAATGCATTTCTTCTGAGATGATGAAATTATCATATGCTGCTTCTGTCCTTATTAGTGCGTTCAGCGCTAAGAGTATCAATGCGGTCAATTATAATCTATCAGGTAGTGTGTGTACACAACCAACGACCCCTTTGCATTATTAAACTCAAAAATAGGTAGGGTTTACTGGATGGATTCAATTCAACAGAGGCTTTCATTGGATTATTCATGAGCTTGAAGGGATGTATTGAGGCAACGATATTGTGTGAGACCATACACGGCAATGGCCTCTTTAATTTTCACATTAAATTCTAATTGACAGCGTTGAATGCGAGCACTTAATGAAAACAAAAAGCATTCAAAGCCAGCAGTCTTAGTGAAGTACTGTATTTGGTGGTTAATTTTGGCTCATCATCTTTTCTTTAACTATCACCCTTCCACGACTGAATGGAAAGCAAAGGATGCTCCAGTCCCCATTATTAATTATGTATACAACTCTCATGCAAGTCCTATCTGGACAGGGACTGATTAATAATGGAACAGCACTGTAATTACATGGCACTCGTCACAGATATTTTCAATTCACTCTTCCTCCTTCTCTGCCTCATCTCTTTACTTCTCTATCTCTATCTTTCTATCCTTCCTCCCCCCCTCTCTTTGGTCTGTCCATTTCTCTTTATGTTCGCCTCTTTAGGTTTAATCCAATCTGTTCTCATCAGCGTCAGCTTTTATCTTGCATACTGGGGATGACATCACTGTGGAGGAAAGCAGGGCGTTCTTTTGCTGTAATATCCTCTTTGTTATTATCTCATGGACCTTTCTTGATATTTGGAAAACAGAGAAGCTGAAAATGGGAGAATAATTAGTCTTTCATTAGTCCAGAATGAGCATCAGGGGGGAGCTGAACCAGCTGCACCAATTTGCAGTATAGTAAAGGCTAGATTTTGCCATTACAACTTGAATTCTCATACAAACTATAAACTTGGATCCTTGGAACCACTCTTCTGGCTAATAGTACAAATTAAACTGGTTCAAACCAGAGCTGTTTCAAGTTGTGTCCACCATTTTTGTAGTTCCAAGTATTGAAATCAACATCAAAAACTCAAACACACAAACTTCTGTACAAGTTGTACAGTACAAGTAGCATCTACCTGAGGCAGGACCCTCAAGCTGATAGAGTGACAGAACAAGGACCCCTACATATATTATATAGAATTATGTTGCATATTAAACTGGGCCTCTCTGGTGGTTTCTAAGGTGGAGGGTATATCAGAGTCGCAATACGTTACAAAATCCACAAGGCTCACATGTCCAGACACTTGATGATAATACAGAGAACTGAATATGTTTCAATATGTAGTTAGCTGACTTGTTTGTTGTTATGGATAGGTGCCACACAGTCATTTGGCGTATGGTTAGGTTAGCTGCTCACATGACTGTACAAGGCATCATGGGTAGGCTATCGATGATGTTGGGGCAAAGTCATTAGTTTACTTCATTTGTAAACTAATGTTAGCTACTGTTGCTATCTGTTAGCGGAGAGTCACATCCTTTGGGCTGTCACGGAAAATCTGACCTGAGCACCTCAAAAAGAGATTTACAGTCCAGCAGCATTTAACAACTTAAACAAATCATCCACAGGCGTGTACAGTCAACTGAGAGAGACGGGGAAGGTCTCATTTTTCATGTCATGTTATGATCCGCTCACATATGGCCAGTAAAAAAAGTGATTAATACATGTAAATTGCTACAAATTGTTACAAAGAGCCCCTTTAAAGTTTTGATTACGTTCAGATTATTATCCATCAATAATTTGGTGGCCCACCTGCAGTAACTCTGAGGACCCCCCAGGAATTGCGAACCCCCTGTTGACGACTCAGTATATGAGGCATCAAAAGCTCCATTAAAACCAAATGATTATAATTATTATGAGCCACAGGAGCTAAATTAGGAACTAGTTGTGTCCCTGTTTGAATTTTCATCTCACATGAAAAACTGTCAGAACTAGTGACATGAATCGATAATGGATTGAAGAACATCAGTTGCATTTTACGTTAAAGTTAAGCTAAAGTTAAAGTTAAGACAGACTCAACTTTTGGAGAAACACAACCTGACGTCACCCTGCGGTGAAGTGGCAATCAGACAGGTTGGTCAACAGATTATGTTATTATTATGTTGTTTACACGACATTTATAAAATGCCTCTTTAATACAGCCTGCCAGTATCATGTTGTCATATTTGTTTGTCATGTTTTATTATAAGTGCTGACTGACATGACATGTTCAGTGTCAGCGTAAAACTGTAAGATACTGTCGTGTAGGCCAAAAAGACACATGCACAAACATTTAGAGGACCGCGAATTCCTCCGGGGATCTATTGTGTTGCTTGTTGCCTCAAACAGCATTGTGCTACCAGGAGACTGCATCAGCAGGGAAGGAGAAATACTCTGCAAAGTTGCAACTTTGTGGTGGAAGGACAAAGCCTCTGTGGAAGAGTTGTATCCAGACAAGGTTGACTAACTTAACAATCAAATTCTCCCAGTCGTGTCCTCCCACATCGCGGCACAACGGCAGTTGACAATGACTTACAATGTCTGATTTGGTGTGAATGAGATCTAAATACTTGTGAGCCATGTGTAGTATTTGGAGCATGTCATTGACCTATAATAAAGGTATTTACATTTAGCAGACACTTTTGTCCAAAGCAAATTACAGTAATTCATACACTAGGGAAGGTGCCAACCAGCACATCAGGAGCAGTTTGGGGTTCAGTATCTCTCCCAAGGACACTTTGACATGCAGACCAGGGGAATCGAACCAGCTACCTTCCGATGACTCTACCCCTGAGCCACAGCCGCCCTAGATTAGGTATAATCTGTGTACTGCTGGTCATATTTTTTACTTACTTTTCAAGTAAGTTGTACCTCTGTGGCTCATTATTGTGCATAGATACTCTGGATCTGTTGCTCTAGTTTGAAGGTATTTCTTGACCTCAGGGCACCAACTTGATTTCAGTTTTAGATATCAGACGGACAATTTAATGATCACAGAGCGCTTATTTATATAAATCTTGAAAACAGATCCCCTGCTAAGAATAAATATTTCCCCTGAGCTTTTGCTATAGAAGAGCATTTTTAAATTCCCCTAGCTAATCAGTACATCAATTAGGAAATTACAGTAACTATCATCAAAGCACCTGGCCTGTATTCTCTCCTATAATGTTGTCAAGAGCAGTTTCCTCAGCCAGGCGATGATTGCAGATATGAATCCCATTGTAGCTGCATGCAGCAGCTTGCTAGACAGCCCGCCTCGGCAGACGCCATCCCGTGAGCCTCTTTGATTCAAAAAGCCAGTTAATGATTTACATGGAAAAAAACAACATCAGCAACAAACAGTTTCTCCAGACGGCTTTGTCTGCGATCTGTTGTGGAGACGGCAGCAGAAGAAGAAAAGACACCCGTCTGAGTGGCTGCTGTCTGTGTTTAGAACAGGAAGCAGGAGGTGTCTTTGAAGGAGCCTGAAGTGAGCAGACGTCTCTACAGCGGAGCAGATTTATCAAAGGTGTTGGTTCATTTATCAACATTGTGATTCCTAACTCATCCGTTTTCTTTTGCAATTTTCATTCCGGTCCGTCCCTGTCCTGTCCACCAGCCTAACCTCAATTTCCCCGCATTCATCTCCGCAGCCACCTCTTTCATTTAATCAGTTTATGAATTGTTTTTGTTGTGGTTCACACCACTGAGGCTGCCATAATGATTACAGGTGTCCTTTCCGAAGGAGCACAGGCAATTACAGAACTTCAGGAAGTGGCCGTGTTCCCCAACTAGTGAATTAAGTGTCCGTGTATCTCAGCATTCAATTACCAAAACTTGTTCCTTGCAGGCTTTGAAGGAGAGTTTTGATTTGTGAGGCAAAAGTCAAATGAGCGCCCTGGAACTTCTATCCTATCAATCTATATCACAGGATAGCTTAGCTTCCAGAGGGGGAAACAAGAGAAAAGGGTTTGTCTCGACGAGTTAACTGTGACATGTAGCTCTGTGGTGAAAGAATTGGAAATGATGGCAAAGGTGACTTTGACAAAGGCCAGTTGGATTTTCCGGGTATAAGGTTTCATGTTGTGTAGTTGTATACTTGATTAAAGAGTCAATTACAGTGATTCAATCCTCAAACCTTACATTAGGTGGATTTTAGAAGTTTTAAAGAGTAAGCCTTTATCACATTCTATGACTAACTTGTTTGTGGTGTTACAGTTCTTACAGTTAGATTTAACATAGAGGTAACTCGAAATACATGCGTCATACTCAACACATCCTCAGAAGTAAATGCCCAAATAGGTCGATTGCCAATGACTCCCAAAATGTCATATATCATTGTTCAGAGTACCAGCGACAGGCTAACTGGAGTGGATTTTGGTGATCACGTGTTTAATGCTGTGAAGCGGGTGCAGCTTGGTGAGGTTTAGGCACAAAAACTGGTCGAGTAAAAGCACAAAGACTACTTGGTTAGGTTTAGGAACACAAACTGCTTGGTAAGGTAAAGGCAGAAAAAACTACTAAGGTTCAGGCAAAAAACTTGGTTAGGTTTAGCTCACGAAACTACTTATGTATTTGAAAGCTGTGAAGTTAAAAGAACTCACTGATGACTTTTGGTTTCACATGACACAAACAATGTTCTCCTGTCCAACTACCAACCCCATCCTCCTCTTTGTGTGAGGCTTTGTCACCCTTATACTACATCACCTGGTTTCCTCTTTTGCTCTCCTCATATTTACTATGGCCACTAGAGGTCTCCAGCTATTAATAAACGTAGATATGAGTCATACTCAGCTGCTTGCCCAGGTGAGCCTGTCGATCTGTCAGCCAGTTAGGTGTAATAATTAAAAGCACGCTATGGAGTATGTGTTCAACACCTTTTATACATTACTGTGGCTATATTGTGTAGTGTCAATCAAAGACATTGATGCCAAGAGTGGACTACATTTACTGTAAAACTAAATATGGATTTTCCTTAATGTTTAATATTCTCTGTGTTCATATACTACAGGGTAGTCATTAACACTCATCATTACAGGAGTACTGAAAATCTTTTCAGTGTCAAACAGTCACTGCCTGCAGGCATGAAACAGCCCAGTATCTCCAGGAATTAAATCTGCATTGGATGATTCTGCACCTCATTTATGTTGGCGTTGATTAATGTCATATGCCAACGCAGGTTGTTTGTCCTGGTCAGGGTGATGGATGGGCAAATGGTGCCTCCAACTTTCATGCAGGAGTTTGGACGTGTCCCATCACAGACGATGATTGTTTGCATTTTTTATTAACCGTAAACATTATCTTTCCTCATCTTAACCAGGTGTTGTTGTTGCCTCACCTTAAAGATATGAAATGTAAGATTTCTCCATTAAAATGTCTCAAAACCACAAGACCATTGTTAGATATTTTGTTGAGTTGTGTACTTAGATTATCCCAAATGTTTTGAACAATGTTGAAACCCAGAGAAATGAGTAATTTGCATTTCCTTTGGTCGTCAGTTGCCATAACTTCCTGCTATATAACTGGAAATCGATGTCACATAGGAATGCTTTTGGACCATACCCAAGATATTCCCTTAACGTGTAGTTACAGTGTGCAGGTATAGTAGAATATGAACATTTTTAAATGCTTTCCCCCTATGTTTACCGTAAAAAGAAACTTATTTAGCTATATGCTGTGTAATACGATTATTATTATTATTGGGAGCATACCAAACATTCAGATCAACAGGCAAGCTCTGGATGATGCTGAGGCTTTCAAAAGTCAAAACCACCCTTCAAGGTTACAGAGACTATTTGGTACTCAAAAGACATTACCTTAAAAAGTTGGGTGACTATTAGCAACATGAAGGGAGTTTTTAGCTTTGACAGTCCAGATACAGACTATGGATACAGAAGCACGGGGAGAAAGGACTGGGGAGGCTGGCAGTATTATGGCATGGGTTTGAACCAATTTTTTTAATGTTATGTATCAGACCTAGTGAAGGATTTTGCCCGAAACATCTGGAAGATTTGACGCTTGATGGAGGCTTCTCTATCGGACATCAACAACTCAACAATAGGTTGTTTTGTGTCCTAGTTTTGTTAATGAAATACATATTGTCCCCGCATGACTTCACTTGCATGGCCTCCCATCATCCCTGTTTCCTCTCAACAAAATGAAGCTTGATGTTTCACATGGAGCACTTTCCACTGTCTCATTGCCGTGTATGTTTTACATTTTACAGTTGAGTTGGTTAAAAACAATCTCCAGCTGTATTACATTATTTGCCAAACATTAATTGTGCAGTCCACCCTCCTTATTAAAGCAAATAAAATTCAGTTAAGCAGTTTTGTTAGTTTGTTGTTTGGACCATTCAAGAGAGAATTACAATGCCTCTAAAATCTTTCTTTTTTATTATCCTGTTGTGTGTTTATCTTGCCAACTAGCCTGTCTCACAGAATGTTTTCACACAATCAAGGCGTGATTACACCATAAATAACCATAAATACTGCATCCATATCCGCGATGAGCCTCGTCAACGTCCTGCTGCAGAGAGTAGTTATTAGTTGATTGGTGGGCTGTCAGCTCCACTTCCTGTCGGAGCTGCTCCTGGAAGGCTCTGATTGGCGGGTGCTGTGGGGGAGGGGGGGAGGCGGGAGGCATTTGCACTGAGGGCTGTGGGCAATGGTTCCAAAAATAGCTTGCGGCTGTGACAGGACAATGATGGGGCTATGTGTGTGTGTGTGTGTTTGTGTGTGTGCGTGTGTGTTCGCATCCTGTGAAATCTTAATAACAGCAGCACAACTAACCCTGCCCTATCATTAGAAATCTCCATAGACACAAGGGCTCACTAAATAATAACAGAGGCAACAGATACAGTGTGTGTCTGTGTGTGTGTGTGTGTGTGTGTGTGTGTGTGTGTGTGTGTGTGTGATTGAGAGATACAGAGGAAACAAAGACAGAAAAAAAAGAAAGAATAACCATAAGACACCAGTCGATCCTTAGGGAAAGAGGGGGGAAGATGCTTGTCTTCCCCCTTTGTTCAACCTCCTCTTTGAAATTACACACACATGTGCACAACCACGGCACATTCGAGCTCGCACTCCCTCCGCGCTGTCTTTTCCTACAAACGCCCGCGTCTTGGCAGGGAGGCACTGGTCGATGTTAAAAAACTCCTCTGTCTGGGTGTGAGCTGCAGCAGAGAGAATCGACAAATCAGTGATTGATTTCCTCACCTGCTCAGGGAGAGACAGAGCGAGAGGGAGCAGGTAAATGATGGAGAGATGAGAAGAGGGAAAACAGAGGTGGGGGAAGGCTAGACAACAAGGAGGAGGGGAGCGCCGAGGTGGAGGAAATCAGAGTGAGAATAATGAAAGGGCAGTAGGCCAGAAGGGAATATAAGGAAGAAATCAGCAGGTCAGGCCACTTTACTGTTGTGCAAACGGGTTAAATGGATATAGATAATGGATGGATAGATGGATGGATGCTCAAATGGCTGTTTTTTTGTTTGTTTAATACTTTAAAACCACGAGGTATGTTGAATCTAGCAGCCCCTGTAGACAAAAGATCCCAATGATGAAACAAAGTAAATTTTGTCCGTCAGGCTACAGAGCAGCTTCTTTCCTCAAGCTGTCAGACTCCTGAATTCATCCTCATTACTTACAACATAGAAATATTATGTCTTCTCACTGATGATCTTGTTGGCTCATGTAGGTCATATAGAAGGATTAGTATTAAATTGAGACTGCTTCATATTCAGTTAGAAGTTATTTGTAGTACGTTTAAAATCATTGTCGGAAAATGTTGAATTTCATTGTTTTTTGTCATTGGGTTTGCAGCTCTTTGAGGGTACTAAAGCAGCTTACAGCGGTGCTTCTCTTCCATTAATATGTAGCAGAGATACAAAGATATCCTGGATGGAATAGAAGGTTTAAAAAACAATTAATTAATTGCATATTTTTGAATCATAAACGCCCATGTCTTTCAAATTGTTTTCCACATGTAATGGCCAACATGGGTGTGGACTTGACTCACAACTCTAGTGACTTTCAACTTGACACTGACTTTACTTATGACTTATGACCTCACTGGGAACATTATTACCCTTTGATTTGGAATGGCTTACTATCCTTCCCAAGCCTAACGATTTTAATATATTGTCACATAATGTGTGCAGTGAGTCAACTCTGTGTCTTCCTAACAATAGATATACTTTGAATCAAACCAAAGGTACATTTGACCGTACCGACAAGCTGATAACATACCTCAGGTTATGACATTCAGATGTAAAAACTGCAATGTGGTCAAAAAGACGAACTACGCAAACACATAATCAATGAGACATTGACTCAGTTGGCATCTTAACAGAATTTTTACAACCAAGATATGGAAGCTGTCTTTGTTTTCTTATAGAATCTGTAAACAAGCAGCGTTATCCAACATTCGTGTCTAGTACCTTGTACCTTATATATGGTAACAAAAAGAGCTAAGAAACAAATGAAACTTGAAATGTGTGAAAAAGAAGAAAAGTAGGCTGATTTTCAAGTCACAAACCACCAAACCTGGAGCTTTTCCCAGAATGCCCTCTAATGATTAAAATCCAATGATTGGCTGCAGGCTGGCGTGAAACCACCTTGTTTGCTCTCAACTTTAATTGACTAATTGCTGAGATATTTCATTTCGCTTCGTGCACTGGAGTGAATTGTTATTCCGTGCAATCTATTCCCACCCTTAAGCACTGACACTCCTCCTTGAATTGTGTGCTGCTGAGGAAAAAAATACTCATATTGATCACAAATCATGGCCAAAGGCATTCCAATTAATCACCTCATGGCTGTCCTGCTTTGTGCACCTTTGGCGTTGTGTTGCATCGCTGATGTTATTGTGTTAGTTCCAGATCGGCTTGGAAAGAGCTCAGGATAAACAAATGTGCTGATGCATCTACTGAGCCACACCCTTTTTTACAGTCAGTTACCCTGAGCATTTTGTTTTTGGAAGGGTGAAATGGAGGATGGCTCCTGTGGGAGAGCCAAACAAAAGCTTTGTGCTCTCACCCGCTCTAAATCATTCATGGCGGCATTGTTGCTGGGACGCAGGATCGGGTTAGATCCTGACAGGTCAACATTACCCCGACTCTGCCCTAAGCTAACACCAGAACCTGCCCATCTTTCCCTAATTCATTGTGACTGCCGGCTTCAGTCAAGTGTGAGATGAAATGGCTGAGTTTGACATCAGTGATCAGAGAAACGGAGACGGGGAACGAGACAGGAGGAGAGAGAGGTGTTCATAAATGTGTAATGATCCCAACTGGAGTCTGTCTGTTGTAGCAAACAAAGGCCAAGGGTGTGTTAAGTGGAGAAATGCTCTTGAAGGAGCAAAGGTGTGGTTAGAGAAGTGGAAATAAATGAATTTGAAAGAATGTAATTTATTGCATTTATATTATACATGTATAATTATATACCACATAATTATAACTGATTATTGGGCTTTTCATTATGGTGAAAAAAAATGTAACCTGCTGTATTATTAATGCACTTACTCTACTTAAAATGATACTCCACCTCTCCTGCTCCCTGTCACCTTCAATATCTTTCGCTTTTCACTTAGATTTAATTATTAAGAGCAACACAAGCTCTCCTAACAGTTCCTATAATTTCTGTTGAGTGTTTCGCAGCATTTTGTTGTGTTGATCTCTTATGGCTGGAAGGTTTGGAAGAAATCTTCCACCTCTCAAGGACAAACAAAATACACAAGTTCAGATGCATAAACTAAACATTACCTTTGGTCTTATTCGCTGACTTCCTTCCTCTCTGAATCTTTGTGGGAAGTTATAACGACAGGCAACCAAATGAAATACACTGTTACCTTGAGTAAACTTGTGGATTTCTCTTCACCGATCTTTAAGCAAATATTCACCTACCTACTGTACATGACAAACGGATACATTGTTTTTCACACAAAGAAAGATATATCTTCATATATAACATTTGCTGAATTTACAAATAGGCCCAAATATTTAAGAATGTGTTGTATAGAGCGTTTCACAAAGTCAATGCAGTATCTCCTAATGCAACATCTCAAAATTGAGCGTTTTTTAAAGGGAGTCTGGTGACTTCCTCCCCTTTTTTTTTCTCCAGAGAAGGAGCCTATAGTACTGACCTCTGCTACACTATCTGACTCAGTTTATTGAGCCCACTTGATGCAACAATGGTGTCAAGGTCACAACAACATATTATATTATATTATATTATATTATATTATATTATATTATATTATGTATTATATAATTTAAATAAGCTTATGAAAAGCTGCGACAGCCACGTAGCATGTAGTTCCTGTGAAAAACATGCTTCATCAATATCAAGATTACTCATTACATTGAAAAATGTATTTGGCTATTGTGAAAAAATAATGGTTGTTGGTAATGTATTGTACATATGGCAGCTCAGCTCCCATTGGCTCCCACGTAACTCAAACCCTGATCTCCACCAATCAAGGGGTTCAGCTTGGGATCGAAATAGATCTCAGATTTCAAAAACCTTTGGCCATAAAGAGTGGCATCATGCAATTAATCACATAAATGGATCTCCTCAAGAGTTTTAACTTGGTTACAGTGAGAGAAATGTTGCAGGTGTAGTTTCGTGAAGAATAAAAAAACCAGAGCTTGAGTTAGAAGTTCAGCTCCTGCCTACTCTCCATCCTCCGCACACCTGGCCAATCAATGAGCGAGGTGGGCATGAATGTTGGATTGTTGATTTGGAAGAAAAAAACAAAAATTGTCAGATGGAGCTCCCCTGACTCTGTCGTCTCAAAGGTGTTAGAGGAAGCGGTATCAGACAGTCTGACAAGCACTTCATTTCCCCAGTGGAAATTACAGCCTTTTTTAAGATTTCAACTCAAGGAACAGAATTATTTCTGCCTCAGAGCAGCACTGCCTCCCAGAAGTGTTTGTTTAACTTAAACTCCTCTCTGCTATCATCACTCTTTAGGCTTTACCTCATTTACTTTTACGTTTGTCGCATGTGTGCGAGTCCTGCAGCTGCCCGGTGACGCTGCCGATGTTAGGAACTCACTTTGTTTTGTTGCACCTTGTATTTCACTGCCACAGAATTGAAGGTTACAGACTATTGTCTGGCCACAAAAGGCTGTGTGTGTGTGTGCTTCCATGGTTGGCGTGATATGTTTGTTAGTTGGGATAACCTTCAACCGCTGCCCAGCCAATCGGAACAGTCTCGACGTGCCGGCTGCCTCATTTCTGGCATGTTTTTTTTTTTTCTTTCACTTGTTTTTCTTTTCCCTTTCACTTGTTTTTTCCCCCAAGTGTGTGTGTTGTGTGTGTGTGTGCGCGCAGGGGGACTGTTAAAGATGAGACGCCAGCTTTAGTGGGGCAGGTTTGGATGTTAACACAGGCTGGTTACAGACACACCCACACATAGACAAAGGTGTGGATGGCAACAGCAACACACTCTGCCTTTTATTCACGCACACTTACACACACACTGGCGTACAGCTGCGTTCAAGGTCACGAAACAGCCCTGCGGAGGGAGGTAAATAAGTGATTATTGCAGCAGGAGCAGGAGATGAGCATGTGGGTTTCTTTATTGTTATGCTAATGCAGGGAGGAAGTGTAGCGAGATATTCCCGGGCTCTGTCTGGCCGTCGCAGCCGCAGCAATGGTTAAAGATGACCTTTTTAGACATGCATGGATGCATATGAGACATTCACCCACACGTAAATACATGCAGCCCATACGCGGATGAACAAACACAAACGCACTGGAGTGGATGACGCACACACATCTCATTGTGTGTGCAGCTACAGGTTCGTCTACACATATTTACTGTACATGACCATATCAATTAGAATTTATTAGATTACACCGGGGAGAAATGTCAACAGGTTTCTGAACATGCTGATGCCAATTAATGTCACAAATTTGGGAGTTTATCAGTATTAATACCAAACGGATGTTTAAAAACAGGTAAAAATCTGATTTAAAGATCAACAATAAACATCTTTTTTGCACATTTGCACTAACTTGCTGCTGCCTCTTAATGCACAACCCAACCTGCCTCAATGCTACTTTGCACCTCATGTAAATACTGTAAATATCTAATTTAGTTTGTTTAGTCTATTTATTCTATCTGACTTGTTTTGTGTCTGTGTAACTAATGTGCTGACTGTGTACAACTACTCCACGTGCATTTACTTGCCCCCCGGGGACAAATAAAGTTTTTTGAATTGAATTGAATATCGGAGGTCAAATATTGAGAATTGTAATGCCAACAATCTGCAGCTCAACTAAATATTGATTGTTTTACCTAGAGAGTGTCAGGCCTGGACTAGAAGGAGGACTCAGATGCAGAGGTTTCACAGATCAAGCAGGCTTTTATTCTGAAAATTCTCTTTTCAGCTCTTAGGACAGAGTGATAACAAAAGAGGCTATCAACTCTAGACTATCTGAGAATACAAAGACCAGGGAAAAATAAAATTCAAAACACAACAGAAAATCACTCCAAAGGGAGGAAACAAAAGGCTGAAAACTAATCTACTCTGACGAGGAATAATCACTATGAAAATTTAATAACAAAAGGCGCTCCAAACGGAGGAAGGTACAAAGGCTATAAAATTAGGCTACACTACTTCTGAAAATAAAAAAAACTATGAAAACAAAACCACTCCAACAGAGGGAAAAAAACGGTTACAAAACAAGGCTAGCTTAAACACTGCTCTGACAAAAATTACAACAGAAAATCACTCTACCTAAGAGGAGATAAGGAATAAAGAATACCAACTTAGAAGCTCTGGACAAGGACGAGACAAGAACTGTGGTCATGGGGCTGGAGGTACACGAACAAACGAGATACTCTGGCACAGGACAAAGGGAGACGCGGACTATAAGACACATGAGGGCAATGGGAAACAGGTTGAAACAATCAGGGATCAGGGGAGACGTCAGACCGGTGACACAAGAGGAAGGGCAAGTGACCTGAAACGAGAGGAGAGTTACTTTTCAAAATAAAACATGAAATTCACAAGACAAAAAAATCCCAGGACGAGACACCCCTCACCGCGGTGTGACAGAGAGACTGTGGTTGATAATTAGAAAACTCATTTGTAGTGGCTGAGAGGGCCATTTTTGGGCTTTCTGATGAAAGTTGAGAGAAACTGACGCAGAGACACCCTGTCTGACAGTGTGACTGCTGCTTCAACCCATGTCTACAAACCAGTCAGAATATAATATTGAATGGCATTTAGGAAGCGTCATTATTGAATAAAGTTTGGAAAAAGAAGCATAGAGATAGATGATCCGATGCTCTCGTGTCCCTTTTTTTTCCCATTTACATCGTAGTAATAGTCAGTTAGTAGTTACTTTGTTTGCTTCCATTTGTTTTAAGTGCCAGTAAAGTCTTGCTGAATCAATAATGGAATAGTTAGATTTAAAAATGAATTATATGCAACTATTATGATGAACCAAACATTATTCTAGTTCATTTCAAACAAAAACACCAAACATTCACTGGTTCTAGCTTTACTCGTGTGAGAAATCCATGTTTTTCTTCGTCATACTGGAGCTGATATCAAACTGAACATTTTTGGGTTGTGGACTAAAAAAAATGTTGTCGAATAAAACAAGCAATAAAAATAAACCACTTTGGGCTGAGTTTATTACAGCTGACATTTTCCACTGTGTTTTCCATGTTATAAACAAAACAATCAAGCAACTAATCGAGGACAAAAAAGGCAGACTAATCAAGTTGCAGCCCTACAAAGAAGAGCAAGAAATTACTTATGTTGCAACAAAATTACACAAGAGCCATTTAGATTAACAACCAGGCCTACAAGATATTATTTGTTCCAAAGCTTTAACGCATCTTTTTATTCAGATTTGCCAATTTTTCAGCCTCAGACAAACAACTGTGTTTACAATGTTCAGATAATGTTTTAAAGAGGTGGCATCTCAATGATCTTTTACGCATATTCCAGCAGCCGTGTTGCTCTCATTGATTCCTGCGAATCAGAAGGTCACATTAATATTTGTAATTTTGTGTACATCCTTCACACTCAATGCCAACTCTCGTGTGCGTTTTTGGCTGTTTTCCATCAGAACTGTATGAAGTTTGTGGAAATCGAGCGTGCCAAGTCACATCCAATCTGCTCAGATGGAAATCAGAGCCTCCTGAATGTAGATCTTTGGCTCCAGTTGCACTGAAGCCCTGCATTTCTACAAATTAACCTCCCCCATTAGCACATCACACTTCTCACACTTGGCTAATGCTGTTTGTGGTCCTGGGTAACGTTAAGTTGGAGTCAGACTCGCCTTCAAATGAACTCCACTGAATTCCTAAGCTGCATCCAACAACCCGGCAATCGTATTACTGAATTAGATCTGCGGATTGAATTAGTCCAATTTGGCCTTAATGGGCCCACTTAGACTCACATTCAATACCGCAGGCACCTGTAATTTGAGAGTGAGCCATTTGTTGCAAATTGCACACTCCAGACCCGGCTCGTCTTATTTAACTCACATTGTTTAGATACGGCTATGCATACACACTTGAACACACACATCTGACTGCAGTGTGGAAACAATCATTTGCATGTCTGCGTGTGTATGTGTGTGTGTGTGTTTCAGAGTGTGGGTGTCGATGCTAATTTGGTGTTTCTGCGAGTGTGTGTTTGTTTATATGTGTAATTATGTGTGCGCCTTCAGTCTATTTGATTAATGTTGGCATTCAGTCTCTTGTGTGTGTGTGTGTATGTGTTTGGTGTGTGTGTTTATGGTGTGTGTCGGCTCACACTCAGGCGCACACGTCAATACGAGTGTCTAATGTGTGCGTGCCTGGCCTCTGGAAGTGTCAGATTAGCGGATTAGAGGGGAGAGGGCCTCCACCAGGGGACACACAGAGGCAGGAGGGGGGGAGAACTGGGATGGTCCCATTAGCGCCCTGTTCTCTCCCAGTACACCCCTCCTCCTCCGTTCCACTTTAAACCTCCCTGTCATCCCCCTTTTTTCTGTCTCTGACTGCCTCTCTGAAGCCCCAAGCTGCCCAACGGCACTTTTTTCGTTTTTCGGATCTCTCTTATTTTTCCCTCTTTTGAGATTTGTTTATCTCTAATCCATCGTCTCTCTTACTGCCTCTCTGTATATCATCATATTTGCCCTCCTCCTCCTCCTCCTCCTCCTCCTCCTCCTCACTGCCTTCTGTGTGTTGCTACTCCTTCACCTCCCCTCTCTTTTTCTTCTCTCAGTCTCTAACCCTCCCACTCGCTCTTTTCTCACAAAAAGGAAAAAAAAGGCACAAAGCGAGCACGGTAGAATGGCTGCGCACCAAGAAGAAGAGGGGAGGAAGAATAAATCGGCTGAGGTTTGGATGAGTTGCAGCCGTGGCGACGCCAGAGCCCGGTCGGTGCCATTGGACAGCCCATAATAAGCCCGTGCAGGCATCTCTCGCTCCCTACCTCTGGCCAATGATTAGTAATTGCGAGCAGGCCTCGGCTAATCTGAATCAAACAGTCGCTCTCAGATGCAGGAGCCTTGGATCAGTTCTGCATTCTCCCACATAATATTGTGGTATAGTGAGTAAGCAGAGAGAGTGAGACCATATCGCCGCCCCGCAGATAGAAACTCCTCAGCTTATATAGGAATGTCATGCTGAAGTGAAATTGAAGCTTTTAGCCCCGAGGCCACAACAAATCTGGAAATCTCAGCATCTACTGAGCGTGCTGAAAGCTTAACGCCACAGAGAATTTGGGCTTGTAAGTGATTTTGGCAGCAAAGAGATGTTGTTTTTACAGATATGTGTCTGTAAAGAACACGAACGAGGCACAGTAAACAAAATATTTCTCAGTACTGCCCTTCAAAAGCTCAGAATAGAGGAATGGAGAAGTTGAGGAAAATGGTTTGAGGTTTGGAGGATGGCCAGCCAACTGTAGATACATAATACATTTACTTTATGTATTAAAGCCATTAATTTAATGTATTCATTGTCAAACTTAACAACTCTAAATATACACATACATATATATACATACACTCACTGGACCGTTTTAATGAAATGGCAAAGAAAAAGCAGTATCTACAAACAAAAGGTGTTTTTTTAGCTTTACTGGCCCATTAAACAAGTTAATTAGTTAGAAAATGAATATTTAATTTAACACATTTAAGGAGACCTATTATGTTTTTTAATTTTTTTCCTTTCCTTCAGTGTTAAATGTAGATTCCTGTGCATGTAAAATGTCTTGAAAGTTAAAAAGCCCCAAGTCTGGCCAACGAGAGCTCCTCTCTCCCACAGAAAACACTGCTCCTGAAGTGCCCATGACACTATGTCACCATGTCACACATTTGCATAATTTATACCTATATTCACCATGGAGGTAAAGCTGACTGGAAGGTGAAATCATGACCGAGCCAATCGGAGGCATGGCGAGCTGCGCTGTTTCAGGCGTGTGTGAGCTGACCAATCAGAGCACAAAGAGGGGAATACAGTGCTGAAGCTGGGCATTAAAGCATGTAAAACTGTTCTAGCAGTAAGCCAAAATAAAATTTAATTGAAAATTAGCATAATATGTGACTTTAAGTTAGCTAAACATCACCGCATCACGTGAATTCCACCACAGAGACACTGTTAAACTAGGCTACTTAAATTTTAGTGAGATTGGATCAGTTGAAAAAAAAGATCAGTAAAAAAACAGATCAGTATCATGTTATGAAGTAAAAGATTTATTGTTATAACAAGAGAGTTTTCATGTTATAACATCATATAAAATGATGACATTATAACAAGAAACTTATAATGTGATAACTTATATTGTCATAACATGAAACGTTTCACATTATGTAACGGTTGGTCACTTGCCAAAAGGAAAAAAATAAGACCACTAACTTCTATTTTTGTTTTATGATCAAAATATAACATTTTTCTCTCCATTTCCCGAGCAACACCTGAGAGTTTGACAACTTTCGATAGGACTTAGCAGCAGGAGATAAACTAGTCCGCTTTTGTGAAAATTGTGACAAAGTGAGTCTAATTTGATTGTATGTTCAACGAGATTAGCTACCCGGCCAAGTTAAACGGACCTTAGCCAATATGAAGGTTTTAAGGAACAAATACAGGCCATGTGTACTGACGGTCACAGCCTGAAGCAACGAGTTGAATAGTGAATGGTGAGATTATCAGTGGCAGTGTGGGCTACTACCTGCAGGTTGTGTTACAGCCACTCTCCTGTGATGTTTGGAGGGTAATGCACTGAAGGAGCACACTCAGTGTTGTAAATAATGTTGTTTCGATAAGTTAAAGGTTAGTTACGTAAACTTTTTACATCATAACGTGATGCTGTTCCATTTTTCTGTTTTCTGTAGTGGCAGCAGTTCGCTTCTGTATACCTAATCATGAACACAGTCAGTTCTGAGTGTTATGTTGGTTAACGCTCAGCAAACGCAAATCGTCACTTGTTTAATTTAACGAGAATGTGTGAGAAATGACTGCTGCCAAGTTGGCAGACGCTCCAGCAGAGTGAAAACATGGTGAGATCATATGATGCAACTATGTGTGTCACATATGGAAAATACTTCCACACACGCTTCAGACTTCATGTTAGCATTGACTGGGATGATGATGTGTCCAATGTAGATTTGCAAAATCTGGGCATTTTTTAATCTTTGATTGCTAACATACTGTATAGATTCTGATCATCTTCTGCATATTTTTCCAAATAGCTCCTCCTGTAGAGTGAATGTAACCATCTGTGACATTTTAATTAAAAAATGTCCATTATGCTGCTCTTGATGGCAGAGTGACATAACACAAAAGTGATGTTCCAGTTCATGAAGCTTTTACTTCAAATATATTTTCTGTTAAAAATGTTTAAGTGGCCAGGGAGTGATGCACGTCACATTGTAAATACAGTTAGTTCAGGACTGATGGCACGATCAGCAGTAGCTGGCTTTATAGCACAGTTGGGGCTGAGGGCTGAGTTCTGACCGGCATTACAACTGTCTGGAAAAACGCAGCCTCCTAATTCATTTCAGTGAGAATGTTGAAACAGTGGCAGTCCAGACACAGAGGGCTCTGGCAAAAAAAAATGCAGGGCTGTCCAGGAAACCAGTTGAACATGGTTTAACTTTTGCGATGACACAATCTTCTGGCAATGCCCGAAGGCTCACTCACCAGCGGCTTCGTGCCCTTTCGCCTTGTCAGCACCAGCCCAAACTGAAAAAGCTAGCAAGCTGTGCTGAAAGGATTAACATGACACCAAATCATCTTAAATAAATGTATGAGAAAGCATTTTGGATTCAGCACAGCTGGTGGAAAAATCAAGTTTACTTCCCTACTACTTCTTAGACTAGCATTACGTTAGCTTACCAATCAGGCAACAGAAAGGAACTGAGGAATTTTTGTTTTCGGCAACATGGGCTGCATTCAAAGTAACACGAACAAATTATGTTTTAGTTTGAATGTATTCAAATTTGATCTTTTGAAACAGACATTGTAGCACTGCAACATGAGCTCATGTAATGCCGTACAGATAGCACAACACTTTTAAGTACAGTTTGTGTGTCACATCACTTATTTTAAGCTTTATGTGCGTCATTTACTGCCATCTGTGAATTATGGACATGCAGGAAATAACAAAGTCAGGTCATTTTTCACCGTCATAGTCAGATGACCTTCATTGTCATGGTGACAATAATAAACATGTGGTTGACATTTCTAAATAGTTCCTGCTTGGTTACATTTAGGCACTACTTGGTTAGGTCTATGAAAAGATCATGGTTTGGGTTGGAAAACCATAACTAACGTTACCTACGTGACATAGGATAATACGTTATGTAAGCCAACATATGGACGAAGTTAAAAAAGAGTCGACGTCGACTTTTGGTTTCCCACAGGACGCTAACACCAGTGAGAGCTGGGTGACAGTGTGTTTCTTTGGCTCAACCATCCACCCCAGTTTCCTCTATATGTGGACTTTCTTGCTCTCTATACTGCTTCACCTGACAGTTTTTTCTCAGTGACATTCACACCTTAAAATAACATGCAAAAAGTTTCACGTGGACAGACTTAAATGAGCTGGGATGAGCAAGAAAATACATTCTGATAGCATGTGTAATGGCGGTGGTTAGGTGGCGCTTAGACAGTATTTTTTGAACAGTGAAGCATGTAAACATTTTCTAGAAGACACCCAAAATATGAGTATGAACCTGAAAATGAGTATAAAATGAACCCCTTTGAGACGTTGGTACATTGTTCATACGCCATTTGGTGAGACCAGGCTGAGGCTCGTTCCTGGTAGATTACTTTGTAATGTGAATGTTGTGATTCTACTTCTTTTCTCGAGACTGTTGGAAATGAACACTGCTGTACTAACCTTTGAGTTATAAACCCCTGTCTCACAGAATTATTAACTGCGTGGTATTTTGGCAGCGTATACACCTTAAATCTTAAAGCACCTGGCTTGTGTATCATATTTATTTGTCCTATCACCACCACCTGTAGCACACCTGTCACTACCAATGCAGCTCCCCTGGGTTTATTTAATACGGTGCTATTTTCGGTCTACTTAGATAAATTTAAGCAGCAGAAGCTGTGTGTGTGTGTGGGCGAGGTTGGGGTGCTGAAGCAGCAGGCAGAGGGCATTACCCTGAATTGGACCTGGAGCAGGAGCAGGGCATGTCAGGGGAGCCGACCGGCAGGCTGGTGTCCGGCTGGTGATCGGGCACTGGGTTACAACTCGGATGCTTCGGGGCAGAGTCAGGTTAAACCTCTTTGTTATTCTGCTGGGAGAGCAAAGAACTCACACACATTTTTAATGGTTAAATCAGAACACATGCTGTTTAATGTGGTTATTGCTTTTAGTGTCCATCCTTCACAGACTTTGCTGCTGAGAAGCTAAAGTGACAGTTTTGAGAAGCCACGGCAGAATCCTGAGCTTATATCAAACCGTGCGTTTGTGCATTTGGCCACTGTCAATCACGTCGTGTCTTGTTAGTGTCTCTCGGAGTTTCACAGTCACTTTTCATTTGCTCTTCACGCTGCTCCCTATTTTACCTTCTCCATGCATCACAGTTTCTGCTTCTGTCAATTCACTTTCACCTCACTCTGCTGCACTTTATTGGTCTGAAAAGTAAAGAACAATTTTTGCAGAAGCATCGAGGTAAAAGATGGATGTTTCAACATGAAATGCCTTCTCAGTGCATGCGTTTTTTTGTGTGTTAGGGTTCTCGACAAAGCTGCATATTCTGAAACTGATCATAAATTTGGAATTTAGAAACAACACAGGTACAAAAGGATTTCATTCATTCATACTGTATGAGCAAACATTATTTCTTATTCTCTTTTTTAGTTTGACATGCATAACACCTTCCACGCTCTTTTCTCTGTTTCCTCCTTTGTTCTTTTTCCCATCTTCTTCTTTGACTCTGTCATAATAAATGGCCAGATGTGGACTAGAGTCTTTGTTATAGTAATCATCTATATTTTTTATGTAGTGAACAGTTGTATTGGCCTGACGTTCTATAGGGACACGGTGTTCAGAGTCTACATGTTTCGCTCGATATGTAATCTCCTACACTGTCCTTGATTGGATGTTACGCATACAAAGTTATGTACCGTCGAGGCGAACAGGCCATGTGTGCTCACAGCTGCTCTCTTAAAAAAGCTCCAGAATTATTGCAGGAAGGCGTAAACACAGTATTGCGCAAAACTCAATAAAATAGATGTTAAAATGATCGACTTTCATTTGAGAGATGTGCTGGTTCAACTCCGTGGCATTGTGAGAGACTGCAGTGTGTGTTGTGTTGGACAGTAGGGATCAGGATTGGTTGAGAAACTACATTATTTTCAATGCCTTACTGTTTTCATTATAAAAAAGAAGTTCACAAATGTTATGGCAAAGAATAGATTTTTAATCAAGTCTATGTTAGTATAACTCTCACGTCAAACAGTATTATGTTTAAAGAATTGCTGGTTGCTGTAATCATTGCTCCTCTCCATACAATATGGAGAGGATTTTCATTCTTTTTTCATTTTCAATGAATATTGAAAACAATTTTTCTTCTGCTTCTGGTCTGTACGAAACTCTATCTGTGTGTTTCAATGGGAAACTTTTCTTTGCTGTTGTGGACTGATCAATCCTGGCTAGAAAACGTTCAAGGCCGATGATTTATTTATTTTTTTTTAAATGTCAAATCAAATAATAGTTAAAATCTTGTTAAGGTTAGGGAAAGATTGCTGTTAATTAAAAATGATAAAAGGCAAACTCTGGTCTCCTGCATGAAATTCAGATGTGCTATATTCCTATCCACCACCCCTATCTCTGCCTGCTAACTTTGCTACATAAAGGGCACACTACTTCTTATGTTGCCACTGGGAGTAAATTGTGAAGTGTGGAATTATACAATATAACAATATATTAGTTGCCAGGGCTGACAGTTTTTGATACTCTGCTATGGACACATTATGGCCAGCACCATTATTACTGTAGTATACTGTATACTGTATGGTGTCACTGTTCTTTTGTGTACTCCTGTACATGCTGACAGTACAATCGAATCTTGTTCAGGTCTTCTCCTGTTACTCCATTATGCTAATTACAGTTAGTTCATTATATTCCTCTGTCAGCATCAGCAGCAAATAGCCCTCGGATTGTTAAGGAACCTTGAGAAGATTTTGCATGTAGTGCCAAATTTGAGTTTGAATAGCACACAATGCATGTAGAATGTCAATGTTGTTGCACTGATGTTTTATATTAGGTAGATGGACAAGTGCGACTCAGCCAGGGTGATTACTCAGAGCATCCTGGAGATAGGATGTTAGATAAGATTTATAATAGATATAATTTAGCATTATAAGCTTACTACTTTGTTTTTATGTAAGCCTTGCTAGTACTTGGTTGGACCTACTTTTGCATTCAGAGCTGCCTTTATTCTTTGTGGCATGGATTCCTCAGAGATTTTGGTCCATATTTTGATATATATATACTGCAGGAAGTACAGATACTGTCACACACTCCTCACAAAAGTAATCCTAAGCATTTTCCGATCATATTCTTAATTGTGCGAGGGTTTAAACAATTCAAAGCTTGATCCCTGTCAGAAAGATGGTTTGATTTTGTTCACATATATTTTCTTTTAATGATAACAGGAGACTTGTTTATGCACACCTGTAACGTTTAATCTATGCAACTGTGACAGTCGTGGCATCCACGAGGCAGCTCTACTGCCTCACTGCCTGTGTGTATTCATGTGCATGCATGTGCACAGTGGCGTCTCCCACTCCTAGACTGTCTAAGAACAAAGAGCAGCCAAAGAAAGGAAAGGAAATGTCTGCGCGCTCAAAGTTGTCCTTGAATATTTTTATCCCAGGTGCGTCTCTTCCAAGAGACAAAAGTGAAACAGTAGACTCTAATCAAAAATGGAAAAAAAGGCCATTTCATGCAATAAAGGGATGTATTCACAAAAGCTGCTGCTAAATGAAGGGCAAAGTTTGTCTGTGTCAGATTGATTTATTTGTCATTATTTACTACGTTCCACATCTGTGTTGCTTCAAAACAAAGATTGGCCCTGCCATGAATAATGAAAGGCCCGTACAGTAGCTTGGCATCTCTCCTGCCGTCTGCCAAGCAGACCACGACATCCACAGCCCACCGCCCTGTTTATGGATGAGACGTCGCGCCCGCCGTACCGCAGGGACAGGTCGCAACCGGACCCGGCGAAATAAAAAACCCTCCGCCATCTGTACTGCTGACATTTCCCACACCAGTGAGGGAGTGCGAGCATCTGGTGTTCACCTCTCGCCTTGTGCAGGGTTCGAAGTTGTCGTAATGTCACGCCGCCATGTGGTTTGTGTGCAGGAACCAGTGTGAGCCACATGACATGTGTAGAATGCAGTTGGACTATCTTGTTAGAGAGTGTGTGTGTGTGTGTGTGTGTGTGTGTGTGTGTGTGTGTGTGTCTGTCTGTGTGTGTGTGTGTGTGTGTGTGTGTGTCAGTGGCCTTGATATTGTCATCTCAGCTCTGGCTCGACTATACAGTTAAGACTGACTTTGTTTTTGATGCACTGTGTGAAAAAAAACCCATTTGCCACATCTTAGTACTCAATGGCTGTTCATGCACGGTTACCATGGTGACGAACCCTGCACTGCTAAAACACTTTAGAGTAACTGATAATCTAGTCTGATTTATTTTGGATTGGATTATCTACTGCTGGGTATGCAAGACAGGGACTTAATTTAATTAAATGTCACTTGTCTTTATTAGAAATTTCATCTCACTCAGGTTTTGTCAGTCTACCACTATGGACCAGACTGACATATCTCAACTATTACTATTGGATGGATTGGCATGAAATTTGGTACAGACATTTATGATCCCCTTAGGGATAAATTGTAATAACCTTTCCGATCCCCTGGCTTTTTTTTGGCTCATGACTGCCATAATACCTGTAAAGCTATGACTTCCCCTCATCTGTACCTTTTGAGTTTTGTGAGAATTAGCTAATTTTAGCATGTTGACATGCTAAACTAAGATGGCGAACATGGTAAACATTAAACATTAGTATTACTTAATATCAACATGTTAGCCAACACCCAACTTTAGTGTTAAGCTGCTTACAGAGCCTCTATCATGGCTGTAGACTCTTAGTCTTGTTCATGGGCCTTGTGAATCAGGAGCAAGAGCAGTTATCCACCAATTGGATTTGACGCCTTGCATGGTAGCCTCCACCAGTGTGTCAATGTGTGTGTGAATAGGTGAACGCTGACTTGTGTTATAAAGCGCTCTGAGTGGTCATTAAGACTAGAAGAGCACCAAATGCAGTCTTTCTGATATTATTTAACGACTTCTGGTGGCATAATTACAGTTGAACGTCCTGACTTATTTTAAGAAATCGTATTAAGTAAAAATTGCTGATTGCACCCGATGAACCGAAAGTCCTTGTTTTCAGCAAAAAATGCTTATATCTCACATTGCCCAGTATTTACAATGTGTATCACCATTGTCCATTGTGCTTGTCTTAGCACACCCAAGATGGCACTTTATCCCTGCCAACATAAACCTGGTATCCCTTCTGGCTGTCATGCCCTCAATGGCTTACATCAGCTGCTGGCCAAATTTTAGTTTACAACACACCTCATACGGTTTGCTTAATGATGCAGCACCTTGCTTACTTCACAGACTTGGCCTGGGAACAAAGGTTGTAAGGTTTGAAAGCCCTTTCAGTCACTGCTGAGGACTCTTGTTTTCATTCCGGTTTGACGGACAGCACAGCTCAGTACATTTGCGTCTCTCAGTGGGTGAAGCAGCCTGGGTGTTTCCACTTGTTTAGACTGTAACACTTGCTCTGACCTCATTCTATTGCTGGGTGGCCTTGGCCTGAATAGGACAATTCAAAGAGGTGGAACACAGAGACAGGCCAGTTAGAGGAGGGAAGACCAAAGAAAACCTGAAAACTGAGTGAATTCTGGTTGTCTGCAGAGTTTCTGAGAGCGCTTACAGTAGCACAAAGAGCTTGTGACTTCATTTGTGTGTGTGTCTTTGTGCACAAATGTACAGGTATGTTTGCATGCTGGTGAAATGTATGTGTTGGAGCTCGCACTCAAATCACACTCAATTCCTCTTCCTTCTTAGAGGCCAAATGAAGTGTGACAGGGCATTAAAGTAGGACCAGAGCTCTGGGTCTCTCTGCGAGGGAGATGGAGACAGAGGGGGCAGGAGGTTGGATGGAAAGTGTGTGTATGTCTATGTGTGTGTGGGAGGGTTAGATTAATAGCGAGAAGGTGCTGATGGCTTGTGACAGTGGGCAGGGTGTGGGTCTGTGGCTAAACACGACCTCTTTCAAGACCTGGCCGGAGGTTAGGGGAACAGCCTGCCAGAACAGCCTGACAGCTAAAAAACATCAAACCACAAGCCTTTTACCGTTTTTTCCCTATTCTAATGCAGGGTCTAATGACAGAGGGTGGCTTGTACTATACAGATTGTAAAGACCTTTGAGGCTAATTTGTATTTTGGGCTACATAAATAAATTTGACTTGACTCTGAATACAACTGCACAGGACTACTCAGCACTCATCCAAAGGCATCTCTCAACATAGACCCTCTTGAACGGGCTTGTTTGGTTGTTTCCTCATCAAAACAAGAATCGAAGGATATGGAATGTATTGTACTGTAGGCCACAGACAGTGAGAACCTTTGCGGCTTGGGGTTTTGAGTGTTGGTTGGTTTAGGCCATATGAAAAAAGTTGACTTGACTCTGAGGACATCTGGACAAGACTATTCAGCACTTGTGAGATCACGTTCTTCTTTCCAGGCTTCAAGCTATTTACCTGTGGTCGAACACACAATGGTTGAACCAATCAGCGTCCTTTGAGTAACTAATGGCGGCTACAGGCATGTTTTAGTTGTCTCTTGACAGGCTTAGGTAACAGTTTGATTTACCAACTGGCTCTGCTAGTGGTAGTACTCTCCTACTGTTGATATCATTGGTTGAAGTTAGCCCAATGATAGATGGTAATGGTTTGTCCAATAACATGCCAGGTATTTCTTCGTACCTAGTCATGCCTGCCCAGAAGGTTCCGTCTAACAAACCATCTGGCATGTCAGGTTAGAGACATGTAGGTTTTTTATGTTGACACTCTTTGCTGCGCCAACTCAGACCATGCCGTGTTGCTTTGTGTTTCCATTACCTGTTTAAACGCACCGAGTTTTTGCTGAGTCACTCCCAAAATGAACCATCTACAGAATCAGCACCAATCAAGTGAATTGCAGTGATGTCAGATGAGCTTTCGTGCCCTGATTTTAAGTAGCTGGCTACCAACAACCATTGCACTGTGCGATGGTAAACAGTGCTTAAGAGAGGGCTGCTTTTAATTGCATCTACTCAAGACATCGACATCATCAGTTAAAGACACACCTTCAAGCAGGTAGCCGTGTTGTAATGTAGATATAAATCCCTTTATTGCTGGGCTGATTCACAGAGTCAAACAGAGGAAAGCCAAGCCAGCACATGTGTCTGCAAAAGGGCTAATAGAACCTCTTAAAAGGGTTCTTTTTGTATTTTTTTCTTTAACCAAACCCAGGGTCTAAGGATATAAGTCTTACACTGTGTAAAGACCTTTGAGGCAAGTTTGTGATTTATGATTTTGTGTGATATAACTCAAAGTGACTCCTTAGCTCTGTAGGTAAGGGATTGAGCCAGTTGAGCTAAAGCAAAAGTAGCAGAAAAAGAAAACAGGAATTTATTCAGTAAATTCGTGTATGGAAAACAAAAGTGGAGACATGTATACACTTTACCCAGTTTTCTTCCTCGGTACAGAAAGTGCTGCCTCAACTACATTTTATGCTGATCATGAAAAGTGTGGTTTGTTTTCATAATGACTAACGGAGGTACCTGCCACTATCAGCAAACAGTCCTTAGGTACGACTCCCAAACACTTAGAAACTCCCCAACACAGCAACTGTGCTCCCATCAGAGAAACAGCCACTACCTATTCCCCCTTATTTTCATTTTGCTGTTGTTGTAAACTGTCAGCAATGTGATGTGAAAACCCTCGACTGCTCTTCCATGTGATTATTCAGCTCACAAATAAAACATTGTTCCACGTTGTGCGACACAGGCAAAACTTTTTCGCCAACTTTAGAAACCCCTCTATTCTGTCATCTGGTAAGAAGTGAGCTGTGGGGTTCTCCCCAAAGAGAGCACCTTCAGGTCCCCATTCAGTTCATAATATAAAGAACCGTCAGTTTGGATGAACACAGGCTGGGAAAAAATGTGTGAGGTACAGATACAGGCACCGACAGGCAGGCAGAAAGAGTTTGTTATTGTATTTGCCACAACCTTGCTAACCTCAATTAATGTTCCTCCCATAAGAGAGACAGACTGAGAGACAGGGTGATCTCATGAGGGGAGATGCGCTCAGTGTTGAGACAGCGTCTCTTGCTTCAGCTGACTAGTAATGAAGCGTCACGGCCAAAAACCACCAAACTCAATTAGCTGTGTTAGTGCTATGTTTGGTTGTACTGAGCGTGTTAGTCCCAATGTATTTACATAGCCCTCTGTTCTGGGCCCTCGGCCTGCTGGACTGGACACTGAGGATAATTTTTTGGATTGTGCAGCTGATCTTATACTTTGTTTCCATAATCAATCACTTTTAACAAGGTTTCTCGAACAATAACACTACAGAAAACTGCTAATGCTACTACTAATGGTGCTCACACTCCACTACAAACACATTAACTAGTTATGGAGATGAAGGACAAAAAATGGACACAGTTTGGCCTCATCCCAATATACCCCTAGCCGCAACCACATAGCAGAGGGGCAGGGTGAAGTGTTAGGGCTACATGGCCCTCCAAAATAGAGGTATTTCTGAAGCACACTATGAGAGCTCTCCGTTGTTTGAATATATTATGGTCCTTTAATTTATAACTGCATAAAACAATCGCTACTAGCTTGCTGATTTTTCAGTAGCTACTAGTGCTACTACTGCTACTACAGCCTAAGCATAATTAGCATACTTCTAAACCTATTGGACTGAAATCCAATGCAGATGTCTAATGGTAATCAATGCAGGTTAAGTGCTTTCCATTTGACAACTTCAATCTAAAATCAATTAAACTGCAGCTTCAGTTCTGAGTGTAAACCTAGTTTGGAGGATCTTCGGGATGCAATATGGGGATCGTCGTGATTATAATTTGAGTCCAGCCAAGGTTTACTTGATTTAAACAATGCTTTTTTTCCTCAGCCAACTGTTTATGTTGATAAGCTATTTCTATTCAGGTTTGTAATTTCCATAATATTTCCCTCTGGCTTTGACTGGTGGTATTGTAATAACCCTGTTCATTTCCAGGGGAGTAAACACTGACCTATGAAATAACATTAACGCTACCTAATGACAAGGTAGCGAAATGTCACGGTAAAAAGCCCGCAGTCTCCTCGAGTGCAGCAGGATTGGAAACCAATGCCAAATAACAAACACATAACATTTGCCATTTCTTTACTGCTCAATTACACATGAAGGTTTAGGCACAACACATAGGATAAACTGTGCTTGAACCCCGGGTGTTGGAAATAGGGAAAACATTATGTATAATAATGTACACGGATAAATAATGTATCTCCTTCATGTAATTAGAGCGGCTCCCCGAATACATTTGCCTAAATTAGACCCTTAGAGTATTTCCACCGTGTTTAATGTTGCATTCAATACTTGTTACACTCTGCTTCACTTACCCAAGTCATCTTTAACTCTCATTAACAACACAATCTCAGGCATCGCTCAATTGTTAATAACTGCTCTGCTAATGACAAGTGGTTTCAGACTTTGTTTTGTTGAGGATAGGATACAAAGTGTGCTTGCGAAGGACGAGAGAGCTGGTGCTAGGCATTCATTACAATGTAGAAAGAAAAAAAATGGCAAAAAAAGCAACAGGAATGTCAGCAGGAGGAGGAGGGGGGGGAGACAGAGGGAGAGGGACGGGGATTATGGTAATGCTGAGGCGACAGCTGTTCAGCTGTGGCGAGCAGCTGTATCCACTGAAGGGGATGTAGCCTGAGCCAGGACAGGAGCCTCTGTCCGTGCCACCATGACAGTTAAGGTAGCCAGGACAGAAACACAAAGAAAACAAAGCTGCATGCAAATGCATGCTGAAAGTAAACAGGTGATAATTGAATATATTAAACTCAGATGCATTTTAATAGAGTCAAGAAAGTTCCTCTGTTCTTTGTGCAGATGACAGCACAGCTTGTCCAGTCTCATTGCTCTTATTAACGGGAACTCTAAGCTAATTTTACTTCTCATTCAGACCCAGCCTTTTAAATCAGAGCTCTTCATGATGGAAAATGTGATGTCATACTGATGTCATCAGGCTAATGTTGGCATAAGCATGTTTACTTTTGACAGCAGACCAGCATTTATAATGCAGCCTTGCAATTCAAAAGATGTGGGTGTTCACAATGTATGTAGGGTCTAACAAAAAAAGATCCTATTCAGTTGAATTATGGGAAATGTAGGATCCACCATTTTTGGGGCATGAACGTACTAAGTACTAAAACTCGGAATTCATCTGCCTCTGCTGTATTGATTTTCTTTTTTCCAGTCTCTCTCCTGTGAATGCCTAAACTTTATAGAAGTGCAATACTCAATTACAAGAGAAACCTTTGTAGTTCTTTCTTTTCTAATCTTTATACTTTATTTGTAATATACAATATGCATTAGGCCCAGTCCAGTTCACCCTAGAGACCAAAAAGACCAAATCTTTTAAAAATATGTCTCAAATAATAATACATGACTGTTAAAAGGTGCAATATGTAAGAATCGGCCACCTGTCAAATTCATCCTCAAAATAAATAGGGGGCGGAGCATCCGCTAACTGCTGACAACTGTTCCTGCTGTTAGCTCATCTAGCTGTTGGAGCTAGCATTCTGAACATGGAGCTCGGAGCACCGGGGAAGTCTTGTTGTTTACACCGCTAGCACAGGAGCTTTGGACCGGGACAGGCAACTTCAGTAGATATCTCTGCAGTGCAATGCATAGACGTCATAATGTCAAAACTGTTATTTCTTAACAGTCTTTTGATCATTTTAGGCAGTTTTTCTTCGTTGTTTTCATCTGAAGTTCTTCCGTGAAGTTTTCATTCAGCTCTATATAAGTAATATGAAATAATGGCCGAGAATTAAAGTATGAATCGGCTCAATGTACTGGATAATATATTCTGCACTTGAAAGCAGGGAACTAAGAAGGATGAGGCCTTCTATGTGTGCTAGCAATCACATCTATTATCATTGAGGTGGCAACTTGCAGCCTCTGCATGAGAGAGAAGAAGGATATATGGAGTCGAGGCTGGTACAGTACACTTGGAAAAATAGCAATACACAAGATGGGAAAGGAAAAACTGAAAGAAAAAGACTAAAAAGGAATAAAGTCATGTTGTAATCAGCTGTAAACAGACACAGACACTTTCAAAGTAAAAAAAGACAGCACGACTGATGGATTTTATCTGTGCTATAAAATAACAGCGCAACATCTGTACGCCTGAAACAAGGAGAGGCGTCTCCAGCCTCTCATTCATCTGCTTGGTATCAATCCTCTTACAAGTTCGACTTTGAGGGAGAACATTGCAGGTGTTTGTAAGACGTCGATGTTTCATTGTGCACCAGCCTGTGTGCAAGAGATAGAAACATCACAGATCATCACTCTGTCTTTATTCAAAGACATCTGCTCTCTGGGTCTTTTTAGTGTTCCAGGAGCGTGTGGTGTTAATGTGTTTTCAAGATTAAAGGAGAGTCTACCTACAGTCAGTGATTGTAGAAGTCGCCCCTGTGTCAGTCAAAATGGCACTGAGGTTTCTGTCATCAAACTTTAACAGAGAAAAGTTATTACTCATTGAGTTTTGTATAGATTTCTGAGGCCTGCAGTGTCACAGTGTCATTTGTTGACTACAGAATACTTAAATGATGATGCCTGAATCTGTGTAGAAATTGGATTTCTCATTTTGTGCCCTTTTTTGAACTCTATCTCAGCCAGGCTCTCTTCATATCGATGATGTGGAATAAAACTGTGTTTGCTACAGTATTTACGGTTTTATTTCTGCAGTAATAGTTTCATTTAAACCCTAAATTACTGGCAGAATGGGAGAAAATGCAGTTTTGGCAGATCTGAATTAGGGAGAGGCGGGTAAAGGGATAGACTGTATGTTGCCAAATGCAACACATACGTAATTTGTCTTTAAATGGTGATTTCTGTGCTGGATTTCATTAAGACTCCTGATCTTTAAAGACGCTTTAATGAATTAGTTTTTTGTTTACAATGCTTCAAATGACTACCCTCAGCTCTGTGTAATGTTCAAGCATCTTCTAACTCATTGTTTCGGTTTTATTAGCCAGAACTGTACTGTTTGTGTTCGGTCTCACTGCTCTCTTCAGTGTTGTTTCTAGACACATTAACCTGCTGTTTCCAGTGAAAATCCTCTTATACACTACCTGTCCAGCACCAAACAGCAGACAGACCAGCTGGCCAACGTATTGATACATGTTAAAACAGAGCTAAAAGTACCTGTAGTGAATATTGGACTTGAAATGTTAATGATGCTCTGTAAATACACAGTTTTCCATATGAACTGCTGTGTTTACATCTCGTTCCGCTGACCCCAAGGGGCCAAAAAATGGTTCATGCAAGAGCTGATTTGTTGAGAGCTTGGACACATTTCAAATCAGTTTTTTGGGGTGTACACTGCTTTTCTCTGCCAAGGAGGTTATTTTTTTTTTTTTTGCCTGTGTCCATTTGTTGGTTTGTTGGTTTGTCAGTGGGATTACAAATAAAACTATCGTCATTCTTTTTTGACTTTCTTTAACATTGCATTTGATTTTTTGACATTTTTGTGAATATCTCAGGGAATAATGGATGGATCTTGATGAAAAAATTCAGGTATATTAAGGTGAATACAATTTGATGTGGATTTTGATATGTTTTATTTTTTTTAATTGGATTCGGCTTGATGAGGTCCATTCTACTAATTCTGATGTTCCTGAAGTCCAGATCATGACAAGAGAAATCATTAGTAAAGACCTTGAATGCTTTGTCAGATCAGTAATATTATTTCTGAAATCTTAACACAAACTTTATACTTAATTTGTATGAATTTTAAATGTTTATAGGGGAACAAAATGTTGAAGGAAGAAAGATATGGCAAGAGGATTGACGTTATGTCAAAGATGTTAATATACTGTGTTGCAGAGATGTCTAATGAGGTAATACCGTTTTACTACTTTGTATCTCAAGAGGCGATAGTCTGGTTTCAGCTGAGAGATGTGTGCGAGTGGCAAGTTAGCTACCTTTTTTAAGTAAACAAAATAAACGTACAAAATACAGAGAAATAAGTTATTTTTCCTACTCAATGGAAAAATACACCCGTTCAGTGCCTGTCTTCAAGTTTCTCTTTCTCTTTTTGCTGACTTAAGACCAGAGTAATTGCCATGCCTTACCCCAATATTTTTCGAGCTACCTTTGAAATTTGGCCGTATCTTACAAATTACACCGTACGTCAACCTACAACTATCCAAAAGGCCAAGAGACTCTTGTATAAGAACTCCTTCTACTTGAGATTCTGCAGTGTGAAACCAAATACAA
This sequence comes from Pagrus major, assembly GCF_040436345.1. Lineage (NCBI taxonomy): Eukaryota > Metazoa > Chordata > Actinopteri > Spariformes > Sparidae > Pagrus > Pagrus major. The sequence continues at coordinate 17,222,199 of NC_133224.1, read as the reverse complement.
AATTCAACACAGAAACTTTTCAGCCATGGCTAAGGCTGGAGAAAACAAACAGTGGACCTGGTTGTTGGCTCATATTCCATTGGGTCCTACCTTAGTAAAGGCCTGACAAACACATCGAGCCTCCACTGTCTCTGCTTGCATTGGAGAATTACTGTAGATCTTGAGGTAAGGTCATGAACCTCATCAGTCCTTCTCTGACTCAGAGCCAGGTTAAGTTGGGTTCCTGGTCCCGGCGGGCCCGTCCAAACCCCATCGCCTCGTCCCCCAGTAAGCCGCTCAGATCGATGGACAGAGTTGAAGGCCATAGGGCTCGTCTCAATCCCTCGGCCTCATCGATTACCACCCACTTTACAGCCCTCGCACTCCCAATCTCCCTGTCCCATTTTATTTCTACTGTCTCACTCTCGTTTCCCTCCTCTGTCTATCTCCATCCTTTTCCTTTTTTCTTGATCTTTCTCTAACTATAATGCTTCTTTCTTTCTCTGTGTTTCATGCAGTGTCTTTCCACCGACTTATTCCTTCTCAACCCTTTTCTTCTTTCGGCTCTTTTCTTTGTCTCTTTGTCTCTCGCCATCCTCCTTTTATCTACCCATCTCCCGCTATATCCCATATCTCTCTTTATCGCTTCTTCTTTCTCCCCCTACGCTCTCTCTCACTCCCAAAGGCCTCTGGCTCCCAGCAGTGGATTATCACACATCTAAGGAACTCCGCTCCCTCAGTCCTGTTGGTCCAATTAGTTGTCAGATTGAGCATCAGTCAATCTACTGGAACCACCACAGGCGAAAATCATCTTCTCAGTTCCACAAACAGGCGTATGCATTTGCGTGGATAAATGGTTTGTGGTTACATGTGTGTTGATTAAACCCTTTGCCGTGGAATTACAGTAATGTGCGTTGCTATAGATAGCCTTTTGTTGTGTATGCAACCCATAATTTAAGAGAATCAGTAGAGGATGCACGTGCCTTTGCTTGAACATCGCCAGCCCTATCTGTTCCAGTCTCTTCTTTGGAAAAACAGGCCGCCAATTTGATCAGAGCCCAATTATAGCGATTGCTCAGATATTCATGCAGGAAGAGAGGAAGCTTGAGAAGAGAAAGGAAACCACAGAGACTTAAAGACGCATGGAGATCAAAAAGAGAGAATGCTAACAAAACCTGTTAGACATGAAAGAGGGGAAGAAAATGACAAAAGATGGGTGAAAAGGTAAAAGTGGGAAGTGAGGAGTGAAAAGTTTGCGCTTCAAAAGGAGACTTCAAAATGACTTTCAGCTCAAACGTGAAACAAACAAGCACAAAATGTCCTTAAATTTCCTCGCAGGCTAAAACTCAACACAGATTGATATCAGAATGATACCTAGATCCTCATTAGGGTTGGTGAATATAATGCTATTTATCTTTCTTGTGATACAAAGCCATTTATTACTATTTATTCTTACATTTTGGATATTTTTATATCATAATATGGCATGAGTGTTTTTCCTGGTTCTAAAGGCTCCATTATTGTAAAGTGACGTCATTTTATGAACTTACCAGACTGTTCCACTTGTCTTTACCCACGAAGTCATTAGCCAGCCGATGGTACTAATACATTTCTTCAATAAACTTTGGGAGCTAGCTAAGAGAGCTGTTGTAACTGACTAGCACGAGCATGTTCCCAGATGGCTAGCATGTTAGTAGTTAACTCAGTACTTTGAGTAGTCACAATGTCACCAAGCTTCTGGCACCATTTCATGACACATAAATGAACTTAAATGTTCCAATCAGTGGCGTCCTCCAAAGCTTTAATATGAGGCTGTGTCTGGATTCAGATTGAGCATGTGTGCATCCTATAGAAGTAGCAGCGAGCGCCAGGTGATGGATTGTGTCTGCGTGCTTCCAAATGGCTAAACTCAAGTGAGAAGTTACACAGCATGCTTTTCATGAACTGCCACCATTGAAACTGAAATTCCCTTTGTGGCTAATTGCATAACAACTTCGATGCAGTTTGCTTGAAACAGCTGCAGGGACTTCCAGGGAGCTATGCTTAACTTTTATTCCAAATTAAATTATGGAGATTAATTCTGTTAAACTTCGAAGCTTTTAGGAAAAGCTGAAGGAGGCTTCCTCTCCTGGTCCCAATCAATGATGCTCTGCGGAGTCATGACCACCAGTAAAATATGAGAAAAGGCAGACAAATACCTTAACCTGTTTTGGTGATGTACTATTTAAATTATACCCATTTAAAAGCAGAAATATCTCGAAACATGGTCCATTTTGAATTTTTAAAATGAATCTCTCCAGATATTGTATCTGAAGAGTACAAAAGAATAACAATGTGAAGAAATAATTTCCTAACACCCACTGTCCAGATGTGCTCCTCTTTCCACCTGAATGGATGGACTCTTGTGGGCGAGGTCAGCACATGCTTTTTGTGTGGACAGAGCAAAGGCAAGCAGAAGCAAAGATCCATGTAATTGCCCTCCCCTCCTCTCCGCCTGAGCAGTTTAATGAATGGCGGCAATCTCAAACTACTGTTAAAATGGTAACGAGTTTGTGGGTCACTGGCTGGCCTCAGATAAAGAGCGTGGTCAAGGTCCAACGCAAAAATGACTCCAACCAGATGTGACTACTCAGTGGCGGCCGGTGTCCTGAACCATTAGCGTGCCCATTGAATGGGAAGGATGAGGGTAATGGGGAACTATTTGGATGAATGAAGCACTTTATTTTATACAAGCACGCATATGCAAGTGTCTGGGCGAGCAAGGACAGGGCCATTGGCACTGTAATGCCAATGGCTAATTTTAACTTCAACGGTTGGTTCATCCAAATTGCAAAAAACATACAAGTAGGTGTTCACTCACCCAAAGTTTTGCTTTTATTTGTCCTATTCTGAGACATCTGTCTCTTTCCTTTGTGAATAGTAGTATTCACAGAGTGCAGGTTTTGCATCGACAGGTGCGTAGGAGAACACCGAAGGCCGACAAAATCAGGAAAAAGACTCCCACACCCTGTCCACTTCACTTGCAATTAAGTTTAATGACAACAACGTTTCAGTACTTAGACCTTAACCCTGACGAAGGTTGCTGTCGTTAAAGTTAATTGCAAGTGAAGTGGACAGTGTGCGGGAGTCTTTTTCCTGACTTTGTGAATAGTAGAAATACAAATGTATAATAAACAGTACGCACTGTGACTATTTCTTTTCTAGAAAATAGTAGCTGCTATTGAAAACTGTCCACAGGGAGGTCTGTAGATTATGCAGAAATATTAGGGAAAGTGTTGCTGGAAAGTAATCTTTCTGTTTTGTCATTTTTTTTAAATGCAGCTATTGTGAGCAGCACAAACGGTAGTCATCTCCTCTTTTCTGTAGTTTGAGGAAACTGTCCCTTTAAGGAATAATTTTGGGTCATATATATGGTCATATTACTGCCGACTTATCCAGGGTGTCGCCCAGTGTTAGCTGGGATCGGCTCCAGCCCCCCCATGACCCTGAAAAGGATAAGCGGTTTCAGATAATGGATGGATTTATGGATATGTTCATATTTAGTTTAGACGAGGGATTGTCTTTGCTTCAGTGTTACGTTGGTTCAGCAGTAATTTCAACTGGAAGCGTTTCAGACGTGAAGGCTCGTTAAGCAGTGCTCTTCAGCAGCCACTTTTTGAATATTGTTTAGAGTTTTTGCCAACTGATTTTCAAGCTGTTGAATACACATTTGAAGCTGGTGCATGATTGCAGAATGAGACTGCAGGATTAATTCACCTGTTTCACAGTCTTTTGGGGAGAAGTGATGTGAGAAAACTAGAAAAGAAAAATATGTAAATGTAATTCTTCAGTCTTACCTGCAGAATCCAGTCTTCATGAGGACAACAGACAAGGTAGTACCTGTCTAATAATGTTACTGACCAATTTATCTAACTTGTTCAAAACATGACAATGAATTGAATATGTATTGTTGATATTCTGTGAAAAAATGTAATCAAACACAACAAATACGTTTCTAAAAGCTTAATCAAAAAATATTCCCTTCTCATCACTTTAAAACATTAAATACTGACAGCCAGACTAAAAAAAGGAAAAGAAAAGAAAAAACTGAAAACTTCCATATCCGAGTGAAGCCTTAAATCATTTATTTTCTGTCATGCCGAGTTGCAAGTCATCAAAACGGTGACTCAAGTTGACTCGAGTCCAAGTCACGGCTCAAATCTCCATCTGTGGCTAATAGGCATGCTAACAATTGCTAATTAGTCCCACAAATACTGTGTGTATGTATAATGCACAAAGCCAACAGCTAATGAATGCGGCATTAAAAGTGCAATCTAATTCTGGTGGATTCAACAGGTTGTCAGGTACCGACGCTTTTTGCTTAGTTGCCCGGAACTGGGAATGAGATGTAATTTCTTCATAACTACACGTTGCACCTCGAAGATCCAATCGATTGTCAGTGCATGTATGCGTTATAGACAATAAAAAGTTAATTTATGCTTCAGAAATGCAAGTTGCTCTGATCATAAATAGACGTACATGTTGTCAAGAAAGAAAAGTGGAGTAAAGAGTCATGTGAGAGCTGTGAGTGAGATTGGTCCGGTGACACATGCGTGGAAAATCGACTTGGATAGCAGTGAATCGTCTCCGGGGCTGTAACATGACGCAGCTGCACCCAGGGGATAGTAATACGCTTACATTAAACTGTAACACTGTTGCATCTTATATCTGATGTCAGATATCCTGTCTGATTCTCTACTGTATCAAATAAAGGCAAGGATTTAAGTCAAGGTTCCAGATTACGCAACTAATTGAAAGGCTTGGTGCAGAGGGAGGATGTGCAGCCCCATCATGGAGTCTGTGTTCTCGTGTGTGTGACGGGGATGGCGTCAAAGTGTCAGCACAAAGTCATTCCACAAATTTAATCGTGTGGAATTTACTTTTGTGCTCCGAGAATATAAATTGGGCTTCATCTTTTTTTTGGAAAAGAGACAAAAATGAGTTCCTCCCTCTTATTACTGACTGTGATGAATTGTTTATGCGTGTGGTCTGTTTCTGGAGAATGCGAGGCGCCCCAGAGGGATAGGGAGGGGGTGTCGCACACACACTTGGATGAAGTACTTGTATTTCACTGTTTTCGCTTTAAAAATGAATGAGTGCATTCTTTTTCCAGAGCCTCGGAGTCTGTCTGTCTTATTTCCCCCCCGGTCCCTTTTCTTTCTTGAACATTTTCTCCCTCCGTCTTCTCCTCAATAGCTGATTGATAGCGCTCCATTGACACACAGTTGATGGGAATGTCTCGGGGACAAACGCTGGTTGTCAGGCTGGAGTTCATGGTCAACTCGGCTACGAGCTCGACTCTCAATGGGGTCTCTTGTAGCTCTTGTATGAAGTCATCCAGGGGTCCTGACCACCCTGTTGACTTTCCCTCAATAAAAGCCATTAGACTCATTGTCCGCTAGCTTACAAACAAGAAACCCACAGTGGCTGATTATGTGGTAGTGGTATTACAAGGTGGCTACAATAGAGCTATACTTCCTCTGCAACACGTTGATTAGGACACCAAGTTCCTTGCAGGGATATTGCTCATGAAAAAAACGCTTGTTGGACTGTTAACCAATGCCAATTTCTGCCCTTTAGTCCAGTGAGCTGCAGGTAGAACCTGCCAAGTTGTACTCCTAACGCACTGCTCTGTACACTAGAGGCAATGGAGGAATCTGGCTTCTGTGCTGTTCAGCAGTTTTGTCAATGTGGCTAGGCATGCTGCTGCCAAATAAACGCTCTCTCTGCCTCCTGCCAGTAGTGATTTATGGCTGAATACATCCTTGCCCTGTCCACTTCATCCGCAAAGAAAAATCATTTTCCAATTGAGCGCAAAACATAGGCCTTGAAGACCGACTCAACGTGGGGATAGAGAGGCAGAATATTTTATTGCCATTGGCATCTGGATGAATGATGCATACCTCAATCTCATGGGGCTGATGGACTGATAGAGGCAGCACAGTTTCTATTCCCTTCTCCTTTTCCTGTACAAGACAGAGGATACATTTGCGTGAGAAAGGTACAATTATGCATTACACTGTAGACAGGGCGGACTTGTCACCAGCCGGCCAAATGTATTTTGAGTAAGAGATTGTAGGGTATGAGCATATTTTTTATTCCATTTTCTATGTTGGGCAGCTTTACTAACATGGTCCTTACATGCTCATATCTAAACAACTTAATAGTTAAATTTCCAGATCGACATATCAACATTGTCAAAATAGCGTCACTGTGGCAGCGTACCAGCGACATCCGTAGCAGACCTTTGTTGTACAGGCACAGTTGGTTGGGTTGAGGCAAGAAAACAACTTGGTTAAGGAAAACATCATACATGAAAGTCCTGTGCTTGTTTATCTCAACCATCCATTCCAACATCCTCCTTATGCAAACCTTTTCTATTTATTACTCTACTTCACCTGACTCCCTCCTTTACTGGCTAGAGGTCGCTGCCTTACAACAAATGTCGATAGAGTGCTGCAGGGATGGCTTTTTTTGTAAGATAACCAAGAAGTTAGCATCACCCCGGTTCTGTCATGAGATTGTTCTATTGGATTTTGCATTAGAAATATATTACTGTAACGCATTGCTTTTGTAATGCGTTACCCGCAACACTGGTGTTGATAAAATATAATAAATACTGTGCAAGTGATGTGCTTTGTACTGTATATGTTGCCAACTTCTCCAGTCCGGTCAGCTGGTGTATTTCCCCTCCCTGCCCTCAGACAGCTGTCCAGAGCCTTATAGCTTCTTGAACTTCTGTTTTGGGCTGCAGCTCTCCAGTATTAATCCCGTTTGCAGCTGTGTTCAGTAAGAAAGCTTTGATAAACAACCTGCCCAGCACTAAATAGCTGGCAAAGTTAGCAGCTAGCAGGTGAACATAGTAACTTTTAGACCAAGAGTCAGATATTTTCCCCTAGAGTGACTATTGGACTTTTATTTGTTTCATGACCAGAAACACATCAACAAATGCAGGTGTTCGGTCTGTATCTGGTATTTTCATCCCAACAAAAACAAAAGGAAATAAATAAATAAAAATGAATCAATTTAGCTGTTAAAACTTTGATTTTAATTTTCAGCTGGAGGTTTAAAGCTGGAGGGAAAAAGCAACCAAGATTGGCTTGGGGAGGCACAAGTACTAAGTGTGCAGCGTGGTTGATCTAATCCGCATGTCAAGGGACTATTGCTGTTAGTTTGCCTTTCTGCCTGCATGGTGAGAGTGTCGAGCTTTGCACCGGCGTCTCATTAGGAAAAGGACAGCTGTGCAGAGGCGGACAGCCTGTTTCCAGAGACACCGGTTGAGTCACAGTAGGCCAACGACCAATCGGGGAATACTGGCTGCATGCTGCATGACTCAGAGAGCCTCACACGGCGGCTGGTTTGCAAATTCAGATGCTGTGTGCATGCTGTCTAATTCCTCATCAGCAAGGTTTTTCTGATAGTTAGAGGCCGAGGAGAGGCAGGTATTCACTGAATTTGTTCGAGCTGTTACCGAGGTTGTTATCGGCCCTGGCAAGCGGGCTGCTGCTCAGGGAAATGTCGTCTGTTCCGGTTTTGTGGACTCCATAAACATCTTTGGAAGCCAAGCTCTACCAGGGTTGGAAATCCTGCATTTTGGTTGCTTTGAGCCAAGCGCCTAGAGACTCCACTGAGTGGCTTTGATGACAGTCTGTGTTGTGGAAATTGGTCTAGAGCTCTCAAAGCTCATTCTGTAAGTCCCCAGCTGTGGAACCCCGCTTTAACCAACTCCTAGTTTAGTGTGGAAAAAAAACTTTTAAGACGTTTACCAAGTCAGCCCAGCATCAGTGGAAGGTCTTATTAAAATTGCTTAGGGTTTTTAAACTACTACGAATTGCAATTGGATGGTACAGGCGATGTAGCTTCATCTTGACGCAAGAGGAAGGCTCTACTTTATGCTACAGGCTAGGTTTTATAAGGCTAATCATTTTGAGGAGATATTTGAGAAACTATTTGGGCCTGAAGCCAAGTATCTCATTAAGTCAGCTGCGTTAGACAGCTTTCATCCTATCTGACAAAGAAATCAAACAGATTTTTATCTCCTGGTCTTACCTTAGTTAGCTGCTTTTCATTTTCCCAGAGGCCACCCAGACTGAACATTTTCCATGCACTGGTGCTGCAAGTCACCAAAAATTAAAAAAAAAAAAAAATTAGATGTAATCATGTGCTATCACTACAGAGAACGATGACAGAGGCTGTGCTTGCTTTCCACATTAAGATGTATCAGGAGTGTCCATATTACACAGTGTTTGCAGCTCGGCTCCTCGGGAGCAGCCACCTTCAACACGACCTGCTTTTGGCAGCTGCCTCTGGGCTGGACCCCTCGGCCAATCAACTCCCCTCTGCCTGAAGGCAGGCCTGGGTTTTTCTCTCGCTCCACTACCTAGAGCTGCTAGCCAGCCTGTCAATCACACCACCAGGCACCACTGTGCTGCCTAACCCACTGGCACTCTCGCCATGGCAACGCAAATCCCAGCAGACCTAGCTGTCAAGAACAGGAGTTCTCAGAAATATGAAAGACAAGAGTCTCTGATCCAGTGTACACGCACGGGGTTTGTGCCCTCCGACCAGGATGTCTAGGTCACATGAATGATGCATCCCTACATGTAATGGATTTGATTTGATTTTGTCAAATATAGTGATAATATTACATCCGTCCTCCTCTCACATTATGAAATAAAGATTTTATTATCAAATCGCCCCAAGAAAAGTATGTTTTAGCAAAATTTCTCGTGCTGGCACGAAGGCGGCTAGGAGAAACAGTGAGCAAAGCACTGTGTGAGCCCTCTTTAAAATCAAAGTAGCAAACAGACTGTTATTTGTTCAGGGTAATAGTTTCTCCAAGCTCCCTCAAATAATACTCAGCATAAAATCAGCAGCAGTGCAGATGAAGTTCCCCACGGTTGCCTTTGCTTGAAATATAAATGCAGAGGAGAGATTAGTATAAATCTTGGACAAACATTGGCTACATTTCTGATGGTCTATTGTCCACTGATGCCTAAAACTGAATCAATAAAGTTTTTTTTTCAATAAGATTTTTTCTGGGTTCAAGGGTCCTATGAAACACTGACAGCTCATTAAGCCTGTAGTTGTTTTTTTCCCTCTCTGTAGAATTTCAGAAAACTGTCAAAGAAAGAAAAGTACAGTTATAGAAAGTAAGTAAAAAATGATTGAACAAACTCAATTATGAAGAAAAAAAGAACATTTTCATTGTAGTTATTCTTAGTTTCATCAAAAATTCCCATGTGGAATAAATGTGAACATATGGATTATAAGAATTAAACTGGAGAAGACCACTAACAGTGTGACCCAACATTAGGAATCAGTTCTGCTGAAGCTGCCATGTTAAATTTACTGCACAATATACAATCTGCCCTGAGCACAAGTAATCGTTGTTAGCACTCCCCAGCATTTGTGGGCTGCGAGTCCGTCAATCTGAATATTTTTGAAACAGATTTTTTTTAGCTAACTCGGTTATCTGAAAATAGATTAGCCTAGCGATTTGTGTGGCTAGTTCATAAAGCTGCATTCAGTTGTTAATTTTTGGCTTCTTGGGGGCATCGGAGCAAAATGTAGGCTAAATGCATTGCTATGCTAACATCAGATGTTCCAGCCACTAACTGCTAACTTTTTATAGCCTATCTGATGGTTGGCAGAGAGTGTACGACAGATTTATAGACTTTTTTTTTTTTTTTTTTTTTTAAACTTGCACACTGCTTCTGAAAATGAGGTTGACAAGAGTGGAGTAGCGCGAAAAAAAAAATAATTAGATGAACGATTAGAAAAAACCTTTACTATGATTAAAAACACGTTGATGTTAATTAAATTGATATCAAGAAAGTGTTTAAATTATTTTATTTTATTTAATTGCACTCTTATTTGTTTATTGTTTGTTTATTTTCTTTACACAAGCTATTGTATGTGGATTCCACTTTAATTTCCCCCAATTTTTTCCCTCCTTGTCATCCATGCCATCCCCCCAGTCTTTCTCCTCAGTAGCTTAATGCTCAACATATTAAACGTATCTCTCTCTTCCACCTTTCCTTACAGGTCATCCTGATCCTCACCAAGTATTACCATGCTGACTCCACCAAGGTGCTGGAGAGCTCGCTGTGGAGGTAGGCCAAACGTTTACACCGTGTTAGCTCTTGCTGGATGTCTTTATGTCATGTCTGGCCTCAGACTCACGCAGACCTATCATCAGCGAGCAGCTTCCCTTCAACAGCGAGGGCAGCGCGGTCTCCGCTATCTCTCCGCTGTGTTTCCTCAAGGAGACGTGAGTGATACAGAGCGCTAGGGCGGACAAAACATCAGCAGGCAGCGGCGATGTAAAGTGGGGGACCGGAGAGTGGCGCTGCGAGGCCAGAGCGGGCATCTGTTTGGGCAGATAGCATATCAGCATGGCACAGGGCAGGACGGCAGGCACCGGCAGTGCCAGGGAAAAGGGTCAAGTCTGGCTGGCAGAGCCTTCTCTATTTAGCAAAGCTGCTTCTCGCCAAAAACGCTTCACACTGTTCTCGCTTTTGAGTGCAATGCATCCATTCCGCTCAACTTCACAACAAGTGTATCCTGCGCCCGTACATATATTCTCATGGAATATTAATGTCCTCTTGATTCTACATCCACTCCACCAGCTCCTGGGGTGCCACTGTGTAGCTGAGCATGTCCTTCTCATAGATAAGGGTGTTGAGAGAACGTAATTATATTCACATTTCCTAATGAAAACTTGAAAAATAGACAAGACAGGGCTCATAACACTGGCTAAAATTAGCCGTCTAGGAGGCGTTCGCATGGAGCAAAACGTGTCTGATGGTGGTACTTAATTCATGCCATTCACCTCACTGAGGGCTCCATGACTTCAAAGAATCAGCCTCTCATTAGCTCTGACTGCATGCCTCCCTGGAGGACAGATATGAATAATGTACATATTTTTCTCCTTCCCTTGTTGATGTTTTAATTGTTGCAGTGTATGAATAATGCCGCTGATTCACCACTGGACAGCTACTTGAGAAAGAAAACACACGGCGAGTGCTCGAATTTAATCTGAATTGTACCTAAATTGGCAGAGACAGAAAAAGCTGGCCGGCTGCCTGTTGGCATCATCGTCTAAAAAAGCAGAGATTAGCATGAAATTAGCATGTTTCCGAATGGACCCATACGGCTCCCTGACCACGTCTTGGTAGGTATTATGTGTGGGGTGTGCCTCGGCTCCTTGTAGCTGTCAGCTTGGCGTGGTGTGTGGACAGCCACAATCCACTGGCCTATAGGCTTTGAAGTCTCAGGGCTGTAGGATCAAACAAGGAAGATGGGGGAAGATGAATGGGTTTGCTGTCTCGCCCTGTCAGGTGGCGTAGATCAAGATGCCAGCTTTCACACAGGGGGAAAGTTAACAGCACAGACAGGAGAAAAGTTTTTTTGGAGCAGCCGAGTTAATGAACTCCGGCCCTTCTAGATCAACGGTGGTCTATGGAGGCTCGTCTTGTGTCAATAAGCAAAGCACACAGTCCGTGTCTTCACAGCTGAACACCTATAACTGCTATTGGATTCAATCCAAAGAACCGGGTATCAGCCGGTTAGTGTCATTTACAGTACTTCTGTCCTGAGAGACCACCAAAGAAATCACTCAGATTGATGTGTTAGCTGGTAAAACTTCCCTCACTGTGCAAAACCACCTTAAAGGTGCTCCATGTAACAATTTGTAGTAATTCACATGTATTGATCACCTTTTTTTTGGTCGTATATGTAAATGGGACCTTGTCCGTCACTCTTGGTTGCCTGTACCGTCCTGTGGATGCTATGTTTTACTTGTTTAATGCTGCTGGACTGAGGATTTCTTTGTGACGGACTCGGGTCAGATTTCTCGCAAAAGTCCAGTCCGGCCTAAAAATGCTGTCGTACAAGCTTTTCCTTACTAAAAACAATTCAGTCATGTGATCACTTATCCAACAAAGAGATTCAGGTTATGTATGTCCAGCAATTCTTTCTACTTTATGTTGATAAGTTCGAGTTCCTGCATGTAGCACTCGCAGTCATCTTGGTTACCGCTGCTGCTGCTCCTTTAAATTCCATTTCAAACAATCAATACACATATATATTGCGAGCATTTAGCAAGTAAACCGGCTATTAGCACAGAAAACCATGACAGCTGTAGTTGTTTACTGACACTAAAGGGGCTCTGTGTAACAATTTGTAGCAATTTACATGTATTTATCACTTTGTTATTGGGCATATGTGAGCGGGTTGTTATGCTCACATGACCTTCCCCATCTCTCTGCGTTGCATATACAAGCCTGTTGATGATTTGCCAGAATTGTTTGGCTGCAGGATTGTGGATATCTTCATGACGAACTCAGGTCAGATTTGTGCAATTGCCCAATGATCTGAGTTTATGCACGTTATCCAGTGCCTCGTCTTGGTTCTCTCTGCTCCGCTGACTAAGAGCATCAATAGCTAAAGTTTAGAACTGGATTCCGTTTACATAAACTAACAACTGGTGCCTAACACAACATGGAAGTTCCAGAGAGCCCCTTTAACAAACTAAATTTAAGCATATATTTCAAAATTTGAAAAAAGTATCTTAACTCAAGTCAAGGTCAGTCAGTACAACAAACTACAGTATAGCATGTGTGTCTTAAACAAGAACTTTACCAATGCTGCCTTTTACTCCTGTGTGTCCGTCCTTCAGTCTGTTATGGCTGGCCAAAGTTCATGGGCTATAGCTCGTCTGAAAAAAGACAAACAAACACCCAACATCATCCCTCACTTGTCTTGTCAGAATGGCTCTCTGTGTGAAGCAGGCAGGGGGAAAAAGTGAGCGGTAACTCATGGACCACCTGAGGCTTTACCAGGCAGTTTATGCTCATCTTTGAAGTACGCAGCTTGAAATATATGAAAATGTACCTGTGAGAAGATGACTCAGATGTATCCATTTGAGGCTGTAGAGCTGCCTGTGGACAGCAGGTCTTTCTTTCTTTCTTTCTTTCTTTCTTTCTTTCTTTCTTGCTTTCTTTCTCTCTTTCTAGACAGTAGGAGACTCAGTGTGGTAAGGCTCTGGTCAATAATTGATGCTGTGGCGGCAGCGATGTCGTGTTTTTCTTTGGCTGAGGTGAATTACAACAGTCAGAGGTCTGGACCCTTGAAGTGAGAAGAGATAAACTGGACACTTAAAACTCTGATGTCCCACTGTGTGTGTGTGTGTGTGCACGCGTGTGTATGAGTGTGTACGTGCTACCAACCTCCACTAAAAAGACCATCAAGGGGAGTTTCCCAACCTTTTGCACTCAAAAGAATTCTCAGCCTTTCAGTTGTTTAATTTAAACATGCTACATTAACCATTAGACCAGCAGTAAAACATTAAGGCCTCTTGCTTAGTGCTTCAATTAAACAAGGTCTTAGGGAGTTGTTGCCTGACCGTGCCTGAAGGCAAAAGTGTTTACACCTGTTTCACGCACCTCAACACACTCAACACTCCTGCCATCATAGCTTCCTCTTGGCTGAATCCCGTTGCCTTCGTGATCTCTCTCCAAGAACTCTGAACTTTGTAGCGCGGACGCAATTAACGCGCACTCTCAGCAAGACTCTCGCCAAAAGCGTTCTTGAGAGCTCGAGAGAGGCGTTCAAACTACTTTAACACATTTGCACACCTGGCCAGTCACTACATGATGTAGGTTTGATTGTCAGGTCGTCAGTTCGGAAAGTTCCTCGAAATGTCAGTGTTTGGCAACAGGTTTCAGAATGATGGACGGTCTGACATGTGCTTTGTTGGAATTACACTGAGACCTTTACTGCATATATTTTGTGATAATGGCATTAGGTAATTTGGAGCACCTCTAAATGCATTAACCAGGGGGAGGGCATCATTTTCAATCCTAGACTGTAAAGCTTTTTGAGTTCCTGGCTGTGGTGGATGATGGTGGAAGGCTGAACACAAGACCCACAATGAATTCCCACTCTTACCTTTAGAGGACTTTAAAATAAGACATTTGACTAATCTGATATGGTCTCTCAGTTGACTAGTCCAGACTTATGCCTTAAATGCAGAGCAAATTCGGGTACGGCATCAGAGAATAAACAGAGGGCAAGGTGCTCACAGATTAGTCAAAGACGTGAGGATTTGCCCCTGCATTACCAAACACTGTGATGACTGCGGGCTGACAGAACTCTTCTTAAGACTCTGTTGCTTCGAGTCGAGCCATGAAATACTTAGTAAACCTTTTTGATCCTCAAACTGAAAGGGAGCAGATGTGCACTCCACTTCTCTCTGGCTTTGGATCCTCACTGCAAGAGTTTTTCATTTTTAGAGGATGCATGGTGTTTCAAATTCCGGGCAGTCAGGGTCATCTCTTTGTTGGATGGAATTGTTTGTAATGACTAATCCGATTACCAAATAGTATCCAGATATTTAGTGGACTTTCAATGTCTCCAAATGGGCTAAATCCAGTTTGAGAAGCTATTCAAACCTGAAATCCATTTCCTAAATGGAAAAAAGGTCAAATATTTCACCTTGTTTTAGTCAAGTGGTTCAAACATTGGCTACTGGTAGCATCATTCCCTAAAAGTATCTGTTACTGGCCTTCAAAATGGGCCTTCAGAAACCCATGTTGGTCAAATCTAAGTATTTATGTCCCAATTTTTGCCTTTTAAAACTTGTTAAACCCAAGCACCAGCAAAGTAATCATACACTAGCATAAACAGGGTGTGAGAGTCGGGGGGTATTTATAATTCATGCTGTCTTCGCACATCTTTTGAAGAGGCAAGGGAGGCTGGTAGCCATTGCACCAGGGGGGGGGCTCCTGTGCTCCATTATGGATGAAGAGATCGTCTGACAGCACAGCACTTCTCTATACACTAGATCAACCAAAGCTCACTTCCACAAACACAAACATTGACGTCATGTCCATCATAGATGCTTAACGGTCAGATATGCTAAATTGCCATATAAGCCATAATCACAGAGCGTATTTAATTGATATAACCCTGATTTTGTAGGCTTTTATGGGTTTGTAACATGTATTTGTCTATAGCTATTAGCATATAGCTGTGTTTTTACATAGCTCTTTGTTAATGGGTAACATCAATTAAACGGAAGATACTGTAGAGAGAGCCTCCAGAGTTTCTTCAAGCTGAACAGTAGGGGGAGTCACATTTCAGATGGACACATCAGCCCTCCAGCATCCACACCTCATCCTCCTCTCTCCATCCTCTGTTTCATCACTTCCATCCCTCTCTCCACTTAGACCTAAATTCTCGTCTATCTTCGCAACAAAGCCACTCTTCAAAGCTGCGTTCAGGGAGATGATAAGTGATTATAGAGGAAGTTAAAGCTTTGATTGATTCCTGTGGGAAAACTGGGTCATGATAACATAATACATTACAAAGGAGAAGGGAAAAACTGTGCTATTTCTTTCTGAACCATGTCAACATACAAAAAATGCTGTCATGCCTGACACATTTATTTTTAGACATGTGAGTTACTCTAAACAGCTGAGATGACTGGCAGACGCATCATTCTTGTTCTTGCAACACTTAGCAATAGTGTTAAGTAGGAATCCTACAGTTTGTAGTCCCTTTAATGCAACACAGAGAAAAAATTTCACTATTAGGCAACATTAAACGCAACATGATCATCTCTTCTGACTATTCCTACTTACTGCCAACGATATGTTTTTCTGCCAGAGGAACACTTTCAGTTTGGCTGTAAATGACTTTAAACTGCATCTCACAGACTTCATCAGAGGAAGGAGTGGCATTATATTTTCATTTTCAAGTTCATTTTAATAAAGCCCCCCATGGGCACTTATAGAAAGCTAACGTTAATGTTTTCTAGAGATTGTGGGATATCCCAAAATTGAAGAAAAAAAAAATCACACAAAACTGCATAGCTAGCTCAATCTTGTTTTTTAATTTAGCTACTATCTCTGCGAACATCACGTATCTTTTAGCTAGTAGCGCTCCGTGCTCTCTGGCTTCCCGCACACAAGAGAGGCATGGGTTAGCAGAAATGATCTAGCAGCAGTCTCACAGCACCATAACTTATATTTAGCTTCTGCAAATGCATCAGTTAAGTTCAAGTTCAACAGGCCCACTGCTGTTTGTGATTTATTTTCAGGAATAAAATCGTTTCACAAACATCAACCGCCCTGTTTTTGTCATAAATTGCATCCTGTGTATAACAATATTGGTCTGGTTACAAACTTCCCATGAAAATGATATTTTTAGTAATGATGACTTGATGCTTGATGAGAACTGTTTCAATTGTATAACGCTGAACAGAACCTGGCGATATATAGTATAAAAGTTGAGGAAATATATAAGGAAAGTAATAGCAATTTTAACTTTAAATGAGAATGAGGCAGCATGGGGCACATTATCACACTCATAACATTAGAATGTGCTGCACGTATATGAGTTACAATGAATGACAATATGACTGTAGGATATCCAATAACCAGCAGTGCAGTACTGAGAGGAACAAGTGCAGAGTACAGAGAAAATGAAAGATTGAGTGGAAGCGCTAATAGTAACTTAAAGCTCCAGTCGATCTGTATCTTTGTTTCAATTTGTCTCAGTGTTTTGAAGCCGATGCTTTGAGGCTCCTCGGCTGCAGGCTAGCGCTACATCTACGGCTCACTTCCCACTTTGATGCCTCCTTAATCAGCTTGTTTCAGATGTGGATGTGCATACACACACACCGTACACACATACACGGAGTTATTCCACCATTACAAATGTGTTGATGATTAGCCCTCCCTGGGGTCCAGATCACATTTCTCCAAACTAAACCAGGAGAGAGAGCAACAAAGCAGAAACTTTTGGGCTTAATCAGCACAGTATGTTTCATTTCCCGCTCTCCTTTTTCCTCCTCACCTCGTCCTCCCCTCGCTTCCACTCATTCATTTCCCTCTCAGGTTCATTCTGTCCATTTCCCCCTCTTTCTCTGTCTTTGTTCTCTCCCTTGGTCCAGATGGTCTGGGGGGTGTAAATACTTAATCGAGGCGAGAGCATCGTCTTCCCTTCATCCCTACGCCCCCTCAACCTCATCACTTGCCTCCTCCATGCATATTTCACAGCCTAGAGAGAGACGGAGAGACATAGAGACAGCACCCAAGAGGGCTCTGCTTGCTAAATAAGATGGCAAGCAGTGGATTGACTCTCAAAGCAGAAGTGGTTTCATATAGAGCCAGAAAAATGCTTCTCCAGGGTCATATAATAGTGCTGTGTCGAACCATTTCAGACAGAATGTTAAGCATTTATATAAAGAGATTACAGTTACATATAGAAACCACTGCCCTAACAGAAGCTCAAAAAACTCTTCTGGGTTAATCTTTTGAGGAAAAGAATGAAGTAGAATGAAGAAATCAATGAGCCGCTTCGGTGATGGATAATTCATCGTGTTTGGGTAGAGAAGAGTCTCAACATATCTCTATTTTCCCTCACTTTCCTTTTTTTTTGTTTCTCAAGTTATCAGTAATAACTCCAACAAGAGGTGCTGCCAGCGATCTATGCGTCAGCTTGTTCAACTTGTTGTCATTTTGCTCACTTTATTAAAAAAAGGCGTCTTACTCACTAACCTTTCCTTCCCTCAAGGAGTCCAAATCATGAGTCACCAGCGCTCAGTAGCGGGCTGCCCAGACGGCTGTATTATGTGTGTTGCTGCGCACTCACAAGACAAGTCAGCTGAGGTGAATTTAATTACATTAGCGGTTGTTGTCAGTCACGATCATGATGTGACACACAGGTCTAATGAGTGTGACGCCATAATTGAAATGTATTTGCTCTGTAAAAGACTGATGCAGTCTGATTATGCCACAATGAAATGAATTAATTTCTACTGAAGAGTCTGAAATTTAGTTTGACATATTGAGGGAATACAGTCCAGGCACTGAAAATTAGCAGTAGCTATGAATGTTGTGATACATTGCAAATTCATCATTTTAGTAAAATTATCTACGTATGATTAATTTTTTAACAGTTGGTGCAAATCTTTTTTCTCTACTCTTAAATAACTTATTGAAACCTTGCACTGAACTAACACATAAAATACATTTCTTGCCAGACACCTGGCAGCACTTCTGCTCATATTTTCTTCATATTTAAAAGAAAAATGCAAACAGAAGTAAACATCTGTATGCACATTAGTTTTTTACAGTGCCAATCTTTTTTTCCCTAATAAACAACTTATTTACACATTGCACTAGGCTTGCTGTGGTGGTTGGTTAGCCCGTTACGCTGTGGTCAGGCTTACACGATTACATTAGTTGGTTTTGCTTTTTAATAAGACAATAGTCCAACGATGGACGCTACGACCGGAGGTGTCTGAGCTGACTGACAAGACGATGGCAGAGGATTTGTTGTCCAAGCGAAAAAGCAAACGCCCCTGTTTGGCAATATGTCGAATTTCAGCTCATAACAGGTAACCCGATAACATTAATGAGGAGAAAAGAGCTGTTACCTCTCTGTCATCTGCAGCTCTCTTGTCCATTCCTCCCACAGACTGAATAAAACTGCTCCCAGACATATTTAAAACTGATCCACTGTCTACAAAGGCCGAAAAATGACCGCTGTTTTGCTCTGCAGATGTATTTTTGATGAACATCAGCAGTGCTGACTGAAGACATTGCATTTCCTGCAACTAGTCTACTTCAAAATAAAAGTTAACTTTTAATTAAATATTATTTAATAGTTTTTTTGCGGACAGGATCATGTTGTATTTTTTACATCAGGTCGCAGGCCGGATGGAGGAGGAGGAGGCTGAAAGTGTACTTGACCACCCAATGTCTTTACTTTTTATTTTTATTTCCAAAAATAGTGTATATGAACAGACGGAACAGTGTCGCATTCCTTCAGCTGCTTTACAGACTTTACAGGGGAGGTGACATAGACAAATAGGAGCTAGATTTCATGATATATACAATACATAAATACAAGGTCAGTATCAAATTTAATGGATCAATCATTTTATGTCAGTTGCCCCTAAATACAGGCATTTATATACATTCACATCACAATTAAATTTAAAGCTTCAGAGATGGGAGCTGCTCTGAAGAAAACTGTCCTGGAAAATAAAGATAACAGAGCAGAGTAAGTCATTGAACTGAGCACACTGGGCTCACAGATGAGGGTCACAACAGGATCCAGCTGCATTTGGTGGACCAAGTCGAGATAGATGTATATTCTAAAACTTAAATCAACCAGCAAACACAATGTATTCAGCTAAGTAATAAATACTGACATAATGGCCACATAGCTGTTGACATATAGCCAACAAAATGAGCCACAAACCAGGATAATAGGATTTCTTTTCACCGTTTTTGGGGTAAGAAACAGTCGCAGTAAGAAGCAGGTGGTAGAAGGTTTCAGTCTTTCCCATATAAGACAATTGTTGCCAATATGAATCTTTTAGGAGATGGAGGAGGGTGGGGAAGCTCAGATTACTATCTGATTGGACCTGAAATGAACTGGAAAATGAGACAACTGTGCAGGCATGTGGGCATGTATAGAACATGATGCCATCCAGTGCGTGTGTGTGTGTGTGTGCACCCCTGCAGTGCACGGACGGCAGGATTGAAGTACTGTACATTGGTGCGCATTAACTGTGTTTCTGGCATGTGTCTGAGTACATGTGTGAGAGTCGGATCGTTTTCACACCGTGGCTGAACGGGGCCATGTGCCCGGCCATCTGGAAGACGTTTCCCATTTCCTCAAACATTCTTCCTGCGAAGAGGAACACAGGTCCACAACTGGACACAGCTGGAAGACCGAGAGAGAGAGAGAGAGAGAGAGAGAGAGAGAGAGAGAGAGAGCTCCTTCTGGATTTGCTTCTGACTAAATTGTGAAAGGATACCCACAAGAAACAATAGCTGCCAGAGAGTTCATAGCTGGAGACACTCTCCCACTATATCTACTTCTGTGTCTTCTTCACACACACACATGCACACACACACACACACGCTTCTTCCACTTTCCTCTTTTTATCTTTATCCCAATTTCATGGCCTTGCCAGAAGCTACCTTGCAAAAGGACACTAACTTTTGGACCACACACTGCGAAGCAAGGCCCAACCATAGTGCTGCAGAATTTAAAGCTCCTCAAAATAAATCTGAGGCCATGAAGCCATGGAATGAATATGAAGTCAGTGTTCACTTTAACACAAAATATGGATTTTTTTTTGCTTTTTAGAAAGTTTGGTGAGCAAAATGTTACTTTGTTTGTATTGCTGCAGTGAACATTGGCTGGCTAGCTGTAGATATATTTTTTTCACACAACCCTGTTCAATAACCCCCAGTACACTTTGGCTGGCTACTGGCTATTTTTCCGTTATTGCCATCCTACATACTGTAGTTTTCACTTCTTGTTTAAAGAGACTTTTCAGTGGTCTCTTGTCCAAACAACTCAAAAGTCCCATCTGTCATGGACACCATTAAAAGGATGGTAGCCTCAATATGTAGTCAATGTGACTACATGTTGGGGCTGTCGACGAATGCTTGTAGCCCCGATCAAAATCGGAATACCCACTGAATGTTTCAGGTAGGACATACTACCGGTTTTAGATATCACTATACAAGATTAATATGGCGGTTTATTGACGGTTTAGTCTGTGCTACAGTACAAGTGCTTAAAATGCTTTGGCATGTTAATTAACTCAAATTAATTTAGGAATATCTTAAGATTTCATCTAGCTGCATCAGCAGGTCAAATTTTCAGTTATCAGTACCTGCAGAACTAACAATGTCCGCTTAGCTTTAGCTGTCCTTTCTGTTAGCATGCTAAAGCGCTAGGCTACGATGCTGAACATGGTTATCATTGCCTTCTAAACATCAGCACGGTCACATTGTCATTTTGAGCATGTTGACATGCTGACATTAGCATTTAGCTCAAAGCACATGTGTTTAAGTGACCAAAGACTCAAGCCCTGTTGGATTCTATCCTTTGGTTGTTGCTAACATAACCATAGCAACAACCAAAATACCTCTCTGTATTCACCAGCCAAAAAAAAAATCACAAAAAGAAAAATGAAAGAAAAGGTATGGCAAAAGACAAAAAGAGGAAATGGAAAATGTGGAAAAAACAACAGAAGAGCAAAGGGTGGACAGAGAATAAATGGACAAAGCAGCCAAGTAATGAAATGAATGAAGTGAGACATGACAGAAAGAACTCACATTAGTGAGCATTGATGTTTTAACCCTAATGTCAGCCATGTTAATACTATTCTGTGTAGATAGAGAGGAAAGAACAAGAGGCAGAGATGGAAGACAGAGGTAAAACAGGGAGACCGGGGTTCAGACGAGCGTGTGAAATGTTAATTGCACTTAAACAGAAACACATGTCACGGTCTTACAGATAAGAGAGGGGAAAATTGCGCTGTCATCACCACACAGTTATGACAACTGACAGATGTAGTCATTAGGTGATACAAAATGCTTAATTTTATACTTTTGTTCTCTGTCTGACTGGCCTGTCTGTTTCATCCCACCCACTTAAATTATACAAGCAAGAATATGTCCCCCTCCTTTAAATAGAAAATCTGGAGGTTGTGGTGAAAGGAAAGCACATGCAGACGAAGTGGCATGTCAGAGCAAAGCCAAACTTTCCTGGCCTCCTCAGTGAAAAAGCCTGTTCTGCCGGATCAATGGCCAAGTGAAGAGAAGTAAGTTGGAAGTACACACATGTTCAAACATGCAAATAAGGCCGGAGCTGCCCGCTGGGTTTTCTTGCATGTACAGTAGGAACAACAGGAACTAATCGTCTAGTTGGTACTTGCAGTAGATTCTTTCCCTCAATTGAGGATAGAAACACAAATAGACACACCGAAACCTGATCACATACACAATCATTCTTTGGTATTCCTCCCCTGCCAAAACAGCAAACTGCTTCAATAATGAAATGACAGGTGTGTGTGCCTGACTGTTTGTTTTAGTCTAATAAAAGCAGCTGATGTGTTTGGACAGGCTTTAATTGTATAACTAAAGCTGGACCTCCACAGCTGGCCATCCCAAAGTCTTCATTAAGCAGCTTTGAATGCTGAAGCTTCCGCAGGATGACTCTTCTATGCATCCCAATCACAACCTGGGTGCACATGAACAATTAAATTAAAGATGGGGTGAGAGATTCTAGAGAAAGAAAGTTGATTGTTGAGTCTCATTACCAGGTTGTCAGATATCAGGGGAATGAGACTCAACAATCAATATCCTTTCTCTAGAATCAATCCCTAAAGATATAATGTGTAAAATATGGCTGGAATTCGAAGGTAGCTTCCAAAAACATAGGGGGCAGCATAGCACCAGATGAACTGACAACTCCTGCTCTTTCCTAGCTATCCTTGGCCGTAGCTTTCTACTGTTACCTATTGCTTGGACCATGACCTCGGATCACAGGATGGTGTACAGTTGTATATTTTCTGTTTAGTAAGTAAAAAAGAAGTAAGAATATTTCATTTCTTGACTACAGTTTAGTCGTAGATTCAGGTGTGTTATGGTAGTAGCTACTCCTTATGTCCGGTACTCGTGTTCTTACTGTTCAGCAGTGATATAAGTCGTTTTAGGAGTCGTCGATCAATCTGACCTGACATCAGAATCAGAATCAGAATTCCTTTATTTGTCCCGCAAATGGGGAAATTCCTTAGTCACAGCAGCCAAAGGACAGAATCACACTTAATCAATAATAAAAAGTAAAAAATAAACAATATAATAAGAGATAAGAGATAAGAAATAAAATTAACTCGTATATACACATGACCTTCAGTCATTTACGTGTGATCTTCATGTGTATTGTCCGGAGGATTATCATTGACTACGCCCAAACTGGAGAGGACGTTTACCTCAGGAGCCCTGAACACCAGAAATAACTCCCAAGCTCAGAAGGAGGAGTGTCTGAAGAGAGCAGTTAAAGACTGTGTTTGCATCCTCTGTTCTCAAGACTTGATGGAGTTTGGAACTGAGCGGGGGTGACACTCTTTTGCCAGCCACACACACACACACACACATACAGTCACACCGCGGCGTGCCAGCTCTGTTTTCTGAATAGACTTGGCAGTCCCCATCGTTCCATCATCAGTAACACTTTAGTGGTCACAGAGAGCTCTTCATAAAGTCTCATTGCTGCTTTATTTATGAGCTCGCCACCGTCAGAACAATGAGCCTTTCAATAACACGCCATGGATAATTACCATAAAACAATGGCCATTATCGCGTTAATGATGTCGTTAAGATATGCGCACTGGGACCATCGTACGAGGTGAAGTTGTGGGCTTAATCGACGAGTGTGGAAGAGTTTTTCTGTTTGGCTTGGTTTATGACTTTTTATTAGCTAAATGTGCAGGGAGGAGGGCTAATCACGTTTTCTCACACTTCAAGCTGCATTAATGGGGTGAAATGAGGTGAACGGAGGCTGAAGTGACTCCTCAGAAGAGTGTTGAGTTGAGGAAGGAAATAAAAAACTATGTTTGGATTCAAACATGTGAGAATGTGATGGAACTGTGATCTCACTGCAAGAGCTTTGTGATATGTTACTGCACCCATGTGTGATTTAATTTGATTTAAAAGCCTTTACAGAGTCGAGATCCCCCTGAACTCGAGGGAGACTGTTCCTACTGGTCCATTAGTGAATCAATGATATGAGTTTGGGCCGACTTGAGTAATACCTCAAGGTAATTAGAGGGATTTTAAATTCAGTCCCAAATTAACAGAAAGTCACTGTAGTGGAGCCAGCACTGGTGTAGTAGTGGAAACGCTGAGGACTCTCCAGTAATCATGCAGCAGAATTTTAACTAACTACTTGTAGAAGTGCCATGTCGTCTTGGCTTGAACAAGAATACAGTCCATTACAATGGAACAAGCATGAGGAGAAAGAAACAAAATGGAGAGGGGCGAAGTAACTGACTTAAAGGAACAGTTCACCCAAAAATTAAGTCTCGTAGTCCACTGAACTTTTCTGGAGCTTCTCAGCAGTGTTACAGTATTCTCCTAAACAACTGAAGTAGATGGGGATTTGTCTTAAACATAAAAAAACAAACTCAAATGGCTCGACGTCATTTAAATAAAGCCAAAATCTTCACTGTAGTAGTGAATGTAAAAGTGTTTGCGCACACCCCGTCTGAATTAGGTGCACAAGCTTGACCACACAAAGAGGGTTTAAATAACGTCTTTACAAGTCAATTTGGGATCTTGCTTTTGGATATATAGATTACCCAAGACGAGCTGTTCTTTATGTTTTAAAACAAGTCGCCATCTACTTCAGTTTTTTCAGAGAGACACTTTTTCTCTAAGTGAGGAAATAAAAGGTTCACAGCTTGCATAATCCAGTTGAATGCTAAAATATTGAAGTGATGAATTGCTGATACTACTTAGTTGTATGGCATGTTTGAACAGAGGCTGGCATCTTTTAACCAGCAAAGCTGAACAGCTCTGCATGCGCAACGCGTTGCATTATGAAAATTATGAAATAGACATTCAAAATGATGAGATAAAAACTCATAAATATGACATTAAAGCTCAAATAACCATAATTATGAGATAACATTTTTAATTATGAGATGAAAGTCTTAACTATGATTTTCTTAACTCATAACTATATCCTACTATTGGGATAGATTTCATCATTTTTTTGCCTTTAACTGGTGGAAATGGGCCTCCATAGGAAGGATCATATCAGGCCAATAAATAAGTCATGTATGCATGAGAGAGAAGTCGGTCTCTTCTGGGTCAGTGTGCTGCTCCCGATTATTTTAATAACAATATTTTCTAATTGCTTTTTAATGCTGCTCCTTCTAGTGGGCATGACCTCAGTATTTATATCCTGGCTGCAGCACTGCATGCCAGAAAAATGCAGTTTATAGCTCACTAACATTAACTAAGAGGAAGATAGATTTTTTTAGACTAGCTAAAAGGTAAAAGATAATGAAAATAAAGTAACCGTGTGCACGTCACGTGCACATGCAAGCCCAGCATGGTGCTCTCCGGTACCCACGGTGAAAGATGTTGTTAGCGAGTTAGAACCACACTCTGCAGTTTCCATCAGTTCTACATACCTTTTGCTACTTAAGCTAGCTTTGGCTTTAGCTTCTTGCTATTATTTCTGCAAAAGCAAAAAGCTGTTTACCACTAAAATATACATAGAGTTAGTCATGGTTAGCATTTGGCAACTGAAAAGCCAGATATTTCTCTCTGGAGTTGGTAAAGACCAAAACAGAGCTAATACAGAGTAAATATTGGACTTCCATAGGTCAGGTTACCAAAATCAAATGAATGGTTATGTTCCTCCATGTCTGCTGGATGTTTAAAGTGACTACGAGGAAGTGTTTATGAAACAGTCTTGTGATTCTTCTGATGATTGTAAATGACCTGTAACAGCAAACGAGACCATCAGCGAAAAGACTGCTATTTTGTTTGTCAAAGGAAATCAGTAATTTCCTGTCTCAGATGTCTTTATTAGGCAAAGTAGCAACCTGCCACTTGATTTGGACCAGTAGTTTTACAGAAGTAGTTTGGAGGTTGCAGGGTTTTGGTAGAAGCCGGGTCAGGCCCCAATACCCTGCTCTGAAGTCCTTGGAGCAGTCAGTGTCGTCTCTGTTCCAGCGGGCAGTTAGCATTCTGGGCATCTCACCACGAAAGTGCTTCAAGGGGGGAAAGCATCATTACGTAATTCCAGCCACTTCTCAGTGCCAGAGAGGTGGCATTTGGTGAGGCAGCAGCAGCAGTAAACTCTGCTGATGGTTGTGATCCAGAGCTTTGGGGCAAGAGAGACGAGAGGGGAGCGTGTCCAAGGAAAGAGAGCTGATCCATGAACTAATTTGGCGAGGTGTGAACGGTGACATGTCCTATACAGGAAAAGAGCCAGCAGCTGATGGTAGATGGGCCCAGGGCAAGGGCAGCAGGGGTGAAGGATAGAGAGGCAAGGCTCTTGGTCCTGTACCCAGGATCACTTGGAGCTGTGGAGATCCCTGGCTGGCTGCAGAATAAGCTGATAGGAGGCCAATTTTACATTTGGCCAAGGAGGGAGAGAAAGAGAGCAATCAGTGGAAACAAATGTTGGGTGTTACTATTGTTGTAGAGCTTTGTGAGGGCTGTTAGGGTGCTGAAACGATCAGGAGGATATTTTGTGGTGTGTTAAATCCTATCATGCTTCATTCATTATGCTGTATACCAGGAGTGAGCTTATAGTTTAAACTTAACACAACTTAAAGTAAGCTTTATCCAAGTTCAAAGTATTGTCATCTGGGACACGTAAAAAGTTAATTTTTCATGAAGTAGCTTGAGATATTCTGTTGTACAGATAATAGGAAAAGTTGGAAAAGCTGTTTGGTTTTGAATTATATTTAAAGTGAACTTATTTGACACTTGGCCACTGTGGTCACACAGTTATGGGATAAAGCCAAAGCTGGATTTATTGTTGACTCAAGGGGATAACAGCAGTTACGCTGTGGATACCTAAGAGCTGATTTTTGCATTAATTCTATTCCCCACAGTAACTGTGTACACATGATAAAAAGTGTGGGCTCGCCTGAAGTGGGCTGATGTACTGGGGTGGTTCCTCTGCACGTCGTAGTGTCCTTGGGCAAAATACTGAAGATACTGAATCTCAAACTGCAAATTGTGAGTCGTTGTGAATGGCATGGTAATGTTATGAGGCACTTTGGATAGAAGATGCTGTGTTGCCCACGATGAGCAGATCGGCACCTTGCATGGCTGCCTCTGCCATCAGTGTGTGAATGTGGCTTATGTTGTAAAGCACTTTTAATGGCTGGTAGACTAGAGAATAACAATATCATTCATTATTACCTACGGCCAGCGGGCTCATTTGATTTGGAAGCAAGTGAAAGGAAGATGCAACTTCTTTTTAACACTGATTTATTTCTAATATCTTATTTCTGCAGGTGGTATAGTGATGGGGTAATGCATTTGCAGCCATGTTAGATTAATAACTATAATATGTAGATGTTGAAACAAAGTAGACTTTGTTGTTGTGCCGTTCAAACACCTAGGATAGGCTACATGTTTGAACAGATTTGGTTGCTTGGTAATAGCAATGTTGTTGAGAAAGCTAAAGTTATCAACATTCTGTATGAATAATGTTAATATGAATTCATTTTGCAGTCTGGGCATATATGCATGCATGACAAAATAACACCTATAATAAAGTCATAATAAAACAGAACCTTATCCTGGTCAGACCTTATCAGACTTTATATTTTGTACAGTTTGAAGCCTGTGTATAGTCAGCATATAATATATCTGAGTACCTGCAGCTCAGAGCTTTACCCTTCATAGGCTACCTTGTGACACTTGGGATTCTGCAGGAATAGAGATGGATGGGACATTGAATAATAGAGTGAGACGCTGAAAATCCACAGCCTTGGCAGAGAGAGAGAAAGAATTATTGAGTGCGAAAGTTGAAAAAAGAGAGGTGTGAGTGTGGAGGAGAGACTGGCCTGGTGGTGTATGAGGACTTTGATAGCGGCAGAAGAAGGGCAGCATGGTCAGAGCCGCTCTCTCTCCCCTCGGGGTGCTCTTGTCACTCTCCTTGACACACACACTTTCACGCACACACACTTGCTACCTTATAGTTGGATTGCACTGCTGCCCTGAGGCGAGAGTGTTAGGCTCAGTCACCACTGGCTGTCTCAATAAAGCACAAAACACATATATGGCCTTTTTTCAAGATGGCTGCTCATACCCTACACCTTGCCAACACCCTCCCACCTCACTGACACACACACACACACACACACACACACACACACACACCACTGGTTGTGAGGTCTGGACAGGCAGCCTGGGGCCGACCAGGCCAGAGACCGAAATGAGCCAAACTCTGACTACACACAAACTCCATTTCCCAGGAGGCCGAGCTTCTGCAGCAGCCCCAGACTGCCATCCCCTTCACCAAACACCCTCTCTGTCTATGTAGTCGAGGAAGTGCTTGGCCATCGCTGTCACCATGACTACAAACTACAAAAAGCAACAACAATAGCAGCAGCAGCGCTCAGGCCAGGCGTCCCTCGTGTAATACACCCATTTAAATGCCGTCAGCTGTGTAAATACAGAGTGGGAAATCAAAATTGCAGCTGACAGGAGATTTAATTACATTTGACTGCTGGGCCATCATTTTTTCTTTTTTTTTTTCTATTGCCCAGACAGTCTAAGCGACTTATGATTGCTGCTTATGTTCATTCACTTCAGCCCGTCGTTTCCCCGGCCAAATTAAAACACACGACGCACTCACAAACATGGAAAGCCCACCAGGGAGGAAAGAAAAGGACTGTACCTTATATGAAATGACTAAGATGACTTAACAAGATTTTTGGGCTGAAGGGAGGCAGCTTTGGCCTTCCTTAATCTAGCTGGAGCTTCTTAGCAGCTTTTCTCATTGGCACACAAGGGGGGTGGGGGAGGGGGGTAGTTTTTAATGGCGTTTTAATTAAAGCTGCATTTGGCTCAGCTTACAGCGCGAGACGGTCTCTTCATCCTCCCTCTGTGACTTCCCCCTCTGTTTTTATACCAGTTCCTCAAGCCCTGCAAAAAATATCAGTCTCAGTAACTCATTTTTGTGTTTCTCCCTCCTTACTTAGCTGTGGTAAATTACAGACACACTTGTACTTAATACGGTGGCATTGTTTGAAGGCATTAGCCAGACTCAATTGCCAGAATTCTTTATGTTGCAACTTAACGTCTCTGTTCCTCCGGGGGACATTGTTCTCCTTTCTGTACTAAGGAGTAAACAGTCTAGCACAAATATAACGACAAAATAATGAAAAGTCATCACCCAGACATAAGGCTGTGACAGATCACTGCTCAAATATTAAGAAAAAACACTGTACCTAAATCCAATCTGCTCCACTTTTTTAAGAATGGAATTTCAACATTTGTGTAATTTTCTTTTCATTGAAGGAATGACTCAAATATATTTTTTACAGTGTGTCTCAATCAGCATTATATTGATGGATATTGAATAGAGGATAATGGGTCATATATCACTAATGAACAGTGTGAATGCACATCTGACGATGAACTTTGCACGTAAGAGTACAAGAAAGGTAACTAAAGAGTTGGTGAAATGTTCAAGAGCCTGTTCTACATCCAGTATTTCAGTAGTATACTGTATATTACCGTCAGCAATGTCGGTTAAAAAAAAACTTTCATTAAAATGTTTTCAATTTCTTTTGATAAAAACTCTTAACCTTGATTTTGCCATTCCAGCACTTCTGCTGCAGGCTGCAGGACAGTGATCACTTAGACAAAAGTGCAAAAACGCCAGAGGCAGTCATTTTCTCCCTCCTATTACACAGAATCACATCTATCAACGTGTGATCCTTCAAATTAGGTCCGATCGGCTCATCGATCAGCTGTGCCAGATTGAGATTAGTTCGGGCAGCACAGAAAAACACATTTTTGATCACACAAGTAACCTCAAAATATTATTTATCAGTATGTAGTGACAAAAGGATATTTTGCATTACTCTCTCGCCTCATTTTCCAGCTGTTCCCAAGTCCTGTCAGGTCCACTAAGGACCTACATTTGTCTCTCACACACATAAGACCCATAATAATAAAGTCACACCTGATTTAAGATGTTTTTGAGCTGTGTGTTGCTGCATGTGCCTACATTCATCATACTCAGGGATGTAAACCCCACATAGATATGGTTGCTATAGTGTGGGTGTGGAGTGCTAAATTGTGGGGGTGTGTTTATGCCCCATTGTGTATAGCAGATAATATACTGTACTGTATGTGTGCATGTTTGTGTATGCACAAGCAGGTTGTCTGTATAAACGTCTCTGCATGTTTATGCATAGCAAGCAATATATGTGGGTGTATCTAAATCTGTGCTGTGTAGAGGTTTATGTAGGTTGTATGTATCTGCATGTGTGCATACATATATTAATGTGTGTACATCACACACATTGATATATGTATGCCCTTGTGTTTGTGTGAGAGAGAGGCTGATCAGACCTGGATTACTATCTGTCCTTGGTGATCCAATCAGAAGTGGACAGTCTATCAGTTGGTTACACCTGACATTAACATGCGTCTCTACTGGTGTCTTGTGATTGGGTCTAATTTCTCCATTTTCAAATATACACGTGCATCACTGGGAGAAATGGACACAATGTTAATTACATATAGAAAGACATAAGTTTATGTATATGGCAAAGTTTCAACAACGCCCAGATATTTAAGAATTTGTCAGAGACAGCTTTTCGCGAAGTTAATAAAAGGAAGACTCCAGACTCAATGACTGACAAAATTGTGCAATTTCTTCCAGGGGACTTTCTCCATGGCTGTCAGAGAAGTACCCTATATTGGAAACAGATTACTGCATTTGTAAAATGTTGTCTTCTGTCATGAATTTAGTCTAATTTAGTTGAAAGGTAAGTTCAAACAGCTGCCAAATGTTTGCAGGTAAGAGACACATGGGATCAGCGATACTGCAACAAACTGACACTTTTTACAAGGAAATAAACAACTTAATGTTTTTCATGTAATGCCGAATTTACAAGAAGGAATGACTTAGAAATTGCCATTGCCGTTTCCCAAAGTTTTCATTAAAGTTTCTCTTCACTCAACAACTTTAAAAATTGCACAATTTTTGAAGGGAGTCTGGGGATATTGTAGTCTTCCACAAGGCTCGTCAGTTGAGTGGGCGGTCACATGTGCATACCCACTGCCAAAAGAGTGTGTTCAAATGCAGCCCTGACCACCTCTGAATGGGGTCTGAGTGATCAGATCTCAGATGTGTCTTGGAGGTGTTCACACCGTTACTTAGTGCTGTCCACTTGTAATCACATCACTCATGATGGATGTTGTACCAGGTCTGAACGGGGCAGGAGTACCCTGTAATTTAACCTAATTGGGTTTGACACATTATTATCAGTATGCTGGAGTGCACCTGCCACATTGGGGTGGTAGGTGTGACAGCAAACGTGATGTCACTAGCCCTGGACCCCACTGTCAACCTCCCATACAGGCTGATGTGAATTTGTCTTCATCTCCTCCGGAATAAAAGATGTAGTGAGATGTAACACAGCTTCAATATTACATTGAATATGAAGAATAATTATTGCACGAGGGACATTATCATCATTTCTCTTATTTCCACGTTCCGTGGCAGCTCTCAACCTCTCAGTCTAACTCAATACTTTATCTCCATACGCCCGCTGCATTAGCCTATTCTCTCGCTCCCTCCCGCAGTGAACCATTATACTCGACTGACTAAATTGAAATGAGAGAGGCTTTTGAATGAGGGGAAAAAACTGCACATGGAGATACTTGTGCTGATTGAGAGTCATTCGGAGCATTTCATATCCACACCCAGGTCAAACATCGTCTGACCTTTTATTTCACTCTGCCAGGAGAAGTTTGTTAATGATCCTCCCTATTAAGACAAGACTCACAAGGCTTTATTTTCTGATGTTCAAACTTAAATCTTCTTCTCTTTAAATCCATCTCATTTTCAGGGCGACTCAATCAAAAGTGAACTATACTAGAAATAAATCAGAATACTCTGATGCACTGGAACAAAGTCATATTATTTCATCTCATCTGAACCTGTTTTTAAGTCAGAAAATCATCATTTTAAATGAGTTACAGTTGGCAGTCTTATTCTGATTTGTATCCAGTACAGTTCAGGTAATGTCAAATCAGTTGTCAGCAACAATAAAGTGTGACTTGTTTATTCTTTTCTGCAGCTATCTAAACCTTCTTTTTATTCCCCTCAGGACTGCGTTTATAATGAAAGCATTCAGTGTGCTGTCACATTTTAGAAGCAGTGTAAGAAATTGTAAATATACAGTTACGTTACTAATCCCACAGCTTCATTTCTTTGACATGATGGATTGGAGGACCTGCAAAACAACTGCCATTCCCATCAGCTTGTGCAAAAGATAGCATGCTAACACACACAACACTCAACACAACTCAAATGGGGAACATGGAAGACGTTATTGCTGCTAACTCACAGCATGATGAAAAGAAGAAAGAGTATCTGGTGAGTGCTGACTTCGGTCAGAGGCTAAACTGAACACAAACACCCTCTGTGCCTGCTGTTGCTTGCTAGCTCATGGCTAAGGTTTGTCATGTTTTTTGTGCTGGTTGACATGACACGTTTGGTGTTGGGGTGAAACACACAGTTACAAACACACCTTGAAGCTTCCAATATAATGAAAGTCTGATTGTAAGGCTCCACTGGAGCAGCTGGGGGTTAAGGGCATCTCCATCTACCGTAATGAGCCCTCTTCATTCACAGCCAGGTCGTGGCAGCTTTAAAGTTGTTTAAAGGCACCGAGGCACCTGAAAGTAGAAAAAGCTGAACTGTGTAACGAGTCATGTAACCAAATAATTCTGCTGCTGAGTAGCTGTTAAAGCAATAACTGTTTTAGTAAGTAACACATCGTGGGTAATTGATTAAAACCTTCAAGTAAGTGGTCGTGTTAAATTAAATAGCCTTATTATTTAAAGTTTTTGCTGTATCATCTCTGCAGTGCAAGGATCATAAATCAACTTTTGAAACATTTTATGTATTTTAAATTTCAAATGACTCTCTTAGTTTTATATCTACTTCATTCATCCTCCCTGCTTTGTTCTGTTATACTGGACTATTTCTCTTGCTCTGGCTGACCGCCTATTGCCCTGCAAAGATAGAGCGCAGACACTCAGAGGCATAAAGGTTAATGCCTCTCTCTGTCCATAATGGTTCAGAGAAGGGGATCGAGGCAAAGTAAAGAGGGAGGACAGCTTGTTCAGTTCTAAGTGGAAGGGGACTGCTGCTGAAAGAGGCCCGGCTCTGCTGCCTCACCAGAGGCGGCTACACGGAGCATGTGGAGTGCAGGGCAAAGCATGAATGAATTGATTGTCGTCCGTCATGGAGATTCGACTTTGGAGCAACTCAAGATTTTCACTGAAAGCACTCATCTGCATGGCTGAGGTGATCTGAGGCGCATTATTGCGGACCCCGTATCATTTGGATTTCATCTCCGAACAAGAAGCCTTTCAGGGAAACAAAAAGCCCCAAAACCCCAGACAATCAGGGAGAGATTGCATAATGCTCATTTGGCGGCCGGCTGGGACATTTGGCTCTGATTTGGCTCCTCTTTAACCCACAGAAAAAGAAAAATCAGCGAGGATTTGGACTAATCCTCTTAGCCCTATGCTTTCTCTCCCCCTGTCGACTGGAAGACGAATGTGATTGCAGGCATTCGGACCCCCTGATTGAGCCAAGCCCCGCTCCCCCCTCAGAATATTGTAATTGTGAAATGGATAGCGAGGGCTTCCTGGTGACTTGTTGGCCGATGGGCTTTCCCATCGGCCTGCCAGGTTAGAGATCCTGCCCGAGGTCTGAGCCAAGACAGCCAATGAGAGACAGTTGGATCACAAACTGCCCAGTTATTCCCCGCTGACTCCTGGTCCATCTATCTTTCTGCACATTTTCCAACAGCTTCCTTGTCTATGTTTGGCTTTTTCATGTTATTGCACTGAATTTTTTAGAGAGATGACCACAGCTGTAACAAAATGCTCTTTGTCTGTCTGTATATAGCTGCATTAAGACCCGAATTCTGTGGTTTTTCATCACTCTTCATTCTCTCTATCCGTGTCCCTTTCTCTCTATTTATAATCTCCTTCTCCCTTTGCTCTCTCCATCTGTCTGTGTCCACTAATTCATTTCATAGCTATCTGATTCAATATAGCTGCTTTTGCCATAACTCCCACTCATAAACAAAAAGGCTACAGTTGTCAGTGTAAGACCGAGAAAAGGAATAGAAGCAAAGAGATGAAGACAAAGAAAAAAAATAGACAGAGGGAGTGAGAGAGAAAGTTGAATTTATTCAAACAAGTCAGCCAGTTAAAATCAAAGGCGAACATCTTTTTCTTGGTGTGCATCCTTGTGTGAAATCTCAACCAAATGTCTAGGGTAACAGTAGTGGATGCATTTTTTTTAACACTATTAAGCTAACGCAGTCTATTGCCAACAATTTTGATAATCCGTTAATCATGTAATTGACAGAAGTGCCATCAAATTTTGGTTTTTGGCTGTTGATCGGACAAAACAAAGCATGCGAAGACGTAACCTTGGGTGAAAATGATTGACAGTAAAAAAATTGGAGCCCTAAAGATGTTACATCTAATGACGCTCCAACAACAACCAGTGCCAGCGTTTATGAAAACCAACTGCGGGAGCAGATTGAACAGGTCTTTTATCGACTCGCCCTGCTTTCACATGTGAAGTGCAGGGGTGACTCCTGTTTTCTCTGGCTGCACCTGAGCACAGCATGTGAACTACCTGCACCTTCCACTAGGCTCTGTGGTCAAAGTCCAGCTGAACTGAACTTTCCATCCAAATATGCCTGCCTCCACTGACGCACATCATCTGGCATTTTGGACAGAGATGCACCAATTCACGTCCACCCTCATGTCATAATGACACGGCATTACGTTGTAAGATTACTGGTGTTTGGCACCGATATACACTGCATAAGCAGCAC
This sequence comes from Pagrus major, assembly GCF_040436345.1. NCBI lineage: Eukaryota > Metazoa > Chordata > Actinopteri > Spariformes > Sparidae > Pagrus > Pagrus major. The sequence continues at coordinate 17,187,713 of NC_133224.1, read as the reverse complement.
TGAGCTGATGTGATGTAATGGTTATACAGCATTATTACACTCCTCTGCATCTCTTCACTCAGCTACTTTATGTCATTTTTTATATAATTCACTGGTTTAAATTTTACTGTATCAAGGCTTAAAGTTGTACATAAGTAAGGGCTCGAGCTGGCAAGCTCTGGAGGAAACAGCTGTGGGCAGAGCCTTGAGCTTCTGGAGGAATAAACACCCCCGAGTCAAGGAGAGCACAGAGTTTGTGTTTTAAACTTTTTGGCTTAAAAAGTGGATTTTTCTCCACTCTCCGCTTCTGCAGCAGCAATGAGCCGCAGAGCCGTTGAAATTCACCGTAATTCTTTCTTATTTGACTGCTGAATGGAGGGGAAATTTACTTTATGAACGTACAGAGGGGAGGTGGGAAAAAAGAAAAGACAGTGGAGGATAACAGGAAGATCAGGACTCTTTGGTAAGTGCTGATTTTAGTCAGAGGCTAAACTGGACACAAACACACACACCCTCGGTGCTTGCTGTTACTCGCTAGCTTATGACAAATGTATTAAGGTATTCTGGCTGTTTGGGGCAATAAATCTGTGGTCAAACTCATGTTAATTACTCAAATAAACACACATGATCCTACAATCAAACTTACACAAAAAAGTTTGCTTGTCTTTCAGTGTAAAAACTGCTAACTTATATCTTGGTACCTGACAGTAAGCTAGGCTTGTTTCAGTAACCAGGCTTCATTCAGCTCGCCTCAGCTCCACTCACGCGCCACCTCTTTGCTTGATTTTCAATGAGCCAAATTGAATTTCATACCGATTGGTGACATCACTTTGGCTCTGTCCACTATTGACAGTCAATGGTCTGTCCTCAGCCTTAGTTAAACATGTATTCAATGCATGTTAGGGACTTTGTTAGCGGTGATTCTTGGATAGTACTGCAGGGATCGGGACAAGCATGTCATTGCTTAAGACACACCTTCAAGCAGACAGCCCAGTTGTGATGGAAATGCAAAACCCTGGCCGTGCCGGGCTGCAGTGCCGAGTCAAACCGAGTAGAGCCAGGCCGGCAGATGTAATGGAAAAATGGCATTATGCTAATGGTATTTTCTTGGCTCTGGCAGTCTGCTGGACAACCAGAGGTAGGCAGGGATTGCTACTGGCTGCTGTGTTGTTTTGCAATTGTACATAGTCCAATCATTCATGGCTACTTTGTGCACATGCTTCAGTCATTATTTAACATTTATTTTACTATATAAGGAAAGCAGAACGCTGTACACATCAGATTTATTATTAAAGGATATTGTTTAAGTCATCTTTGTCTCATCCAGTGCTTTGTGACTATGCACATTTGATATAAAAAGATTGATTATATAGAATCACATCAACTCAATATGTGGATAAACTGCTTCAGTCAACACTCCTGTCAACTATAGAATAACAAACTTGTATAAAGTGTACAAGTATTTTAATTAAAAGACCACTATCAGGCCTTTTTACATGTGTAAACCTGACACATGTACATCACACACACCCTAATTAATTTTTCCTACCTCATTCACCATCAAACCACCACTGCTCTCAATGTCAGGTGTTGCTCTTCAAAACCTTTCTGAGTTTGAAGTGCCGGAGCCAAAAAGAATTAGCGCTTGCCGGCCCAAATGACACAAAAAGAAAGATAATTATGACAAATGCTGTCTCTCTGCGTGTTTGCTATTGTAGCCCGCGGCTCTTTCCTCTGAATTAATGAAGCACTCCACACTCTGGCAGCTAGTTGTCCTCTCTTTAACATGCTCAACGTCCTTTTAAAATCTGGTACCCTGCGATCTGACAGAGCAATTCTGAGTTTAAATTTTTATGGATTTTATTTGATTGGAATTTTTTTTTTTTTTTTTGCTGTCGGCCCCCTATTTTTTAACTCTGGTATGACATGCAGGACACTGACACTAGATCCTTTGGTCTGGATTTAATTAATAGCGATTGTCCTCTGTGTTAATGCCAGCACTGCTTAGATTCTTATGCAAATTCCTCGATCAAGGGATGATTAAAGCACTGTATCGACACCTTACCAACTGCTTCCATTCATTATCATTACAGCTGTATCACTGACAGTACGGAGACAGTAAAACAGTTATAGTACGAGCCAGTTTTCTACCTTTACATGATGTAAAATGACAAAGTCAGAATTAGAGGGCAGTAACCCTTGATAATCCACCTCTATTTTAGGTTATTGCATATGTCAAGTCAAAAGTTCAGGTCTGCGTGTGTCTGTGTGTGCTCCGAGTGAAGCGCCCTGCTACATCTGCAGTCTATTAAGCCTTCAGCACTACACCTTGGCCTATAAATCTCTGCTTTCTTAATATTCTCCAGTATGTCTGGCCTCTGACCGGAGAATGGTCCCTACTCTTGATGGCTAGACCCAACTCTCTGCTGACTGCTAAATGTAGGCGGGGGCTGGAGGTTGAGGGTGACGTGAAGGAGGTTGATAGAAAATAGAATACAATTTTAAAAAAGCAATGGATGTGAGAGAAGCAGGAGCTGGCACAAGTGTTTGAAGAGAGACACTTGAATTGAAGACGTGGTAAGCTACAGATGCAGGCTCACATATTTAGCCTCATTAATGATTTGTTTCTATACCATTCATCCAAATCCAAGTTATGATTCATGTGAAGCCCATGTTGGTGGAATCAGCTGATTACTTCCATTTTCTGCTACTTGGTATGAATGCTATAGAACTCCGTTAATGGTTTCATGATATGCCGTGAAGTGAAAAATTAAATCTCATTTATGGCTAAAAAGATTATGAGAATGATGATGTCATCCGTGTCATTGCAAATCCAGTTACAGCGCATCCACAAGCACATCTACAGACCAGTCTGAAAGCACTTATATAACAGAAGTAAGACTCTTGTGTCATTTCAAAATTGAATGGTTAACAGTGAAATAAGTTACACAGTGAGCACATCCACTTACTACCATTGTATGTTTTTACACTGTTTTTAACATAAGCATGTCATCATGCACCATTACTGTCAATATAAATGCTGCACGTTGTATATACTGTACATAATCATCCACTCCATGTATATCATTTCAATATTTATTTCTTTGAATAGCTTGTTCTGTTTACAACCTTGAGAAACTCTTGACTTTGTACGTTTTATATATTTATTTATATACTGTATACCCTTATTTCTTTGCATACTTGTGTACATAACACTCCTTTCTTTAAGCCTGCAAACTCCCCTCCAGTTACTTAGAACTGAAGAAGCCTCTTGGATGAGAGGTGAAACATCAAGAAACTGAAACAAGTCCATTTACCTACGATACAGCACTTAGATCTCCTTTCTTTACCTTTATTTGTCCAGCTTTGTTGTTCTTAGCTGTTGTGTTTATTCCAGTGTAAATACAAGATCAATGACAAAAATGTCAAATTCCTTGAATGTGTACACGTAATTGGCCAATTAAGCTGATTCTGATTTTGAACTGACAGTATTTAGAAATTGAACAAAATCACATATTTTCAAGGCAACCATTCAATCATGCAAACAATCATGTCTCATCTTTTATACATCTGGGGATGTCATGCTATGAATCCACACCATTGGCCATAGCAAGATGTCTTGACAGTGCTGACCTTCTAAATGGTCGGAGAGCCAGGGAGTGCAAAATAGAAGAAGCTATTGTACCTTATGAGCTGTTCATTTTTATTTAACCTCCTCTGTTTGAATAAAACTCTTCAACAACAGAGTGATGGCTAGCAGTCATAGTCATGAGACAGGAGTCAAAGATGCATGTTGGTCTTTTGAATAAACTGTGTGAGCTTAGGAGGAATATAATGGACAACAGTGGTGAGAAAACACAGAGCGGTAGTGGGAGTTATTGTGATTGAGGTTCAGCTTATCAGATGCAGCAATTCACCCACTGGCCTTGCAAGTAGTTACTATGCTACCCACCTATTTTGCGTGGACAAGCCAATGTCATATTGTGACACTGTGTTTTCTCAGATGGAAAGCTAGGTGCAATATTTTTTCCAAAGCGACGATTTCATATTCATTTCACCAATCTCTATTAAAGTAATGTAATTTTTTTGATACAGCATAATTTTTCATATAGTCGTAGAATTGACTCACTAGGCATTGCCTAGACTGACTACCAGGGGAGTGTTGCCGTTTACACCGCTAGCACAGGAGCTTTGGACCTCTAGGAGAAGTAGGTTTTCAGGCCCAAGGCTAGTCGGTTAGCATGATAACTTTAGTAGATATCTCTGCAACTCAATACATAGCTGTCATTGACATAACATCAAAACTGTAATTTCGTCACAGTCAGTTGATAAATGTAGTTAATTATTGAATGCTTTAAACTAAAGTACTTATATTTTGCACCTTTAAGATAAGCTGGATATTTGGAATCAATTTAGAGTTACAATCCTTTGTATAATCTGAAGTAATGGATGTTGTACCCTTAGGGTCAGGCACGAAAAAAGATGAGGATGAAGGAAGAGCACTACCATATGCCCCCATATACATAAATGTATACTATTTCTTGTACACTAGTGGAGCTTTTGGTGTTTTGGTGGAGCTAAAAATAAAGGTTCGGGAGTCACCAAAGACATCAGGATCATCTTGTGAATACCAAGTATATCCACAGCAGATGTCATGCAATCTGACAAGCTGTTTCAGAGATATCTCCCTCTGGTGGAAAGTGTTGGACGGAGGGACTAAAGACAGTCATCACCATCCTTAAGTTCTGCTGCTAGAAAACCAAAAAGCAAACCATCCCTCAAATATGATATTCATATTCAGATGCAGTTCAGTAAACCACTCTCCAATCCCACTACGTAACCCCTCCAACCTGTCCTGCGTCAGTACATCGTCCCCAGAGCTGCTGTGTTCACCTCTCAGCGACCCCCTCCAGCACACTTCCACCCGGAGCCTAATCCAATCAGACACCTTCGGTATGTCGGCTCACGGCCCTCTCACCTTGCACTCAGCCCAGACCCATCCAGTCTCCCTCATGGGCGCTCTCTGTCAGCCGTGCTGTGAAAGGCTTCTTATTTCAAGGCCACAAAAAGCCTCTTCATCCCTAACTAAGAGAGGCAGAGCGATGGAGAGGGCACTCAGACAGAGAGAGAAAGAGAGGGTGTGTGTTTCTATCCTTAAAGTGTACCTACAAGGCTAGTAGGGAAATATCGAACAATTACAAAAACACAAGCTCAGTCGATACAAACATGTATAACTCAGTAGGTCGAGCCTTGTTGCTGTTTGTGCATCGGTCTAGACATTTGTGTGTGTTCGGTGTTTATTTTACCCGAGTAGCAGAGATCCGGGTTTGTTGGCGTTATATTCAATATCAAGTGGACAGTCCACAGGGAGCTGTGAGAAGCAGATGAAGCAGAGTTCAGGGACAAAGTCAGACCGTCAGCAGAGCCCAGGGCTTAGATACTGAAATCAAAACCCTGCCGTCATTGGCAGATAAAGAAGACATCAATGTGAGCTCTCAGGTACATGAAGTACTTTAGAAGAGGTGGAAAAAGCTTTAGTGCATGTTTGAGATGACAAAGTGCACCACAAAACCTCTTGAAGACGTTGGTATACTCCAAAATATATGGCATGCAGGTCTGTTCACACTGAACTGGGAGTCAATGGAGGATTATTCACATTGTTATGTATGTTCGGTATCAATCTCTAGTGCAGAGACAGGTTGTATTGTTCTCTTTATTTAGTGAGGTGGGATGTTAGGGTGGAGGTCGGCTGGATCGTGTGGGTTTTCACAGCACAGACCTGCCTTTTTAACAGCTGTAACCACTGCCCAGGAGATTTGTTTGGTTTTTAACAGGGGGTGTGGACCATGTTCATTTGGAACACTAGTAACTAGCTGGCTAAACTGACTCTTCTTGATTCTTTTCAGAGCCATGGTCGGGGCCATAGATTCTACTTTATACAAAGATTGCCAGACGAGAGGGGGTTCCATTTTCAATTTTATCTTCACAATTTAAGATTTTAGTTTGAGTGTTTCCATAAATGTATAATTTAAAATTGTATAAATGCATTGACTCAATTTACATTTTCAAATTGTGTTTCAATTGCTGTCCAATCTTCTTTTCTCAAGTGTAGTCATGGCCTGATCATTTCTAGCAGTGTGGTAAAAGAAAAAAATAAACTGAATTGAATTTCTGAACAACCATTTCTGACTAATTCCTTGTAAGTGATTAAACAGCTGCTCTGATCAATCTGCATTACATTTAGAACCGACTGACCCAAAGTCCAAACTGGATAAACCCAGCTCCGATGGAAATCAGTTCATCCTAATCAGATGATAGAACGTCCACGTATCCCTTTCTGATCTCTTGGTCTCAGTCTTGCATGCAACTGCTGAAATAATTAGCCATCTTGTGTACTTACATGTGTGGGTGTATTCAGCAGATCGATCCCGAGTTCATCTCCAAGCCATGACTGCTTCTGGATTGCTATTAAATTATTTAATAAAGCAGCGTTCCTCCCGCTCATTGGAGGAGTGTTATTGGTCCAGTTCATCATCAAAGACTACAGAGCTTACATGAATTCTCCTCGTCTAGTATATGCACTTTGTTTTTCTGTTGCTGCAGTACATCCCAATTCTTCCCAAAGGGATCATTAAAGTTTCATCATGTCTTAACATTTTACAGACCAGTATTCCAACACAACAAAGTCTTGAAAAGTAAAGAGATGGTGAAAAATCTATCGTGGTACATATAAAGGAGCGCAAGTGTTGAAACGCTGCAGTGGTAGCTTGTATAATATTGAGCTGTGGTGAAGATCTGAAACGGTTAAATAGTAGCTTGATAAACAGATATGTTTTTCTCTGGCTTCATTACCCGTTTCCAAAATTAGATTTTTCAGAGTTGAAAGTTTTATTTGGCTGTGCTGGGTTCAGATCATACGTTGGCTCAAATCACTTTGGATCTTTTGAGATGTTTGAGTCATAACTAATGGAGCAATTAAATTTGCTGGTTGTCAGGAAGGAGTGAATACCATAATCTGAGGACCGTAATTAGGAGCTATTTCTGACACCCCCACTCCTGCTGTACTGAAGCAACATCGCAGGCTTAAACATTTTCGTCCACACTTCCTTATTCTGAAAGGCTGATGATCGAACATGACACAGCGGCGTTGATTGAAGTGTTGTAGTAGGCGCCGCTCGTTAGTTATTCCGCCTTTTGTGCTGAGAAACGAGTAGAAACAGCTTTTAAATGAAATAGAGGCGTGCATCCATCATGCTCCGGAAGCAAACATCCCAGCAGGGAGAAGAATGATTTGATTACCTGCCACTTCAGCCACATCGGCCCGGTTTGATAGGGGGTGGTCTCGCGGTAGAGACGTTCCTGAGCGAAAGAACTACTTATAACCTATTTTTAGTCCAAGTCCTACAACTGTATGCTGCTGCTTATATACACACATTATGGTATACATATATACATCAACACGTAGTGCACTTTCTGAAGTGGGTGAATGTAAAACAGCAGTAACAAGGTGGTGATGATGATAATATGGTCGGCATCTTTACATTATAAGTTCAACATCAGGTAAACACTGTCCCTCAACTTTGACTGTGTTTGAGCACCAAGCATCAATGACGAGAGTCCATCTCTTCTCGTCCCGTGCTCTGTCAGCTCATAACACGGTCTGGCACTCAATTGCAACAGCTTGATGAGGGATGTTGTGGTGGAGACGGCTCTCTGTAAAGATGTAGAAACAGCTGTCTCTGGTTTCCCGTTGTTTGGCCAACCTAAGTCCCATTTTGTCTCATTTAATTTTCTCTACGACAGAACATTAGCCTGGAGTCCAAGCTTGACAAGCATGGCTCCGATCCTGGATCTTTCCTTGCTACTCCCCGGGGCTGTCCAGCTGGTCTGGCTGGACGGTCGAAAGGTGCAGTGGGAAGTGATCATCTCCGTGATCCGCCGCTCTTAATCCAAAAACTGTGCTTTCTTCTCCTCTAATGCATTTCTGCCTCAGCAATAAAGGCAAAATAAATGTGTTAAACAACAAAAATGTTGCGAAGTTTGACAGAGTTACCGGCCGCTACATCTGAGTTAGTATCGTTCTGTTTCGTTTCAACTTGAGTCTGATTTTCTGAGCGTTGCTGACTCACCAAATTGCTGATTGCTAAAATCTGTTAACACACAAGAATAAGATCCAGTACACAGGAATGATCCATTATGGCTGTACAAACACAGAGCCCACACATCTGTGGTCTCGCTCTCGCAAGGTGGTTTGGATAGTCATTTAATCACAATTGGAGGAAGTGTGAACGCGGGTTAACACAAGCAACATCACACACACAAACACACACACACAGTTAAAGAATTATATAGCACATACAAAACAGCCATTTGCATGCATGATTAATGTAAAATTCACACACACTTTTTTTCATCCGCTTACAGCAGCCTCCTGTGACTTCATTTAACAGCCTGGATGACTGAAGGATCAAAGAAAAACAGTGACCACACACACACACACACACACACACACACACACACACACGCACACACGCGCAAAGGTAAATTGACAAAAAGACCTCAGCTAATTCCCACTTCTCCTGAGTGATGGGCTTTTATTAGTGAACCATCACTTACCTGTCACACACACACACACACACACACACACACACACACACACACACACAGTCTGTATGTGTGCGTCTGGAAACATGCGCCAGTCTTCTCCTTCACAGGCAAGTACATCTGCTCATTCCCGTGGGGATTTGCCTTCCGACACTGTCACACTGTCATACACACACACACACAGGCCACAGATTCACAGGACAGGTGGTCCTGACTGTCTGTTTCCCTGGAGACACACAGAGCTGCATTAATTGGTTTATTTACAGTCGGCCGTACAGGGAGCAGTCGGTGTTTGTGGTAGACTGAGTGGGTTCACAGTGCCATCATTTGTTTTAGATTGCTGTGGGACTGACTGTTGTTGCAAACAATCAGCCACAATGAGAGAACAGATGATGATACACCCCATATGTCATCTTTAATAGAGGATGCTGCATAAAGAATAAACTGTATGGATTTCCTAGGATAACAGATGTTAGAGGGGAATGGATGGCGAATGTCACAATTCAGTCCGTGGTCTCTCTCCTCCTTTCTTTGCTCAAGCATTGATTCTCATGTCTAAACTGGCTGGAAATCCACCACTCTTGTAAAAGACAGGGCAACATAATTCAGAATCCATGATTGTAATTTCGAGCAAAACTGCATGCAAGTTCAGCTGGAGCTTATATAAGCCTTCAGATGTTTGACTGTTTGACTTCTGTTTGAAGAAATGTCCCTTTTGCTTTTGCTACAATTTTTCACAAGTTGAATTAAAAGATCTAAGACTTTTTTTGTGTACGGACGAGAATTAATTTTCTTAGATCTTGTAAAGATTTGTTAATATCTGTGTTAGTGAGAACTTTTCCTTTGTGACAGATCAGGATGCTGATTGAACAGCAGGAATAGGATTAGTTTACGGGTGTGAGCAAAGAATTCATGATATTATCAACGATGTTATTGCTATATATATAGAAAATAAAAAAAGAATGCTCTCAGTCAAATGCATCCTAACTTTGTTTATTGTATGTTTTGTCTGTTCTTTGTCGAATTAATAACATTTGTGATAAGAGTGTAGGGAGGTGAAAAGAGGTGAAAATTAACATATGTAAGTATATGATTATCAGCCTGTTCGCTTTTTCTGATCATCTAGTAACTAAAGTTGTCAGATCGATGTTGTAGAGTAAAATGTACAATATTTGGCTCCAAAATGTAGTGGAGTGGAGGTATATCTCAAGTAAAGTACATGGAAATTGTACTTAAATACAGAACTTTAGTAAATGTATTTACAGTTACGCTCCATAACTGCTTGATGACAAGTGTAGTTTTCCAACCTGTGAGACTCGAGACTTGAATATTTCTAAAAACTTGTTAACACAGAACAAACCAATGAGACAGACTAAATAATGGAAAGCCCTGAAAATAGCTAATAAGTGGACCTTTATTAAAAGAGACATACTTTGCTCATTTTCAGGTTCATAATTAAATTTTGGGTTACTATTAGAATGTGACACTATTCATATGGACCATGGTCAGATACATTAAAAACTTGCAGCTAACAATTTGGAGAAGACAAAGTAGGTCTGCTGTTCCAATTCATTACAAATTATGGACAACCAGATGTTTTGGACATTCACAGGCCTTATAAACGATCAAATAAAGGACGGCTGAGTTCCATTTAGCTGCTTCGGTTTCACGGTCACTATCTGACTGTCAGCAGAGTGAACAAGTGGATATTTCTTGTCCTCCTTTGTGTGTATATTCTCCCCCCTTTTCTCTCTTAACCCTCTAGTGTGTGTGTGTGTGCACACGGTGGTGCAGTCATACTTCACTGGACTTTGTGATTCTGCCTCAGACAGAACACACTGATGGAAATCACTTAACCTCCCCTGCCCAGTCTTACCTCCTCACCCTCTCTGCATTACTCTCTTACACACGCTAACACACACACACACACACACACACACACACACAAACACACTTTACTGTAGGTTTTCTCTCTGGACTCCACATCCCGCCCGCCTCTGTGATAATCCTCTCACCTTGGCTACGCTTTCATCTCTGCGTCTTGGAGTTTTTTGATCCCATCTTCTGCTCGCGGATGCAGTTTGACAAGCGACAGCGCTATTTAACCTCCCCATGTTGCCGTCTGATTTTCTTTTACGGCTCCCAGGAGGGATGCATCTTCCTCTATCAGGTGATGTCACTTTTGATTTTGCGCCAACAACTCTCTTATCTTATTAGTTCACACGGCAAAAAGCTTGCTGTCGGCAAATTCGGGCATTATATTTCTGCTCATCCAATGAGGAGGCAAGTGTGCTTTTAAATGCAATTACACAAATGAGATGACCACCTACATTCACGGCCAGTGAACGGCCGCGGAACATCCAGCCAAGGACGAGCAAACGTGGGCACATTTAAATCCAAATGTGCTTTCTGTGAGCTTTTCCCACAACAATGAGCAAGCAAGGTGATAAAACAGCACCGGCTTCGCCCACCTCGGAATGCTTTCTGTGTAATTGGAGCCAAGATGGTGTCGGCGGGTTGTCGAGTCCGAAACCGAGGCAGAAGTGGAAAATCTAAGTTTCACAATGAGACTTAAGTGGTGGTCATGAAGGAGGAACAAAGAATCCCTCGAATCCGGGAGAAGAAATGTTACATTTTCCTTCTCAGGTGGAAAAAATACATTTCACACTGTACTTAAGAGATTCAAGTAAAAATCAATTAGAGTATACACGAAATGTAAAACTGAAGAGGAGAATGGTAGGCTCTGTATACAGTCAAATGAGTACATGCATCTCATTCGTCATACCCCTAAATTCCACCAGATCCATGTTCGGTCTGTCTCCGCTCCACCATGGCAGCGGAGCTGATAGGTTTCACTCTAGTCTATATGTTAACTTCCACTGGCTCCTCTGCGTTGCGTATCTGCTCCGTTGCAGCTCCGGCAGTCGGACCCTTCCGTAGCAGAGACGCAAGGCTTCTAATTCTGCAGGATGCCGGAGCATGGTGCATCAATTCAGCCGTATTCAGCACGGAGTGGACGGAAAGTCAAAACAACAACATAACATCTGGTTGATTTCCTATTAAAACACTCCGTGTTAACACCAGCACAAAAATCCCAGGTTTTCCCAGCTGGATACTGTTAGCGATGACAAACGATGCTCAAGTTACACAGTCTATGAGCCTCTCGTTCAGCAGCTAACCAACTAGCACAAAGCTAACAGCCCCTGAGTTAAAGAACAGAGCCGCAGCGGCAGCAACTGACTCATTCAGCGGCTAATGTTAGCAGGAAGCACACAACTACAGCAGCGAGGAGTAGGCCTAACTGTCACGGGGTAGCCTTTTCAGACTGTGACCACTTCTTTGCTTGTGTTTATACGATTATGGCATTTACCAGAGTTGTTTATGTATTTATTTATTGAACTAAAAAAGCTAAAAGAGCTCGTGGAATGTAAGAAACTATGAACATTTCTTTCAGCTGGCCAGCTCCAGCGACAGGGCAGTTGAGGTCGGTGTTGTCAGTCAGTTTTTGTTCATCTGTTTTGACGGAGTGGCTTGAGAGAGTCCTGAACTTTCAAAGTTTAGCTGACTCTTCCAGGTTTCTCTGCTCTTAACAATCCCATTTTTTAAGACAGAGGAACTTGGCAGAAGTTTCTTGGAATGGAAACAAGAAGAGCATAAAAAATAGCTGGCACTTTTATTGGACGTTTTGTTCTTGTTTTTGTCATTACATAACAGAACGTGAAATGTGTTTTTCCTTAAATTCACACATGCACTTTAAACATATATCCACTGTGATTAACCTGACATGGGGCTCAGGGTGACATCATGACATCATCAACTCACCCACCTGTTTTTATCACCTTGTGATAAACCCTGCTCTCATTCCAAAATGTAGCATCAGGCACCTTTGCTTGGTGTTATTAATGCGTAAGTGTTTGTGTTTCCCTGCCAGGGGACTGCAGATGGGAATAAGCTAGCTCCTTAGCTAAATGTATGTGAAAAATCACAGTTAAAACAAACAGCTATTTACAAGTAAAGGTACAGGCTGGAAGAAGAAGTAAATGCATGACATAAGGCATTTATATAAAATGTTTTCTTTGTCATTATTTCTGTATTTTTCGCTTTTTAACTTGTAAATTTGTTATTTCTGATCCAGATGCTGCTGAGAATTTGTCATGACGTGTAGAAATAATTTAATGCCCGACCAGTGTCACAGCTGTTACTGCTTGGCAATACATTGATTGATTTCACCACTGAGACTGAAAGCAAATTACACACACAAATGTGTTTATGGCTGAAAGACAACAGGCATGAGAGAGCAACAACAACAACAGCTGGAATGTTGTAAATAAAGTCTTTAGCCTAACTAGTCTATAGACTAATCTGTCAAATTAGTAACTGGATTGGTGGTTGTCTGTGCAGACACAAGTTAATTAAGCAAATAAGGATTTCCCCTAACAGATTGTTAAATGTGAGGGAGCCTTGAAGAAGTGAACATATCCACTTAATCACAAGAAAAACACACAAATGAAAGAAAAGTCATTGAAGTAGTTTAGTTTTACAGAATGTCTTGTTTTTCCTTAGTCACTTATGACCCGTCAGATTTAACTTCAGAGTTCATAGCCAGGATTTTAGAAATACTGAGGTCATGTGTCTTAGCCCTGCTAAGACTGCAGTCTGAATCTAGGCATTTCAATGCATTTTGAGGGTTAAAATTACTTCAGTGTAAAAACGTCAGTGCCAACACACGGAGGAAAATTGAGCTAGAATTCAGCAGAAGACAAGTGACAAATATGAACAATTTTGAAATCACTTTTTTTCAGTTCAGTTTCTTATTGCACTGTCAAACAAACTGAGCTGAGGAGCTAAACTACAGTGGCTGTTGCTTTTGGAGATAGCAACACTGCTTACCTGAGTTACTGAAGCCTTCTGGCTGTTACCATACTGTTCTGTGTTGTTTTTTTAATGCCTGGGTGTGGGGTAGCTGTTATATAAAATTGTTGGTACAAAGATACAAAGGCCTAATATGTCTTTAAATTAAGTATAAACCAATCAAATATGTCCTTTAAAAAAAGAACATAGTGTAAATGTAATTATTATTTGTGATACAATATATAGTAGAAGTCAAGGGCCACTTGTGGGTCGTCGGTCCCACCGGCCTTCATGCAGGTTGCTGGGGCTAGGTGAGCCCAGGTGTGAATGGTTGTTAAGCTGTCTGGGGAGGGAACTCAGTACAGCATTGTAGGTGGGTGATAATAAGTAATGTCTTAGGCCACCTCCTCTGTTCAAAGACGGTCATTCCATAAAGCAGAAGTATTTCTCATTATTGATCGATGAAATAGTAATAAATGAGGTCACCGTAACATTTTTGTAATAATCACTGGACAGACAGCTCTCCATCTGTGCCTCGTTTCCTGTCTGCAGAGATTCGGATGCATGAAGGAGAGCAAAAGGAATTGGAAAATCTCGTCATTACAAAATCTTTAGCAGCCTGTGACCCAGTAAAGACCGACTTGTGTCTCATATCTCTGTCGACATATTTTTTTGTCCTGATGTGATCTTCCAGGAAGTCTAGCACGGGCCACTTTTGGAGTATTAGATAACAGACGGTGTGACTGCAGCAGGTAGACTGGTTGTTCATTCAAAGCTGCTGCTGTTATAATTTATTTTCTACCGTGAATATTTTTGAAAATGTCAGAGCAGAATGCTCCCAACTGTCTCTGTGCGCAGAAAAACACGCTTTAAATGAGATCAGTAATTTGTGTGCTCAGAAGTTGAAGGCAGGTGCCCCCTCTGCTTCTGTCCCTGTGGTGTACTGTAACCTGTAGCCTCATTACTTGTTTTCAGTGTGTAAGTCAGGTGCAGCCCCTCGGCACTCGCACACAGAGTGAATGAGAGGACTGTGCATTCACAAATGGTTACATACACTACGCTGTGTAACAAGTTGCACATGTGGAGCTCTTCAGTTCTGCTGGCGAGACGGTGATGACAAAATGATTGAAAACAAACCACACAGCTAAGCAGTTTCAGCAACTGGCCGCTTTAATTTAACATTTTGGGAATTTTATATATTAGCATTTTTAATAAAGACCACAGAGGACATGACCTCGGTGTCCTCAATGGTCGCTACAGGCCTTCTCTTGTCTCAGCAGCTATGACTCACAACACTTTAGTTTTAGAGCTCACAGCTTTTGACACATGGTACTCTTATCTGTCTCCTATAAATATCAATGTTTCATTGCTCATCTGCTCCAACTATATCACTATCTATGTCTCCTATTCATTCATTAAAAACATCTGCACAGAATACACTCCTTCAGTCCTCCCTCAGGAAGCCTCGTCCCTTCTCTAACCTGAATAAAGGGAATTGAAGTGTCCTCACCAGTAAAACAATATTTTTGGTCACGGTTCAAATGTCTACACTTCCTAATGGTGGTCAGATAATAGTCATTTTATCTACTCCTCAAACTGACAGGTATCCACCATCATTAAGGACGTTCCAGTCTTTTGACTCACTGTTGGATAATATATGTATTTTTCCTCTTCATATGCATAGTCATGTTCATTATTCATCCTATATTATCCAGCTGCAGCCTTTACATTATCAGACTGTACTGGTAGCATTTCTTTTCAGTAACAAAGTCTGAGTTGTCTAGCAGTGTCATTTGTATTTTTAATGATTTCCTGCGAGGCAGCCCCCAGTAATTAGGTCGGGGTGGACTGTTGGGCGGAGAAAATTTCTGACTCTAACAACGGAGACTGCTGTTTGCATCCTGTCTCCTACCAGCTGTCCAAGTGAGTCTCATTTAAACGTGACCAAAATCTTTCTGTAACCTTCTCCAAGTTACCACCACACCGCCAAACCTTAACCATCCAGGTGGCAGATCAGAAAACACTGATATAAATCTTTTTTTTTTCTAAAACTTAAAATGAAGGCATTATCTATCCATTAATGCAGATGGAACGTCAGGTGATGTTTTGAAGTCCACAAAACATTTCTGGAGCTTCACAGCAAAACGGTGTTGCATGCCAAGGTTCTTACAAACAATGGAGGTAGTCGATAAAACACTGTACCAGAAATACTTACCCACATACTGTATTTCAAGGCTGGGCTTCTTTAAAAATAAAAAAATCGGCGTCACTGTTGCATGAGAATGAGGAAAGCCTTGCGTCAGAACCTCGTATGTCACAATAAAGTAAATGATATACAGTAAGACTTTGCTTTTTGCTTCCCACACAAGAGGTGCCTTGACATGTGGATGAGCCCGGCCTCACCAATCTCACTGCGCTACAATTACTTTCTTTCACACACATATATAAAATCCATTTTTTTCCGCTCTGAGGCTCCTGCCACCACCAGCACCCCTTCTACCTTTGGGTCAAACTCTTCCAGCACCGTTTTAATGATGCCTCCCCTTCCTCCACGCTCAGCAGAGATATTAATAGTAGAGGTTAGTGGATTGCACACTGAGAACCACACAATGTGCTCTCACTGAAGGCAGGCGGCTGCAATAAAGATTACCCCGGGAGTTAGGATTGCTTTATAGGCCTGTAAACACGTTCATTGCAGTGTGGCATTTAGACATTTAAGAGCCATCTCCGTTGCATTTTATTTATTAAGAGGTGGATGTCCTTCACGGTGATGCATGCTAGCTTTTATAGCCTGAGATAGTTGTACTGCTGCAAACTCCAATTATAGATATCTGTGTTGGATGTTGGATGCATCACAATACTAAGAACAGTGTGGTATACGATTGGTCATTGAACAGATATCTAGATAGTGTCTGATTGTGAACATACTGTTGAACAGCTAAACCCAGCTGAGCCAATGTACTGTGTACAGCCTGATGTGTGTGCGGGGGTCTGTGGGTGTGTGTCTTAAGGGGGTGACTGATGATTAGGAGATGTGAAGACACCACAGTGTGCTTGTGCGCCCCCTGGGAAACTGTTTGCTCCTCTGTGTGTGTGTGTGTGTGTGTGTGTGTGTGTGTGTGTGTGTGTGTGTGTGTGTCTGTGTCTGTGTCTGTGTGTCTGTGTGTCTGTGTGTGTGCGCGTGTCTCATCTATCTCTACGCAGGATGCAAACTAAAATGCATCCAGTACAAGAACAAATGCAGACTGTTTGTGTTCTTATTCGGCTCAAGTTTTCTGCCACCATTGTAGCTTTTGATGGACTAAAATATCCACATCTGTTGCTGATGCTGTCGTTTGGTGTGAGTCTGTGTTTGTGTGGGCAGTTGGTGAAATTTGGTTTTGGAACAATTCAACATTTTGGAAAGGGATGACAGACAAAAGAAGTCTTTTTGAATCCAGTACGCTCTGGGATTTTGGTCATATGGCCTTCCTTTGTCTGGTGTAACCAGAAGCTTATGGTGGCTAATGTAGGCTAAGCTTCATTCAGTTCACATCACTGAGTGTGTTCACTGTCCTGGTGACCATTGTTCTTGTTCTACTGTTACATAATGTTTTAGTATTTGTCGTTTCAGTTATGCTAAGGTATCATAGTCTCATTTTAAGCACAGAGCTGGAGTCTGGACATGGTTAGCCTCGGTTAGCATAAGACTGGAAACAGGGTAAACATCTTCATCAAAACATCAACAAAATGAAAAAAAAACACAAATGCCTCCTCCAAAAGCCATCTTTTATATGTTTGAACTTCATGTACATGAACACGAATGAAAAACAGACAGTCTGTAACTTTTGGGTTTATGTGTTGGAACTATGGCGGGTTGCGAGATATGGTCAATGAGCACGGTTGTGGTATAGGTCCTGATAGTCGGAGGCTGTGCAGGCACGGTGTCTGGTTGCATCTGCTAGTTATTAACTAGTTCATGCAAAACCACAAATTGGTGCTTTTACATTACAGGCAAAACAAACAACCTCCAACATGTTAGTTAGTGAACTTTAAATGTGTTGATGGAGTAAGGTCTATGTATATTTTTACTCTCTCTAGGCTAACATGTCCTGACTCCAGCTCGATACATAACACAGAGATGAAATTGGTATTGATCTTCTCATCTATCTATAGCCTTTCATATCTTATCTAACTATTCAAATGGGCAGAAGCACAATCTGATATCATCGTGTTGGTGTTGTTCCTCGAACATCATAATTCATTTAGCTTCTTATGCTGAATATGACAAAGCTACTAAGTCCAGAGAACTCCTGAAAATCAGAAACTCTTTAGAAACAAGTTCTCTAGAAAGTGATGTCAGGGTTAAGTTCTTAGCATGTAGTAGGCCTACCACCACCACCACCCATGAATTTATCAAAAGTCTATAACTCCAGACTTATCGACAGTCAAACTAACAGCAATCAGTAGTGGCTGATTAGTCTCGGTGTCTTGTCAGAGTCCATTACTGTGACAAATTGGTTTGTCTTCAGTTTGCCTGACGTTGACATCAGCCCCCCTCCCATGAGGCCTCACCTTTGACACCCAGGCACGTGTGGGCGTCTGACAATCCTGGCAGGCTTCTCCCTCTGGGGTCAAAGGTAGAAGTGGTGAGATTAAAAAAGAAAGGGGGTAATGGGGACAAAGAGTGGGGAAATATAGGAGACAGGAGTTGTTCCCTGCATTTGATAGTAATTGCCACAAAATCATCCAAACCAGATTTCATAAACAGACCAAATGACCACAAATGTTTTGTCATTGGTTTGATGAATGAATGAATAAATAATGTGACTGAGTTTGTCTCTGACCTTATAAGTGAAGGGTCTCTGGTCAACATACAGTACAGTCTGACAGCACATCAAAGGCACCTTTCCCTTCATGCTATTGTCTTTATATTTTCTCTTGATCATTACCAGCGAAGCTGCATGTTGGCCTGTATATGGACTACTGTGAGATGCCCCACGGCAGTTGGAGAACGTGTTCCCAGCATTAAGCCATGGTTAGCAAGAGGGGGTAGCTGTTGGTCTTTGAAGTCAGTACCCTAAGGGGCACATCAGGTGATGAATGGAAATTCAAACCAGTTCAGTTTAATTAACCTCTGTTGTTCTGTAAGGACCACTATCGATCCATCTTCTAGTTAAAGAATCAAGTCTGAAGTCCTTCTGCATGGCAATGTTGTACTTAAGGAACCAAGAACGCTTTTACTTATTCTGCTGTTGTAACTCCACAAACAATAGATCATTTTCACATTGTGGCCATATTCGTCACGCTCAGGGTGGGAAGCTCAAATGCTGGGATAATATGCTGCTGCTGTGTTCCAGGTTGCAAGTTATATGAACGTAGGAAAGCGTACAATTGTTATCATTTCACCACCTCTCAATTGATCAGCAACTGAAAAGACAATGGAGAGTGAAACTTTGCAGGGACATCGGAGCATATCTCATGATAAAACGGCGTATTTGATAACCAATAAGCTAATGTTAACATTCAAATTTAACAGCTGGATAAAATAAAGTGGCAGAAAATAAGTCCAACAGTCTTTTCTCCCTGACACTGGAGCTGAAACCACACAATCCAAAAAGTGACAAGGTAAAAACAAAATGGTTTGTAGTAACATTAAGTTTACCCATTATTTTGCAAGCAGAGTGAGCTGCTTAAGCTGTTAATAATCAGGCAAAAAGGAAATCAGTAAAGCTAATGAAAGATATTTTTCTTTTGCAATACAGTTAAAAAGATACCACTTCGTTATTTGTTTCGAAGCACAATTTGCAGAAAGACTGTCTCTTGGAGGTTGTTAAACAGTCACTGTTAAGTCGCACAAACTGAACTCTGCAGCACAAAGACAAAGATCATGCAGGCTTCAAATCAATCAGAAGTGCCACAACTGCAACATAGCATTCATGGGTTGGTTCCCAAAACCAAACACAAATAAACAATGTTCCCAAGACGTATTCAGTGTCTCTTCAAACAGAAATCACTATTTGTAAAGTGGTGGAACGGGTAAATCAGTCGTCATCAGCGGAAAAAATCAGTTCAGCAGTTAGAGTCATGATTGGGTGTTGGCATACGCTGGTTTTATTTTTTTGAACGAAACACATGAAAAAGATCAGACAAATGTATTCTGTGCTGATTATCGATGCCGTCATGCAACACAGCTCTCAAATCTAGATTTTAGATTAGTCACATTTTATTGTATCAAGTGGATGAAGAAGTGTGGAACATTATGTGAAGCTTTACCTGACTGTGATGCAGTAGTTTATGTTCCACCACAAGGATCTGTTCCTTATCCTGACAAGACAATGCATACTTTGTTTGGCCCATTAGTCACAAAAGGAAGAAACGAAACCATCTCTCTCTTTGGTAGATATGAGAATTTGCAGCCTGCACTTGGTGCACCATTTATTCACTGTTAGACTAATGCTAATACGTTGTGGCTGTGACAGTGCATTAGCATGGATAGCAGACAAAGCTATTCACCACACGGGACCTGCCTGTCCTCTTGTGATGGCTCCTT
Organism: Pagrus major; assembly: GCF_040436345.1. Lineage (NCBI taxonomy): Eukaryota > Metazoa > Chordata > Actinopteri > Spariformes > Sparidae > Pagrus > Pagrus major. The sequence continues at coordinate 17,167,747 of NC_133224.1, read as the reverse complement.
CTCACTAAATACACAATGGCAATAGGGAAAAGATGAAAAAAATCAAGGTGCACTTAAGTTTAGATGCTAACTATGCTATGAAGGAGGAACAAGACTATACTTACAGTATAATATGGCTTTTAAGGATGTCATTTTTTTTACTATTCTACATTGTGCACAAATACTGTCATGTCTTGTTAAATAGAATATCAGCATAGCAATAATCAGCCCGAGAAACTGTTGTTTAATGTCATCTGAGGCTCTGGTGGAGCTTTGTCAAGTCTGACATAATAAAACTGATGATGTCATTTGGGTTCACTTAATTTTGGCTTGAGAACTACAAATTTGGGCTCAACTCAGGCTTGAAGACTACAAAACAGATGGGTAGAGTTACAAACAGAGGACACAGGGTTTGAAATAATAATGTGTTAAGCTGCCATGGAAGATTTGACAAAAACGAGCTACTGGCTGCATCGTGGGAGATGCAGGTATGTAGCTCTAAGTGTCTTTTTGGAGCTTGAAACATAAGCAATATAGCAGGGGCATGTGTACCCAACCAAAACCTGTCATGACCCTTTTGTACCTGATGGGCCGGGCCAGGTTCGGACAAAAATGTACTTATGATGTCCAGTTTTGGGTTGGGTTCAGTTGTGTCAATTGACATGATGCTTTCAAGTACTTTTAGTGAAAATATAGTCTAAAAATAAATAGATATAGTGATATTAAGTGATAACTGCTGATAAATGATGGACCTACTATCTGTGCTGGGGCTATATGTCCTGTTTGTCATTTACAAACCTCAGCACGATGACACTTTGAACACAACACAGAGGCTATTTCTTATTTTTCAGGTGGCAAACATTCATTCAGCTTACATTAACTTTTGTTCAAGGTAATGATGCATTTCATTTGGTCGCCCATCGCTGTAACTTTCGGTAGACAATCAGAGTGAGTCCACCAAGTCCAACTTTAATACATCACCTTGATTGCAAACACTTATGCCTGAGTCACGTCCGATGGATTTTCATCAGCAATGGTGGTTGTGTAACAGTGAAGACAACTACTACCCTTATTAATCGCTAATTAGGTCTTTTTTTAAATGTTTTAATGAAGAGACCCCTAGTGGCACAAATTACTTACTGCATGTCAAAGTCCCATTTCATGAAACAAAAAAATGCATGTGCTAACTTATTGATTGAGAATATTTTTCAATCAAAGCATGATCCTAAAAAATAAAACTGCAAGTGAGTCAGAAAGGTCCAAGCAGTTTAACATTCTTCAAGGATGCAAACAGCAGAAAGCAAAAACAGTGAAACCTAATCTTTTCCCACAGCAGTCTAATTGCCGAATTTCTGGGTAATACCTCTAATATGTGAGCACTTTGTCTCTCTTTAATCACATAGATGAGATCAGTAATTGGCTTTTTGGGTCGAGAGTGATGAGTATTTTCCAAACGCCTGAGGAAATAATAAAAAAAAAACAAAAAAAACATTCTTTTTAAATTTCAAGCGAAGGCAATTAAACTGGAGAGCATTCTTTTTGTCTTTGTGCTGCCTCTGTTGTGCCTCTGCGCCTCAGTGTGGTTATGGAGAAACAAAACAAAGTGTAGAGAGGGTGATGGGACCGTTTGTAGAAGAGACTGATTGAGCGGAGAGAGGAGAGGCTCTGCTGATCTGGCTGCGAACATGGTCGTCTGTTTAAGGATTCACAGCCAAGTTCAGTCGGAGGATTTGCTCCTTTTTATCTGCTCATATAACACCCTCTTCTTCTCTTTGCACAAAAAACACAAGATCTGATTCAAACCTCGCAGATCCAACTGCACACAAACAGTAACGTTTCATGTGAAGTCTGGGATAGTGGGGCTTTCACAGGGAGCATGTCCCTTGGGGATGCTGATGGGGGTGTCATCTAGATAAATGTCCCCATTTACTGCCCTTCCTCCTTCTATTCAGCTGGGACATGGGTGCACGGAGGGCAGCGTGTGGGTGTCAGCAGAGAAGTGGATGGGCGAAGGTGGGGGGTACTTTATGGTCCCTTTGGTGTCTCCGCTGAGCCCAGTCCAGCCAGCAGAAGTGTTTGAATCAGAGCTTAACCACATTAGAACAGGATGACTGAGGAGAAGCCTGTAATAAGTGTTTAATCTCATTCAGGAGAGAGTGAGGTGAAGAGGGGGAAGATAAGTGGAACTTCTATGCTCAACACTACTATAAACATTGCTCACATTCAGTCGTTATCTCACATTATTTGAATGTGAAACCACAGCAAGATATCTGTATGAGAAGCCTGATTTGTTGACCATATACTATATGCTTAAACAGGTTTCTGACAGGGGTTTATACTGTATGTGTGTGACAAAGACTTGAGGCGGGAACAGTAGCCCTTGGACAGAGTGCAGAGCAGAGGAAGATAATTAAAGACTACCCTTCTGGTAACTGTGTAAAATATCTATTTGCAGTCAGACTGAAACTGAACCCAAAATTAAAATATATCAGTCTAAAAAAAATCAGTTTCAGAAGATTTCAGTTTCAGCGTCAACCCAGAATGCATTACATCATATACTGACGAAATGTAATCTATTCGTGTATTCATATACATGGGCATGAATTGTCCACTTTTTTTGTGACACTCAAGTTTAAAATAAAAAAAATGCATCTATGTACATGAATCTGACTTTAAATTTTGTCAGTAATTTTGTTAACATATGACAAAATCACAATCTTTTCCTAATCTTAACCAAAATGCATTTGATGCCTAAACCCAACCATAGATTGTATGCAAACCCTGGATTGTGGTGTAAAAGTCCTGGACTTATAAATATAATATATATAATATATATATATATAAATAAAAACTTAAATTACAGTTCATGTACATGTTTTTTGTGACAGATGAACTGCGGTGAATCACTGTTGTATTGATGAGACCAAAAAACATCACATTTTAACAGTGAAGATTGCTGTTTGTTTACTGTTTACAAGTCAGTGTTTCTTGTAAGCATAATCTTCCCCCCATTCTTAACAAAGTCCTGATTTCATTCAACCCAAACATGATCTTGTCCTAACCCTAACCAAGTCCTTTTTGTGCCTTCACCTAACCAAACCTGAGGGACACTCTGACCTGGTCCAAATAGACTGGAGGATAATTAGATTCCATCCATGATGCAGTTGACCCGACAAGTGCTGTCCCAAATACCATTTTTGGGGCTTTGAAGCTTCAGTGGGAATTGCCCATGAATACTAGAAGCTTCGACATCCAGTGGTGCTGGTGGTGGTGGTGGGGAGGGGCACCACAAGCTATTAAACTTGCAGTCACAGCCCCATACTCGAAGGACCGTATTAAGGATCATTTATGCCCCCTTTACGTATAAAAATAGATACATCCATCTTGAACGATGTACAGTAACCCTAGCTGCCCACATACTTCCATGTGTCCTTCATGTTAAGCAATTCATCCAGTAGACAGAGGTTCAAGGGTCAAGAGTTTCCGACGACAACAAACATGGCGATGGTGAAAGAGGTTGTGACAATGTACTTGTTCAGGCAAAGGCAGCGTTGTAGACAGAGGTGGTCTGTGAGTCCATTAAATACACTTCAATGTGTCGACGAACTTCATTTCCACTACTTCCAGATGTCTGCCATGATTCAGACTTGTCCTATGTGTCCTATGGTCTTCTCGTGTGAACTATTGGCTACACTACAATGTTACATTGATTATCAAGGCAGCGGTTGATGCTTCGAAGTATTTTTGTCAGCCCTAGACCCTACAGACCCTAACGAATAGAGAAAACAAACCTGTCATTATTCCCTGCCTTTCACAGCTCATTCTCTGTCTTGCCTTTTAAGGCAGCAGCGCACGTAAACCCTTTCTCTGATTTCTTTCCTTACCCCCAATTTGTTTGCTTGTTTGTTTCTTACCAGTTTTTAGGCCCCAGGCGTTCTTCTAGATTTGAGGGAGTTCATGATTCACCCTCATCAACTCTCTATAGACGCCTTTCTTGCTTTTCAACCTGTTCACTGGATGTTTACTTTGGGGACTCCATAGTTTTTATAGTAATCAGTTCCGCCACCCAACTGCCCTGGCATTCGTTACAGTGTTTTTGTCACACTGGTTTAAGTGCTTTGGGTACTTAAACACGGAGGTCACACAGAAGTAGGCCAGGGCAGCTGGCCTTGCATTAAAACACTGGAATAACCCTTTTTTTGGAATTTAGACAACATTACAACCTGATAGTGATTATTATGATATCCATATCTCTCTTTTTTTGTACATTCAGAGATCCTGCGTGTTTACAGGAAGATTGCATTCTCCTCTCTTTTAGTCTGTACCGATTTCTGTTTATATTTTTGCTAATTATGCTCGCTGGGAGAGTCATAAAGTTTTGTTGATGGGATCCAGGGAGTTTGGTTATTTCTCTTGGTAATACAGCGTTATATATACACACGCACACACACACATACATGTCCTTTTTACTTGTCTTAGTAGCAAAACCATTCCTGCACTTCAGAGAAACTTCCTCAATGATTTGTATGCAGGATGCTAACTTGTATTTGCTGACATTGATCTCTAGACCCCGAGTCTCAGCACTGCACTGTACTGCAAGTGAGTAATTTATCAAGCATTATGTCTGTGATGGATTGTTAGGAAGGTGTGAAGCACAAAATAAATGACAGCAGCGAAGTGAGGACATTGGAAGAACAGGGCTTTGACTGAGTGCCTCTTACCAAGTGCAAACACAGCCTGTGTTGATATAAGCCGGCTGACTGTAGTCCATAGAGGGAGACCTGGAGGCCACGGCAACCTCCATATGTCTTTTTATCGTTCTTTTATTCAGTGGTTCTTGTCAAAAGGATCCAAACAAATTGTCATCAAAGCTGACAGGACGGGGCCAGTGATTCACCTGGAGGCTCAGAGAGAAGAGGCCAATGGTAAAATACGACAGTGACCTTAATGAAAGCTACCTAATGAATTTCAATACCATACCTCACCCTTTTTTCCTTTCTGTGGATTAATGAATGTATAATATTATGTCAGTTTCTCGTAGAAATAGAAAAAATAGATGCAAAACAAACTGCCAGGGGACTACCATAGGCAGCTTCTCAAATGGCAGCAGCTCTCTGCTACTGATAGCTATGCTCCAGTGGTTTTGTGCACTTCAAGAGTCTATCCGCAACTGTGAAGTGCCCTCACCGAGCATGAATCACTGTATCCTGGCTAACTGCCCGCTCAGACTACTTCCAGTGTAGGAGGCACTTCCAGATGCAATTTGCCAATTGCTGCTGAGGCATCAGTGACTAAGCTGAACAGAAGTGTAGCCCACATCTTCCCACCCTCTGCTGCCAGGTATTGTGATTCTAATGCAAATACGCTAATTTACTCTCATCATACAGTATGAGCGATTGCAGCATAAGCAAATATGTTACAGGATGCACCTCTTTATGTAACAGCATCCATGACTGTCAGATCTGATCAGATCCACTTCTACAAGTGTCTACTCCACCCTTTACTGTACAGGACAATACAGTGCATTATCTTCCAAGTCCTCTCTGCTGAATTACACATGAAGGTGCCTTAAAGGCCCTCTGCTACTGCAAAATGGCACTCTGATAAAGTGGTGCCAAGGCAGAGGCAGGACTTAAAATCCATAGTGTGCTCTGTAGTTGATCAGGAAGTGACGGAGAGGAATGAGAATGCTGATGAACAATCCTTGGACTTTAATATTCACAGTACTGCACCGGAGAGGTTGTCCGGTAAAAAGCATTAGTTAATGCAAATACAAAAAACAGATATTCTCTCAATAACCCTGTGTGGTATCTAGCAATGCGGATAGTTCACAGATCATGAGCTTTGGGTTGCCACCCAAAAAAAAATAAACTATGGAAACAAGCATCAGAGATAAGGTTCTTTACAGGGACCGTCACAGAGCATCTGGTGCCCTAGTTGTTGCAGTGTGTCCAACACCATTGGCACTAGTTGGCAATAGTCAGCCCTTATTGGTGGCTTTTGATTATTTATTTCCTCTCACGCATGCACGGAACGTAAAAGGGTTAGGGTTAGGGTCTTTGCAGTGTGTTCAAGTGCAGCTTTTTGGCCGAGACACAGGTGGCGTGAGGCGACGCAACAGTTGGTCTTTGTCGCTGCTAGTTCTTTGTTGTCTGTTTGTTGTTACTGGGCCTTTAGAGATAGGATGAGTAGCTCAGACATCCTGAAGGAGCTTTGAGAAGAATCACTGCTTCATCTTATTGAACGGCCCACAAATATAGCCCCTTTAGATGGTTTAGGCGTCTGATCCATGTGCATCCTTAACGCTACCCAGTAGAGGTTTTTCAGGCACATCTAGATGGAGGGATGGATGGTTTTGAGATATCTACTGCATCTTTGAGATTACTGCCTTCACCCCAATACAATATAAGGGAACATACCTTCATTCTTGAAGCAAACTACATTAGCTAAAAACATTCAAATAAATCAACAATTGCATTTCTTTTCATATTGCCATATTGCCCCTGTTACTTTGGATAAACCACAGACGACTGTCAGAAGTTGACATTTGGACTATTTGGTAGAAAGTAGTTCTAGTTGTCTTTTCATGAGTTGTGACCAGTGTGTTTGACACCTCTACTACTGTCATTCCGAAGCCAAAGTGAAGTTCACTGGTTGTCTTTTTGCTGCCATTTTCTGGAGGCATTCACAGCTGAGGAGCATTCACACTGACAGACTGAGTGTTAAAATCTTTCTGTCTGTGTTTGAGACTGTCACAACCAGTTCACAACAAGGCCACTAATGTCTAGAATGGACAGTAGAAGCATTGCAGTAGCAAGGTCATCATTCCCACAGGCATATTCGAACAGTTGCTTCACATCCCTCCTGCACCCTGTCTGTTGGCAAGATGTGGTAGACCGCTGGAAGCCACCCTATATCATTCTCCATTCCATTCTGCAGTCAATAAAGCCAGGCTTTGACACAATCAGGCCAGAGCAGATGGTCATAAACCCGTTGTCCAGGGTACACCTGAGACTCCCTGGGCTTTATCATCCATAACTATTGCAATGCTGCAAAAAGTAGGGAAAATAAACAGATAGATGGCACAGCGGAGTTGCCTGATCTGTTACAAAGAACAGGTGCAGTCAAGTAGAATGGTCATTTTTAAAGGGAAATGCGAGCCAGAAAGAGGTCAGCACTGATGACCTGTCCATGTGTGAAGCAGATGGGAGCATCCACCATTCTTTTTTACCATCATACCTCCTAGGTTCATAGTCCCAGCATCGCAGAGCTGCGTCATGAAACTATATTTTGCACATTTACCTTTCTGAAGCACAAAATGATGTGACCGCACTCGTTGTAAGTGCGGTCCGTCAGGTGGTTTTTATGATGCCTCGCTTTTAACCACTCTAAATCAGCTTTAACGCTAATGCCAGCCATCTCTCAGCAGTATTTTTTAACACAAGTCATTGCTGTCATAAATCAAACGCTCCCCTCTCCTGCTAATTCCCTGCTCTTTCAAAAAGAAAGATAGGCGGGCTCAGATCGTTATGATCGTTCATGACCTAAGCTTTAACCTGCTCTGGACAAAATTTGGCACAAATTCTTTAATTACCCTGGTGAAGGATACCCTGGCAAGAAAGCAAATTTGCCTCATGCTTCATCACTCTTGTCAGCAGAGGGGCGGCATTGTAATGCATTGCAGATTTTCTCAGCCTTGTATGTCTTAGGCAGTGCAGCATGTCGCATAGATGATCGAAAGCTCTGACACTTTCTCCACAGGCAGATATGGCTCAATCCTCTGTCTTGTCGGGGGACTCTGGCTTCCTTCCCAACTGCCCCCCAATTGCTGGTTGGGCACCCTGGGACATCTGTATGTAAGCCAATCACTGATAAGCCTCATCAAACCTAACAGTCAGGCCGTCTGGCTGCCTGTGCCTGACTCAGACTGACAGCATCTGTCTGCCTCAACGTTGAGCTCCCAGCAGCGACCTTCGGCATGTCAAGACATATCCGACTTCTGAATATGTCCCCTGGCTTGTCTTTAACACAGCAACAGACATTTGAAACTATTTCAGAGCATTAGATACCTCTTGACATGGAAGCACAGTGAAGGATCCACTTCTGTCTGTCACATCTCAATCATAACACACCGCATGTTGAAGATCTTTTGGTTGATTTATCAGAAATTCATATCCGTTCTCATCCCCGCCCGTCCTATATCTCTTGTATCACCGACCCTCTCGATTTGTCTTCCCTGGGACGTCAAGCACTGGTAGCAACCTTGACATATTAGGACATTAAATCTGAATCAGCACCTGTCCCTGCCCCAAAGTGCTTCCACATTCTCTGTTTTCTCAAGCGCATCAAGGAAAATACAATTTCACCCGCAGTGTCTGTCTCTGTCACATCCACTCTCACAGACACTTCCATGTCTGCCGTCCTCTCCCCTTTCCTATCTCTTGTAATTCCACTCTCCTTTTGTACCTCAGTATTCTACTAGTTTATGTCCTTTCACTGTTATTATTTCTGCTGTGTGGCCTTCACCAAATGGCCTGTGTCTGTGGCAAATTGTTAAGCTTTTGTGTATCAGAATTGAATGTTTCTCCATCCACCGTCCTGATTACGATGTTTGAGGGTAAGATTCTGGGATTTATTGTCCTGAATTGACTGGCATTGACACATATAAATGAAACACCCCTTTGTACACACTGAAGGGTAATATCGATGGTCATGTTTTGTTTGTACGTGCACCATGATGCCCTGCTTTTCTGCTAATATGTAATTTTGCTCGGATTGAGGGCTACATTGAGTTTAACAGATTACATTTTAGTCACAACGCTTCACCCCTTCTCCTCCTCCCTGTGCTCCGCCATCTCCCCTCTCATCAGCTCGCCACTCTGTTTCAAAGTAATTATTCCTCATTAATCTACGATAGCTTCTTAATCCAAAGGTCTGGGTGGCAGACAGTACAAAATGAGCTCTCCTATTAACTCAACATCATTATTCTTACCACATAAGGTGCCGAGACTCTTGACTTTCCACAGCAACCACCACCCAACCCCCCAAATTAGCCTTATTAGTTGCGCAATGTCTTTGCATTGCCCTGTGACTCCTCCCCTTTGCTTGGCAACATTTTTCAATGTCCTTAACTTTTCTTCATTCATGTGAGTATCCTCAATCCTTAATGTAATAATCCAACCAGTAGGCAAGGTTTTTGAAAAATATACTCAAGCCGATTCTACTTGAATCATATTTCCTAATTACCTCATATTTCCTAATTAGTCACCTTTAGTCACCTTGCTGAGAGAAACAAAGATTAAAAAACACAAAAACCTCCTTAAGGGGTGCTGTGGAGGCCCATAGCCCTCATAACACTCATAATTATGAGTTAAAAAGTCTAAATGATGAGACAAAAAGTTTTTAATTGTTATCTCATAATTATGATTTACCATTTCATCAAGCTTTTCAAATAATTTTTTTCTGTAACATGCAGAAATGGGCTTCCATAGGAGATGCAACAGTTGAATGGGGTAACATTTTTAACTATTAGATATCACCAAGATGCCTCTCCAGCTCATTACTTACATAAAAGACAATTATTTTTGTATTATAAGTTTTCTGAAATTATATGTTTGAATGTGCAAATGTTGCATTTTGTAGAGAACATGCACTGATTTGCATTTAACTTTCATCACTTCATAAATCAGAACATTTGCGCCATGTTCTTATGAATAAAATGTTACTTAAATCAGAAGTGGAATAACAAATGAACAAACCCCTTTGTAAAAACTTGCAGAATATAGATTAATACAGATTAACAATTATGACAGAGTAATCCATCTACAGCAAGCACAGGTTATGACTCATATGCATCATTTGGTTTGAATATGTTTGAATATTTTTACGAAAGCTGACATGAAAAAATCCCAATGTGTCTCTAGCCTCTTTTTTCCATCATTTGACCAAAATTGTCCCCCAGCTCAGGTCTTTAAAATCAGATTGATGTAAAGAAACAGCCTCTATGGTAACAGACACTTAGTAGTGAGGGGTAATGGGGACTGAAACACAGGGCATGAAGTGTGAACAGTCAGCGTCCAGATGTTGCGATGTGTTTCTGGGCATAAGGCCCACCCCAGCCCTGGCTGCTCATTACACTCCTGCTAATGAAGGACCATGAATGTGTAATAGGGAGAAGGCTTTGCAGCCGTCTGTGTTAAACAGAGATTAACACTGTTTTTTCCAAAAATGAACAGCAGTACAGTGGATGCACATACTGTATACATAGACTGTGTTGTGCGTTTGCCAAAGAGTCTTGGTGAAATGATACGTTTTTTTTACCTTATTCAAAAACTTACACACTTCATTATACTTTTTAGACTAAGACTATATTTTAGACACAGTCTGCATGTAGACCACCTGCCAAGTACCAAACAACAGACAGAAAATTTAGCAACTAGCTGGTGAACATAGGAGAACATAGCAGCAAAACAGCCAGATATTTTTTTAATTTAAAAGTTGGTAGTGACCAAAACAGAGCTAAGACAACGGCAAATGTCAGACTCATATGCACAGGTCACAGACATGATGCCAAATGAATGCTCGATGTCTCATAACAACTTTATACACCAGTGCTTCCCTCATATAGACTTTATTTGGTTTACAAATGTGCAAGTGCATCTGGTCGTTGCAATGTCATTCAGTCCCCTGTTGGTTTCAATAGGCAACTTTATCAACGACAAGCTTCCTCCAACACCTCACCTGTTGTTATTAAAACTGAATCACAGGTGAAAAAAAAATATGTTTTTTGGGCAACTTTATAAAACATACTGCTGATGAAGACAGTAAGTGGAGCAGACACATGCCAGTGAGACAAGCCAGTGTGTGTGCATTGAAGTGCACAAATCAATGAGAATACAAAAGCCATGAATCCACACTCAAAATTAAGAAATGTTTATCATCATCCTACCTAATCAGTGTGGTTTTTTCACTTACACCCTGATGATCCAGCCACTCAGTGGACCCCTACACATCAGGCCCAGTAGGCCTGTACTCCATCCACAAGTGGGGTTTTGAGATAAGCACTGAGCTCTGGCTGCTAACACAGCCATCAGCACTAGATCTGTCCATGTCCTCCAAGTGATCCCGGGTTAAACACCACACACAGGCCGGAGAGGAAGATGAAAACACTTGCCAGCTCACCGCGGAGAAATAGCTCACCCCTGCTATGCCACTCCATTTTCTCCAGCTGTACCGGAGCACTCTGGGAGAGCTGATTGCCGAAAGGCTTGGCAGGGCCTTGGGTGTGTACGTGTCTCATTGTGTGTGTGTCTGTCAGTGGTTGATGCCCCACTGCGCGAAAGAGTAAATCCTCTCATCCTTAACCAGGCTGACGTGCTAGCTCATCATTCTCTTTCATCAAGACCTCTTCTTCCTGGCTGCCTCCTGTTGAACCTTCAAGCCTCGGCTAAATGCTGCAGGATCTCTTTTTCCTGTGTGCTTTGGATTGCTTTCGAAATTAGCCCTACAGAGCTGCACACCAGAGAAAGCAAATATAAATACCGTAGATTTCATATTTGCATTCTTATTCTGTATTTACTGCTCAGTTAAATTCAATTTCTTAATCCGTCATAATCAGTATTTGCTGCATTAACCTTCCATGCTTGAGGAGAATGTTTCCTGTATTAGTCTTTCCTTTGTATGTTCCTGACAGGAATTTGAAACATTAATTATCCATAAGCGGTCACCTCTCTCCAGCCTTGCCATGCTGAAACCCTTGCCGTTTTTCAAAACCTGTCACAAACAATCACCTTCACTCTGCTCAGTGGGTGTGACTGAGCCAGACTGGAAAAACAATACAGCAGCTAGCTATCAATCTCAGCCACACAGAGCGCTCCGTACCTGCTCTTAAAGCTGCCAGATTTGGGGATTGGCCGGTACTTCATTGGTAGCCCGGGGGTGTTTTTGCATCGTCGCGGCAATGACAGGTTGTCCAGCCATTTCGTATTTGTCACTGGGCTCAGGCTTTGGACGACAAAGTGGTAATATGATGAAGAGAGAGCTGATATAGCGCCTAAAGGGCAGTTTCAGAGAATAAGCAGGTCAGCTTTTTCCAAAGCTTTTGGCAGATTTAATCTTCTCCTGTCGATGCAAAGGTTTTTCATGGAGCAGCTGTTGTTTTAATATGCAGGATAAGAAGTATTTTGGTGAAATGGAACCAGGGAAAGTTATAAGATTTAATGAGCTATCAACATATTGTGGGCACAGCAGCATTTTTAGAAGTCCTATTCTCCAAATCATTACCATAATGTCTTTTGCTTTTGATACTGTGCGGTTCAAGAGACCATTACAAAAGGAAATGACCACAAAAATGTTCTTAAAAGTATCCTTGTCCTCATTTTTGTCTGCCTTCAGGTCTACGGACTATGGCACCACCTACACCAAACTTAACCTGATGCCAGGGACTACCATCGTTGTGACCAGCTTCTACATCTGCCCCACCAACAAGAAAAAGGTAGGAGGATCTATCCGTTAACGAGCAGAACATTTTATTTCCCATGAGCTCGCTGAAATCTACGCTAGTGTTGCTCCTCTGAAACTGTCAGTTTTGGAGGAAATTAAAATGCTTTGCTCCAGTGTGTTGTTGAAAGAGCAAGCTGGAAGCCTAAATGAATATTTACACTGGCAAGCTGGGTAAGAATTACAAGACATCTAGTTAAAGATGTGTGATTTGAGAGAGTGATCTACTGAAAGTACAGACAAATGGCTGGTTAAAATTAGAAAAGACACCCAAGCACTGGGGAAAAACATCCACTGATAATAAGAATATTGTATTATCAGAGTAAAATCCACTTTTAATTTCATCCATATCCACAACTAGGTTTTACTGTGACTGGAATGAACTGACATTTTTGAACTAATTAAAGCCGCTTTATGTAGGGTTTAAAAATGTATGATTTTGTTGCCCCAAACTGGAAGCATCAAATAAACAAAAACAACTTCTTGCCAGGTAGGGCTTTTGATTCCATGGAAACATTTTCTAACATCCTATGCCAACACTTTTGGTAAATTACTTCTCTCACTATCTGTGTGCAGCAAGTCCAGTGGCGATACAGCACTTAAAACTACTGTACAGTTAAGGTTCAGGTTAAGGTATGTCTGTACCAAGTAGACTAGGGTAAGTTTATGGTTAAGGTTAGGGAACTTCAATGAGGAACACCAGCAATTTAGCATTGTACTTCCCTAATGTTAGGGTCAGGGTCCTGACTCATCAGGCCGTCTGTGAGTGCTTGTGACCCTGGATTTTTGCAGTGTTTCCCACTATGTCGGCACTAGCCGTCAGCTTTTTTGCCATCTGAGCATGGCCTTCAAACACTTGAAAATAGGGGAAGACTGAGGTTATGGTTAAAAACAAGAGCAAGCAAGAAGGATTGCGCCAAGATACAACCTCCATTGTGCTGCGTTAAAGTGTTATGTGCCAATCCAACGCCCAGACCTCAAGACCTGCTTTGCCACATAAAAAACACTATGTCCTGCTTCCTACATTAACACTGAACCTTAGCTTTCGATGAAAATCATGTGCTGTAGTCAGTCATCCAAGATGAGCAAATAACTAGAGATAGTGGGCTGAAAGAGACACTGTGACAGGAAGACACAGGATATCCTCCTACATTCAATGGCTTCGACCCAGGGACGCTGAAAATGACTGGGCTGAAAGCAACACATTGAATGCACCAATTTTCCCTTGAAAAAGACCAAACAAAATCCATCACACATAATTAGAAAGATGCTATAATTGCATATAGATTCTAAATCTGTATTATTATAAATGATGTTCAAACAAATGCTTAAGTTGCCTCCACTTTTTCCCAATCTTTTGGTATTTCTGCACTCTTGCACCACTCCTACACACGTTCCAGTTATTGAGTCCACGGGCAGCTTCAGAACTCCAGTGAATTTCAAAAAGCAGGCAGACGATAAGCTGAAAACCAGAGCCAAGAGGTACAGTAGGTGACTTAAACCGAGATACGACTGGATTGCCAACTGTGGCGGCCTGTCTAATTGGCAGGCGTTATCGCCGGGGTCCAAGGTTCTTCTAATCGATGAAGAGATAGAGGGAGATTAGATGTAGTCACTTTTTCTCACTTTCCATCCCTCACTACAAACGCCTGCGCTGGATCTGCCATCTCATCCTCTTCACACACACACACACACACACAAGAAATAGTAGAGGGCCAGACGGTATGAGAACATTTAATTGCATGGGAATGGAGTCATCTTAATTTCCCTTAGGGACACAAAGAGAGACAGATAGAAAGCGAGAAAGGGTGGAGAGAGTGACTGGTGGTGATGGTGTGTGTTGTAACAGTAGGATGTCTGGTAATATGAGCTGGGGATCAAACTGCTGCTTAAACACACCTCCAGGCCTGGCAGGAGGGGAGTGATGGAAGCTCAGGTTCGCTGCCCGCTCACCGGGATCGATGTTGCTGCAAGAGTAGGTGTGTGTTCTTGTGTGAAAGGCTGCGGATGCAGGCTATGTGTGTGTAGGCTTGTTTGGACTTGGCGTGCGGAGTTGATCATCAAACACTTTGATCCTTCTAACTAAACATCAGTATGCAGCCATGTGTTTACTTCCTTCTTTTCAGCGTCCAAATTATGAGCGATCACGTCCGTTAGGTGAGCACAACACACACACATAGGCACACTTTGATCAATACTGCTAATCACATCAGAAAACCGCAACCGGGTGGGTCTGTAAGCTCTGTGAGGGGATTACACACAGTGTGAAGGGATCACACAGAAAAGGTGTGAGGGGCCTCAGGTAATCAATAGGACTTGAGGCAATTAGAGAGAGGTGAGTCTTCAGACAGAGACAATGTCACCCTCCCTTTCTCTCTCCATTGCATCATTGAGGGCTCCATTAAAGATCTGCTCAAGACCCTTTGCAGGAGAGGGCTCCCAAGGACCCTTGACACACTTAAACGCCAGTGGAGTTGTAAATAAACTTTGAGACCGGAGGCTCAGTGTGCGCTCCCTCAGCAATTTTCTGTAATAGTTGTCTCTAGAGGGCTGTCAGCTGGGCAAGTGTTTGCACAAGACCTTTTCTTGCTGAGTGCTGAGCTGAGTGATTCTTGAAAATGAAGGTTCAGGTATATGCTAAAAGTGATTTCAGACCAAAAAAAGCTTCTTTTCTAATGACGCTTATCTGCTGCCAGCCATCGTAGAATTAAGGTTAGACCTCTGTTTGCAGTGTTTCAATTGCTTTGCTTTAACAAAATCTTCAATGTCATTCAGTGAATCAGAGGTTTTAGAATTAAAGCTCCCCTCAGTGGCGACTTGAAGAGACTGTCCTTCCAAGAAAAATGACAGAATCTGCCAGACTCAGTCGATCAAAGTCAGGGGGAGGTCAGGGCGGATGGATTGGTAAAGCAAACAGGGGGTCAATAACACCGGAGACCATGTTGGCTTCCATTTCCAGTCAACGTTACAAGTATGACCGTGACTCTACCCTAACCTTAAAGATATAATATGTAAGAATTCTGCAATTAAATGTCTAAAAATGACCTGTTATATACACCGATCAGCCACAACATTAAAACCACTGACAGGTGACGTGAATAACCAGAATCAGAATCAGAATCAGCTTTATTGGCCAAGTATGTGAAACACATACAAGGAAATTGACTTTGTTTTTTTCTTAGCACCCGATGTACATAGACATAAACATAAACATAAACAAAAAGAACAAGAACAACAAAGAACAGCAAGTTAAAAAAAAAAAAAAAAGTGTTCAGAGGTCCGGTCTATTATAAATACATATTTATGTATATATATATATATATATATATATATATATATATATATATATATATATATATATATATATATTATTTACAGTGAGGATTTATGTACATATAAAGTGCAATTTAGTCTGTAAATGTAAAGACTGTGAGTGGATGATTTTGGAGTCAGGGGGTTACTGACACTGGGTGACTGATCAAGTGTTCATCAGTGTGACGGCCTGGGGGAAGAAACTGTTCTTGTGTCTGGTCGTTTTGGCGTACAGTGTTCTGATTGTGTCCAGGGTGTGATGGGTCTGCAGAGATGTTTCCTGCCCGTTTCCTGACTCTGGATGAGTATAGGGCCTGGATGGTGGGCAGTTTAGCACCAATGATTTTTTCTGCAGTCCTGATTGTCCGTGTCAGTCTGTTCCTGTCTTGTTTGGTGGCTGATCCAAACCAGACGATGATGGAGGTGGAGAGAACAGACTGGACTATTGCCGTGTAGAACTGGATCAGCAGCTCCTGGGGCAGGTTGAACTTCCTGAGCTCACGCAGGAAGTACATCCTCTGCTGGGCCTTTTTGATTATGGAGTCTACGTTGGGAGTCCACTTTGATGGCAGATCCCAGAAACCTGAAGGTTTTCACAGCAGACACGGAGTTATAGAAAATGGTGATGGGGGGCAGTGTAGGGGGGCTACACCTGAAGTCCACTGTCATCTCCACAGTTTTGAGCGTGTTCAGCTCCAAATTGTTCTGACCACACCAGAGGGCCAGCTGTTCCACCTCCCATCTGTAAGCAGACTCGTCACCGTCCCGGATGAGGCCGACGACCGTTTTGTCGTCTGTAAACTTCAGGAGTTTGACAGATGGGTCTCTCGAGGTGCAGTCGTTGGTGTATAGGGAGAAGAGCAGTGGGGAGAGCACACATCCCTGGGGGGCACCTGTGCTGACTGACCGGGTGCTGGATGTGATTTTCCCCAGCCTCACCTGCTGCCTCCTGTCTGTCAGGAAGTTTGTGATCCACTGACAGGTGGAGGCTGGGATGGTGAGCTGGGTGAGTTTGGAGTGGAGGATGTCTGGGATGATGGTGTTGAACGCCGAGCTGAAGTCCACAAACAGGATCCTAGCATATGTCCCTGGGGAGTCGAGGTGTTGCAGGGTGTAGTGCAGTCCCATGTTGATTGCATCATCCGCTGCCTGGTATGCAAACTGCAGGGGGTCCAGCAGGGGGCCTGTGATGTCCTTCAGGTGGCTCAACACCAGTCTCTCAAAGGACTTCATGACCATAGACGTCAGGGCCACAGGCCTGTAGTCATTTAACATTGATCATCTCATCACAATGCGATGTTCTGCTGGGAACCCTTGGGTGCTGGCATTCATTCATGACTTACCACCCATCCAAACACTGTTGTTGACCAAGTACACCCCCTCATCACAACAACACTACCCAATGGCAGTGGCCCCCCAGCATGACAATGTGCCCTGACACACCGCAAACACTGCTCAGGAACAGCTCGAGGAACACAATAAAGGGCCCGAGGTGTTGACCGGGCCTCCAAATTCCCCAGATCCCAATCTGATTGAGTATCTGTAAGACGTACTGGAGCAGGTCTGATCCATGGAGGCCCCACCCCCCAACATACAGGACCCAGAGGATCCACTATAAAACGCCCTGGTGCCAGACACCACAGGACACCCTCAGAGGTCTTAAGGTCTTATGTCTTGACAGGTCAGAGCTGTTTTGGCTGCACAAGGGGAACCTTATGATCGGTGTATGTTGTTGAGTTGTGTACTTGCATTATCCCAAATTTTTCCAACAATTGTGTTTCATTTGGTCACTTGTCGCTATAACATCCGGTAGCGTCAGAGAGTGAATAAAACATAAAAACATTACCTCCTCTTTGAACATTTCTGCCCGAGTCATGTCAGATAGATTTTCATCAGCGATGGTGGTTGGTCATGCAGAGGTGATGCACACCGTCACACTCACACACTATCCTCTAATGGACTGGAGGGTCTAGTACATGCTTTGCCGTGAGACTGGACTGGATTGAAAGATCACAACACATTATAAAGCAAGACGCATCATAGTGTGATAGGTTTGTTGCAGGTAGTTGCCGAGCCTAACCTAGAAAACAATGCTTATACTGTATAGGGCTACTTTTCATTGAAGTCAACCAATAACAGACTGGACATTAAGTTATCATGTTAAAGTAAAGTTAGTACTGAGCAAATGATGTTATGATGTTACGTTTAAGGGAATTAAAATACCAATACACTTGTTATCAGTCTGTCAGTCACTATCTCAACAAAGGAGTTTCACATTATAATGCAGCACATCAACTTTTGCTCACTCTCTTTGTCTCTCCCTCTCCTCTCAATCAATAATTGTCATAAAGACCTCTCTCATCAGAACAGGACAAAATAACTCAAACCAGAGATCAAGTGACAAGTAATACATTCTAGTCCACAATTTTGCTGTATGCTTTCTGATGTGAATCAGCATCTTCATGACTTCTGAAAGAGAGTGTTTGAACTTCTTGATTTTTGCCTCTATGTAGCAATCCGACTTGAGGCATCTAGCAAAGGATGAATAGAAAAAAAGTACAGAAATGTGTTTTTCTAGGATCATTTCAGGCATACAGTATAAGCTATCCAAACAAATGAAAACAAACCAGTGGTCTCCCGTGTATTTTGAACACATTTCTTGGCATATTAATGGCTTATCCAAATCTGATGCTATTTTTAAAGATATGCACTCTGAAAAAAATATTCCTGCACCTCCTGAACATAGCGTCAACACAACTCATCAGTGGCTTAGAACACTTCCACGACATCTCTTCCCCTAGGCAGCAGGGCGGCAAGTGCCATCAAGCTTAGAGGGCATCAAAGGCAAACCACCGTCTGAGCTGCTGTTCTCCATTATGTCCTCGGCCACTAGACCGCATGGCATCCCCTCGGGGAGTGCTGCCTGTGACTTACTGCCCGATGTCAGACTGAAGAGGCGATTTTGATGAGCAGGGAAGTGTTTTCTGCTCCATGAGTGGACTGTTTTTAATTTGACAGGGCCTGCGAGAGCCAGAATGTTTTTTTAAATGACACCAGAGAATCTTTAGTGGGAGGACTGGTGATTCATATTCAGCTCTTTGAGGTCAACATAATCAGTCACACTCTGGTTAAATGTTTTTAAAATGTATTGAGTATATAATAAAAAGTGGGCCGCTGTTAATAATCTAAGGTTATTATAGAGCATTAGCATTCAAATTTGCCACTTTATATGATGTAGCCGCACATTGCAATCAGCCACAGACAGATGAAGATGTTACATTCTCCTTGTTTGTTGGACACCCATTACGTATAGGCACTTTCCTTTTCTGAGTGATTAAAAGGGTAGCTCCCTAAATTTTTCACATAAAGTGGGGTGTTAATAGGTCTTGGCGAGTACTACTACATATTTGGAAAAGTAGCATAAACTTTAAAAACTTTAATAGCATAAAGTAGCCCTAACTCCCCTAACCCCTAGTATTAAGGCATTTGTGGCTCCATAGGAAGCTTGCATGTAGTCTGATAAATTCCCTCCAATGATGTCACTCAGTGGCTAAGTTGCATTGTGGGTAATATAGATGCGAGGTTTTTAATACAAAAAAATAACTTGAGCGGGGAAAATTTCAAATTAATATTTATTAGTTTAAACATTTTCCCCCCTTTCACCTGTATTCTAGAAGGGCACAGAGCATAGGAGAAATACGATATAAGAGAAGTTCCAGTTGCATTCAGCCCAAATCAGGAGGGATAGTAAAGGTAAAAAGTTAAATATTAAAGTATTCCCTTAGTAAGAGGGCACAGCACTAACGACACCAGAAATTGCTATAGACAGAGAGATACTGTACATCAACCACAGGTGATAGCATCTGTCTGGAGGATTGGAAAGTTTAAACATTTCTTTAAACAAAGAGCAAAGGGGTCAGAAGGACAGATAAGGACTTAACGAACTGGCTAAGGGCATCTGCCTCTGCCGTAGCTGCCTCATTTAATGCCCTTATGCAAATACCTCAAATCTTTATCAGCCTTTGAAGTTATGGGAGAATGGCTAAGTTACAAGATCTGCAAGGAGGGTTTAAGAATAGAATGCATAATAATAAGTGCAGTCTGTTTTTTAGATTCCTCATATACTCTCCCGGTCCCAGAGGATGTGCTTTTAACAGCTTCATTAATTCCATCTCAGAGCAAACAGAGGAGCCATACTCCATGGATAAGTGGGCCAAGACAAGACTTGTCAAAGACTCCTCACTCTTGATATGTAGTCATCACATTTTCAAAGTGAGTCAGGGCTCCGGAATAACTCTTGTTTTTCTCGACTTTATTTCATCTGTAGGTGTTAAAGTATTAGCCTTCAAAGTGCTTTTACCTCCAGCTGTAGCTACATAGCTGAGATACTTCACAACTTTTACTCTAGGAAAGGCAAGCATCATGCTGGACTATGCACACACTGTAATAAACTGGCAACTGTCAAACGTGTACTAGTAAATTGCAACAGGTATGATAAAGGGAATAATCTCAGTACTAAACTAGAATCAGTAGAATGCATACCCCCGCCAAGGCCAAACAAGGCCCTTTTGTACTGACTCATAGATACCTGCGACCTAGTAAATACACCAGATTTTTTTTCATCAAGGTCCATGCATTATTCTCTGAGATATTAATGAAATTGATGAAACATGCCCTAACTCACAATGTTAAAGACAGTAAAAAAAAAAAATAATAATAATCCTGGTTCCGTTCCTTTATCTGGATCTGAACTAAGAGTTAAGTAACAGGAATAATAGAGAGAATTTAGTTTTTTCCAAACAACTCCAGCTTCACTCCGGCCCAGTAGAGGGCAGTGATGCACCTATAAGCTTTACCCAAGTGCTACAACCATCAAGTTAGCAATTTAGCTTGCTGACAAACAGTTCACATATAATGACATATTATGACTTTTGGAATGGTAATAATGTCTTACAGTCACAGTTGGTTAGGTCTATGCACAGAAACTACTTAGTTTCTTAGTAGATCACACTTTGGATTAAAGTAACTTCATTTAGCCTGATAATGCAAGTTCCATATGTTCTGTAACTCAAGTAATGTAACATATTTAACTTAACATATGTAACATAACATACATATTGTAACATACGTGATATCACTCACGCAACGTAAGTGATGTAGGTTACTGTACATCATTTAGGTACCTTCACTTACTTACGTTACATAAATTAAAAACAAGTCACTCCTGACTCTTGGTCACAAAAGGGATGTAAACTCTCTTGAGTCTCTGGTTGAAAGGTCAAGTGTATGAGCCACAAAACCACCCTAACCACCCCCTGCCTCAATCTGTCTTCCCCGAAACGACGGGACGCCATTGGTCTCAAGTCTTGGGGTAGGCACTGGTTTCTTTGGGTACAGCAGGTGGTTGAGAGTAATAATACATTAAAAAAAAACCTTCATTAATACAGTAAACTACAATTCCCAAGCGAAATGGAACCCACCCAATTGGTGCACAAATGCTACAAAGCAACAACTCCCTGGACTGCGGCAATGACAAACTGACAGTAGTTTTGAAAATGCCTTGAGTGACCTTCTGAGATGGAAAAGAATAGAGCTGTTCAAAAACAAAGCCCAAAAGAACAAAGTGTGAAGAAAAGGATGAGCAAACAAAGACATGAGTAAAAAAGGTTTCTAAAAGAAGAACAAGGGGAAAAAGAGTAATGGGCTGAATGATCCGGCAGATTTACTGTCGGTATTTCAGTGACTGGAAGTTCAAAGAGCTTCAAAGAGAAAGGAAAGATATTCAGATATGGTCACATTATGTTCAGATGATATCCCTACGATGAAGGGCAATTTTTGTAATTTCAAATAGACTATCCTATTCTTTGGGGTGATTGACAGTAAAATAGCTGTCTGCTTGTCTCAATGCCATCTCTCTCTTACTGTCCACTGTGTACCCTGCTTTCCATAAGAAAAAAAAAAAAACTATAATGGTAACCGGAATTTTTTTTTTCTGAAGCAAATTTCCTTTCTTTGTCTGGCATTATCATAGAGAAGGGGGCCTTGAAAGTAATTATGAACAAAATGACGGCAAAAGCAATTCAACGGTAACAGAAGCGACTCTGCTAATGGAAAATGACCTCAAGTATTAGATGGGAGATGAATAAGCCTCTGTTTATTACCTGGAAAAATACTCAAAAGAACTTTCAGTTTAGTTCATGCTCATGAATACGTCAAACATCAAATTAATTTGCCCTTTGCTGATACTGCGGATTCAATTGGGACCCATTCTGTTTAATTTGTTTTAAACCCAAATCAATCCTAATACCAGTTTTGCATCAATTACACAAGTGCACAGTTTGTTTTAGTCAGAGGGCATTGCCTAAAGCAATACCATCGTACAAACTAACTACAGGGTGCAGCCGTATTGCCCAACAAGGACATCCGTATTGGACGATTTTGTAAAGTCCTGCTTAACATTCAATGTCACTGTTTGTTTGTGTCCATTGTAAGTTTTTGAAACAAACTTTTACAACTTCTCTTGCTTTTTAAAGTGACTGTGCAGGGCTATAATGTGTGGTTAAGGTGCAGAAAAGATTGCAGTTATGGAAAATAAACTTGGTAAGTGTTAATTGGTATTGTACCTTTGAAACCCATTCCATACCGATAGAATACCTTGAGCTGTTCAGACTTCCATCCCAAACAGCACTTTTAAAGGTCCAGTCTGTGGATTTAGAGGGATTTGGGGGACAGAAATGAAATATGATATTTATAATTATGTTTACTTGTAACTTATATCATGTATAATCACCAAAAAATAAGAATTGTTATGTTATCATTACCTTAGAGACTTTTATATCTATAGCAGGCCACCAGGAGTGCCTGGCTTTTAAACCAATTTGACTTTGGCCAAACGATGTAATTTCAGCGTCATGTGATGCATTCAGGCCAATCAAGACTTTTTTTTAGCTTACATTGGGAAAGAAGCGGCTATAAAATGGTGGATAAATGTTTTTTGAGTGTCACAACCTGTCAGAATTTGAGTCATTCAGTCAAGTAACATTTTGGAAAGTCTAGAAGCCCCACAACATGGAAGACCTGGGTAATTTCATACCTGGGAAGTCAAGCTTTTTTGGGTTAATGTGCCACTGAGCAACTTTCATAGGAATGAACACTGTATCTAGTATTCATTATATGCCCATGATCTACGGAGGAAGCAGGTCCTCCTCCAAGTAGTCTACCATATTGCACTGCCATTTTGCTACTGTAGCCCGGAGTGGACAAACCAAACACTGACTCTAGAGAGGCTGACCATTAGATCCAATATGAGCAGTCCAGTCAGGAATTCTGAGATGTACTGAATTACCCGAAATTGGTGAGGTAACCCCAAGCTTTGCACGCACAAAGTATGCCATTGGACACCTTTAGTCTCAATGTAGCTGAAGTTTGGTTGTTAAAACCAGCTGAAAGATCAGGGCAGTGTGCAATACTGTGACTCATCCAGCTGCTCAGAGGAATGCGTCACTTGCGTGTTTGGTGTGAAAGCAGGATCACACAGATATCTGCCAATGTCATTGTTGGACAATTCATTTAGCACAAGCTGTCACTTAGTATTTTTTAGAACCGCACTTTCAAAAAGTCCTCTTCCATTTTTAAGTCTTTTACCGTTCATGCTACTCTCCCCATCTCAGGGCTATTTCAGAGTTGCTGACACTTTAGATATGACAGCCATGGTGTATAAACCCTGGCTCCTTTCCTTGTGATTAATTGTAAATAATTCAGTAGGTTTACAGACAGACTATGGTGGAGCACTTTGCTCTCAGCCTCTGGGGGGTTTAACTAAGTGTTCGCCCATCATCTTTTTGAGAAGCTGGCTGTGTGAAAACACTTAGAAATAGAAAGTTAAGCTAGTCTCTTGTGTGTATGGCTCCCCTTCTAATGTCACTGGTGAGCCGAGTTTAGCTGTAGGGCATCAGCACAGATTGTAGGTTTTTCTTCCTGAAACAAAAATAAAAGACATGCAAAGTGACCTTTCGACACAGCTTGACACAGAAAGCATGTGTTCCAAAGCTGAGAGCTATGCCAGCTAAACCACAGCATAGCCACATGAGACCAGCCAGTCCCCTGTTGTTTCCTCTTCCTCCCTCCTCCCGCTCTCCCTGCAGCCATGTCATCAGTACCGTAGAGAAACAGTCTTTCCTTTATCCTCTGCCCAGACACTGATCTGGGACCTGAGCATGGGCTGATAAGGCGACTGGAGCGTATGGTGCAACCATGAACCGAGGACAGTCGGAGGCGAGGTTAGAACACAGAAGCTAGCGTTAATACTAGCTGGAGGGTTATCGACTTTGGGTTCCACTTCAGAGATTCGGTCCACCCACGCATTCATATGGAAACAGTGTTCTGCTTCTGAGTCGACAGGCTTCATTTGAAGCATCAGAAAGACAGGTGCTTGGGGAATGACACTCAGTCAGAGGCAGGAAGTAACTTATTTTGATTGTTTGCATCATCTTTAGTCACAGAGAAAGGGTTACTGAAAAGTATAGCTGTGTAGGAATCCATAACTGCCACAGTTCATCCAGTTTCTCTCTGAGTTGTTTTTTCTTGCATAAGAGGCAGTAGGCACAGGTTACAGTGGAGCTAGATATGCTTTATGCTGCTGCACCGTACTCCCTGTGTCAGCAGTCTGTGTTGATTTTCAGGTACAAAAGAACACACAAAGACAATACTTCATTGTCGCTCTCTTACTGAGACTTAAATATGAAGAGACAAACTCACGTTAACAGACTTCAATATGTCTGTTACATACACCAGAGAATTGAAGGGAAGGTGTCAGTAGGGGCCCAACAGCTGATGTTTTGCCTCA
Source organism: Pagrus major (assembly GCF_040436345.1). Classification (NCBI taxonomy): domain Eukaryota; kingdom Metazoa; phylum Chordata; class Actinopteri; order Spariformes; family Sparidae; genus Pagrus; species Pagrus major. Next base: position 17,143,113 of record NC_133224.1, on the reverse strand, counting down.
GGGCCACATCTGGCCTTGTTGCTGTCTTTACATTGACAAGACATTTACCTTGAAAATGCTTCTACTCTGTCCACTCTGTCCCTGACAAAGCATATTCCTTCCACAGTGCTGCTGTGACAGGTCCCTACAGCGTGTGATAAATCATATTGGCACAGTCTATTCAGATCATACTATAACATTAGCTGTGATCATCTTTGACCTAGCATTGATCACAGCCATTGACCCATATGCTGCGCCCAGCCGGGCTCTTGTGTTGTCTTCCTGTGGCACGGCGGAGGCCCATGGGGATCAGCACTGCTGCTCTCAGCCCTTCACAGGCCGGCCCTAAATGGATTGACCTGACCTGGATCCACCAATTTGAATCAATAGGCAGCAGAGCCAGAGCCATTGACTCACACAGCTATCTGCTGGCTCACCCAGGAGGGAGACCGGTCTCTGAACTTTCCGTCATGCAGCTTTTGAGAGATGTAAATGCTGCCCTGTGCTTGTCTCTGAATTTTAAAGCTGTATGTGTTTGCTGCAGTCTAGAGTTTAATGGGCCTTGGTTAATATTTCAATGCAGCTGAAGTAGACTGAAGAGAATATAAGAGCAGGGAAGGCATGAGTAGAGAACAGACCAGAAGACCAAACAGGAGCAGGAGAGTATGAAATCAATGTTTTTTTCAGCTTTTTATGTGTCATGTAATGCATCATGAAATTTAGAAATTAATTTGACATTAAAGATAATTTGAATGAGCATTTGTATGCCGTGCAGAGGCAGCCGATGCCAGAGAAAAGACGAATGAGCTTTGACGTAGTACTTTAACTGGCCTAGTTGTTTCAACGAGGGGTGTCTAAAAATAAATATGACTGTTGCTAATCCCTTTATAATGTCCCCTACTGATTAAAGGAAGCCAAGTTTAGCTGCAAAGATTCAATTTTTGATGTCTCCCAGTAGGTCCACGTTCAGAGAACTGTCACATATCCAAAAACACAGCAGCCGATGTCAGATTTTTTAATATAAGGACAATATACTGCACACACTCAGCATCTGATGTTTTATTCCTTCATTTATTCATCCCTTTAACTTTGAATCTTTCTGATCAATCCTATCTAAAACTATCCCTCCATCCATTCTCCGACCATTATCAGTGGGGAAGTCCTTTGTTTACCACTTCTCTCTTCCCCCATTCATCTTTCCATGCCTGCCATCCATCAAACTCTATTCTTATATCTGATTCTGTTTTTTGTAAAAACCGTCCTTTTCTCGTTCATCTTGGCCCGAGCATTTCACCTCCTTCACCCTCGCCTTGCCATCTTTTGACCACTGCAGGTACTTATCCAGGGCACTTTTTTTTAGGTTTTTTAGCTGCGATATTTTTGCAGAGACGTCGTGACATCTCCACTCCAGTCGTGTTTGGGGTGAGACATTTGTTTTAAGTCAAAACATGATGTTTTCCTAAACCTTACCAAGTGTTTTTTGTTTCTTAACGTGACCAGACCACAAGCACAGTTTTGTCATAACATAAACATAAACATTCTGCTTAAAGAAAGATAAAGTTTCAACGTATTCATGGTTTGTAGAAATGTACATTGCCGTTGCTGCTTCCACTGCGTCTGGGTTGCCCCTCACAAAAAGTGAATTAAAACTCAACTATATGCATCTGTTGTATTGTTTACCTTGAAACTGGGCTCCAGGATCGGATGATATTATACAGATGTAGATCACATGTTAATACCAGGTATAGATGGGGCCATAGTTCTCAATTTCATTTGTGGATATTTTTAGTTCACGGATCTATGTGGTCACATAGGGGCTTTCGTTTCTGTCTCCATCTTCTCTCTCACCCAGTGTCTCCTTTCTTTTCTCTGTATCTTCAGCTGCATTTTTTCTATCTTTACTTTTACCTCTCACAATTGAAAATGTGTCTATCCTCTTCCGTCATTTCTCAGCTATCTCTTTTCTTTCACATTTATTATGGTGACATTTTTATTTTTCCCTGCCTCTTCATCATTATTATTATTATTATTATTACTGTAGGCTTTTTTCTATTTCCTTTTTCTTGCCCTGTATCCCCTCTTTAATTCCCCAGCCATTTTCTCTCTCAAATATAGTGACTTCTATCCTGCAATAGCACCATCATAAATATTAACACCACAATAGATGCTATTTATATTGCAGTTGCCCTCCTCCCTCTTTCCTCACCCTCTCCATTTTCACCCTTATCCTTTTTTCCCCCCGTCTCACTAAACTGAGAGACCATGAGCCAGATGCTGGGGATTGATTGACCACGATCGTGGATGTGTGTGTGTGTGTGTGTGTGACTGTGTTGAAGCAAAGACTTTATAGACAAATGAGGAGGACGGTGGGATGGATGAATTATGCCGGAGGCAGAGGAGGGGCGAGTGTTATAACCCTGCGGCCACTCTTCTGAGTGTGTGTGTGTGTGTGTGTGTGTGTGTGTGTGTGTGTGTGTGTGTGTGTGTGCTGCCGAAGTAGAAGTTTTACAGTTTAAAAGGACGGGGATGAAGTGATAAATGAGCATATAATAAAAGACTAACAGAAAAATTGACTCGCATCGTCAAGAAATAATATATGGGACTGCTGTAAAACTGAAAACTGTTTGTGTGTGTGTGTGTGTGCGTTTGTGTCTGTTGACTACCCACGGCAAGTCTCGCAGCCCTCTCTGAGGATTATTCCCTGCACTTCAGTTCCTACTACACTTCATAAGAAACTTGTAGGATAAATCCATGAACTTCAAAGGGAAATGTAAGTGTTGAGGTAACGTGCAGACATACAGCTGCAGCTAATTTTAATCCCTTGTCCCCAGGCAGGTACATTATTCCTTAACTACATTAGTCACATTTTTGACAGGATTTATATTATTCAAAGCGAGACTCTCATTTGATATATTATTTGAGCCAAGCAGCCAAACTATATTTTGACTGTCTAGCTCAGGTTTTATTCGTCTATATGCTGAACATGACGTGCACCATAAAATGCAATGCTTGTCACATTGGGTTCATTTAGACTGGCTTGTATTTGTGTTGAGGATTCAACGAGACCTTAACGTGTTTTGCAGAAACTAAGTGGAAATGAGCTTTTCTACAAGGAAGGGCTTTGAGGAGAAGGCAGATGTTGCATCATTCTCGTGATGATGCAAGGCAAAGTTTGACAAATAAACATGAGCTCTTCCTGTTTAGTATTTGGTGGCAGAACCTCGTGAAACCCAGCAAATTCAGCAGCAGACCGAATATTATTGTGAAATATTATGTTTAAGGCAGCCCGTCCGCAACAGAAAAACAACCATAAAGTTTAAAGCAGCCTTTTACGACCCATATGTGCATTTCTTGTATGGCAATTATTACGGCAGCAAGGGAAGAAGTCAGGCAAAGTAATACAAAGCGTGACAACTCTTATTCATTCATTAAAACAAAGAGTCGCTCTAGGCAGATTCCCCTGACAGTCTGACTAACCAGAATCACTACTTAATGCTTCCTTCTGGTCTGAACTTCTGTACAGTTACTTTACACAGATTGAAAAGAATTTCGTGACTCCAGAACTGTTTCTCTTTCCGGCAGTTAAGCCTTTTGTCAGTTTACAACATTGGAATGATGGCACACATGGATATGTTGCAGTCAGTGTATATGCTAATGTGCTGTAAGACTATATGCTCTTTCTCAGTTAGATCGTGATGTATCTTAAGGTGACCGTCTTGCAATGTATCAAGTACGGCAGAATGGCTGTATTGTGATACCAATGTTATTTTGGGCAAAGTATGGTGACAGTATTCTGAGTTACTCTGTGTTACTCACCCCTATTATCATACATAACAACTCCAGTGTACTCCATTGAAAGGGATATTTCACATAATATTTACTATGAGGAAATACTGAAAGTTACACTGACTATCCAATATCAAACAAACAAATAGTCCACAAGATTTTTATTTCTGCTGTGAGCATAAAAGCTCCCAGAATGTTTCATCAGACTGTCTTCTAGCTAATCCTTCCACAAACTGTTTTGCAGCTCATAAAACTCAGCATTCTCTCTGTAACAGAATAAATTCTTCACACGGTACTGTATCTGTTTATTCCAACTTGTGTTTTTATAAGCTTACTTTGGGTTCCATGATTTCATATTATGTAAGTGATAAAGAGCAGCAAAAAGTTGCCAACTATTACTTAAATAAGACATGATAAATACCTTACGCTGGTATTGTTTCAGAATATTTTCTTCTACACATTGTCACTACTGTTTGCACTTCACTCTCTCTGACACACACATACGTGCACACACATTCTCATCCACACTCAAGCCAATCCCTTCCTTCAGAACCTCTCTTCTCTGCGCCCGTTCGCCATCTTCCAGCATCTCTTTCTCAATTTTTCACTTATCTTACCCCAATTCCATGGAAAGAGAGGGGGAGAACAAAAACTGAGGGTAGAGGAGAAAGAGAGGGAGAGACAAAGAGGGGGAGAGAGAAGTGATGAAAGCTGAGATCCAAAACTGGAAAATTGATCTTTTTCGTCGGGACTCCTCTCCTTTTGACTGCAAGCGGCACTGAATATAAATTGATAAATTTGCCAGGCTGTACTTGCTATGACACCCAAGGCAAGCCGGGAATAAGATATGGCTCCGCGGCATAGATACAGAGAAGGTAGAGGAGATCTCAGAAGGAACAGTGTCAGAGCTAAATATCTGGGATTACATCTACGTTCATATGTCACTTACACAGACTGTTGAAAAGTGATAATCCATGAGTTCCTTATTTAAAATTCATTCTTGCTGAAAAACCAGGAGTTACTGTGTGTCAGCAGCATTGTGTTGTATTAACTTGTAGGCTTACTGTGTCAAAATTGTAATGACTAAAAGGAAGAAATATACATTTAATTAATTTATTTTTACTTATTATACCAGCCCTGAAGAGAACCCTTAGCGTTTTCCTTTTGTATTAATGTTGGCCCGCTGTGGCAAAGACAGCATTAGCAACATGGCTACTGCTAGCAGCCTGTCTACTGTCCTGAGTTAAAAACAACCATAAGAATCCTAATTTGACCTAAAAACCCTGATCTCAGTGCTATGAAAGGGCAGTAAAATACTTGGTTGTATTAATAATTAGGCAGGTTTAGTTACTTACTGATCTAGTAGAAAGAATGCCAGTTTTCGACCGCCTCTAGTCCGGGAGGTACGGGGGAAACATAAATGTGAGGAACAGACTTTGACACAACACAGTGTAGAATTTCAGTTGTCCCATCGTTACCTGGGGATGGAGACTGGGGAAAACAATGCCTCCATGTCATTCAACCTTTATTTTCGGGAAAAATCAAGCCTGATGACAGACGGAATAACATGGTGAGGGCGAAGTTTATAGGGAACTAATCCACACAGGGATGCTGTCATGTTGCTTCAGCCACTACACTGTGCAATCACTTCAGAATGATAAGTTAAAGTAAGTAAGTAAAGTTGTCTATTGCCAGTTTAAGTTTATTTTAGCAGTCGAAGTTAGGCAGATCAAGTGAGTATTATGTGAAGTTACAGTCTTTTAAGCACAAATATTGTCTGGAGAAAAGGCAATATGGATAATGAATGAATGAATAACACACTTCATTTGGCCAACTGAAGCCTATATTATCTTAAGGTGAACTTATCTCTTACTTTGGAAGTGCATCATGAATGGTATTCAGTATTACAGTGTTTAAATACACATATGGACATGTGAGTATTGTTTTAGAATAAAAATGGGGTTCCCTCCTGTGACTTGAGAACTCTGTTACTACATACAGCACAACTGTGACTCTGGAGGGCTAAGGCTACAGCACTACCTGTTGCAAAGTTCTGATGGTCTGGCCATTGGGCACCAAATCTAGGCCCTTGAAAAGAGAGACAGCTAACGCTAGCTAGCCCCCCACTTCTTTCTATAACCTGTGACAAACACAGCACTGAGTGTGCAGGAGCAGGTCCTGAAATACCAGGGAAATGTCTGGTGAAAATTAGAATTAATAATACCAAGCTAGGCGAGTGTAAACTTGACAGCGTGATGGATCTTCCCAAATGTTCAACACTGTGAAGGAACAGATGCCTTAAATTGCTCAAAGCTCAATAACCAATGCTATGCTAACGTGTTGGAAAAGGGGTAAAATGCCTTGTGTCAGCATTGACAGGACATAGTATGATGCTCTCTGGTCAGTAGCGTAGATATAATTAGGGCCCAGACATTCACACATGCATACAAACATACATATAGAAGAAAGTGTTGATGTTGGAGGCATTTTAATGATGTTGATTACTACAAATGTGTGTGTGTTTAAGATTTTTACCTTTAAAAAAAACCCTGCCAACAAATAATGGACAGAATATATTTGCCAGTGTGAAAGTCAACTTTCACTCTCATCCGTCCCAAATGGTTTAACAGCGAGTATCAAAGCAATGTTAGATGAAAATGTTACACTGACAGCACAAAACACAAGCAGTCAGTCAGTCAGTTGCCGAGCCAAGCTGTCAATCTGTTTTCAGACAAACAGGTGAAGGCTGCCAGAAAATCTGCTTCACTACCTTGCACGGTGTCAAATAGATGTTATTTTATTTCTGAAATAGCGTTTGAATGAAAGTGGAAAGTCTGTCATATCGGGCTCAGACAACACAAGACATTATTGCGTCCTGTTCTGCATGACTGTACATCTATTGGAAAGGATTTCCCAGCTTATGTCCTCCTATCTGTCCTGATCTACATTTAAAATAATACATCTGCTGCACACATGCGCCACTTTGTCTCCAGAATGAGAGCCTTGAAAATTGGCAATTTTCCCCATGGCGCAGACAAACAGCAATACTACATATTCACCACAGCTTTGTCAATTTGTTCCTCTGTGGCTCTGACTAAAACGCTCCCGTACAATCGGGGAGGGTGTGGGGAACGACAAAGTGCATTATGGTTCAATTATAGCATCCAATATAGAAGACTTGTGTTGCTGTTTTGTTCTTATCGCTGTCACTCAGCTGGGGCTACTGCATGTGACTTGAAGAAGTGCACAGGAGGAAAAGAAGTCTTTCTTAGCAACAGTCCAACTACAAGATCTATAATGCATTATAACACCTCTGATTGGAAAATATACCTTCCTGTACTAATGCTTTGTGAATGTGACTTCTGTACATTTTCTTTGTCAGAGACAAGATTTAAGAAGTTCATAAAAGATATTACAATCCAAAAGGACATTGTGAAGGCAATTGTGTTGTTTTATTTTACAGGAAAATGTCACAAAATGAAGTAGTGCCTCAAGAGAAAGTCATTTTCTGTGACTTTTTAAAGGGAGGCTGCAACATCTATAACCACTCAGATAATGTTTTTTCCCTTTCTTACTGTGACACATGAGCTATATGTGTAGGGTGGTGGGAAAGATGAGTTGCTTTGGGTTTTTTTTTTATCATTTTATTTTTCATATGCATTAGTCCATTGTTAGATTTCTTGTGATGATGACTCTACCACATAAAACCATTAAGGTGTATGTTACGTATGTTTTTTAAAAAGTTTTTTAAGTTTTTTATTTAAGTTTTTTTAAAAGTTTTTTATGTATGTTTTTTTTAAGTATGTTTTTCAAGTGTCCCACTGAATCCAAGTCACAGACGTCAAGGCCAGACAGACCCCTGGAGAAAGTTCTTAAGCTGACTGTTATCACTGCTGTGTACAGTCAGGCAATTTGTACAATAAGATGTGTGATTTGGTTAAAGCTCTGGATTATGAAATAGATCTGACACCTAGCAATTGCTCTAAGACAGAGCTTCTCAAAGTCCACATCTTGACCGATCAGCAAGTCAGTCGGGACCCAACCCATACCTCGTGTTCTGAAGATTAGTGTAATTTTCTGTTGATCAAGAAATTGTTTGTGACCTTGAATACACAGAGTAGCTGTAATAAAAAACGATGCTGAGAGTAGTCTCTGCCCTGTGTTGGTGTCAGTTGCAGGCGAACTGCTTCTCTCCAAAGATATAACTGCACCTCTGGCCTCTGCTGTCAGACAGGGTTTGACTCACATACAGATGGACCGGGACCTCACGTTGCCTTCAGGTGCAAGTCGTAACCCCTTAAATCTACACCGCTTTGTATGGAAAAGTGCATGGGCGCCGACAGGAATGTCATGGTGCATTCAAGTGCACCTCATAAACTCTCTACTTGAATGGACATGAAGGTTGATTAAAACAGGAAAGTTTCAATTCTTCTTTTAGATAATGTCTACATCCCATTCATTTCTACACAGGGAAATTTAAAAGAGAAATATCAAATTGTTATCAGCAAACTCAACCATGATTTCATGATTTAATTATTTTTTTAAATAATTTAAGTTCTTTTTTACAGCAGGATTGTAACATACTGATCTAGTAGGAAGAATGCAGGTTTTGCACCGCCTTGAGTCCAGGTGGTAAGAGCAAACACATATTTAGCAGGGGAACAGACTTTGACACAACACAACCACACCCCATTGAGTAAATGCCCGTCGGCTCACCTTTGTTTCACCTCAGTTTCTATCACTCTCCCTCTTCACCTTTCGTTGCCTCTCCATCAGCGGGGGGTTCTTTTTGTTTTGCAGTGTAGAGTTTCCACAGTTAGTCCATTTAATTAACTGTGGATAGTGACCGAGGAAAAAAATGCCTCTTCCTTTTTTTGGTAGCGCAATGGCAGATGTGCTTCCCTTGTGCAGTAATTTGACTTTCATTTTTCAGAGAAAAAAATCCAGCTCGTTGGCAGACCGAACAGCACAGTGAAAGTAAGACTTAAAGGGAACCAATCAATACGCCGATGGTACTGTTTTCTCTACAGCCATTACACTGTGCAATCAGTATTTACTTCAGCATGATAAGTAGAAGCTAAAAGGTTCTCTATTGCTTTTAAAGTGATTCTGAAGAGAGATAGTTTATCATCTTATTCCAAGGACGTCAAATACCGATGCTTTGGGCCGGTGATTTGGTCTGACCCTTCACAATCGCTTTAAAAAGTTGCATAGTGTTGCTTTAAGACGACCATATAACCAAGCAGAACAAGTCTGTGTTCTCATGCAAAAGAGCTGCACTGTGGTTCAGTATGGATGAATGTATGGATGGAAATTTGCATTAACGCTGCAGGCGAGTACTTTCTTTTTTCTTTCCTCATTTTTCACTTTATCTCCTGCACTTCTCGTCTTTGTTCACTCCATGTTCTCTCTCATCCTTTCTTTTTACGCTTCTTCTCTATTTCTTTTTTTTTTTCCTTTCTCTAAATGTGTATATCTGTGTGTGTGTGTGTGTGTGTGTGTCAGCTCTCCACATGCCCCTCGTTAGTTCCCAGCTATCTGTGTACCACGGGAGGAAACAGGCGCTTATTATTTTATCACATTGCATGTTTGTGTGTGTGTATGTGTGCGTGTGTGTGTGTGTCTCGTTCAGGGTGATGCGCTTGGAATAATCTGTCCACAAGACGACACAGCAAAACTAGATATAATTGGGACCAGACATGCAAACACACACGTTGACGAAGATGTCGATGTTAGAGGGATCTTTGTGCAATACATACATGTATATGTATGTGTGTGTGTGCAGTGTGCAGTGTTTGCCTTGGAACTGAATGTAAAAAGCCCACTCACCTTCATATTTTAATCGCTACATGTGTGTGTATTTTAGCATGCGACCTTGACTGTAAAGATGAGATGGAGCTGTCCTTCAATGTGAATGCATGTGAGAGCACAAACACACATGAACCTGTAACAGAGTAAAGTCTTGACAGTGATGATGATGGAGAGAAAGGGAGAAAAGCAAAAGATTTTGTATTCCTTTTTTCAGCTGCAGCAGCAAACTTGCCTTGTGCTGAGGTAGGCTGAGGCCAAATCAATTTATGGATCGGCCACACATTAGGCCAATAATTGCTTTTTATTAAAAATAACCCACCCACCCAGTGTTGTCCAACTCCCACTGCCAATCAATAGCTTCTTTGTATCATCCTTTTCAGCACTCTACTAAGGCAGCATTGTAACTAATAACTGTGTCAGTGGAGAAGGAACCATTTACTGTACGGTACTAATCGTAAATCAATTAAAAGGAATTGACACGTCAACTTTTGGCTGTAAAAAAGATTGTTTTAATCTCAAACTGACTTTCTGCAAGGTAGAAGCACAGAACTGATTTTAGCTTTCAATGAAATCATGCTTCTAGAAATATGATTCTACTAGTTTACTGCCCATAAAAGCAGATACTCAGATTAAATTGTGGGCAATGTGATATCTTGGGAAAAAAAAGCATTTGCCTTGCGCTGTGCTGTAGTAGGTGGTAGGGACTGCGAGTCTGGAAAATGTTTAAATGCTAGTCTTTTTATTCATTTTAGTTAGCATTTTTCCTTTTTTAGCATGGTAAATTGAGAAGACATTGAGTTAACAGTTTTGCTAACAAAAAAGTAAATGTTGCTAGCCTGGGTGTGTTCTGTGCAGGTGAAGAGATGGAGCTTGAGTCTAATATACAAAATAGGGATGCATGATACAGAATTTTCCAGCCTGTACTGATAACTGATAATTAATTCCTAACCTCTAGTTAATGTACACCTGAGGGTAAAAAGTAAGATGTAGCGAACAAAGATGGCTGATGTAATATTCAGTAGTTCTAATAAGATTTGTTGTGTTAAAACTGGGAGATGTCTTCTTCTTCTTCTTCTTCTTCTTCTTCTTCTTCTTCTTCTTCTTCTTCATTTGTAGATGCTGCGTGTGTAGTCCATGAGAGCAATTCTGCTTCATATTATCATCAATATTCACCGATTCTCATACATAGGACACAATATCCAAATATATATTATATTGTGCATCCCTAATAGAAGACATGGTTGTGAGAAATGCTCAGGAAACACATGGCACTATAGTTTCTGTTGTGGATAACATCAGTATTACTAATAGTTTTGGCAGTGATGTAGCAAACTTTCCAACATTGTGATGTGAAACAATCTATTGTTGGCATCATGTTTTTGATCGTTGGTTGTCAGGCAACAGAACCAAAGAAATGATTAAATGAAAGCAGCTCAACTGTGAGTGTGCGTATTGAAATGCTGTAGACCCTGAACACAGGTTTAACCAACTAAGGCTGTATTAAACAGTTACTTTGTTTGCTAAACAAAGAGGTACGAGAAGTCAAATCGTCAGTAAGATCATATTTTTGTTCGTTTTATTACTCGAATAAAACAAAAGCCATTTTAACTTAATGGAATGGATAAACACAAGCCAATGGGATTTTTACAACCTGGCAACAGATGATGACAATCAGGTGAAAGTGACCAGAATGGGGGAATCATCCTTGGACTACAGTATTTTTTCTGTTTTACCCAGAGTGCAGAGGTGCAGGTGAACCAAATGAAAGGAGAAACCTCAAATAACAGTTCTGAACCGTCTCAGTGTGAGAATGCGTCAACTTTTGAATCTAATTCAGGCCAACACGCAGGGCAGCATTTGAGACGGACAGCTCGACAGCTCGCAGACGGCGCCTCAAGCCAGTCATCCATTATGTTCACACTCAGCCCACCGGTAACCACCTTCACATACAACAGTTTGACATGTCTCAAACGGACTTCACGCTTGGCAGTGACACCAAACTGTCACTTCGACTTAAGGCTCGTGTTAAGTCTTTGCATCACTCCCGGGCCTTTTAAAGTTGGAACATCAGGGTGTGGTGAGGAGAAGGAGAGGAAGCAGAGAGATGAAGAGTGGGAGAAGGGAAGTAGAGTGATGCTGAGGTTATGATGTGAAACTGCCTCCCCAGACAGAGCTGGGGAAACGTCGGCGAGGAGGTATAAAGCAATGAGGAGGCGACCTGTCAAACACAGTGTAGAGAGAGATTGATACAGGTGACAGCTTGGAGGAGGAGGTGGAGGAGGAGGAGAGAACAGTGACAGTGACTTTGCAACAGCGAGAAGGATGGAAAGAAGGAGACAGTAGGAGTTCTCCCATTTTTTTAAGGTTGTTGTCTGAAAAAGGGGCAAGTAAAGGTCAAGTCAGCGAGATACATGGACTGTCTGTAGTGAAACACTGCTCCGTCTTAATGTGGCTCTCTCTCGCACCAGTGACGTATGCCAGTCTCCAGCTCCAGAAGCTTTTTCTCATTTGGTTTATTCTGCTAGTATGATAGAATTTTTAAGTGGTGGCATCAAATATCCAGACCAAAATGCCTGAACACAAAATTAAACCGCATTTCATTGGACGTTCAAAACTAATTCTGAGCCAGCCGCATGAAACAAACACAATGGGAGTAAGGAGCAGCAGTTCGTCATGCCTGGAGAGCCAAGCATAACGAATGAAGTGAGGGCAAACCACACTCTGGCTTGATGCTCATATTAGTGCCTGGTCACACCACAAAGTGGAGGAGCAAGACACATTTGCCAGCCCTCGCAATATAGTTGGTGCGAGAAGCTTTTAGTGTTGTTTGTGGCCGATGGATATGAACAAGAAATCTCTATTAGCATTACTTCTCGTTTTGCAGAGCAGGGTAAATCAAAATTTGATGGCGTGACACAGCTAAAACAATAGTTTTTCACACTCTGGACTAAGTAGAGACTGCTGGTGTCTCTGTTCACTGAAAAGTCAGCTCTGTCATGGTTTAATAATTGTTAACATCACACATTTCACCAAAGTTCACCAGAGTGGAAGTCAGGCCATTTACTGTAATCCATCCATTCTTAATGATTCCAGTTAAATGAGTAGATTTTTGAAGTGTTGTGACCAGGCCCTCAAACCATTATTACATGGAATAATACCTTGTATGAACACAGGAGAAGGTCAGGAGTTTCATTGCAAAATAAAACAGCATTATTTTTTAGGGTACACGTTCTTACTCCCAACTTGTCAAATATGGCAACTTGGTCAGTTGTCTTAAGCTACAAACCATGATGCTCTACCTACCCCTTTAATGTCATTTTTGCAAGTGAATGGCTCAGTGGTCAAGCTAGTAAAACTACATGAGCGACATTGGACAGACTTTCAAATAAGGGCCTGAGAAACATACATATTATGACTTTTGGACTTATTAATGTAGTGAAATGGTTTGGTTAGGTTTAGGCACCAAAACTACTTGGTTAGGTTAGAAAGAGATCATGCTTTGGGTTAGAATAACTTTGTTCAACTTCATCACGTAACATAACTGAATCCCATACTTGGACTTTTCTTGCTCTTTTTACGACTGCACTAGAGGGGCAATTCCAGCTACAGCATCACACTTAAAAGAAGAAGGGTCACTGATCAGATGCCACTGACTGCCACTCTCCTTCTCCACCAACCCTTCAGAAAATCTTCCTCTTTAGCTGCCATATGCTCTACTGTGCTTACCAGTGAGTAATTAACTTTGTCTGTCTGCTGTTCTGAGCCGGCAGGTAGTCTGGAGTAGGTTCATCTGTAATGCCAGTGAACACTGACGACAGAATAAAGCAACGTTAGATCCTGAGAGACAGAACATGAAAACACTAGTAGAAACTCTAGTAGGTAATACCGACTGAGCCATGTACGACGTCTGACTGACGTAATCATCTGGCAGCAGGTAGCGTGGAGAGCAGGGCTTATCAGCAGGCGCTGATTCCCAACCTGCTGCAGGTGCGTCAGCAGCTCCAGAGACAGCAAACTCCGCCCAGCCTCTCACTGCACCTCTGCAAGCATAACAGAAAAACAAAACCGAGCATCAAAACACAAAGAATCCAACACAGAATGAGATTGTGACATTTACTTTGGTTCTTCACTTTGACTGACCGCTTTCACATTACATTTGATCCATTAGTAGTTTTAGGAATGTTGATAAGTGCAGCTGTAAATATGGATATTTTCTTCCTCACTGTTAAAAATGTCACACAAGAATCAAGTATCCAAGTGAACAGTGTGATCTGGTGTGATAGTATCATGATTGGCTCTTGTTGTTTCACTGAAAGCTTTTGAGGTTTTCTTTGGAACCGTATCAACAAATCTCTCTCTCGTCTACCAGTCTCGGCCTGTACTGTATTCTCCTGTTGCAAAAACATGAAACTAAAGGCGAAACTGTGGGAATTCAGAAGAACTTCTCTCTCTATCTGAAATATGTGATATGGTTGTGTGAAGAAGCCTGCAGGCAAGCACACCTATTCCCCTTTGGTAGTCTGAGAAGACTGCAGCTTGATTGAGAGTTTTGCTCGAGGGAGTTTTTTTTTTTATTCTGGTAAGTTTCCAGACAACTCTGGAACTTCTTAAGGAGGGAAAATGTGATCCAACCATGATCCCGCCCTACCCCAGGAAGGAAGCTCTGGATTATCAGTTCAACAAGCTGTGATTTATGGATTAGAGAGCAGTTTAACTCTGGTAGAGAGAAAAGTTTTTTCCACACCAGAGGACGAAACAACTGCTCTCATCAGACTTTTAATGATGATTCATTTTTTGTTGTGCAAAATAAACTATTAGTATAGACTTAATGTTTGAATGTTAGAAATGTCTTTTTCCAAACTCCTGAGAACTCACAGCCAAAAGTTTCCACTTTGCATGTGAAGAGGTAATAAGGAATTGCTATAGTACAGCACTGAATACTAATAGCTCCAATCAAATCATCTGTATGTCCTATCTCCATGTGTCTCCTAAGTTTTCCCCTCTGTTATGAATTCAGATAGAGTAGCCAGTCTTACATTTTTGTATTTTTTATACTATGCCTTGGGAGCTTTACGTGCCATGGGTTCCAAAAAATCCATGATCTTTCTTCCTGATTAAAAAATGAATAACACTCAGCAAGGTGATGTTTCATATCCATGAAATTCTTACTTGAGGAAAGAACGTTTTTACAAATATTGAGGCAGTTTGCTAGAGTGAGAGAGTTCAAACAAACTTCAGCAGCTTTAAACAGCTTTCAAGACTACAACACAGACTGACGAGAGTTTGTTTCAACCCATCCCTAAACGACAATTGTCAAATCATAGCTTGGCATCCACAGGTAGTCTGTCGTACCCTGTATATCAAAAGTTAGATGATGGTTTTTCTTATTACTTTCTCTAAAACCAAAACACAAAAGAAAAAGTTGCGTATTTTTTAACCTGCAAGTCTTAGTATGTCTGGCTAACCAACTTGCGATGACCAAGATGTTTTACAGTCAGCCGAAGACATTCAAAAGTCAGCCAGAGACAGAGTTAGCTACTGCCAGTAATGATATTATATTATTATATTTGGGCATACAAAAACCATGCTGCTCTTTTTTTTTTATTGTGTCTTTCGGCATCATCAGTTAGTGAGGAGTGAGGCAGGATGTTTTGCTTGTGACAAACCCTTTTAGAATTCCAAAGCCATATATGAGACACTTTTTACAGACGTTTGTAATCAACTCACAGTAGAGCACTGGCTTATGCTAGCTAGCTACAGTTGAGAAATCTGCTAGTTATATATGTCATTTTCATCACTGACTGGAAATGCCTGCTTTATTCTACTCCTGTCTGAATTCAGAAGCCCACTGTTAAAGTTCTTCTGCAAGATATTTTTGTTGAAAGCAATGTGTGTCTGTATAGCAATGAGAAGAAAACAAATCAACAGAAATAATGAGATAAAAACACAGAACGCTCAGACCCACATACACAAACATTCAAAATAAGATCAAACTCCACCCAGAGATTAAGATGCTTCTTAAATAATATTGCAGAAGGATCAGATGCACGTTCTTGGTCAAGATTATTAATCAGATGTAAGTTCTGTAAGTCTAATTTGATGTTTTTTTATTAGAATAGGAGAAGTATGAAATAATCTGTCCGCTAAGAAAAGTAAGGAATAGGATGTGGACTCTGAGACAAAGTCGTGTGTAGATAACTGAACGTCCATGACCATGATCAGATATATGAATGCCTGAAACAACGTGAGTTGAGACCGCTAAGAAATCAATCTTCTTCTCAATCTTCTTGAGTAAGTACATGAGAAAAGAAAGAACAACTTTTTAGCTGAAGGATAAGAAGTCAAGTGAGCCATTACTGGGTCAAGTACTCAATTCAGATCACCTCCAGATATTAACAAATGGGTATACAAATGAGGTATATTACTAAGTAATCTGTTGGAAAATTCAACATCATCAAAGTTAAGTGCATAGACATTCAGTAGCAATAGCTAATAGTGGCAATAACCTCAATAGACCAAAACTGATTCCTTTGTGAATAACAACACCTCTAGCTTCAGAATAAAACTTGGAGAGATAAACCTGATCTATCCAAGAAGAACGGAGCATTTTATGTTCAGTCTCAAATGAGTCTTCTGTAAAAGTACAATGTCAGAATTAAGCCGTTTCAGATGGCCAGAAACTTCAGATCTTTTGGTAGCATTGCCAATACCACAAATGTTCCAACTAAGATAACAAATACATTTGCCTGAACCAAGAATGCTGGGATTCAAATGATCAGAACACATGTATTTTAATTTTCAACCAAAAAGAGCTAGGATGGATACCTGATCTTAAATAAAAGTAAACATTGAATGTGAACAGCTATATAAATGTAAACTGAAGGCAGAGGCATAAAATAATCACATCATATGGCGTAAGAACATCACCTGATGTTCATCCTGTTGATGTAAGCCTTGGCGTCCTCTGCTGAATCAAAGCCTTCTTCCACACCCTTAGGTAGTGGTTGCTCACCGGGTCTTGGTTTTGGCTGGCTGGTTCTGTGTGCTCGGTCTAGCAGCGGCTCTTTATCCAACTTGAATGCATCCTTAAGCAGGGTGGCTACAGCCGTGGCACTGACGACCGTCTCTTCAGAAATCCCAACAACTCTTCAGTTGTTCCAATGCGATCTGGATTCAAGGTCCTTCTACTTGTTTTTCAGCATTGAGAACTCAGCTTGAGTTTTATCTTCACCTCCACCATGTCGTCCGTATAGGCAGCATGGTACCACTAACTTTGGCAAATTCGCCATCGGAAGCAGCTTCATTGTTAACGTGTTATGTTGTCACTGATTGTAGTCGGCTCTGATTGTAGACATTGTAGTTTTGAAAATCTTCGCAATTTCTTGTCTCAGGAAGGCTAATAGCTCAGGGTGTCGGTGTCGATTACCTGCGGCCCTGCTGTCGGTGAGTTAGAGCCTTAGGAATAGTCGAAGTACCTGATGCCGCAACATTTAGAGCTTTGGCGCTTTTACTAGTGCAGATGATTAACAATTTTAACAACAATAACAACAAAAAAGAACCGAAATCTGCAGTAGACTCTTTAATTTCTAAATCTTTGAGTGGTAAAGCTTCTGCATTGTAAACTGCATATGCAATGCGTGCACGAACAAAAGCCTGACAGATGTAGCAACAGTGGAGAGCGTTATCCTTATCCTTATGTCCTTACATGATTACAAGGAGTAAAATACTCAGAAGTGAGCATCAGTGCTATGTTTAGAGCTAACACCCTCCAGAGAGTGATACAAATGTATTTGTGCCATGTTTTATACATTCATATTTGCCAGACTGAGTGTGTAAGTGTGTGTCGGTGGTTTCCCAGACTGGACACATGTGGCTCAGCTGAATGGTGGAATAAATAAAAAGGCAAGTGGGGCCACTGCAGGACGGTGTGAAAAATGGTCCAATTTGTTGTTGAGCTGAAATCAATGGGACAAGCCGAGGCGCCGGGCCCTGCTGCCGCAACAACACTTCTCCCACAGCTGCCGTTCTCGTCTGCTCCCTCCATACACCTCTCTTTCTCTCATCATGCACTTCTCTCTCCATCTTTCTTTACAGTAGCTTGTTGTACAGAATCAGGATGGCCTCTGCTCAATGGCTTTTTTTCTCTCTCTGATTTATCTGATTTCAGCTTTGTGCCTTTGACCTCATTTGCTTTGTCACCTTTACACTGACCTGATCAAAAAGTGTGTCTCTTCCTTCATTGTAAAAAAAGTCAGATAAGCTCAGCACTGACTTTTAACAATTACACAGGGAAATATTCATCACAAAAGAGCAGAGCGACCGACTCCACACTCAGAGATCTAAACAGACAAGAAAGCATTGCAGGAATCAAAGGCAATGAGTAGAAAATTGCCATGATCACAGACGAGCTCAAATTGCTACAACCTGGCAGGTGAGCTGGTATTTATGTCATCATTTCTTTGAAAGCAGCACATTCACACTGCTTTTTTTGAAGGTAACTAAAATTCAGACTCCAAGTAAGTTTTTCATGTACCTAACATTCTTGCTTCTTCTTCGGTACCTTTCGATAAGGTCCAAAATTCAAGGCCTGTAAAGATCCAGTAGTAGTAGTAGCTGAGGCAGCCTGCCAGATAGCCGATACACCCAAAAAGGTAATAATTCCTGGATGACACTAATCAACAAGAACTGCTGATAAGAGTCCAAGGTTCCACTTTTCGATCGATTTAGGAAAAGATCCTCATGAGAGGACCATAAGTAAGCCCAATAAGAAGAAGAGAAACAAAGGGGAGGATCAGGGAGAGAAAGAAGCAAAGATTCCTGAGCCACACTCCCCAATACTCTCTTATCATCCACTGTCCTAACTACAGGCTGCTAGTACTATGCTACCTTGTAAGGCAAATGGATTCGCAAGATCATCTTCCATCTTGCCAGGTTTCAAGCTATGCCCTTGTGACTGAACCATACTGGTTTGCACCAATCGGTGTCTTATGAGGATCTACTGGCAACTACAAGCGTGGTTTAGGTGTGACGACCAGCGAGAGAAGCAACTATTAGTTTGAAAACAATGGCGGCTGCTCAGGAGGTTAGCGTAGGGGCTCCTTAACATCAGTTATATCAGACCTGGAGAATATTTCTTCACTGAAGCTTCTCAAAGGAAAAGATGTTTTCGCCCCTTTACCAACTAGCTTCAGCAAAACTAGTGCTCTCCTACTGTAGATCTGATTGGTTGAAGTTAGCCCGTGTCAATGGTGATAGACAGATGGTTCGTCCAATCACATGCCAAGTATTTTGAAAGTGTCTGCCCTTTTCCAAACAGTTTTGAAGGACAACTTTCTGAAGGCTCTGCGCAACAAACCATCTGGCGTGTCAGATTAAGTACTTGCAAGAACATTCACAAACTGCTAGTGCTCTGAAAAGTACCATGAATATGAATATGCAGTACATGTATTGGACCCATTGTAAGAAATAATCCCAGCACAATGCATGGCAAAGCAAAGAAATCCTTAAAATTATTGCAGTAAATAGTATAATTCATTCCTTAACATCCAAATGTATCACAAAGGTCCAATGAAAACTGCCCATGTGTTTATAGGTGTTTGCCTTTATATGGTTTCACAAATTGAGAATGATTTAAATGAATGGTTCAGCCCAACATTAACAGCCTCTCACATTTCCATATGTGAAAATATAAAGTCAAAGTACATGTATTCTGTGACACAGTCCTGCTACAGTCCTGTAAGCAGGCTGAATGAGGCTATAGAAGCAATGTGAGGCTGAAGAGTTAGCCAGAGCCAGACAGCCTAATTAACCAGAGTCAGTGGAGTGATGAAGGTCTCCTCATGCATAGGGTGCACCTCCTGAAAGGATCATCTGCATTCCTGCAACTCCTCTTCATCATTGTTTCCCTGCCTGTCTCTCTATATGTCGCATTACACTTTCAATTCTGAATGTACATTTTGTTAGCGACTGGTGTCATCATTTCCTCTGAATTTTGCAATGTGTCATGGGTATGCGCACCACATTAGCGACCACTGCGACCGCCAGATACCGCTAATGAGGTCCCATGATGCTCTCTGCCAGCCATACCTTGCAAAATATGGGCTTGAGGTGGGAAATGATTGGCTGCTAAAAAAAACATGTGTTTGACCCTCTCCGCCCTTCTTGGTGCCTCGCCTCGCCTATGAGCTGATAGGAACGATATCAAATCTTTGCAGTGACCATTACTGAAAGACACTGTTAACTGTACTGATAGCTACATTATTGTTTAGGGGATGTAATTGAGAATTTGGCAACAGCCATGATTTAAATGATTTAATTTACGAAATGGGTCTGGATACAGAAACTTCCAAAGTTAGCAAAGGTTTTATGTCGCTTTTCAAAGGATATACTTGCCTATTACACCTTGAAAGGTGTCTTTTATGACTCAAAGCATTTGATATAGTTGTTAATTCTGTTGGTATGTGACGGTTGCATAGTTTTTATGATCAAGGCTTGCAAAAACGCAGGCTCGGATTTAAAGTCTTTCGGCTTTACTGGCCCCATGTGCATTATGTTCCAAAATGACCTTCCGTTGCAGCCTCCACTTTCCAAACTGCAGAATAAATAAGAGCCAGTGATTCATGTGTTTGGGGAGTCGTGTTAAACTCTGGGATCCGAAAGGCTTCGCCTGAAATCTGCAAACCAGACGGGGCACATTGCATTTCCTCTGCCAGGATAGAGAGATGATGAACGATGCGATGAAAGAAGAATAAACATCATGGCAGGGGAGGAAAGGTGAGGCAGATGGAGAGCGTCGCCAGCGCAAATGTAACATTTGCTATCATGAGATTGCTCTGAAAAAGAGTGATGGGAAGTGAAAATGCTAGAAAAAGAAAGAGATAAAGTTGAGCAAGACAGAGAGTGGAGAAGAAAATGGCTCGTATTCGGTGGCTGGTAGAAGAGTGGCGATGACAAGCAGCCTCATTACTCTCATTTAAATGTCAGTGGCTGAACCTCAGCTCATTTGTTTTGTGGCCGTTTAAAATGCTGTCCCACGGGCTCTGATCCCTTCGCCTCCACTGCTTAATTGAATCAAATGATAAACAGCAGAAGAGTGTTAATTTGCAAGTGTGAGTGTGTGTGTGTGTGTGTGTGTGTGTGTGTGTGTGTGTGTGTGTGTGTGTGTGTGTGTGCAGGTTGTTGGCAGAGAGAGATAAAGATGATATACTGTATCTGTCTGAGAGTGTGTGTGTGTTTGTGTGTGTGTGTGTGTCTTCTGTGTCGAGGGTGGGTGTGTGACTGAAAGTGTGTGTTTCTTAATACACAGTTGAGCTGAGACTGGGTGTGTTTCTGCATAGTCTCACTGCCTGCTGACTGGATGTGTGTGCATGGTTGGACACTGTGTACCAGAGTGGGGACACAGGACACAAGAGAGTGGTTGTGTTGTTTGTGGCTATAATAATAACCATATGGTTAAGGTTGGGGAACTTTTGTGGTTGCGGTGTTTTAGTCTGATGTTGTTTGTAACATTTCCTGTTAGTACATGGCGATTACTTGCATGCCAACTGCAAAAGCAATTCATTCTAAAGCAGGAGTCTTCAAGGTTTTTTTAGGCCAAGGACCCTTTAGCTGATAGAGATAGAGCAGGGACTACTACACTACTGTATACAATTGTGTGGCATATTAAACTGGGCCTAAATTAACATGTTCTGTGATCTATAGTGCCATGGATAAACAAGTCAGCAGCAGATGTAGCAATGCTAATGTTAGCCACGTCAGCCTCACCCTCTGCATTTCTCCAGTAGTCTCTGAGGCGGAGGGTATGTCAGGGTCTCATGTTCAATAAGTTACAAAACGATCCATTGTGGCTCGCAATAATCACTGTACATTTGGAATAATAATAGATCTATCGTCAATATTGTGTGAATCAAAAGTTGGTTTTTTTACATCTTAATCTTTGGTAACAATATGTTGAATTCATGTAAATATGTATTTTCAGACACATCTTATTTTGAAAAAATAAAAACTTTAAAGAGGTTATCAAACAATAATTTGGCGGCCCTTCTGCCGTTACTCCTGAGCACCCCCTTGTTGAAGACCCAGGCACCGTAGAATAGTATATTCTGTATACATTCGTATGTTTCATGAAATTGGGAAGCTTTCTACTGTATGTAACTTTTGCTCAACTGTGATCACGGTGACCACAAATTGCACTTAAATTGATACAAATTAGCATTATGCTTACATCAAGTTTGACCATTAGCATGTGTATTTGTGGCATGCTAATATGTAATGTAAATGGACAAGTAAAGACTGGTCAAAACTACACTTTCAAGCCAAAAAAAGCTATTCAATAGTCATCGGGAACTCTTCAGCAATTACTCAATTAATTGAATCTGCTGTGTATGTACTGTAGCGTACAGTATAGCAGCACAGTGCTATGTGTGTGGAAAAGAGCACGCTACACACATGTTATCGGAGCTCGCTAATAATAATGCTTATCGACCGCGGCCTGTAATAGCGCCTAAGATGGTGATATCGTACGCAGGTAAAAACAAGGAAAAAACTATGGAAAATATATGTTTCAAACAAAACCAGCCACATGAACTGTTTGAATTTTACTCATTTAACGAATATTCGAAAATCATGACCCAGCCCTAGTCAAAATGTCAGCCAAATGACTTTTATGTCAGTTACTCAACGATATCTAAAGTTTGCTAACATTAGCATTACAGGTCATATCAGACCAGGCCTGTAGAGGAAAAAACTTTAAGGTATAATGAATTTACTCAGGGTACATTTTATTTTTTATGAATCATTTGTATGAGAAAGATTACAAAGTAATATCATCTAACTTTATAGTTAATGAGACTGAACAGTCTTCTTCTGTCAGAGTTCTTCTGTTGCTGCTTGTATTTTATATGATCAAAAAACAACTTAACCTTGAATGTCCCTGAATAAAAGTTTCATATTAATTAATTAAAAATGAAAGATGTATTTAGATGACACCGACATCTTATTAATCACATTTCGTTTCTGTTCGTATTAATCACACAGTTCTCTCCCCATGATATTCCACTTGTAAGACACTCGTATGAGTGTATATATCACGTTTGTACCATTAAGCATCAGTTGAAATGGCAAATAGTGCGAATCAAGAAGAACTGTCAGAAATCAGCTATCTCTGACTCAGAGATGTGTCAAATCTGCCTCCAGGCAAGAAGGGAAGAATGTCATTTTGATGGAGACACTTGTCAACAGGATCATGTATTCTGCACACTTTTAAACTTGTTTTGTAAAACTATGGCATGGTAAACTATGGTATGTTGATTAAGGTTCTCAGTCATGCAGGTTTATGGTCATTCTAAGTGCTGTATGGTAGGCAACTGGACTATGGTAAAGACATGGATTACCCACAGTTACTAAACGTACATGTATGCTGAATATAATAATATATATTAAATGGGGAAAATGTACAAGTCTCTTCAACATTAGCTCTGGTGAAACCAAAGTTCGTCACAGGACCGGTTTGGCCCTTTGGCCCCTCTTGGTCTCACATTGAGATGAGTAAATTAAGTGGAGCTCAGTCCGAGCATCCTAATGCATAGCCATAGTTCACCCAGTCCTGCTAAACTGTGAAAGGCTTAATAGTCACCATCTGTGGCATTGCCATTCAGCGTAAGACTCTGAGTAAAATCACCATATGAAAGATATTCCATGATTCGCTTTGCCTATCATGATCCCCCGCTATGCTAACCCAGGTGGCGTGAACAAAACAACTGGCAATTTGTGAGAGGTGTGATCCTCCTTCAAACCCAGTTTGTTGATCCTCATCTGATTCAGTATTGCTCTGTCAGTCTTCAGACCCATCGCCATGTTTTATTGATGCTATGAATAAATAAGCAAATTAATAATGAAACAAAAGTATGTTTTTTTTTTTTTTTTATTTAATGCATCAGTGCACCAGGGCTTGTGCTTTTTATGTGTGTGTGTGTGTGTGTGTGTGTGTGTACATGCTGGCAGGGTAATGAGCTCAGGGGGATATGCTGCGTGAACAAGGATAGAACGGTGACAGCATATTGAATGGAGATGAATGTGCGCTGTGAGGATGACTGGCAGTGCTAACAACAGAGCAGAGCGAGACAGCCCTCTGATCCTCTCCACCTCGCAGCTCAAAAACGAGCTGCTCCCTGACAGCCACACAGATCAATAATTCAGACCAATCAGCTCTCAGACATTTCATATTCCTTTTAATTGCTTCACGTTCTTGATTTAAAACGGTCTTAAAAAGGCTGATTGAACAGATTTGAACGAAATCCGACCCGTGGCAGACAGAAGTATCTGAGAAAACTTTTGTTTAGTCAAGATTAACTTACATTTGATTTAATAATGCACTCCTGATATCACATTAGTGTGTTCTGAAGGACCTAGTGTAACCTGTTGACTTCCATTGTTCTTTAATATCACTCATATATTGACTTACAATACATATTGTAAAGAATTTGTTTGATTGTTATGATTTAATGTTTGTGGGGGATTTAACTCTTTGCATCACACATGATACAGCTATGGAAAAAACAACAGATTTCATTTTTAACAGATCACATATTAAAATACAATGACCTTTGGCAACTTTTGCAATGATTCAATGTATAATTACAAAATACAGAATATGAATCTTAAGTATATAATATATACGCAACAGCATGTGCAGCCTGTGCACCCTTTCAGTATAAATAAGTACATTCCTGATGTAACTTATGTATTTATGTACATTGCGTAGACTGTTGGGTTCACACAGGACAAAAACAGTGTTGCAGTCCTGTTTTTGTTTGGCCCATCCATCCAACCCATCCTACACCCAGGCGCTGTTTACTATTGACTTCCTCGTTTGCTGCTGTTATTCTTACTTACTGAAAAAACAAGCACTTTCAGAGTAAATACATTGACGGGCACAAAGATTATGTTGCAGCCATTCCGCTAAGGAAATCTACTTGACCGATCCCAAACTGTTATGAACCTATAATTAACAGTTGGGACAATGGTCTGAATGCCAGAATGTATAAAAATAAGGCCCAGGCTTAAAAATACCAGATTACTCTTTAAAAAACCAACCAAATTGCAGTGTGTTTGATATATGTGACAGAGAGGAGGACATGTCATTGATGAGACTTGTCCTGCCTCTCAGGTGTTCCTCCATGTTGGTGTTGATCTGAATCGAGACACAAATTAAACATCTCTGAACATTTTCTTGTTTTTACAGGACCGTATTTAAAGGATACTGCTTTGACAGAGGTGTGGTTGAGCTTTATTGGTGTCTTGTGGTTTCTAGTGGAGCTAAGTGATTGTTGTCTTGGGGTGGGTTAGCTAAGGTACACACAACTTCACAGATTGTGTAGACAGGAACGTATCAAGTATAGAGCAGAGGAAGTTGAGTACTGCTACCTTGAGACCTTGCTGCATAATAAATGTGATGCTGTCTCTGTCCAGACTTCAGTCCCCGCTGGGATGCAGCCTGATGCCCCAATGCAATGCTGCAACAACTCCCAGCAGCACACAGCTCTGCAGTGTAACGTTCCCCTTTGATATCCTTCCAGGAATTTGTTTTCTTTGCCGGAAAACAAGTTCTCTCAGGCGAAGGGAGCCACTGGGGTGCTCTGAATTTTTTTGCTTTGTTTATTTCCCAATGATGGCACAGTATAAATCTTACTTAGGCATGTGACAGAGGATTCATACACGTGACACAACATTCCCCTCCAGCAAAATATCATCAAGACGCCCAAAAGGCTCATTTTCAATACCCATCAAGGCAGAATCAAATCAATCAGCATTTTATCAGCAACACCGAATGCCGCTAAGGGTGTTTATCAAGCTGGAAGCACTGATAGCTTCTCTAGGGCTCATTTCATGGTCCGTAAGCCTTTGCAAACAACAGACAGTATTCACGTTTGCAGTCACTTAATTACTGTTTTTGTTGTCTGATCACTAAAGGCAGTAAAGTGGGAAAACCCAGCAGCATGTAATCGGAGTTTAACAGCACGTGAACAACTACAACAGATCCCAGATGCCCTTTTTCAATTAAGACACCAGTGAACACACATCAAAAGTCTACATGTGTAAACACTGTTTTTTTTCCTGTCTGATCAATCACTCAGCTGTGATTTAAACAGCATTTTAAATAATGGTTTCTGCAGATCACAATTAACAACTTTATTTAAGGAATCATTAATAGGAAAGGTTATATGTGTTAGTGTTTGAAGGAAATAAAGTCCAAAAGCTGATTTCAGACTAAAACCAACAGCCAATATCTGCTTTTGGCAGCTGCAGTCATTCCTCAATGTCTACAATCGGACACAGTTCACTCAGAGGTGTTTATCTGTGCCTACAGCCCAATCACAATCAGTGTCATCAAACTAGGAAGTCATAAGAAAGTTCATTGGTAAAACGTTTGGTGCATTATCCTAAATGGTGGTCCACTGGCTACCAAAGACAGGCTACCTCAAACTTTTGACTGTGTCAAATATGCGGGACCAAGTTCTCACAATGCTACAGCTGCTGTGACCCACAACTACAAACACACTAATCAGAATACAACATGAAATAACAGAGAATACACACACATGCAACATTTCGTAAGTGCCATTTAAACGTGTGCACCAGCGATAACTGTGGCCAGAGGCATTTTGTTTTGGCGTTGTCCATCCTGGCTTGGATGAACTGATTTTGGTTAAAGGTCATTGAGACCCCACAAAACATATTTTTGGCCACAACCCAAGAATTCATATGCTAATTATAGGGGTGTCTCGACCTCGATTGTAAGTCAGATATCGATAGAAAGGACGTCACGATCTCGACCTCCGAAATCAAAGGTGGAATTGAGGATTTAGCCATGTCCCCAGTATCACGTCCGGCAGGTGTGCCAAGATGGAAAACAAACACACAGCATGATGTAGTGCAGTGAGTTAATGTTACCTCCTCTAACCCGAAGCTGCAACCAATGACAAGACACCATGGCAACTCCTGATATAGGTTGATATCAGTTATAAACTCCACCAAGGCAGTTATGTTTAAGCTGTGTCTGTTTGTTGGTTGGTTGGTTTGTCAACAGGATTACACAAAACTATTAAGATTCCATAACACAATGGAGATTATGATTTCATCTGCATTGTTTTGTTGTCCTAGTGGTTGGCTGTTACTGATCTGGTGAGCCTAAATTGTGGTTAAGCAGTTATAGTCGGTTTAAATTTAGAGTTATACAGGGCTATCAAGTTTGATATTGAGTTAGGCGTGATTTAATTACAAGGTAATGTTGAGCCTTGGCAAAGGTATGCACTCTACTGAGTGCCATTCTAGTAATGATACTTTGTTAATTACACTAGTTCCGCCAAGCACCAGAAGTATCACCTATAATTGGTTCCCCTGTGACCTCCCCAGGAAACTTGTGAATAAGAAAAAAAATATTAAATGATTGACATTTCCAATGACATTTTATATCCAAAAGTTCAAAGGACAACCTTGCGGTGCCATCGTAATGTTTGGCAAAAACACTTTTCTGGCCGTTATTCAACCCCATAACTCAGGAACAGAAGGGAAAAATAAATGTAAACGTAGGTGCCCACCTTGAAACTGTGGGCGATTGCATAGATCTGGAAATTATTCACTGGAATCATACATGTCAACACAGTGAAAACTTTGATTTCACCAAGATCTTCATTTAATACCTCTTATTAGATTCCTTAAAACTCTTGACAACATAAAATATATCGTCCTCTAGCCTTTCCTGCTATCAAACTTCACACCCACTGCAGTGGGTCAGGCCTTCTTTCATATTTATTTAACAAATGCAGCCACTCGCCGCGCTGTAAACCAGCTCATTTATTGCCTACATGTGATATATTGACTCGTAACAAGCAGTGATATACAGCCCACTTTAAACCATGCAAAGCATTCATCATTAGATTATGTTGTGATGCTGCACGCACACATAGAATATGTTTTCTAGCAGGGGTGCTTTGAATCACACACATGTTACAGGTCATGAATCTTCTGCCCTTTGATGTGAGTAATACTGTAATGTCCCTCGGTTCATCCTACATTCTTGCCCTTGTGTTAATTGATGTGAGCTTCTTGACCGCTTGCTGCTCTGAGGCTTCCCCTGTTTGGGGAAATCTGGCAGGGGGTCGATTTAATGATGCTGAATTATGGGTGTGGAGGGCTGTGCGTGTGTGTGTGTTTGTAGGGTGTCAGTACATTGTAGAAGGACAATCCTGGACATCACAGTTTCTTCGAAAATCTTTTAGCCCCCTTGAGGCCCAGCTTGAGGCTCAGCTTGCCCCTGCAGAGTCCCGGACGACCTGGAGTTAAATTCACTTTGTCATTAATGAGCTCACATTACAAAAAAAGAATGCTTGACTTTCCAATGAGCTTGGCCTATGAAGTCCCTATAGGGCTCTCATAATATTCTGCTGTCCAGTTTAACTTGTCTTTGTTATAGTCTTGCATTCTTTCTATCTGCTGCACTCTCACTTGCAGTCAGTGTATCCTTTAATAGCTTGACACTGTAATTTGATACAATGCCAAAGCAAAAATTGCCTGACTGAACTGCTGAGTCTGCACAACAATAAAAATCAAATGGGACGTAATTACTGTAGAGATCAAGAATGTTGAATTTCATTTAGTATTGCCTTTAGTCCCTGAAGGTGCAATCATTCTTTCACATTAATTCAATATTGGTAAGTTAACGCTGATGAATTAGTACAATTACCTCAAATTAATGAGACCGTTGTTGAGCCATTTTGTAGCCTCATGCCGCTGGTGTTTACCATTGCTTCCCCGCCCGAAGATCTTCACTCATTTTCTCATTGGATTTTCTGAAGATGATAAACTTTGAGGTGACTTTTCCAAGTGCCTTACACTTCTGTTAACAAGCCAGTCTTAAAGTCATTGTACACCCACAGATGTTTTCAGTCTGGCTGATCAGACTTTAATTCAGGTTGTATGCTGTGAGTTTGCCAAGGTCATCAAACTTCATCATTAGAAAGACTGACCTGGTTTCAAGTTGCACTAATAGTCTTCTAGGCACCTAAAAGTAGTATCACAGTGTATTGACACGTGCTGGAGTACATTTCTACATTGATGCAGTATGGTGAGTTAGAAAGACTCAGCTGGTTTAAAGGTTACCGAATGAGGCTGATGGATTTGCTACATCACAAGATTGTGCTAGGTCATGAGATCACGTGAGAATCCATCTTGCCAGGCTTCAAGCTATGTGCTTGAGTCCAAAACCACAGTGGGTCGGACCAATTAGCTTCCAATGAGGAACTACTGACGGCTACAAGTGTGATGTAGGTGTTATAACATCAAGAGATGCGACTGAGCTTAGCATAGGTGCTGCTATAGCAGCAGTTTTATCAGAACAGGAGAGGTTATTTCACTGAAAGAAGAACTAAAAATGGCACTGAAGGCTTCTCTTAACTGACTTCAGAACGAGTTTGATTTACAACTGGCTGACATTATAGCACCCTCCTACTGTGCTGATCTAATTGCTTGAGGTTAACCTGTGATAGACAGGCTTGTCCAATCACCTGCCAAGTATTTTCTGAAAGTGCCTGCCTTTGTCCAAGCTAGTTTGCCACTTTTTGGGTAACACCAAGCAGTAGCTGAGTTAACCAGTAGGGCTAATGCTTACTAAACTAACTAAAGCTTTAAAATAAATGTAGTGGGATAAAAGTATAATATTTGCAACTGAGATGTAATGGGGTAGAAGAATATGGTTTAGGTGTAAAGGGTATCAATGCTGTATATGTTTTTTGTGAGGGATGTGCTATCTCATGGTGACACCCTGCAATTGAATGAATGGGTGTGTCTACAGTGGAATCTAGACACACCCCCAGGAGGAGGTGGGGACTCCCAGCCAGCTGGCAGCAGAGTGGCAGCTGGCTGGCAGCCGAAAGGCAGTCCGATGGGAGGGGGAAATCAGGGCGGCTGTAACTATAAGGGGTTGCCAGTGCCACCATAGACTTAAACCAAGTCATTAGCTACCACACATACTAGCACTGCCTATTACCCATGCAAAACCAATGTATCAATCTGTTTAGAAATCATCAATCAGAAGTTGCCTAAGAGTTATCACA
Source organism: Pagrus major (assembly GCF_040436345.1). Classification (NCBI taxonomy): domain Eukaryota; kingdom Metazoa; phylum Chordata; class Actinopteri; order Spariformes; family Sparidae; genus Pagrus; species Pagrus major. Next base: position 17,113,426 of record NC_133224.1, on the reverse strand, counting down.
TTTATTCTTCAGTATCAAAATAATAATTCATTGACGGTTGCCTGTATGTCCAAGGGTACATTGCAAACAGGAACTACTAAAAGTTAATGAAGCATACTATTAATGCTATCAATTTGCCAAAATGTAAAAAATGCAAATTCCTGTGTCCATCCCCCAGACTGTCAGACTTTGAAAACTCTGGTATGGGATGTAACATTGTAAATCAAGCAAGTAGATGCTTGCTATAGCTTATTTTGTGGTATGAAGCAATATAGCAACGATCTCTCACATTGTTGGCTAACATTCTCTCGGTCTCCCCATTTGACAAATGAATGCAGCCTGTCTGCCCTAGGTACCTGGTCTCCTCATTTTCACTGACCCTCTGTATGTGTTACTGATATATACTGATATTCTTCTCATTGTCAGTCGCTGTCAATCATCTCTCTGTGTGTCTTCCTTCGCCGGTCTTTGAGGTCACCCAGGGTTGATATCTGAGCAGTAATGGAAGAGAAGTGTGAAGGAATGAAGTGGAAGAGAGAGAGAGGAAGAGAGGGTGAAACTTAGCGGAGGCTAATGAGGCTTCATTAACTGTAGCTAATTGGTGCTTTAACCTCTGGCTGCGGCTGTCATGATGCTTCTCTTTGCCAGCAGGGAGACTCATGGGAATCAGGGCAGAGCAGACGTTCTGTTCTCCGACGTTCATTTTCACCTTCCCTTCTTTACTGACACATAAAAAAACAGTATTTATCCTCCGTCAGTTTGACAGGCACCAGTCAAACCGACTCAATTTTAGCAAGTCAATGTCAAAACTCAGGAAAGGTGAACAGAGGTGAGCTGGAGAAAAAGACAGTGAGAAAGAAAGAGGAGGAGGTGAAAGAGGGCAGCAGGAGGGAGCGATGGAGGTGAGGAGAGTGTGTTAGGTGAAGACGAGCGAGGTTTGAGTTTGCATCACAATGACAGCAAGCCTTTTTCCTCCCAGGCGAGGCAAACACTTAATCAAATGCAAGTAAAGATCCCGGCTTCAAATTGATTTTTGGTCTCCTTTGTAAGCTGGCGGGCCAATCAGCACAGCTGAATGGTTTGATAGATGGTTTGGGAGACCAATAAATGAGCTGCCAAGGAATGGAAATATCAAGGAAGAAAGGCTTTTTGCTAAGTGCCATTCCTTATCCTCCTCCATTCTGTGCTTTAGTTGAATAAAAGATGCTATAGCTGATGCAAAACTATACATTTAAGCATTTTCTGTATTTAAATATGGAGGAAGTGTGATAGCCTTCCTAGTCTATCACGGACCAGAGGCTGGCTAACTAAGCTACAAAAGTTGGCTAACGGTACAGCTCAGCCGAGGAGGAGCCATTAATGTTTATTTGAGAGAAGGCAGACATCTCTGCCGTGGATATCTCTAAAACTCGGAAATTCACGCCCAAAACAATTTAGATGGATAAACAGCATTGCACGTGAGAGGAAAAATATGTCTTCTTGATTTGGGGGTGAAGTGTCCTGTTAAAAACAGTGAAACTCAATATTTAATAGGATTTTCATGTTATAATACACGGTACACATTAAAGTGTAAATAAGAAATAGCACCATTCCGTTTTTTCCAAACCCTTTTTTAACTCAGACTGAGACATGAGACATTTGCACTGGAATGGTTGAACTTTAAGGACAATGTAGCATGTGGAAACTCTTTATAACTACTTTTTGACATCACAGACACGGTCTATTATACACAAGATTTGCTGATTTATTTGCCAAATCATAAAGTAAAATAGGAGAAAACAGCCAAAGAACACAACAAGAAACTTTATTTATAATAGTGTATAATAATCTAATATTTTTTGATCATAATTGAGAGATAAAGACTGAGAATATTATCCTCATCTAAATGTGGCAAATTATCTAATCAGGAGATGATGATTTGTTGTGACCTTCTGTGGTTGAAATAATTCCAGTCAGCTCCACAACAATTAAGACTTGGAGAAAAGACAGTGTGCCAGTGTTTTTCTTCTTTTTTGAAGTGACTGACTACTCAAGTAACTGTTTTAGCTCATACTTTTGTATTCTTACTGAAGTAGTTGCTTTGATGAGTACTTTTACTTCTACTTGAGTAAGTTATGAAAAGTAATAGTACTTTTACTTGAGTACAGTTTTAGGCTTCACACTGGGTATGACTATTAGTTTAGGATTGCGAATGTTAGCAAACTATAGTTATTTATTTCCATGTAACTGAAACAACTGAGTCAGTTTACTGAGTTTTTAATTCTTTCCTATCTTTGCCACTGATACACTAGATTTCAGCAAGTACTGTTATCCTGGCATTGCTGCTTGTGGCCGAAGTGGTGGCTGTTAAGCAAAACTTGCGTAATCCAACTCACTGTATGTAGACTGTTGGTGTAAGCCTGCCATTGGGCGACTATTTCAGTCTGCATTCTCCTTCCTTCCACTACAGTATCTGTGCCTTCAAAATTCCTGTTGCTACCGGACACAACAAACACGACCTCCAAGCTACCATCCAACAAGCAAAGTTACCCAAACGCTAACGATACAAATCTAATCAAGCTAGCAGCACTCACCTTTTCTTTTGCAGGGATTTTGGCAGGGCATCATTGCTGCATCTTGGGTATAGTGCCACAAGATGATCGTGATTGGGTAAAAGAAACAAACTTATTTCTTGTTTTCCCCTGTTCCAGTTCATCACGTCCTACAAAAACAGTGCATCCATCGCAAATTTTTAGCAATTCTTTCTGCATGTTCCCCAGAATAAGTGAATGCATCAGCAGCTTTAAATGACAAAGAACAGGCGTTCGCTGCTGGTGAGAGCTCAGTATTCTGCTAACTAAACAGGAATGTATTTCTGGTGCTTGCTCTGCCATTCATTTGGAAATCCATTTCGTTGAGCGGCCACATTTGCTTAATTTAATTCACAGTATTTAGACCGTAATGATGTCTGACTGTCTGCACTGTTGTAAACATCATTGGCAAACAATGCATGATTACAAAGCTTTGTTTTCCTATTATGAATATGTAAATGTTATGAATGTGGCTATGTGTATGTGTGCATTTGTATGTGTGTGAGTCTGAGTATAAATGAGTTTCTAGTACTTACTGTTTGTAATGACAGTGACAAAAACTGGAAGGCAAATAGGACAGAGACTACTTTGATTGTAATGGTGCTACAGTTTATGTAGCATAATATAAAACTGTCAAGTTAATTAAGATAAGCACATATCCTTACCATGAACAAACAGGACAAAAGTACAGATGGGTGTCATGCTCATTGTTTTTTGGTCTCTGTAGAATAAACCTGCTAGATGGGATTTTTCCACTCATCTTTGATAGGCCATTGCCTGATATTCTACAGCTGCATCCTAAATTCCAAATACATGCTGTATTTTTGAATTTTTTTGTTGTATTCTAATAGTAAACAATATGTTATTTCCGTATAATGCAGTTTCTGCAGTTGATTTATATGGAAAACATCAACTTCACCATTTTTTCCAGTGTAAAATAATGTGAAATATGCAAATATATGTAAATCAACAACTTCATATTTGGAATGCTGTTGCCATTTAAACATAATAAATGAATACTCAGTTTTTTTTCACATTACTTTTGCATGGTGCTCACAAGAAAGAGATTTTGAAAAGTATTGTTAAATCTGAACCAGCAGAGGTGAAGTTATCATGATTTTCAGTCCCTCATATTGTTCTGTACCATGTGGAGTGTCTTTGGATCTGCTGGCATGGTAGCCTGTTTTACTTTAATGTGTGTCTCCAGTCATTTATATGCTTGCTTTTTGTTTTTAAGATATACAGCATAAAAAGGTATGTACCACAGTTAAGGAGAAACAATTTTGTAGTATTTTTGTGGTGCTGTTATAGTTTTGTCAGCAATCTATTTAGTCCTACAGCCATATACAGAATAATCATATAATATTCCTTAAAAAAACTCTTTTTACAGTATGTGCATTTTCAACTATTTGCACATAAAAAAAAACTTTGAGGAAATGCAGAAAATTGAAAACCAAAAAGTTAAAATCCTTAAATAAAATTATAGTTGATTTAAACTTTAGTGAATTAGTATTTCGCTGTTAACAAGCAATGATATGAATTATAAACCATTTGCTTACAAAGTTTTATAAACAGTTGCAACTTTACAATACACAATTGGTTAATAAATGGTTTACAAAGCATTCATTGTTTGTTAACAGTTAAATTACTATTGTCTAAAGTTGAATTGAATTTACCATTTCAAAATGATGGTTATAAAAAAATGTCAAATCCTTTCTCAAATGAATACAAGAGACAAACATGAATGTCATATCTCTGTAATGTTTTACACATTTAAATTTCCGTTGTTAATTGAATCTCATCTCGTTATGTTCTCTTCTCCTGACTGGAAATTTTAACACCTACCAATTGTTTATCCCAATGAACTAACTCCTAATTAGCTGGACTGGTAATTAGGATTTTGATGGCATTTTGGTTAATAACAGTCTAGCAATAATTTACTACATGAAAGCTCTGTGATTGCGGTCCGGATCTTGATTAGTTATACAGTCCAATCCTGCAGCCTCACACACTGTGCGGTGCCATGGGAAACCATCATCTTCAAGACACAACAAACTTATTTCCAGTGGAGTAACTAAGTTTATCGAACCTTATGTCTTTGTGCACAGGAAATGATGCTATGTAAATGTTGTCTATAATACAGGATGTGTGTATTTGCATGTTTTGTGTGTGTTAAAGAATTTAGTATGCCTTCAGAAATATTTGAAAGATATCTGCATAGCATCTAGACTAATTGAGAATGGAAGGATGAGACAATTCAAAATGCAAAGTGACACAAAGAGAAAGTGGGGCTTGATGCAGAAAACAAAATCATAGAAGAACATTGCACTGAAGAGAGATGGAGGGGTGGGGGGGTAGGAGGATGTTTGCCCTTTATACGTATTAACATGAATCATAAATTATCCGCACAGCAGTATCTGTCCTCTTAATTAATTTTCTTTGTTGAATCACAACGCTGTGAGTCAGTGTCTACGCCAGCTCAGTAGAACCCCACTCTGACTCTTAATGTGCGTTTTACAGCTACTGTGTGTGTTTTCTCTGGTGGAAAAGGTCACCGCTTCCCAATTAAACCCAATCTCCAGACACACAGCTGCCCGCCTCGAGGCATGAAGCAGCTTCCCAACCAAAATATAACCTCTCGCTTTGAGCAGTAGGGAACTGTGTCAACGCTGCTGTTCGTCTTTGTTCTTGGGAATTCGTGTCAGTTGTTAATAATCTAACATGAGCTCTTGCCAGCAAAAACAAAAAGCAAAGGAATGAGAAAAGATGTCATCCCTGTGAATGAGAATCAGAGTGAACCGCTAGTGAAGAAGTGTCCATATCCTTTCCTGAAGTAAAAGGATAACACACTGGTAACACATTCATTGATTTTATAAAGCTGCACTATTTCATATTTTTCATATTAACATTGGATTAAATGATTATTTGTAATGTTAAAGTAGTCCCCTGTTGGTATCATCTACACTACCTGCCCACCACCAAACAGAGGACTTAGCGATTAGCTGGTAAACGTAGTGGAGGATTTAGCAGTGAACAAGCAGGAGCCATTTTTCTCCAAAGTTGGTGGAGACCAAAATAGAGCTGAATAGAGTGAATAGTTGACTGGTGGCTAAAAGCATAAATTCAAATGAATGCTAATATATGCTAATGTGCAATGTGCCTGCTGGATGTGTAAATATGCAAGTAATTGCTTACATGTTAGCCATAACAACTGCATATGGTGTATAGCAAGTTATAATATTAGATAGCTAGCCACATACCAATACTGACACTGCTACTGTAGCAAAATAGTTGTTTGTTAGTAGTTTCTTTATAATATCAGTTATACTTAATGCATTAAAATGTCAAAACAGATGATTGGGTTCTAGGTATTTAGTTCCAACCTTCCATACCTTTCTTTACTACAGCCCCAGATTATAACATAAAATTACAACGATCTGTAGATCAATAGAAGATCAGTAACTGACTCAATGGTTAACTCAACAGCTACTAGTCGTACCTTTATAACTTCCATCTAATATCTGCTTTGTACTGGCCTAAAACTATTTTTTGCAACTATTTGTTTTTTCAACCACTTCTCATACACCCTGCCCACATGAGCAATGATGGATGGAACAGTTGATGAGCATTTCAGCTGGAAAGGCCAAGAAAAGCTCAAGCCAGAAAGGATAAATGTTATGTATGGTGATAGATTGCCTGTTCTCCAGAGTCTTTTGTTGGCTCTCTGCTCTAATTAGCTAATTTGTCTACATTGTGAATATTTGACTTCATTGTTGGTGCCAGTGGCAGGCCACCTTTGATCAATAAGACGGGGTGGATGTGCCAGACACCTCTCAATGCTATAGCAATCCCTACTGCCTGCCAGTGTAAGCTGATAATACATAAGTAAGCAATACATACTTGTATTATGCCTCTTTAAAATACAGCATTTCACCAGTCATGAAGTCACCAGATCTGATAAATGCCATGTCAAATGAGCATATAAAATGACAAGAATTCCCTTTTAATTCCACCATTGAGGGAATGGAGAGCTAGTCCCGCTAGTGACTGAGCTAAACTAATAGCTTTATTTTCCTTCCTCAATAACATTTTATTTAACAGTATGGGGTTCAGTGGTGAACAGTGGTATAAAAAATGCAAGGGGGAGAGAGAGAGAGAACAGTAGAGAGAAAAGAGAAGCTCCAGGAGCTATTGATCTAGCCTGTTAGTGATTATCTCGCCAGCTACAGCAGCCCTGTGAGAAGACACTATGTCAAAAAGACTCTAGAACCAAATATTTCACATATTTCAAAAATGCACATGTATTAAATTCACTGAAAGGATTGGAAGCAACAATGTCTTTTTCATCCTTTGACTTGGCCTCTAAACAGCCCTATTCCACGCCCACCATCCCAACACCCAAACATGAGGTGCAATGACATGACACAGCGGCCTCTTCTGAATTATTGATTGTCGCCTTCAGACGGGTTCAACGGGTTTCTGCCGGTGGGGAGTTCAGCTTTAGAACCAGACACAACATTGTCCCGAAAAACTCAGCGTGACCCTCTCACTGTTTCACACCCCTCGTCCCCCTCAGCTTTGCCTTCTGAACCTGCTAAGACAGCGGCAGTAAGTAGGTTACTGTCTAGTCTTGAAATATACAGAATTGAAGACAGCAGCAGTTTTTGAATTAGAGTTAAAATCTTTGGTGTACGACTACATTAAGAGGGGAGTCATCAACAGCAATAACAGTGATCTGAAAGTTGTTGGTTTGAACCCCTGTTGGGAAAATGTAAGAGCATAAATAAACTATGCAACACTCTGCTCTTTAAACAGCTGTCCATGTGCTCTTGAGTGCAGCGCTGAGCCATTAACCTCTATAGAAGAGCGGTTAAGTGAGAGTCGGTAGAACTTTTTGTCTCTGAGCAGCAGCTCCGGCTGTTTGTAACAGTGGGTTAAGTAGAGGTCAAAAATCACTCATCCACCAAAAAAAGCAACTTTTTACTTCCTGTCAATTTTCATACCAGTCCAGACAGCACTTGTGAGCTAATGTCTGGAACGCTTTGAAAAACGAGCTCCAATTATTTATGTTAGTTTCTTGCAGTGCCTCTTCTTTTCCTCTCGTCCCTTTTTTGTTCATTCTTGAAGTGGAGTCCTTCACCTCTGGATTAGCGTGAATTCTTTGCACTTTCAACGTGCCTATAGAACAAACTTGTATCTCTTAATGTGCAAAAGATTTCTTCTACATTGTTCTTTGACTTGAGCATCCATTCTAAAAGTGACTGACTTGTCAAAAGGTAGATACAGTCTTACAGTGACAAGTTGTTTAAACTTTAAAGAACCTTTAATTTAAGGCACGTGGAGTAGTTGTACACAGACACAAACAAGTCAGCATGTTAAAACAAGTCAGTACTGTGTGTGTGTCTGTGTTCAAATTAAGGTCAACTCTCAATGAACTCAGCACTCACCAGAGACTCCAGTTCTCTCTCTTCTTTTCCCCTCTCCTCTCTGTATCGCTATGTTCGTTAAGTACATTTCCCCTTCAGCTCCAGTCGCAAGTCAACATTACAGTACATGAACACCCGACAATGGAGGTCACCTCCCTGGATCATTGCTGCAGTCAGTTTGATGAATAGGAGTGAAGATTAATCCACTTTTCTTCTCATTTGTATTTAGGTAAAATGAAAGTGTTTGTACCTGACACAGAGTGACTGAAAAGGAGTGTTTATTGCTGAAAGACATTCTGTGTTGTAATATTAGGTGTCACAATTGACTCTGATTACATTCTAAAGAAATTATTAAAATGTAACTATATATTGTTTATATCACACTTTGACTCATATCATGACCCTAATAAAATGGTGGATTTGGAGAATCTTGAACCACTATGAAATGTGCATAAACACCCCTCATGATCATAGACATAAAACGTGTTACCAGTTACTATCCTCCGTCTCATATTTCATCATGCATTGGTTGATAACAAGTGCAACCCTGAGACTTGCTTGTTTACAGTGTGAAGCTTCTCCACATGCAGATTGTTGATCACCTCTGATGTCAGAGGCCTGGAGGTTTTTCCTGACGGGCAACAGAATAGTGGCAACTCATGTTTAACATGCAGCAAAATGAGGCAAAGCTAGTTGAAAGGCGACCAGTGCACTCCAGCAGTGTGTGTTTGTGTGGAAGATATGACCCGAGCACACACAGCTCCCTCTGCAGATGTAAATCTGACAGACGGAGTGTTTATTCAGACACGCAACAGCTTTCAAGGAGTGTGATCAGCACACTCTCGCTCACTCAGCCTGGGGACAGAGAGAGATTTGGACAATGTTTGACCTGTGTGTAAATGTGTGTGTATGAGACGAGGAGGAGACGGGAGGCATTTCCGAGCAGTGCTGACGTCTGCAGGCTGTGGTCAGGCGTCTGTCTGGGGATCAGGCTGCATCACATATTTACTGGGATTATCATAAGGCTCAGCAACTGCAAACAGCATTTTTGGAGTAAATGACAGATACATGGATGTGTTTGGAGCAGTTCAAAGGTAGCTGAGTATTGGTGTGGGAGCTGATGTGGGCAGCTGTGTAAGCATATACTCCAGGAAGCAAGATGCACTTGAACAGTCCATCTGATGTTTGTCACTCCCCATGCAGGCACCATAAAATAATATTAAATAATCATATCTATGTATATAATATGCCATTGAAGCATTCCATTTGGATTTAAATCTATTGTACCATCAATAGCTTTTGGAGGTAGTACAAGTTTGACCTTGATTTTATTGTCCAGCTGCTAAGGTATGCCTCTGATTACGCCGCCGTGCTCCAAAAGCATCCGTCTGATTGATTGATTGCTTGTTTGTATAAACTGGTAGGCAGCTCCCTCCCCAGTTAGCTTCAGCCGCTGGGACTGACTGACAGGTGGAAGCTAATTAGGATTGGCGGTAATGCGTTTGATGTGACTGGCAGAGGTTTTGCTATTAGTGACAGGCTCTTATCAAAATGCGCTGGTGCAGAAGGAATTACAGGGTTTATCATACATACTACTCAGGGCCTTTGACTTCTCACTGAATACAGAAGTCAACTTGTGTACCATATTTTTTTTTTTCAACACAAAATTGACATGTTATCACCCTTTCCAGTTTCATTGGCTAGCGTGTTTGCAGACAGTTGCCTATTTACATATGCAGCAGACAGAGAGCATTGATATTCAGTTGGAGTTGTTTCTTTAAATGTAAATATATTCATTCTCCTTTTAGATTGTTTTTGTCTCCACCTCACCTTGCAAGACAGCTGGATTTGCAAAATCATGTGACCATGTGATCCCAAGAATCCAGCTCGCCAGGCTTCAAGATATGAAGCCACAGTGGTTCGTCCTATGTGGAACTAGCAGCCACGGGCGTGCTCTAATCCTTTCCGGGGTTTTTCTCTTTGTATGTTCCCCCCCAGTCCTTGATTTGGTTTCCCCACCATCAAAACATATACATTAGGTTGATTCTCCATGTGGATGAAAGACTTGATGAAATGAAAAACACATAAAGTGAAGGTTTATGTCAGTAAATCACAGATAAAGACGTTTGTATGTACCACGGTTTACCTTCTGCCTTACGGTCTTGAGCTCGGTTTCAGTTTTGTTACAGATGAGTAACAGAACTGAATCGGCTCTCCTGCATCAGTGTCTTAATGAGCCCTCAGATCATACAAAAAGCCTTAGTGTCCTTCTGGTGAAACAGGGTAAAGTAATACTGAGCTATAAACAAGCGGCACAAATAGAGTTTTACTGCTCCATCCTTGGTTGATACCACATTTAGTGAATGTACCTGGGTGTCATTTTCCTCATCCACTATCTGATGCATCAGTCTTTATTGCTCTGTAATGCTGATTACAGTCATCATAACACCCTCTGCCTCATTTGCACATTCTGACTCATGCAATGAAAGACTCTTTTCAAGGTGTTTTATTAGTGGCCAAGAAAATATGATCTCATCACCAACTGCTAAAGCTTTCATGTCGCCCAGTATCTCATTTATTTTCCAACTTTCTCCTCGAATAAACTTGCAAGGTGAATGAGATTTGGTATTTTAACTTTTTTTCCATTAAGATATTCCACTATGAAGCCATTTCTGCAAGTTGTTTGAAACCAGCTACCTAATGAACAGGCCCCAAAACATCCATCCATTCTATCCATTATCCATACCCGCTTATCCTTTATAGGGTCGGGGTGGCTGGAGCCAATTCAGGCTGACATTGGGCGAGCAGCAGGGTTCACCCTGTACAAGTCGCCAGTTCATCACAGGGCTGACATATAGCGACAAACAACCATTCAAGCTCTCATCTACGGGCAATTTAGAGTGACCAATTAACCTCACTTACTTGTCTTCGGACTGTGGGAGGAAGCTAGAGTACCCAGATAGAACCCACCCAGGCACAGGGAGAACATGCAAACTCTGCACAGAAATGCCCTTCCCCAGCCAGGTTTCAAACCCAGGACCTTCTTGTTGTGAGGCAACGGGAGAAGGGATATAGCTTTTGAAGATTTTATTTTTGAATGTCATGAAATAGGACATCTGAGCAACATTTGGGCCCAATCCCAATATATCCATGGCCCCTACCACTTAGCCCTACCCATTTGTTTTGCACGTTGTTTGAGTTTCCTGATTCTTGTTGAGATAAGGTGAAGTGTTAGGGCTTCATGTCCCTCCAAATGGAGGTTTTTTTCAGAGGCACACTTCAAACGGACTACTGATGATATATGACGGTCTTGAAGGGTTGTCCCATTTCATATGGGGAGATTTCAACCACTACTACTTGTAACTGTGTTCTCAAGGCCAAGGGGGCACTTGAAAACAAGGAGTAGGGGTAACATTTGGAATTGGGGTAGAGCCATAGTCATGGCATGTACTGTAACTTGCTCTCACATCTCCTCAGCTCACCTCTTACTCTTTATTTAATCTTCTTTTGAAAGCACAGACTGCTGAGGCTAATTTGATCTAACAGGCAGCTTTTTTCCTGTGATTCTCTTTTCAAACAAAAGCCGTAGACACTGTATCAGCTTGTCTCATTGTCCTCTACCTAGAGGAGGCACATCAGCATTTAGTTGATGGCGAGCATTGCCTTTGTCAGTTGTTTTTAAAACCTGCAAAGCAACTTGTTTCGCTGTGGAGGCCAGACGGTAGAGCCAGTGAGAAAAATGAATAACAGACTCTAGGCAGGCGATAATAGTGTTTGTTTGATCAATTTCACATTTCTCTCCCCCTGGGCTTACTGTTGTTGTTGTTTGTCACTATCTGTCAGCAATGAGGGAGATGTATTTCCGCTCAATGCAGACTGTGCTAACAGGGCAGACTTTATTTTACTGTTATTGAGAAAACAACGGTATCTATTTACTGTGGTGATAGCCGAGCTCAATTTACAGGCTGAACTACACCTGCAGTCTGCTATAACAATATGCCACAGTTTCAAGAGGTATGGCAAGATCAACTATAAGGGGCGCTCAGGGCAAATATTTAATGTGTGGGCCATATGGTCCTCACCTCCACCCCCAGTTCCCAACATGTACATTGAGTTAAGTCAACTCCCCATGGTACCTTCATTATTTGCCCAGACACCTTAGGAAATATATCCATATTGGATGATTATGCAACTCAGTGCATGGAAGGATGCAATGCAATGCAATGCAGGAAGTATTGTGCTCTATATGTGTCGGTGGATAGGTGTGTAGCACATCTGACTTTTTGTCACGTTTATTCACAGACCTGCGATAATCATTTACCTTTTTATCAACCGTAACCACAGTGTTACCCTAACAAGAAATAAGTACTCATCTGTCAAAACACCAGCTGCTGCCATTTCATTTAGAATTATCCACCAAACAAATCCCATGAAAAGACCAAAACCATCATTGTATGTATCCCACTTGTGTATTCATCCAAAGCCTGATATATTGTCTTCCTCTGTGCCATAGAGCTCCATTGTGATCCAAAAGCTATTAAAAATGACTCATTCCGTTGACATGTTCCTTCGTTTCCATGAACACACTCACTGTAGTTTATTTTGACTGAATCTGACAAACACCGTCATAGTGCCAAAAACACTCAAGAGTGTACCAAATGTGGATTAATCCATAGCGGAAAATAGTCCTTGACATTGTGGTGTGTCCTCTCTTAAGTATTAGTTGTTAAAATTACAGTGCCCAGCTGGCTTTAGGAAATTAATGAACCTTTTCAAAAAATGAAATTATACATTTTGATCAAACCAATTTACATCATTGGTGAATAGGTGTGTAGCACATCTGAGCAGATATAACACATTGGCCCCCCACCAACTTGTTGCTGGGGGGCCAGTGTGTTATATCTGCTGCTAAAGGTCAGCTTCATATAGGTAGTGTGGGCTAATGTGATTTGTGTTTTTCAGTGTTAAACAAAACCAACTGCTAATGAAAATCTGACTGCATGACTCAGGACATGTTCACAGACGATTATGTTATAAAGTTTTATTCACATTATGGTTAGTCTGGTTCACCAGCTTCTTTCCTCCCTATCTGAGATCAGATCTAATGTTTCCCCAGAAGTTATAGTGACATGCAAGGTTTGATTTCGATATTGGTGGAGACAGAGCACATAACAGATATTGAAATGCGAAGCGCTTGCAAAGCACGCCCTGCCAGGAGGTTTCAAGGTGTCTGCTGGTACCAGAAGGGCAGAAAGAGAGACATTACCACATTTAAAAGCCTACATTAACCAAACTCAGAACAAATTAGTCTACAGGGCCATAAGTGAATAGCAGAGCTCAACGGTCAACACCACTGAAGGGTTTTTTTTTAATATATTTTACTTTTTAAAAAGCAATGACCATCAAGAAAGCCTTTACTGTAATTGTAAAAAAAAAATTCATCACTCATATTTGTCAGCTGAATGTAAGTATGGAATCTTGAAGGAAACATTTTAAGGCAGGTACTGTTGCCTTTTCAAACCAATGATCTGTACATTTGTACTTACATCTAGGCTTAAACATAAAAAAAAATATCTATCCACAATCTAACGAAACAGCGCAGTGTCCACTGCCGTACTCCTGTTTGAAGGAGCCGAACACATGCCTACGCCTGTCTGCCTTGTTAATATAACGCCCAGCCTTTCATTGATAATCTCAGGGACACAGAGTGCGAAGGAGGGAGAGTTCTGAGTAGGACTTTTACAAGCTTCAGAAATGTATTTATCTTCTGAATCTGGTGTTTCATATTCTGAAAGCCAAGAGTTATTTAAAATCGAACAAAACCCCCAAATGACCAAAAATCAAGAAAACGCAAAGCCAATCCTATCAGTGATATTGGTTTAAGGAGGCGGGCCTAGAAGAGAGCAAGATCTGTTAACTGTTTGTGTATCAAATTATTGCCGGGGACAATGTATTACTCACTGGATATTGGTGGGGACATGTCTCTAGTGTCCATACCCAATCCCATGCCCATGGTGACAGGCATCCAAATAAAACACTGTTACCTTGAGTAAACCTGTGGTTTTGTCTGGGTTTGAACATTTTGGAAACGTTTGGGATAATGTTTAGTAAAGTCAGACATTTTAATGCAGAAATCTTATATCTTTAAATATGGGGAAAGCAACATACATTTTCAGACAGTCTCTCCTGAAGGACATTCATCATGTGGCATTTCATTGTTAACTTTACAAGACTTTCAAACCTTCTCACCTTCACACAGCTGGCCAATCACTAAATTAGATGTGAATTTTGGATTGTCAGTTTGAGAAAATTTGTAGGACTCAGCCCCTGAATGCTGATGTTAGAAAGCTGTGGCCATAAGTGACAGATGGCAGAGGAAGCTGGAACGTACTGAAATATGCGACGGAATGGGATTTATTGACAGCAAGAAAACTTTTTTTAGCTTTAACCTTTAAGTGTTGGAGTTTGACAAAGTGCCCCTCCAATGATCTAAACAAATGAGCTAACAAATTTGCAATTAATCAAATTATGTACAACTAACAGATTTGCAGTGCAACGGTGGCTTTTGGGGCCCCTGGGGTTCTGGTCCTCGCCTGGTTTTTAAGCCAGTCTTGGATGAGTTTGACAGACAGTGAGGCAGGTACAGGAAAAAGGAAAGGAATAATTTCTTTTGATGATGAAAGTACTCCCACACATAACTTACAGTCTATCGACTAAAGTGAAAGCCTAAATGCAATTGCACAATCATAAGCTCTGCTGTGATGGATGCTCTGAGATGTAAGCCGGATGCGGCAACGATAGCGATTAGATAAAAATGAGAAAAAGAAGCAAACTACTGTGTGCTGAATTATTAGCCATTAGCGCTATCTGAGGTGCCCATTAATCTGGCAAAGTCAGCTCAGCTCTATGTGAGACAGGGCCATGGCTCGTTAAATCAACATGTCTTCATTAGCTGGGGTTTCATAGGGCCCACTGGAAGCATTAGAGCCGTGATTTATTCAATTTATAGTCTTTGTCCTGGTTTGGAGATGGGCGATCTGTATTGTCTGTTAATGTCGCTCTAAGAAAACGTTTGAAGTGTTTTTTTGTGGTTTTGTTTTAATCAGAATAACTGTCAAGTCACTGAAGACGACTTTGCATCATTAGTGGTGCAGATAAGAAACTAAGGCATCAGTACCAAACTTCTGCTAAACATTTCCTCTGCTGGACAGAATCAGATACTGAGGGAGGCCTCTGGCCTTATGATGCTGCGATCAAAGCAGGATTGGCTACAAGCTGATGAGTCAGGCCAACTTTTCTAAATCACAGAACACCCGTTAAACCTCAGCTTTTGTGTCAGCCTCTATTCTTTAAATATTTATTGGGCGAATAAATCCATCTATCCTCTGTACAGCTGAGTTGTAATCATAGAGGCTTCTCACAGATGCCTAAGCTGCTGCTGCCATCGAATATCTGATTTTAAAATCTTGCTGTTACATCAACACGCTTTTGTAAAGATGCAAGTCGAACGTCTGAGAGATAGATCAGTTGTCTTTGTTCAAATATTTCTACAACTAAGGGCTGGAAGAGGTTTCCACAGGTTTAAATCCAATGGCTCCCTTTAGGGGTTTAATCTTTTCATTGCCAAATTATTTTTTAGTTTAAGTGTCCTGTTATAAGTCTCTTAACTAGAATCATATTCAGGACATGACATAGATCCTAAGGGACTTTTCACTCCCATGTTTGCTTCTGGCCCGCACTGCCTGCTATTACAAAAAAAGCTGAGTATCCCTCTACCAGGTCTAGCTTCTCTCATCGTCAGGTGTTTAGTGCAGTATGACCAGTGTGTTTCCAGCTGGTGGCACCCAAGGCAACTGCTTCGCCCAGGCCTGAACACTGCCTTGGTTTCTATTGGTTTGGTCTCCATTTGAATGAGAAGAAGACTCAGAAAAATAAAAGAAAAGCCTCCTCTCTTCCCCGTCAGTCATAAAAAACTTTGAAGATTAAACATTTCAGCACAGATGCACATACTCCACACATACCCTCATGTACGTTAGATGAATACCCAGCGACAAACACCCCATACATGGCCTGTTTTACGTCTTGGCAGGCAGAAAAACCTCGCAACGCTTGAGCATACCTCATATTGAGGGCATTTATTGGCCCTCATGCCTGGCAGACCAGAGATTAATGAGCTGTTTGTAGGGTACATTCTCTCCGCCTGTGTACTCCCAGACCCCATGTTTCCAAGCAGCGTTATTGGGTTTTCTCACTTAGTACAGAGGCAGAAAGCGGTTCGCCAGAGTGCTCAGGTGAGACATTGTGCCTCCACCTTCTCAATTTTGCTCCACTTCATCTCGAGGAGAATGTGCTCGCACCGTAGGTCGCTTTCATCTTCTTGGGTCAGGACGGTCACGCCTTTTAGCATTGACACTCAAAGGGGCGATAACAAGGTCCTGTGAGTCACAGTTGGTTTGTCGAGAGCCTAAAAAATGTTTTTGTGAGAGGAGGAGTAAAAAATAAAGTGGAAAGAAAATCAAGGCTTGGTGAGTCTGGTGTATGAGTGACTTGTTACTTTTCGGGCAACAGTCCAGAATTAGAGCATGATCAATGTGTGGCATTTGGATTCAATTATTTGAGCAAAACAATGTTTTTTCTGATGGCATTTGAGCTGCGAGATAATCCATCGGCTCAAGAGGAAAGACGGAAATATATTTTAGACGGAAAATAACTTTGCCGCCTGCGACACATACCAAACAAAGTATTCAACGTTTTTCTTTTTGGCCTCTGAGTGCAAGTGGTGGCTGTGTTCTCTTAAATATTTCAGGGCCGACAAGGCTGCTCGAAAGAGGTTATGTGACAAGGGGGAATGGAGTGATTGTGGGAATGATGGAAGTGGAGGATGAGAAGGAGGAAGGTGACTGCACTTGATGGTGAACTTTAGCTGAACTTTGTCTGGGAGCATTACAGTAGGCAGAATCTGGATTATCCCTTTTACCAGCTTCATCTGCGACAACTCTATCATAGATATGTATTCATCTTTCAAGCCTGATGTTGCAGGTCATCATTGACAGACTGCTGGACTCTGCACGACTTACTAGTTCTAGCAAGGTTGTTGAAAAGTGGCGGGGACATAAGGGCAAAGATAATGAGTGAATACTGGGTGAATGTCATGTTATACATGTATGTTAGTGTATGTGCATGTGTGTGATTTATGAGGCTGGTGCTACTGCTGGCATACACAGACATCTGTTGTGTGTGAGTATCCTAGTGTATTGTGAAAATAACATCACACTGCCGAGC
Source organism: Pagrus major (assembly GCF_040436345.1). Classification (NCBI taxonomy): domain Eukaryota; kingdom Metazoa; phylum Chordata; class Actinopteri; order Spariformes; family Sparidae; genus Pagrus; species Pagrus major. The sequence goes on along the minus strand of NC_133224.1, from coordinate 17,096,169 downwards.
TAAGACGTATAGTATTTACTGCAGTGAGCTATAATTAAAGGGGAGAAATCTGAGCAAAAACAGCACAGGGTTCATGCTGGTGGTGATGACATATACTGACAGTGATAAAGAAAATGCATGAGTCTTGCGGCAACGCTACCATTTCCTATATTCTACTTGTTTTTCATGTATCAAGGATATAAAATGAATGCAGACATATTTCCCGCTTTGAGGGCGCTTTTTTTTTCTTTTTCCCTTTTCTCTGACACCAGTCTCATCTGTTACTTCAAAGACTTTATACTGCAACGCCATTAATGTGAGACTGTGGATACATGAGGGGGGGGTTTGCCTGCTCAGTAACATTCCTCATTTACAGTGTGTGTGGGACACAAGCTGCCATATCCACTGCCCTCCAATCAGTCTTCACACACCTGGATCAGGAAGCTGTTTGTTGATTTACAGCTCAGTATTCAATACAATCTTACCCATGAAGCTGATTGGAAATTTCACACTCTGCAATTTGATTTTGGACCTCCTCACAAGTCAATTAAAGTAATTTATCAAGATTTTTCAGTTCATGCTTCTCAAAAGTGTCAAAGTTTCCAGTTCTCTCTGCTACATAGCCTTATAGACCTCGAGATTTGTTTTTCTCGCAGTGAGTCGGGGCATTTACGCTTCACTTTGCATGTGCATGAAGCATTGTTGGAAGGTGTTTTATGCTTGTCTGAGTACACGGTAATAATTCTCATTCTGCCCAGATATAAGATGCCAGAAAATCCACCCACTTCCTTTCTTTTCTTATTGAAAAATACCCCCCTGTCGTCAGATCTTCCTCTCCCACTTGTCTTTGTTTGACGAACACCTCTTTAGGAATTTATCCCCTCAATCCCGCCTTGTCATGTCATCCCTCTGCAGCTAAGAAGCTGTCACAGAAGAAAAAAACAAAACAAAACAGAGGAATGTGAAGCAAAATAGCTTGACTGCAGCGAGAAAAGAGAGTGATTCATAGAGACACATACATCTCAGTCATTCATTCACTTTGCATCTCATCTCATCTCATGAGTGTTCGGCACTTATAGTGATGAATAGCAGTGATTCTCCTTACTGTGGATTATGGCTGCTTCAAACCCTCCGCTGTGCAAATATGAAAGATCACAAAAAAACGAACAGGAAATCCTCACTCGCGTCCCAGTCCTCTTCACTCTCATCAGTTAAGCTATTAGCCTAAATACACAGTGGAATCACAGGCCCTGTCAGGTACGGCTGCACGTGAAGGACATGCGAAATGATAATGCTTGCGTGATGGACTGGGATTGCTGCTTCATTGACCTCTCCCAAATGGGAATAATGGCTAATGACTGAGGCGACTTGAGATACAAGGCTCATTTCATTCAAGCGTTTCCATCTACTAAATACTTTTCATTCCTACTGGGTGACAAGTGCTGTGTTAAACTCTATGGGAGGCAGACACACGGATGATTTCATCCCATGGGGTGATGTCGCACAGTTTGACCTTCAGCTAATAATTTTGTCTCTCTTGTCTCTGTTTTTTTACATGTTTGCCGCGTCCTTGACCATCTTCAACATCCGTCAGGTAAGAGTCAAGAAAAATCTTTTTTTTTAAAATTCAGTTGCTGGTGCAAACGTGATGCTGGTTACTGCAATATTTTATGAGGAACTTTAGCATCTTTAAAAATGGAAGCGTTTGCTGAAGGTAATGACAGGGCTTCAACTTGTGATCTTGGGTTTCAATGCAACTATGTATTCTGTGGTGACAGTCTAAATCTTTGCTGTACTAAGGCCATCCTGACTGTAGCTGATGGAGGGTTAGGGTTAGGATTTGGATGGCGCACTGAATTGGATCACTGCTTTATGCAGGAGCATGAAAGGACATTGTTAATTTTTAAATTTGTAGTTTGCCGTCATGTTAACATACTTACTCAGAGATGAAATCTCTGAGTGACTGTGACTGTGACTGTGAAATGACTGTGTTGACATGCAGTATCCACTAAGATCCAGGATTTTTATTGGAAATAACATTGCAGCTAAACAATGAAACAGGTTTGGTATCAGTCACTGACCTGAAGGACAAGTGCTGTCTTTTTAGAGAGATGCACTGATTGCAATTTTCCTGGTTTTGCATAAGTCTGATCTGCTGATTTCAATTTTCTTCCTTTCCTTGAACTGTAATTGACAGCACACACAACACAAAGATTTTTTTTAACCTTTCTACAAAGGAAAATTCAATAGTGTTCGTGATAAAACACTGACTAATAAATAACTTACATTTTCTCCACAACCGCACCAGGTTACAGGACCTCAGTCTCAATCTCACGCAAACAAATCTCAAATTAAAGTGCTCCATTACAGGACAGTAAAGCTTTCTTGTACAAATAAAATCCGACTGAAAAATAATTGCTGTACATCCCACTTTATCTAACTTGTTGTAGCTGTTTGATTGACTGGCCTGTGGGTGAAATCGTCTATGTGAATTTAAGCTCCCCCTAATGAGCATGTATGCAGTGTATACTGCCATGTCTTATTATGGAAGGTAAAAATTCAAAGTGTCTGTCTCTAATGCGCTGCAGTTGTTGTAGGCAACCATGTTCAGACAATGGAGCCTCTGTTTTGTTGTTTTATATTCATAACCCCTTGACAACAATATTTTAAATCCTGAAATGAAATCAGTCCATATGAATTGGGTAAAAAACATCAAATATTGCCATAGTTACTAATGGTTACCAGTTTTACCAGTGTCATTTTTAGGAGACATGGTGATCCATCATATGTTCGGTATGAATGTGTCTCAGTTTGTAACTGGTTCTTGTGCACCTTCTGAGTGGTTTGAGGGTAGCGTCTTGAGGACATACTTTGGAAATGTTTGACTAAGGTCAGGGGTCTCTACTGCTAGTACTGTCATCTCGTAGGAGGGCAACTTCAATGTTCAAGTACTACAAGAAAGCGCAATATTTCAGAAAATGTAGTTTTTACTTTGATTATTAACATAATAATACAAAAATGCAAACAGTAGTTTCTATACATTTTTATAGTATTAGTTTTTTAACAGTTAGTGCAAATCTTTTGTACTTTATTTCTTGCCAGACACCTGGCTGAACTTCTGCTCATATTTTCTTCATATTTAACAGAAAAAATGCAGAAACAAGTAAACATCTGTACATTATTTTAAGTGCTAGTCTTTTTTCCTTATAAATAACTAAACCTGATAACATTAATGAGGGAAAAGGAGTTGTTACCTCACTGAGAAGTTGAAGGTGTGCAGCCTGTTGCCTGCAGCTCTTCATCTAACAGCTCCTTCTTGGTCATTACTCCCACAGACTCAATATAATTACTCCCAGACATATTTAAAATGCATCCAATGTCAACAGATGCCAAAAATGACCACTGTTCTCCTCTGTAGATGCATTTTTAATGAATGACAGTGGTGCAAACTGAACACATTGCCTTCCCTGTGACGAGTCTACTTCGAAATTAACCGTAAACATACCTCACTTTTTTTTCAATTGCATATAAAGGTGACATCAAGGATGAAGGTGGGGGGACAGGAAGTGGCCTGAAGGCTTGCAGTTTGAGACCCCTGACATAGGTCTTACATGTAGAGGCCAAACAGGTTCAGTCTGACTTCTATGTCCACTAAAGGACTCACTTCTGGAGGATGTGGCCCTTTTAAAGTAAATGTGGCACCAAACCAATAGAATAAAAGCTGAAATCCCAGAAGTTCAATTCTAAACCCTTTAAGCTGAGCGGCCGTTGTTTACTGTGCTTTACTGATTCATTTCACTTCTCCTGTGCGTTGCGACACGGGCACGATAGCATGGAAAAGCCCTGATGGTGATGCAGACTGAATATGTAACATCCAGAAGGTAGAAGTAAAAGGAAGTATTGACTACAGGTGTCATTTTGATTCCCCTCCACCAGCATCCAGCAGTTTCTGTACTGCTTATGCGAGGAAACACGTCCTCTCAGCTCCTCGGTAAGAATGATAAATTTCATCATTGCACAGAGGCAGTAATCACTGACTCCAGAACTGCGTGCTTTCATCATTCCTAATTGGCTAATAAATTACCTCCACTGATGAAAAATGGCATGTGTGTGCAAACTTGTGATCAGATACACTTTGTCTTACAAAGTAGCTGGAGTTGTGAGTGTAGGTAGAAGGAGGAGAGGAGGGCTGCTTTTTGAAAATTCAAGAAGGGAGATTTGTTTAAGGTGGGACTTTTCATCGCTGATTGATAAAATGCAACGGAGAGTGAGGAAGGATTATGAGATTTACGAGATTTGAAGATAAACCGCTGCGTGTTTAATTTAGGGGACAATTAAAGCGACATATCGCTGGTGCTACACCACTGCACATTAGGCTAATCCTCATGGAGACTGTTGTAATGTTTATTTAGACTCCCCTACCCCTGGGACGAGACCGTGCGGAGGGATTTGTCAGATGATGCATCCTGCTTGGTGTGTGTTCGAGAGAATACTAATGCTCACTACAGGACATCAAATAATGTGTGTGTGTGCATAATTATTTAACTTTTTGAATGTCTTTTGCACTGTAATGTTAGTGCTGCATCTTGGATTGGAAGAAAAAAAATAAAAGATTTGCAACATACTCCAAATCACAGAGGTTAATTCCCATTGGAACTGAGGTTGAAATATTATATTAATATATTGAAATATTTTTATACTTATACTGCCAGCAGTTATGGAGCAACAGTAGCAATCATTCTGAGTCATGATTGAATATATGATGAATATAAATTCAATTTTCACTCTCTCTCCAGCTCCCATATGGTCACCAGCTCGTCGCTAACTTTGTCTGTCTGGTATTTGGTGCTACAGTAAGCAGGTAGTTTACAGTGACTTTGTACTGTAGAGTGCCTCGCTGCAGTCAGACATGACTCTACGAGAGCTGGTAGAGTGAACCAATAATTAAGTTGCAGGAACGACAACTAAACAATTGGCTGCTACAACACATCAGTGTATACAGGGAGAACTAAAGAGCATTGCTTTGGAGGAGTTAACCTGAAACGTCTGAGACTTATTCATTCATCCAACTTTATTTCTGCACATATCATCCAGCTGCAAGTGGTTTCTCTGAGTCATACTTACTAATTTTTTGTAAAAAAAAAAAACGGAATCTTTGTGAAACAGACATTTCTGCCTATTTAACCACTGACACTGGTGTGGGGGGAGCTGATTAAGGGCCTCCCCAAAGAGTCATTAAATTCTCTTACTAAAAATTTTACTTTTGGTTTTATGACGCTTCTTTCATTTTTCTGACATCTGTTCCAGCTGAAATTACATATGAGCTACAGCACAAAAAAAAATAATAACTACCATAAACAAGCAACTTAACCAGGCTGTTACCGCTAATGGCAACCAGTGACACATTTGACAAAGCAGGACACACTTTATATTTTGACCAACAGCAGTACATGAAAAGGATTTCTATAGCAGTATCAGGGCAGACAGAATGTGTCAGAAAACCAAAATATAAAATGAAAAGCATTTGCAGTCTGATGTATTATAAGTGCTGCTGACAAGGGAGCATTTGAAAGAGTACTTGAAAATCAATTCAGCATAATTTCTTGTGGATGAAAACTTTTTGAAACCAATTGAGATTTCATCATGTATACTAGTATCCCAGCTGTAGGCTTAAACAAGCATTTTTAGGTGACTTTTCCCCTAAGTCTGCAGAGATGCATTTCAAGGTGTCTCTGTTATGTCAGTGCAGTTTGAAGTTCATGTGCTTGGCCCCGACTGAGGAACCTATAAACCCCCTTCAGAGAACAGGGTGATGAGAGTGTAGAGCAGTGGATCTAGACTGACTGGCAGCAGGCAAAAGGCCATGATTTTTCCTCCCCACCAATTACATACTCAGCAGGTGACTTAACGCTTAGCTGCTAATCCTTCCCTCCTTCTATCCCTCCTTCCTTCCCTCAATCCCACAGTTCATTTATCCTTCTCTGCTGCCCTACCCTTTTTAATTTCGCTCACTGCTATTAAGACCACCATAGCAGGGTGAGGTTAGCACCTCCTAAGTTGGATTTCATGTTAACTTTGGTCTTTGAATGCTTGCATACTGTATGCTCTCTGACAGCATATACAGTGCAATGATACAACAACACGTCCTCATACCTAAACAGCTAAAAACTACTCAGTGTGGTTCAGGAAAACATTGTGGTTTAGGTTAAAATAACTTCATTACGTACATAATTTAAGTTTAGTTATGTATGTGACGTAACTTTACCACATTACTAATTCAAAATAATCTCACCATGACCTTTGATTTCACACTGGGCATGAACTGCTCCTTGGTGAAGGTCCAGTACTTGTATAACCCGACCATCCACCCCGACTTCCTCCTTTGCTGCCATGATAAATGCTGAGACCACTAGAGGTCGCCGCTTAACAACAAATGTAAATATGGGTCATAATAAGCTGTTTCATAGTTGATCTGTCTGGTCATTTTTCTGATGAGGGCAGGCTGGTTAAAGAAGATCTACTGTACTGAATAGTTCAGACTGCAACTTATTTTACCAAAAGGACTATTACAGTTTATTACAAGTACACCCAGATATTTGTACCTTTGTCCATCAACCATTGTCACCCAGAATTCCCATTGTAAAAAAAATTTACACATGCACCTCCTGTTTTTACCCTCTGCACCTGACAAAGTTTTGCATGAACCCACTGTCTTCTTGTCCAATGAAACATTATTGAAAGAACTTTGGGTGAAGATGGTTTCACCTCCAAAATATTTATTTGAATAACCTTGCTGAACTTGTCTCATTGTCTGGCCGCTCCTGTTCCAGACAAACCAGACCTCTGAACCACCGTCCACATCTCTGACTTGTCCAGTGATTCACACAGGTCTGGTTGTTTTTTCTCACAGACAGCTGTTTTTCTTGGCTGGAAAGACAAGAGACTAATTCAAGCTTAGTAGGTGAGGCTGAGAACAAGGATGTAATGTAATGTAATGTAATGTAATAGACATAATGTAATAGATCTTTCTGCATAGTTAGCTCCCTGCTTAGCCACGTCCATGAAAAATAGTGACGTAACTGGCAACAAACTTGGATGAGAACTCCTGTACAACTTGTTGTGCATCCAATTTACAAAAACTAAGGGCTCTATGTAACAATTGGTATTCCATTGGCATGTGAGCAGATTGTAACGTAACGTGAAAAATGATAAGCCTGTGGACGATTTGTTCAAGTTGGACTCTGGACAGTCCAAAGTCCAAAGAATGCGACTTTATGCATGTTCTTTGAGGGCCTCATCTCAGTTCCTCAGCTAACAGAGAGCAACAGAAGCTAACGTTACTTTAGAACTGGAGGCCGCAAACATAAACTAAAAAAGCATTATGAAACGTTAATTGTTCCTAGCATCTGCTAACGCTGACTGAAAATGATGTGACTATCCTTGGTGAAACATTGGTTGAGGCAAAACGAAACCCTCCCTCTTCTAAACATTACGAGCTAACATGAACACAATGTTAGCTTGTATGTATACATTTAAACAAAATGGGAACTCAGTCTGATGATACTATGATGTATTATTACCTAGTTGTTCTGGCGATGTGGCAGCGTTTCCAGATCTCTGTGAATACTTTGTAATCAAATGTTATTGGATAGACGTCCTGTTGGTCAGCCCCCTCAATGTAAACACAGTGATGAAACAGGATGAGTAATAGTGCATTGATTTCATATTTTTTATTTCAGCTATTGCTCATAGCCGAATATAAAGCAGTTTCAGTGTTGTCCCTAGATGATCTCCTTTTTGTTTCTCTGATCTTTATTCACTTGGCTGCTCTTTCAGCTCAAAACAAATATGAAACTTGTACATTTCATCCGTTTATTTATCTTTCCCATGCACGTATGCCCACAGATTCTGTTCTTTCCCTCGTTGCTGCGTGTTGTGCTGGTGTGTTTTGGGGGGGGCTACAGCAGAAGACCCCTGCTGCATTCCCACAGAACAGTAGTTGGCCCAGCTTTCAAGAGGCCCAGTTTGATCCTCAGCTTGTGTTCTTGATTTAATACGGACAGGCCAGGTCAGTCAAGGAGAAAGCCCCCACCGCCACCACTCTGTTCCCTTTGCTGTGCCCTTTATCTGACGTCTCTCTCTCTGTCCTCACCGCATCACAACCAGAGCAGAACAGGAAGGTGAATCACCATCATCGTCCTTGAACACTCTGCTACACTCCAAAAGAGACAAGAGAAAGGGAGGGTTGTTATACCGAATCCTTGTTGAGGCAAGTGGTCGCTGCTGTTCCTTCACACACCCAGTGTGCAATTTGTTTCAAACATGGAGTGGTGCTTTGGCACTGTTTTCCCGCACCGAGAGGATAAATCCCTCTCTTAGCTCCACTCCTCAATTGCTGCCTTCTCACATCACAGAAAGTTTCTTTAAAGAACCAAAGTAAGCTTGTTCTGAGTGTGTTGGCATTGTGGGCCCACTCCTTGCATATCCCCTCTGTGCTTGCTCTCTGAGTGGAAGCACCAAACACTTTGGCAGTTGGTCACAAAGAAATAGCAGGTGGAGTCGTTTCAAAGAAGGCCTGTTAGAGTGTATGAAAACTCCCTTGTTGTGATGAGTGCTAGTCAGACACATTTGAAATGAGCAGGAAGCTAACAGACCCAGCAGGACTGGAGACTAAGCTCTGAAACATGGAGCACAGCTTGATGGTGTTCTTTGGAGCTGGCCAGCATTGTTACTGCTGAGATTGTGCTCATCAGATGAGCACCATTGGTAATGTATTGTAATACTTACAGATATAATATGTAAGATTTCTACATTAAAAATGTCGAGAGACGACTCGACCTTTGTTGCATATTTTGTTGACTTGTACTTACATTTTCCCAAAAGTTTCCAACAATGTTGAAACCCAGATTTATCCACAACTTTTCTCGAGGTAACGGTCCGTTTCATTTGGTCACCTCTCGCTATAACTTCAGGTATATATTGAGGAAGGAAGTCTGCAAATGAGAGTGCCTGAGTCACACCAAATAGATTGTCATCAGCAGTGGTGGTTGTGTGACTGCAAGATCATTCATGTTACTTGTGGGAGTGTTTATTCCCCCCAAAAAGCCAGATTACTGTACATTAGCTGTGAGCTAGCATGTTTGTGTGTGTGAGTTCAGGTCAATTCTCACTGAACTCAGCACTCACCAGAGACTCAGGTTCTATCTCTTCTTTTTCCCCCCCTCTTCTTTGTAACGTTACATTTGACAATGGAGGTCACCTCTGCAGAGCGCTGCCACCGTCAGGTTGATAAATGGGAGTAAAGATAAATCCACTTTTTAATCTCAAAAGTAAAAAGTAATCTATGAGCTCTCCTCCCATTGGTGAACACCTCTGAATCAGAACAGATTTACAAAAAAATATGTGAACATGTGACTCCAGGTGTTTATTCCTCCAGGAGGTCTGGCTCTGCACCTGACTCTGTCCTTCAGAGTTGACCAGCTCTGAACTATGCTTCCCCTGGTCCGACCGGCCCTCCCCACATTACACAGCAAACGCCTTTTGATTTCTTTTGATACCGAGTAACGTTATTAATAACTAATTTCAGTTGAGATTTACATTGTTTGTTGGCGAACAAGGCAGAAAAAAACTACAGTTTTGAGTGGCAGCCTAGGCTCCATAACAACCTTTTTCTAGGACCTGCGATAGACGTAAAATATGAAATATTGATTAAATATAGTTACCATGACTGAGATATTGAAATAAGCTACCTACCTTTTGTATTTTTTATGTTTTCTTTACTGTCATCTCTATTTTTATGGCTAGATTGGCCCTTTCTGCATCTTAAACAAGTTAACCTTTAATACCTCCCAGCTCTGTTGAAGCCCTCCCTCCTGACAGCACTGCTGTTTAGCCCTGTGATCGATGTTTGTTTTTTTTAATCCAATTGCAACTGCTCCCCGTGGCTGTGACCTGTTACCACGGTAATCAATAGCCAACAAATTTCGCACCAGCACTGAAGACGCACCAGTGAATTAGGGCAATTATTGTGGAGGAGGAAGACGGAGCAGTGTGGAGCAGAATGTGAAGCAAGTGTTGCTCTGCGGAACAAATGTAAGAAAGGCTGAGTCACTGCTGAGCTGCTTTTGTCAGCAGCAGAGCAGACATTATATTCACCATTTATTAATAAAAACCCAAAAGTTCATTTTTAAAATCCAATTTTTCTTGTCCGTGGTTTGTGTTATTGCTGTGTTGCCTTCCTTCCTTTATTCTGCTCCACATGAAGTTTTAAAATGCTAAAAATGAGACAAGTTGTAACAATGGAAAGACTCCAATGACATTACATCGAGGTTTTATTGTGGATGCCATTTTCAGGCTTGCAAACAGAGGTGTATTGTGAGTTTTTGTTTGCGGAACACCTTTTTCTGTTCTGTGTACTCAAATTATGCATCAGTTCATTTAGAGGGATTTCCTGAGACTAAGGCAGACATCAGTGGAGAATAAAATGAGCATGTTTATATATTTTAGTGGCAGATGTGAAGTAAATTACATGGTTTGCGTGACGATATGCTAATTCAAATTATCCGCAGCCTGCCTGCTGTGAGGAATACAATCATATTTGATGTGCATGTGAATGAATCAGGTTCACGATCACGCACGCACACCTGCCCAGCTGTGCTCATACATACAGAAACATGTTCGCCGAACGCAAAATGAAGATTAAACAACGACACCTGATTCTGTTTTCATATCATTTCTGCTGCACCTGCGTGGTTATGTCACAACAATACTCACGATAAGGCTTTTTCACATTTCACCAACTTTTTCGCTCTGAACATTGGCAGGAGTGCTGCACAGTGTGTGTCTGAATGTGTTCCTTCATAGCTGGCTGGTGTAGATCAGAGGGAGTCTGCTGTGGTGCTGTGTGAATTCGCCTTCTGTTGAATCCCTTGTCGAATCTACAAAGTTTTTAAATATTTTTTATAACCAAATTCATTTAGATTGAAATAGCTTCTGTTGAGAGGAAGTAGAAACACTACAGTCTCGAGCGGCAGTGAAATTAGTTATTAATGTGTGTGTGTGTGTGTGTCATAACAACCTGAAAATGGGATGAGAAAAAAGGATTGAATGTTGATTAAATCTGAGATCTGAGATTTTAATTACTAAACCTGGGACATTGATATAACTATAATATAGTACACTGTATAATATAAGTAGTATATGTAAGTACTGGTCCTTGTGCAGAATGGTTGATCAGCTTGAAATATTGAAAAATGATGTGTGACAGTTTAACAGAGAGGTGGGTGAACATAAAGATCCTGGCAAAATGAACCAAACTGAATAGATTTGGTTTGTTTTTGGGACAAAAATCAACTGCAAACAAATCAGGGTTGTAAATGAAACTTACATGGAATCACAAGCATCTCGTTTTGAACATATTCTTCATCCCTCCATTGATAGAGAAGTATACCAGTCCCTGTATCTTTAGCTAATCATGATGGATTTGCGCTGTCTGTGTTGACATTTATCTTCCCTGGTGTTCACCTGGTTAGGAGACGTGAAGGATAAACCACTGCTGGTCGGGGGTTTGAAATGAATCACCAGGTTAATCAAACTAAAAGAGAAAACGTGTCAGAGTTGGACCACCGCAAAGATCAACAAGGTTTCCTGTCGTGCATGGCTCAGGATCAATATCTTATCACACAGAAAGATTTGTGTTCATAAATCATATTGTTGCAATCATTAAATGAACATGTATTGCAAACTGATGTATGATTATCTGTAAAGGCTGTCCAGATTCACAAATGTACCTGATTTTGTTGTCTTATTTAAGCCAGCATTATCGGCTACTGGCTGATATTTACATATGGCTAATTACCCTGGTGATGTATTGTGAAAATCACTTTAATCAACCTGCTCCTTTTGAATAAAAAAGGTATTTTGAGTGAACAGTCAGTACATCTCCTCCATTAGAAGTTAATAGCTAACCCGCAGTTCGTCTTGTCATCACAACTTATGGAAATGTGAGTCATTGCTTTCCTTTATCACTGCCTCTACCTCTCTCTTCATCTGTATTCACTCTGAGCTCTCGTATGTTGAGTTCTCACTCTGCAGTCTGAGTACTGTGACAGAGCTGTCAGCTCCTGCTGCACTCGATACAAGAGTGACAGCTTAATGGCTGTAAAGTAAATACAAATCTGGACACCACCTCTGGTTTTGTAGCGTTTGCTGCCCAGTGTGAGTTTATTTGCGTATGAATGATACCTGGGATGGAAGGTTAGCTAACTGGTTTGCCGTTATGGATAGGTGCCACAGTGATTCAGCATGCGGTTAAGTTAGTTCGCTCGCATGATTGCAAGAGGAATCATGTTAATACATTATTTTGATTAATTTATCTCTGCTAATAATAACAACCATAATGTTGAGGCCCCTGTGCAGTAAATCTGAAGACCCCCTTGAGGTCACAGACCCCACATTGAAGACACCATTCCACCACTGTGGTTTCTTGGTTCATACAGCTCAGCTGGCTCATTTTAGATCTGACCTCTGTGTCTTTGTTTGCTCATAAAACTCATAAAATATTCCTTTATCCACAAAGAATTTTCCGCATAAACCAATAGCGTTCTCTCATACAGCCCCTCCATCTCTCTATCTCAACCAACCCCATGCTCGTTTGGCGTTCCTCTCACTCACTGTCCCTCCCTGCACTCACATAAGTGCTCACACGTCCCTCGCCGTCTGCATGCCTTTGGATATTTCATCAGCTGGAGATGCGTTCCTCCCCGCCTCACCCACTGCGTTGCATTATTCAAAAGCAGCAGCCCCCAAATATAACCCGTTGGGATTCGCCTCGCAGATGCCCCCACTGCCCCATAAAGCCCTTCACCCCTGCCCTCCCATCATGGCCACAGCTGTTTTGAGCTCAGTTTAAATCTTTAATAGCATGACGATAATTTTTTTCCCAACAAAAGGGGGTAACGGGGCTGGGGGAAGGGTGACTGGGATCCGAAACATTAGAGGGAATGATAAAGAGAGGGGCTGTCATTAGGGAGCTCATGGCAATCAGAGGAGGGAGGAGCTCTCTGCCATCTTGACGCACATTTTTGGAAAATCTCTGTGGGACGCCTGCTTTGATCACTATCATTTCCCCAGTGTGTACTGTACGAGCACGCATGTGTGCTTTTGCTCTGTGCTGGCAGGCAGTGGTTAGTCAATGTGCGTGTTTATGCAAATGCGCTTTTGTCCTCTGAGTTTTTCAGCAACTGTCAAGGTGTTTACTTGTGTTTCATCTTCCAGACACGGGTGGGTGTTTGTTTGGGATGCCTCGCCACCCCACCACCCCCCACTGGGTGTGTGCTGTTTATTTATAACCAGGCAGCATCAGTAACAGCAGGTTGTGAGCCCGGAGTGGGTGTTGGGGGGCTGACTATCATGTCAGCAATGGGTCTGGCTTAATGATAAGCCTGCACTGCCTTGCCGGGATCAGCGCAGATGTGTATTGAAATTCCTATTTACAGACTGTAATCTTGGGGTTGAAGGAGAGTGAAGGAGAGCAGGCGGAGGCAGTGGATGAAATAGCGATGAGAGGGAAAATGAAGATGACTCTGCAGGCCTGAGGTTTTTAGACTTTTTTCAAGTAGAAATAAGTAAGAAATGCGTTATGATTTAATCTGACACCGAGGTGAAAACCGCCTGCAATGTGAGGAAACTGGTATTATCAAAGCTCTTCCTCTCATTTCTACACAAACTGACAGTCAAACATTAAAGTGCCTGTGTTTTGGATTCCGAAATTTGGCACCTTCCAGTGGTTTTCATCAGTCATTTCATTGCCTGCTATAACTTCTGAGATACAGTCAGAGATCGACAAAGGAAATCACCCCAAACAGCCAGATTACGTTACTATACATTGGCCACAAACTGGCAAGCAATGCACTGAGGGTGTGTTTCTGTGTGTTTTACTCAGGTCAACTCTCACTTAACTCAGCACTCACCAGAGATTCCGGTCCTCTATCTTTTTTCTCTCCTCTCTGTACCGATACATTCATGAAGTGAAGTACATTTCCCCTCAGAGATCGGCAGTCAACATCACAGTTCATAAACACCCGACATTGAAGCTCCCCTCCCCTGGGGTCAAGGGGATTGAAGGAAAATCTATTTTTTTTCATCCAAAAAGTGCATATAAAAGATGCAGGAATGTACACGTATAACTCATTGACATGCTCCTAATTGCTGCCGAGGCTGCAGACACACCCGAGGATTACCAGCTGATTCACTCTAGACAATCAGATGGGAAATCCTTAACAGATCCTGATCTCAATCTATGAAGGATTTACTGATTGAATCTACAATCTCTTCCAACAGCCAATAAGTCCTGGGTTCAGTTAAGGTTAGTTTAACTTTGGTAAGTTTTTGCTCATTGTCAAATCAGGCATATTAAATGAAAAGAAAAAGAATAGCCTCCCATGCAAATAGAAATCATCTTCTAATGTGTTGAGGTACATTATGTTCCTGATTATGAATGCATGTTGGACATTTTTGCAAGGTCTTGACATCGGAAGGATTATTGTAGTAATCCTGTTAAATGTGTCATGCCCCGTCCTTACTCAACAGTGAGAGCAGACTTATGACATAAGCGTAATCCGTCACGTAGTATGTAATGCAGTTGCACGTTCTAATCTGCTGGTGTGGTGATTCCAGACTGTTTTGGCTTGAAACCATTTCGCATGATGTCCACTTGTTGCCACTCACTGCAGGCTACACATGTCTGACAGAAAACTCTCTAACAAACATTATATTGAACATTTTTCTCCAATTCTGTCCACGATCAACCATTTCTGTAAATAAAGAAAGGTGGATATTCTTAGTTTTCAATTAACATGTTAGATTTGAACTTTTAAAGACAAGGATGGCTTTCTTTTTTTTCCGAGTCAGATGCAGCTTTATTGCTGCGTAATTTTTTTATAAAGCATTTCATTGTTTGTTAACGTGAAATAACTAATAACTAAAGTTTAATTAACTATGAATTTAACATTTATTAATGATGGTTTTAAGTGTTACCGTTGCTCTCACAGCCAACCTACTGTATATGGTTTGTTTTTCTGATGAAGACGGGCATAAACTGAGTTGCTTTGGTTTGCCCAACCTCAACCAAATTGTATTGGTAGAGCTAGCGGCAGTGGTTTTGGACAGGCTTATGTGACGTCTCTGAAAGTGGGGAGAAATCTTGCTGATAACAAGATAACCTGATGAAGGTCTAAGTACTGAAACATTGTTGTCAATAAACTTAATTGCAAGTGAAGTGGACAGTGTGCGAGTCACACAATTTTTTTAAAACACAATATAGCCTATATATATTCACAAGGCAGGGTAGAGAAATGTACACACCCAATCAAAGACAGCATTCACAGGATTTACCAGATGACACACTCTTTTGTATACCCCTGTGTGTAGTGTAAACTCTAATCTTTCACAAAACTCACCAGAAATTCACCAAAAAGTCATTTAAGTGCGTTAAGCACACTATGCAAGGAACCATGTAAAAACAAACCATATGTATGTGGTATATATGGTACATATGTATGTGTACATATGAATTCAGGCTTGACACAAAATGGTGGCTACACTAGGCTTATCTATGGCTTATTATTAACATGTAATGTATTTGAACTGTTTCTATCCCTGTTATGGTTTTAGTCAGTCCTTAAGAATGTTATTTACTATGGTATAGTCTTTTTAACCTCGTCATCCATCATCACATCATTACAGACCATGAATTTATAGCACTGTTTTTTTCAATTTATAGCAGATTAAGCATGTGTTATCTTATAACTTGCCAAACTAACATCCATCTTGTTTAGTTTGGAGGACATGTTGACCTCCGACCTCTGTGAAGAAGCACTTCTCTTTGTGTTTCTAGAACTCCTCTATTTTTATTGTAGTTCTATGAGAAAGTGGTGGGAGACGTACAGTCAGACAGGGAGGAAATGAGAAGTGAGTGTATTCTAGTCGCCTTATCGGAAATCATTTGTTTGCTAATTACAGTAAAGAATGGAGGCTTTAGAGGTTTGATACTGTGGGTTCATATAAAGCTGTTTACATAACCCATAAAGCACCCCCACCCTTACAACTCCCTCCACCTCTTCTGTGATTCTCATCTGATTTCATTGTTGTGGCTGTCTGTGAGTTATTCCCCTGATGCACCGTCACACACATACAGTCTGAGCTTGTCATCCGGTGGCTAGCTCTGTAATGAGAACTGACCCTGACACAGATACGCTGTCATAGTCACATATTGTTCGCCACAGCCTGTTCGCCGTCTGTCTGTCTTTCCCCTCTCCCCTCACCTGAGCACTCCTTTCTTCTACCACCTCCCGCTCCCTCATAAATGTAGCAGCACGGATTATGCAGCCATCAGATTTCTCCAGGACGACGACATCCCCCCACCCTTCTTCTCAAACCTCATTTCACCTCCTCTCATCTTCCCACCATCATTCCTCCAATAAGCCTCGAGGTCCGGCGGGAGGGGGCTACGGGAGGTCACAGCTGACTTTATTAAAACATGGGTGTCTATTAATCTGCAGTCCAAATCACACTGAGAGAGAGCAGGGGGGAGGCGGAGGGGGAGACAGAGGTATAATAGAGGAGGAATTGGCGAGGAGAGGAGGTGGTGGTATGAAAACAGAATGAGACAGAGTGAAAAGAAATAAGAATAAAGCATAAAAGAAAAGAAGGAAAAACAGTAGAGAGAGAAGGATAGTGCAGAGAAATGATAAATTAAAGCCATAATTTCACACAGGATACTACTGTATGCAAATGCAATTAATAGCTTTGATTCAACCAGGTATAAAATAAATATTTTTCTTTTATTTCCATTTCTCCTACACCCAGTTTCATCCCTTTGTGTGCATGATTTCATAATTCATTCGAACAGATTAATTGCCACAGCGTTGCACCACAATTTAATAAAAAATACAGGCACCGCTCAATTTAACTTCCCCAGTGACCACACTAGTTTCTCCTCTTCTTCCGCTAATTGAATTTAATTGATTACACAGATTTGTTTCGCTTAATGGGCTTGATATATCTGCAGAATGGAAAGTTTTATATTAGTTCGAGCGACTCATGAAATCTCACCATGATGAGATTTTTATCGTTAGAACTGTTGAAAAGGGCTTTCCGCTCATTAGTATGCTAACTGGAGAGTTTTACATACAGTAAATAGGCCATGTTTTAATTCTGAAAAAGCTTGATTTCATTTAATTTAAAAAAAAATCAGCAGGAAGTGTGAAGTTAATATTAAATTAAATATTATAATATTAAGTTGATGTGAGTTATGTTGTCTTAGCATCCAGGTAGAGTTGCATGGTGAGCCTCTTTTCTGGTTTGTTAATTTCTTTTTTTATTATATCCTTGTTGTTACCTTCTGCTTCCTGTGTTCCCAGTGTTCTGTTCCTCTCCTGTGTTCCTGTGCTCCTCCCCAGTCTGATTGTTCCCTCACACCTGTCTCACATCAGTCTCATTAGAACTGCCCTGTTTCCAGCGTTTCTCCACCTGCACCTCATCCCCTCATTAGTTTGTATTATGCCTGTGTTGATCTCCCGCTTTTTGTTGGTTTGTCTGTTCTGTTTCCCCACATCCATCAGTCTGTCAGTGCTCCTTGTGCTCCTGCTTGTTTTTGTTAGCTTTGTTGTTTGCTTTTTGGACTTCAGTTTTTAGGAATTTTGGATTTTGGACAGTGGATTACAGCTTCCATCATTGAAGTTCGCTTTTGTTGTGAATCTGTCTGCATTCATGCCTGTAGTTGAGTCCCCTTTGTGTAAACCTGACACTCAATGGTTACATAGTAATTGTGTGCTTTGTACGTTTGTGCAGTGATTTCATCTTTCTGTGTATGTGTGGGAACGAGCGCGTGCTTGTCTTTCTTGGCAAGAGGGGTTGGATGCAAGAAAAAATACTCGCCGTAGGCATCCCACCTTTATTAGTTTGCCCTCAGCTACTAGTTGAGATCTTTAAAGTAATAATTAAAATAATTGACTGCATAAATACATGAAAGTCAATTAATACATATTTATGTATATATATATATATATATATATATATATATATATATATACATATATATATATGTATTAATTGACTTTCATTTCAGTCAAGGATGCAAAGCATTTGAAAATCGTCATTAATTTCCTGAGGAACTTTTCTCTGCTATAAAACTCACGAATAACTCGTCAGCCCAATAGAGTGGCGGATCATGGGGGAAAATCCCCTCCCTGTCTTTGTCCTGCTTAAATCAGCGACAGACGGTGGGTGTCAGGTCGTCAGCTGCCATTTTGAGTGAGGGCAGGAAGGCCAATCTGCTGTAATGACTGTTTGATGATGAGTCTATTTAATTATCATTAGCCTGATCACACAGCCCCTGTCCCTTTATGGATCCCACTGGGGTAATAAGCCAGGTTTAGCTGGGAAGTCCTGGAAAGAGAGTGACAGAGGAGAGGAGATGAGACGAAATATAAGGAAATAAGAGAGGAGAGACTGGATGAGGGAAGTAGACAAGAAGATAGGAGGGTGAAAGAAAAGGAGAGGAGGACAGGAGAAGAGAGAGGCTGAAGAGACAAGAGAGGAGGAAGAAATAAAGGGGGGAGGGGCAGATAGGATAAAAGAGGAAAAAGGGGGGGAAAGGACACAGGAGGAATAAGAGGAGAGGAGACAACGGGGGAGATAAAAAGAAAAAAGATGAGGAAAGGTGAGTACTTGAAACTAGAGAAGGAAAAAGATGATAAGAGGAAGAGAACAGAAGGAGGAGATGAGGAGAGAAGAAGAAAAAATGCAAGGAGGGAAGTTTTTAGAAGGAAAAATATGAGAATAGACGTCTTTGAATAAAAGAAAAGTACTGAAAAATGGAAAAGACAAGAGAAGAAGGAAGGAAATGTGGAGGAGGAGGAAAGCAGAAGAGAGAAAAAAAAGAAAAAAGTCAAGTAAAAACAGAATAAAAACAGCAGCAAGATGAAGAAAACAAGAAGATGACAAAGAGGAGGAGAGGGTGTCGGAGGAGGGAGCGGACGAGAAATGAGTCTGATTGTAACAATTAGACTGATTAAACGAGTGGCACTCTGCAACTGTTCACCCTCGTCCCTCGCCTAATTTACTCGGCTCTGCTCTGCTTTATGACATGCCTGGGAGGGTAAACAAAAGAGACTCCTACCAACCATAACCACACGCACAGACACACACACACACACATACATACGCATGGTATACTCTACACACACACACAAGTTCCAAGATTCCCCTCATATGTGAAGAACACCCACTTAACCTCTGAGTCTCTTTGTGTATAACTTGATGTGGCCTGCAGCTAATGAGTGTTAATTATGTTTTTTACCTGGGAGGGGGCTGGCTAATATCTGGAGCCAATTCTAAGTCAAAGGCAAGAGGAGGAAGAACATGGTAGTAGCTGTAATAGAGAGGGCAGCTGTCCATGCTTGTATACCCTACAGTGACGGAACTGTCTCAGGCCAGAGAATATACAGGACTGTGTTTTAGGAAAGGTTCCCGCTTTGAGCAAACTGCAGTGTCTTTATTGGATTGGACATAAAAGCGGCAGAGCCCGCGTTTTGAAAGTACATCCAACAGCCAAACGCACTCGCTCTTATGAACTGTCAGCCCGCCGCGAGGTTTCACGTTGCCTTTGAAATAAATTCGAGAAAATGGGATTGCTTTTTGTGACTTAAGGTAACTGGAACAGTGTCAACAAAGCAAACCCTCCAAGACACACTAATGCAAATCCGTGTGAGCAGGTGCAGGTAGGAGACAAAAAGAGGAGCTCACCATGAGGCCAAGAGCTGGCAGCCCGTCGCAAACATTTCCTGCTACAAGCTGCTGCAGTCTTTCTCTATTACAGTACATGTAATACTTTACCTACACAGTGCACAGTGAGTTCAGGCCTTACTAGGATAGCGTGTACTTACAATAAGAGTTGGGTTTGTACAGAAAATAATAATCCATAAATAATTACAGCATTATGGATCATAAACTTTGCTCAAACCGAGTAGACAAACCCACTCACAACAGGTTTCCTAACCTTTTAGAATGACAATATAGTAGTGGCTATTAAGTAGATATTTAAATGGACTCTTTTCATTGGTTAGAGTATATAATATACCTTATGTACACAATCTCTTTTTAGAAAAGTCTAAAACAAAGCCTTTGCAACACAAAGCATAAGTGCAGATGGATGACAATTGAAATGAAAACCCCACATATTGGACTGTCTTACACACTGTGACTGTCAAAGAGTCATTGCTTGGTTCTGCTTCATTTTCACACCCAGCGCCCATGTTGTGTAAATAGCAAATGTACTCCTGCCCATCTGTGCACCCCTGGGCATGTATGAAGTGTGGTCAGGCAGATTGATGGTGCATCGCTATCTTCAGACAGCAGAAAGTGACTGTGCCACAGACCAACAAAAAGTCAAAGGCGCAAAAATGTTCCTGCTACTTAAAGGATGCATTATACAGATAGTAAGATGCACCTACATAGGCGGGTTCACATCATACGTACACTCTGCTTTTTTGACAGCTCTGATGGAGCTCAGGATTTATCAGGAGGTCAGCAGCTTTACTTCAAACAATTTCACTTCAGGAACTGTGCGTGTGCGTGTGTGACCCTTTTGATGTGTAGAAGAGCACAGAACATTCACTAACATTAGATCCTGATCAATTAAGTTAATTAAATTAAGGATCAATAGATCTGATCGTGCCTCATCTGTAAATGCACACATGGGTCTCTCTTAATGGAGAGATGCACTTCTCCTTTCTGCAGCTGGGGGATCACTGCGGGTAATTTCATTAATATTTTCCTTACTAAAGGTGTATTATTTTACCTACCCACCTCCCTTCCACTATCAGAATGACCCAGCCCACCTGATCTGAGCATCGCTATTACACACACAGGTACGAGCAGCGCGCCTCCTTAGTTAAATATCAGTGTATTTTCTCATCAGCGAAGACGAATGCTGCTGTTATAGAGCAATGTGTCAAGTGCAGGCTCTTAAAGGGAATGGAAAATGACACTGATTAGTTTTATTCAAGTTATACCCAAAAATACACCTATGACTAATTAAGAGTCTAAATGCAGCCCCTGTGCACTTTGCATCCTACACCCTACATGGCGCGAGGATTATCCACCATTTAACAAGCAAAAGGGAGTTGGACACGTCCTAAGTGCACTTGCACCATACGCTTTAGACCATGCGCCATAGATCATTTAAACAGCACAAAATTTAACAGGATTTCCAGAAAATCTGTATTAGACAAAGCTAAACAATGTGTGGTTCCATTCACTACTGTTGGGTGTATCAATATTAACAGCTGGTGGTATTAATTATCTAGTTCAATGCCATGAAGCCATTGCAGAAGAAAACCCAAATAAAAGAGCTGCAGTCAACCCTCAAACAAGCGACTTTAGAAGACATGATGAGATAAGGAATTAATGTTTATTTAATTTAATTTGAGGAAGATTACAGTCTCCTCAATGTTCTGCCTGGGCCAAGTGCATCTATTTATTTTCATAATATTTCAATTTATTTTCTCTCTTTTTTTTTCAATCTGAATTCACTCCCTACAAACAGTATAGTCACCATTTAGTGTTTTGATGATGGTGTTTGAGATACCAAAATCTCCCATAGGTGTTTGTTTAGATGTCAAAGGGCAATTTATCAGGTTACATGCAGAACAACTCTGGACTTCACAAAAGTCCAGAACTCTGAAGCCACAAAAGGCTTTATATAACTTTTTTTCACATATGCTTCAGTACTCCCAAAGACCTGTAAACACACTTCAGTGTGTCAAATTGGTGGAATCACATTTTAAATGTTTCCTATTCTTTACAGACACATACGAGGGTGTGGAAACAACAATTTAACAGCCCACCAATGACGTCCTGGTTCAATGTGAACAAATGTCCTGTTTGTTAGCTAACTATAAGTGCCTCTCTGCTGTTTGTGCTCCTCTCACACAGTTAATGCATGCAGGTGGATGCACTGCCGCAGGTTCCCCTCCTGTAAATGAACCAGGGTTTTGTGCCCACTCGTTGCCATTGATTCTGAGTAATCCACTAACAACTGTTTACTGTAGCAGAGCGCTGGAGGCTTTACACTGTGTCAGCCCACGCCTGGATGTGCTGCTCTGCACACAGGACCATCTCTCTTCCCCTAATACAGGAAGTCAGCCAGAACAGCAGTTTTGTTGTTTACTGAGTATTGAAAAGCTGGACCTAGAGAAATATTGTCCACAGTCTATTATAATTTATATTATGAGGCTGCAGGCTTGTGGCTGTTAAAATGGGCTTTGTGACTATGTGGTTGCATCTGTGTGCGTCCAGTGTCACATTATGACAACTTGTTCCCACTTCTTGGGGATAACAGATACTACGTTAACCATATTTGCATAGCCCAGTATCACTTCTAGCCACAAATCAACAACAGTTTGAAAAA
The DNA here is from genome assembly GCF_040436345.1 of Pagrus major. Classification (NCBI taxonomy): domain Eukaryota; kingdom Metazoa; phylum Chordata; class Actinopteri; order Spariformes; family Sparidae; genus Pagrus; species Pagrus major. Next base: position 17,073,719 of record NC_133224.1, on the reverse strand, counting down.
CAAAAAAAATTATTTATTATAGAAACCTCAAGAGTGACAATTCAAAGAGATATCCACCCTCCTCTGAGGGCAGGGAGTGGGAAAAACTCAATTACTGGAAAATTAACACAAAGTTCATTTGAAGGTTCATTCATGATCAACAATAACAGAAAATCCAGATTATAAAATAGGGATTGCTTTGATTAAAAGATATATCATGGCAATGTGTCAAGTCCGAGGAGATAAGTGCCTTTAAGTAGGTCAATGAAAGAGTGCAATAACAGTTCACTACCAGCTTCACCAAAGTGATTTCCAGGCTGCTGCAAACTGTCTCCTGGAACTTATGTTCACACAGAGAACTTGCAGCTTGTGTTATGTTGACAGGAAGTATCCTTCACTCATGAAAGTTCTTGAGCTTTAAGTCCTTGTGAGGCACAATGGTCACAGGGATTGAATGGTGGGAAAATAAAACACAGGACTTTGACAGCGGAGATTAGGGCTTCAGATCCTGCCCTGTGTGTGGTATAGGCTCCAGACACTTTGGTTAATGTCAGGGAAGTGAACACATCCAGTCTCATATACTGCAATTCACCATTGACCTTCTCAGTAAGACCAAGACCACAATTTTCCCCTCGTCATGATGTTTGGCTGGCAGTTTTTACAATGGTCACCGTTTGGCTTGTTAGCACACTAATATTTGCTAATTAGTGCTGAACAGAAAGACCCAGAAAGAACTGCTTAGACTGATTGGGACTGTCGTTAGTTTTGCACTCATTTGAAATTGAAATTTAGACTTTTTCTGTACTCATCCAAGATGATAATCTTTGTCTAACCGTAATCAAATGCTTTAAGCTGCCTGAACAAAAACACAAAAATTTTAATCATGCATCAGCTTAATGTCACCCAAATGGAGAATAAGTGCCACAAACTGTTTATCTCCATCTCCTAATATTTTCAAAACAGTAGTTATGTTAAATTTTGACAAATTGCTTTCCGTTTACAGGAGACCTCTAGGACACAGTGGTGCTATTTGACTGCCACAACAGGATTGCTTCTTTGGCGAGAAGAGATATTGTTGTCACTTTGTCAAGAACTAAATGTTAAACACTCACTCTTCTACATGTAGTATTGTATAGTGATGTAGTGAGTTTATTTGTCTCCCAAAATGCTTGCTTGCTTTCAATTAATGGTTGGTTTACAGGCGTTGCTAAGCAGCCAACGGCCTCCTGAATATCTGTCTATAAACGTGGACCATATACAACTTTTTTGTGGCATTTTACCTTCTGGCTCATTGAGGCTGCTGCTGGTGTTGGTGTCTACTGTTGTCTGTCTGTCTCCAATTCAAACTCCACACCAGTAAACAGAAAACGTGGAAAATAAGCACCTTGGTTTAAATATTTCAAAATGTTTTGCATTCGATGTACGAAAACGAACGGAGCCTTTCTGAAGGCAAAAATGAGACAAAAAGAGCGCAAATAACAGGCACTCTGGTTTGTACTGTTCAGACAGAGGTTCGGTCTGGGTTTGATGTTATGTTGCACAGCTGTGTGCACGCTGCCGTTTGAATCTGTTATCCATGATTCCCACTTGACTGTGGAAAAGGTGCCGGAGAGCAAAATATCTCTATGAAATCCAGATCTGAGGTCTGCATACCAGAGCTCCCAGGCTGTGGGATGCAACCCTCACACAATGCAATCCAGACCCAATCTTCAGCCAACAATAAATAGAATTATGTCAACAAGCATCTTTCATCCGCAGCTCCACCAGCATGTTTGAACTATTTTAAATTACACTCCAAAAAATTCCGGTAAGAAGATTTTAAGCATTGATTTGACTTTTCTATGCAATCCGTCTATCTGTACCTGTTGGCCCTGTTCAGAGTCACAGGAGGCTTGAATGTGGAAACACAGAGAAAGGCCCCAGTAAGGTCCTTCCAAGGTCCCATGCTGCCAGTGTATTCAAACCCCAGACCTTCTTCCTTATCTTGCACCCTCATGTACGAACCACATCAAGATGATTTTTAAGAGCCAGTCCCCTCAAATTACCTTTTTCTAAAGAAGTTACTCTGCTCCCCTTGAAAACTATCAACAGTGTGTTCTTTGTTTTATCCAGACTAGCAGTAAAAAGCCTTTTCAGAAAATGTGCCTGTTGAGAAATATTCTATATGATGTGTGATGTGTAACCAGTAAGAGTCATGTCAGACAGATTGTTTGAATTCAGGTCAGGTGTGTATTGCTCCGGAGGGTCTGGCTCTGCATCCTCCAGAGCTGGCTGGCTCTTGGCAGACTCAGCAAATGTCTTTTGTTTTGTTTTGATTGAGAGACCCTTAGTGGCAGAGATTACATACTGTGTATTGAAGTGAGAAAATATGGCTTTTGTATTTTAGCTGAGCTGCATGAAAGAGAAAGGTCTATTTTTGCAGTGTACCTTATATTGTGTGACTTCATGGGTGCAGCTGCAGTGTGCTGATCCGTTTGATTTAAGTGCATTTATTGTTCAGAGACTTTTTTTTAAGGTGCCCTCTGAGGACAACATTCAGTGTTCTGTTCTTTTTGTTTAGGAACCACGAACTGCATTGTTCATTAAACTAAATTATAACTGAGACTTTGTGTTGGAAACTTGAGTCCCCGCTCAGCCATTACCTAGCCATGAGCTTTGATGTCATTGTGAGCGTGCTGCCACACGAACAGATTACTAATGGAGGAGCTGAAGAAAGATACAGACGAGTATTCTCCCTCCCACTGGGAAACTTGTGGGGGAATAAAATAAGTGTAGCAAAGAGAGTTTCCACCCTTTGCTCACAGTGGGAGTCTTGCCCGTCCGCCGTAATGTCTCTCCTGCCGCATGAAGCAAGCACACTGATGCCGCTACCTCATTATTCCATCTGTCAGAGAGGAGGAGAAATAGAGAAACAGAGCTGGATAGAGGAGAGCTGGGGCAGCGTTATCAAACTCAAGGATGAAGGGTCAATAAAAACAGATGGCATGGAGAAGCCACTCTGAAAAGCCTGCTCTGATGCTCTGAGCAAACAATGCGAGATTCCATTTTAGAGAGCAGAGGTCAGTTCTACCGGCCGTCCCCTCCCTGTGGCTGTCGTCCATCTCCTCGTTAGTGATTTCGACTGTTTTTTCTGTCCCCATCCACTTGGAAACACACTCACCTTCTGCGACCCATGTTGACAAAGCTGATACATGAATACATCTGCCAAATGATAGCAGCCGTTTTCCTGCAAATCAGACTGATGAAAACATTTTTTTTTTTTTTTTTTACTTTTTTTCCCCCCTTTTTGTACTGCGGGACAAATCGTTATAATGGATGTTTGTTCAGCCAGGCATGAAGCTTTAACAATCCTGGACTCTGTTTGTTCCTTTTCGTCTGTCTGCAGCACAAAGTGGACCCACAAAAACTATTCATCATTCAGTCTGTCTGTACACGGCGATGTCATTGCAATTCAAAAAGCGACAGGACTTTATGCGTGTAACTTTGTGCAAATGAAAGGCGTTTGCTGTATGCACCTGTACATGTCAGAAATGAGCAGAGTTTACAGAGCTCCTTATTAGGCCTATTCACTTTAGTTATCTGAGTTACAGCCTCGAAGTGCAGCACTTTGCCTGTATTTTATAGGTTATCAGTTCAGCATGCTAACAGTCAGAGATCTGACACAGCGTTCCAAGAACCATGAATATCAACACAGCAGTCTTGCCAGCAGCAGCAGCGTGCCAGGAAGCCCACACACACACTTTATCAGGGTAGTTTATAGCTGAGCAGATACAGCAGGGCTCCTGGTGCTACTGCAGCTCTGGAGCCGGGTAAAAACCGGTGAGACAGAAACGTAAAAGCAACATAACATTAAAATGAAATGACATCACACAAATTAATGTATCAGGTCTACTGCAAATTGTGTGGTACAGCAGCATGATTTGGGCCAGTTACATTAGAGAGAGCTCTATGAAAACAGACTCCAACGTAACATAAACAGTAAACATTTATAAGTATAGAATATATGACATTAACTCAACAGAGTAGAGATAATAAGTAAGATGGCCATAAACACCCACTTCACTTAGTTCATATCTGGAGCTTTCAACTGCACCTCATCGTCTCAGCAAATGGACCTGGCTCAGACATCATCACATGACCTAAGCATGGATCAGTCGTGCGGTAATATAACAAGGTGTAATGTGATGTCAAATGTCATGTGACATTAACATGGCCCGCCAGATGATTTGTTATACAAGATGGTTTCTGACACAGAACCTTCTGGAAAAGTGGCACTAGAAACTGTTTGGAAAAGAGCAGGCACTTTAAATAAATACTTGACAAGCGATTGGACCAATCATCTGTTTATGATGATTGGTCCAATTGGTTGGCTGACTTCAACCAATCGTATCAACAGTAGGAGAGCATTACCACCAGCGAAGCCCGTTGGTAAATCAAACCGATTCATTTTTACCAGCTTCAGTACCTCTGCAGGTCGATGTTTCTCTGAAGAGATTTTCCTTAGTTCTGATATAACTGATGCCTGCTGCTGCTAGCAGGTGGTCTGCAAGTCCATCAGTTGGTCCACCACTTTATATATTTGGTACAGACCTTCATGGTTGCCAGACAGTGAATCCTGATGACTTTGGTGAGCCTCTGACTTTTCCTGTAGCACCCCATGAACTTCACATTTGTGCTTTTTGGTGAAATGTCTCAGCGACTGTTGGATGGATTGCCATTACAAGGTGTATTGAATCACTTATGTGAACCCTTCATCCAGTGTCCAACACTTTGATTTGTGAGCACACACCTGCAAAAATAACGACACTCCCATCAGCCTCAGCTGTCGGCTACTTTGTGTTTATTTGCTAACTAGGGAATGTTTGCAAGCTAGCAAGCTAAACTAAGATGGTGAACATGGCGCCACTGGACAGCCTCACAGAGCTGCCAGCATGACCGTAGACTCTTAAAATGTGCTCATACCTGTCAATAAGAAGACCTTTTTACATATCCATAATGCTATATTGTCTGCTAATATATTAATACCAATCCTGACTCCTTTGGCATGCAGTAAATGTTGTCATGGTATCTGTTCGTTCAGCATAGGTCAGTTTATAAACTCCCGTTAGGTCTGACAAGCTCATTATAAAGTCTCACCAGTGCCTCTCACCTTTACATCTCCCTCTCCTCCCCCTGTCCCTCCACTTTCTGTCTAATAAGCTCACTCTGCTGCAGGGTTCCAGTATTTCATCTGAGCTCCGGTCAGCGCCAACACAAAACAAACAGCCAGACTAAATACCACTTCATTGACTCTCACTTGCTCCTCTCTCCCCTTTGTCTGGCTGTCTCATAGTCAGACTTGCAGCTGTGTGCTGGCTTTTGTCTGACTGCAGTTATAGAGCAAAGAGAGCCGCATGAGCTGGCTGAGGCCTGCTCGGACACAGGGAGATAAAGTGGAGTCTTTTATTTAAGTGTTTGGATCTGGTAAGATTAGAGAGTGAGCACATGTGTAGACATGTATTTTGTGCACAGATGTACTCGCTCTAGGCCTATTCTGCTGAAGTTGGGCTCACTGTTGATGAAAACTGGGAAGTTACAGTCTCAATAATACTAGTGAATTCAATAGGGTACATATGTCTACTCAAGGATACATCACTTTCTCAAACAAAACTGAGATCACTCACTATAAATCAGTTATCTGGTGGTTATATGGGAGCATCTGACTATTTTTTTTAGTGCTGACCTGAGGTAATTACTGCATGCAACCATGTTAGCATGTTGATTCTGTTGTTCGAGTCACAGCATTAATTAGCATTAATGCTAAATATTCTACACATGATGCTATACTTGTTGAATGCTCTCTGCACTCTGATTTGAAGATGGTGGTCCTCATGGCTGACAGCTGTATGACCAGCATAATTATCATTTACATTTGCTTGTTGCATAATTATTTTTGCCATGAAGCTGAACTTTAAGCTTCGTGGCAATTTTAGCTTAAAAAATAATTAGAATGAATGACTTCAGCTGAGAAATTGACCCAGTAAATGAGTTTTAAGGTCAGGCTGTGGTATTATGCTGCAACAGTTGAGCAAGAGGTTTGGGGTTTCATCTTTGTTACAGTTCATACCACGGTCTTATGCTCGGTTGCTTTCCCCATTTGCAAGGGCTGTCTAAAAAAGTCTGAACACATCTATTTGGAGTGTCTGTAACCCATGAAGGCCTTGTCACTCCAGAAAGCAAGAATGTACAAAGTTCATCCACATGATGTGTAGGCCTATCGGAAAGCATGGTGATGCAGTGGCTACTTGCAGGGCTAGTTGGTGACCTAAACATTAATATACCAGCTAGTAACATGCTAATGAGTCAGTCATAATAGCAGTTGCTAACAGTCCAAACTTTTTATTCAGGAAAACATACTTGTGCCATCAACTCCTGTCTCATATACCTCATCAATTTGTCTGCTTCTTTTATGGCATTTTAAGATTTCCATGAAATCAAACTCTCTTAATACAATTTCTTGTTAACATTTAGAGCAATCTGTAATTGCTAGGGGTCATGGTACATGTAACCATGATGGTTCGGGGTGAATGTGTCAGTGGGCGGAGATTAGAACCGTGATCATAGATGTATATAAGAACTAGATACCAGATGCAATGATGGCACCCATTCAAACCAATGAGAACTGCTTGCCTAGCACATACGCCAAAAAAGGTTTCTGGCTTCTGCGTTTACTTCCTGGTTATGCTGCCCATTGGATATGTGTAGTAGTGTTTCCCCCGCTAGGCACTTGCCCGCCTGTTCCCTGGGCCAGCGGTCTTCGCTGCAGTATCGTGAGTGGCCACCGGGCCAGATTGGAAGCAAGGCTAAGCAGCACTTTCCAGGGCCTGGTTTTGATCCACACTCCAATCCATGCATTCATTCCAGATAATGCCACATGCAATCCAGTATAACCAGGTGAATTTAGTTGGATCTCATTGATATAAACCTTCCATCGAGATTAAGTGATTTTGCCACAACACACAAAAGTGCTTTTAGCTAGATACTAACATCTACAGTGCCACTAGAGGAAACAGTCAAGGCACCCAAGTCATCAGGGTACACTGACAGATAGGATCCAGATATGCCAATCCATCCGTTAAATTTTGAGATATTTCACTGAATACTAAATGAAGTTGGCAGGGGTGCTGGTAGAAAGCCAAGCGATCAAAGTCTTTAGAATGTCTCCTCTGCAGACCACAAAGATATTTAATTCTAGACCAGCAGTGGGACATCTCGCTGGTATTTGTCTTGTAAAGAGATAGATTTTTACGAGAATTCCCAGAAACAACTGGACTCTAATTTCCTGATATTCAACCTTAGTATGGAGATGAGTCACCAGACAGAAACAAAAACACACTGACATACCAGATCCCCTGCCTCTTGAAAAGGGATGACTTGTGACTGTAAAAGCCTGTGATTGCTGCCAGCATTAAAGCTTATATCTTGATCTTAACCGTAGTGTTTGACATGTGTTCCTGCCTGTTCAGCTCATGTAGCAGGTATTTCATCATCACTCACTTTGGTAGCTGTACGATATTTTTTGTGGCAGAAACAGAGTCAATGAGAGAAGAGTGCAGCAGAAATAATAGTAGTATTAGTCATCCTGCTCTTGTACTGTGCAGTGATAAGGAGCTCTATTTTTAAGACACATCATGAGGATTGAATGGTGAAATATCCTCTTATTATGTCTTTACACTCGCAGGTCATCGTATCTCCTCGCAGGTGCTCGCTTGTCAGCGGGAAATGTCTCATAGTTTTTCTATTAAAGTGATGGTTTTCTAAATGCTTGGTCAGTTCCAGTCCTTCTCCCAGGGACTTAGCTTCTTCCCTCGCGCCTCAGTGCTTTAAAATCTCCAGCCCCCATTATTTTTTCGTCTTTCTGCCTCTTCCTTTTGTCTCTTTGCTCTCTCATCCCTGCCCACCCACCCTCTCCTGACTGATTCACCCATCAATGTGAGCCATTTGTGGCCAGAAGTGAAATAGCGTCTCTTACCTGCCACCACCTATTCAGATCTCTCTTTAATTAGACCGCAGCAGTCTTTAAAGTGTATTGTGTACCCAAAAGTGTATACCTTTTATAGGTACGGATCAAAATCCTCCTGATACCGTTTTGGCATGGATTTGATGCCCTGCCTGGGGTAATTATCAGTGTCACTCAAAGAAAATGAGAGAAAGGTGGAAATACCTCCATGAAAAATAATTCAATATGGCGTAGAGTAGACATGTAGAGAGATATCACTCATTTTGAATGTGAGTATTTTCTTAAATTTAGTCAAATTTCCATGGCACTCAAGGAGGGGTCAGCCTCATTTGATCTAGTTAAAATAAAAGTGCAACTATGTCAACACTATTCCTGCTAAATATAAAAATGCCACAATTTTATTTGTTTATTTCAATTTACAATTAAAATTCTGTTCATCTTCACTTTAGGTCGTATTCATACAGATCTCTGTTTAGGAAAACCGTTACATCACTTCTTCTTTACACAACACAGCCAACATCTGTAACCAGCATTAAATGGTGTCTTTTGGCAACCAGTGAACACAACTTTGATTTGATATGATTATAGATCCCACTGCTTTTCCAGCAAACTAACAACCTAGCTAGTTACAGTTAAATGAGAAGGCTGCCAAGCCAGTGACCGCAGTTCAAGACTGTGTTTCAACATTTATAAGCTCAAAAACACTGGACATTTTCAACAAGACATCTGGTAAATTCTCCAGGTGTGTCTGTGGCAAAAAACTGGATATTTTAAGCCAGAACATGATCTTTTCCTTGTTACAGCCAAACGGTTTTGTGCTTAAACCTAACCAGCAACATAAAATTGAAAACTGTACCTACCTGTACTGTTTTACTGTTACTGTTTTATCTGTGGTTTGCAGAAACGTTCACTGCCGAGATTTATTCTGGCGATCGGGTTACGCTAACTGTGTCTGCTGGTTGGTACTAAACAGTTGAGAGCTGTGAGAGTGAACCAGAGCAGTAGCGTTGCTAGCAAACCAAAACAATGAGCTTAAAGACGCCATAAGCTCTTTAGAGTTTAAAGGAAAAGAAGTGTTGGGTCAACAGCTTTCATGAGCTTGTTAATACAAGCAAATTCATGTAGTGATCTGACCCATTGTTAATATATAAAAGCAATGACTGGTGCAGCTTTAACAAAGATACAGTGTAATGACAATACCTGTACAGTGTAATTGTCTATAGTGAATGAGTGCTCAGAGAGTTACACGTTTTCAACAATCAGACATGATTCAGATACATTTTCCACCATTGGACTCATTCATGTCTTAGGAACAGATACAGTACATTTTAATCACACAGATGTGTCCACCGGCAGTGTTATAACTGCTGCTTTACGCACACTTTCATGTTTGTACATGTGACCTGAGGCGTATTCTTCAGCGCTTCAAGTGTATTTTCCTCCTGCATTGAATAAGGCTGTGACTGCTGCCAAAACACCTCTAGCACAAAGCAATACTGAATGTAGACAGTGACGGAGTACTGAAGCTGCTGCCGCTGCTCCTGCTGCCTTTTTCCCTGCACAGCCAGAGTTGCCACATAGCCCCCAACCACGTTCTGTCAGGCATACTGTACCATCCAAAATCATTCCAATAATCTGTTTCCGCGTCCAATATAACACACGAAGCTGGCATTTTCAGATTTAACCACACAGGAACATTTTTCGGATTTAACCACTCGGACTTAATGTGGACAGGAAAGCACGATTCTAGATTTGCTGATTTAGTGTGAACATTAAAGAAAAGCTGAAATTGCTTTAGCTTCCAGACAGAATTTTGCCATTTGTAAGATCTTGAGTCTGAATATTTCACTAATAACTGAGAAATACACAGTCGGTGCACCAGGAGTTGCGAATTCTAATCTTCAGAGATCATTTTGTTTCACAGTTGAGTTATCCCCAAACTCTTGAACATCCTTCTTTGTTGCATTTGTGGCAATTTTACTCTTTGGAGTTAAATTTTGAACAGTTTTGAGACAAAAAGGTGGTGTGATGTTCACTCTGTGTCTCTGAGCTTCATTCTTCCCAGACACACTATAATAATAATCCCAAACTCACGATGAAGGTAGAGCAGATACAGAGAGTGAGAGGTTGAAATATATTACCTGCCTCTTCTCTGCCTGTTAAATCTACTTTATGGTTTGTCAGCCTTTCAGCCTTACTCACTTTTTTCCTCTTGCTCATTCACAAATCCTATTCCAGCTTTCAGCCTGGTCAGGATATTACAAATAGCTGCATGAGGTGAGGCGAAGAATATGTGAAACATTTAGCAGAAGTTGGAAAAAGTAAAGTAAGTATTAATGTCTTCCATCCACTTTTTAATTTAGTAAAATGTCTGCCTCTTGAGGAAAAAACAATTGAGCTCTTTGAAGCGATATGGGCTGTAAGTTGCAGAGAGTCGCCCTAATTGAAAATCATTGTAAGAGAAATAGAAAAGCATATGCGTGCAGGCTGCCACCATATTTCTTGCTATTTGACAGTCAGAGGGAGGAAAAAGCAAATCCTGCCTGTATTGGGTTCATCTCTTCTTCTACTATTGATTAATGCCAGCCATCAAGCGTGCTGCCTTTGCTTTATCTGGTGCATTTCAGCCAGTATCCTAAAATCAGAGATAGTATTAAAAGCCCTTCTGATGCTGGAAATGTTCACTTTCCAGAGCTTTTTCCACAGTGATTTTCATTTTTGATTTTTAAAGGGTTATTTGCATCTTGTATTTTACTCCTCTTGCTGGCTTGAAGTGGATGTATTTACATAGTAACCTATGTAGTTGGATTGTTTGATTATGATGCCAAGGAAGATGTCGCTGTCAATCAAATCCTGTATCATGGACTATTTATCACGATGATTTCGTACTGTGAGTTTATGGTATTGTTACAGACCCTGCTCTCTGAATACACAGCAGGTCAATTTATCATTAAAACAGGTGAGATCTGTGTCAGAAGTTCCCATTGATGCATGAATAATGGATCTGAAATTACAGACTGTAATAGACAGTGTTACTTTGAATTCTTATTAAGTTATAACTAATTACAAGCTGGGAAATTGACAAAGTGGGCAACTGCCCCAGAGCTCCAGACCCTTATGGGCCCCCAGGGTTCCTGTCTTCTCTTCTTTAGTCAGTAACTACTTACTTAAGCACAATATAAACTGACGTGTTCAGTACCTGCACTTACTTAATTTAGAGGCCCCTCCTTGTGGAGGGGCCCTGTGGCACTGTTTTAAATACCTTTATTTCAGCTGATATTGTGTTCACATTGTGCATATTTCTTAATAACCACAAACTAACGGACACACAGCTTTTGTTATGCATGGGCGGTGTCTCAGTGCATGAATGTTAATTGTTTTTGGGGCTCTGGGCAAAATGTAATGAATCTGCAGTTTGCAGTTTGTTCTCACTCCCAACTCGTCAAATGTGGCAGCTCGTTAAGCGGCCCCGCTCCCAATTTTGACATTTTTCTCACCCCTCTAGTGTCAGCTTCACGTAAGAAAAGATAAATATGCAACGTCAGGTTAGACTTTCAAAATTAAAGCCTGCTGACAAACATTCCACATATAATGATTACATATTATGACTTTTGAATTACTACAAACAGTATGAAACGTTCACAGTTTGGTTAGGTTTAGGCACCAACACTACCTGGTTATGTTTATTTAAAGACGATGTCTTCGGTAGAAATAACTATGCTGCTTACAGAGGAAAAATGATTCTAATTAATTAAGAGCTTTGTGATTAATCAATCAGAATTAATTGCACATACCGATATTTGCCGTAAGCATTTAAAACATTTCAATGCAAATGGATTTTGGTAAAATATAAACTTTAAAAGGAGGCAATATTGCAAGGTCGAAGTACTCCGTTGGTCCTAAAATTCCTTGCTGCATAAATTGCACAAAACGCTCCTGTCAACAGTTCCATCGTTTTTTGAAGCCCCACTCCAGTGTGTTTTGGTATTTTTATGATCTTTCCCTACAGTGTTTTATAATATCTGATAAATAACTTAATTGTGTGCTTATAATGCTAAATGGAATGGACTACAGTAGAATCTGAGACCGTTATGTCATCCACCAAGCTTGGCCTCTGGTGTTGTAAGAGAGCCGCGGCTCCTTTAAGAACAGGGCCGTTTGTAGTGAGTGAGTGGAGAGCGATGGTCGGTGGCTGAGCTGAGAGCAGACAGCTGTTAGCCACCAGAACAGACGGACAGTTCAGCAGTGAAGTTGTCTAGTGGGAGTAAATGTACAGTACAGGTTACAGCTTGCCCATGAATAAGCTCACTGCCAATATCCATGCTATTTGTGATCATGATGGGTGCTTAAAGCCCCTGAAAACTTGGTTTCAAATCAAGCATTTCACTTTAACATTATGAGATAAGAAGGATCTTTTAATTGATCACATACTGTATCATACAAAAAAAAGTATTGAAACTGGTATGCATTTAACCCATCCCGAGGGAGCAGTGGGCACTGATTAACCCTTGTGCCCAGGGACCAACTCCAGATCTTAGCCAGTGCCTTCGGTCAAGGGCGCTGAATGGAGAACTTATCTAGTGTGCATGTTTTGATGGTGGGGGAAACTGGAGTAGCCGGAGGAAACCCACGCAAGCACAGGGGAAAACATGCAAACTCTGCACAGAAAGGCCCTGCCCCAGATAAATAACAACAACATTATAACTTGGGAGGAAAACAAACTATAATCGAATTGTTGAAAAATCGACTAATATGCTTTTTCAGGTGTGTGTGGGTGCAATTGGATCAAATTATGATTTGTACTCGGAAGTACATGATATCACGTGTGTCCAACTGAGACTTAAAACACTGACAAGAACGCAGAGAATAAACAATGCAGATATCTCTATAATTACCAAAACATCTGGCAGAAAGGGTCGTGTTTTATAGTATAGAGAAAGAAAGAGTGAGAAAGAATAAGGAAATACATTTTAAGGAGATGGTAGTAAAATAAAAAAATATATAAAAGACTAGAATCAACTCCTTGAGAAGGCAAATTAAGTGTGAGCAAATGAGTTGCCAACCTCCTCTCCATAATCCACATCTTCACTTGTATGTCAACTTCCTACATTGGGAAACAAACAGATTCACATCACATAAAATCCCTTCGTACTGCTGAGAAATCTCTTTTCTCCTTATTAAAAAACCCACTTCTTGTCAAATTTCCCAAAACACTGTCAGCTAGCCAATTAAATACTCCATATCTGTTCAAATCAATTATCTCCACCACGCAAGTGCCCTGCAACACTGTTGTGAAATGATTGAGCTAATGGGTTTTTGTTCCCACGCAGACGGTATCAAGCCACTCTGCAGCAATTAAGATCATTATCCACCCTCGTGTTTTTGTTTAAGCCCATTTCAGGTCCATTTTGCTAACTCGCAGGTTCAGCTGTGATTGAATTTGAAGATCCTGAGCACGCTGTGGACTTTCAACCTTGTTAAAACACATCAGGTGACCACAAATGCACTTCAGTTGCTGAGAGCCGTGGTCATTTCATTCTGAGAGCTCTCCATGGCACAGATAATTGACCTTGTGGTGGAAAACAGCAATTAGGACCTCAAGTAGCTAATATATAGTTGAGGTTATTGAAAAATGACTTCCTGACTGGCAGCTTCGTACTACAGAAACAGGCAACAAAGACCGAGAGACTGAGACTGCAAACTCATTGCTAAGAAAAGACATGACAAATCATACTGCTGCTTACTGTTTCCTTTAGCTGCCAACTCTGTGTGAGGAAAGCTGTTAAGATATAACATTAACTACATCAGGACATGTATGACAGCAATGATGCAATTGGCTCCGAATGACAAATGATAATGGAAATGTGATGCAAATGCGGATCATTCGGCGCCTCAGCCTCCTCAGCTGGGAATATTACTTTTACCATATTTTTTTCCTCCTGTTGCCCAGAGCTGCGTCTGTGGTGCAAAGTGTTATTTGACACATTGACAACTAGAAGCACACCTTGGCCAAGGCTAACAGTCCAGTCTTCTATGATATGCAAATTTGCAAGTGCAACCATTATATACATCTGCGTATATTTCATAAACTACTACAATTATGTCAAAACATGACTGGACCTACCTGAAGCCTCTTGATGTCTGGCTGTGCATTTATTATGTACTTCTATTAACATATATTTGTGAATATCTTAAAACACACTATCATCGTGTATCATGTACTAATATCAAACACTTAGACTGAAATACAACATGAACAAAGCATCCTATTATCAAAAAACATGTCCTATGTTTTGAAAGGCCTTTGAACGCCTCAGGTTTCTCTTATTTGGGTTCTCATTTGTTTGGGCAGGTGTCAATCATTTTCCCTGTTATTGGGGATTAACCTGTCTGATTGTTAGAGGGGCGGGACCAGAGGGAAAGCCAGGGAAATGAGGAGAGAAGCGGAAAGACATTAACTGTGTCCAAATTCAGGGGCTGCATCCTTCGAAGGGTGCATTCGAAGGCCAGTTACGTCACAAATAAGTCCAAGTCCAAGCAAACTTTCAAATAACTTTATGGAAAAGTGTTATTTACCGTTATCAACCGGGAGTTTATGCGAGTGTTGGCTTATTTTGTTAAGAGTGTAACCGAGCGTGTTAGTGAGGGCTCCTTACTGGCGCAAGCTGAAGACCAACATGGGTCTGTTGCTAGCGGTTAGCATCGCCAGCTGCTAATCAGGAGGCGCCAAGGATGAGGTTTGACATTGGATGTTGCCACGTGCTGCTGCAGGGGTGCAGGACCAAGCCTCAGGACGGGTCTCTGGTCACGTGGCTGCCTCTGGGAAGAGGTTTTGGAGGAAATTGCTGGATCACTTTTCCGTGGTTCGGATGTGAGTATCCTGACCTGCGGTTTGACGTGCATTTCTATATGAGCTCCAGCATGCGCGCCATCACTGGTACCAACTGAAACACTACAAAAACCCCGGGTATTACTATTTAGAAGGTTTCTAATGTGTGTATTTCTTGGTTTTTCAAAACAAAGGAAAAAGATGTGAGCCACAAGGCTTAGACATTAAAACTGTTTGTAATTGCTAAATCCTTGTTTGAAGGTGTTTTCATGCTAATGATGTTTATATTGAATAAGAGCTATAGATACAGTTAATGTAAACGCATGGGAAAATTAATGCTCAATAACAGTATAGTTGCAGTTAATAAACTAACCAGGCCTCTCTGCAATTTAGCCAGTCATTTTCAATGTGTGTTAATTATTGTAAAAAATCCCAAATTATACATTTTAGTAGCTCTCACCAATTCACTCCCATACAGTCTGATCCATAAAAGGGTCATGAAAATCATAAAACAGAGTTGAGTGAGAGGGCTACAAATACATTACCTCATCCTGATCCATCCTGCAGTCTCTGTCACTCGCCTCCAAAACAAATGCACCTGCTAGCAAAGATCTTTGCAACAGCAGGCGCTGGTGTAGTACCGCTTTTGTCAAAAGGGGTCGCTAGAATCAACAAAAAGACAGTTCCTCATAGTCGCTTTCAATTTGCATATAGAAAAAGGCATGACATCTGGCAATGGAGTTTTCCGGAGCTGGCAGTTTGATAGAGTGTTCATTGGAAGAGTTACAGCACTTCTTTTGATACTCTTGAGAAAGTTTCGTGTAGTTGTCCCTTCCAAAGCTTATCTGAAAGTTTTACCTCTGACTGGTAACAGTGAATGCGGATTGTGATATGGAGTCATCATATTTCTCCAATTACCTATGTTTTGTCACTATTTAACTTTAATACCAGATACTGAATTTTAAGATGAATGGTGTAGGACGCATTTATTCCCCCAAGGCCAAACGCCCTAACTTGCAAAGTGAACAATCATGTTCTGTGGAAGTTGTGGAAGTTTCTAACTTGATGTATCTAACCGGTTAGCAAAGAGTTTCCACATCTAGTACAAATCCAAACAACAGAGACAACAGCAAAACTATGTTCACAAGCTTGTTGCTTACTTTGTTAATCTGCAGTTTGGTGCCGGGCTGGTGTGTTTCACTCTTGATAACTGACACCCGAACACGCGGCAGCATTTTTGCTCTGATGTCACACTCATGTCATGCTGCTGTATTCCAGGTTGAAAATGGTAATGTAAGCTAGGAAGTAGTTGAATGCTAAAGTTAGCTGTTGTCTAATGGTAGCTTAGTTAATGGGTTATCAAAGATGATGTTTTACCTTGAAATATGGTCTGCACAACACTGTGTTCATGCTTAGATTTGCTGTATTTTTGTCTGGTCTGCTTTTAATCTACCCAGCTGCGTTTCGTGTGTGTGTGTGTGTGTGTGTGTGTGTGTGTGTGTGTGTGTGTGTGTGTGTCCAGCAGCAAGGGTATGTATGCCAGTCAGAGCGATGCTCCCTGTCACCAGTGATAAGTGGTAATTGAATTTTGCCAGGCGGAGCTGACAGGGCAGGGCTGGCAGACCAGTGTGTGTTGCATGAGAGGGTCTTGGCAGCATAATGCTTTTAATTGTGTCAGTCAGGGGCAGCATGGAGGTCCATCAACTGTAAGCTGCCATTTTACTCTTTGTCTCTTTGTCTCTCGGTCTTTTTGCCTGTCTGTCTTTGTCTGTATCCCTTGTTACTTCACTGGCATTGACCAAATACAGTATCCCTAGAGCAGCAAAAAGTTTAAAGCTGCTCTAATTAATATTTGTATACAAACAACGGATCAAATGACTATGTGTGTCAAAGTTAGCAATTAGCTGGTCAACACAGAGGAGCATTTGTCAGCCAAAGAGACAGATATTCATCTCAGGAGTTGGTGCTAAAAGGACAACAAACTAAAACATGTCAGTATGCATGCACTGCTTCTCATCCATACTTGTTTTTTTTTTTTTTTTAATGCTTTTTAATTAATTTGAAATTCATATATTTTTTTTATTGTAACTATGGATTTATATCATTTAATTTATGGATTAGATGTTTTAGAATGCTTTCTTTTTGTTTGGGTTTTTTATTTTTGTATTGTATTGTATTGTATTGTATTTCTAACACCTTATTTTGTCAAAAAAAGAAAAAAAAAACCTCTGGATTTCTTAGATTAAGAAGATTTAACAGCTATTCCAGAGAGACATATAAAGACAATAATCAAATGGGCTTCAGGGTCCGCCATGTGGTGGTTGGGATATAGTACTATATACTACAACTTAAATGGTTAAAAATAGCTTCTAAATATCTGTCTTATGTAGTGGACACCATGCAAGAAAGGGTTAAAATGTCAAAGATCATATGCATGCCATGTTTGTGTTAACATACAGAACATCTTATTAATACTTCATACTCCCACTGAATCCACTAGAATGCAATACATAGCAAACGAGGATGCATGAGTTATTCCCTCTCATTTTGCCGTCTCCTCTCTCCATTTGTTTGAGCTTTCTGTCTTTTTCTATTTTAGTTTTGTCTGCGTGAAGTCTCTAACAGTCAGTCGTGTTTCATGTTCTCCTGCTGTCTGCCAGTCACTTCCCACAATAGTCCCGCTCTCCGCTCAGTGAAGTAGGTGTTTGCTGCTGCAAGGTTGCAAGGTCGAAGCAGCTCTCTCTTTGTCTCTGTCTCTGTCTCTGTCTCTCTCTCTTATCTTGCTGTCTCGGCCACTTTGTCTCTGTGAGGGTCTTCTGCCCCGTGTGTGGATGGCAGTAGTAGGTTGTGATGGTTAGCTGATTAACCTTAGCAGCACTGGCGTCGACAAATTGGCCTGGATTAATGTCAGTCTGATCTGGCATACTCACACAGCCCAAAGTTTTGATACATAAATATTTAGTTTTGGATGACCTCAATTGATTTTTCATTGAGTTTATTCTTCATATATCCACCAATTATACAGATGTACAGATTGAGTCTATATGGGCTTCATAAATAATCAGTAATTAATTACCACTGATTAAGAGGTCATAGGCCATGAAAGAAGACAAAAAGGAATAAAGAAAGAAACACAACTCAGCTCCATATATATTACTGTAATGTTTTTCAGTGAAGAAAAAGGCAAAGATGTAAAGCAATTTTATTACCTAAACCTAATGGACGTCTCCTGCTTTGTGTCAGCCATAACTGACACAACACATGTCCCATAAAAATAACCACAAAAGAACCTTAAAGTTTTAATTTCCGAGATGAAACACAAACATACATTGGAAAAGAGATGCTGTCTTTCAATCTTATCTCAGCTCTTGCAGTGTCCCCGAATGATTGCAGTAATGAAAAACAGGGAGTGAAATTATTTCCTGTAGCTGTATTACTTTTGCTGATGAGTTTGTGGACTGCTTTTCAATGTCTTTGGAATTAAATGGGAATGAATGATCCCAGAGTGGCTCAGTGGTTTAGCGATGTCACCTCACAGTGAGAAGGTCGAATCCGACGACGGGCTGAGGCTGAGTGTGAATGTTGCTGTCTATTTATGTATTTTCTGGATGTGTTAGACCTAGTCCAGCACGTTCGCACTCCCAACACGTCAAATACAGCAGCCTGGGCGGTGACCTTACACATCTAAGTTTGGTGCTTTACTAACTCCTCTAGTGTTATTCTGAAAGCTCCCTTCTAGCATTGTACTACACAGAGCAAGAAAAGTGTGTATCAGGGGTGGTTGCAAGACTTTCCCCTAGGAGACCAAGTTTTGTGGTGTATTTGATCAAATGACAACACTGATTTGATGTTGAATAAGTGAGTTAACTTATGTTAGGTAGGTCAAAGACGTGACGTGAAAGTATAACCATTTCCTAAACATAACAAAGTAATCTTGGTGTCTAAACTGAAATAAGATGTCTTGGTGCCTAAATGTAACCAAGTAGTTTTGGTGCCTTAATAAACCAAACCTCAACAGTTTGACAACGTTGATAACAGTCCAAAAGTCATAATAGGTCATAATATTTGAAGCGTTATTCAGAAAGCCTTATTTTGAAAGTCTCCAGGTCTTTTTTTGTGCCAAACTTGACTGCGGAGCCCTTTACGAAAAACAAATAAAATCATGGTGGAATATCTGCTAAAATAGAGGAAATCAGGTTAATATCAGTGGTGAATCCATGCCTCAGAAATAGTGAAACAACTATTTTTCTTTGACGTTTGAACTCATGATCTTCTTTCTTCTCATGTCCATACAATGAAAGACATAATTATCATCAAATGACTTGATGGAGTCTGCTCGGTCTGCTGCTTAATCCAAATTTTTAAAACCAATATTGTGTACAGCATGCGATGCATGTTCATCCGGTTTTGCTAGAACTTGGTATTCATGCCACTCAACGAGTTTAAGCGATTTCAAAGCTGACCTTAGTTCCATCACATGGAGTTGATTTATTCCACATAGTGAGAGTTAGTCCTAGCCAGGGTTTATTTAGACAATTCCACTGCCTTCACCCACTGTTCATCAGGTGCAAACCTGGCTAATGTATGCTGCAAGTTTCTGCAAGAACCCATGCAATGTACATTTTACAGCTTATAGGGTCTTCATATTGTTCTTAGCCTTTCATTCAAGTTTGTTTTGGAGGGTAAGCCTGTACTACTGAATACATGCTCTAAACCTCACTTACACTTACAAACTTTGATCAAAAACATAAGCCAAAGGCTGTGACTTAGTTCAGGCAGACATTTGGAAAAAGAAATTTCCATTCACTTTAACATTTATCAAATGCAATCCTTGCTATATGGCAGTATATTTTAGCCGTAAATGTTCAGGAAAGAGAAGCTCCTGAGGCAGATCCAGAACACAGGGATTTTGTTTCATCCCATCGGGCCTGCGGAAAGACTTAGAGCTGCAGAACATGTCTGAACATGCAGAAAATGCAAGGTTTAGAAGTTCATAGTGACATGTTGACATTGCTTCCTGTAATGCATGAAGAGAACAGTTGCTCTTGTCTGTTTTTGAACACAGGACTGCGTGTGATGAGCCAGCAAGCCTTAAGTTTCCTCTCGCGGAGGGAAACTACTGGCATCCTCAGCTACGTATTTGTGATTACGTCATGAAAAGTGCACAAAGCCACATGCAAGTATTTTAGCCTGCGTACATCATAAACTAAGCAGACCAGCCAGTTGTGGTTGTGTGTTTCTGCTTTGAGAGAATTTCAGTGTTCTGAGAAGAAAGAGAACTTTTCCCTGGAAACTTCCTCAACTGAGAAGCTATTTTTAGTGGGGAATCTCTCTTAGGACTTAATTATTTCTTATAATGTAAAGGCAAAAGGCATCCAGGCATGTTTGAAGCCGATACAAAACTAAACAAAATACCACAAAATCTGTCTGTTTTTGTACAGGCTGCCTCAAGATTTTGCTGCTTTTTGCTGTAAAACTCCTCCAGTGAACATTGAAACCCAATGGCGGCGGTCAACAGAGGGCGCAAGTGCAGTGCCCCAACTGCCACAAAGCTTTGCTAGTTGCGCTTTCATATAACACACAAAAAAATGTACGTTAAAAGGGTGCCGACAGCATCCTAAAATCAATAAAACTTTTTTTACATGTGCTCCTCATTCGCTGAGTAGCCAGTCAGACCTCACACAATAAAAGGAAGCTGTCCCTGTTTGTATTTCTCACATTGATAATAATTTTATCACTGTGTGATAAACACTGTGTGTTAAATTAGGGTCAGTAGTAGACATTTCCAGCTCCACTTGTCGAGTCCAGTAGATGGTGACAACACAACACTCAAGGAGCAGGAAAGCATAGAAGGCTACACTGTAGGCCATTGCCACTTTTTATATGCACTATTGCATGTTTGCATTGCTGTATCACGGGAGCATGACATTGGCTTTGTTTTCTGGAGGATCTTTCTGCTTGGTGACAGAAGAGACTTAGATTTAAACAGCTCAGCTTGGCTACATATCTAAGTTAGATGTGTAGCCAAGTTGAGCTGTTGGATTGGATTTGAGTGTGTTTGCTCAAAGCTTAGTGCACCGAGCTTGACACAAATTACTGGTGTGTAAGCAGAGCAGTCAGAACAGTCTACATCAGCTACATGCTGGTATAGTACAGTAAGCTCACCCAAAGACCTTTTAGGCAAGTCTCACCACACAGAAGCCATCTTGACAACACCCTTTTTTGGGGCTAACAAGACCAGACCCCTTATGTATCTAAACAAAGGGAGAAAGAGCCATAACTTCACTTTCAATGGTCACTGGTACATATAAACTGCATGTATGAAATTACCAGTTAAATCTGATTATTAAATGTTGGGCGACATTGACCCAAAATGAGGTTTCAAAAGATTTGTTCCCCTCAGATTATACTTCTACTACTTATGCGCAAGGTTTTGCAACACCAGCTTCTTTTGCTGATCAATCCAAATTACTGTGATGTGATGCTATGAGCTCACCCACCAGAAGACTAAAACAAATGCAAGAGCTTAAATGCACAAGATGTAACTTCTGCCGCCAGCGGCCTCTCAATCATAACTAAGCAAAGCATGTTTGCTGAGTGTTGTATTGGGAGGAAGAGAGTCAGGTGCAGAACCAGATCTTCTAGGGGGATAAAAACCCAAAGTCACATCTGATTTTGCTCTGATCCGTAAAAATGTACCAACAGGAGGAGAGTTCAGAGAATTCTTTTTAACTTTCGGGATTAAAAAGTGGATTTATCTTCACACCCGTTTATCAACCTCACTTGCTTATGTCTTGAGGAATCCATTTTAGACAGACGCTCTTATCTAATAACAATATGTGAGTATATGCCTAAAAGAAAACTATTCTAGAAATACCAATTCAGCTAGAAAAAGAGCCATAACTTCTATCCAGAGATAGAAGGGCAGCAGTAGGGAAACAGTGTTACAATATATCCCAGACTAAATAAAATGTCCCTACTACTATCTCAAAATTAGTTTCACATAATTATCGATTAACTAAGTTATCAATGAATAATAAGGTGATCTGGTGAATAGGGGAGCCTATGCCTTGTGAGTTAGTTAGTTGGGGCCTTTTCATAGTTAATCCAATCAGATGTCGGACATATATTCACCGTCACATATTTCATCTGTTAATAAATAGAATGCAGACTCTCAATTTCACGTCATATCACCAGTTGTTTATTACTCTGGCGCTGCAATATTGTTCGCCCATGCCAGAACAGAGTTGTCATGGAGATGGATGGCTCCCAGTGTCAGAGAGACTATGACATTGGTGTGTGTCTGTGTGTGTGTGTGTGTGTGTGTGGCTGACACTTGAGTGGTAGCCCTCAGTAGCAGAGGAAGGTCTCTCAGGTGTGAACCTATATAGTGAGGTTCTTCCTCTCACACACACTCTCACTCAAACACACAGCTTCAGGCAGGGAGGTACAGTTTTTTTTTTTTTTTAAACTTTATGTAATTAAGTCTAGAATAATTGCTCGGATTTTCCTCTCTTCCTCTCCTCCCTCTCATTCTCCTCTCCTCGTCTTTACTTGACAGAGGAATGTAATTAAAAAAGGAGAGAGAGTCTTCCTGAGGTTTGATCATTGTCTCCATCCTCTAATGGAGAGCTTAGACCCGCCGTCTATCATCGACAGCTAGAGAGGGATACGGAGGCAGACTCGGAGAGTGCGGGAGGATATTTCAGAAAAGGGGTGAAGATAGAGAGATCCGACAACGAGAGAGAGAGAGAGTGAGTGATGGAGAGAGGCAGGAGACAGCTGAGGCAAAAAGCACAGCAAGCTGGCACATAAAGTGTAAAGATGTGGAGAAACAGATCCAACAAGAAAGACAGTGAAGGACAAAGTGAGACATTATGTATAAATTCTGTAGATCAAAATCTTAAAGGTTCACAGTTCACAATTTGAAATGGTCCCACTTTCAAATAAGGCACTATTCACAAAAGGTCTATATGTTGCACCAAATGGCTTTAATTATTGTTAATAAATCTAAATGACTAATGTTATAGAGACCAGTTATAAGGAAATGAGAACAACCTGGATGATTTGAGGTCATGTATTTCTTACTTAGACCTACTGCTGCAGTTAAAAAATATAGGAGTTTCTCTTCTCTGCCATCAGTGTATGGATAAATATGTGGATGGGTAAGTGGTGAAGCATTTTGATTAGTCAGTAGTAGGGGTGTAATGGTTCACCAAACCCACGATTCGTTTCGAACTTCGGTTTTTGACTCACAGTTCGGTTCAAACATCGTTTTTTAAAAACATACTGAAAAACCTTTTGGAAAACTTCCAGAAAAAAATGTCTGGATTTTATTAGGGATTTATTATTAAGGATTGTTGCATTGCAATATCAAGAACATGAACATTACTTAAGTTATACTAACTTGACCAAGTATAACCAGTCCCTCCAGAAAAACGCGATTATGCGATCGCATAATTCAACGCATAATCAGCCAAAGTCCGCACATTTATGCGGGGGCCGCATTTTTTCAAAGACGCCGCACTTTGGCCGCATAAATCGCCGATTTCCACGCAAAATGCGTGAAATATGCGGGGCTTGCATGATTTCATAATCCCCGCATTTTCGTTGCAAAAAAGTCACATATATCTTCGCAGAAAGTTGAAAAATGTTGCGTTTACTTCACACAAAAGCAGTGCTCCTCTGTGTTGACCAGCTAATTGCTAACTTTGTTAGCAATTAACAATTAATGCAGTTTTTGCAAGTTCCCGCAATTTCATCGCATAAAATTGCATAAATATCCCGCATATTCCATCGCATTTTTTAAGAAAACCTTTTATGCCCGCAAGAATCACAAAAAAACACTTCTATTAATCTCTTAACTATCCAGGAATACAAAAAATAAACATTTGTCTTAAGACCAGTCTACATTAGCTAAATAAATAAAATAAAAATGAAAAACTTCTTACACCAGTCTGAGGTATAACAAAAATAAATAAAAAGCACTTCTCTCAAGACCAGTCTACATTGTCTAAATAAATAGAATAAAAATAAAAAACTTCTCTTACACCAGTGTTTATCCCAGAGCACTGCTGCAGCAGTCGTGCTGCGATGGAAAAACGAGACCACTTTTCTCACCCTTCCTATAACCCGTGACACCTGGTTTTATGCCCATGCCCTTCTGCGATGCCAGGTTAACTGTGTGCCCGAAACACCGGATGCTTGGAGAAAATCCACATGTTTCAATGGCATTAACGATATTTTTGGCATTGTCCGTTGTCACGGGAATGGTGACGTTTGGTCTGTCAATCTTCCACTCTGATACAGCTGCCTGTAGTATTTCCGACAGATGGTCACTTGTGTGACTTTCATACACAGCGCGTGTCTGAAGAAAGGGATTCTTAATTACCTAGTTGTTGGTGATGTAGTGTGCCGTTATTGTTATGAAGCTCTCCGTTGCGCGAGATGTCCAACCATCGGTAGTTAATGCAATGAATTTTGCGTCCTCTCGCAGTTTAGCCTTCACGTCCTCATAAAGTTTTGGCAACACATTTTGGCTGAAATGCGGTCGACTTGGTACGTCATATTGATGTTCCAGGACACTTGGCAAATGTTTGAATCCACGGTTCTCAACAACTGAAAAGGGGCGCATATCCAATGCAATGAAAACCCCTATAGCATTTGTAATTGCTTTTGTTGCTCTGAGTTCGGAGGAAGCTTCATTTTAAAGGCCTTGTGAAGAGTTTGCTGTTGTGGTTTCTTACTTGCTGCTCCGCTGGGCTGAGTGAGCTCAGTGTCGGGGTGATGTCTCCGCATATGCGCTTGCATGTTTGAAGTGTTGCTGGCCCCTCCCACAACAAGTTTCATAAAACACAGACGACAAATTACGTGCGTTTTGATAACGACGCGACTGCCATCCTCCTGGAAACCCAAAATGTCTCCACACAGCTGACCGGAATGTGGCCGGGGGATCTGCGAGCTCAGGTTTATTAGCCATCTTGCAGAAATGACACTAATCTGACACATGTGTGCAGTAGGGGCGGGGATGAACCGAGGTTCAGGAAGATAGAATGAGTTTCTGAACCTAAGTCCTTTGAACCGAGGTTTTCGGTTTCGGTTCAGAACCCTTACACCCCTAGTCAGTAGAATAGAAAAGCGGCTATAGCGGGTCGTCAGGTAATCGGAAGGTCGCTGGTTCCATTCCCCGGATCCGCGGCTGCACGTCGAAGTGTCCTTGAGCGAGATACTGAACCCCTCCTGATGATCGCTCCTGATGAACAGGTCGGCACCTTGCATGGCAGCCTCTGCCATCAGTGTGTGAATTGGTGAATGTGACAAGTGTTGTAAAGAGCTTTGAGCAGTCAGTACACTGGGAAAGCTCTATAGAAATGCAATTCCATTTATAACTGCTGAATGTTGACCTCGACCGGGTGAGATAGCAATGCCTAGCTTTAGCCATAGCTAAATTAAACTACTTCTCCCTACTTGTTTCCCATTCACCTGTTTGTATGTGCATTTTGCCCTTACAAAAAACACTAGTGGAACATCAAAAAATAATTATAAATATTGCAAGGCTTTACTCTCGGCTGGGGACTTAAAGGTTGCTGTATCACTGAAATCAAAAGTCCAATGGAAACAGATTAAGTAAATAAATAAAGACATAAATAATGATGAATGAAGCTGTGAGTGAAGATTGAACTCCCCTAAAGACACCAAAAATAGCAGCATATAAGACTGTCTCCTCATCACTCCAGAGAGATCTGATGTTACCTTCCACACAATAATACATTAAACAAACAGAAATGCCATACGCCCAATGTGTTTTCACCATTTGTGGTTTGACTGGCACTTTTTTAATTACATCCTCTTTTAATTACATCCTCTTGTTTTCTACAGTGGTATAATAGTTTTCTAAATGATTTGTTCCATCTACTGCTTAACTCGATGAACCTACTCCTACTCATCGCATAGCATTCATCTAATTTTGTTTTGCCGATTTTCTTGAAGTTAGGTAACGTTTCGATAGTTGGTCAATTTAAACACACAAGAAAGCTGAAAGAGCACATTTGGTGTTTAGATAATGCGTTTTTGGGTGAAATCTCAAGGCAGAGTGCAGCATCTGCATTTTCTAGGTTTTATGTAAGGCCTGAGACAATTATAAATAATCTGCTCATTGTCTTTGTAGGTCAGAATACTTAATGCTTTTTATTTATCTGACGTTCTGTCTGATTCAGCCCTGTTAAAAAGAACACAGCTAATTTGCCCTGGATTTTTAGGTACATTTTTCAAAATGTATTTGAAATGTACTCAGCAGCTGGCTGGAGGAGTTGCTGTAAAGCAGTGGATAAAAGAAAAAAAGACAGAGAGAGAGAGAGAGAGAGGGGATAGTGTATCCAAGTCCTTGTCAGTCACAATCTCGGCGCTTTGGGAGGCTTCAGATGGAGGGAGTAGCTAAGAGATAACAGGGCTGAATCTGGGACAGGCAGTGATGTACCACACACACACATGAAAACACACACTTCTTTATTGTATCTATCCTGTCAGTCTCAGCGCTGCCAGACACAGTCTGTCTTCTTCTTTCCCTTTAATTCAATTTAACTGATCAAATATGCTTCATTAGCATTAAAAAAGTCACAAGCTACAAAAGTTAAAATTTCAACTGATAAAATTATACATTTTACTTAAAACAGTTCCAAAGGTGAGAACATACAGTAAGTAACCGCGGTCTGTTTTTTTCCATGTGTGAGTGTACCAGTTTGTCTACATGTGTGTGTGCTTGTTCACAAAAACATACTAAATTTTTAATTGACTTTTGACTTGGGGTCATGTATAAAAGTTGATCCCCTTTACAGTGTGTATATATATCGGTGTTTTCCTCTGAACTGGAGCCAAGATGTGGGATTTGCTGGAGCCAGGCACATTCACCAGTCACCTCCACTGTAGTACAAGTGCAGCAGCTGGGGAGGGAGCTAATATGTATAATGCACGAGAATGCCTCCAGCTAATGCACTTGAGCTGTAGCCAAGGTGGGCGAAATGCGCTCTCAGGCCTCTCATCTCCCTGTATCCGACACCTCGCAAGACGTGTCGCCCGTGTTTGCTTCCCCGATTCTCCATTTCACCCAGCATATCAGTTCTCACCTTACCTTCAGAGAGGTGTGAGTGTGAGGTGCAGCACAAGCTCTGTACAAGTTGTTCAGGTTTCGGTTCAGTCTGAAAATCTTTATTTTATAGAAGGAGTGAGGAAAAATGTGACAGAGAGGAGACAATTTCTGTTGTTTTCCTTGTGAATCAATTTGTTTTAGGGATTAATTTAATCCAGTGGTATTTTGTGGATTCTAACCTTAGTCTGACTTGATTTTATATATTTTACATGTCTGCTAAAAAAAAAATATAAGCATTCGGAGCATTATTAAACTAAAAGCAGCACCCATAATGCATGGCAACAAATGTATAAGGAGGTTGGCTAGCCAGTTTTAAGAAGGATTTTGTTAAAAGATGTATGAACTGCTAGCGTTATGCATGCACTCAATGTTTTGCAGCTAGCATGTTGCCAAAGTTAGCTAGCTAGGTATGGCATAACACTTTTTACATAGAAAAAATGTATATATAGAACTGTGTTACATTCATCAATCAGCTTACTAATTGGTTTATGCTAACTTCCTGTGGCACACAGTCCGAAATCCGCCGCAAAAGTTACAGGTTTTCTACGAACTTGAGGCATATTGCAGACCAAAACAGAAGTAAAAACACAAAGGAGATCACGGAGGTTCCCAGAGGACTGGACTTTGGGTTGACACGAATTTGCACAGAGATATGGGGAAACAAGACAGTTGTTTGAAAAAACAATCTCAACTTAATGTCCCTGTATCAACAGGCCAGATTTTATAGGAGTCTTCGAGTTTCTTTGTCCATTCCCCAGTATCTTTTTTTGTTGCACCTGTTGCACACTCTGTCCAATGATTGATCCATGTACAAAAAATGATCAAGATCAAGATTCAAAATGGTTTTTCCATAGGTGGTATTCAAGGAAAATCGAAGTCAGAATTCAATGGTCTGTTTGTCGGATCAAAACGTATCTCAATGATTGTTTGGTTACTAAGGACGGGCAACTAAAGAAGCAAAATTTGGACTTGAATCAGAAATGATCTGCTCAAAGACTTAATAAACAAGTTTAAGAACCCTAACTTACCAAATATTTGATTCCGGGTTTATCAAGAGTTTTTAATACTCTATCTTACAGACGCACCAGTTTTAGGTTAGTATTGAGGTTTGATACCCAGTTCTAGAAAGGGCATGACAACTAACCATCCCAACATCAGACAACTTATTGTGTTGTTTGCTGGTGTCCTCCAAGCTCCCATACTACTCTGCTCTCCTAGATCTTAATTCCCAACAGACCACGGCTCAATGAGCTGCCGTCACACAGGGCCCTCTTCCCCAGTGGAAACCAGAACCCAGGCAATTTACATATGTAATTGAGTGGAAAGCAATTGTGCTGGGAGCAGCTCACTGCAAGCAGCTACTGGTACCGGTGTGTATGAGTGTGTTTGTGTGTATACACCCAGATGTCAATGAGAAAGCAAAGGTAATTATGATTTATTACAACTTTTTGACTTGTCATAGCAGGAAAAGCACAGATATAACACATTTTGGTATGAATGGCTCAGTTACATCAAGTGTCCCAGTAAGCCATGACAGTGACCCAGCGTGCACGATACCGGGGCCCTGGAGTGAGCTCACCTAAATTGGATGCAGTAACTATAAATTTTATCAGCTACTCCTGTGCTTTCTCCTGCTATGACATGCTAAAATGTCTGCTGTGAGAAAGGTCTATTATCAGGATCTGTGTCATACTACAATGAGGTCCAACGTGGCAAGAAACATTACTAGTCAGAAAGTCAGACAGGCTGTATACAAGGTATCCAATGCCCAGACCATGGGCTGGTACCAGGTCATGGAACATGTGTGAATGGGCCAGGAGAAACTGATTTAAATCTTCAAACAAATCTTGAATAGTAAATTATAAAACTTCATAGTTTTTTTTGCTCTGTAATTACCTTAAACATGGTGAAACCTTCCCTCATCACTCTCCAAACAATGACATACTTGAAATGTTAATTAGTATAGAGTGGTGTAGTTTGTAGGCCTAAAACCCAGAAATGAGTTAGCATTTTTGCATATCTGGTTCCCCAAGTGTATTGGATTTTGAATAGATTTTCAGTTATATGCCTAAATAAGGTCTGTGGTTAGAGATATTACAGATAAGATATTTACATGTTTTGTTCTACAGCATAAAATACACCATTTAATGTCCCGCAATTTAATTACAAATGTGTCTTAAAAACAGCAGTCGCTAACAAGTGGCTAAATGAGGCTACAGAGGTTTTTGGGGACATTAAACATCCTCACACTGAACATGGAGACTCATCTACTCACTAGTCTGTCTTTACAGGCCGACTTCAGTTTCAAATTATTCTACCTCTAACTTTACAATTTGTATGGTAGATTGATCAATTTACAGAAAACATGTATAGTTTTGTGTAGTAAGATGCTTAGTGACGTTTAAATCCGGCAACCACAAAGAAGTCTGTTGATAGCCTAACATTAGCTGTTTACTTCTAGCGATTTAATTTGCCCTTTTGTTCATCTGTGAAGATTATCTTGCTGAACAAGACGTGCAAGTATCATAAACTTGTGTATGCCACGGAGCTTAATTTCGACCATATTCCAAAATCCAATGGAAAAATCATATGGAAGGAACCAGGGCAATGCTCACTTCCGGGTTAGCCTTCAAAAATACGTCATCACTACACAACTCTATAGGAAATATGGATGTCTGTCATTACCCATTCAGCTCCTCAATGTTTCTTTACTATCACAGCAAGATAGCTAACCTGTTTTTTGCTCTGTAATTACCTTGAACATAATGAGGCCTGTCTGTGCTGCACCTTCCCTCGTCACTCCCTGTCACTCCCCAAACAATGGGATACATGAAATGTTAATTAGTATAGGAAGTAGTTTGTCTGTCCCACCCATTTAGCTACTCAATTTGTACTTAAATGACGATAATAGCATACCCACAGATGGAGTGGCTAAGGGGGTAATGAGGGACTAATGACTTCTCATACTTGCAAACTACATTTCAAAATCTATATCCCATTGTTGCAAACCAGAAATTAGCAAGCTAACCTGAGATTAAAAACAGGCCAACAACAGCGGCAATACAAAAAATCATCTGCGGAGCAAAAAAAAGACCTGGAAACCTCTGCTTTAGTCAGATAATAAACCTGTTTTTCAGTGCAGCCAAAAAGAGATGAATTTTGATTGGTCAGTGTTAAAGCAAAGTCAGCCCACAAACAGTGTTGTTTAATTGGGAAGTTTACAACAGATAATTGGATGAGAACTTCACTCTTCTCTTAGTGTATATCTCTCTGAGCTGACAACGATGCTCTCTGTCACCAATGAGTGGGGCTCCACTGCTAAAAGCTACTAATACTAAGGCAGTTACAATGTTGATTTGATACGGTCAGTTTACTTTAAGAAAAAAAATGTTGATAAAGATTTGTTTGTGCGTGTCCTGAAAACCTCTACAACATATCTGAACAGTTATTATCTTAATTTTTCCTCCTAAGATTGTCCGCGTAATCTAGAATGCAACAAAGCCACTGAGTGACATCAGTAGAGGCAAATTACCAGATTACATACAGTTTCCTCTGGAGCCACAAAAGGCTTCATACTACTTTCTCACATATGCAGTAGTACTCCAGTATTAGCAGTAGTTGGAACTTTTCAAAACCTGATGTATGATGCCATGACGTACCATCAGTTCAATAGGGCATGCCTCATGCAAAGATAATATCTCTTTGTGCATGTGAGTGTTCATATTTTATGCTCTCCAGGTGTGTCTGATATGCTGTTCATGTCCGTATCATGTACAAGCTTTCTTCATTCTCAAGAGCTGAAGAGCTTTCATCAGCCATGTAGGCTCGGGGCATTAAAGCCCTTTAACTGTTCAAAGTTGTGACATGCGATGCAGAGATCATGTACACAGTATTCTTATCCTCCTCCAGCCCGTAGACCTTCCTGCTGTTCACGCTGCATCTGCACGCCAGCACTCCTCCATAAGCTATTCTAAGCTTCTAAGTAGATTGTGTTGTTTTATAATAGATTACAGGGCTGATACCCTGCGATGTGTGTCAACACAACAGGACTTGAGTGTCTTTAGCGATCAGGCCCCCTCCGTCAGATTGACTGATCGAAGATTATCAAATCTCGCATAGATTGATCAAAGCCACACTGGTGTTTAAGCCCTTTACAAATAAGAAAGAGCTGCGTTTTGTTTCTGTCAGTCCCCTTAATGCGTCGCACCCCTTACAGTCTCCAGAGCAGACACAGGAAGTTTAAAGTCTGCTTTTATCTGCTGCGCACAATAGCAGCACTGTGCTTCCCAAAGCTTGAGTTATTACTCAGAGGAAATGGTTACGGAGGCAGAATGTATCAAAGTCTTTTGATTGTGGAGGATCATAACTTGTGCTACAGGAGAGGAATTGTGTCTGTCTGCCCTCCCCCGATTCTCTTTTGTGTAGCTTTCTTAAAAAAAGTTCACATGCTTATCAGTGAGTCGGTGAGTCAAGCTCAGTTTCAAGTTTAGTATGAAGATGTGAAGACACGCTCACATGCATACAGTTTGACAAGAGTGCCACTTGTTGGCAGGATCCGTTACTGCGTCAGGAGGCTGTGAGTCAGAACATACAGTATGTGCAGTGATTTCTATCCTTCTTACTTCATGTTTTTAATGATTTTAGTGGCTGAGATCAATAATGGACCCAACCATTTCTCCTGGATTCACCTGGTCAAACTGTTCCCAACCTTTGCCCATTCATAATTAATTTGTATCTATAGTGTCTCTTGCATTGGTGGTTCCCAAGCTGTTATTTTCTTAGTCACATTTAACAACATTAAAGTAAATGCTGCAAAAGCCTTGTAGACAATGCAATCCAGGCAGCCTTTGTTATTATTTCATATTGTTTTGTTGGCCTTACAGTAGTCAATTTTTAATCATACTGAGTCTAAAAGCTGGTATAATCTTATAAATATTGTGTGTTAATGTGCAGGTCTGTAAAACAGCGTAGCCTTGTGCAACCTTTTTTTTTTAACAATTTGTGGACGGTTCTCTTAAGAAAGCTTGTGAACACAGCACGTTCTGTATTTTTTGTTGTTGTTTTGCAAGAGAAAGACTTTAAGGATGAAGACTAACTGGTAGGTTTGGTAAATGTTTGCCTGGTTAACTTTCCCTCCAATATTATTATTATTATATTATATATTATTAACTTTTTTTGACAACACTACATTGTCTACTCTGTGGTTAGTTGGTTTGTTACAAAAAGTACTCGGGCCAACTTTTACTTTTATATACTCTTTACTTACTTACTTACTTACTTACTATTACTTTTAGTTTCTCTTATATGTACCAGGGCAGGTACAAAGGCAACAGGCAATATTTCCTGAAAACAGGACAACATGATGAGAAGTTTACAACAGATAATTGGATGAGATTGAAATTGAAATTGGACGAGGTGGTGAAAGATAACTGCTCTTCACAGAAGAGCAGCTTCCTGGATAATGCTGTTTTTATTAAAACATTCTCAGCAAGCGTTTCTATCCCTCCCTTCCTGCAGCTTTAATATACACAATAGAATATTCATTCCATCAGTGTAAAAACTCAAATACTCCAGAATATCATAACGCATACTGAGTTCACGTTTGCCAATCACGCTACATACATTGGTAAAAACCAATAAGGAAGCAGACATCCTTGTTTCTGAAAAGTTTTGATAAAGGTTGGTTTTACATGACCTAATACATGCATAGGAAAAAGCCGTGTTTGTACTGGTGGACAGGGCCTGGACAGCATTGAAAGGATGATGGCTATTGCATTATTGGCTGATTAAGAAACATTTGTGTGTACAGCAATTTCAGGCTGTTATGGGTCAGTGAATCTAATTTAATTACACATACTGAGACATGCATGATTTTACCTCGAAAACACATCTTAATATCCATTAAATTAAAGTGTGTAAGATTCAACACACACCATTTACACACACTTTCATACAGCGTTCTCTGTTTTCGGTGATGTGATGTGCGTGTGGGAGGCCCGTGTGTGTGTGTGTGTCCTGAGGATGTCCAGCTGTCAGAGCTCAACTGGGTTAAACTGAGTGACGTCCTTTAAATAGAGACATATTGGCAGAGGCAGACTGACCTGATTGATGGCCCTGCCCCACAGGGACATGAGGAGAAACCGCGGTGAGACATGTGCGTTAAAGTAAGGGAACTCTCGATGGTTCATATGGCGGGAGCCAAAGAGTTTGCTATTTTGACATGTAAATATATTCGCCATTGCCTAACAGCAGGCATGTCCGACTGCTTCTCATTACTCTGTTATGACCAGTGCTAGTGTAGAGCTCAGAAATGCAGGAGTGCGACTGAAGAAGAGTTTGTAAAAATCCTCTGGAAAAACTCAAATATTCCCAAGGTGCCCTTGAGCAAGGCACCGAACCATGACCTTTTCCAGTGGATCTGCTTGGCTGTCAACAGCAAGCACTGTGGGCAGCTCCCAGGTGCAAACACAGGCCTGCCCAGTCAACATTCACGAAAAAAAATAAAAAGAAAGACTTTTATGTCAGGAGAAAAAGCACAGTCCTCTGTGCCTCTTCTCTCCTGCTCGTCTGACTTCACCGCGCCACCGCTGATCCTTGCAGGCCTTCCTCTGGCAGCCAAACAAACGCTGGGCCTTTAATTGACCATGTTGCTCAGGGAAGTGTGTTCCGAAACAAGCAAGAGTTACACACACAAACACACACACACACACACACACACACACACACACACACACAGCTCTTAAGTAGTGAAGCCAGCAAGATGTGAGGCATGCCCCGCTGGCTGCCTAAATGCAGCCATGATGAGAATACTGAGAAGGATTTGTGTGTGTGCATGCTTACTAACTAGCTTGTGTGTCTTAATGCATACAAATTCATTTTATTTATCTTATAGAATAAATGGCTCAGCTCCAGCCTCAGAGTTCAGTGTATGCCAAGAGTCAAGCTTATTTGAGTGAGAATCTGAAACATTTATCATAATATAAGAAAGAAAGAAAGTAATAGAGCAAAGATGCCAGAAATATAGTTGGAAAGTGAAATTAGAGATGAAAAACAAACTCTTTTTTTTTCAGACAGCAAACAAAAACATAATATAGCTTGGCTTTGACATGCTTTGAATTTCAAGACACAGAATCAGCTGAGAAAGACTGTAAGATGCAGTTGAAAGTACCCAGATGAAGCGGTCTGAGGGCCCCAGACAGGTGAAGATTAGTTTTGGGCCCCTGTTGCAGTCAGATTCCAAACAGTGCAGACAGCAAACTGTTCATGGCAGCGTCACTGTTCAAAGCCTTCCTCGCTCTGTATGAATCAATTAACACAAACACACAGATTGCAAGACTGTAGTCTCTTATTTAGCACCAGTTCCCAGCAAAATATTGTAATGCATTACCCTGATGTAAGTCCTACTCTATGAATCTACTGTAAATTAGTGAATGTAAGCACAGTTACTGTGGAATATAAAGCACCATGCAGCCTGATTAAATCCAACACATCAGCTATAAATAGAAACCTGTTAACGTCTTGTGTCAACTATAAATCCAGTTTAACTACCTGGCTATAGGTTTTCTTTTTGTCACTTAGTCTGAGGTCATTTCATTCAAATTCAGAATCCAATTTTAGCTTTAATGTATCATAATGAAGAAAATTTTAATTGCAAAATGTAATGGCTTTACCATCAGTGTTTAGATTAGTTTTCTATAAACCTTGCTTTCACCAGGCAATTTTTTCTGCCACTGGGCACAAAATCAAGTAACAGTATGTATTGAGAGTCAGAGGATAAGCAAAAGCCATCTGTGTTTGTGTCAGTGGTGGCAAAAATACTACTTGGAATGGGGGAAAGCTGTTTATTTCCACTTTAAACACTATTTAAATTTTTAATTGGAATCAAGGCCCCTTTATAGGACCTTCTGATAATGTTATAATGCAAGACCCAGTTGATATATTGTAGTGGTGCAAATCACAGACTAATTAAAAAATAGTTAAATTATCAAACACCAACGGACACGGACTAAAACTGGGACATTGGGGCCCATTAGTCAAGAATGTACTTGAAAGCCCATTTATTCGGTCAGGTCTCCCTCTTCCCAAATGTGCAGCTCTAAAACTATACAAAATAAATATAAAAATACTAACAAAGTATCTCAAGCCACTGAAGTCTCAAATTGCAGAATATAAAAAAGTTTCTGGACAGTTATACTCACCAGAGTAAATGTTGGCGATGTACATTTCTGCAAACAACAGATGTTGTAACTTGACAAATTTAATAAAAGTACAATTCAATATTTCAACAATGTTGTCAGTATTAATTGACAGAATATTGACAGAATACGTTGAGCTTCCCTTTTTCTTTATTTTTAACTGCACCTCACATCTTAGTGCGTCTCAACCAGCTTTATCATAAAGAATCTCAACACATCTTAACAGCTGTACAGCAGTCTTTCTTCCCCTCTAAGCCCCACTCTCCCACCTTCTCTTGTTCGGTGAGAGAAGTGAGCTCTACCTGTTCCTGTCAGAATTTTTGATCTGGGTTGGAATTGTGTCAGGCCAGCCTCATGCACACGTGAAGCTGGGACCATATTTTGTTTTAATAATGCTGATAGTGGAGAAAGCTGCCTTTATTTTCTGTGCCCTCAAATTCAGATTTGAGTGAATATGTTTGTTGCTTCGTCTCTCAGTGGCACTTCACTTTGCTACACGGTCTCCGAACATATAAGACATACTGGTTTTGAACTGCCCTTTGGAAAAATGAACATCTAGGGGTCCATTCTTGATTAAAAGCTCTGTTTAGCATCATAGTAGCATCATATGAGATGATTTACAATGCATGCAATTGGTCTGTTATTTTCCGGGGTTCACTAAAACCAGTGCGGCTGTAAAAGCAGAAACGTTCTGTCAAAATTTCTGCTCTAGTAGAAAACCGACTGAGGAAATATGTGTGGGGCCTTTGAGTTAAGTGATGCTTCACCCCTGAGCTCAGGCACACAAAGATAAGGCCTGTCCTCTCTAAACGCTGCCACACTGAATTCCTTCAATTGGAGGCTGTGTCATCCTCGCAGAGCATTGGCAAATTTGTTGTGCTTTTGATAGTTGTGGCTCCTTGAGGAGTTATGCATAGATCAGGATTTCTTTGTGAATAAATGCATGAGAGTAAGAATGAAAATAAAAAAAAGGAGAAACATTTATTTGATGAAGTCTACTCTGTGTATTAATTGTATACATGCAAAACAAGCAGAATTAATGTTTTAAATAATCATTACAAGCTGCACCCCCTTACTTATTATACATGGCATGTCTCTTTAATGCTTTGTATCCATTAATCCAAAACGTTGGCAACAGAATGAAGCAGATGTTTACAAAAGAACACAGCTGTCAGCGAATGATTTTCATTATGTGGTTGACAAAAGAAACTTACTATACTATAAAAAATACTTTCTGTAAAGACCAGGTGCAAACGTCATCGTGATGATGTTGAACACCGACACCTAAAAAACCCTCACTGGATAGTTTCCCACCTCTCATATACTCTTAAAGAATGCGACCGCTACATTAGTTCCTATCGATCACCCCCATTGGTCGCCTTACTTCTGGGTGTCCAGGCCATAATGGTGATTGGTGGGTTGGCAGGTCATGGTGTGCCCTGTGTTTAATGATTTCACTTTATGAGCTATAAAACTCTGAATAGATAATCAATACAGTGTTGCCTCGGTCTAAGCAGCATGTAAGGTTGATGGAAAGTTCTCGTGGCCCAGAGAATGGCTTTGAATAAATGTGTGTGCGTGGCCATGCATGCATTTATATTCATCAGTTTTCCAGCGCAAACAGGGGAATTAATATGCACAAGTATTGATATGAGGAGGGCAGCCTCTTCGCGTCTTCTGCAGACTGCTGACTGAGCGATGAATATGGTGCAGGACATTACCCTTTGACCGTTTCACCTCTGACCTCTGTTTTCCCTTCCTCCTCTCTCTCTCTCTTTCAGGTGGTGCTGGTGGGTTCCTCCATAAATGAGAGGGATCAGATGCTGTTCATCAGCACGGACGAAGGCTCTTCCTTCCAGCGACAGTCCATCTCCTTCACCCCGGACACAGTCGTCTTCCACCCCAAGGAAGAAGACAAGCTCCTGGCGTACTGCAAGGAGGGCAGGGTGGGTATAACAGCGCTCTAGAAGCATGAAAAAAAATAGCCGATTCCAACGACAGCAGTGCTGCTACACCAGCAAGATGTCTCTGCTGTCACTGCAGCAATGCATTAAATTTCAATTTTCACACGCAACCAGCAGAACATGAAGCTCAGAGAGAGAAAACTCGATGTGTGATTTATCATTCAGCAATACAACTGTAGGGCAAATTTTCTCTTGCAAGTGGAATTAACAGAACAGTGGCCACATCCCAACACACACACACACACGCACACACACACAGACACTTTGATACTGCATTTCAAATTGAAAACATATCACAATGTCACTTGGCTGTCTGTTGGAAGCTCTTTGAAATATTTTGACTGGAAAGAGAAAAAAAAATCTGGATTTAGATGGAACAAATACACATTGTCAGCCCCTCTGGATACACTTTTTTTTCAGATCATCTAAGGCCAACACATCCTTATACCTAAATGACTCAATAGGTCAATTGCCAGTGACTCCAAAACGACATATATCACCATTCCCAAAACAGCATGACTATATTTGAGTCTGATGGACCTCGTATGCTTGCAGTTTGGTTAGGTTTAGGCAAGAAAACTACTTGGCTAGGAAAACAACCTGATTTTGGTTAAAATAACTGTGTTACGTGTGTAACTTCAGTTAAGTTTGTTGGACATGATCAGGCTGCTGATCCACCAATGACTTTTGGTTTTACACTCGACATGAATAGAGGTCTCCTGAGTAAAAGTTACGTGTTTGTTTGTCCCAACCGCCGACCCCATTCTCGTCCTTGTACAGACTTTGTCACTATTATACTACATAATTACTATGGTCACAAGATGTCCCTGCCAGTAAACTTAAATATGGGTCGTGCTAAGCTACTTCGGCAGAAAAACTTTACAACTATTTTCCTGGTGTGGACTAAACTACAACAAGATTTTAAATATCAAGTTGTCAAATACTCATGAGGACATGCCTTTTTTAGGGAAGTGTTTGGAATAATACCCTGACACTTTAGCTAGTGGTGCATGCTAGACTACAAGCTAGCAAAAAATAACTTACTGGGTCAAAGTTATTTCACACCATAAAACATCTACTACTACGTTAAATCATAAGGAAATACACTCACTTTGTTGTGGTGAAATTAAGTGGAAGTAGCAGCATTGCTTCATGTAATGTCAACGCTGTGTTGAGAGTACTTTGTATTTTTCTGTCGCAAACAGACAGAAGACAAGACAATAATTATTTTCATCACAAAATTATAAGTAAATGCCTCTCTGTGGTGTTTTCAGGTCCCATCTAAGAAAAACTGTCAGTATTCATGTAAGTGTTAAAATAGCCTAATTAGCACTCACAGTTATGCTGTGAAGGAGGATTCTCAGGTGCTGGTTAATGAGTGGGCTGCATGCACATTTGTATAGCAGATAATAGTTCTTCTACATGGCTCTTCATGTCGCACACTGCTGTTTTCCATCCAGCCCTCTATGCCACAAAGTGGAGTTAATTGCTTCCTTTGGTTGTAAAGTGTGTACATCCTGAGCAAACAAGACGACCGAGACATCACACTGCTGTATGTATTACGTACGTCTTGTTGCCAGGAGGCATTCAAGTATTGAGTGAGACCTTCAAGCTGAGAGCGCTATAGAAGAAGCAGTGCTGGTCAAAGGCTATGCATTCTCAATTGGGTTATAGAAATCAACACTTAAGTAAGAGGTTGACATTGACATCACATTTTGATCTCTCATTAATCTTGAGGCATTTATGCACAATAAATGAGACATCGGCCAGCCTTTAATTTGCATTTGATGGTTTTACAGCAGTGGTTTCCAACATCGGGGTGAAGGCCCCAGCTCTTAGATTTAAAACCTAATTCCTAGAATAAATACTGGCAATGTATGTTTGTGCTAACCACTGATATGAGAAAATTTATATTTATGTTGCGACTTCGATGTTTCATTAGGTTAGATTTTCAGTTTTTATGTTGTAACAATGCTGTGCCTATGCTATGGTTACATTTAGCCCCAAAAACCTGTTGGTTATTGTTTGGAAAACATCACGTTTTGGGTAACCTTGTTATGGTTGTGGTTTATGATCTCTGGCCTGGCAGCCAACTCGTCTAGCTATAACGTCACAACCTTCTCGACATGAAAGTAAGTTCATATACATGTGAAGTGAATATGATATGACACATATTGTAGATACGTTAACATGATATGTATGACACATTCAAATTTGAATGCATCCTTGGTTAGCAGAAACGTAGAATGCCAACATTTGATTCTTTACAGCCGAACAAAGTTGGCAACCACTGCTTCAAAGCACGCACATTTTTCTGTTTCCGTCACTGGCGTATGATGTCTTCATCAATTACAGCATTCTGCTTCAGGTAAAACAATACAGCTTAGGGAAATGTCATCTTGATTTTAGGAGATGCTAATTCTAACAAGACCACCAGTGTAAAACAAGCAACTAATTATCTCCAGCAGTGTCTCATTTGTTTATGGTAATCACACAAAGGTAGCACAATAACTCTGGCAGTAATGTACTGATGTTTAAAATGGACTAACTGTTTTGTTTGACAGTGACAATGTGGTCATGTGGGACAGTATGGCTGGGCCCCTGAAAAGGTCAGGAGAATTGGCACTCCCCAAATCTGCATATGCACAAGCTCCATCTCTCTTACATACACAACTGAATGTTATCAGTGTTGGCTCCTTCACTAAAGCTACCACTTCACCAGTAACATTAGCTGTAATGTTAGCCTACTGGCTATTGTTAACTGGGAACAACTTTTTGAGCTGACCGAAAAACAATTTGGACATCAGATCATTATTTGGATCTAAAGTCCTTCCCAGCTCCCTCCTTTCTTTCTTTTCAGGTAATTTATGTGCAGGTCCTGGGATAGAAATTCACTAAACATTAGTTAGCAGTAAGTTTGGGTCAGTAAAGGGTCATGGTTAAAAATGGTCATGTGGCGGGCTGCCGGTGGGGAACTTTTGACATTTCTGTTAGGAAATTGGGAACAAAAAAATAAAAAACTGATACCATTTTCAGGAGAGGGGGTTTTCATTAGGAAACAGGCTACAATTTAATTAAGCACAATACATTAAATGTTTTGGTTCAAAATAAAATTGAATTACCATTGCTTATATTTAGGATGATGTTAAGATAATTATTGCTTGCTTTCCCCTTTTATGGGCAGCCATGTTTGTTTACATGTGAAGAATTTCTGCTTTTGTCATTACGACAAAAGTATTTTGTTACAACAAGCCTAATTTGCTCTGGTTGAGCAACACACAATAGATTGTCATTACTGTAGAGGAACAGTGTTGTTTCCTGGTCCATCCTTCTCCAATACAGCCACTTTGATTAACCAATCATACTTTCTAAATGAAAAAATTCTCACTGAATCTTCATACTGAAAATGTTGAATTATCCCTCTTGGGACAGTTCATTTATATCCTTATATGTATATACTGATTGTCTTATTTCGACTATATATCGTTTTAGATTTAGGATATCATTATATTTAGATTTTTCTGTGTTTATCATATTGACTTTTTCTGTATTATTTTAGAAAACTAACTCAAATGAAGAAACGTTCCTCTTATAGTGTCTATACAAACAACATTAAGTTTAAAATCCCACTACAGACCTTTGTTCTATGTCACCCCCCATTCTGTTCCTCTGTTTTCTGTCACTTCCTAACATGGATCATCAGATAACAGTGAAACGGGACAAATATATATTCAGATTCAGTGTTAGATAAGTCTAAGCAAATAATTAATTGATCTGTGACATTCAGCATTTTGCAAAACATGTGAACACTCACAAACACACACACACACTAGTGCTGCACGATTTGATGAAAATATGCGATTATTGTGGACTATATTGCGATTTGCGATTACGATATTATAAATGAATGGTGTCATGAGTCTACTTGCTTGAATATCAAGGACAACACAGAGAATTACAATAGTTTGTATATTTCTCAACTCAAAACATACAAATATGACACAAAAAATACAAAACCTGAAGTTTACAGTACTGTATTTTTTCCCCAAATAACTTGATATCAAAAAATAAATAAAAGTTTGAAAATAAAGGTATTTCTGCAAATTGCACAATATCATTATTGTAAACTCAAATGCCTTTCTGCTGGCATTTATGTAAACCTGTTAAGTACTACTGAAAAAAAGTTCTTACAGTACTCTTGAAAGGAATAAGGGCATTTCTGCAAAGTACATAAGTAAAGGAGTGTAGAAAATAATATTTAACTTACCAATGGCAAGATTG
The DNA here is from genome assembly GCF_040436345.1 of Pagrus major. Taxonomy (NCBI): domain Eukaryota; kingdom Metazoa; phylum Chordata; class Actinopteri; order Spariformes; family Sparidae; genus Pagrus; species Pagrus major. Next base: position 17,032,327 of record NC_133224.1, on the reverse strand, counting down.
AGTCTATGGCCAAAACAGTGGAATCTTTGCCAGTCATTAAGCTCCACAGCCTTTATGACGTTACTAGCGTTGTCTGTAGTTATGGTAACCTGACGTTCCTCACACAGCCCCCACGCTGCCAAAGCCTCTTTCAGACCCGATGCAATGTTCTCTCCCGTGTGGTCCTGGGGAAAATACGATGTTTGCAGGCACCGGCTTTTTAGCTCAAAGTCATCGTCAATAAAGTGGACGGTCAAGCTTAGATAGGGTTCCATGGTCCTGCATGACCACAAGTCTGTTGTTGTTGAAAAAAACTTGACTGTAGCCATTTCCATTTCAACCTCACTCCGGCGTTTGTTGTAGAGCTCGGGGATGGCGGTGTGGGAGAAAAAGTTCCGCGAGGGTAGCTGATATCTCCTGTCCAGCGTGCGGATCATTTTTTGAAATCCCTCCTTATTAACTGTATAAATCGGCACCATGTCTCGTGCCAAATAGTGTGTTATGGAGTCAGTGATTTCCTTGTGTCTTTTCGAGGTATTTTCGTATGGTGTGACACTTGCAAATGTATCCGTAATTGTGCGTTGTTGTGGTCGTTTCAGGTGTTTTTCAGTTGTATCTTTCACGTTACTTTGTTGGGCTTTCATTTGAATGCATTCTTCGTATTTTTCTTTGTGGTGTTTCAAGTGTTGATATAGATTGGTCGTATTGCCGCGGGACGTAGTGACTGTAGCTTTGCATGTTTTACAGAGCACATCTTGCTGTTCAGTGTCGTCGTACCTGAATCCAAAGTATCGCCATATAATAGAAGTTGCATTTTTTTTCGCCACCAACTGAGCTTGTCCCTCCTCGAGTTCCTCTTCGGCGTCCATGTCGGCTGCTCTGCTCTGCTGAAAGCCGGGTAGTCACGTGACTATACCTGCAGCTGCAGCTGAACACATTGTGGATGTGCCGTCACCGAGCTCCACACTGCATGGGAGATAGTCCCGTTCATTGTAATATTTGTACTGATATGACTCTATTTTCATGTAGGCTACATGTTGAATGTCTGTATTTTTCAAAATGTTAGATAAAGATTTTCGTTAAAAAAGAGAGAGAGAGTCCTGTTCACAGGCACACACATATACATTTGTTTACATTAAATTGCAAATCGCAGTCTTTTTTGCGATTACATAATTGCACATCATGACATCGCGATTGCGATTCGATTAATCGTGCAGCACTAACACACACACACACACACACACACACACACACACACACACACAAGCACACCTCCTAATTGAAAAGTGTACTGTACAGTGGAAACAGTAGGTCCAATAGTTCATAAGTTTGAGTCAGCTCAACTCCCCCTCAACTTTAATAATTTACACATAATTAAGCAAGAAATTCAATTAGGTTTTAATCTGTTCCATATGGGCAGGCTGCAGATGGAGGCGAGGAATCCATTCGCACAGAACAAAAAAATCATTTAGCTAGAGGATGATGGGAGGACACGTAGCGGCACGTGTAAATTAAGAAGGTGTGTGAGGGCAGGAACAGATTTCTATCAAGGTCAGCCATAGAAAATGTGCAATATAGGAGTTAGATCGAGAGTTTGATCATTGATAACTCATATTTATATGAGGGCCCTGTGTGGGAATAGCCGTTATGAGCAGTATGTACAGCCTTGACAACTAAGACTCTGTTTATGGCATAGCATTGAGAAGCTGCTGCACAGTTTCTGTTTGGTAGAGGAAGTTTGCTTGGTGAAATCCTTTTCTCTGCTTGCTTTTCAAGCATCAAGGATACCTTGTGGGTCGGAATCAATAGACTTTCATTATGGGTGCAATCAATACCATACAAGCTCGGGGAACACACAATACTACAAACACGCTACTCATAAAATATTAGCCACACACGCACAAACACACCAAGCCCGCTATAATTAATTATTAATTGAGCTCAGTCTTAACTTGGTGAACCATGAAATTCAGTAGCTTGATTGGGTGAACTTTTTTTTCCAAATACACTCTTGATTTATCCTCCATTGTAAAGGATACAACTGGTAATAGGGCTCGGCTTAGGCTTTATAATTTAATGCTACAAGCTGTGTGTGTGTGTGTGTGTGTGTGTGTTTTCTGTCTAACTGTGGCCTTCTCTCTGTTTTTTGTGTCCAGCTCTTTGCTTCCACAGACCTGGGCCGCAAGTGGACTTTGCTTCAGGAGCGGGTGACGAAGGACAGAGTCTACTGGTCAGTTAAACTTTATTTTCTCGTTATTGGATAAATAAGGACTTCCAGACTTAATGTGCAGAGTGACTCCTTTGTTTATACATATAGATAGCAGTAACAAGTGAGTCGGCAGCGAGCGTCTACTTATTACAGAGATGATGCATAAATGTGTCCTTTTACATACAGGCAAGACATTGCTACGCAGACATAAGTCACCATTTTCTAGTCAGAATAAGATATGAACCGGTTGAACCTGATAAAAAGACTGCAGGGACTACTTGTGAATGAAGTGAAATACCGCAATGGCTCAATAAAACTCATATGTACTCTGTCTGTTATGCAAAAGCGCTTCATGGCTTAAGTACATATGTAAAAGATGAGTCAAATATCATTCCATAAGGTGTTAAAGCAATACTTCACTAGTCAAAAAATGATGAGAACATGAATATCAATATCATGCCTAGGTTAATCCAAGACTGGAAACAGGATAAATCACCAATAAGCATCCAGCTTGTTGAACCTGTACAGATGTATGTTTGAAATGAAAATTTATGATTTTAGGGGGAAACTTGCCAACCATTTCTTAGCAAACGACCTTACAAATAGTAGCTTAAAACAACATTACTGATTTATATTAAAACAAGCATGGTGTGGGAGTTATTTTAATGAATTAATGAATTATTTTTTTTCCTTGACTTAGATTTAAATCACAAACCTAATCCGGGAACTGCAGTATGTTGTGATCAAGCTCTGTCAAACATAACTCCTGCAGAGTTAATAGGTTTATTTTTTGACTATATCCTGATCCCATTTTGCTATCATTCACACAATATTGCTCGAACAATAAAATTATATCGACAACACTCACATCCCCGATACTAATAAATCAGTTTTATGGTTTCCATAATACAAGAAACTTCTGCTGTAGTTTTTTTTTAAATGAGAAATTTGAACTGAATTTGGGTAGTAAGTGCCAGAGTTTATGCAGCAGAACCGTTTTATGGACGGATCTCTTGATGGTTTAGTGGCTCCAGTGGCAGAAAAAGCAGGCGGAGGTGTATAGCATTTCCCTGCACATGTAATATTTCACAGCTTGTGAGCTATCTCTTCCAATGCTCCTGCTACTCATTCTCGCCTTCATCTTATCTTGCATCATGTATCTCTCCCTCTTTATCTCCTTCCCTCTGTCATTGATTTCTCCTCGAGGTGTTTACGTCTTCCTCCTCTCTCAGCTTTGTTTCTTCTTACTCCTTCCTGTCCAACCTGTGTTATTGTAAGAAGATGCATTCAGATGTGCTGCATTTAAATACAATTGACTACACTCTTTCTCATCTTCTGAAGGTCAGGAAGGCACTGCAGGATCCCGTTAGTTTGTTTCCTCTCACCTCCGATTGCAAATGAGCTGATTCGCACGCTCAGACACCTCTGATTTATACCACCGACTCCAACGCACAAATCATCCACACTGTGCACTGTAAAGAAAAATGAGAAGGTATGGGAGAGATAGAGGGAGGGATAGAGAGGGAGGGAAACAGCCTTTGTACTTTAGTCTAAAGTTACATTCTCAAAATCAGACTTGGGATCTGAATATGAACCTACGTAGACCTTTAATCCTGTATTGAAGAGCACTATCTTAATCTGATTAAGAATCATGGTTTTATTTGCCAGTTAAAAAAGTACATTAAGTACATTTAATGCCAGAAAATAACTTGTGATACTTAAGTACATTTAATAGATACTTTCATTTTTACCAAAGATATATTTTAACAAGATATCTTTACTTATTCTCAGTATGACATGTATGTACTTTGTACAACACAGATGTTACATTTTCTGAGTGAAACAGCATATGTGGGAAGGTTTTCCAAACAGGAAAGATGTAGATCAAAGCCTCCAGATGTGACTGCCTCACTTAGAAGTGGGCATGGCTTACTCACCCACTCCTCCTTGACCTCTGTGGTTAGAACCGGAGGAAGAGGAATTAGATTTAAACCATATTGTTAGGAAATGTTGACAAAGTTTTAATAAGCTGAAATCCAAGCATTCTGTGTTTCTCAATTGAAAGAAGCAGGACTGGACAAATTTAGTAATGTGAGATTCGAAGTTCAAATGTTGCTCAAACAGTATACTAAGATTCTTAGAGGAGGTCTTGATATTGTTGGTGAGGGGTTGGATAAAATGACTGACCTCCTTGCTCAAATAATCACGGCCGATCACAAGACCTCAGTTTTATCAGAACTGAGATGGAAGAGGATTTCAGACAGCCAATTTGTAACAGAAGCTAGACAGTCGTGAAGGGTGGTGAGGTTGTTAAGGTTATTTTGTTCAAATGAAAAGTCCAGCTGTATATCGTCAACGTAGCAATGGTGAGACGTATCACAGACAGAGTTCAGCAGATCATCTAGAGGTAGCATATAGAGGGAGAATAATATTGGACCCAGTACTGACCCTTGAGGGACACCATAAAAGAGAAGGATACAGTATTGATACAAAAACACTCAAAATATTTTTTTACTCTTCTAGCATGTAGCAATAGTTGAATGATCAATTAACACAAACTATGTATTTCATGGAATGTAATTTAATTTAATTGATTTTCGAAAATATGTTTCTTTGCATTCTTTCTGTATGTGAGACAGGAAGATTATGTAAGATACCTAAATCCCTGACAGAATTGTTGGTTGTCATCTTGCATTGTGGGTAATGTTGACTCTGAGTTATGTCTGTGCTGCATCAATTGTTATCTTTTTTTCAGGCTAACTGCCCATCATGAGTCAAGCAATGTTAGAGGAGTGTATTTTTCTAAATTGCTGTAGTACACTTTTGAATAAGCGACATGAGCACTGATTAGCTACCTGTAGCGCTACTGTTTAGTTTTGCAGCCCACAACATTACTGTTTTGATTCAACTTCATTGCTCTCATTTACAGCAGTTTTTCAGTAAAGAAAACCCATTGTACACATCCCGCCCAGCACCAAGCAGCAGACAGGCAAATTTAGCAACTAGCAATGAACATAGTGGAGACTTTAGCGGGTAACGAGACAGATTATATATTATATTATATATCAAGAGTTGGAGACCAAAACAGAACTGGAAGGAGAGTGAATATTGGAGTATCCTATTAATGCTATTGCTATACATCAACATAGACAATGTTAGCTAACATGTTAGTCACGACATAATGAGATGATGATATGTTATTGTAGCCAAAAAAATATTTATATTCATCTTTAATGCATAGATATGAGATTAATACCAATCTTCTCTTTTATACTCAATTCCCTAAATGTTAAACTATGCCTTTAAATTTCACCAGTATGTCTGGCTGAAGCAGAGGATCAAATTATATTATTATTTAACGGTGAACATTTAATCCTTCCCACTCTGAAATTGAACCACATATTACTGAATTTCATTTGTGTCAGGTAAATTTGCCTACAGATAGATAGATAGATAGATAGATAGATAGATAGATAGATACTTTATTTATCCCCAGGGAAATTTAAGTGTCCAGTAGCATACAAAATACAGAACATACATTACACATAATATATCAAATTAAAAACAGCAGACCAACACTCATGTATTAAGACCTGCACGTACAGTAAGGCTGCAACCTGCTCCTCCTATATAAAGTGCATATGTCTAGACATGTCCGTGCATACATGCGTCCTCCAACTGTGTGTGGTCAGAGTAGATGGAGTTAGCTAGTTGCTGGCTCTGGCCTTAGCCTTCCCTGTGGCCTAACAGTCATAAAAGCAACAAGAGAACAGGAGTCTGGCAGGCAGCTCCCATAAATCACATTAAAAACATCACATTAAAACCAATCTGCTGTTGGGGTGGTCTGGCCAAATGTGTTCCTGTGGACCTTGTTTTTGTGATCCGGGGCTATAAAGTTTGTTTGTCATCCTGAATGAAATGAAACAGCAGTTTTTTGAAATTGAACTGGCATCTCACAGGATGACATCTGACAACAAAACAAACATTTGAGGATGGGCGATAAAAATGAAATGCTTTGAAAAGCATGCGGATAAAAGCGTAATCGAATGGCAGTGAAACTAGAGCTGGGACGAAACTGAATTCCATCCCAGGGAGGATGTTTTTGCAGCGTGTTGCACTTCCACCTCCTTTACTTCCAAATCAATTCTCTTTTCTTTGTATATCAATCTCCCTATCAGTCATGTCTTCCTTTTTCAGTCCTCTCAGCCTGTCAGCTTTAACTTCCCTTACCAAAGGAGAAGGAAATCCCACACACTTAGACTGTGATGAAGGTCTAACTGGACCAAAACGTTAGTGGAATGAATAAAAGATGTATTGCCAGTGCTGAATGTATCTTCACTCTTCACTCACTCATTCACTCACTTGCATTTGCATTTCAAGCATACAGCTGACACTTTTATCCAGAGTAACCTGCACTGAGTAAGAGGCAGATCTTCAAGTCTTGGTCAAGGACCTGTTGAAAAGGTATTTTCCAGTCCTTTTTCCTTTTCCTACATCAACTAGGTCCTCAATTTTTGACTGGACTCTTGTGGCGACCTCTTGTGGTGGTACAGAAAGCTGCATTACTCAAACACCATTCAGAATGCCCTCACCAGTGGCAGCTGACCTGAGCTGAATCTCTTGCTTCACCGATCACAACAACTGGATCTTAAAACAGTATCATACCAACACAAATCAAACAAAACTTAAAACTATGTAAAATTGTGGACCTTTGAGTTGAGATACTGTATGATACGATGGCTCTGTGAAACCTCAACTTTCAGAAGCAAAGCATCTGTTCTTCAGCGAACACATTATTAATATAGTTTAAAGTTGATTTGCCCACTTTCTGCACAAGATCAAAATCACATTGGTGGGTCCCGAGGTATACATTTTGTGCTTTATACCCAATTACCCTTGGCTTGCAGTTGAGGCAATAGTGACGTTAAGGAGGTCAGATTATTTTTGGCCGTTGTTGTCCAAAAACGGTGTATCACAAATAATGTAATATAATCCTTTCAAGTACTTTCATGTTGTCTTTCTATGTGTTTCTATTTCATACTTTCACTTTTCAAAGTAACAGCTGTCAGGTGCATGTTTAGATTTTTCTCACAACTTTTCTCAGTACTAATTAAATACCAATATTTTGTATGTAGTACTTTGAAGTACATCTGCAGTACTGACATACAAGGGCAGATATTTCATTTCACTGTTGGGGAGCGTTCAATAAACTGAAACATTTCTCAGGAGCAATTCCTGAAGGGGACGCCAAAGGTGCAATTAAAAGTACTGTTGCATTAATTGTATATAGAAGAAACACTAATATCTACTGTTTAACTCTACTGGATAATTGAAAGGTAAATAACTTCAGGGTTGTCAGCATGTTAAAAGACGCTGCCATTTAGTACCAATATTGTGGCCACGTTGACACATCAGATTGAACTGTGAGTAATGGACTGAACAATATGCAGTCTGGTTTGAACTGTAAATGTGTTTTGTTCTATTGAGTGGTAGAAGTGAGCTACTTTTTTGATAAAAAAAAAAAGCATGTGTAAATTGCAGGTCTGTGACAGAACATGAAATCTAATTATCTGAGTGAAAGTTAGATATGCTACACAACTCCACCATCCAAAACAACATTAAACAGAACACTGAATTCAACCCTGTTAACAGAATTTTAACACGTTTAAGTGATGTCAAAGATAAAATAATGCAGATCAAGTCTGGACTATATCCAAGAAGCTCCATCCAAAATCTAGTAGATCCTGTTTCAGTATGGAGTTGGCTAAAAATACTCAATTCATTCAATTTCATGTTAATGTCAATGGCTGCTGTAAGTGCACATACAACACTGTATGCAAAGATGGAGTCAACAAATTGTTAAACATTATGTTCTGTTAATTTGTGTGCATGAATTATTCTTTGGAGAGCACTAGGTGTATGTTAATTTTATTCATGATTTTATTTAAAAAAAAAAAAAGTTTTCTCTCCTTGACAATTGCTCGGCTCCATACTATAATTTTACATTATATATAGATACATTTGAGTTTTTTTTATCCGTTGAGGTATTTCTGCTTTTAAAAAAGAATGTGCTTTTTCAACCCCAAATGAATAGACATCTAAAATCTTGTAAGAAGTTGGGGAACAAGACCAATACAATAGAGAGAATACTGTCTGATTCATGCTGATTCTCTCAGATGCTAGTGGAGCTATAGGTTTATATAACACTCATGAAAGTCATTTAGATTTGCCTTAGTATCATCAGCTGCCATAAAATGTAATGTAAAGTCAATCAATCAATTTTTACTGATATTTTCACCCATGAAGCCTCTAATGCGGCTCGACTTTCTGACTAAAGTCGTGTATTGCTTTGGATTTCTTCATTTTAATAGATAAGTAGGCAAACTGGTCGTACAGATTACTTGAAGAAGATCTGAAGCATCATCCATGAGCAGCAGGTCCTGCAGCACTTTCTGTGATCCTTCTTCTCTCCTTCACTCCTTCCTACCTCCCTCCATGGCCTGCTAATTGCTCGTAAAATCTCTTTATAGGCAAAGTAACGAGGTTTTAAATCTCCACTCCATCTTTACTGGGCTGGGGAAATTTCACAGACTCCACCACGCAGTCCTAATCAGATGAACTGCTTAGTTTACTGCTCACTGAAGGGCACACAGAGCCAGTGTACTGTTGTGCACTGGGGGTATACAATTTTTGAGGTTTTAAGGATGTTAGGCAAGGCTGAGTCCATCTGAGTGCATTTTTCAGGAAGAGCTGAGATGTGCATGTTTGCTGAGGAATCTGTGTAATCAAGGGAGACCAAAGGATATGTATGGATACTGGTATGCTTTGGTGTCACTTTACATTTTTGTCTAACACTCAGTTTTGAATATTTTATGTCAATTCAATATCTGCAGACTAATTGTGAGGAATGGTAATGCCTGTTCTACACTCTTAGCTCATTTGGGTTTGAAATTAACTCAGTCCACTGGAACGGTACTGAATTTAGAGATATAATATGAAGCATTTCTGCATTAAAATGTCTAAAAAACATCGAGACCTTTGTTGTATATTTTTCTTGAGTTGTTTTTCGACAATTTCAAACCCAGAGAAATCCTTAATTTTATTCAAGGTAACGGTGTGTTTCATTTGGCCGTCTGTCACTATGACTTCTAGGAGAGATTCAGAGAGTGAGGAAGGAAGTCAGCAAACAGGATTAAACATAACATGAACAGAGTGCCTCATGTATGAGTCCTAAACCTGGACATAAACTGGCATTTTTGCACTTCCAGTTCCCTCACCTCAAAGTCAAAGGGTTTTCGGTTTGATGCCTGAAATAAGGTCTGTGGTTAACACAAGCTTAAGATATTTTCAGGTTGTGTTCTACGACATAAAATACGTCAATAAATACCCCACTTGTGAATAATAGAGCGTTTACCTGTCTTAGAAGAGAGGTTGTCAGGGACATTAAACAAGTCCATCTTTAAAGGCGGACTTCAATTGCAAACTTTATCTTTAACTTTCAATCTATAGTAAAGTGTAGTATAGTAAAATGTGTATTATCTTGCTGTGTGAGCATCATAAACATAATACTTATTTTCTGCAATATTTTTTTTAAAATCCCATAAACTAAATTAATTAATGTATCAAACTAATATATTACGTCAAACACAACAACTCCAGCACTACTTACGTCTTTTGTTTTTATTGATAGACCTAAAGTGGCTGAAATCACACAGTCCTACTGAATTGTATTCCCACACAAGAATGTTGACATGGGACGAAACTTCAGCCTGCCCCCTGAAAGTCACTACATATCCATCCACCACCCAGCCCTCCTTTTTTGGTTTGCAACATATAGGGCACACTACTTCCTGCTTGAGCACTGAACATAATCATTGGACATAACTCTTGAGGTGCAGAATCATCCAATGTGCAATAATGACAAGGAATGCTGGACTGAAAAATGAGACCAATGACATTTAACATTTAAGACTGTGCACGTGTACCCCGTCTAAAATCTAAAGTCGGTGTCATGTGGTTTCAAATCTGGTAGAATGGGTCGTCCATTAATCGAAAGTTTGGTGGTTTGATCCCTGGATCCCCCAGCTCCACAGCTTCTCAATCAATTTGCCCCCAATGACTGTTCCATTGGTGTGACAGTGTTTGTGAATGGCTGAGCATAGACATATTGTGGGGTGCTTTAGTTAAGTGCTGTATTGCTCCTGATGAACAGCTTGGCACCTTGCATGGCAGCCTCTGCCATCAGTGTATGAATGTGTTTGTGAATGTGCTGTAAAGAGCTTTGAGTGCTCGGTAGACTAGAGAAGTGCTAAATGAATGTCCATTTACAATGATGTCATTCTCTTCTGTGTTCCAGGTCAGTATCTGGTGTTGATGTGGACCCCGACCTGGTGCACATGGAAATGCAAGATACGAGTGGAGGTACAGTGACGTTCCATCTGCTCATTTATCATTTATATACAGTATTTATTCATGAGACTGTTGGGGCTCGGTCACAGCGGCACAGTGAAATTTCAGACAGAAATATATTAATTTTAATGGAATCGATTGGTGGAATCTCTTTCAGAGGCAAAGTAACTTTGTGGAATTTTCTTTATCAAGTTCAACTTTAGTTAACTTTGTCACACAAACTCAACAAGCATACCATGAGAAACCAGAGGCAAAAGCAAGAGAGCAGCAGTAGTCATCAAGTTGTAAGCACTACCTTTATTGCAGGTAAACAGATGGATTATGCTTTCCTTTTCTGATGTCATTGGGCATTTAAAGTTAACCTTGTGGACTGTGTGTGGGTACGCATTGTTTAGATCCATGTTTGCTAGCTACCATTCTTCTTCATTCTGAGCTACATTATTTGGCATGTTACTGCCAATGAATATCAATCGGAGGAGGAGTGTTACATCACCCTCATTCGCACACTAAAAATACAAACAAAACAGGAATCCACTCGTAAAAACACTACTCCATAGGACTACTGGTGGTTAAATTTGTTTTATGAAATCCAATTTAAATAAAAACAAACAACTCATTTACCAAGACTAGACTAGTTGGCTACATCCTTTTTCCTTTTCCAGTAATCTAATCACATTCTACTAGAACTCTATCGAACCAATCACAATGTTTGTTTACAATAACTTCCAGGTAGAAAAAAATCCTATATCAAGCACGAGCTTACATAGAATGTAATAGTCTTCTATTATAGTGCACTATGTATAGTGCATACATCTAATCCATCTAAAATACTTGTTTAGAAACAACACTTTCACGAACGTCAGTTTGGAGGCGTAATTTGGAGCCACAGACTGAAGGAAACGACAGCTTGTGTTTCCCCACAACTAGCATTTGGGGCCCATTCAACACACACATATAGATCTAATCAAGTCCTGCGCTGATTAGCCGCAGGGTCGTGCAGCGGTGTGGGATTGTCATTTCATGGCCCATTTGTGTGACATGATGTCGTGACTTAAACCCTGCCAATCCACAAGGTGGCGGTAACGCACCTAAAAGCAGTTTGCCAAATGTCATTAAAACTCAAAAGAGAAGCTGCTACGATAATATGCTGCTAGCATGCCTGTCATACAAGTTATCGTTGGTCCCCATCGACTGATTAAAACAGTAATTTAAACAAGCAGAATGTGAGGCATAACATTACAGTGTTTTTTAAACTGGTGCACAAGACCGGACTGAGTGAATACAAGTGAAGCATAACGTTACACAGGACATTTTTTGCCATGGCCGACTGCTTTTTTTTTTTTCCAGCACTCGGCGGTGGCCAGTCCCATAAAAGCTAGCAATCAGACTAGCAGCATGAATGAACAAAAACACAATGTTTTTCAGTGTACTCCCCTGTAGCCTAAATACACTACTGTCTTTATCACCACAACTGAAGGGCTGAAAGGGCCCTTCGTCTGACCTGTGGAAATATCAACGATGCTAGCAAAGCAACACAGTACATGTACATGCACTGTTGTTGTTAGCACAAGGTTATGGTGATTCGGTCGAATAGCATTTAATAGGAATCTTCTTCTATGCTAAGTTTCTAAAGCTAAGTAGGGAAACTCAGGCATGTCATTGACATGACATTTGATTCAGATAAATTCTGGACACGAGTCACTTCTCGGCAGGACCGGCAGGAATTCTAATGTGCTCTCTCTCCATCATGGCAGTACTAGACTTAGCATAGCCTGTAGTGTAAATGCAGGTAATAGAAGAGATGAACAGTTGACCTTGCTGTGGGTGTGGTGTGTCTGTGTGGGTAGGTGGTCAATGGTGAATTAATGGGCAAGTTAAAGAGGGGTGTGAGGGGCCCCTGGGGCAACAACAGCAAATCTGGATTATCATATCAGCTGAGTGACAGACAGACAGGTTAGTGCTTAACGCTCCACCAAGGGGCAAGAGGGTAATGGAAGTAGTGTGTGTTTAAGATTATGTGGGTTTGTTAATGTGTGGTTGTAGATGTATGTGTGTTATCCAGACTTCACCTATCGCGGGTCTCCAAACCGATAATCCCCCACTCTAAATAAACCAGAGCAGGCAAAGTCAGACATGGACAGATAGTGAAGGGTAAAATGAAGGATATGTTTTGTGTATCTGCAGTGGCACACTCTATTTCATCATAAACCTCCCCTCTGGGAAAATACAAACACCTCTTAAATCCCTTGAGGAGACACACAGTCTTTTAACCCACAGAGAAAGATGCTGCCTGCAATGTGAAAGCTGTCAGCCTGAACAAGGCTGCCTGTGTTTGTGGAGGGTGAGCAGGAGAGGCTGTCTGTCTGGGCCAGCTGCCCAGGCACGAGAGCTCTTCCCAGGGCTAGGCAGTGCCACATGGTCCCCCCCTCCTCATCCTTTTCATTCTCCTCCCTTCTCCTCTCGCTGCTTCTGTGCCCGGATAGATAGATAGTCAAGGGGGGCTGAAGCGATCAGGCATTCCAAACCAATCTGTTTGTCCTGTGCCCCCCTGTCACATGTGGCATCACCAAGGTTAAACGATGGCATGCTACAAAGAAGGACACGGAATCTCTGCCGAGGCAAGGAGCCATACCCAGGGACCTGCAAGAGGGTGTTTGCACTCAGGACGCCGGTTGACGAGAGGGACAGGACTCCAGAGAAATGGGGGCGGTCCTTTGATGGATGAGTCGTGTGTATAGGGAGGCTGGCAGAGAGTGTGTTTGTGTGTGTGACATTAAGGGGGATTGATGTGCAGGAAAGCATGAGTGTTCAAGCATGCACGCATTCACACACCTCAGTGTTCGATGTGTAGGGAGACAAACACATGTGAGTAAACACACACATCTCCAGTACACCCCACCTTACAGACCTACTATCATTTACAGTCAGTATAATATAATAAATTATTGAAACATTCTTTTGTCTTTGTTTATTTATAAGTCACTGTTTAGTTCTTAGAGTTGTCTGTCATATTCCATCTCAGTTGCACAGGTGCAGGAACAATCTGTGTAGCATGAAGAAGTGCATGTGCCACATGCTGCAATTGAACACTTAGCCCAATCTAATTGTTTTTTAATGAGTTCTCCGCCGAATGCTGCTTTGATTAAATGTCCAGGCTTTTCGATGAATTAGCCAGCCCATTTGTTAGATCAGACACCTTACGAACAAAGACAAAGCAGGAAAGGAAAGTACAGAACCAGTGAAGAGGAGAGACTCAATATGACAGAGTTTTATGTGTCTGTTAAATTCTCTGGTACTCATGTTGTTATAAAGATGCCCAATGGTAGTATCATATATGGCCCCCACGAGTGATTTGTGTTATTCTAGCATCCATTTCCCCCCCAACTTAATAAAACAAGACTTAACTATGTTTGTAGAGCTTCTTGCATAGTACATAAAGTAGCCTTAGAGGGAAATTCCAGTATTTTAACACCTGGGCCTTTTATTGACATGGCAGCAATGGCTGCAATGTAATCCTTTGGGGCAACTGTGACCACCAAAGTTGCGTCCACTAAAAGTGCTTGTTTTTTGCCACTGACAGGCTGAGGTTGTTATTCTAAGTGTCTGACAACATTACGGGAACAAATCCCACAGAGGGAAACTTTTCTGTTACCTTTTCCGTTCTGTAACCAGAAAAACAACTCTCGCTTAAGATGAGAGAGATTGAGATTGAGATTTCAGAACGAAACTTGTCCTTGAACCAGACTTGTTGAGGCATCCCCAGGAATGCTAAATTTGCCACGTGAGTTGTAGTAAACCCTTCAAGGTTTTACCCTTTATTGTAATCAACTTTTATTTTTTTCATGCCAGCCCTAATCCTGTGAGTATTTACAGTATTTTAGTCTACAGTACAAAACAATTTTCTTCTCATTCTGAAACACACTGCTCCTCTTTTATTCCTTTGTGGTGGCAAAGCAAGTGACTTTCCCTGTGCTCCCTTTGGCTCTGAGATATGGGTATTCCAGGAGACAGGTGCAGTTGGACTTTTTTTAAAAAGGCCAAAATTGTACATTTACAATACACATTTACCCTTCATAAAACTTAGGATAAACCCTTTTCATTTTTCACACTACATTAGATTCCCTAGCCCCACCTACCTATATGCTAAATTGTCAACTTCAGACATGTTATCTATCACATAATCTAAGAATCAGATTTCCATGTCAGTTGCTGAGCTCATTCATGCCCCCAAGAGGCAAATCCCCATTGTGGTTTGCGGTTCTGTATTAGATGACAATTATAAACCATAACCTCATCTGCGTGTTACTAACTTCTTATTGGTTCAAGTCAAAGTCAATTTGATAAATGTCACATCCACTAGAGGGGGTGAGCTTTGTGTGTTGTATCTATGTGCGATGGCTTCATGCTGAGAGTTAAAGTCGGGGTGACATAGTTAAGAATTGCATGCAGTCAAAGTATCGCCGTACAAAAACCTGTGTTTCTTCAGTATACATGTCTGCTGCAGCAACTCACTTCTGAACAAACAATCTCACATGTGTATGGGAGCAGGCTAGCAAGGGTGTGTGTGTGTGTTTGTGTGTGAGCACTTTCTCTATTGCCTACTTGTCACCTCTGGGATGGGAAAAACGGCTGAATTTCAGCAGGCAATGTTGCTGATGCAGCTGTTGGTTGAAATTCAATACTGGGTAAGCTCTGCAACAGGCGCTAACCTCTCTGTGTGTGTCTCTGAGGATAATCCCTACTGGCCATTTGGATGCTAGAACGGCTATACGTCTATGGGGAAGCTGTCATATCTTATAGAGTTTGGAAAATGATGTCTCAATTTCTCTACTCCCCAGTTTTCCCCCATAGTTTTTCATCCATGCACTCTAGCACTTCCTCTTATCTGTCTCTGTCTGTTGGTCTAAAGGCTTGTTGTATGGTTAATCTACGAATTGTTGTTTTATACAAACTGACTGGATGAATTCCTAATCAAAGTTTATCTCCTTCTTTCTTCCTTTCTCACTTTCCCAACTCAAAACAGTAAATATATTAATCATATATGTGTCCTGGAATGGATATATTGGAGTGGATATATTTTTTTATATTTAAAGCCTAGTGTGTATAATGATATACTTGCAGAGTTTGACACTAGAGGGCTGTTTTCACACTCATTGCTCAAAAAGTAAATATTCTCTCTGTCAAATCACAAAGACTATAGTTTGGAAGCCAATCCTGGTCCAATATCCTGCATAGACAATTGGGATGTGGAAACTCGAAGCCTCCAGAACACATGCACTGAGAATAAAGGTTGTAGGAGACATCTTGTGTCCAGCAGTTAAACTTTTAAAAGTTTGCATGTTCATATACTGTAGTCTAGTCTGAGTTTTCTTTTTCTTTTTTTATGAGTTAGGACTAGGTGCTGTTTTAAGGATTTTATACAATGGTATGGATAACTGATTGGCTGAAGGGTGTCAATTGATTCCTGATGAACGGGCATCCATGGAAACTGTCTGTTCACCATTCTAAATTAAAGAGCTATGGCTTGTATCTAAAATGAGCATTCTTCATTTTCCTTCAGTGTCTCTCTGAACACCACAGGATGGCACCTGTAACACACAAGCTACAGGAAGTAGCCTATAGTGTCCCGCTGAACTTACTTTGTATCAGATGTGATCATCTTACATTCCATTCACTATTTTATGCTGTGACCAACAGTACACATGGCCTATCATTTGTTTGTTAAAATCTTGATATTGATTTGGGACGATGATGTGGCCAGCTAGCTAATCTTGTTGTTAAACATAACGTCAAGTTATATTTATTTATTTATTTGCCAACCGTACGCAATGTTATTGACTTTGAGTCTTGCTGGCTTAACGTTAGCTTCCTGGCTAACAAGTGTTCTCTGAGCTCAGCGGACTAGTTTATCCCATTGCTAAGTTGTATCTAAGACTCTTACTATTTGCTGGAGCAGTGAACATTTGAATTGTATAGGAACCTTATGGGACTTTAATGGTTGTTATAGCTATTAGCCAGACTCTCAAGTGTTGCCGGGGAACGGGGTTAGGGCTCGTGAAAACCTTTATATTTTGATTGCACAATGCATAAAAATATAAATTGATAGTCTTATTATTTCTTTCTTTGACATGTGACCATGGTATAAGCAGGATAATGCTCTCCATGATTCCACGAGTCCAATAATCCGTGACAATGGACACTTCATTGGGTATTATCCCCCTACTTAATGTAGTTATTATATTTTTTTCAAGAAATGTTATGTTTGCCTTAATACATTTGTTAAAGGAATCTTGAAAGTAAACATCATCCATGTCAAATGTATTGCAATAAGATGTATGTCAACCTGTGCAAATTTATGTGACACATGAAACCAACATTTTCACGTCAACCATTTATATTTTACTAACAATAATGGTTGTTTTCTGTTCTTGTGTGTTACTGCAGGTTACCTTTATGTCACCTGTCTTATCCAGAACTGTTCAGACAAAATGGTGACGGCTCAGTTCCTCGGCAAGATCGACCACAACTCACTCCTGGTGCAGGACGACTACATATTTGTCAAGGTAAACAACATCACAATCAGGGAGGTGAAAGGCGGAGTGGTGTGTTCTCCAATTATTTCATTGAAATATAAATGGAATAAAGATCATGTGTTCTTGTCATTCATCAGATTTAAAAGTTTTTTTTAATTTTTTTAAAGAAGTTTAAGTTTTAAGTGCCACATTGACAAAGGATTAATTTTGTCCATTCAGAGATGTCTTTCCTAACGGCAGCTAGTCGCTACAGCCAAAGATAGCTACAGCAAAAGCCACAGCAAAGAAAGTGATTAGCGGTTAGTGGTTATGCTGCTCCCCATAGTTTTGGAGGTACCTCAAATTCTGACTAATTCTTACAAATTACACCTTTAAAGGGGCACTGTGTAGTTTGGGAGATGAAGGTCAAACTCAGAATTTTAATATTAACAATTTTAATGAGGTAATTATACAAACTCAAAAATATTCATATTTCCATGACTGAATAAACAAGCTGTTCTCAGAGGAAAATAAGGTCCCAAGAACACTGTTTGACACTAATAAGGTGGCAGGGCTTGGAAAATCTAAACAAAGTATATAAACAGTATGAAAGTGTGTTGTCCTTTAAGGTCAATTTCTTCAGTTTACTCAATCATGAAAACAAAGAGTATGTTTATTTAGTTTGTCTAGGCATTAAACAAATCAGTCGATGAAGATCTTTCTCTTCTGATTAAATTTTCTTCCCTAAAACTACATATTGCGCCGTCAAGTGTTAGAATTCTGTTGTTTCTCTGATACAGGTGTGAATTTAATTTGTGCCTTAGAGCAGCTGAGCAGATTTTCCCCACACCTCACTGTAGAGTGTAGGGTAAAGTCTAGCAGACAATAGCAGCTCCCAATCTTCTCAGCAGTGCTCTCATTTGTTAATTACACTATTGTCTCAAAATGAATATAGTCATTACTGCATTAACACTTTAGAGTTGTGTCTTTGAGTTTTTCTGTCTAAAACAAGCTTCTCCCCTGTTGTGTAATGTCATTCAGCATTTTTGTGCATATGTTGTATCTGTCAGTGTATCCGTTCAGCTGCGCTTGTGTTTGCATACACAGCCGAGGCTGCAGTCTTTTTCTGATAAACTCTGCTGCTCAGATAACATACAGTCCTGTCGGCTTGAAATGGAAAAAAATTGCTATTCGGGACATTGTGCAGAATTAATCTCGCCTGTCCATAATTGACTTGCCATGCAGTACAGTACTGTACGCTCTGAGGAGGCCGAGAGCTGAATCCCATTTGCATGTGATAACAGCAGAATATACATGAGCTGGTATAGCAGAGCAGAATCCTATAGTGGGAAAGAGTTATATCTTGTGTCTATATGTTTGAGAGTGTGTGCATGTACATGGATGTTAGTAAATGTGTGTATGTATGCATGAGACTGTGAGAATGTGTGTAAGAAGAATTAAATCCTCATTAGGCAACAATAGATTGGTCCATTATCCTCCAGGGATTATCCTCCCAGTACTCCCAGTATTGGTGCCAACCCAGTGATATCTTATATGTAGGAACTTATGTTTGGACAAGTAAACAAGGACGTCATTTATCAGACAACACACTGCAAACAGAATGTAAAATCGTGAAGTTCCCATTTAATGAAAACTAAGTGTATTGATAATTTGGCAATTAACACACATTTCTATTTTTTTGTTGCTTTTATAGGAAAGTGCATTTGCAAGATCACGTAATCATGTGATCTTGTGAATCACTTTTGCCAGGCTTTAAGCTATGCACTTCTGGCTGAGCCTCAGTGGTTCAGACCAGTCAGCATCATACGGGGAGCAACTGGCAGCTACAGAAATGGTTTAAGCGTGACAATGAGCGAGAGCTGTGACTGTTCATTTGAAAAACAACAGTGGCATCTACTCGAGAGGTTAGCGTAGCTGCTATAGCATCAGCTGTATCAGGACTGGAGAGTTTATATTAGTGAAAGAAGAGCAAAGAATGGCACTGTCTTTTCATGATGCAAAAGATGTTTTCGCCCTTTCTCTTGACTAATATTGGCAAAAGTTTTGTTTCCCAACAGGCTCGGCTGGTGGTAGGGCTCTCCTGCTGTTGGTCTGATTGTTAGCTTGTGAAAGATGATGATAGACAGATGCTTCCGCTAATCAATTGCCAAGTGTTTTTTTTGAAAGTGCCTAGACATTTCCAAACAATTTCTAAGGGTGAGTTCCAAGATGGTTGGCACATCAGGCTATTTTTTTATTTTTTATTAGACCATTATTTATTTAGAAAGTTTGTATACATTTAATCTGTTATCTTGCACTTCACTAACGAATGAAATACATACATACTTTATTTCTTGCCAGACACCTGGCAGCACTCCTACTCATATTTTCTTCATATTTATTGAAAACGTGTACACAGAAGTGTACATCTGTATGCACATCATTTTTTAACAATGCAACTCCAGATTGTCCTCTCCAGTATACTTCTTGGGGTCAACAGCAAGGAGAGCATCTTTAACTACACTTGAAGAGACAGGATCAAGGTCGATCAGTGGACTATGAGAAACCGGGAAAATATTATTTAATCTGTTGTAGAGGGATTTAATCCCTCATTCAGAAAGAGGTGACCACCACAAGATCATTTAAAAAGTCTTTTTTAAAATGACGCTTAATAATGATTTTGGTTTTCAATCTTTCTAGATGAGTGTTCCTGATACAGGCCACCAGGCAGTGATCATTAATTCCAAGGTTGAAGACCAGCAAAAACTATTTTATTACTTTTATTGGTTGAGATTAGATCAATTAGAGTTAATTTCACAGGGGTTTTAAGATTAGGTGTAGTGGGTTGTGTAATTAATTGTGATAGATTTAGATTGCAACAGATTTCTTTAAAGAAGCCAGAGGCACCAGTCAAGGTAAAAATCACTCATCACAATTACCTCTGCATGCACCAATTACAATAATACAATCATTAGACAACAAAACGTATTCAAGAGCGATGAAGTCAAAGCAATTGGGGACAGAAACTGCATGTAGTAACGAGACAGAAAAACAGGATTTTACTCCTCCCACCTGCTTCTGTCTATCCTGAATAAATTGCAGTAATTTATTAACCATGACTCGGTCAGAACCAAGACCTCTGGGTCTGCCTGAGACACTAAGATTTTTATACGATATCATTTCTGATGCTGTAGTGAACTCCTGATGTTTACATGTAGAAATCCTATACCTTCTCTGGATTTGAGTGGGCTACATTCAGATTAGACGATGCAGGGTTTACAGCAGCAGGGTGGGAACACTATTAAAATTAATGTTCCTGATATTTTGGGGCATGGTATTCCTTGACTTCCACCAAGACAGGCATCTAAGAGGCTAACAAACAGGAGTTAATTGAGTTTGTGAATGACAGGAAAGTCCTGGACAGGAGGGATTGACTGGTGTTTTAGGAGTGGACAGTAAGTCCGAGTAATGTCTTGTGTAAAGACCCTGTGCCTGTCCAGGTGTGGAGACAATCACGCTGGAGAGAGTTTGCCGGAAAGTGGACCTTTGCAACTGCCTTTATTGTTGAAAGCATATTGCTGGCCAGAAGATGTTTTTCTTTTCTGTTGAGATGTAACTTGTTCTGGGCAAATAAATTAGATCTGTTCCAGGGGACATAGTTCGGCGGGCACAGCATAATTTGACGTCACCAAAACTGGGTAGATGGCAGCGGACCGGAGACAATGCTTTGTTTACCAGCATTCAGGGCAGTGACTATGAGGATTTCAAAGTCACTTTTAGGTGTTTCTGAATTACTTTAAAACTTTAGGTCATTCGAGTCTACAGTTCATGTGGGATACCTGGGCACCGGGATAGCAGAAGGTCGCAGCCCTTGGGATGGACATGGATGAGCCAACAACAAGACATGAGGGATAGCAGGCAGACAGGGATGTATTGGCTACGGTACTCCGTCTCTCCTGTCCAGCAGAAAGACAACCAGTTGAAGACGAGGCTGCAGCTTGACTCGCGTTGTGTGGCAGACATGGAGTGAAAATAGCGGAAACCAAAACCAGGGTGGAAATCCGGCCAATGCCTCAGTTTTCTCAATGGGGGCATGGGCTGAAAAGATGCTTGTGTGCCAGCCTGGCATGGTACAGAAGGTAGAGGAGACTTGAAGAACGGCGGTGAAGTTGAGGAGTTTGAGCACTGGGGAAAATGAGACATGTTAAGGAGGTTAAAACTGTTTGACAAATGGGGAACCTGTGTTGGGGCAGATGGAGGAGGAGGATGTGGACGAAGGCCGCCAGATTTGCCTCTACAGACCACGGACCAGGATCTGGTTGGGGTAGGGCACACTGGAACCCTGGGTTCACCCCCCTGTCATACCCTTGCATCATCTGAATGTGCTGGTGTAAGAAATGGATAGAACTGGATAGAAATGTCAATTTACGACAGAAATTCTATCAGCTCCTGTCAGATGGGCCACGCCGCCGGCATTTGCTAGATTGATATGAATAAAGAAGGAAATGGCATGCACATATTTCCTATTTTTCCTTTTCTTTGATATCCTCTCTTGCTTCAGAGACCAAACTTACACCCTTGACAGAGAATGCATACACACATGCAGGGTTACGTATGCACACACTTGCCAGTGGTGTAGCCAGATCCTTAGGGTGCTTATCTGATGTAGAGGCAGTACAGAAATATGCAGAGTCAGAGATAAGAATGCAATGTTGGCGTTGGCACTCACACATTCACCTCCACACACGCAGACACACACACCCCCCCACTTCGCCAGACATTCTTCAGAAAGTGATTCTTTTTGAAAACACAGTCGATAGCTCTTCCTTCAGGGGCTCTTATATATAAAAATGGCTTTCATTGTTTCATCACTTTTTCATCACTGTTCAGCATAAAAAAAAAAAAAAAAAGCCGCGCTAGTCTGCTTCTTTCAATCACAAGCGATGGTTGTAATCACAGCTCAATCTGAACACTGACGATACAGGCTTAGATATCCAAGAGCGAGAGAGGAAAAAACAAAAGCTCTTCCCACAAACCCCAAAAATAGAAGTGCTGAATACAAAGTTCTCCATCGGATTTTAAAAGACGCAGCTCTAAAAGTTTAAGCACTGCTCACCTTACAAAATGCCAAACTGTGCTTCAGAAAGTGTTATGCAGGCGCCTGAGCCCATCATCTGGTATATGAAACGTTCAAGTCCTGTTTAAGTCACTGTCACTCACCAGCGCTGTCTATTTCACCCAACTTTGTCTGCTAAATCGTAGCCTCAGCTGTTTGGGTATTCTGGGTCAGTGCTGTGTGAGCTTTCTGATCAGCTCTCAGCAGGGGGTCAGCACGATTCAGCCTTTTACCCACAGGTCCCAGTTTTTTGAGGTGGATGCCAAGGTCTGTGCAGCGCGGGGGAGATTTATTGCGTCTACCTTTCAGCAAGGTGTGAGTCACCAACAGCAGATGGTGAACTCTGCACCTTTGCTCAGCACAATGGTAGATGGATGTCGACTAACTCATTTTTTTTTTGGAGCCCAGTGACACAAACTCAGTCAGTTTTAATCTCACCTTCAATTTGAACTCTCATCTTGTGTTTAATTTAAACTGACATAAACAAGGTCTTTAGAAGTCATGTGGATTGTTGCAAGTGAAAAATTGCCATGTTGAGACTAAATTTTGCTTTTTGTCCATTTCCCAGGTCACCACAGGGAATCGAACCAAGCACTACGTGTCCTATCGCCGCAACGAGTTTGTCCAAATGAGGTTTCCCAAGTACTCCTTGCCAAAGGTAAAGCACAACAGCACTGCTGATGTCACTTCAGACTAAACTTTGGGAATTTGCCAATGCATCATTTTGATGCTGGCACAATAGACTTTGCAAATCCTTTTATTTTTAAATACAACATCACTCAAACAATGAAAATGTATGAATACCTGTTTTGTTGCTTTGAGTTAGAACATTAAATATTATACACCATATTGTAAGAATAAACTAGAAGTGTTGCTGGAAATTGAACAGTGGTTTAAATTTCATAAACTAGAATGATATGTCATGTCACAGTAGATTTCTGTCAGGGATTATCAACCAAAATAAGTTTAGATAACTAAAGGGCTGTCCACCAGCTTTATTTGTGTTTAGAAATCAGTTGCTTATCCATCTAAGGGAGCTGAGACGTCTCTACCTCTACAAATCCATAAGTTCACTGGACAGATGTCCATATGTGTCCAACCCCACCTCCACGCCCCCATTTTTTGTGTTATGTTGATGTCCAAAGCCCTTTATGAAGTTAGAATAAGAAAAATGTTTCTACAGAGACATTTATTGAATTTATTAATCTCTGTTTATCAAATTCTATGAAAATATATTTAGGGTATTGCAAAGTTATATATTTAAATACTACAAAAAATATGGCATCCAGTTAACTGTTACAGTCAGCCACTGTCATCTGGAGTCATTTCATGGGGCATTTTAATTACCTTCACCAAGGAGGTTATGTTTTCACCCATGTCCATTTGTTTATTTGTTGATTTGTTGTTGTTGGTTTGTCAGCAGGATTACACCAAACCTACAGAACAAATGTCCACAAAGCTTAAATGGAGGATGGGTCTCGGCTCATAATAGACCCCATTAAATTTTGGTTTGCTTCCGGATAAAGGGACTGATCCCAGAATTTTTTCTCACTTTCTTTAACATTGCAAGATTTTTGTTAATTTCTCAAGGAATAACATGTTTAACATTTACATGTTACCCATAAGCCAATACATTTGAGGCTGCAATGCATTTTCCTCCACTCTAGGGATTAAAACCTGCAACATTACAACCCTCTTACCACTATGTTCCACTTCTTCGTTGGTGTCAGATGTTCCTACAGTGCCTGTACCCAAATTGGTCCCGGTTCTGGCCTGATACACGATAGCTCCCATAAAATATTCACCACTAAGCATCGATCCAGACACATCCCGTGTCACTGACATAGGCAAAGACGATAAATGAGCTCCACTCCAATTCCAGACAAGGACCCTTTGCTGTCAGTGTCGGCGGCACAGGGGGCCGCTTTAGCGCGACACCAGCCTGAGTGCTATTGAACTGCGCTGATTGAATGCACGGCCCAGGGAGACGTCTCATGTATTTTTCAGCCTTAAACTAAGAAAAGAAAACCTTTAAGACAATCACAGCCATTGGCTCTCTGTCAGAGGGGACTGTCTGGTGTCTGTTTTCTACATGCACACACATGCATGCGCACACACGCACGCGCGCACACACACACACACACAAACTTTCTCTCTCTTTGTCAAGGAAATGTATAGAATCGCTCTTGTTCAACTCCAGCCCACCACTTAGAGAGATCCTATGCCTCAGTGGCTTGACTACTTCAGTTACAGTACTCCCTGATCCTCAAGCAAGGTGAAAGGGATTGAATTACACACAACACACATACATACACACACACACACACACACACACACATACTGGTTTATATGGTCTATGGGGACCGACTTTTTATTCATCACGTGTGGGGACCACCCTTTCTAAATGTTATACAGCCATGAAAAAAATCAAGTATAACAACTATGGCTTTGTTAGGTTATACACAACTTCAAATATCAGAATTGGTGAAGTAGTAGTTGGACCATGCCAACTGGGGACTTGGGAAAAATCGATTTAACATGGTTCATGAGGACCTCATTTGTAAATATGTAAATTAATTTACATAACTCACACAAGGTCCCCACTAATTACATGTGATTATTGGGGACCTTGCACCAAGTGTATTTGTTGCACACTTGGACAGAGTACACTTCTTTATAATTTACCAACATGCTCACCTGATAACACAGGAATACAGACACGGTAAGTTACGTGGTCGCTCACTGCGGCGCTCTGTTTACTATAGCACGTACGCGCCTTCCTGACCCTGATGACCCCTACCTGGACCCCTGGCTGCCCACAGTGCCTGCACTAATCTCTATTCTCTGCCTCACATTAACACACACACTCTTACGGTTACATTCATCAACATTCAGACCAACTACTGTGAATAAAATAATGGTGAAATATGAAATAATAATAATGGTGAATAATAATTAAAATAAAAATAACTGCAGATGGGGGTGCCCATGTTTCATAAACAACTGTACTTATGGGTCCCACATATTACTAATGACAAATGGCAAGCATCTGAATAAATCAAACCGTCAAATGAATGTGAATATTGATAGATTAAACTAATTTTTTTTTTTTTTTGGTAAATCAAGTCAACACATAGATATTGCACACTCACATAAATTGTATGACAACCATTTTTATTGAGTGCAACTGAACAAATTGACTCAAATTGGTTCAAATGGCATACAAACAAACAAAAAAACCCTCCTCTTACGTTTTAACATAGGACTGCAGGAAGAATAGTCTTCCCACAGTGATGACTAACGGGGATCCGTGATGAATAGTAAACAATGAAAGGGATTCCCAATATGTATATTTAAAACAAAAAATCAAACATAAAATGTTGACATCTTTTTAGAGGACAATGTTCAAATTGAAATGTGTGTAATGGGAAAAAAATGCCTTACCAGGGAGTTGGTAACTTAAAAGCTAGTTACATTGCAATTTCTTTTTGGAGGCTGATATGCGGTTATAAACATAAAATTTCAGGGTCTGCCAGTCCCGGCTCTGAAGGGCTTCTGGTTCAGCCCTTAAGCACTTCTCGCAGTCCATTTTTCCTGGTACAATGCAAGATGTGATGAACTTCTTCATATGCCTTTCCACCGCCTGCACTTCTGTCTCCTGCCAGGGCCTTTTCTTCCTCTGTGTGGCTTTGCCTTGAAGTGGTGAGAAAAAAGGAGTTTTGTGATTGAAACAGTTAAGGAGAGTATGTGCTTGATTTCCAATCTAAAGGTCTTAACCCTTTCAGTAATGGATTAGGTTCCTCAATCAAAATGAAAATATTTACTTACATTGTCAGTCAAACATCAATCTGCGTACTGTCATTTGGACTGACTTAATCACAAGGGAAAAGCAGCAGATGTTTTGAATTATTTCTTTTTTCCAATAAGATACATATTGTGTTGAAAATTAAGAATATGAAAAGGCCACATCACTATTATTGTGACAAACAGTTATCAGTATTATCACAGTATCGTTAAAATATAATGTGGCAAGGTGAAGAGGGCCGGGGCAGGGATTGAACCCACACCTCCTGGGTAAGAGTCATGCGCGCTTGCCAGTCACCCAAAGGGACATCCCTTTGGCCAAATAGCCAGGGCACATGATCAATTGGCATAAACATTGAAATAAATAAATGGCATATAAAGTTGAGAAAAAATTAATGAATTATGTTGGTAATACCTCTGTAACCTTCAGGAACAAATTTTCAGGAAACCAAGGAATGTGTAAAAGTAAAGTTAAAAAAAGTTACAATTTTAACCATAAAAAAAAATTGTATGTAATATAGAGACTTACTTTTCTCATAATTTTACTTTTTTGCTATGTAAGATTTTTTTTTTTGTGAGATTTTTTGTGATTTTTTTTTACAAGGTAAGCTTGGGGCAGCAACAGTTGCATCTCAAAAGAGAAGCAGAAAATAAATTGAGATAATTACATTTCAATGCAAAATTACAGACAAGTGTGCCCACAATAATTTGATTATAATCTATATTTTAATTTGTACAGTGACAATACATTCTCTAAAAAGCAGCATGATTTTTGAGTTTACCTTTGGAGGAGGACCTCTTAGCGCCGACTCCTGATGGCATCTCATCATCTGATGATGGTGGTTTGCGTCTCTTTCTCAGGTGTGCTCCTATGGAAAATTATTTTTAAAAAATTGTGTGAAATTGTGTGTCTTACATTTCAGTACATAAACTTCTGTAGAGACACAGTCATACCTACAAAGACTATACGCTGTTTCCCCAAAAATAAACCCTGGATCACAAGTGACATAAAGGCAATCCTCAACCAAAAAAAGGAAGCTTTTAGAAACGGTGACAAAGAGTGGCTCAAACAGGTACAACATGAGTGAAGAAGAGACTGAAAATGGCTAAGTTGGACTACAAAAGAAAGATTGAGAGGAATTTACAACACAACAACATCCGTGAGGTGTGGAAAGGAATCAATACCATCTCTGGCTACAACAAAAAGACAAGACAGCCAATAGTGGGTGATGTTGGAAGAGCTGACTAACTTAATCAGTTCTTCAACAGGTACAGGTACATCTCCACTGCTGTAGCTACTCCCCTTCTAACACCTGTTCCTCCACCCTTGTCTGTCACAGAGACAGGGGTGAGGTTGGAGCTCGGGAGACTTTGCTATGGGAAGGCAACTGGTCCAGATGGTGTATGTCCTGTGTTGTATGGATTAATGCAGAGCATATGGAACTATAGTGGTTGTTCAAGACCGGACCTTTTGAAGAGTAACACACTGGTGAGTCCAGCCCGCGAAAGACAGTGTTCATTCATCCGAGTGTTATGTTCGTACTAAGTTAATTAAAGGAACGAAAGATGATCACCGAGTGACAGCGAAACATTTACATAACACTACATGTCCAAGGCTGATTAAAGACTGTGCTGCCCAACTGTGTCAACCGCTACACAAGGGGGCTGTCCCATTTGTCAACACTTGGCTGAGTGCGCTTGGTTACGCACACACTTTGGGGACGTCCTGCCACGCTGAACGTACATTTGCAGATAGCGTAGCCCACCGATCCAGAGCGCAGGCTAGACGGACAGATAGGCAAACACAAACTGGACCACCTGATGCCCACCAGCAGGAAGCCAAGACCGACAAGGAGGTGCAGAGTCTGCGCATGCAGGGGCCGGCACAGGGAGACCAAAATGTGGTGCACATCCTGTTGTGTCCCCTTGCACCCAGGAGAGTGTTTCACAGCTTAACTAACAAAGCTGAACTATTCTGTGTAGTGGTGAAAACACGCACGCACGCACACACACGGCCACACACACTCACAAATGCAAGAGGAGAGGAGAAGAGGAGAGGAAGGAGGAGAGAGGAGAGGAGAGAGGAGCGGAGGTGTTGAGAGAAGAGGAGGAGAGAGGAGAGGAGAGGAGATGAGAGAAGAGAAGAGGAGAGGAGAGATGAGAAGAGGAGAGGAAGGAGGAGAGAGGAGAGGAGGTGATGAGAGAAGAGGAGAAGAGAGGAGAGGAGGAGATGAGAAGAGAGGAGAGGAGAGGAGGAGAGGAGATGAGAGGAGAGGAGAAGAGAGGAGATGAGAGAAGAGGAGAGAAGAGGTGAGGTGAGGAGATGAGAGAAGAAGAGAGGAGAGGAGAGGAAGGAGGAGAGGAGAGAAGAGGTGAGGTGAGGAGATGAGAGAAGAAGAGAGGTGAGGTGAGGAGATGAGAGAAGAAGAGAGGTGAGGAGGCGAGGAGATGAGAGGAGAGGAGGCAAGGAGAGGAGAGGAGATGAGAGGAGAGGAGGAGAGAGGAGAGGAGATGAGAGAAGAGGAGAGAGAAGAGGTGAGGTGAGGTGAGGAGAAGAGAGAAGAGGAAGGAGGAGAGAGAAGAGGAAGGAGGAGAGGAGAGGAAGGAGGAGAGAGGAGAGGAGTCACATGACACGCACTCACGCTGACAGGCACGATTCGCTTTTGCTGTGACGTTCTGTACAAAAAAGTTCATTTTTGTCAAGTCTTGAAATTGCACACAGTTACATATTTGTAAATAAATTATTGTTTTGCAATCAAAAGTCCTTTCTCAGTGTTGTTTTATAGAAGGAAAACACTATTCAGATGTGTGAGGTGTCACTAAAGCAAAAAAAATATTAACTTCAAAGTCACTGTTCTGCTTGACATGTTTTTTTTCACAAAAAGCTCGTTTTCTCAGAGTTTTGGTCAAAAACTGGTGTTTTTGGTGAAACCAGCCTATGTTCTACTCCCGATTACGAAAGAACGGAAAAAGGTAGAAACAAACTTTTTTTTCCTGGCGAAAGAAGAGTCTACTCTTTTTTCTGGTAGCCTCTGTGCCTACATACTCATAGAACACAATATTCTGTGGGTCTTGAAAGATCAGTCAAAATGCTCTAAAACGGCTGGCAGCCAATGAGTTAAGAAGGCTGGCTCTGTCATCGGAGTAAAGATGGACTCTCTGGGGGAAGTGGTGGAGATACACACAATGAGGATGGTAGAGGCCATCCTGAACAACACGGATCATCCACTCCATAACACCTTGATGGATCAAAGAGGCAGCAGTGGTGGACGACTCCTCTCTATCCGTTGCAGGACAGAGAGATACAGAAGATCTTTCCTACCAACAGCCATCAGACTACACTTATTACGCAAAGGGTAGATGAGCTACAGACTACATAAATTTCCTTTCAGGGATAAATAAAGTGATTGTTCTATTCTATTAAAGTTTTATTAAAAGTAATGTTAAAATCTTGTCTCGATCTTGTGAACCCAATCAAACCCAGTCACCCAAATAATGTCTCATCTCGTGAGCTGGGTGTCTCTGCCCACCCCTATTATTTCACTGTATTTATTGCTACCACTATATGAGCACGGCAAGAGTAATGATTTTAGCCAATTCAGCTTTTTATTTCAATTGATATTAAAGCTACATGTAGTTGAATAGCTTCTACAAAATGCATTTCACTACAAAATAATGCTATGCATTTAACTGTTAAACTGCTCAAGCCTTTTGAACAAGGGACAAGTGGTTGGTATTGGAGCCAATTATTCCTAATGTTTATATCATCAGAATAGTTAATGATTTTAGTCCAAATTCAAACACGAAGTGCATTTTAAAAACTACTAACCTTTGGAGGAAGACTTCTTAACGCTGACTCTTGATGGTATCTCATCATCTGATGAAGGAGGTGTGCGTCCCTCTTGTGGTACTAGTGGCGTTTCATTCTTCTCAGGAGGGGGAAGTGTCTCTTCTGTTGGTGGTCATATGGAAAGTAACCTTTTCAGAGTCTCATAGCATCTTGACAGTTAACAATTGTAAAATGTGTATTTAACCTATATAACCTAACCCTATGTAATAGAGAAACATAAAAGTCTTCAGCTGTTTAGTAAATGTAATTGTTGCAATTTGGTCTTGATTTTTTTCCCCTAAAATTGACATAGAGGTATCATCATCACAATGCACTTAATATTTCATATCTTTGAATGACATTTCATCATGTATGTTATCGTTTAAATGTTTAAGCCAACAGAAGTACAGGATTGGCAAAATCATATCAGTGTGTGTATAAGTACCTCATGAACATTTTGAGCACATTGTGACAATGTATCAATTATACTGATCATGTGATCATTTTGGTCACAATAATGGTGACATGACATTTCAATATCATTAGATCTCTACTTGACAAGAGAAAAACAGGAATTACAGTATGTTTGATTTCAGAACACATTGCAGTGCAGTTATGTGGGTTTCTTTTACATCATGTCCACATGCCATTTTATTGATAGCCCATTTGAAGAAAACACACTGCATTAACAACAACCCCCCACCAATTACTGTATGTGGAAAAAAGCTAACAAAAACAGATATTTACCAGCTAAATTCACAGTGCTGAAACTCATTTATGTACCTTTACACGCTGGGACCTCAACAAAAGCGAGTTTATTAAAATAGAAGAAAAGTATGTAACCTTCTGACAACACAGTACATACCATCATCAGTAGGTGGAGGGTTTCCCTCGTGCATGTTCTCGTCATCTTCGTCACTGTCGAGAAGTTTTTCTGTAGAAGTCATATAAAGTGCAGTTTACCCTTTTAATCAAACAAAAAGGAACAGATGGCAAATACAGAAAAAACAACATACCATCTGGGTCTATCTCTACTTCATCCAAAGTTTTCCCATGAAACTCAGCCACTCTTCCCTGCTCGAGAGCCATCAGGAGTTTGCTGACCTTAGCAAGCTGCAAGGTCTTCTCAGGCAACCGGTAAAACTCTCTGTGGACTCTAATGTCATGGCCGAGAAAATTGGCCAACTGGTCCATCTCTGTGTTTGTCATGTTTAACACTGTTGACAAGGTTGCTGCATGCTTGCGCAGTTTGGTCGATGTCAGTGCCCTGGGACAATCAGCACCACATTGCTTTGCAAAGGCACGGAAGCAGTCTGACCCTCGGAAGTGCGTCATGGCCCCTGGTCGTGCAAACATGTGGTCGTTGTCTTTCAGAACCCCGCAAGCTTCTCTCTGTGACACAAGGAGTTCTATGGCATTCAGCATTTTAGGAGTGAGAAGAATTGGGACTGGGCGACCACGCTTTCCTCTGACAACAATCCTAGTGAAGTGTCTGCAGAGTTTTTTCTCCACTTCGGAGAGTGCCCAGTCCAGATCATCGTGTGGATCAGAAGTGTCTCTTGAAAGAAATGCAGATAGGGGCATGCTTGCCACCTCTCCCTCCCTGCGGCGGTTAAAGAGGATGAGCTGGACAAGACACACCTTTGTCAGCTCCTTCCAGGCTTTTGTAGAGGGACTTTCAGAGAGGAATTTGGACCATTTATCTTGCTCTTGTGTGAGATATGCGTGCATTTTTTGGACATCTTTGGTGAAGGGCATGACACTGGGCATATTCCACTTTGCTTCCCTAATGTTCCTCAATGCTGTAGCTGAGATCAACTCATGCCACTTTTCCTGATGGACCACTTCAAAGTTGCTGGCATTCTTAACAAGCTTTTCATCATTTGAGATTAAACCCTTAGCTTTTAAGAGTTTGCTTATTTTAACTAAGGAGTTCCCAAGTTTGTTTGCTAGAGATGGAATCAAGAACCTGTTTGATTCACTCTCATACCCGCATGTAAGCTTGACAGCTTTAATAGTCTCCATGTACTTTTTGGGACTAATGAAATCTTCCATATTTTTCAAGGAAGTCACTCTCCTGGCACTGTGAATCAACCTTCCCAATTCTCGCATCTTCTCTCGCACTTGCAGTTTATTCTTTGCTGATATCCCTTTTTTATTTAACAAGTGTTGCCCAAAATCAATAATGACTTGGTCATTTTTTACTATGTGTGCGATCGGGTCAGGATTCATAGAAGTAATTACTCCCCACAACTGTTCACTTGTGTTTGTCGGCACAGGCCCTGTGTATGTACACATGGACTGAACACGGTTCTTTCCTGGCTTGGAGGCGACTGATCCAGGTTTGAGTTGACAATTACGCATGTGTCGCCACAGGACTTTGCGTGTGTAAAGTCCTTGACAGTGTGCACAGTGCATAAAGTCATTTCCCTGTGCCTGTTTAGGAGGACGTTTAAATGGCACTAATTCTCCCTTTCCTGACTGCATGACAGAAGCATTGTGAGCATAGTTTCCTTTGTTCCGAATATAATCCAACTGTTTTTTTCTTTCCTTTGAGCCCTTTGTAAAGCTTAGAGCCCGAGCAACATCAGATTTACCATCATGTGCATGTTCTAAATGCCTTGCCATTTTAGCATAAGGCTTAGAACAATACAAGCAATAATGTCTCTTATCATACACTCTTTTCCCAGCCTTTCTTTTGCATGGACCAACAACTACGATGCCTATGCTTTGACTTGAAGAGGGTTGTTCATCTGCTCCATTGGAACAGGGTTGTTCATCTGCTTCACTGGAACAGGGTTCTTCTTCTGCATCACTGGAACAGGGTTCTTCTTCTGCATCACTGGAACAGGATTCCTCTTCTGCTCTGACTTTAGATGTATGACTCTGCTTGTCAAATTCCATGCTGTCTGGTGTTGTAGAGTCACAGATAGGGGACCACATGACAGATTTATTATCAACATATTGATGTTTTCTTGTTGAGGTTGGTTTGAGTTTGAGGCTAGCTTCACTGTCAGTATCACTTTTGGAGGTGGTATCGGGGATGAAATCTTCTCCACTCTCTGGCGTAGTACAATAAAGTTCATCTGAATCTTCAAAAACGGTGTCCTTCATCTGAAATAAATTCAAATACTGTTACAATTGGGTAATTACAATGAAATTGAAAATAAAAAAATATTTTGAAATTCCTCTAAATCCATTTTTCTTTCATGAAGAAAGAAAGTGCTGGATAGATCAAAGTGAAAAAACTTGTCAACAATTAAAGTGCTCATTAGCAAATGTCATTGCAAAAAATATATCTTAATGACTCAGCTTGTGCCAGGGAGGCAGAGCAAACAAACACATTTCAACTGTCAGCCAGCCTTCCTCTTGTATAGTCTGTGGATTGCTAACAGGTGTGTCAATTAAGGTGTGAGTTGTCTAAAACATATATGGGTTAACATGTATTTATGTCATGTGA
The DNA here is from genome assembly GCF_040436345.1 of Pagrus major. Classification (NCBI taxonomy): domain Eukaryota; kingdom Metazoa; phylum Chordata; class Actinopteri; order Spariformes; family Sparidae; genus Pagrus; species Pagrus major. The sequence goes on along the minus strand of NC_133224.1, from coordinate 16,999,009 downwards.
TCATCTGAGCTATGACTACAAGATGAAACCTCACACCTTACAGTAAATGACACACCAATTGGCAATCCACACACTATCACAAAAAAGACTGACAGTCAAAGTGTTTTTGTTTAGATTTAGAGTGCATTAGTGGCTTCTTTTGTATGCTTTTTCATCATGGATTTCCTTTAATGGTAAGTTGACAATCAATGATTTTTTTTTTCCTTTTGAAAAAGTATGGGAATTAGGTCCTTTTGCTTGTAACAATTGCTAAAATTTAAATTTAATTTGGTGACATAGTCCATTCAATAATATATGATTGAGGGTCCAAATACATTAGCAGTAAGTAAAAAAACAACTTCTTTTTAATCTGTTTTGTTTTTCCCCACATGATGGATAAACTTACAATGACCCTTCTAGTCCGTCTCAGTCTTGGTACGAAAACCTCAAATGTGTCCTGGGGCACTGTCATAGCCTGCAAATAAAAAGTGAAAATATATATGTGAATATTTACCATTAAAGAATGTTTAAAATGTAATGTAAATGGAGTTAGAAATCCCCTCCCCAGCCCTCTGGCTGCTTTCACACGTCTTGAATCAAACAGGCTTTGTGGGGACATTTCTATACACAATATTTCAGTTCCTTATGGGGACCATGTTAAAACATTTTACACACACTTTTTACTCAGACACTTAGTGAAAGTGTGGTGTGGGGACACCGTGAGTGTCCAGAATAGAGTGATAACTAAACAAGAGTATAATCCCTGTGATAAATTAAATCTGCCTGAAATACTCTGCTAACACTAACATTTTGAATGCATTATGTGAAATTGCCTGCCATGTTAATGCACAATACATTATCATGAAAATTAATGTCCATCATCAGAAATGCTCAGATATAAAGAGAAAAATAACATAAAAAAGTGATGGATATGTAAATACCTGTTGAGTGTTGCTTGGACCAGCAGCATCATCCATCGGATTCACAGACAGGGATGGACTAGAGTCATGTGAAGCCACATCATCAGCTGCAGTGCTGGTCATCTTAGTAAAACAACATGTCAGAATATAAGAAACCAATAGTCAAACTCAAGTAAACTTTATAGAATACAAAAAGAGTGAACAATTATGCAGACTCATTCCTCTCTATCTTGCCAACCTCTGTTCTCACACATCGTAAAATCAAACAGGCTTTGTGGGGACATTTCTATACACAATATTTCAATTCCTTATGGGGACCATGTTAAAACATTTTACACATACTTTTTACTCAGACACTTAGTGAAAGTGTGGTGTGGGGACACCGTGAGTGTCCAGAATAGAGTGATAACTAAACAAGAGTATAATCCCTGTGATAAATTAAATCTGCCTGAAATACTCTGCTAACACTAACATTTTGAATGCATTATGTGAAATTGCCTGCCATGTTAATGCACAACACATTATCATGAAAATTAATGTCCATCATCAGAAATGCTCAGATATAAAGAGAAAAATAACATAAAAAAGTGATGGATATGTAAATACCTGTTGAGTGTTGCTTGGACCAGCAGCATCATCCATCGGATTCACAGACAGGGATGGACTAGAGTCATGTGAAGCCACATCATCAGCTGCAGTGCTGGTCATCTTAGTAAAACAACATGTCAGAATATAAGAAACCAATAGTCAAACTCAATTAACTTTATAGAATACAAAAAGAGTGAACAATTATGCAGACAGAATCTCCTAGAGGAGATGCATGTCAGCATGCACAAAACGTCAAGAGACAACAACCTCATAGTAAACATTCCTCTCTATCTTGCCAACCTCTGTTTTCACACATTGTAAAATCAAACAGGCTTTATGGGGACATTTCTATACACAATGTTTCAGTTCCTTATGGGGACCAGACTACCAGTAGTCTGATTTTCCAAACACAGTTATTACCCAGACAAGAAAGGGTGAAGGTGTGATGTGGGGACATCGTGAGAGTCCAGATTAAGAGTAATGATTAAATAAGTGTATAATCTCATTGATACATGAAATTTGCCTGAAATACATAGCCAACATTAACATTCTTCATGGGTTATGTTAAAGTGTTTTTCACACTACACTATCATCAAAACTGTGGTCCTTCCTCATTAAAGCTACTTAAAAAAGTGAGAGAACTTCAAAAACGTGATAAAGAGCCTCGTCAATGCTTTCAATTGTACGTCGCTTTGGATAAAAGCGTCTGCTAAATGAATTGTAGAATTGTAAAGAGAAGTGAGTAAAATGTATATATACCTCTTGGAGAGTGTAGTTTGTACGCCTAGCATCATCCATGTGACTCAGAGATGGGGAAGAGGGATGAGAGTCACCTAAAGCCACATGTTTGGCTGTAATGCTGGCCATCTATAAACACATTGAACAATGATACAGTTTCAGAATATGATCGATCAAGACACCAATGGTGAATCTGATGTAAGCTCTGTACAACACAATAGGGAAAAAACAAGTGAACAATTGTCCGCACAGAATCTCTCTCGAATGAAATGCATGACACCGATTTCTGAGAGAAAACATCAAATATCATGGTACCCATTCCTTCCTACCCAGCCAAGCTCTGGCTGCTTTCACACGTCTTGAATCAAACAGGCTTTGTGGGGACATTTCTATACACAATATTTCAGTTCCTTATGGGGACCATGTTAAAACATTTTACACACACTTTTTACTCAGACACTTAGTGAAAGTGTGGTGTGGGGACACCGTGAGTGTCCAGAATAGAGTGATAACTAAACAAGAGAATAATCCCTGTGATAAATTAAATCTGCCTGAAATACTCTGCTAACACTAACATTTTGAATGCATTATGTGAAATTGCCTGCCATGTTAATGCACAACACATTATCATGAAAATGAATGTCCATCATCAGAAATGCTCAGATATAAAGAGAAAAATAACATAAAAAAAGTGATGGATATGTAAATACCTGTTGAGTGTTGCTTGGACCAGCAGCATCATCCATCGGATTCACAGACAGGGATGGACTAGAGTCATGTGAAGCCACATCATCAGCTGCAGTGCTGGTCATCTTAGTAAAACAACATGTCAGAATATGATATAAGAAACCAATAGTCAAACTCAAGTAAACTTTATAGAATACAAAAAGAGTGAACAATTATGCAGACTCATTCCTCTCTATCTTGCCAACCTCTGTTCTCACACATCGTAAAATCAAACAGGCTTTGTGGGGACATTTCTATACACAATATTTCAGTTCCTTATGGGGACCATGTTAAAACATTTTACACACACTTTTTACTCAGACACTTAGTGAAAGTGTGGTGTGGGGACACCGTGAGTGTCCAGAATAGAGTGATAACTAAACAAGAGAATAATCCCTGTGATGAATTAAATCTGCCTGAAATACTCTGCTAACACTAACATTTTGAATGCATTATGTGAAATTGCCTGCCATGTTAATGCACAACACATTATCATGAAAATTAATGTCCATCATCAGAAATGCTCAGATATAAAGAGAAAAATAACATAAAAAAGTGATGGATATGTAAATACCTGTTGAGTGTTGCTTGGACCAGCAGCATCATCCATCGGATTCACAGACAGGGATGGACTAGAGTCATGTGAAGCCACATCATCAGCTGCAGTGCTGGTCATCTTAGTAAAACAACATGTCAGAATATAAGAAACCAATAGTCAAACTCAATTAACTTTATAGAATACAAAAAGAGTGAACAATTATGCAGACAGAATCTCCTAGAGGAGATGCATGTCAGCATGCACAAAACGTCAAGAGACAACAACCTCATAGTAAACATTCCTCTCTATCTTGCCAACCTCTGTTTTCACACATCGTAAAATCAAACAGGCTTTATGGGGACATTTCTATACACAATGTTTCAGTTCCTTATGGGGACCAGACTACCAGTAGTCTGATTTTCCAAACACAGTTATTACCCAGACAAGAAAGGGTGAAGGTGTGATGTGGGGACATCGTGAGAGTCCAGATTAAGAGTAATGATTAAATAGGAGTATAATCTCATTGATACATGAAATTTGCCTGAAATACATAGCCAACATTAACATTCTTCATGGGTTATGTTAAAGTGTTTTTCACACTACACTATCATCAAAACTGTGGCTCATTAAAGCTACTTAAAGAAGTGAGAGAAATTAATGCTGGTCATCTAAACACATTGAACATGAATATTTTAGAATGAGAGATAACGATAAACCATTGGTTAATCTGCACTAACCTTCACAGCATTTTAGAAAATGAATGAACACTTGCTCAAGGTTCAAGTTTTAGACAAAAATCAATTGAATGAGATGCATACCATCATACTCAAAACATCAAACGTCATAGCATTTTTTTCAATAATATGCAATAATGAAAAAAATGTAGTGATAAATTATATTCATAATATTATACCACTAGGATTCTTTCAAAAGTTACTTTGATTCTGTTACACAGAGCCATTCTGTATAATGTGTACTGTATAACATACTTGTGTTCTCCATGGGCAGTCCCCGTCTCCATAATGATAGGTAATTTCTTCTCCTTCTTGAATATCATCCAAGGCAAACAAACAGAGGTGAGGCTTTCCATTCACATCAGTCCTTTTCATCTTACAATTTGGCCTCCTGTGTTCATCATTCACTAGCCGCCCCAATGACCCATCATCTCTTGAGGCATCAATGCTTAAAAATAGATGGGAACATGACAAAAAGAAAAACACCAGATCAGAGTCCCATTCACAATATTCTAATATGGTCTAGTGTGGTGTAGAATAGGTGGAGAAATTAAGTCTTACCACCATGTTTTCCCTCTCCACTTGAATGCAAACATAAACGCAGCACATGTTGGGTGGTAAACTCTTCTTCTGCTCTGATATTCTGCATCATTTATCATGTCCCCCCTATACTCAGCAACAAATTGTCCTCTGCTGATTGTACCCTTTGCAAATACACCACGTCCTGTAGAAGAAAGCAACAATAGTTTCAACAAAACAGGTAAAGCCATCCATTCTGCCATTAGGTCCATGGTAATGTGTAAAACACAACTTGCAGAATAAAGATGACAATTACGAAAAATGACCTTGATATATTGTATCTGACTTAGAAGCTTCAATCTGGGGTTGAGCAGATCATTTTTTAATGATTACATTATTTCTGTCACACCCCTCATCTGTTTCCAATTATCATTATTATTACAAGAATTTTTGTATGTTGTGTTTTATATCATTCTAGTTCAAACCTTATCTAACCTATTTTCCCCATTTCAATCGTTTCATCACCTTTGCATTGATGTTACACCTTAACTGTTATTTCATATGAGGCTCACCATCTAAAGTGTTCTATACAAACACAGCTGGTTAAAGTTGATTAATGCTGACGTTCCGTCTCTGCAGTCTTCCTTGCACTTTAAACATATTCAACTTTTTCAGCTGGGAAAGGCCAAGAGTCCATTGGTACCACACAGACAGTGAACATTAGTATTCGATCTACTGTAACTATCTTAGCTTAACCAATATAGTTAATACTCTACTCCACAAAAACACACCCGATGCCAACTAACTGAGCAGTAAACACATACACTCTACATTGCTGCAGTGATGCTTTAGAGAGCCAAGTCTGCTTTACATGCTACACTTCACTGACTAATTTGGCTTGTTGTCTGAAAATTGCTCTCATACTCTCTCTCCCATAGAAAATTTCTCTCCTTTCTGCCCATGTTTGCGGTGCAGAATGCAGTCATGGTAGACAATGGAAGCGATACTGCACCCCTTACTTCCTGTAGTGTATTGCTACAACAAATGAACTCCTGCAGTTTTAATTACATTGCTTGCTCTTTGATTTTAGGTCTTTAAATAACACATCAAGCATAACATTATGTGTCAACAAATTGTTGTTGATGTCAATAATGTTGACTAATCATTGCAGCCCTACTAGTATCTAATGTAACCTCAGGTTTTGCATTTCATGCTCATCTGGTAATAATTGTGCATGTTTTATGCACAGTATATTGTGTATCATGTAAGTATTACCCAGCAAATCACATCAGACAACACCTTACCTTTCACTGCATTGATGTACTTGACTTCCAATTTGTCTGTTTTGTCGGTCCTTGAAATAACATGACAAATGGCATCCTGAAGGGGGCTGATCCTTCGTGGCATTTCAAACTTAAGAGAGAAAAAAAGAGTTTGCATTATATTCAGTCAGAATTCTTAGTCTTTAACACTATTAGAAATATCACTGTGTCCATGCCCTGCATGGATTAGATGTTTCTCTGCTCCATCACACGTGATTCAAATGATCAGCTGGATATCAAACTCTGCAAATGGCCAGACATGCTGGACAGGAAATAAATAGCTGGTTGAATTTCATAATTTGTCATATGCACACTAAGGACACAGGTTTCCCTGCAGAATAAACTTTGTTCTTTTCTGTCACCAAGTAATGCTAAACAATATAAATCTGAAGTATAAAATAGATCAAAATATATACGTGTATATATATACGTATATACACTGTCTTAATATCTCCTTGCTTAATATAATATTCATTTGCATGATGCGGTTGAATCTGTGAGCATTGGGTCGCTAAGAAGACTGTTAAGAGCGGGTCAGCTCAATCTTACATTCCCTTCTTAGTGAAAGATCTTAAGCTAAGTGCGAATATGGGAAACGTGTTTTTCTTTAACAGGAGGCTCTAAGAGTGCTCTTAAGAAACTCTTAGCACTAAGATCTTCTTAACTGGATCTGGGAAACGTGGCCAAAGACATGTCTGTGAAGATTCTCAGTCATCCAGGTCATGGTATTCGTAGCAAGGTTTGTTGTAGGCAACTGGACTTGATAAGAGTTCTTGAAGACGTTTCGCCTCTCATCCAAGAGGCTTCTTCAGTTCTGACTGACTGGTTTGGGAGTTCAGGTATTTAACCACTGTGTGGTCGTTAACACCTAGAAGGGGCGTGTGTCTCAGGTGCCCCTCTTCCATTGTGTGGACCTTGGGTTTCACCTCATGATTTCAGGTGGGTATAAAACTTTCTGGAGAGTGATCTTAAAACTGCAATATATGTGGCAGATATATTATGTCTTAGACCACCTCCCCTGTTGAGAGATGGCCTTTCCAGGTTTTCCATGTTTTTGTTAACCTGGAAAGGCCATGAAGAACTGAACTGAAGAAGCCTCTTGGATGAGAGGCAAAACGTCTTCAAGAACTCTATCAAGTCCAGTTGCCTACAACAAACCTTGCTACAAGTGGCCAAAGACAGTTATCACTGCACACATGTGTACTGTGCTAATACAAATAAAGACACACAGTTATCACTGCACACATACTGTGCTAATACTAATAAAGACACACAGTTATCACTGCCAGAGCAGCAGTGTTTTCTCTTTGCAGCCTGTTACCTGTTTAACAAACACCTGCATGTCTTATTAACTAGACTAGAGCTAATAAAAAAATATCTGTGGTTGAGCACTAGTTAAGCACTCCCTCAAACTGAACTACATGCAACTATATTGTGAAAAACATGAGGCTGCAATCAGCCCATGTGAGCAATTTGAGCTAGCTATCCTGCTTAATAACCACAGCTAATTAACACAATTTTATGGTCCTTTACTTTGCATAAACCCCCTCATACAGAGTTACATGCAACTATATTGTGAAAACTCAGCAAAATACAAGGCTACACTTAGCACAATACTTAGCAATTAGAGCTAATTAGCTATCTTGTTAACTAGAGCTGATAAACAAATATCTGTGGTTGAGCATTGGTTTTATTAATTGTTCATTCATACAAATTTGCTTACCTTGTGTTTAACTTTTGCTCCATCTTCTTTTGTTGTCCTCTTTGCCATCTCTTGGTGGCATCTTCTGATTGTTCTTCCGTCAATGTGGATTACTACCTGTTACACTCTTTTGTCATGAAAATCCTTCTTTTTGGGGACCCGGATGTGGGTGGGGCATAACCATATATGAAAGGTATGTGTGTGTGGAGCAGTGAATGCAATATAAGCTAAAACCATGTGGGGGAGCTACTGAGCACCATTTACACACACACACAATGATCAAAAACATGTGTAATGGGCCAATGCTAAAAACTTCACAGGCACATGTGGAGCAGCTCCTGTATTGCTTTTTAACTGTTTCCCTCATGGGGACCTGATTTTTTGTCCCCATACCGCAGCTGGTCCCCATGACGTGACTGTGTATACAGATTTTTGTCCCCACAAAGATATGAAAACCAGTGCACACACACACACACACACACACACACGCGCGTTTTGCTCTCCTTCCAACAAGACGAAACGATAGGGATCAATTTGATTAGGTGTGGCAGGAAGTTTGTGTATGAGCGTGTGTGTAAGTGTGTGTCTAGTTAAAGTACGCCCTAGTTGCTCTCTCTCTCTCTCTCTCTCGCTTGTCCCCCTCTGCCTCTACATGTGTCCTCTTACTTGGGTGAGCAGATAGGTCACATGTTGTGAAGCTTTTAGGTCGAGCGACACAGAGGGGGGACAACAAGAGAGAGGGAAAGAGGGATGGAGTGAGAGACGGGATGGAGGAGAGGAGGGGAAAGTGTGTGTGTGTGTGTGTGGGTGAGAGAGGGAATGTTTCAAGCACCATGTTTTTCCACTGTGAATAATTGAAAGGCTGGAGGATGAAAAATGCAAAGGCCATCAGAGAAAGCAGTTTGGCTCTGTCCTGCGAGACCTGACCCGAGTTATGGATTAACCACACACACACACACGCAGACGCACACTAACGCACAGACACATGCATACAGCTTGCTGGGCTGTGAAATCACAGGTAATAATTGTCCCTTTTTGCTCTGCTTCCATCTGGTCTGTTGCTGTGTGTCACCCAGGATGTACTCACCTTCCTGTCTTTTTAACACTTTATTTTACCAAGTAACACTACACAACCACAGTGTGTAGCTCCAGCAGACATGCAAGAATTTCTTGCTCAGCAGCACTTCAGTGGTAGTTCTTTTAAGAGAGAGGCATTCTAGTTTAATCAAAATAGTGTCAGGAAATTCAAATCCTCAGTTGACTTGGTGGGCTGCACACCCATTGTTTTCCATGCCACACACTGCCACTGTCCTGATGTGGGTAATCACCAGTAGATACATGTCAACATGTTAAGATATGTTCATCTTAAAGGGGCAGCTTGTAATATATCGCCAGAATTTAAGTTTAAAACATTCAAAATGAAGCTGAAAACGAAGCAGAGGTGTCTACTGAGGTTAGCATGCTAACCAGCTAGCCGTCCTGTCTCGTAAATACCACTTCATGCCTCAAGAGGTGATAATCTGATAGTCCCAGTACTTGATGTATGCAATCTGCGAGTGTGCTATATTTCACAAAACGTCAAGACAGGAAATACCCTTCCAGCTGTTTCTTCACTGAACAGAAAAATACAACCATGCACCTTCTGAATTCAAGTTTCTCTCTTTTACCTAAGTAAGACGAGCTTACTTGATTTGTTAACTCATTGTAAAACACACTCTAACCCACTCAAACTTGACATAATCGACAATCACCTCTGGTTGGTAAAAGAAAAAAAACCTCTATCCACCGAGTAAGATGTGAAAATATTCCTGCTCCACATGCTGTTTTGTGTTCTCATCCCTGGAGTTATGGTCCTGATCGGAGCTCCTGTAGATCACCTCTGTTTCCCCTGTCATCAAATAGGGGTCCACCCTCGTTTGCTCTTCCTGAGGATTGTCCTTATCCAGATCAAGTATATCAGGTTATATTATATTGGTTGTCGATTGTAAAGCCCTTTGAGGCACTCTCCCTTTTTCAGGGCTTTGACCCACATCTCAGTCTCAGTTAAAATGCAAAGCTGAGAAGTGAGGTCAGCGTCAGACTGAGTGCAAGGCTCTGTCCAAGTAGCAGTGCATAGCAGTGCTGAACCAGTATGTATCAAACTCAGAAGAGAACTGATACGAAAGATTTGTCCTCTCACTGATTCACAGCGACACGTCGGATCAACAATCAAAAGCAGTTTGTGACCACTGAAACCGAGTGTCTCAGTGTTAAAATGACAGCTTTGACAAGAAGGCAATGTGGAAATATGCCTTTAATTAATAAGAAGATTGATCTTGGAATGAAGTATTTATAAAAGGTAAAAATGTGTGAGCTGACTGTATCAAAGACCTCTTTACAGAATTCAGTGTGAATAATGTCCGAGGGGTATGATGAGGATTTAAATGATTGATGGGATGTGTTAGAGTGTGAAAGGAAATGAGCTCAACGCTGCTGTGCGAGGGTGAGCACGCTGAAGAGGCTATTATGTCACAGCTGACTGCGGGGGGAAATCTGGCGTCAGATGTTGTGCATTTTTTTAATGAAATGAGCAAGACACTCCTGACACCGCTCTGTACCAAGTCACAGTAACGTTGCAGGAAGATGGGTGCAATGATGTAGTTTAGGCCATTTAAAAGAACACCTGAAATGACTTTATGTAAGCTTCCAACAGCAGTATGAGAAATGACATGTGCAAGGCTCCTTCTTATAATATAATACCTGCCTTATGTTGAGAAGGTGTAACAGTTTTAGCATGCTGCATGAAACAGAATGTCTAACACCACTGTGAAAGCACGGGCAAGTAAACAGCTGGAGCAAGCTTGGAGTTAGTGCCACAGGGGTGACGGGTGTAGTCCAAACAGGCTCTCTAAACTGTCCCTCAGAAGGATGACCAATAAAGAGAAGCAGACATTCAGTAGTGTGGAGTTTGGCAAATTCAGCCACACTATACAGGCTAGTAGACCAGAAACAATGGATTGCATGCAGAATTGTTCTGAAATCTTCCATAAGTCTTTTAGATTTCAAGAACTTGGTGGTAAATCCAGCACGGAAAAATGAAGTGGAGCTAGAACGTAAGCTACCTAGTAGCAACAGGTTTCCGAATTTGGAAAGGGATATTATGGTTTAGAGTAGATGAGCCCCCTGAAATGGCAGAATGTGGTGCACCATATACATGCCAACCCTCCTGATTTTCCTGAGAGACTCCAATTTCTCATTTATCAAATATGCACCAAGTGTTTATGAACATTTGTATATAAATAACTGTACATATGCATTGTAATTTGTGTATCGTGAAGGAGTTTACAAACTTTTATTTTGTTATACAACCCTGTGTTGTGTAATAACGAATGAATGACCTACTTGTGCCATGGATTGCACATCAGTGCTTTGAGCTAAATGCTAACATCAGTACACTAACATGCTCACAGTGACAATACCAACATGCTGATGTTGCCTTTTTTTTTGTGGCTATTTTATTAACCTTTATATGTATTATGTAGCCCTCCGGTCCCGAAGCCATGGACTGAGCTACTGGTCCCAAACCACAGGTAACCACCTCATCGTGGTGGCTAGATGTCAAGTCCATGGGATGACTGGAGTCTTTAGAAAGCATCCTCTTGTGATCATGAATATTTTGATCCACAGATAAATTAAAGGGGCAATTCGTAAGGTATGGAAGGACGGATATACAAGTTTAATATAAAACGTTCAAAGAATGAACCACCAGAATGTGAAGACACAAAAGTGTTGAGATTATGTCAAAGATACCTATGTACTGGGCTGCAGAGATATATGCCAAAGTTAGCATGCTAACCAGCTAACCTCAGCTGTAGTTTCAGATGGGAGATAGTGCTATATGCCAGCAGCGAGTTTACTACTTAATGAATGTGCAAAACAAACTCTCAAAATGTTTACTTGTATCATGAATCTCATGATCCCCATGAGTTTCATGATCATGAATCCAACTGGCAGACTGAAAGACAGAGAGCCATACTGAGTTGGTGGAAAAATCAACTCTTATCATTACAGAGAGCAGTAATATTAGGCGATTAAGCAAAACCCCAGATTGTGATCACTGAATATTTTTCTATGAGTATTATTGCTATGAGTTTTTTTTTCCCATCCCGGTGTACTGTATCTTATATCAAGCGAAGTTAATCAAGTCGCAGTAATTGTGATGACAACAGCAGTTCCTTGGCGATCACTCTTGATGGGTCTGTTGTTAAAGGACAAATTATGGTTTGGACTGGCGGCTGGGGCTCAGAAGGTAGAGCTTGTTAGAGAGGCAAAGTATTAACATTTTTTGGATTAAATTGTCATGCAAATGACTGAATTTCCTGTTATGGCTGCTGGTGTTTTAGCCATGTTACCAGTAGTTCTTGTCGTGTTGACATGTTGTCCATAGCTGAATGAAATCAGGGCTGACACATTCCCCACCATCCCTACATGTAAACAAGTTAGGGAAAGAAGGTAACACAATAAGGCAAACAACAAAAAAATATAAATGACAATGAACATTAAAGATGGAAGATATACTGTTAAGCTATACAATGTTAAGTTGATTGATAGTCAGTCTCCCAAAAACTTTAATATGCCATCTTATTTCACATTTGAGCACATTTGATAATGTCATCAACAAAACACAATGTATGAACATATGTTTGAAAACAGTTTTGCAACATCTGTTCGACTTTTTCACATTCACACTTCCTTTGGTTCACCTTCATTCTCTGCTCTGCTGTAGCAGCTCCTGGGTCTTGTTTCATTCTCTCTGGCTTTAATAATGCACTGTGGGTTTTCACTACTGTGTATACTTCACAGCTGACTAATCACATCGCTTATTTCCACTCATTGTTGTGGTTTGTTTTTGTTCTACATTGTAAAGACACTTACATTTTTGAGGGTGTGCATGGAGTGTCTGCACCCAGACAGTTTCCATTCAAGTGTAAATTGAGCTGTAGCCTTCGCCATCTCATTATTTCTTTCTCTTTGCCTTTCAAGTGTTATTAACAGCATGTTGAGTTTGGGTCAACGGAAGTCTGAAATAGCTGAGTGTAGGTTGTTACAGCTTCCAGTGGCTTGTGAAGCCTCTAGGATCTGATATTTCACTCCCAGCAGAGGCCCTTGTCTCTGGGGTCTGTAGACCTGCCTGCCCTGACAGTGATGGATGGACGGTGTTTGTTTCAGAGGGCACTCCGTGATGTAGCACCAATAAAAGGGACACTGGTAGAGTTATCCTGCAATATCAAGTTAGGATTTTAGCCAGAGGGTAAAGGACAATGCCCTTGAAGCCAGACAGGTGGCATTTCAAAACAATCTGCTTGGAATGCCATCTGTGGAGATTACCAGCGACCATTTGTCTTCCCTTCGCCCTTATCATGCTACATTTAACCCCTTTAGCTATAGTGGAATGTAGAAGCCCAGCTCAAATACCACTGACTCCAGTAAATTACCAGAAAATACAGGTATCCTACAGTCTAGACAACATTTTGAAACAAGTTCTGCTCAGCGGTCTTTCTTTGTTGCTGGCATTCTTTTACATTCTGGCTCTGTATCTGTTACCCAGTTAAAGGTGGACTGGGATCCAGTTCAAGACAAAGTTGACTGTTTAATGATGGTGCCACATTTTTCAACCATTGGACTGCATACTTTTCCGATCCTTGTGCTTCTTTTTTCCTTTTTTATCTCCTACCATCTGTGCACTCACACCCTTATGTAGTTTCTGCTTGTAGAACACGTTTGATGAAAGTTTTAAAAGTTTTTGAAATGCATTGATTTCAGTCCTTCAGAACATTCCTGTAGTTTCCAGACGTTGGTTACTGAAAGAAAACCAATGCCCTATTTGAAGTTTTATCACAGCACTGGTTTGAGAAACTTCCTTAGTTGTATTCACACACTCAAACAGTGTTACATGACTGTTCTACATGTCGTGTCTTACAAAGGCAACCTCTCTGAATCATCTCAGTCTTTTCTCATCTCAACCAAATCCGTCCAGTTAAGTACATGTTTTCAAACGTCTGCTCACTGAGTGCGTAGGAAAGCTCCTTTGAGCTGCTGTTCCTCATAATCCTGTTCGGCATCAGATTCACATATTTCAAACAGAATAGTGGAATGTACAAGCATGTTACCTGGCAGCTATGTTTGATCTGTAAATGTAAGGTGCAAGCACTTCACAGGTAAAGACATAGGCAGATGGGAGGTCTCATGTAGCTGCAAAAATACCACCTGATCTGTGTTTATGGAAGTGTATTTGCCTTCCCATTCACATGTAGTTCTAAGATTTTATAGGTAATGTAATCTGGGTAAGGGGTGAGAAATAAGCAACAGCTATGGATAGGAGCTGTTGATATAGTCTATGTTCTTACCCTAAATTACTCTGTTTATCAATTTGGTCTTCCATATCCCATCACATACTGAACATCCATTACCACAGTACACATGTAACCTATCATGCTCAGTCATTCTGGGATCAGCTCATTCATTTTTGCCAGTATAAGGTTGTCAATGAAACTTAAATATCAACAGTACAAGTAAAAGTAAAGTCTTTTCTAAACTGAACAGCCATGTGTACCACTTAGTTACTTTTTTTTTTTTTTACTTACTGCGACATACTGTGACAGCTTGCTGGGTGACTCAGAAACAGTACATTTATGAATATGAAAATTGGTGCACAGCTTTCAATACTGTTATTACTCTGTGCCACAACCATAAATCCAAGGGTAATTGAGCTCTAGTGTTTTTTCTGAGCAACATGGCCGGGTGTCAATGATTAGAGACACACCTTCTTGGGCACTTTCCCCCTGCTCTCTGAGGACTTTATCTTCAAATGTTATGTTAATGTAATCACTAACACAGAGAAAGTGCTGAGTCGCTCTTTTTCGCCGCTGTTACAGTCTTTCGTGAGTGATGAAGTCATTTGCATTGGAGGCTCACAAGCTTTGACAAGAACACCTAACAAGTTTTCAAAGCTGCCAAAAACAGTTTTTCGTTGGGTAAAGCGTTCCCTGATCTCCCCCAGTTCGTTTCTGTGCCTCTGTAATTATCAGATTATGTTCTTTGGCACGCAGTGAGTTACTGTCAAACTTTGCTGTGAATCAGACTCTGCTGCTTTTACTGTGTTATCTGTTCTCTCCTCTGCTTTTTTTCTCCCCACCTGTCAACACTTGAGGCTTTTTTTTCATATTTTTTGTTTCACTTTAATGATTTCTCTCTGTGTAAGATCTCTGCATTGTATCATCTGTTTAATCATTCAGTTTCATTAGTTTTCTCTTCCCTCTACTGGTTTTTTTCATTCCAAATGCCACTGATTCAGAAAATATTGACCCCCACTTCTCCTTCTCTCTCTGCTCTCTATCCCTCCATCTCTCCCCACAGGATGTTCAGATAGTGAGCACGGACGAGAACCAGGTCTTCCTCGCCCTCCAGGAGTGGTACCAGTCAGACACATACAACCTGTACCAGTCAGACCCCCAGGGCGTCTACTACTCCATTGTCCTGGAAAATGTTCGCAGCACCAAGCAGCCAGAGGAAAGCGTCCTCATCGACATACTAGAGGTGAGATGGGGTGGAGGGACATTGCTTATGGCCATGGGCAAAGGCCCCTTAGAGTAGTTTGCCACAAAGTTTAGTTTCAAAGTATGTGAATGTTCTATGATTAGACCTTATGGGACTCTTTATCCCGACACATTTCTTCATTTTCTTCAGAGCAAAAAATCAGTGTCAAGTACTGGTTCCACACATGAATGTAGCCACATCATACAATGAAACCATTTAATCATATTTAATAGATAAAGCAGGCATTCTTTTTGCTGTAGATAGCTGTATTTCAGAAGGCTGTGCTATCTCACATTGCCTTGAAACTGGTTAAGTGGTACCACTTCAGCAAAAACAATGTTTTTCTTATAAATGCTTGAGTCTTTGTGCGAGTTGTGACAAGAGATGACAAGAGTAGCTTCTGCAATGTACAGAGAACTCCTGCAGGAGGTGTGTCGTATTGTGTATCATGTAAGTGTATCATGGTAGTCAACTCATCAGCTCGTCCATGCAGATCTGTACATCCAACCGAGTGAATGGCTGTTCATTCACTGTTGTTTTACCTATCACTCTCTCTCTTCGCCTTCTTTGTCTTCTCCATCAGCGAGGTTCTTTTTCTTTTGCAGTGTATGCCTCCTTCTGTTTTGGTTGCGCAATTGCAGACGCACTTCCTTTGTGCTGTAATTCATCCTTCGTTTCTGCAGGAAAAATCAAGCAGACTTAATAACATAGTGAAAGCAAGGTTTACAGAAACCAATCTATACATGGGTGGTGTTATTCTCCTAAAGCCATTACGCTCTGCAATCATAATTATTTCATTGTACACTCTTACTCTTGTGTTTCTGTTTTGGAAAATCAACCAAACAGTTGCAGGGTGTTGCTCATCCTTCAGCCGGTCTATACTCCTTTAGCATGCGGAGCAATCCAAAGCTTGACTGACCTGTCGTGCCTTGTTACGGTTACTAAGCTGTGATTGTGCAATCACCGGGGCAGAGGGTTAGCAAAAGGTCAGTTATACAGCAGACAACATGATTATGTGTCCAAAAAAATGCAGATAAGTGCAGGTTCCTCCCCGCCTGAATTGATGTAAAATTAATGAGCTCAGCCAATGATGTCTTCATTTACTGAAAGCAATCTTGCATAAGTTATGAAGACATCTGTAAACAGATCTCTGCCTGATCTGGAAACTTGCGTCTTTATCTTGTCCTCCTTTTTATTCTGTAATGTTCTAGCAAGTCAAGTTATTGTTCAGCTCTGTGTTGACTGCCTGAGTGTTTTAGACAGGTCTCTAGATAAATGGGTGCTGGGCCTGAGGACAAGAAGTGCGGCGGAGAAGGAAGGAGAGAGGAAGTGTCGGAGGAAAAAGAAGCGGTGGACCATGGAGGCAAAGGCTTCACTGCAAAACTCATTTCCTCCTCCTCTCTTTTCCCTCGCCCCAGGCTGCACTCTCATCACATGCTGTAGAGAGTGATAGAGAGGCGTACAACATACAGGGGTTGGATAAAGACTTGAGACAGCAGGAGATGAAGTGCTGAACAGAGGTTGAGAGATGAAGAACTGCAGACAGCAATGAAAGAAGTCAGAAGCCCAGATAGAACACAAGCAGGCCTATGTACTGTGATTCAAACAATTACCTTGCTTCACTCTATAAACATCAGTGCTACATAATAGATGGCAAAGGGAGCTGTGGGAGTCTGCAGATGGAGACATGTCTGACATGGCTGCCTGGCTCTGTTTAAATGTCTGTCTGCACAGGCTTCACCATCATCTCACTGTTTAATGTTTCAGCTTCAGGGATTGTAACTATCAACCTCACAGCCGCAAAAAAACATGCAGTATGTATTGATTTCAGTGAGTTAACTTTATACACTAAGTGCTGTAGTTTCTGTGTCAGTGGTTTCCCTTTAGTCTTTCAAGTAACATGCATCGGCTTCAAGTACTGCTGACAGTTAAAGGGCACCTCCTGGTTAATATTCTTAATGTAGCTGTGTAGTTCAAGGTAGTGGTACGATCCAGTTGCAGCACTTTCATGTTTGGACTCTTTATAAGGATTCTGCCCACACATAATCTCCCCACATTCTCCCCTCAGCCCATATTCTATGCCTATGTTAGAAAATGACAATTTGAAGATCCAGCTACTTAATTAAAGTTGAGACTATGGGACATTTTAGAGAAAGAAAATAAATCCCACATTCTTCCTCTTACAAATGAAGAGTTAAATTCATAAAACACACCCTTGTTAATTTCAGAACATACATAGGTTTTAATGCTACAGCCTTATTTGGGTATGACCACTAGCTTATGCTGGAAAAAGTGTGAGCTAATAGATATTTCTGTGTAACTGACATTGCTGACAGACTTTATGATTCTTCCTTGCTTGTGCTGCTGTTAGACTACGTGTTAGCATTTATTCTGTCATTTCCACTCCTTAATTTTAAAATCCACCTTGTTTCTCAGGTACGTGGAATCAAGGGAGTCTTCCTCGCCAATCAGAAGATCGATGGCAAAGTGACAACTCTCATCACCTATAACAAAGGACGAGACTGGGAACCCTTGGCCCCGCCTGCCACGGACATGAATGGCAAGCCTATCACCTGCAAAGCTGTAAGCACTGACCCTAGAAAAAAAAATCCTTTTTCCCTTTATTTACTCCACTACCTTTGTTGAAATATTGACTTTGCAGCTTTAAAGTGAATGTGTTTACAATTACCACGTGTCCATATACCAGTTACAACAACGTCATCTCCCAACAGGGTGGACCCCACTAGGCTATAAACTACATCGCTGTCACATGATTTCAACCTCACACCCCACTTTACAATAAATACAGATCAATTTAAAAGTATTTAAAACATTTTTTTTTTCATTATTTTGAGAATTACTAATGATGTTAGCCAGTCATCTTACCCAGCTAGCCACAAAAAATGAAGAAAAGCACAGTCATGTTTCCGAGTAATGAGGTCGGAGCTTTACTACTCACTCTCCCAGAACGGTGTACGTCGGACACTTTCATTTTTGGCAGCACTTTAAAGCACCGAGCGTAAACAAGAGCCACAGCCGCCTCACATTAGCTTAGCTGAGTGACTAGCTGATGTTGCTAATGGTTGTCCAAGACACTGAGGTGGTTATCAGGAAATCTGAAAAACTGTAAATACTACAGTATATTCTATCATTACTAAATGCAGAAGATGTGCAACGCTAGGTAAGTGAACAAGCCTTAGAGTTGACTACAGTAATGTTAGCCTTGCCTACGACTGTATGATAACCTCACAGTGCTTTTAGTATTGAAGTGTCTTGCACAAGTTATTAACAATATGTAAAAAGCGAACTGTTACAGGTGAAGTAACTAAAAGGTGACAAAGCACTGTGCTCACTAAGGTAAGATGAGTATAACGTTGATGTTGAGGAAGTAAAGAGAATCCGTAGTAGTAGAATAGTGTGAATTCACGGTATTAAGGTATTATAGGACTTGTGATAAGGTGGATAGAGTTGCGGAATCCCTGAGCCACTAAATCCACACTACAGGATAAATTACAAGTCGAATTATATTAGATATGGCATTTTAAAATCACTCTGGTACATGAATTAATATACGTCCCAAAAATCAGAGCTGTCATTTAAATGTCTCCCAGATCCATGGCAGCTATCAGTGCTTTGCTGTCTGCTTATTTCTTTTTTTGATGCCACAACGGGGCCGACAGAGTCTGAAAATCGTGGCTTTAAAATGCCAAACAAACTTCTCAAAACTCTTCAATGGCTGTCTGTGTTGATCATCATATTTTTTTTACATACTCTTAGTGTGATGTAAAGCCCACCACCAAAGCTGCAAACACTAGATACTGCTGCTACTAGACCACATTTTCAAACTTTGTATCTGCGCTCAAGCAAAATTGGGACCTGTCAACCAAGTTGTTCATAATGTGAACACAAAGTCAGGAGCAGGAAAGATGAGTGTTGCCCTTTGAGGACTGCGTGCGAGCAGCTTGCCTGGCTCGCTCATTCATCTTCTCAATATTGCTACTGCAAGGCTAGAAGACAAAGAGCAATGTGCCACCAGTGTGATATCCATACATCACACCTCACAGGGAGAGAGAGTCTGATCCTTTATTTGAACCATCACTCCAGTCGGCTGACACATCTGGAGGATACGCGGGTATCAGCTTGAGACTTGTGTACCATTGTTGACACACACACACACACACACACACACACACACACACACACACGAGTGTTCACTCCAATATTGACCTCTTCCTCTCATTGGTCTCATTCATACATCAACATAATGACCTTGCAAAGAAATTCAGCTCTCCTGGATTCATGTCTTCACGTCTATCAGTCAGCGGGGCAGCTTTATTTCAAACGCTGGCATCACACACATCAGCTCACTGACATCAAAAGTCACCGAGCTAAACAAAGCCAGATACTAGATGCGCTATCTAATATGTTACTGTATCAGGCAATGCTGTCAGCTGTATCCATTACCTTACCATCTGACAGAGACTGGCTGAGAATAACGGCCTCTTAAATGTACAGAAGCAGTTCATCATAATGGTTAATGTCTACAATCTGTTTAAAAGTACTGTATAAAGCAGATAATACAAACAGGTAGTATTGCCCTTGAAATGAAATTGCCATGGCTGTGAACGCATCAAAAACAAAGGTAATATGAGCTGCTATCACTCATCCTAACACTACAAAACACTGAGGCTTGTCAAAAAGTGTTGGGAGTATCGGTAAACAAGCAGATAGTGTGTGTTTGAAAGCGAGTGGGCATGCCAAGACATACATTCAAACACTTGCCACATTCTTACTTTTATGTGTTATAGCCTTGTTTGTTTTCATCTCGCTGAAACAAAATCTAAAGGTGGCTTCAGGTCAGTACTTGGTGAAATGTCACAGTAAGGGACCGTCTGCAGGTTGTGGTTAGAAATGTAGATGCCAATGCAGTGTTAAAAACCAGGCCTATTCAGTGCTGTAGTTATATCAATCTGTGGGGTTCAAAAGTCTGAGTCCACATTGAAAATCTCTGATATTGTCACGTAAAACTGGCAATAATCAGTTTCAGGTTTCAAGTGAACGTGTCAGAACTCAAATTGTTACTCTAAGCAAAAAGTAGCTTTCTCAGCATCAAGTCATGGCGTCTGAGGAGACAGAAACTTGATTAGCTGTATCCAAATCACGATCAGGCTGACCCAAAGTGACCATGCCATTAGAAGCGCAATATATCAAACTAAGCTCCCTAAGACATAGACGAGCAACTTCATCACAGATACAGAATTTGCTACATAAAGAACACAAGAGTCCAGTCAGCTAGAGTAATGTCAAAAGTATGTTGTCTGAGGAAGGCAAGAAATACTAGAATTTCACACTGGATGACTGGGGAAAAAAAAGTCCTCTGTAGTGATGAATCCAAGTTAGAGATTTATAGCAGTAACAGACGGGTGTATGTAAGGAGACGAACAGAAGTTTCAAATCCACAGAGAAACACGGTGGTGGGAATATTCAAGTCTGGGGCTGTTAGACTGACTCCACCCTGACCAAGGAGAAGTACACTCCATTCTTCAGACATGCTACACCCTTGAGATTTGTGGAGAAGTATTTGTACTGTATTGTTAAGATGATATCTTTGTAATAAAACAAACAGATGCAAAATAGAAGTGTCTTGAGTGGTCTCAGACTTTTGGGCCCCACGACTTAACACTGTTATATTTCACATATTCCAATATAATTTTGCACATATGATGCATCATTTAAATGAATTGTCATAAAAGAAATTCCCCTCAGATGAATACAACATAATGTGCATACCATTATATTATGATTTGCAGAACAGCAGCAAGATCCAGAACAACTCTCCCCGTGACAATTGTTTGCACTGTCTCACTCTCCCGTGTGAAATGAATTAGCTTCCATTAAAGACCATGTTAGATTTGATTAACAGCACTGAATCCCCACACTGAGCTGTATTTGCAGCGGGATTATCAGGTATCTGTGTGGTAAGACTCATTAAACATGACTGTCTTCAGTTCACAAACCATTTCACTGAAGTGACATTTTCATGTATTAATGCTCATTGTTTCAAATCCACTGTGAAACAGCCTATTAGATCGTGGATCGAGGTAGATACTGTTGGAGAATGACAAGCACATTCTGTCCTCACTTTCATTTCACTCCACATGTTTCTGCTCTGCAGCCGGAGTGTCACCTCCACCTCCACCTGCGCTGGGCGGACAACCCCTACGTTTCCGGGACTGTCCACACCAAAGACTCTGCTCCAGGTCTCATCATGGGCGCTGGTGAGTGTACAGAGCAAAAACTACTTTTTTTAGTGACTGTGTTACCTTCTCTCCACACGACATTTGTGCATCTTTTTTATGTTAATACAGTTAATGTTTCTGGTTGAAACATTGAGCAGGAATTTAAGATCTATGTCTACAGAAGCAGCAACAGTACTTTCTTTTTAATAAAGACTGAAAGAATTTAGCAGTTGCCTATAGTGAAAAATTATAGCCCCGATTTTTGTGAAGAGAAAAGAGAATCATATTGTGCAGAAACTGAAACCCAAGCATAACGTAAATTGGCTTGAAGACAAGCAAAGCAGACGTTGCTCTTTCACAATACATTGTTTGGTTTGACTGTTGGTTTAACTGTGATCTGTATTGGATGTCTTCACCGGTGCAGAACTGAGCTACAGCCTGCAGCTCAGCTGACTTTTGAAAGTCAGTATATTTTTGAGAAACATCAGATAATCATTTTAGTCCAGAAATGGCTAAAATGGTGTGAGAGGCTTGGTTGATTTTACTGAAGCAATATCTTTTCTGATGATGTTTTATTATGTGAAGTTGAATGGAGCTATTAAAATCAATAGACATTATTACAAATGGACAGCAAGGAGAATCCAGAAAACCAAACAGTAATTCAAAACAGAGGACAAACCCTAAAGCCATGGGGAACAAGCGAGGACTGGGGAACAGACACAGGAAGGCAGGAGACGCAGGAGGCTTATGCTCTGCTCCAAGACTTCAAACTGGATCGACATGCTCATTTGGAAACTTTCTCTTGTATTGCAAAAACATTTCAGTGAAGTGTGTTTCTGAAGACATTGTAGACAGAGGCAATAAAACATTTGCAGCTGTTTTTTTTGCTGACAATGTGACAGCATACTGGACAGAGACACAGCTTTACAACAATACAACACAGGCTCTTACAGCCAGTATATGATGTTTACAAATTCAACTAATGAACCCTTAAACTATAAGTGTTTACACAGAAATGATAAAAGCACAAATACAATGAAAGTGCATGGGCTTTTTAAAAAAACAACGAAAAAAAAAACATATACTGCATAGAAACAATTAAACTTGCATTTCACTGTGATGTTGTTCTTGTCCTTTTCACCTAGAATTTAAAATAATGGGAATATTTCCACAAAGTTAATGCTGTCTTCTCTGCCATCTCAACATTATGTAGATATTGGCATTTTGTGTGGTTTGGTGCCCCCCACAGTGCAAGACCACTGTCTTAAATGTAGACACATATGTGAATGTGCATATGTGCACATGAACAGGCACACAACCTCACACATGTATGCACTGTTGCTGGCCAGTAGCTCCTTTAATCCTCTCTACATATTTGATAGACTTATTTTTTTCACCTCTATAACCCCCTTCTACTGAAACACGCTTTGCCTACAATAGAGATGCACGCATCAACATTGGAAAAGATAGTGTGGGGTTTGGATTAAGTGCAACAGACCGTGACCAGCAGCCAGCCAGACGAGCGGGACAAAACATCACTGAAAGCGATGCGATCGCCCCAGGAAGAGTGAAAAAAGGGGCGGCATCAGAGCTAAGCTAGCCAGATTCAGTGTGAGTGCTGTTCCTCTACCAGATAATGTACCTGCCTGTGTGCTAAAAACATGTGCGAATCAGCTAGAGGAGGAATAAATGAAATACATTTGTACTTGAATTATTATTTATTTATGTATGCCAGACACCTGGCAGCGCTTCTGCTCATATTTTCTTCATATATACTAAAAAAATGCAAACAGCGTTAAACATCTGTATGCACATAAGTTTTTAACAGTGAAAATCCTTTCTTTCTCCTTATAAATCACAGATTTAAACCTTGCACTAGGCTTGCTGGTTACTTACATTACTTGCACACTACCCCCACTGTCATCTAACATTTTTAAAAAATCAACAGTCTGACGACAAACGCTCCAATTGCAAACTACCGGAAGTGTCTACGTCGTGCAGCGGGGCCAGCAGGAGGGTCGCAGCACAGAGTAACAGGAGTCGCGTTTCACTTTTAGCTTGGAGAAAGTTGGGAAAGCTGACTGACAAGGTGACGGCGGAAGATTTTTTGGCAATATGTGGGATTTAAACTCAGTGATAACGGATAACCTGTCAACGTTATTGAGGGAAAAGGATTACCTGAGTTGGAGGTGTGCAGGTCGACTGCAGCTCTTCATCTAACAGCTCTTTCTTGGTCATTACTCCCTGCGACTTTATAAAACTACTCCCTGACATATTTAAAATTGCAGCAGTGTGACCCCTGGTTTAAGTCATCTTTTTTTTTGTTTTTTAAAATACTATGATAAATATATCGTGGACTATTTATCTTGACAATAAAGGACTGTAAGTTTTTGGTATCGTTATATTCCTATTAAAAAATGACTGGGATCAAATAAATCGAGCATCAAAGGTTAATATGAAGAAATGTGTCAGTATGTGTGTGTGGCAGTGTTTGTTTATTATATGCCCATGTGTGAGTTTGTGTGTGTGTCCAGCTGTGCGGTTTGTTTTTATCTGCAGCCTCTACAATGACACTCCCATTATATGCAAACAGTCTGCGTGGCTGAACTAAAAAGTGTCACTCCTCCAGAGACAGACCTCCATTTACCCTGAGAGGAGCCGTGACACAAGTGGTGCTTTTTGTCTGTGCAGTGGTGGAGTATAAAACAAGACATGCCTGGGCACTCTGACACACAGAGGATTCCACTAAACCACCAGCAATTTCACTTATTGAATTCTTCACTGTGTTTGTTTGTGCAGAGAGTTTGTCCTGACAGTAAGAGAAAAAAAAAGAACAACCAGAAGTCCTGAAAAGAGAATAATTGAGCTGCCTGTGTCTGTTTATGAGATAGGGGAAATAAGCTATCTAGGTCATCTCTCTGTCCACTGTGGAAGCCCATTTCCTTTCATTCCATTTGCTTCTAAAACGTTACAAAAAATACTCACGGTAAGTTGAAGTCATGACTTTTTAAAGGGAAAGTCCACAACATTTATACATTAAGTTCAGTATACTTACAGTATAAAGTCTGCGGCCTGTGGAAACAGTTTAATTACCATGGAAATATGTATATATATTTTTAATCTGGGCTAAATTTTCATACATTATTAGTCTTTAACTGGCAGAAATGGGCTTCCATAGGATCATATCAGGGCAATAAGTCATATATTCATGAGAAAGAAGTCAGTCTCTCCTGGGTCAGTGTGCTGCTAAAGATTTTTTAATGTAAGTCAACATTGTGTTTTGTTTTGTTTTTTCATATTGAAATGCAATAAGAAAAAACATGCTCTGAATTCCTTAGATATAGTTATGCAGTGTTCTTAGCAGACCAGATAGCATACAGCAAATGATAGAACGCTCATTACAACCATGAGAGACTTGACACTTGACTTGGACTCAACAATCTTTGCTCCAAGTCTGGCAAGCTTCACGTTACTTCCTCTCTCCCTCCTTCCCGTTTCACAAGCGTGCGGCCATAGTTGATAGGTCGCTCTGCCATGTTTTTTCTCCAAGTGAGAAAATAAAATGTTCACAGTTTGCATAATCCTGTTGAATGTTAAAATGTTAAAGTGATGAACTGCTAAAATGACTTAGTTGTATGCCATGTTTTGAACAAAGGTTGGCATCTTCTTGTCAGCAAAGACAAAATTACACATAATAATAAATCAAACATTTCACTTGCTAAATCGTATCAAAGTATGGGACTTATTTTCCCATAATTATAACTTAGTGTGCCATGTATTTCTTAGAAAGGCAGTATTTTGACTTATTATTCTGAACCTTATCATTTATGTTTTCTTCTCCGGGCAGTCTTGGGCCTCCATACTAACAGTTAAAAAATTCATCTGAAATTATCAGCCAAAGCCAACCCTTCTTTTCTTTTATATTTTGGCTAACTTTGATCATTTCTTTGGTTGATAGACTTTTCCAAGGCCCCTTCCCATTTGGAAAATTGTTAAAAAGAAAAGTAAAACAAGAAAAAGGGGACATATAAAGCAGGATCTTCAACCTATGCGACTTCCTCTCTGCTTGGTTATTATGTATAGTCTCCTCACAGCGGCTCTCTCTGTGTTCTTTGTTCTCTTTGAATCTGTTGTTGTTGCATGCTTCATATGAGCCTCCCTGCCTGATGAAATTTTAAATTCCTCCTCTTTCCTTCAGGTAACCTTGGCTCCAAGCTAGTGGAATATAAGGAAGAGATGTACATCACTTCAGACTGTGGGAAGACGTGGAGACAGGTAAGTCATGTCCTCCCTTGATGCTTCTTTCTTTGCTTTTCCCCTCCTAATCTTCTCTATACGTTACCTCTGCTTTCATGAAAGTTACACAGTCTGGGGAGTTACAAAATCCAGTGTTACATGTCTAGTCTTCTTTTACTCCAAACTGTACACCAAAGTATGGTTTGTGCTATTTTGAATATTTTTCAATAACGCTAAAAATGTTCTGCTTTTCGTGATTTGAAAGAAAACCTTTTTATGTCACACATTTCAAGGTTTTCGAGGAGGAGCATCACATTCTCTACCTGGACCATGGTGGGGTCATTGTTGCCATCAAGGACACCTCTATTCCCCTTAAGATACTCAAGTAAGATCTCTGTTATGTCACCCTATGCATAGCAATCCTTTCTGCTGTGAAAAGTCATTTGAGAGTGTGAAATTATTATTGTTAACTTTTTATTTAAACCATCTATTGTCATCCACCTCTGATATGACAGATAAGATTCAGGTTGATTAACAATTTGGGTGGGGTGGGGGGGTGGGGGGGATCATGGTATGGACTAAAATAATAAGTCAACTTTCACTTTTACTTTCACACAAGAAGCTGCTCTGTAGTCATCCACACCCTTTGGTCTTTTAGTCATCTCTGTTTGAGGTTACAGGTGACAAGACACCCAATGCGAGCCGATGAGCATGCGTATCAGGCACACAACACTCTGTGTGACGATGTGAGGCGCTGATCCCGGGTGAAAAAGATTTTAGGGAGTCCCATGGCTCTTTATTCTACTTCAACTGACTTTCTCTTTTGCTGTTGTAATAATTACTACAGCCACTAGAGGTCGCCACCTAAGAAGAAATGTAAACATGGGTCATATTAATGTGCTTTCATAGTCAACCTAAAAGGTCATTTTTTTGATGAGGATGACAATGCAAAATAGAAAAGGGCTGGGTGCAGTGGAATATAGATTGTTAGATTATTAGATAGAATAAGAATATGACAAATAGTTTAATAAATATACAGCAAGCTTCTCCATTATCGCATCACTGTGAAGTCATTAAATTGAATAGTCATAATTCAGTACATGAAGTCACACAGTCTAAGAATAAAACATGACACGTCACTATCGCTGACAACCTGGCCCATCAAAGCCCAAAATATTAGCATGAAGTTTACCAACAGGCTTCAAAGCTCAATGTGAGCTGAGCACATTCCATATATTTTTAGAGCGCAGGGAAAGATCAGTTAGTTCCCCGGTGCAGCACTGTACCCTTCAAAATCATTTAAGATCATCCCCGTCCCTACCCACAGCTCATGCAGACAATTTCAAGCTCAGCAAGATGTTATCTCATCGACCTTAATAAATAAGGATGAATTAATGAGAAACCATAGATAAGGGAGTACTCAGAAAAACATTTATCACCTAAATCAAATGACCTTTTAGATGGGCCCTCATCGGTCTCTCGGTGAACGACCGTGGAGTGTTGTCCTTCACATTTTTCCCTCCTTCATGCCTCAACTAAATCAATAACCCCAAAGGCCCTGGCAGTGCAGTGGAAAACATCCCATAATCAGCCATGGTAAGCAGTGAAGGCATAAGAGAGTGTTCTGTAAGAAAGACAACTTCATAGCAGTGAAATGAGCACACTTTATTACACAAAATAACCATAATGTTACCACCTCATCAGGTGCTGAGACTGCTGGTTTCCAAAGCTCCTAGCCAGCATTTGGAGCCAGAAACTCTCGTTCTTATTGTAGTTACACGACCCCCACTCAGTCTTTCTTCCAGTGTTATGTGTGAGAGCGACATGTTTTAGCTGTGAAGACTGCAAGGCATTGTTCTCAAGCCAAAAAACTAATAATGGAACAGCACTGTTATTCCAGTAATTTTCACATTGATTTTTTTACATCTTCAGTACATGTCTCTGTTGGACGCCTGCTCTAATTAGCTGGCTTACTCGTCTCTATTGTGGAACTGCAACTTTATTGTTATACTGACATCCTGTTAGACCACAGATTTTTATAGAAGGGGATAAATTATGCGAGTGATTTAATCCCAGCTGCTCTCCAGCAGATCGGTAAAAGATAATTTAGTAGCCTTTTGAAATTTTAATCCTTTTACTATGTCAGGCCCTATTTTCGATACTTTTAATGGCCAACAAAGCCCTGCAGCCCCAAACCACAGGAAGGATCGAAAATATTCAGGTTGGATTATTCAAAGATGTTTGTGGGAATACAGGAATATGCACTACTAAAGCACATCAACTGACATGATAAGGTCTAGAGATGGAAATCTACAATGACCTCAATTTATCTTGATGCATCTCAATGTATCACACCCTGATTTTCAGTATCTTTGCACATGGCTACTTTTTCACCAATTAATACAAGCAGTCAGATAAATCTGAGCTCCCTTTTTCAGTTTTTGTAGTCAAGGGTAAAAACGGCTAATGCTTATGTGGTTCACAATTGCTCTGAGGCAGATTTTACACAAAACATGGGACTTATGTATCCGATTAAGTTAATAAAATCCTAAATGTGGCCACATTCAAGATACTGGGCTCATTTTTGTGTTATTTGCTGCGGATATCTGCCCCGCTTCGCCACATCTCCCAACATATAAAAGGAATTAGGAATTAGCCTAATGTTTGCCCAAAATTCAATGCAAGAGAGCATGCCATCTTTCCCAGATGGTTATGTGTAACAAACCATTTGGAAAAGGGCAGGGACTTTAAAAACAATACTCTGTAGGTGATTGGACTAATCTGTCCATCACAATCTATCATGGGCTAACTTTGACCAATCAGATCAACAGTAGAGCACTACCACCAGCGGAGCCAGCTGGTAAATCAAACTCTTACCGAGGCCAGAGGAGCAAAAACATCTCCTCCATCAGGAAAAGTCTTCAGTGCCTTTCTTTGCACTTCTTCCACTGAATTTTACTCTCCTGTTCTGACACAACTGATGCTATAGAGCCGCCATTGTTGTCTAAACTACATCCGTAGCTGCCAGCTGCTCCTCAAAAGAGGCTGATTGGTTCAACCCCTGTGTGTTGGCCATAATCGCATAGCTTGAAGCCTGGCAAGATGGATTCACGTTCTCACAAATCCAGCTGCATTGCCAGATTAATAGTAACCAGGGCAGCAGCAATGTTTTTTTTTTCTCTTCGTACAAGATCTAGTGTGGAGATTTACCCATGTAAGATAAGCTTTTTAATGAGTCTGTGTGGCCTGCTTTAACCTCCCAGACAGAAGTAAGCATAGCTGACAGCAAAGAAGGATAGGGCAAGGAGGACATGGAAAGAGTAATACAGCAATAGACAGAGAGAGACTGAGGACATGGCAGGAGAGAGTTTAGAGGAGAGTCAGTACTTGTCTTGCTAGGAGCCATTCTTGACCTGAGATGCTCCTTCACAAAGTCAAGTCCTCAGCATTAGGACACTCGTGATACTCCCAAAATTCTGTCCACATTCCGACAAAACTTATTCTCCGACTGTGCAGCGCCTTTTGACTCTCTGAAATACTTACAGCATGTTCCCAAGCGGGGTAGGATATCTACAACTGTGTGCATCAAAGCACAGCCATTTTCACGGCCATTTGAGAAGCAGAGCATCTAGACTCCTGAAAGCGACAACTGTGCCTGTACGCACACACACTCAAATCATTTGAGATAGTCCCCCAGCTCCTCTCATAGACTCACTCAAACTCAATGGAGTTTTATATATATATATATATTTTTTTTGTTGTTGTTGTTGTTGTTGTTGTTGTTTTTCAAGGGGTAACTCACACAATGCATTCATATCAGTTAATTATGAAAAGCTAGCAGGCGTGGAAATGAGATGCCATGGCAAACATGCTGGTTGGACAGGATTGTGTTATGTACGTTTATGTTTTATGGTTAGCTGCGCGTAGAGTAAGTCTTGTTTAAGGTTTCTTTACAGCACTGAAGGAATGGAGTAATGGCTGGTGTGTGGCATCGAGTGTAATATTAAGTTTGGCCTGCTAATCTATTTGATTACAGGGTTATCGCTCCATCCATTTCTAATCATTCCTCGGGTATTAGCTGGAGGAAATGAGATATAATTGGATGGGTGACTGAGGACATCGACATGAAGAGGGCTGTAGTCACCAGCTGATGCTTATGGATCAAAATGGTGGTGCAGTGCCTTGCTCAAGGATAACTTATCAGTGTTATAGATGAAAGATGGAGATGGCTCTACACACTGTTTTCACCCACAGCGTCATTACTCTCCTGGCCCCGCCTGCTGTCTCATCACCAGAGTCATAGTCCTGGTCAGAGCCGCATTAAATCACCTCCACATTGTGTCCCCTGTTTTCAAACTGGCATCTGTTGGTTGGAACTCCCCCATCATTTTTCTGTGCAGGCGGACTCCAGTCAGCTAATGGGACGGCATAGCTCCATGGCTAACTGAGATACTTGCTAATGGCAGCTAGAGATAGCTGTGATCAGCAGCAAGTCGTTATGCTGCCCCCTATAGTTTTAAACTACTTTTGAATTCTGGCAATTTCTTATAAATAACACATTTAAAGCCCCAGTATGCTTCTAACAAATTGATCCCATGTTATTGTGTCTGCTCATGTCTGTTATAAGGGTGAAACTGTTTATAGTTGTTCCAAATGGCCACAAGGTCGGGGTTGACAAGCCTACCGTCATAGCCTCCTCTTGCTGCATCACACTGCCTGGTTTCAGACGCTGTCAGACGATCTGACGACCACTTTATTTGAGGCATACTAAGGCCTTTGCCATAGCAACAGACTCTTCAGTAGCTCTGTTTACCCGTTCGGTTTCCTTGTAACTGTGCATGTTTACCTGATTATCACATTGTAGTCCTTGTTAGCACATCATTACCAAACACAGCCTGTAGTGTGAGCCACACTCTGCTCGATTCCACATTGTTCCCTCTCCATCACGCAGTCACATTTACTCAGCCCTGCTGCCAGCGTTAACTGCAGGAGTCGTAGGCACAGTGAATAAAGCGGAGCAGATGGCTCGCTTTGTCTGTGTCAGACTTGTCATTTTGAGTTTGGATTTGAAGGAAACTCAAATACTAAATACTGTTATGCTGGAAAAAAGCACTTCTTCTAACATTTATTTTATTTAGATCATTTGTAACTTTCTACCTGTGGAAATTTCCTGTTAGTCCAGAGGGCCAAGGTACAGCTTTGTCACATGATCTCTCTTGCATCTTTTATTTCATTCTTTTGTGTATTTTGTCTTTGGGTCATTAACTGAGGTTTTGTTAATCCTCACCTGTAACCCCACAAAATAATGTAGTAAGTGAGTTCACTATGAGCATGAGAGTAACACTATATTTACTCCTGTAAGCTATGTAGTAAGGTGCAGATAAATGATCAGTTCCCTGGCACCCTGTGTGTTTTTTAAAATATGCCCATTACTGACCAGTGTGAGGCTCCATCCTGAGACTTTAATCGCTGTCTCTGTTTGAGTATTGGTGATTGGGAGCACTGCCTGTTTCTCCACAGGTTTAGTATTGATGAAGGACGGACTTGGACTGTTCACAACTTCACCAGCACCTCCGTGTTCGTCGATGGACTCCTGAGCGAGCCAGGAGACGAGACCCTGGTCATGACGTGAGTAGAATCACAATTTCAACATGAGAAATGTTCCATCTCAGGACTGCTGTTGGAATAATAAAATGAAAGTCTGTATAGGTTCAGCTGAATTCACTGCAGATGGTCGTAAGACTGTAAATCCCTACATTTCCAAATCTGAGCCAATATTCTAAGTATACTGAAATTGAGACAGCTGTATGGAAGGATAAATTAAAACACTATCTCCTACAACTCCTACAGATTAACCCTCTTGTATCTTCCTCATACTTGATGATTGAAGTTTCTCTCCCATCACAACAATTCTTTCTTGATCTGTTAAAGCAAGGCGCCCAATTTTGTGGTGCTTTCAGCAGCTGGTCTCCTGATTTCCTGCAAATCCATCCTCCTTCTTCACCTCCAGAGGGTTTGATTGCTATTACAGCAGAGGTTGTTGGGTAGAGGAGGCTTGTTCGTGCCCTCTGCCCCCTGGCCCCGTCTTGCTTTTCTTCACTCTGACATTTTATTTCTATAGTTCTGTTCCTTATTTGTGCACTCTGTGTTTCTGTCTCCCTTTCTTTGTGTGTCTCTGCTGGGCTCTTTGTCAGGCTTCACCAGGCTTAGATCTGTAGTCTGGTTCAGGTTCTTTTATAACTGCTAAGACGTCAGCTGGTGACTTTTGATATGACGTAGGTTATGTATTCTAGAAATGATCAGTGCAAGTTTTTTTCTAGGAATTTATTGCACAATATTAATTTCTTTAACAAAAGATGTTTGCTTAGTAGTGCTTGTGCTAGAAGAGCTGGGCAGAGCAGGAATAAACACCCAGAGTCACATCCAATTCTGCTGTGATCCGAAGCCGTTTACCAATCGGAGGAGAGCTCAGAGATTACTTTTGGGATAAAAAAGTGGATTTATCTTCACTCCTGTTATCAACCTGACTGCAGCAGCTATCCGCAGACTTAGCCTTTGGCTAATGCAAATGTTGGGGGCAAATAAACACTTGCTTGAGTAACGTGAATGAACACAAATGATCCTGTGGTCAAACCTGGATCACTGGTGATGAACATTCTTTCAACAAACGCATTGCATGTAAGTAGTTTATTAAGACCTCATCCTCTGACACTGGCATGTTATTTTACTGTTGTTGGTTTTGCTTTGAGCTGCTCAGAATAGGAATGCATACAACAGAGTCTAATGAAGTCTGACAATGTAGAGCTCAGTCTGAGCAGCAGGTTTCAGATGTCTTAGAGCACACTATATAAGATATACCTTTCAGATGTAGGTCATAAAAAGGTCAAAATGTACAGGTTTTTTTCTTCAACAGAGGTTCAGATCTCAGGACAAAAAGTGTGATTTATGGTGTGTAATCAGGTGCCTCAGGAGGGCTGCAAGCATTGTTGATGTAATTGTATTGAATTTAAATGTACAAGAAACTTTAAACTGCTTGTTAAACAGTCTCAGTTTATAACTGATGCCTCTATATGACCTACATAATCAAACGTGAACAACAGTGAGAACATTGGCCATTTGTTTTTGATTCAAATAGTAATTCTTAATGCCTGTCACCAGCTCAGATTCCAACTTATCCCGTCTGGATGAGTCATAAAATAAAAAGTATATCTTTTGTTGAAGTTTTGAGAAGTTTTATAAACTGAGGAAGGAAGCTTGTGATACGGCACTAAAACAAAGTTGTTTCACCACCATCACCTGTTGACCACAGGGGCAAAAGAATCAACAAAAAATGTATAACTTGTAGTAGCTTTAAACTGAGATTTTTCTTAATCCCTTACTTGACTTCTGGTGAAGCAAAGACCTCAACCCTGCCAATGTTTTGTCCTGAAATTGGTCAAAAATCAAGAATATTGACACAGAATGTCAGCTATCGGCAGCTTCAGACGGTTGATATAAGCTTCAAGAGTTCATATCTTTTAAGAAATATAGTCTCCCCCTCTGTCTCCCGCTTCTTCCCCAATCTCTCCATCAGTAAGTTAGCTGGAGTGAGACTTGTCACATCATCTCAGACTTCAGGCCTATGCCCAGAGATAAGGCCGGCTTCCAGCTGTAATCTGCTGAGAAGGGCAAAGAGATGGTCAAACACATACACACACACACACATACACACAGGGAGGAAAGACTTGAACACTGAGACTCACTCACCATTATCTGCCACGCGTCTGACACACACCCTCTGGGTTGACACACACACATATATATACGTCGCCCATCTGGCTCTGGCGAGATAGGGTCGGTGGCCAAGGAGGGGTGTTGAGGGCAGCTCATGTCTGACAGATTAGCCAGGGTCTATTTCCTTGCCACTGAGTTTCGATTTTTGACGGTGCAGCCTGCCATCCCATAATGAAGTCTTTGAGCAGTGACTTAGCACCAAGGACAGGTGGGGGAGCAGAGATCGTCCACCACTCATACTAATGACAGCTGGTCAAATATCAGAGCCTGGGCGGACTCTCGATGGGCTTATATTGCACATGCCGCTGTATGAGAGCATCATGACAGCTTATTCTGCTACTGACTGTTTCAGCATCATGTACTGTAACAACCACAATTAGAAAACCAATTTGTAATTCTCTCCTGCCAATGACTTGCAAACACATTCCTGGTAATGTTTTCTCATTCTTAGCTCTGGACTTTAATGAGAGGAACTAAAGGGACAAATTTCCCATTGTTATTGAATGTTGTTTTCTTTAATGCTATTTGTCGAATAACAGAGCTCTTGTGGCTCTGAAGTGGCTATTCAGAAGAAGAAAAAAAGTGCTAAATTAACTCTGTGGCTGGAGGGAATTAACACTCAGAGGAAAAGATTTTATTTTTACTGCAAGACGAGCAGTGACACACCAGAATACTGTACACCCAGTGGAAGCCCATGGACTGGGATGTGGAGGGGTTTAAAACGTCTTGCCCCTCGTGGTACATAGCCATGCAGATTATTTCTATTTATGCCCTGAGGTGTTGAGATGTACGCCTCTGAAACTTCGGCTGCCATTAAAATACAACCAAGATGAACTGAATTTCATCTGTACCCCCACAAGCATTAAACCAATAAATCCTCAACAGCAACATGTTCTCCCAGTAACAATGAGCCTCATGCATGATTAATGTCATATTTCTATCATATCTCTTTCCTAAATGTTCCGTGTCAGATTCAACAAACTCTTCTAACAACACAACTTGGGGTAAATTGCTCATTTCAACCCTAATGAACTGGCATTTCGACACCCACAAAATTGCTATAAAATGCTACCTGTTCCGCTCTGTTTCTGGAGTTTAGTTTATTTATTTGACATGGACATAAAAATAACATTTGTTCTTCAACATACAACTATGCACAAGCACGAGATGCAATGGACTCAGTGTTTACAGGACCATTTAAGCATATATATAAAAATACGTTTTATATTGCAATAGCTTTTGAAGCTTTCAAAGCTGAACACACTGTGTTCCTCAGAGGACGGGGCAATGGTGCCATTTAATTGATGTGAAAATGTTCCCGAACAGAAAAGCGGAGAACTTTGAACTGTGGAACTGCAAGTCTGTTGAAAAATCTGCCCACAAAAACATAACAGATTATATAACTAATCTACGAATACAGCTGAACTGTGAAAGCAATGAAGACAGAATGGTTTGACTTAAAGTAAGACGCCATGAAAAGAAATCCATGACCTCGATGGGAGCGGTCAAGAGGAAGCGATATTATCAACACATCCTCATACCTAAATGAATGAGCAGTTCATTTATCAGTGACTCCTAAAACGACATTTCTCACCGTTCAGCGTGGCCGTTGCAGTGTACTAGTGACAGGTGAACTGGACTTTCTTTGTACGCTTGGTTTGGTTAGATGTAGGCGCTTGAACAACGCAGTTAGGTGAAGGAAAACATCTTGGTTTTGGTTAAAATTAAGGTACATACATACTTCATGTACATAACTTCAGTTACATTATGTTAATATAAATATAAAAAATAAGTAATACACTTTTGCTGAAGAAACTAAAAGCAGAAAGACAAACAGCCGACAGAACAGCAGCCAGACCACCAGATGTACAAGTGAAACAGCAGCAATAAAGAGATGAGAATGTGAAACGACAGCATTATGTGAGTCCACAGCTGAGACATCCATCACTCTCCCTTAACGATGATAGTGAAGGCGACATTACTCGTGCTTGCCTTGCACTCCGGCAAAGTGAACGTGAGCCGTCACCAGCACAGCAACATAATGTTGGAGTCACTGCTGGGAATGGTAGACATCACCTGTGTTGTACTGTAAAACATCTCCATCTAGTGGAGAAGAGGGGGAAGCTCTGTGAGAGTATATTTATATA
This sequence comes from Pagrus major, assembly GCF_040436345.1. Taxonomy (NCBI): domain Eukaryota; kingdom Metazoa; phylum Chordata; class Actinopteri; order Spariformes; family Sparidae; genus Pagrus; species Pagrus major. The sequence goes on along the minus strand of NC_133224.1, from coordinate 16,963,273 downwards.
GTTATTCATGAGTCTTTGGACATGGGACTTTAATTAAGTGATGAAGTCCTACCTGTAATCAAACTTTAAAGGAATATTTCACACAAAATTGAAAACAACAGATCAGCTAGATGATATGAGAGGTTATTTTTGCCCCTCGAAGGAATATTTCATCATTTTAAAAATACATTTGCACTGTCTTGTCACTATGTTAGGCGTACAGCTGCATGCCCACATGTGGAGGAATATAACCTGAAACAATGTGTCGATTTTTGTATCTGTGGTGTGTATTCGCAGTGTGTTCGGCCACATCAGCTACAGGTCAGACTGGGAGCTGGTCAAAGTGGACTTCAGGCAGTCTTTCCCCCGTCAGTGTACTGAGTCTGACTACGAGTCCTGGCAGCTCACAGACCTGCAGGTAATGCATTAACACGTGTACAGTTCAAACAAACAAACATGTACTTCAAACTGAATTGTCTCCACGGTCACCCTCAGGGAGAGAAGTGCATTATGGGCCAGGAACGGAGTTTCAGGAAAAGGAAGGAGACGGCATTCTGTATCAAAGGAAAGAGCTACACCTCGGCTCTCACCACCAAACCCTGTCAGTGCGCCGAGAGAGACTTCAACTGGTGAGCACTGACTCCACAGATTGATAGAAAACACACAGACTTTAGATTGCATCTTGAATATACAGACAGTAGGGAGTCAAACATGAACAACAAACACTAATTTCAGCATTAAATCACAGCAGATCAAATTTAAGAATAATTGTTGGTACATACTGTAAAAGAGTTTTAAATGAAATGAAAAAGAAATATGAAAACAATCTGACAAACTTAGTATTTGATTATTCACTATTTAAAGGTGCATTAGATATATGGCCAGAACTTTTGTTGAAAACATAAAAAAAAAGAATTAAGATTATCAACAGAATGTGAAGAAACAACAGTGTTGACATTATGTCAAAGACGTCTGTGCACGGTGTTGAGGAGATGTAACAAAGTTAGCACGCTAACCAGCTAGCCCCGGCCCGTCCTGTCCCGTAATACCAAAATCACCTCTGGTTTAAATTCACTGAAAATATTCCAGTTATACTGACATTAAATTTAACAGTAAAATATTTTATTACACACATCCATAGAGTGCTACTATGTTAGGTCAGTATTTTTGCTCATTAATTTTACTATTGTTCTATCGTATCTGTGTGTCTCTGTGTGTGTCTCTCTCTGTGTGTGTGTGTGTGTGTGTGTGTGTGTGTGTGTTCGTGTGTGTGTGTGTGTAGTGACTATGGTTTTGAGCGTTCCCATATAGAGGGTAAACGCTGCTTCGCCGACTTCTGGCACGATCCAGATTCACCACCCGAAGACTGCCATCTAGGACAGACCTACGAGTCCAGCACTGGGTCAGAAATTAGTGACAGACTTAAAGAAATCGTTGTTGGGATGCATGCATATTCATTTTGTTTTCCGGCAGTGAGATGATGAGAATGTATCAAGCTCCAGTTTTTGTGCTAATGACAGAGCTGGAGTTAAGACGTGGTTAGCTTAGCTTAGCTTAAAGATTGGAAGCAAGGGGCAAACGGCTAGCTTAGCTGTGTTTACGTGATTCCCCCCAAATCCAAAAATTGTCGGCACATTTCTGTTTCCTCTGGATAACACAAATGTCTTATAACATGTTAATACATTAATACAAGTTCAATGCCTCCAGCTCCATCTTTAGCACACAGATATGAGGCTTATATTGATCTTATCATCTTACTCCCTGAAAAAAGAATATATGCATATCTACGACAATGTTGAACTATTCCTTTAAAACACTTGCCATACACCACCATACTCTCACACTCGCACTGTCCTCTAATGTGTTTCAGCTACAGGAAAGTGATATCTAACATGTGTGAAGGGGGACTAAACAAGCAGCAGAGCGCCAAGCAGCACAACTGCCCCCTGCTGCCCCCGCAAGGCCTACGGGTCGGCATCAAAGGGCAGATGTTGGCCGTGGCACCTGGTGATGACATCACATTCATCGTCCACCAGGAACAGGTAGGATGAAGGTTGTTTTCTTGTTTTCTTAATCCTCCTTCCTTCCATTCAATGTGAATCTGAAAGTCCTTGTCCGTTCCTAACAGGGCGACACTAGTAGCACCAAGTATCAGGTGGACCTCGGCGACGGAGTTCGGGCCATCTACCAGAACTTGACGGTGACAGATGAGCCCATCCAGCATCGCTACGAAATTCCAGGCGTCTACAAGGTCACAGTGAAGGCTGAGAACATGGCGGGGCACGACGAGGCCACCATGTACATCCAGGTCACAGGTCAGCATAACAGAATGTTTTTACAGGCTTTTTAGACTGTGACACAATTTCGGGGAATGTCAATTCTTTTTAGCTCTGTGATTTTTCAGACTATAGTAACTTACTATTAACATTGTCAAATTGGCCTAGATCAACAGATGTGGAAGCATAATTTGTGTCATGATGGACAAAAAAACCATAAATACAGCCAAAGCTTATTCAACTTAACTAACACGGTTCAATTTCAGTTTTAGTTGTTAGATCACACTCTGAGTGCGGTATCCTGGTTTTGGGTCGGTATGTTTCACTACTTCCAAGCAGTCTTTTCAGCACTTAAGATGATTTAAGGATTAAGCTGTCGGAGCATTTACATGAAATAATTGTATTGAATATTTTCATCACAGATTTCACACGTAGTAGCCGCCCCTTCGTCTTGTTTAAAGCCGGGTGGGTAGCATAAAAAAATAGGTTATTTCTATCAATTAATGTGGTTGACAATCTTCTTTAATATATAAAGAAAGCAAAAAGGAGATCTTTCAATAACTAAAAGCAGTGATTAGCACATGAATAAATGACCTTTCCACAGCAGGGAGGTAAATAGGCAATATGCTGGAAAGGAGGGCAACTACTAAGCTTCTAGTTAATGTGTATAGACTACTTCATTACAATCCTGATTCCAACAGTTGTGACACTGCGTTCAATATAAAGAAAACAGACCAGTGATCATTTGCTTATTCTTCTTGACATATAGTATACTCAACTGAAAACAGGACAAAGACAATATAATTCATGTTTTACTTTTTTTTTTGTAAATATCTGCTAATTCTGAATTTGATGCCAGCAGCACGTTTCAAACAACGGCAACAAAATACTATGAAAGTTGTTGAATGCTCCAAAAACGTTCCACAGCTGAACAGATTAATCCTCCTCTCTTGCTCCATGGGCCATGTTTCTCTGGGCACAGATACACACTGCTTTTTCCCATGATTAAATGTGATCCCCTGCTTGTGCACACACTCCACAAACACACTACACTGTTTTGCCTGGCAGGCTTTCCAAAGTATTTTTTAAGATGGCCACACCTGAAGCGACATGTCGCGGTGTAATGATCCAGGGCCCAAGTCCTGCCTGTGACGCTGATTGTTTGCTTTCTCAACTGAAACACAGCTGTTTGGTGTTATGATGGCAGTTTTAGCGCAGTGTGCAGATTCAAAGGTCTGTACCCTGGCAAGGTCTCCTCAGTCTGAAGGAAGTCAAGTCTCACAGCAGATAGTTTGAAGTCGGATGTCTCCATTTTTGCAATTTGAGTCCAAGTCTGGGTTTTCAAGTCGACAGCTTGACCCCACGCAACATGTCAGTAACCTGCACATTCCTTCAACCCACATTTTGTTCAACAACTGGAAGAGATAAAGACAATGAAAGCATCTTTGTGCTGTCAGTTCAGACCTCTCACCTCTACAGTAACATTTTATTTTTCCCTTCCTGGGAAGAAATGATTCCCTGCCACTGACCGTGTCTGACATTCGAATTGTATCATAAAAGGCAAATCTGTGGTGTTCTGTTCAGTGGGGATTGGAGACTCTCCTCTATTCAATTTTGTCTTTTACTTTGGGTTCTAAAGCTGCACAAAGACAGAGCTGTCTTATCAAAGAGCTGGTTTCTTTCTGTGGGTTTGAGCTGATAATGAAGAGTCTTGTTGGAGACACAGTGAGCTGTCATCCCTTTATTTTGAAAAGATCATATTGGTTTGGCATCACATTGTACTTCTCTTATTGGGAGCGTTTTTTCTGAAAATTGTAGTTTATTTATGAAACTTTGACCTGTAAAAACTAAATTGTAAACCTCTCAGTTCCAGTTTGCTGTGTTTCAATAAAACTGATTTGTAATTCTGTAATCATGTCTTACAGCCCCACTACAGGAAGTGCACTTGGAAGTGGTTCCTATCGCTGGGAGAAGCCAGGAGGTCAACCTGACAGCTGTCGTTCTTCCCAGTGAGGCCAACTTGACTGTCTTCTATTGGTGGATAGGAGACAACCTGCGGGTAAAGGACACACTACATCAAAATACATGTTGACCAGCTAGCTGCTAACTTTATCTGCTGTTTGTCTATAATGTAGTGTACAGTAGCTCATGGCTAAACACATCTGCATGCTGCTGCTGGAATCTGGGTTGAAGCAGAGTTTTTGAGCTTAAAGATCCTGCAAAGCTCCACAGAGCCAAAGGCGGATACTTCAGACACCCTGTTCACATAGTTGATCTAACTAACAACCGACCTGTTGTGACTTTTTCCCGTAGCCTACTCTGACTCTGCAGAACAGCCTGCTGACTCGTTTCCCAGCGACAGGAGAGGTTTCAGTCACTGTCCAGGCTTCCAACGGCAGATCCATGGTGCAGGATACCAGGACAGTCCGAGTCTACGGTACCACAATGAAATATGAAAGAACCTTGATGGTTATGAGATGGGTCAATGCGCTGCAAATAGTGACTGACTAGAAGTTAAATGAAAGGAAAGCCTTCCTCGCTCAGTCTTCTTAATCACAGTACATTTTGTCCACGTTTCAGATGAGGTGGTTAGTGAAGTTCATTACAGTTAAAGTTTACACTGTTCTGTACACTACAACCTTTTCCTGATCATATTGACAAATATATACCATACCTGATAAGTAGCATTACTGTTTCTATTCATACTTGCTGCCATTAAAAGATCATCAGTTTCTTTGTCTGTGCCTGATTCAGACACAACTGACACAAACCATGCATGATTTTTCTACTGTTGTCTCAAAATATTTTATGATCTCATCTGTTGTTGTTGGATAAGTGTGTCACATGATGACTTATGTCAGATTTCTTTAGTAATCTGATGTCCTTGTTTTATTTATACGCTGCAAGCTTTTGGTTCTTAAGAGAGCAATAGTATAGCAGCTGTTTGAAACAGTAGGCCTCAGTAATGTAACACTGAGGTTGACTTGTGCAGCATGTATGAATTATCACTCAGTTAAAGCAAGTCATTTTGATTATAGTTAAATGTTATATATTCTGCTCAAATTATTTCCTGAGGACCCTTCTGTGCATCTTTGTACGCTGTATTCCAACACATATTTTGGGACACTAGCAAGCTAGTTCTCTCTGTTAATGCCTACAGTGCACATCTGCATGCTCACATTCCCTCCAAGGTGACAGATACCTGCAGTTTGTTTCTACATCTGTTTTTATCGTGTCAGCTGTTTTATCTTCAGCCCTCAATATGCACTATATGCTGCTGATTGAATACCGCTGCAATAATTCATTTTGAGTTTTTGAATCATGACTGTGATTATTGCTAACTGTCCTGTTCTGTCTGATCCCAGATAACTTTCAGGTTATCCCTCTGAGCTTCAGCAGGAACCTGGACCAATTCAATCCAAACATCCCAGAGTGGAGAGAGGACATCGGCCAGGTGGTGACCAAAATACTCATTAAGGTAGGACTTTAAGATTAAATGATTTAAAATTGAGATGATGATTTCAACTTACCTGCTTTTCTTAAGTTAGTGTTCGTAACAGTGGCCCTCTTGAAATATTGGACCCGATAGAGAAAGAATACATCTACATACCTCACACGAAGACACAAAGAAAAATAATAAACAATTAGGAAATTAATTAAGGTAATAAGTAGACATTTAACAAGACTTTATGCTATAGCAGCTCTCTGAGGCTGACACAGCAGCGCTTTAGGCTAAATGCTAAGGTCCGCATGCTCACAATGAAAATGTTAACATGCTGTTTTTAGCTATTATAATGTACCGTTTTTACCATTGTACTGTAGTTTTGTGTCAGCATGCTAATTAGCATTAAGCGTGATGAACAGCTGAGGTTGACTGGATGAGTGTAGATGTTGGCAGATGGGAGAAGTTTAGAGATGTAGTCAGGGGTCGATGAACGGTTCAAACACAGGACCCTTTCACAGGAGATCAGGGTCAAGTCATTGTTGACTTTGTATTTTGACTTGTTATTAAGTTGTTATTATTTTCAGCTTTTTTTAAGTCGCAGACTGATTAAGTTTAGGCAGCAAAACTACTTGGCTAGGTTACCTGTGCACCGGTTTAAATAGCCCAGGTGCAACTAACAGTGTTGGCTACAGTAACCTGGCTGTTTGTCTCTGCCAGGCTATACTGAGAGGCAAAGTCAGCCCCTCCTGGTGTTCCCCATGGGACCTTATTTCTGAAAAGAAATTGTACAGTAGTCAATGGCAAAATTAAATAAAATTATAATCCACTTTGAATTGTGCCATGAATTACATGTTTTCTGACAATTCAGAAGTTAATGTTGCAAGTAATGAGAGTCACAGTTTGACATAAAGTTATGTAAAAGGAGAGCTCTACAAGGTTTCAGTTTCTTGTTTCAACATTAAACTGTTGGGTGTGTAGTCTTTCTATTGTATGTAAATGTATTTTCACAGTCTAATATTTTATTATTTTGGGACAGACTGCGACTTCTTACATTGAAAAATGATTTTATAAATAGACAGATATCATACGTATATTTTATGGCACAATTAAAATGAACAAAAAACACATTTTTGTCTCTCATCATTAACTACTGTACACATTTTTCCAAAATAAGATCCTGTGGCTGTCCACTGGTAGGGGAGGGACTTGAGCCACATTGGCTATTCCACCCTGAGTGTAAATAGCATTGTTTTCTATGGACACCTGGTTGACAGTGTGTCTGACGCAGCAAATTTCATGGCAATCCAACCAAAAACATTAGAAATTGTGTTCAAAACCATTCCAACAAATGACAACAGACTGACCAATGTTGCCAACCTGCCAGCATGGCTAAAAGTAGGTTGGAAAAATGGTGTGTAAAATGTAGTTTTGATGTATGCACAATATTAATTTATATTTTACCTTTCAAAAGTTGTAATGTGAGAAAATATATCCTGAAGACACAAGGTTATGTATAATGTGACACACCATATGTATTGTGTCTGTCTGATGAATGGGTCCAATTGATTCTGCTGGTTTGCTCCCTATCAATGCCTGAGAAATGTCTTTAGATGATAAATGTTCCACTGTGGTCAACTTCACAGGCTATCTGTCTGGTATTTTGTGATGAGGTAGGCAGGTAGCATACGGTGGGTTCATCTGAGCTTTTTCACTGGAAACAGCTGCCTGTTTTAGAGATGGGGTTGGTGAGAGCAGTTTATGTCCCAGGGCAGAAACGAAGAATGAATGAGGCTAAAAATGAATGAGGCTTGTGTTGGGTGCTAATTCTAATTCATCACTACCAGTGATATATGATAAACAGTCATTTGATCCATTGTTAAAATATAAAAGTATTGATTAGTGAAGCTTTAAGATGTGACTGACTTTAAACCGTCTGACTTCAGATCACAGGTGTCCCTCAGGAGTCCCTGGTGACGGTGGTGAAGCCGGGTCTCCCCACCACTGCTGATCTTTACGTCCTCCCTCTGGACAGCAAACCAGCCAAGAGGAGCATGCTCGTTGATAAGGTACCTGCTCTTGCATAGAAAGTGTTTGTTTACACACCAGCCACCAGCCCACCCACCAATTTTCTGGAGTACAAAGAGGCACAGACACAGATTCACATTTTTCATTCAAAAACTGAGATTTTGGCCAAAAGCCCCCGAGTTTGCAGCTATAATTTTCCTTATTTTGATATTTTCTTATCTGCAGCGTATTCCAGCCATCATGCAGGCCTTCAATGACAACAATGTCAGCTTTGTGGTGCGAGGAGGTCTACAAGTGCTGGTGATGCTGGCTGACCCAAACGCAGGTACTGCATATTCAAATACCTTTGCTTCCCACATAGTCTGCTTTTTAAAACTAAAATTTTTTATGTTTCTTAATGATAATTGCATGTTATTGATTTATTTCCAAGGGCTAGGTCTAATTGCAAATGACTCAACAGCTACAGCAGCGGAGACTGGTGCGTTCATGAACCATAAGCCTGCAGCTTTCTGTATTGATGCACCTAACCTAAACACTCTTTGATTCCTGCGCCTTTTCCTTTCTTGGTTTCTTGGCTAACAAATCCAAATCTTGTCCAGTTTAAATCCGTCTGTACGGTGCTTTCCCTGTGCTTTTTGATCCGCCTGATTATCCTTCACTGACTTTAAAATGGCTTTGTTTTTCGTGGAAGGTGTCTTCTTCAAGAGAAACTGTAGTTCAGTTGAATGTTTTTGGAACTTCATTCTACAATTCTGTCCCTGTGCTCCTGCAGTTTTTGACTCAAGATCGTCTTCTTTCTCAATATACTTTTTTGGATTTGCCCTTCGAAACATTTGGTTGAATCAAAAATATGTTCTGATCGTGCAAACATGAAACTTTTGTACTGTTTGTGTCATCACCCCAGGCTACCACGGTGCTGCCGGGGGTCCGGGTGTTTGGGCTCTAGCAGTCATTTTCCTAATCAGCATCATCGCCACCGGCTCCTTCATCCTCTACAAGTTCAAAAGGTGAGGCAGTCATGTTAAAGTTCTGTGACATGTCAATAACCACAGACAGATAAAGCTGCAATCAAGCAGCTTTTCTAACCAAAAATGGAAATAAATAGTAGCATTTTTAGGGGCGGCAATAGCTCAGTCCATAGGGACTTGGCTTGGGGACTCAAAGGTGGCCAGTTCAAGTCCCACTTGGACCAGAAAAAGTGTGATGTGGACTAGTAATGGAGAATGCTAGTTCACATCCTATGCATTGCCGAGGTGCCCTTGAGTAAGGCACCGACCCCTAACACTGCTCGTTGGGCACCGTGCATGTGGCAGCCCCTTCGCTCATCTCCTCTATACACTGTGTGAGTGTGTGTGCATGTGTGTGTAATGTGAGTGAAAAAGAGAATTTCCCCATTGTGAGATTAGAAGGGATTTAAAAAAAATTTTTAAAAAAACTTTCATTTCTTAGTCAGTGTGCCAGAATATTTGGCTGTCTTTTGTGTTCATTTCTGATGTGATAGTGGTTCTTCCTTGGTTTTTCTGGCCTGTGATTTGATTTTCAGGCCCCCAATTTTGAATGGCCCCAGAAATTATACAGTTGCTAAGCTGTCCTCTAAATCAGAGTTATGTTTATTCTATTCCCACGAATATGGAGATACTGTAGCTTCTAACTGGTTATGTAAAAATTATTGTGTTTTTTAATTAAAAGGAGCAATATGTAAGAATGGGCCACCTGAATTCAAACTCCAAACAAACATATTGCCAGAGTAACCAATAACTGCTGTAAATTGCAGCTACCATTAGCTAGTTAGCTAAACTGGCCATTAAAGCTAGAATTCCTATTAGCTGACTCCGCCTGGACTGGGAGACTGGAGCACCGGAGAGTTACAGGGTACAAATTGGCTAGGGGCCAGCTGGTTAGCATGCTAACTTCAGTAGATATCTCTGTACCCACAATACATTGATGTCTTAGACATAACATCAAAACCGTATTTCTTCACATTCTGCTGTTTAAACTAAAATTCTTACATATTGCACCCTTAATTCACTTTAAAAAAACGACCCTGACCTTTAAAAAAAAAAAAAAAAAACTTAAGTTTCCTGCCCTGATTTTGTCACAGCACCCGGTAGCAACTCTCTGAAGTTTAAAAACTTACTCTGAACTCATTCTTCATGTTTCTAAACTCCACAAACTTAACAGCTGAGTTTCAACGCATCAACAGTGAGCTGTGGGACTATACATGTTAAAATATTAATCCAGTGCATGACAATAAGTACATAGCTCGAAGGAGTGGGTAATGTGGATACAATTTCCTGTCATGAAATAGGGAATTTTGGTCGTATAAAACATGATTGCGACTTTTCTTGGAATTTCCGGTTCAATGTCAATCAGCAGTCAGTCTGTTGATTTGATCAGCAACAAGACTGAACTAAATACTTGAATCAAATGCAAAGCAAAACATGAATAATGCTTAGAAATGTACACAAACCATTTGAATGAATCAGTTGATGTGCTTAAATCAGCATTGAAAATTAATGTTCAGAATATAGAAAGCAGGAACACGATTACAGCAGTCTGCATTAATATCAATAAATGAGTAATCTGTTGTACAAAGCTTTGAATTGTTTGAAAAACTTAAATCCCTGCACCCATCTGAAGGCAGCGGGACACATACGTTGATAAATCTTCAGCCTCTTATGGGAAAAATGCTGCACCAGAGCGTAGTGCCATTACAAACAGCCGTCCACTTATAACTTCTTTAAATAACCCGCAAATAACTTGTTGTTAGGCATGCATGATTACGATAGGGTCGTAAATGTCTAGATAAAACTAGAATGGCATTAAGTAGAGCGCATACCTCCGGTAAGGGCCAACAATCCCCCTTAATTCAATCGAGGCTAATCAATATCTAACTCGATAGCCCTGTATCACTGTAAATTTTAACCCACCCATAACTGCTTAACCATAGTTTAAGCTCACTAGATCTGGATCTTTTCGCCAAGATCTATACATTATTCCCTGAGAAAATTTGAAAAGGCCTATCTTGCAATGTCTCACGCCCTTTATTCAGATGTATGTGATGTACCTTGTGTAACTGCATGCTTTTTATTTCACGTCAATAACACACCAGCAGCACCTCCTCGCATCCCGAGCACAGACATCCACCAAACAGTCACTTAAATTAAAACATGCAATATAAAAATACAGCCCCGTCTTACGAAAACAACAAATCCCACAGTCCTTGGGTTAGGACTGAGGATGCCTATCCCCCGCTGTTTTTCAGGAAGCTTCCGGGGAGCCGCAACGTCTACGCCCAGATGCACAACGAGAAGGAGCAGGAAATGACCAGCCCCGTCAATCACAGCGAGGACACCCAGCACATCATCCAGGGCGAGGAGTTCATCGATGACGACCTGGACTCGCAGACTCTAGGTAACGCAGGAGGTAGCCCCGCCTTCCGTTCCCTTATAAGGACTACCACTAACCACTGCTACTAAAACCCAAGCCACTAACACCAGCAGCTAACACACACCAAGGTACTGGAGAACTTCCCCTTTTTCATCCTTATCACTGGTTTTACTGAGAGCCCTTTGTCTCTGATATAAATATTCAAATATTTTCTTTTGCCTCAGAGGTTGGTCTATAGGCTCTTCATGGTCATAGCCTGCATTTGCATGCACATTCAAATCATGTCAGCCATATCTTGTTACGGTCAATAGCGGTATGAAGAAAACAGAAATAAATATCACTTCATGCAGTCAAATTGAGTTTACTTAACATGATGGCACCAAATAAACAGGTATTTTGCAACAAGCTTTTGACTGTCTCAAAAATATCATGGACTATGGTAAATTAGGACATTTCTTATGTGTAATGTGATTAGTATTTAATAAATTATATTCTATTTGTAACAATTGTAGTTATAAATGTGATATGTTATGATATAATATGATGATGGCAATGAAAGGCCTTGTTATCTGGGATGTAGTGGAAGGCTAACAGAGTTTTTTTTAATGGTGATATTAGTTATACCATAATAATTAATATCATCATGAAGTAGTAAGAATGTATGTATTCTCATTTATTGAGAATGAACAGATTGGTTGTACATTGTTGTAACTACAGTGGAGTTAAAGAATAATTATCTTTATGTAGAAAGTCAATGGTTATGGGCAGTTCTCTTCCTCATGACAATAACTGAAGGTTACTCTCTTATCAGCCACTACATCACTGAGTGTGACCAACACTGGTAATGTTGCATGGATGTCCAGCTGATGTAAACATTAAAGGTATCCTGTGGAGTTTTTTGACCAAAAGTGGCACTTCGGAGCAATTTTTGGTGAGCGGACCTTCGTATTGTTTGACACTTATGTTGAGCTGTGAATCAACAAATCTGGCAAAATACTCGTGAAATACAGCAGCTTGGTCAAATCCCTTAAGCTTCAAACTATGATGCTCTGCCTTCTTCTCTTGCACCAGTTTTGCACATGAAGGGCTCCACGGCCAAGTTAGCAATAATACATCATAAGCAAGGCCCAGTTAGACTTTCAAAATACAGCTTCCTGACCAACAGGTCACACATTATAACTTTTGGACTGTTATCACGGTTTCAAACTGTCTCCCACTGGTTAGGTTAAGGCTCCAGTTTCAGGAAAAGATCATACTTTGGGTTAAAAAAACTACATTCAGTCTCATCACTTTCATAACTCAGGTCATGTGACTTAAGTGTCACATAAGTACAATAATTTACTTACATAACGTAACTTAAAAACAAATCACTCCTGATTCTTGGTCACAAACAACATTTACCACCCTCTGACTCTTACTATATACTACCTATACTACTGCACTAGAGGGGTGCTTCTTGAAGTGACGCTATAGGAGTACCTACAGCACCAAACTTAAAAGCATAGTGACACTGCCTGGGCTGCAGCATCTGACAGGAGAGATGAAGTCTGATGGCTAGCAAACATGGCAGTTAAACAGTGCAGAAGGAACCAGAATGGCACTTGGTAGCAAACAGTAGTTATCCAGATGTGCACCAAACGTTAATGGAGTCTATTCTGGGTCGAGACCTTTCCTCCATCCAAGATTGGTGGAAATCTGTTCAGCAGTGTTGATGTAATCCTGCTGACAAATCAGCTAAACAACCAAAAAAAAAAGAGACAAACGGACAAGGGTTGAAACATAACCCACCTTGGTGGAGGTAATTATCTAATAAACTTAGATCAAACTGGAAAGTTTGGCTTTGTGCCAATCGTCTGATCAATGTTGAGTCTCATTTTCAGTCTGTCGAAGAAAATAAATCATGCAACACGAGTCTCTATGACTTCTTTGGCCTTGAACAGTCATTCAAACGGAACCACCTGAGATGTTAGAGAGAAGCTACTCTTTGGTGGAACATTAACAGCTCACCTGAAACTTGTGACAGGGGCCCAGTAATGGACAAGACGGTTTAATCTTAAAGTATTTTAGATGTTTTCTTTAAAGACTAAGGCAACTAAATAACTAATAACTACAGCTGTGAAATCAAGATGTTGTGGAGTAAAAAGTAAAATATTTTCCTCCAGAAATTTAGTTTAAGTTGAGTTGAAGTTGAAAAGAACCATACAAAAGAAATACTAATTAAAGTACAAGTATTTGAGTAAATGTATTTAGTTACTTTTCTTCATTGATGTAAACCAAAAGAGCCGAGCTGTGAGAGCTTTCAGTAGTGGCCACAGTCACATGAAGCTGCAGGAGGAAGGAGATGCAGTTCACATATTTGTTCGGCTACACAGTGACAGTGTCAGAAAACTCTGCAGGGTACCTCTAACAGCACTGAGCACAGCGTGTCAAGCTCTGGGCTCTGTATTCTTTTAGCATTGCTTATTAGCTTGTCCTGTTTCCTGTTTCCTCTCGTTGTCAGGCAACCATTCGGGTGTGGTCCTGAGCATCAACTCCAGAGAACTGCACAGCTACCTGACCAGCTGATGGCTGCCGTCGCAACGCTAATGAGCTAGCCTAGCCTAGCCGGCTAACGAGCACAGGGACTCCACTCTGCCTTCCTCCTTCTCTCTCCTTTTCCTTCTCCTCTTCCTCGGACACTTCACCTCCACTCCATGGCCCCCTCAATCCTTCAGCTCCAGCTTTTTGTGTAATTTTTTTATTTTAATTATTATTTGGGGTGGAATGGGGTGGGAGTTGAGCCTGGTGGAGGGACATCTCCTTCATCTCTATCCTTTTTTTCTCTTCTCAATCTCTCTGCTGTGGGATGGGAGGCACTCGGCTTCACCTAAACCTAAATTTTACATCAACACGAGCCCCATATCCCCTCTCCACTTCCCACGCCAGGCCTGGAGAACTGCACTGACACCCGGTGAAGATGGAGGTCCTGACGAAATCACACCAAGGACATTCATCTGTGTTTTTTGAAAAAGAAAACTGTGTGTGTACATCGTCGGTCACTCATAGACACTCAGAATCAGCCAGCATGACTCACTGCACTGGTTTCCAGTAATATTCACAGTCAGAGAGGGTTGAACCATCCACTGGTCGCAGGCACTAAAGGTAGACCGGTGCGCTTAAATGATTTCCAAGCATTAACGATAGAGTGCATCAAGGTCGTGAAATCCCCTTTTTCTGTTCGATTGTCCCTTTGTTTCACACAATTACTGGACACTCTCTTCACAGGCAATAATATTCTCACAATGGAATGTAGGATTTGATCAACTCTTGTGAATTTGCGTATTATGAGTACACATGCAAACACAGGAGGGCGATGTTGCACTTTCTCAAATTCCCACTCACAGGTGCTCGGAGAGCTTCATTACAATAAACTGTATATTCATTTTCATAAATCCCACCACATTCACATCCCTGTATTCCTGCTTATGTACTCACACATTTACAGAAGTTTGTTGAACGGTGTTTAAAATCAGCACCGCCTTTTGTAGGAGCTCATCGTCTGTCCCATGGTGCCTATAACAGCAGATGATAATCTGCTCAGTGACATGACTTGGTGTCCGGTTTATTTATTTCTAATAACAGTCCGCCCCCTTCCTCCTCTTCCCTACAGGCTCTGGGTCAGAGCTCAAAGCGAACTTGTTCCCCTGGAGACAAAGGTCGCCGTCATGGAGGGAAGGTGTAGTTGATATATTTTACTGTATCAGCCTATATTAGGCATAGCCCGCGGTGGAATCATGTCTCCTTAAAGGTTTAGTTTGTTGTATGTAAATGTGTAAATATGAACAATCTCCACTTTGTACATATTCCCTTTGACATATGTGTGAGTGTTTTACACTACTACCAAAATACACAGCATTTTTCTCTTTGAGTGGCCCTTCACTGAGTTTCTTGAATTTGAAAAATTCTCACTGTTTCCAGTTTCTTCAACGTCCATTGCCTGCTTCACATGTATCCATTTTTCGAAACTTTCAGTGTAATCTCATGAGTAAGATGATTTTTCATTAACTGGAAATATTTTCATTGTCTTATAAAGATACTCACAAGTACACAGTGACAACTATGTATATGGATATTTTTGATACACTACTTGTAGGTTTTTGTCATTTTTCTCAGTACGTGTAAACACTGGTTATTGATTCTGTTGCCTTTTTGCTGAAGTCTTTGTTTGTTTTTATTGCACTAATGATGTAAGCAGTGCTGTCTACACGTACACGACAGCAGCTGAACAAGTCTGCAGACTCTGAATCAATAGGTCTCTGGATGAAAGGCCTTTACAGTGTACCAATGCTACCATTGCCACCGAGATCACTTGTATTTGATACAAACAGCCCACATTCACTCGTTCTGATTTACACCCTAATTCATCTTTTGTACATATTTCTGCTCATGCTCAACTTAGTTTTTCTAGTGATGTGTCGTCATTGTATCAATGTCCTCTTTAACAAAGGGGAAAGTGGGAATTGTGATATTCCAATATAATAGTGAAGGAGTTTCACATCTGATGGCACAGATCATGTAATTTTGACCACACCATTTTTCTTTTCCTCTTACTGCTGGTTTGTTTGATCTGTTGATTTTTGCTATTAAAAAACAATTGTGTGTCCTCATCAGGGAGCGTAGTGCACTCAACCTGCATCCTGGAATAAATCACTCCCATAACTTGTATGTCTGTTGGTTTTATCTGATTGGTTAACATATTGTCAACTTCCGCTAGCAAACAATGAAAAGGTCTGAGAGAGTCTATGTTTGAAGACTAACATGGATGGAGCTTTACATAATCTAAGTTTGTGATCTCAAACATTAATTTTAAGTTTTCTCCTTGTTAATTGGCTCAATAATTATTTATCTCAGATTTTGACCAACATGATTAGTTTACAGGTGTGCTTTGCATTGGTCACAATAAAAAGCCAGTCTAAAATGTGCAGTTTTATATTGGAAAAAAAGACATGTTTGAGACACTGACAAAAAAAAGGGGGGATGGGGCAGACAATGCACCTGTGTTTTGTAGTCCGTAGCCACCGTGGTCCACTCGCTGACACAATGCGACACATGCTGTCTGTCATCTGTCTGTTACAGTGTAAACTGCAATTCATCAATTCTCCAAACTGCCAGAGGCCATCAAAGGTCAATATAAAAATAAATCTATAATTTGATCCAGATTGATGCATCAAATTTTTCTTACTCATAGATACCAACATAGAATTAATTTTCCATCAAGATCCATGGAGTATTCCCTGAGAAGGAAAAAAGGTCTATCTCGCAAAGTTAAAGGAAATAAGAAAAAAAAATCCTGGATGTGCCTTTGGTTGCTCTAACTCCAACAATCTTTTCTCCTTGGTTAAGAAGTAAATGGCTGGAGTTTGTGACAGACATTTTTCAGAGGACCCCTCTGATTATATGTGAATGTACACTGGAGGAATAAGGATGTCAGAAAACATATGGTCCCTTGGGTACAGATGTTCAGTGTGTCTTCTCCTGTGAAGTAAGTAACCTTATCTAAAGTTCATTAATAGCTCAGCTTATCTATGTGCATTTGTTAAGAACCATTTTTATGATATATTTTTCCTCTATATGTTTTTAGCCATGCTGCTACCCAAAATGTTTCAGCCAGTGTGGTGTTAAGGTGAAATCCTCACTGTGAAACTGAGCATTAAAAAAGAGGAGGATCTTAAAATATCTCTTCCAGTTCACCCAAACCAACCCTGCATCTGCTTAGCCTCCACATACTATGTACACATGGTATACTATGTGGAGGCTAAGCAGATGCGTGGACCTGGAGCACCTGTTTGACCCAAGTACACATGTGCAAAGAGGCACTCCCTGAACCCAGAACTCTTGAATATCAGAGTTGCGACACTCCCATTGACTCCTATTGGCATTGGAGAGTGCAGAAGTAAAGCGTGTCATGGGGCAGCTGATGGTTCCAAACGTTGTCTAGTTCCAGCACTGCGCCCATTCATTTTTAGTGTTTCCCAAGCATGCTGGCTGGTAAGATGATGAAATGACTGAATTTTGTTGATATTTTAACTGAATCTACACAATAATAGTAATTCAAACAAAGCCAGCTTTAGTTAAGGTGTGATGTAAGATAATAGCTAATTAGATCATAATTGCAGCTAGTTCGTTAACGTCAACAAACTTTCATTAGCTAACGTCACTATAATCAGAAGTTAGTTGGACTACATTTACTTTAAATGAACTGCAGTTGTTGGAGTGCAGTAAAGGCCATTTTCAATCCTTCTATGTCTTTCCTCGCCTGCTTTCTGACATATGTGTCTCTCCCTGTGGGATGTTGAATGAGATTCTTCGAAGACTGCCCATTCATGGAAAAACCCATCTACACTCTCAAATGTGAAAATCAAAATGGGGAATAGTAAAGCTTGAATGGAAATTTGTCATTAATTAATTGAAGGGTAATCGGTAGACCTCAAATATTTCATATTTCTTAGGCTAAAGCTGTCATGATAATGAGTTAAAAAAATCTGTGAATGTAGCTTGTAGATGTAATTCCTGAGTTATCTCGCATTGTCAACTCTACCACCCACCCCCAGTCAGGAATTGGCCACATTTTAGCACTTTGGTCCAGCCATAAACTAAGTTTTGACCTAGTCTTGTTAGTTAATTAAAGTACACTTTAAAGTGTTCTGTCCAAAGGGAGTGACAGGAGCAACTGGGAACACAGGGAAAGGGAAAACACAAGGAAACATGAGGCATTTCAGGGACACCACTATGCCTGTAATAAATTATACCATCAGTAAAATACTACTAAGTTAATGGTTTTATGCAACAACTTAAAATCATACTTTTTCATAGAGCTTTGGCTGGTGAAGAAACCCAGGCAGCAGTTGTTGTATGCAGATCCTCTCCTATCTCAGCTGCTTCAGAGACCTATGACCTATGACCTACTCCTTCAGAGTAGTCATAGGTGTCCTGGTGGCCTCCCTCACTAGTCTACTCCTTTCACAGTCACTGGGTTTGTGAGGGCAGCCTGCTCAGGGCAGATTTACACATGTGCCATATTCATTCCATTTCTTAATGATGGATTTAACTCTGGGGGGTGTTCAATGACTTGGAAATGTTTTTGGATCCATCCCCTGACTTATACTTTTCAATAACCTTTTCATGGAGAGGCTTGGAGTGTTCTATTGTCTTCATGGTGTAATTGTAGCCAGGACTGGCCCTTCAGACACAGGTGTCTTTATACTACAATCACTTGAGACACATTCACTGCACTCAGGTGATCTCCATTTCACTAATTGTGAGACCTCTAGTGTCGTATATTCTGTGGCGATGCAGTTGAAGATGTTTGAAGAAAACCTCCGCCGACAATGTCTTAGTTGTATGACAAATTTATTACAATAAGTTCTTCACCAGTCAAAGCTCTATGAAAAAGTATGATTTTTTTTTATCATAAACAAGTAACACGTTACTTGGAGAGTCTCCAGCCGAATAATGAAACTCTGATGAAAATATGCAGACAGCTCCTTATATACCGAGCTTGTTTTGGTCAAAAACTTAGTTACCACATATGGTTCACATCAAAGAGGGACAGATAAGAAGAGAGGCCTCTTCACCTCTGACCCAGGACTTCCATGACTCTGTTGAACTTAACATTTTATATCTGTTACCTTGACCAGATATTGTTCACATCAAAAGAAAGGGACAGATAAGAAGAGAGATAAGAAGAGAGGTAAGAAGAGAGGCGCCTCTTCACCTCTGACCCATCCCGTGTCAGCAATCAAGCTGAGCAAGCCAATCAGCAGGTCCAACCTGTTCACAATGTCATCAGCCTGGTATCCCTGACCAAATCATCTCCAGGTCAGGAAGGCCCCAACAGCAACTAACATTCCAATATATTTTCCTAATACAAACCACTTAAATTAATATGCTGCATCTAACAGCAGACACCTCACTAGCACCAATTGGCTGGACCTCTGTTGAATTAGGTCAGTCACTTTAAAGGAGGTGAATACTTATGCAGTCACTTATTTTACATATATATATTTGAGTTAATTGGCATTACTTTGTAGAAATCTGTTTTCACTTTGACATTAAAGAGGGTTGTTTTTTGTAAATTCTTTGTCAAAAAAGCCAAATGATATTGACCATGATTCCATTTATAAAAGCAATAAAGGGGGAAAGAGTCTTCCTGTTGTTGAGAGGGAGATTGTTGGCAGAACACCAGGCTGTCAGGTTTTGCACCTCATCCCTGTATGCTGACTTTTTTATGAATACACCCTTCATATTGCTATTTACTTTATGCAAATAACAGTGTGATGGATGTGAACTTTATGACTAACAGAGAAAACAAGCTTTTGTTGGCTCTCACTAGCTTTGCATAATGGTAAGATTACGTTTGTTTTTTTTGCTTTTAGTGCTGTACAGTGACACACACCATCCATAGAGCAGCATGATGATGGAAAGGATCTTACTGGGTGTCTTGTATCTCTCAGGTCGGTAAATTCTTCATTATCTGTGTAATCATTATCGTAGAACATGCTTTTTACTGAAATAAATAAGTCACAGGTTGTTCTCACAATTTCAGTAGTTTGAAAAAATAGTTGAATAGTATTATTTTTTTCTATTCGAACCCTTATCAAAATTACCTCTATGAGCTTTGAAGGAAGTCTTTAAATTCAAAAAGGAATGTAAAGTAAATACATTGTTAAAAAAAAATCCATTACAAGTCCTGCAGAATCATACTGAGGAAAACTTACTAGCGTACTTAAAGTATCAAAAGTATAAATACTCCTTTGACTAATATCTTCTTCTTCTTCTTCTTCTTCTTCTTATTACTATTATTATTATTATTATTATTATTAATTACATTAAAAGATGTAATGCATCAATGTGTGAGCAGACTTTAAATGTTGTAGCTACTGGAGGTGGAACTTGTTTTAACAACTTTATATACAGTTAAATCTTTTAAGACTATGAACACAACCTTTAACAAATCGAACACTTGTTCCCCTCCCAGGCTGGAACATCGCCTCATGCCTCCTCCATCAGTACCACTATGTTGCTGATCCTATGACTTGGACTGAAGCTCAGACCTACTGCAGAGAGACATACACTGACCTGGCCACCATTGAAAACACTGAGGAAATGAACCAACTCATCAACACTGTTTCATCTCATGGCTACAACTCTGAGGTTTGGATCGGCCTGTACATTGAAATCGACTGGAGGTGGTCAGATGGCTACAATGAGACTGGAGCTGACTATAGGAACTGGCGAAGTAACCAACCAGACTTTGTTAATGTTGGTCAGCTCTGTGTTAACATTGGCAGGGATAGTGGAAGGTGGTGGGATGACAGGTGCCCTTTGAAATATGCATTTATCTGTTACAGAGGTAAGAACGTAGCAAGTTATATTTTAATCTTGAAAAACGATTATTTTGAAATTCAGTATGTGAACTCAACGATCTCCTGTTCTTACAATCTCAAACAGCAGGAACACCGCTGGATTCTAGATTTGTTGTTGTGAATGACAAAATGAATTGGTCCAGTGCTCAGAGGTACTGCAGGGAGCACTACACTGACCTGGCCACTGTGAGGGACGACACTGAGAACCAGAAGATCCAGATGTTGGTCCCGAGTGGAGACTGGGCATGGATTGGTTTGTCCAGAGATCCTAACAGTTACTGGTCTGATGGGAGTGGCTCCTCATTCAGATACTGGCGTAGCGGTTCAAAGAATATTGGCTCGAGTGTCGTATGCGCCGTTGCAGCTTCGCAGAGTCCGGGAACATGGTGGACAGAATTCTGTGAAAGGAGACTCCATTTTGTCTGCTACAGTGTGCCGCCTGGTGAGTAGTTTACTGTCCTTCAGGAGAAGAGAGTGAGTATGTGAGTATTTTTAATAGTAGGCTCAGTCATATGAAACACAGCAGACCTACACCTTCTATAATGTAGCCTATAATGACATGACAAGATAAAAAAAAAATTTTCCGTGCCTTTTTATTAGGCTTCATCATTAGGCTCAGCCCACCACACAGGACAACGTTACTATGTTTATAGCTAAACTGTCATCAGACACCACAAAGTATGAAACCACATGCCAGAATAGCTTATATAACGTGCACAAAACACACTTGCTTCAGGTGTCACTGAGTGCTGGAGGGTGCTGCATGTAATGTAAGCTATTGAATATTTTCCTCATTAAAGATGTAGGATTTCACTCACTTCTCATTGTGGCTGCACTTTGGATATTACTTATTATCTTTGTGAATTCATGAAAATCTATTTCTTAGCCCACATATACTGATCAAGCTGCACCTCAGCACTGGCAGAGAAACATCCTGGCGCATGAGCTCCAGAAGTGTTTTGTGAAACACAAAACATCAGCTGCATTTCTACCACCATGGGAGTGATTAGATAAAGACTGCATTTTGATCTTTGGGTGAAATTGTACCATAACGTGTATGAATCCAGTGTTGATTTACATGTATGAGTTTGGTGTAACAAAGGTAATACCACAGCATGTTTTCCCCTCTCTTTTCTCTGTGTCTAAGCACCAGTGATGAGGCAGGTAGTGAAGCTGAGAATAAAGCGGGGAGACTCCTCCTTGGATCTCAATGACCCTGCTGTGAAAGCCGACATCCTGAAACAGGTGAGGGTCCAAACTCTACCTTGACACACCAACACATTCATACACAGATGAGAACTACTGAAGAACTTTGTATTTCTTTTTTTATCTGTCTTGTTCTGTGTTTTGCCTTTTTGTGTAACTATCAAAACCACATTTCTGCAATGAAACAGTGGATACGGGAGAGTTATTTTCATGAATGTTATGTCCTATCAAACTGTCTGGGGGACAGCGTAGGTATCTCAGGTTTTCCCCCGAAAGAAGTGATTCACTGCTGGAAAGATGGCCCTCGCGTAAAAGTAGACCATCTATGCAGCAGAAAGACAGAAATTCCCCTTTGCTCAAAATGTAGAAAACCTACAACAACCAGAATGCACTGCCCCAGTCACTCCCGTTGATGGGTGACGTACTGTGAGTTGGGCATGGCTTGGTTTTGGTTCAGAGATTATATTTAAACAGGAAACAGTAAAGCGACGAGCTGGTAACAACGCTGTATTTCAGCTAAACAGTACGCTTGTACTGTCACTCAGTGAGACCAAACCTGAGGTCATGTCCTTTTTTCTACCTAACATTGCCAAAAGCACAAATGTTCCGTCTGTAGAGGCTGTAGAGATGCATTTATTTCCTCTTGTCTATGAAGTGCGGCAGCTCAACTCTTAACTGGTTCAAAAAATGTGACCATGTCACACTGTTCTTAGTGTTAACCAGAAGTTAGCCAGCTCAGTCGGTGGAAGTCTCTGGCGCGTACTTTTCTGTATCGGGGTTTTCCTTGTTATTTCCATGCTTTAGATGCTTTTATCTTTGTTTTATTATTCAGGTTTTACTTATTTTTTTTCCCCTGTGTTACACTTTCTGTTGTCTCTGAATTTATATTTGCAATTGCCACTTCAATACTTGCTTTTTCTTGAGACTCTTTCATTGCTATTTTTTTCAATGTGTGCACAGCATTTTGTAAATGTGAATTTACAGGTGCTTTATAAAATAAAGTTGTTATAATGGTTATTTAATTATTAAGATATCATACATATGTCAAGATCAAAAAATAATTAAAAATAGCAACTGTAGGAATGGGAGGGGTCGATGCATATTAAAGCTGCCTGGTTGAAGGTGTGCTTCATATACAGAGAGTTGACTGGGGGAAGGTCACAACCTGACCCTGAAAGCTGACCTCTTTCAGTGCTTGTGTGCAGGAATAAAAGCACAGCACCGCCCTCTGGTGTTTCCATGTGTATGTAAGGCAGTTGCCTATTTTGGTCAATAGATGGTGCTGTTATATTATTTATGCCCTCAGGTGTTACGCGATCATTGCTGTTTGTCCTTTATCAGACGCCGTGTTGTCAGTTATTTGCTCTGCCTGGCCGCCATTGTGGCTCAGTGTTTGTTTATGGTTTGTTAGGTAAGCACTATAGATAGTTTTCCACATCATCTGATGAAGTTTTAGGATTTGTAACCTGGTTTTATACGAGTATGTCGGCCGTGATTATGGCTAGCTTCTTAGTTGTATGTGTGTTAGCTCCGCGGATACTGTATGCTATTTATCTACCTGTGGGTTTTCTCTTATGCTCTGTGTTTTCAGTATCAGTATAGGATATTGGCCTTGAATTACTTGGTACCGGATCGAAACCAGATGTTGTGGTATCGTCCACCCCTACAACAAACCCATCTTTGTATTTGTAGTGATTCTGTGGGTTAATTAACCCTGATAAACGTTGCTGCAGCATGCCTTACTGTAGTGGAGGAAGGTCAATGAATGTTTAATGAATTAGATTTGTCAAGTGTTTCAAACTGTTGTGTCTTGTCTAAGTGCCTTGCCAATTTTGAAGGAAGAAAATAGCCACACATCAAAGAATGAGTTCATGTAAAAGTTGAAATAGTTAAGAATGCATTTCATGTTCCAGATAAAGAGTCTCAGGAGAAGGAGTAAAACTAAAGTTCTGATTGTCATGTGAAGCTTTTTTTAAGTGTTATTACCATGTTAAGTATAACACACAGTGGCTGCTTTAGATGTCTTGTCACATCAACACTAACAACTTCACTCCAGACATGGATATGATCCTGTGATCCCACTGTGATCACACAATGGTTTCTATGTCAGGAGCACTAAACAATGAGACTGAAGTTTGTCTGGTGATCACAAACCAGTTAGTGTGTAAGCTTAAGCTAAGTGTACGGTGTTTCAAAATGGCTGCCATCTGTGTTTCCCAGTTCCAGGACAGGCTGAAGGAGAAAGGAGTGAGTGGAGTCACCTTAAAGTGGAGAGAGCAGCCTGATGGGAGAGTCTTCCACAAGGAGGGAGAAAGTTCTCAGAGGAAAAAAAGAGAAAAGACTGAGCTCTGAAATACATATCCAACTGTTAGTGTGTTTCTCTGTAATGTATGGTGAATGTTGATGCTATCTGCTCATACATACACTGCACTATTATCACTGTACAGAGTGCTGGACCATAACCCTGAATACATCCTGTAGACTGTCAACAAGAGTTTGGCCCCCATCTTCAATATTACTGTGTGAAGTGTGCTTCTTCAAAATAAAACATATGTATGAGCTGTGGCTTTGCCTTCAAGTTCATAGTTTGTCAATTATTTCGGTCCAGCATGGCAGCTCACTTCTACTGCAAAAAGAGAGAGAGAAACAAGCAAACAGGCACTGTCAACCATTACAACATACACACAGAGGGAACACATGAATGTGAGAATATGTGTAAAAGAGTGAATATTCAGTATGTCACATGTACAGTTCAATTCTCCAGCATATCAAGTAGCCCATCAGGCAGAAAGTACAATGATAGATGTGATTGTGCATCCAGAGCACTCAGGTCACTATATGGCAGCTTGTGACAGGGAGTGTGTAGTTGTTATGTACGTATTGCATAATAATACATCTCCAGTCTAATATAAGTAATTTCAGTGTGTTCAGCATGTACGCAATAAATGCATTTGTAAGTCACATCAAAAACAACCGAATGCAGAGAGAGAGAGAGACCTATTGTTGGTGTATTGAGCACACAAACTTTTTTTCACTTTCATTTCAATCATTCATTTCCAGAAAAAAAACAAATTAGCAAGGTGCAGTCTGTTTCAGTGGTGTTTCACACTCCATCAAAAACTGTCTTCTCTTATAGCCAAATTTCCACTAGATCCATCACACAGTAACATATTCCAGACATGAATGGTGACAAAATGGAGAAAATATGGCTCTTCAAAAGCCAAAACCATGCCTGTTCTCCAAATGGTTCAACAACAGCTTTTACTCTGGGTGAGACTCAGGCATTTTAATAATACATTTTGGGGAACTTGAATCAATATAAATGGTTTGTCTCATCACAGAGTCTGCTGTCATATAGAAAGGGGAGAAGCTATTCTTAAATCATACAAAAACAATATAACAGTAAAAATCATAAGGGACCTACAAATGTTTCATTCTAAAACACAAAACTGACAAATTGAAAATGTATATGTCTAAATCTTACTGGCCTTTTCCCATGTCAATGGCTGCAGAGTCTTATGGTATTGCAGTATTTATGCGTTTTACCAAAATGACAAAAATATGAATTTTATAAATGCAGATGAACTAATTCAAACCAGTGGCCAGAAAATAAATCTGGAATGTTGTTACATTATCCAAGACAATCCCGTTTCGATGTTGAGTAACACTGAAGATACAGTAATGTAGAAAAGAAACAACTGAAATGTGAATGTGGAATGGTGGAGAACACTTCTGGGATTAGCAGCTCATCAAAATCTGCAGCCCTGTTCAGTTTGATGTATCCATGAGCTCCAAACTCCCAGATGTGTCACACAAAACATCATTTAGCGTGAGGCAATGCTTTTGGGCTGAAAGTCAGAGAAACTGTGTTTAAGAGTGTTGTAGATAACCCCAATGTTATCTGTTATGCAGTATTCAGTGTTGCCGTTCTTCTGGACTATAGTTAATGTTTTGGAAAAAAATGAGTTGCAACATGACTTAAGTTGCTCACAAGATTGGTGAGTTCTGTGCTGAAGCCTAAAGCCTGCACTGGTCATCTGATTACTTGCATGCTTACACCTAGGCCTTGACAACATTGATGCTTAAATCCTACGTGCATATATACTCACTCTAACATACATATATACGTAACTTGCACATATATGCATTCTCACATGCATATGAAGTATGTAGTTTTGACCTAAATGGCTTCCCATAAGGAAGAGCCTTCAGTGGGTACAGAGCACCGGGGATTACCCAAACATACAGCACAGAATGCGCTGTATGTTCCCCTTTTTTTCTTTTCGCCCCTGCCCTTCAAAAAGTCTGTGAACGCCACTGGAGCCAGGAGCCACGTGCACATTACTGACCAAACAAACAGTGCGTCAACAACGAGTGTTTCACTCCCATTGAAAACCATCTGAGCTTGTGACATCACACCAGCCTGCCAGTGTGTTTTATAGGAAGCTAGTCTCCATTGCACACTCCTCCTTCCTGAGACCTTCCTCCTATATGTACAAGAGTAACCTCAGAATGTCAGACTTTAGAAAGAGATCGTCTGATCTGTATTCTCCAATCACACGGGTCTGGGTACTCGTGTATTTCCGGGTGTATTCGAGTGACTCTGGATGGAAAAATTTTTTTAACCCTCTGACTCTTATGACTCTTAACGGTCTCATTAAGTTGTTGATAGATAGATAGATAGATAGATAGATAGATAGATAGATAGATAGATAGATCAAAAAAGGAATTAAAAACACAATTGACAGCTTACTGATGGAAAAAAAATGTTTATTGATGTATAAAGTATTCAAAAGATTTTAAAATACGATACTATAAATAAAAATGAAATGATTCTTTTATTTTACCACTGCTTCTCTTCTCTGTCCTCTTCTACTGTACCAGCCCCGCTCTCCTTTTTTCTTTGATCCTGACTGCAGTGAAGGCTTGTCAAGGCAAAAACTCATCTGGACTCCCCATGAATAATGAAGTTTATTGTTTTGTTTTGTTCTTTTCTTTATGTTTAACCTGTGAACAAGTGGACTCTTTTACAGTAAAACTCACCTGAGTGGCATTTTTGTATAATATGTTATAATTTAGTATTAGATTTAATTTGTTCATTTGATCTTTCTAACAAAGCAGTTTGAACAGCTTTTTCTACACAGCTTCAGTGAACCAAACTAAAGTAGCTTTACAGTCACTAAACTTATTCCAGTGTGAAGTCAGTGGTATCATGCAGAGCTACGCTTTCCAAGTAGCTTCCCTTAACAACTGAGCACTAATCCAGTCATTTCACAATGTGCACTGAGTAAAATGAAACATAGATGGAAAAATACAGCTGCAAAAACAAGTGATCAAGAGTGATACAGTAGGTGACATATAGGACAAACATGATCAGTAAATATAGAAAAGATAACTAGTCACCTTCAGCATGTCCGTACAGGAGTGTATTCAGCACTAAAATAAAGATTAAAACTTCAATAGACCAGAATCAAATACAAAATCCAGCTGGAGTTTCATCAGTGGCAACTATTATTTATCAATCAACAGTATCACACAGTTCTGTGATGATATTCTGCTACGGAGCTACAGAGGTGGGAAACACATTTAAAAACTCTTCAATATATAAAGGCCTGGTAATTAAGCAATAAATGTAATTCCACAGCTATATACATAATACCTAAGATCATATACTGTACATGCATTGTCCAGGTATGTGTGCAAAAACTAGTGCGTAAGTAACTAGTTGAGTAATATACTTAACACAATCCTCCAATCTGAACCAGGCCAAATCAGCAACAAAGGTCATGTCTACACAACTACTACATTGATATAAATACTGAAAATCACATAGAAAGTCACAGATGTACTCACAGAATAACCAGAGCACACCGAGCAGAGTGTGACCCATCTTCACATCCAGCACCGACACTGTCACTCTGTTTCTGATCAAACTTCCTACTTTGTATTAACTAAAGTGCAGCAGAGAGAAAAGAGAAATACAATTTCTTAGAAATGTGAGAGCAGAGTTTTTCATCAGCTGTGTCTGTCTGACTCTGTTCTTGCTTCCCTTTCACACATAGCTCAAACAACTGCAGTGGCACTGACCACAGTACACTTTGACATGATTACATTTCCTGTCTACTGTGAATTAATTATAAGCTCATCTCCCCTACAAAGTTGTGTTCCTGTATCTTTTTGTAATAAACATTTTGACTACAAGATGCTAACCTGCACCACTACTCATATACTAAATAAGATGAAAAGCAACCATGGTACTCCAGTGGAGTTTTCATGTCTGCACTCTGAACACAACATGCATCTATTATATGTTAACAAGTTATGTAACATGACTGTCATGTTTCTTTTGGCGAGGAATATGTCAAACATGGCCCTAATCTGCCCCTAGTGTCACAGGTGGAGTTCTGGGTATTATCAGCAAGTCAGATCAAGGATTTACATTTTATGACCTCATACGTATTATTATTCGTATTCTGATATTTTCTTGTTGCACAATAGTTTATGGTCATAGTGTTTAAAGAATAACTTTATTAATCAGAGCACACAAATGTAGAACAAGCTGAGTGCTGAATATTTTTTAAATCTATGAACATTGTCAAAAGGTGGCTAGAATGGATGGGCCATAGGGACGGGAGATGGACACTCTGCTGTGGCTCTACGGCGATGAGTTGTTCCCTTGAAACAATGAATGACAGCAGTGTTAAAGATTTTCTGACAGATATTTCAGCTTGGAAAACTCAAATCAAATATTCCTTGGTTGTGTCTGTGTTTTTGTGGTGGTTGGTTTGTATTACAAATAGCCAGCAGTGGTGGTGATACAGTGGACTGCCAGCTGTATTTCCCCCAGAAAAAAACCTGTCCTCTTCGGCTTCACCAGTGTAGAGGGTGGAAAAATAAAAACTGACACCCCCTTATTTTTTCTTCATGTGTTTTACATGTTAATGGCTACTTAATAAATTAGTCCCTCTCAGATATAAACCAGTCCCCCTCTCATTTAGAGGAAATGTTGTTGTTGTTATATTCTTGTGACAGTAGGTGTCGCTGTAAGACCAGGCACAGCAGGGGACAGACAACTCAAGCCCTGTTGGCGTGCGACAGGCAGAATAAACTTGGCGCTCGCGTTGACTGTGCAGCAGGATAGTTACTGGCCCAGGTACTGCTAGGCTTGAGGCGGGTAACGCTAGCAGCTGTCTCTCTGGGCTAGGCAGAGCAGACAGGCTGGATGCACGCATGTTGGACTGCTGCTGCACACGCACTGAAATTGGACACACAGGACACTTACTTGGTTTTCGGCAAGGCTGGTTCTGGTTCGGCAGTTCATATATGAATGAACGTCATATAAATACCATCTAACGACATCAGCTTACAAATACAATACAAACCATATTCACAGATATATGTAATCTCCCCATGACCTCTGAACAGTGGACTTGGCCTTTCACACATGTAGCACACAAGAATTAGTCAGCCCCTCACATACAGCTCGTCTGGTGTTAATGTTGATGAAAAACATGAGTCTGCCACTGACAGTCACAGCATTAGAAAGTCAGAGATGTACTCACAGAACAACCCGAGCACACCGAGCAAAGTGTGCTCCATCCTCACATCCAGCAAAGACACTGTACTGTGGTCAAGCCAGCCCACAACTAGAAACACTTGGTCAAGCCAGCCCAGACGTTGTTTTGCGGTGCGCGCATATACTGCACATTACGCTAATAGTGAGAAAAGACTTGTTTCGAAGGCTTCCACAACGACCCCAGGACGTAACAAATACTCACGTCAATCTGATGTAGCCTTTCAAAATAAAAGCCTGTTACATGTTACACATTCATATTTCCTTTACATTAAGGTTAAAGTTTTAAAAAAACAAAACTACCCGTTATTACTGGACCATTCCACTTCAGACTGATAGTACTCGACCTCAGGATGACACCCAGAAAACATCAGGTCAATCTGATGTGGCACCTCAGAATAAAAGCCCTCTGAACTTTCATATTTGATTGTATTATGTACATTAGGATTCATATTTCTTAAAAACTACCCATTATTACTGGACCGTTCCACTTCAGACTGATAGTACTCAACCCCAGGATGACACCCAGGAAAAATCAGGTCAATCTGATGTGGAAATTCAGAATAAAAGCCCTTTGAATTTCCATATTTCACTGTATTCTATGTACAGTAGGATTCATTGTTTTTTAAAAAACTACCTGTTATTACTGGACCGCTCCACTTCAGACTGATAGTACTTGACCTCAGGATGACACCCAGGAAAAATCAGGTCAATCTGATGTGGCATTTCAGAATAAAAGCCCTTTGAAGTTTTAAATTTGACTGTACTCTGTACAGTAGGATTCATATTTCTTAAAAACTACCCGTTATTACTGGACCGTTCCACTTCAGACTGATAGTACTCAATCTCAAGATGACACCCAGGAAAAATCAGGTCAATCTGATGTGGCATTTTAGAATTAAAGCTTCTTAAATGTCAGATATTGTCAATATTTACATGTATATTCAGATGGATAACAGAAGGAAACTCCCTGTTTCCACAGACTAATTTTAATTCAGACTGGTAGTGGTCCACCCCAGAGACTCACTCATGTAATATCAGGAAGTTCTGATGTGGAATTTCAAAATTAAAGCACTCTGAAATTTTAAATATTTTCAATATTTTTCCCCAAATTCAGATTTACATTGAAAGGAAACTCCCTGTTTCCACAGACTAATTTCAGTTCAGACTGATAGTACTCCACCTCAGAGACTCACTCATATAATATCAGGAAGTTCTGATGTGGAATTTCAAAATTAAAGCCCTCTAAAATGTCAAATATTTATAATATTTCTCTCTTAATTCAGATTGATATTGGGAGGAAATTACCTGTTTCCACAGACTAATTTCATTTCAGACTGATAGTATTCCACCTCAGAGTTACACTCAGGTCATATCAGGAAGTTCTGATGTGGACTTTCAAAATTAAAGCCCTCTAAAATGTCAAATATTTATAATATTTACTAACGCAAATTACATTTTTAAAAAAGGTCAGATACATAAAATAAAAGTCACCATAAGTAGTGAGTAATAAGTAGTAATAGAGTAGTAAGTAATAAGAAAAAAATACATTCCCTATGAAAACTGAGCAGGCAAATAATAATTTATTGTCATAAAACAATAACTAAAGTAGTTGACCACAAAATATGTTTACTGGCTACATAAAGGCACATTACTTTAAAAACTCACACACACATACATAGGTGTGCCTATATATAACTTAACATATATACATACTATGTACACATATATTATCACATGTGTGTTTCCACACATTGAGTTTACTTGGACTGGCTGAACAGGTAAATGAACCGCTGCTGATAACACAAAAGTGTTTAAATATGTGCGAGTTGTGACAAAATAAATAAAATGAAAAAATAAATTGGTCAATCAAAAAAGGAAAAATTCTCTATACTATTTTCATAATTAAAATGAAAAATACAATCACCACTTTATGATTTAAATGTTTTCTCTGTTAATGAGCTAAGACAGAAGTGACTCAAGTTATTTAAGGGCGCAAGCAGCAATCCCAGCTGTCTGCCCTGGCCCTTTCCAGGGCTGCGGTGTCCATGCCTAGGCACTGTTCGTGGTACCATCGTTGGCATGTTTCGCATTGTATCTACAAAATGAAAAGATGGTTATCTCAAACATGATTCTCATGTTACTCTCACAAATATAGACCTGTCAGTATTTCAACAGAACTACAGTGTCTGTATTCTTTCTTCAAGTCCGTGGTGCAGCCAAACACTGAAAATACACATTTTTTTATTCATACAATACATATGAATATTAACATTTCATAAATTAGTTTATTGACAGTATGTTGATGTATCTAAATACTCAACTCCTAACCCCTTTCCCCTTACAGACCACCAGTATAGGTGACTACAAATGCTACTATCTCAAAGTTTAAAGGCAATGAAGCAAAAATAAAATCAAGACAGCCTGTCACCAAAATCCTGCCACCCACCAGCCCTAAAAAAAGGAGGAAAAACTCGCTCAATTTGTGAGTGGAGGCCCAGGTCCAGGAGGCTTTGTCGTAGAACACATTGCACAGTTATTCGCTGAATCGAACACTAATATGTCCTTATATAACTACTGTATCTGCGCAGCTCATCTCCCTTTTTTTACTTATGGATGTTGTTCAGCAGTGCAAGATGGCAGTACTTTCAACTGGGATATTTTGGCTTTTGACCGTGGGAGGAAGTGGAGATGTGAGCTCCATCTTAATTTACAGTCAATGAGGTAAACCATTAGCAAAGCCAGTTAAATTTCTATGCACATACTTATAGTAGTGGAGTTACATCCAGGTAATTACTATATTCAGTCTATTTTTAATTCCATTTCTACATATGACATTATGTACCTTTGCCAATCTCTGGTGGACAAGCTGCTGCCTTTCCCCAAACAGTATCACACCTGCTACGTAGTGGTTCAGAAGGTAGAAGGTATTCCCCATCTGTAGCTCGTTCGCAGCAAGGTGGATTTGGGCTTCAATAATCTTGATCAAGGAATTGGATGGGGGAAGATGCAACGTAACTGTTATGTAAACACTTGGAACTCACAAAGTTCTAACAGCATGATATATTACTATGTTTTACAATTGATTTAGCATTGGAACTACAGCTTTAACAGAATAATACACAAAATATACCTCACCTATTAACCACTGGTGGGGTCAAAGTGATCGCAGCTGACTGTGGTGGATGACGAGAGAGTGTCCTCTGGTCTGATAGGGGACCAAAGACACTATAACCTCTGTGTCTCTCTTTTTCCACAAAGAGGCGAGCTGCAGATCAAACCAGACCAAAGAGAACATATGTTTACACATAATAATGCAATTTATTTTGTCTGTCTTAAAAAATACTATATATTATACTATACTATATATTATTATTATATTATTATATATAATTATCACTTATAATTATACATTTAAATCTGTTGTGAATAAAATTGTAAATTACATTTAATCATACCTATTGTTCTGTATTTTGACACCCACTTTTGGAAAGGCTCTTTTGAACTTTCCTCACTGGAGCACTCGGTGCTGTGATCTCCTCTTGGGAAAGAATCTTAAGACATGCTCTTTCCATTGCATTAACAGTTTTCTGGTCATTGTTGACCAGGTTAATGGTGATGGGTGTATCTTGTGCTTGTCCTTGTCCAAAGAACTCTTTGATAGTTCTTGCATTGGTTTCACAGCATGCCTTAAGAGGGAAGTTGAAAAGCCCAGAACTCACAGCAGGAATGGCAACAGAATGAAAACTGTGTTGTTCTACTGTTTTCAAAATGCAACGTACTGCTTGCCTCAGATTTTTTTTTGCTGTGGAAACCATTGCCGGGGTTGTTTTTTTAGGAAGATCTGGGCCCACTGCATGGATTACTTTCTTACAATTTAAATTTCCAGCATTGGTAACAACTGCATCACCAGTTTGCAATGGGCCGTACTGAGTGATGTGTTGGTTGCACTCAGTTTGAATCTGTGGACCTCCAGCTTTACTCAGGGCTTGTGCCAGACCACCTGAATGCTGGAGTTGCCCATTGGCAGCATTGACAACTGTATCTACCTCAAAAGTGGTGAGGTCTGCCTTCCAGACACACACTTCCACCATTTAGGACAGATTGATCGAAAGCCTCTTATCTTGAAGCTGTGGGCTTTTCTGTTGGATAGATGGCTCCTCTGCCCCACAGACTCCAGCTTGTGCCTCCAGGACATTTGTATTGTTCCCCTGCATTGATGACCCTGGCTCCTGGGAAGATTTTTCAGCTCCTTTTCCAAGGGGACCCTCAGCAACAGAGGAATCAACCGATTGACAGTGTTAATTAAAAAAATAAAAAACATTCAACTCATTTAATGGTGCTTCCTTTTTTCCAACTTAATATATATATAGATTATGTTTCAAATAATGAGGTAGTATAATATTAAGGTGAGGATAAATAAAGCTTTTGAAATGCACTAAAGCTAGGATTCTCAAAGTTTACATGACTCAGTGCCAATTACTGAGTGCATGGGTTTTTTGAAGTCTGAAACTGTGGGTCTCCCCTCAGCCAGAGCTCGGAAAAAGGCTCTATGTGTACTTGCTTATTTTGACTGAACTCCTGGATGCCTGCTGGATCATTATTATGTTATTTGATCCCATAGACACACACAACTGAGCCAATATAGGCTAATAGTGCTGTTTGACATAACTTCAGACTACAACAAAATACGTAAAAAATGTCTTTCCAAAGGCGTTTATTATATTCTTACTCAGGGAAAGTGGGAAAACGGCAAAATCCCCCGATACTACTGTACTTTCTGTAAACCTAATCATACATATTTAGACTGCTCTGATATAATCTCTTTTAAAGTTACATTCAAAGAGCCTGCCCTCCCACTCCCACTATGAAAACCCCTGAGTGAATGCCAATTTAGTGAGCCATCATATGATTGAGGGCCCTACATGAAAACACATGAACTTCTGGTGGCTTTTACATGTCTGTTTCATGTTAAACGTCTGATTTGTAAAGCAAAATATAGGTTGCGTCCGAAATTCCATACTAACATGCTATTGAGTATGCTAAAACAGTATGTGAGATTTTTTAGTATGTCCGAAACCTTAGTATGAACCCAATAGTATGCGAGGTGCATACTATTTCCGGTAAATATTACAGTATGCAAGCACTGGACACTACGGCGGCACAAATATCTAACAATGCAATGCAGCTGTGACGACAACAACAACATAACGGACAATGTCGGACAGCGACCAAACCAGCTCTGAAACATCTATTATAACCCTTCAATTTAAGTGTAAGATATATATATATATGAGACTTTAAGTATAAGGTTTCACTTATGATGACATTGTTGTGGTAGTAATGTTAACTGAGTTAATTAAGGAGCTAACGTTAATCAAGGAGCTAACGTTAATTAAACGGCTACCGTTAGAAACGTTAGTAACGTTAACGTTATGTGTTAACGTTAAATGAAATGAGAGGGGATAGGGGACGTTGCTAACTTACCCAAATGATTTAACGTTAGTAGGTTATCGCTCTCTTCCTTTGCTTATTGCTAAATTTATTTGATTGATTCCCCAGGGACAGATGAGCTGACAAAAAAGCTCATCCACTGGCGAGCAGCCA
Source organism: Pagrus major (assembly GCF_040436345.1). Taxonomy (NCBI): domain Eukaryota; kingdom Metazoa; phylum Chordata; class Actinopteri; order Spariformes; family Sparidae; genus Pagrus; species Pagrus major. The sequence goes on along the minus strand of NC_133224.1, from coordinate 16,928,368 downwards.
ACGACAGCCTGTTTACAGGCAAACGAAATGCGGCCATGAAAGGTTTTGAGTAAGTTGACCCTTATATGCATTAAGTAGGACATAAATTGCAGTGTAAATGGTCATAAAAGGTCTTAAATTTGACTTGGTGGACCCTACAGGCACCCTGCTCTTTAATGTGTATTCTTGATTAAACACATTATAAAACGTTTGCATCTGAAAAACTCTGTTGTATTAATTGTGAACATAATTGTGTTTGCTTTAGAACATTTATGAAAGGATCTGGCCTGCAGGGAGTGCTGAGCCCTGCCTGGGTCAAGAAGAAATGGGAAAACCTAAAGCAAAAATATAAAGTAAGTTGGTCAAACAGTTGTCACAACAGTAAGTTCTAGAAAATATCATTTTAATGGTTGATATTTGTGCTATCATGTTTTGTAGGACTTGAAATGTCCCCAGTCAGGGATTAGTACCGAGAGTGGTGAGGCTACAGCAGCATCATGAAGTGGATACAATGGATGAGGCAATAGGCAGCAGGCCGTCCATTACACCGCCTGTCCTTATTGCCTCAGTCAGTCCAGATGCTGCTGTATCCTCACCACCCTCCAACACTGAGAGCAGGCAGGAGGAAGACACTCCAGTGAGGAGGAAACGGAGTAGGACAGATGTCCTTCAATACTTAAGGGAGGTTGAGGAGAGACAGGAAGAGCGAGAAAGAGAGGCACGAGAGAGAAGTGAGACAGCTGATAGAGGTGGAAGAAAGAGAAGAAAGACGAGAGAGGGAGAAAATTGAGAGAGGGGAAAGAAGAGAGAGGGAGAAAATCGAAAGAGAGGAAAGAAGAGAGATGGAGACAAGAGAGAGAGAGGAGCGTTTCCTCAAATTAATGGAAATTTTAATTAGAAATAGATAATACAATAGTTTAATCAGTTCAAAATAGTTTTGATTATAGTTTTTGTCATTATTTTGTATATTGTAGATATTTATTAAAGATGTTTTAAATTCACCAATAATCTTGAACTTAATTGATTACACCTTCTTACCTTAGTAAATAACTGCTTGTAATTAATACATTTCCCTTTACTTTTCAGGCTATTCAGGTACAATGTCTGGCATGTAGTGGATCTTGTATTTGAGCATACATTTAAGTTTTCTTCTCTGTAGTAACATACTTCTTTTAATTTAATGGTCTTTTTGGTTAAACTGCAAATTAAGAATATTTAGTGAGTGTAAAGAGAAATATCTTCTGCACAACAAGTACAAGTAACCAGTAAGTTTAATAAATAAATATAATAATAAAGTAGTAGCAGTAGTTATAATAACAATGTTAACAAATATAATATTGACAATATTAACAAATAATATATGAGAATAATCATATAATAATTAGAGGGCTCTCTCTCCTGCTGCTGAGGCCGTGCAGCATTATATTATGTTATATTAAATCATGTTTTTTATATATATCTATATATATATCTATATATCGATATATATATATACTATATTGTTATATTATATATCTATCTATATATATATCTATATATATATATATCTATATATATATATATATATATATATATATATATATATATTATAATATAATATAACAATATAGTAAAGTAGTAACTAATATAATAATAAACAATTTCACATTACAATCAAAAAAATGTGCTAAATAAATATAAATATATATATGTATATATATGTACAATAATGTTGCTAGGTACAGCAACCTCAGGTGCTGAAACAGCTGCACACAGTGTGGCCCTTAATGTGTCCCCAGATGTTATTTCAGCACAGCCAGGTACGCCATGGTCATCGTCAGCGGGCTCCATGATGACTTCCTCAACAATGTCACCATTGTCCAAACAGATGTTGTGAAGAATGGCACAACAGGCAACAACCTCTGCAGCAAATGTGGGACTCACTTCAAGGGCCTTAAAGAAGATGGAGCGCCAACGGGTCTTCATCATTCCAAACGCCTGTTCGATGACGCACCGTGCCCTTGAGTGCTTCCGGTTGAACTGAGCCTGTGCAGGGTTCTGCACGGGCTCACGGTATGGTGTTACCAGATGCATAGGGGCAGCCAGACAGGGGTATCCTCCATCTCCCAAAATGCACTTCCCCTCTGGTGGGTAGAGCTGCCTCACGTATACTGGGCTGTTTTTCAGGACACGGGCGTCATGCACTGAGCCAGGGAAGCCAACAAAGATGTCCAGGAATCTGCCTCGATGGTCACAGATGGCCTGCAGCTGTATAGATGGAAACAGCTTCCTGTTAAAATAACACTGGGCATCGGCAGCTGGTGGCTTGATTCTTACGTGGCAGCCATCAACTGCCCCAACCACGACACTGAATGGGGGACATCCAGCCAGGTGACTGAATCCAGCCCCCACTTCTTCCAGCTGGTCACCTATTGGGAAGTGGATTGTTCGCCCCAGGATCCCAATGACTGCCCTGCTTGTCCTGTGCACGATATCGTGTATTGTGGACCTCGGGATGTCAAAGGCAGTGGAGACAACCCTATACGACGCAGCATGAGCCAACCAGTAGACAAATACCAGCACTTCAATGTCCTTAGCCCAGCCATGGGCTACATCAAAGTGAAGGGCAGCAGTTAAGGCAGCAATCGACAGACGAGACAGACGCAGGTTGGGGCGCAGGTCAACTGTTTCATCCAAATACTGCCGTATGATAGGCACTGTTGTGTTCAGCTGGCAGTACATCATGGTGCTCACATTCTAAAACATGAACAAATTAAAGGATTAAAAGAAATTGTGTATGTTTGTCATTTTACACAAAAGCCAAATAAAACATGTTTCTTAATATATCATTTTGTTAACAATCTTTTCACTTAAACACAAGCTGGCTCAAAAAGTACAAGTAGGAAGTTTCAGGATTAATTACATTAGCCTGCATCAGTTACTCAACTATACATTTAAATAGCCTAATGCCAGTGTAATGTCATGTCAGTTACATATACAAGATGTTCAATACAAAGTTTTTTGTTTGTATGTAATATAGTGGCCACTTTATGAGGTACACCTGAACAATCTAATGCAATCTAATACAACTGCTCTGCTGTAAGTCTACTTTTATGATGCCTTAACATTAATTGTTTGTTAATTGTCAGAGGTGTTAAATAACATGTTTTAGCATTGATGTCATAGTTAGTGATGTTGTTGTACTAGACTGCATTATATTAACGTTATATTATTATAGAGGTACAGTACAAACAGCGCCTTTAACTGTGACCTTAGTAATAAACATAACTGTTAGTTGTATTTATACATTTCTGACAATGTCACCAAAACCTGAATGTTATAAACCTCGTAGAGTTTATAGCAGAGCCGTTGTATTGAACTGAATTAGATTGTAACGTGCAACAGTTAACGTTACCTAATAAAGTGGCCACTGACTGTATATAACTTACAGTATATATATAACGTTAAGTTACAGTACATATTATGTGTGTATTTATACACACACACACACACACACACACAGTATACTGTATATATTTAATAAACTTAACCATTAAATTACACATAAACTTGCTGCTAACAGTTAAGGTTAAAATCCGTTGGAGTAACGTTAACGTTAGTTGCTTACCTTTTCCAGAAATGTCATGATTATCTGGTGACGAAGATGCCTGCGAGTTACAGAACAAGTTCGCCTGCGGTTCGCATTTATTGTTGTGTGGCTTCTTATTGGATGCATATCAATTATTATTATTATTAGATGTATTAAAGTAGTATTGCAGATTGCCGGTAGAGGTGAGGTTGGCATGGGTTACCAGGATTACGCGTCTCCAATCCAACCGGCAAGGTTCTCAGGAAGTGCGTCACTTCCGCACTAAGCAGTGCGTCGGAAAAGATGCATACTACTGTTACTCACTCAAAGGTATGTTGAAGGATAGTACACATATTGAGTATGTAGTATATAGTATGGAATTTCGGATGCAACCATAGTATACTAGCATTGATGACAGAGCATAATCCCTGCAACTCTTACAAGTTACCATGCAACCGTTATAGTTCTAAAAGTTGCCATTCCAAACCTGACAGATGCTTGCTATATGGTCACAGTTTGATGCAGTACTGGAAGAGTTCATTCAAAATAGGGTTCAACTACGGTGGGGCTAACCCATATGATGGCGGGGCTCAAATAAATGCCAGAATTTCAATGTGATTATATATTTAATAAAACAACACCCTCCCACAGCTAGAAACATGCACGCACGCGCACACACACACACACACACACACACACAGAGGGAGAGAAATGCTAATAGTTACGTTAACAGCACAGCAGGTGGATCCGAGTGAAAGCCATAGTCTACCACACAACAGCCAAGAGTCTAAACACATCTCCAACAAATTAAATATGCTTATTAGGCAACAAGACTGCAGCAAGGAGGCAAAACGCTTAACAAAGTCAGCAAAACAATAAAAACAATATTAAACTCACCAGGCTGAGATTTTCAAATGAGTACAATCCGCCGGTTTTTGTACATGCACATGGAAGACGCGGGACCGGAGTGGTCATCTTCCCCTGCAGGTGTGTCCGGTGTGTCCGTAGTTTTATCCTACACACCTGCCACCGCCACCTGTTGTTCTGTCCGACGACGTTTAAAAACAAATTTATTCATGAGAAATTTTGACAAGCTTACTGAGCTTACGTGAGCTTACGTGAGCTTAATAACATGAGTGAATATAAGCTGCCAACGCTAATTACAAGAGCCAGTAGTTAATCAACTAGTAGCTACTGTCTCTCGAGCACACGCTAAAAGCGCGCTCACATGAGTGACGTATGGACTGACAGGACCCCACTGATCTCAGGACCCCGATGAGTGACAGTTGTCATCGCAGCTGCCTGAATTCCGTTACGACGCACCGCGGTGGCGCTGTTGGACTCCGCACTTTTCTTGTTTTGTTTTTTTTCTTTTTCTTTTTTTTTTTCTTGGTTGTTTTATAGTAGGGCTAACAATTCTTGATGGGGCTATAGCCTAACCAAGCCCTACCCTGGCGCCGCCTATGCACAGGCCTTACCTTTAGAACCCCTGAACTAAAGTAACGGATTCTGAAAAAGGTTCTTTGCCATGTTATCTGTCAAATAAATTACAAAACTTGGCAAAAAAATGCATTTCTAAAACTGTCAGTCCCTTTGCTGTAGCAGAAATGTTGAATAACAGTATCACTTTATTTACTAATCATCACACTTTCTTATTTGACTGCAAAATGTGAAATTATATTCTTTTAGGGTAATGTATAACTGAATGTCATTCTTTCTTTATTGGGCACATGACATTTTTCAGTCATCACTGTTAACTCTGTGTAAGATTTGCATGGCATTACATTTACCCGTACCTTCTTGGTGGATCTTTGGAAGGTGAATGGCTTGCGGATTGCAGTTACGTATCTCCCCCTCTTTTTCTGTTGCCGTTCTTTCCACCTTTCTTCCTCCACTCTGAAGGTCTGCATAGAGATGTATTAAAGGGGACATATTATGCAAAACTCACTTTTTCCTTGCTTTAGTATGTATATTTGCGTATCCGGAGTGCCTCCCCACCCCTTAAGCATGATTTTTCGACAACTAAGTCAATGTTTCGTAAACTACCGGAGTCAGGGATTGAGTCTCTAAACGAGCCGTTTGGATCCTCCTGTTTCGTTACATCGCCTCCCTACCAAAGATGATATCAGAGCGAAGCGGCTACATTTTATTTATCAGGGAAACGTCCCAGCTTCAGTGAGCAAAAGCATTACGGTCTGTGCCAGTCACTTCACGCCGGACTGCTTCAGCAACCAGGGTCAGGACTGGACGCTGGACTGGCAACAAGATTGTCCCTTAAAAGATGGATCCATACCCACTGTCAATGATGGAGCTGTAAGTATTTAAAAAACAGTGTAGTTTGTGTTACTTTGGCCTTTTTTCACATGAGCTAACGCTAATGCTAACCGTCGATGTAAATATGAGGCTGAACTAACGCAAAGTTATCAACGTTGGGCTTACTGGCTGTAGTATTCACGATAATGTTAATGTTACCAAACGTTAATTTGTCATATCAGCGCTCTTTTAAAACATGACAGTGAATTTAGAAAATGAATTAGGATATTGAGATTTTATCGCTTCTAACCGGCCGGTGAACCACTGCTCGGCCGTGAACAAGCAGAGGAGATTGTATGAAATCGTCTCAGTTGTTCGCGGACGGTGAGCTGCTGTTCCTCCGTGAACACGCAGAGGAGACGGGGATGGTGAGCTACGTTAATTCATTAGCATGTTGTGCTAAAGGACAGTGACCTGCACGTTACCTGCAGTAAAGCAATCACTACTTTGTTTTGGAGCCGGAGACAGGGGTTAGCTGCTACATGTCTGCTGTGCTACTATCAGTTATATGCAGCCATGGACACAGAAAAGTTGCTTCGCAAATGTGTATAGCTCGTTGCCATGGTCACGCGATGCCGTCCTCACGTCTTCCGCCCGGCAGGAAGAGGTGGGCGGCGCACGCAGTAGCTCATTAGCATAAAAGGGAAAGGCACTCAAACCAGCCGCTTAAAACAGGGCTGTGAAACAGGTGTGTATACACCCCTGCTGTGCTCAGTCCTTCGGTTTTTTCGACCAAAGCATGTTACTATCATTCCATTTAGACATCAAGGAACCATGTCAACAAGCAGAAATGAGCATAATATGTCACCTTTAAAGTTTGTCTTATAAAATTTCTAAAGTATGAATATCTTTTAATTACCACTTCAAAGTAATTTTCTTATGGTGACATGAGTTTGTGAGGGATGATTTTTCATTAATAGAGTTCTGAGGCACTGCTGTAAGGATTGTTTCCCAATATCAGAATGTTCAGAGACATTTTAGCCAATCATGGCATCTATGTGCCAAACTGTGTAGGGGGCAAATTGAAGCACAGGTAATGTGCACATTTTGTGTAAATTTGGACTTCACATTGTGAAGACACAACAATTGTCATGACCCTCATCATGGCAGCCCTCCCTTCTCCCTTTTTGTGTGTGTTGTCATTCCCTGTCTGTATTATTCCTCCTGTGTCTCTCCCCCTGTCTGTTCTGTGTGTGTGTGTGCATGTGGGCGTGGTCTCCCTCCACAGGCAGCGCCAGGTGTATCCACTCCAGTAATCAACCTTCTATAAAGACTCTGGATTCCCTCCTGCTCGTCGCCAGATCGTTTCAACAGTACACGTGGTTGTTTGCTTCCTGGCTCCTCTGTGTTTTGTGCTTTTTGTGTCCTGTTGTTAGCTTGTGTGGCTAATACTACTGTGTTTTTTCCACCCCGCCTTAGACTGCTGGGCTTGCCTTGTGTTCACCTGTTTGCTACTGCCTGCCTGCCTGCGGACCTGCCTGCCTGCTGCCTGTTCCCCTGTGTTTCCCCTCTGTGAGTATGCTCAAGGGACGGACCACACTGTGCCGTGCTGTGGCACCGCCATTACCCCATGGCAGATGTACATCTAGACTCTCACCCTCACTGGAGAATTCACGAGCCACGGTTGGATCCTGGGACTACGCACCACCCCTCCCCCTTGCACTTGTGTCGCACATTTGAACATTAAAAACTTGTTATTTCCTGCTGAAACCTGTGGTTGAGTCGTGCATTTGGGTACAGATTCCATACAAACCGTAACATCAATTCCTGTAAAAAGGACAGCCAGATGAATTTTGTTGCGGTACAATTATTGCACAGGTCCAAAGATGCTGTCAGCTTTAATATATATCAGACTTGTTGACTCAGGGATTTTACAAAAAGATAAAACAAGAAAGAAATACTTTAAAGGATTAGTGTTACTTTATTGTAAATTATCAAGCATATTTTATACTTGACCAAGGATGCTCAAGATTTGGCCTATCACATCTTCAATTACGTTATTAATAGAAAGTGCAAACCTTTCTGTGAAAAGCTCTTTTCGAATCTCCATACTCCTTCAGCAGTGCAGTGTGGGTTAGTTGGTATCGAACTACAAAATCATCCAATCGGGTGAGCCGGCCTGGACGGAAGCGGATATGCTTCAGGTCCCATTGGCTCTTCTCCATGATGCCCTGAGTCTTATTGTCCTCTGTTATGTTCTGAGAAAGGAACCATACAAACACATTTAGTAGTATCTCAATAAGCTGACAAACACAATATGATGTATATGAAAAACTTCCACATTGAGATAAAAACTTGGAATTACAGGGAAACAGGTTTGTAACTAAAAAAAAAAAAATCAATGTAACTAACCAAGCATTATCCCGGTCCACAGTCCTGCATAGGGAAGCAGGTACTTCGTGATGTGCTCCATAAGGCCTTTACAGAAATAAGGGTTGGGTTCCCCATCCATATCCAGTGGAGCTCTGGAAATGACTTCTCTGTAGCGTCTCCCAAATGTATTGTTTCCTTTGAGTTCCTAAAGTGAAAAGTGAAGTTGTGATAAGTGGTGTGAAAATTGCAAGTCCCCTAACACAAATACAGACTACCGACTGCCCTCAGTGATTGACACTTTCACCCCCAGAATAAACACCAAAAAGGCATTTCTGCTTTGACCTTTTGACATTAGCCCTGTCCCATACCCTGAAAACAGATCTGTCTACTTTCACACACTCTCTTAGCCTGTATGTCCCATCAGACCCGTACTTAGCTTTATAGCAGTTATTCTCTTCTTTTTCAAACAAAATTTTTGATTGTGTTCTCTATGTCATCCTATCTTATATAATATAAGAATATATTGATAAATGTAAATGCAGGGGTGGCATTAATTACATGTACTCTTGCTTTGGTAACAAAGCTGTTGTATACTTCAATTTGGATTATTTTTAAAAATAGGTCATCTTACTTTTACTGAAGGACTTTTTTATATATACCATTTCAGCTGTATACATTTGAATTCATAGCCAATAGAGAATTTTAAAAAAAGGAATACAATATTCATGAGAAACTGAAAATTCAACGAATGAATCAGCAGCTGCAGCAGAGAAGGAGCTGCCTGTGTCACCACTCTGTAGGAAAGCAGAGCCTCACGTCCAGAGTGGTGACATCATGCACTTTTTTGACATAATGGAAAACATACATGTTAAATATGTGCCTCCACATGCCATGTGTCAGGGGTTGCAAGGGGTGCAGTCTAACTTGTGCCTAACGAATTGTGAAAAGTCAGGAAACGGTCTATAATGCACAAAAATGATTGGGGATGTCATTGTGGGATAAGATTAGCCTTATTGTCGCTGGGCATAGTTTAAAGAAAAGGGCAGTATGTACCTTGAAGGGAAAATCCACCACTTGTCTTGTGGATTTCCAGTCAGTGTTGGTGGTAATTTGAAAAACAATCCTAATTTCTGCTATATTGAAAGAGAAAGATGAGTTCTCAAGCTTATGGACCCATGCAGTGCCTACATTAACCAGGATGCATTGCACGGTAGCTTTTAGAACCAACGTCTATGTTGCCAAGTGTCATCACCTGATCCAACAGCTATTATTTTGTTGGTCAGAACATATAGTTAGGTGACCAAAATACTCATCAACACGCCACCTGGCTACACAGAAGAGGAGACTTGAAATCCAAGCAGAAATAGCCTGTACCTCTTTCTAAACATCAATGAGATACCAAATGCAGAAAGAGCAGATGCAGTGCAGTGGGGCACAGAGGCTGAGTGAGCTGGTTATATTAGGGAGAGAGCTCTATTTGCTTTAAATTATTGGTTTGTGGCTGCATCTGCTATGGAGATTATATAGTTTATACATCTATGTGTTGTTACTTTAGTGGTTTTTTATCATGTTGTTAAGGTAACAGTTATTACATTTAGTTTTAATGAGAATATACAGAGAAAGACGTGTATATTTGTAACTGATTATCAGTGGTATGCACAGGCTGTAAACTCTATACAAATGTAATTCTGTGATGTCTTGAATTTGGACATCAGGGCTCAGTGGTGTGATGTTGCTCTAAAAGGGATACTGAATTGATATTTGATGCAATTGTAGCCTTTACATGTTCTTTAATATAACAGTACCATCAAATACCACCAGACAGCCCCCTTGACTTGAATGTAATATTCTATAAATGTGTGTGAATGACAATATAAATGATCTGACTTTATCATAAAAGGCAATTATCGTTAAGTCTTCAGAACTTAGATGGGACTTTGCTGTGTCATCCAACTGAGTTCCAGTTTTCTTCAGCCATGACTGCAGCCTGTTGAAATGTTTTTCAACATTGGCCCCACTGGGTGGACTTGAGAACACAACTGCAGCACTTTGAACCATGTCATCCAGGTCTTCCAAACTACTTGCAGTTGTGAGTGGTCCAAAAATGTTTCAATAAGTTTCAATATTTTCATGTCATGTAAGGAAATATATATATGTAACCTGGCAGCATTAAACTATATTATACTATTTGTACCATAACCCTATGTGTCTTTTATGTAACACATGCAGGTCAAGTGGTAATTTACCGAGTACGACATCACTGTATGCATTTTACCGGGAGAGCTCAGGTATGGGAATCCTAAAGGAACTCCAACAAGAACCCTGTAATGTGTCTGTATGGGGAAGACCAGTTCCCACCACTATTAATATCAATAGTACACATGTTTTGGTTACCACTCAGTTCTTTGTGAAAAGATTATGTTATGACAGTCTGAGAAAGACTGTCGACTTGCTGTTTTGCATTTCTCCCATACACATAACTAAGGCAGATTCATCACTTCTTAACTGTGAGTTGTGCGTGGAGTTTCACCCAAAATATTTTGTTATTTTCTTACTGTCGATAGGCTACCAAAAAATTATAGTAATAATAGGTTATGCTTACTACTTTCTGCACATTTCCTTAGCATTCTTCATAATATGACTCAGGCAGCGATGGAGAATGGGCACCTCAAAATCAGCTTTTGTTGCTGTGCCACTAGCAATACTGTAATAATGGTCAATGGCGTCATGCAAGTTCTTTTTGAACTGACAGACATATTGCCTGCATCAACACCATTGAACCATCACACATCAGCATGATGGGTGCCCGCATGCCCTTTCGTCCGTATGCCCTTGCCACATCGGTCTGAAATGCCTCCAGAAAATATAAGACCGAGGCTGTCGTGTGATCACACGTCAGGTAGGTGGCAACTGGCAAAGGGAAGCATTTTTTCGTGGGATGTCGAACCACAAGTTCGTAGACATAGAAGGGAGGGGAGCCCTTCTTTTTTTTTTTAATGCTCCCTGTAGCATCCAAATACACAATGTCCTCCCTGCATCGCTCCTGAAAAATGTCAATGCTCCTTAGAGACCACAAAAGAACACCTTTTGGGTGTAAAAACACCTTTTGTGGAACCTCCTCGGGGGTGTTCTTTTTGGTCTCCAGCATTTTTTGGAGGCTGAGCATATCATGACTGTGAAGACGGCTTCTCTGGCGTACTTCCCAGGAAATGCTCTTCAGGACCTAAGGAGTAGGAGCCTCATCCCTGCACCCAGACTCCATTACATTGTCATTTATTTTGGCCAACTTCTCGAGATACATGGCTCGAGGTAATTGTCTTTGTAGATCCTGGCCAATTGCTCCTCTGTCTTCTGCCCGTATTGGCCGTTGTTTCAATTCACTTCTGTTGTGAAGACACTCCCCACCTTGAAACTCCACCGTTGCCTTCAGGTCGGCCTCACTCTCCACAGTCACAGTGAAAGTGACTGGGCAGTCCTGAAATCTGCGGTAACCAAGTAATGCAAGTTCTTTTTGAACTGACAGACATATTGCCTGCATCAACACCATTGAACCATCACACATCAGCATGATGGGTGCCCGCATGCCCTTTCGTCCGTATGCCCTTGCCACATCGGTCTGAAATGCCTCCAGAAAATATAAGACCGAGGCTGTCGTGTGATCACACGTCAGGTAGGTGGCAACTGGCAAAGGGAAGCATTTTTTCGTGGGATGTCGAACCACAAGTTCGTCGACATAGAAGGGAGGGGAGCCCTTCTTTTTTTTTTTAATGCTCCCTGTAGCATCCAAATACACAATGTCCTCCCTGCATCGCTCCTGAAAAATGTCAATGCTCCTTAGAGACCACAAAAGAACACCTTTTGGGTGTAAAAACACCTTTTGTGGAACCTCCTCGGGGGTGTTCTTTTTGGTCTCCAGCATTTTTTGGAGGCTGAGCATATCATGACTGTGAAGACGGCTTCTCTGGCGTACTTCCCAGGAAATGCTCTTCAGGACCTAAGGAGTAGGAGCCTCAACCCTGCACCCAGACTCCATTACATTGTCATTTATTTTGGCCAACTTCTCGAGATACATGGCTCGAGGTAATTGTCTTTGTAGATCCTGGCCAATTGCTCCTCTGTCTTCTGCCCGTATTGGCCGTTGTTTCAATTCACTTCTGTTGTGAAGACACTCCCCACCTTGAAACTCCACCGTTGCCTTCAGGTCGGCCTCACTCTCCACAGTCACAGTGAAAGTGACTGGGCAGTCCTGAAATCTGCAGTAACCCAGGCACCAGAATTCTGGGCATTTGTTTGAGCCGACAACTCTCAGCCTGTGCCTCTTGAAGGCTATGGAGCAAAATGGGTGGATGGTCCTCACTCCTTTAGAGATTAAGTTGGTCCACTGCATTCCTGCAAACCTTCTGTGTTTTCTTTTTTGTTTTAAGACAGTCCACTTTTTCTTATCAATTAAAAAGAATGATGGATTTCTTGGTAGTGGGATCCTGATGAATCCCTCATCCTCTGACATGTTGCTCCAGGTTTCCTATGGAGAATGCACAATGTTATTGCTGTGCCATTAAATATTTTTGTTTTAATGTTTCTTATTATCTTGCACTGTACATTAATAACATGTTATAAACAGTATGTACTTTAAAAGGTGTGTTATTACTTGGCTTACGAATAAAGAAAAGATTTAGAAATGAGAAATGTAATGCAGATGCCCAAGTATGCAATAATAATTTAAAGTAAGGTATAATTCAGTACTTAACACAGGTATGACAATATTAACTTCATGTACCCTTAATAACACAAGACGTGATCAATTCATTGTAATAATGGCATATTAGAATGTAGGCAGTTTCAGTACAAAAATAAACCAACATTGAACTGTCAGTTCTGGCCATTTAATAAACATTTAATATTAAAATACAAGCCATACCACTAACAAATTTTCAAATGACAATAAGTAGTAAAGCTATCACTACAATTAAAAATACTTTATAAGGTTGAATAACGGTAAGATGCAATTAGTAATAGAGTACCCATAGCTGTTTTCACAATACATAGTGTTTCTATTTGGTTGTGAATATAATTTAGGATCAGCATAATGGTGGTGATGATTATGGTGTGATCGATTACAACACTTTTTTTTTAAAAACACTTATTTACAGCAACCCTTTTGTTACGGTTTGTATGGAATCTGGACCCAAATGCACGACTCAACCACAGGTTTCAGCAGGAAATAAAGTCAGTTTCTGAGGCTGATTGCTTCTTCTCTCTACTGCAAAAGCTCCATTGTTTTTTGTCAGGATCGTATGTTCACACAAGATGGCACGACATACAGAGAGAGATGTATGGTGGGCAGCCACGTGAACTTCCCAAATTAAGCGACACAAGATGGGCTTGCAGGTACTCAGCCTGTCGCAATCTGCTTGATAGACTGCCAGCAGTGACCCGTTTACTTCAAGACATAGGGCAGGAAAATCATGGTGATCGAGCAGTAGATGCTCGAGGCTTGCTAGCCCAAATCGACATTAGCTTCATTGGGCTTCTAGTGACCTTCAACAAAGTCCTGGGGCAGTCCAAGTTTTTGTCTGATATGTTACAGTCTCCCTCACTGGACCTAGCCTCAGCTGTCAGTCTTGTGGATGCATTATTACATACATTGCAGGACTACAGGAGTGAAGAGTTCTTTGAAGGTGTGTGGAACGAAGTTGAGGAAGTGGCTGCAAAATGTGACGTCAGTTTGAAGAACACAGGCAAAAGGCAACAGAAGATGAACATGAGGCTGAGCAATTACATTATAACTACATCGACCGGTGAGCGTCAGGTCAGTGGAGATGACAAGGAAAACTTCAGAGCACATGTTTTTTATCCTGTTCTGGATTCTATGACTGGAGAACTGCAGAGGCGTTTTTCAAAGCCAAACTGCAAAATAATGATGGGGATTCAAGCCCTTCACCCCCAAAGCACCACCTTTTTGGAGGAAGACACACTTTTGCACTTTGCCCAAATTTTTGACTCCAATGTTGAAGACCTGTCCAATGAACTGTACCAGATAAAGAGAGTTCTAGAGAGGAAAGAGAAAGGTGGGATGCAGAGGTTCACAACACTTGTTGAGTTTGTGGCATTCCTGGAACCTTTCAGTGAGGTGTTTCATGAGCTTTTCAGGCTAGGGAAAATTGCCATTGTCATTCCTGTGAGCAGTGCTGCTTGTGAGTGCAGCTTTTCTGCCTTAACTTTGATCAAAAACCATCTTCGATCAACAATGGCAGACAGTCAATTGAGTCATCTTGGGGTCCTTACCATCGAGTCCAGGCGTGCAAAGCATTTAGATATGAAAGAATTTGTGAGGCGTTTCAGTTCCTGTCACAAAAACCGTCGTATTATGCTATTTTGAGCACTGTTCCACTCTGCCTCTCACTCACACAGACACACACACACACACACTGCTCTGAAAAGGTAGTTCATTCTCATGGTGTGTGTGATTTGGTTGTGTATAATGATGATGTTTATTCATAGTATTTAACAGTTTTTGTTATTATAGTGTAATAAGTTACATGTGTGTTAAAGCAACAACCCTGCTTTTTTGAGCCTAGCTCCACTCTGCCCTTCTCTTATTCTTTATTACATGCTCTCTCTCTCTCTCTCTCTCTCACACACACACACTCTCTCTCTCTCACACACACACACACACTCTCTCTCTCACACACACACACACACACACACACACACACACACACACACATACACACACACACAGCTCAACAGAGCAGAGATAGAGGTCATGAGCTGAGATCATGACCTCTATCTCACTGCTCTGAAAAGGTAGTTCATTCTCATGGTGTGTGTGATTTGGTTGTGGATATATAATGATGATGTTTATTCATAGTATTTAACAGTTTTTGTTTTGTTGTTTTTGTTCAGTTTTTATTATAGTGTAATATGTGGCATTCATGTTAAGGCAACAACCCTTGTGTTATGCTATTTTGAGCCTAGCTCCACTCTCATTCTCTATTACATTCTCACTCACTCACTCACTCAGTCAGTCACTCACTCAAGAGCAGTGAGATAGAGGTCAAATCTGAAAAGGTAGTTCATTCTCATTGTGTGTTTGTGTGATTTGGTTGTATATAATTGATGTTTATTTACAGTACTTAATAACATGATGTTATTATAGTATACTATGCATGTTAAAGCAAAAAGAATAAAATAAAGAGATTATATTTGTCTGATATATTCAGTTTTCCTGTTAGTTTTTTTCATACAGTTGTGTTTGTGATGAGATATATTTACACCTTATCATAAATGGGACTGTGCATGTATGTGTACAAATACTTGGCCCCTCTATGAGAAATGTGGCCCCTTAATGGCCCCTTACTTAGAAAAATCCTAGATCCGCCACTGCGTCAAGATATACGAACACAGAATGGTTTAGGAAGTCTCTTAATACATCGTTAACTATAGCTTGGAATATGGCCGGTGCATTAGTTAATCCAAACGGCATAACAAGGTACTCAAAATGTCCCAGGGGTGTGTTGAATGCCGTTTTCCACTCATCTCCTTCTCTTATACGCACCAGGTGGTAGGCACTACGCAGGTCCAGCTTGGTGAAAATTGTAGCGCCATGGAGGGGTTCAAAAGCAGAGTTAATGAGGGGTAATGGATATTTATTTTTAACTGTGATATTGTTCAAACCCCGAAAGTCAATGCAGGGTCTCAGGGTCCCATCTTTCTTGCCCACAAAAAAGAACCCGGCACCAAGAGGAGAAGAGGAAGGGCGTATGATACCTCAGTTCAGGGAGTCCGTTATGTAGGTTTCCATGCTTTCTCGCTCAGGAGCGGAGAGGTTGTAGAGCCTGCTGGTGGGAAGCGGGGCTCCAGACAGTAGCTCAATGGCGCAGTCGTAAGGTCTGTGAGGTGGTAAAGATTGGGCCCGCTGCTTGCTGAACACCTCCGCTAGGTCGTGGTACAGAGGAGATATCAGGGGGTTCTGGTGAGGCAGCACTGGGTTTATTTGTACATGGGGAAAGAGCAGACTTGAGACATGAGGAATGACAGAAAGAACTCCAACTAGTGATTCTACCGGCTGCCCAGTCGATGACCGGATTATGTTTCTGGAGCCAGGGTAACCCGAGTACTAGAGGGGCATGAGAAGATGACATGACATGAAAGGATATCTGTTCATGGTGATTACCAGCTAGCAACAGTAATAGTGTCTCAGTTTGATGTGTGATGTGAGCCAATAAATCACCATTTAACGCATTGACCACAAGGGGTGTATCAATGGTGAAGGATTTAATCTGGGATTGTTCAACAAACTGGGAATCTAGCATCTAGAGCCCAAATCAACGAGAGCCTCTAGTCTTAAACTTTTACCATTTAGCAGAATAACAGCATCAATGTTGATGCGTTTACGGGGTAACATGGGAACCACAGTGCTACTCACCAGAACCCCGACTGCGACTGGTGAGGCCTTGGGTTTAACCGTTGTGGGCAGGTGGCAAGTTGATGTCCAGGTTGTCCACAGTAGATACACAGTCTTTCCTTGAAGCGCCGACTGCGCTCTGCTGGTGTTAACCGGTTCCGACCCAACTGCATGGGTTCCTCTTGTCTCGGGGAAGCAACAAGCTGGTTATTGTTTGCAGCTTGGGTTTCAGATGGTCCATGTGGAGCAGTAGGTGAAGCAGCAGTACCAGGGGAATATACGACTTGTGCTCTCTCTCTGCATCGCTCTCTTAGCCTATTGTCCACTTTAATGGCTAATGCAATTAGCTCCTGCAATGTGTCAGTCTCTGCCCTACCCACTAGACAGTCTTTCACAGCTTCGTTCAGACCTTTCAGAAAAATACTCTGAAGTGCTCCGTCGTCCCAACCCAGTTCAGCCGCTAGGGTACGGAACTCGACTGAGTAATTGGCCGCACTTAGAGAACCCTGGCGCAAGCTCAGCAGTCGGTTGCTAGCGTCATGGCTGGTAATGGGGTGGTCAAAAACAGAAGTCATTTCGTTGGAAAATAGCTCAAAAGTGGCACTGGCAGTGAGTGGGCTATGCCAAAAAGCCGTCCCCCAGGCCCTAGCCCTCCCCGTGAGTAAACCCAACACATAAGCTATCTTAGCTCGGTCAGTACTATAAGTCAGTGGTTGTAATTCAAAAACTAGTGAGCACTGGAAAAGGAAAGACTTACAGTCACCTAAGTTACCGTTGTAACGTTCAGGGGCTGGAACAAACGGCTCACGGGGATGGAAGGCGCCCACTGGTACTGCTGGGGGGAGATTAGGCACAGGTGGGTTATTTATCTGGAGCTGACTTTCCACTCGAGAGAGGCTGGAGGTCAGATTGGCAAGGGAATCCACTATCCCACGCAGCGTCTGGTCATGATGTCCAAGCATAACTCCTTGGGCAGACACAGCGTGTCTCAGGTCTGCCACCTGTGAACCTGAGTCTGAGTCAGCTGGTTCCATGCTTGGGCCAGATCGTTCTGTTACGGTTTGTATGGAATCTGGACCCAAATGCACGACTCAACCACAGGTTTCAGCAGGAAACAAGAAGTTTTTAATGTTCAAATGTGCGACACAAGTGCAAGGGGGAGGGGTGGTGCGTAGTCCCAGGATCCAACCGTGGCTCATGAAATCTCCAGTGAGGGTGAGAGTGAGTGTGTAGATGTAGCGTCTGCCACGGGGTAATGGAGCAAACAACCACGTGTAGTGTTGAAACGATCTGGCGACGAGCAGGAGGGAATCCAGAGTCTTTATAGAAGGTTGATTACTGGAGTGGATACACCTGGCGCTGCCTGTGGAGGGAGACCACGCCCACATGCACACACACACACACAGAACAGACAGGGGGAGAGACACAGGAGGAATAATACAGACAGGGAATGACAACACACACAAAAAGGGAGAAGGGAGGGCTGCCATGATGAGGATCATGACACCTTGTGTCTTTAGATTATTTCAAGTACTAAAATCATCACCTATATTCATTGAAACATTTCTGTATATACTCAAATATACTCAAATAATTACAAAGGAACATGCGCCATTCAGTAGACGTAAACATGTAAATGGCAAACGGACTGCCTGTTTATATGACTATTGTCCAAACTGCTTTACAATATACGACTCATATTCACCCATTCAAACACACACATTCATATTTTGATGGAGGAGGCAACCTTGTAAGTTGCCAACTTGCTGATCCAGAGCAATTTGGAGTTAGTGTCTAAGTCAATGAGTCTTGGTGGCTTTATTGCTCCACAAAGATAACCAAGATGTTTAAATGCAAATAACACACAATGATGACTAACTTTTTCTGAAGATTTGTCTTCACCAGGGTCTTTGCTGTTTTGGGACAGGAGGGGAGAGGACGACGGCTGTGGCTTGAAAGAAAGACAACACACATTTGAGCATATAAAGTATAGGGACAGTGACATTCTACATAGCATGTAGGCACACATTAATAACCAACCTGGTATAGAGATTTGTCTTCATCTGGTTTAGGAGACTTGTCTTCATCTGGCTCAGGAGACTTGTCTTCACCTGGCTCAGGAGATTTGTCTTCATCAGGCTTTTTGCTGTCTTGGGACAGGAGGGGAGAGGATGACGGCTGTGCCGTGAAAGAAAGACAAACATTTGAGCATGTAAAGTGTAGGGACAGTGACATTCTACATAGCATGTAGGCACACATTAATAACCAACCTGGTATAGAGATTTGTCTTCATCTGGTTTAGGAGACTTGTCTTCATCTGGCTCAGGAGACTTGTCTTCACCTGGCTCAGGAGATTTGTCTTCATCAGGCTTTTTGCTGTCTTGGGACAGGAAGGGAGAGGACGACGGCTGTGCCGTGAAAGAAAGACAAACATTTGAGCATGTAAAGTGTTGGGACAGTGACATTCTACATAGCATGTAGGCACATATTAATAACCAACCTGGTATAGAGATTTGTCTTCATCTGGCTCTGTCTTGCCTTTGCCGTACTATCATTTTTTAAATAGTGTATTACATTACAACATTTTTATGAGTGACGAAAGTTACTAACATTTGATATTTTCATTTACAAGAAATACCAACCTGTTGTGGTGACTGATGCCCATTTCCAGCACCAATTTTTGCAGATTCCGACATTTTCTAGTGTAATCTATAAAAGTCATAAATCAAGCTTTGAATTTCTGATAATTAAACTGATAAGTACACACCTTATTAAATTCATAGGCCTTATGAACTCTGTACCGATTGTTCCTGTTGTTTGGAATCTCGAGTACAGAGCACACTTCACTCCAGAAGCCATCCTTATATGATGCATTTTCTTTGAGTGTGATGCCACTCTTTTGCAGGTCTATAACACTTTTCAAAATCTCATCGACACTGATTTGTTTTGATTTGATGATTATTTTACTAGTTTTCACTTGATAGGGCAATTTACCTGTATTTATAGGCCAAATACATGCTATTTCCCTTGTGTCCTGTAGGGGACTTTGCCTTATTATGAAACTTAAAGGAATAGTTCACTCTAGAACAAAATTCAGTCATTATCGACTCACCCTCATGCTGATGAGAAGTCCGGTGTAGTTTCTTATTCCTCAAAGTGCAGCTGGAGACCCGCGGTGCTACCCTTCGGCAGCAAAAATCCATCTAACGGGCGTAATTGGCGTCCGAGAGGAAAAGGTCCATAAAACTACACAAAAACTTTGTAATATTCCTCCATACTGCTCGTCTGCTGCAATCCAAGTGTCCTGAAGTGGCGACATCCAGAGTTTACTCGAAAGGACGTCATTTAGTACATTTTTCTAGCCTAAACAGTCACTATGCTATATTTGCCTGGAGGCACGCTCCCACGTTAAATGACGTTGTTTCGATCTGTAACACCCTTTTGGGGATGTTTTGTGAAGACTCCAGTGGTTTTAAGAGAGTGCTCTTCAAGGATAGTGACAGATAAATAATTTCCTCTTAAAAAAAACAAAAACATAGTACAGCTGCTGTGCAGAAACCAATTCACTTTAAATCGTATCTTCTTGACTGAGGAGTCAAAGAATAAAAGGATTTTTCCCTGCTCTCATATGTTTCTAGGCCCACTGAAACTTGTTTTTAACTATGCAAATGACTTTGACTTCAAATGCACATCATTCTGTACGGGGCACAAGGGGCGCCAAATGGTTTATGATTTTTAAAATGATATGAATCATATGCTTTGCACTTTACAATCACCAGTTCTAATCCAAATTGAGTGTGTGTGTGTGTGTGTGTTAGCTAAAACCCTTGGAATAGTACTGTTTTGCACAGTTTTTTCCTTGTGCTGCCACTCTGTAACTGAAGAGTGTTCAGTTTGGCAATGTGGTGCAGCCTCAGTTTGTGGAACACAGACGTAACCAGTGACATCAGCACAAAATGGTGATTGTCAATGCCAAACTGTGTTTCTTGAATGTGCCCCCCAAGAAAAAACACATCCTCTGAACCAATCTCAGCCCGGACAAACTGACGGATCAAGGCCACTTTGACAGCTTGCCCTGATGTTGACTGTCGAATGAAACGCTCGGCTGATCTGACCACCTTCACTGTGCCCTCAGAAGGAATCATCAGCCCTCCTTTGTTTTTCAGTGTGAGCAAGTGGTAGCTCTGATCAAATGATGTGGGTACAGCATGAATCACCAAACTACCACGGCACACATTGCATGACAGCTTCTGCAAAACTCATCATGTCATGTCTATTACATGTAGCTTTAGGATTTGTTTAAAAATCAAATCATGTTTTAGGTCATATTTTAGCAGAAATAGAGAAAATGGTAACATGCATACATAAAGACAAACCACATGGTAAAATAAATAAATAAATAAATAAAAATATATACATATACATACATATATACATATATTACATACATATATACATGCAGATGTACCGCTGACCCTGAAGCTGTTCTGGAATCATCAACATCAGGGTGTCAATGTTGATGATGAACCCCATGACAGATAGGTACCTTCACAAGACATGTGACATGTTTTGTCAATATTATCATGGCAAACCAAGATACCTCAAGAGAGCAGTACATGATTTTGTTCATTTGTAGATGTTAAAGCAACAAGAAACAATATTATAACAAAAATGGGAAAGCTTGAAAACATCAACACTGCCATACATACCATTATGACACCTCTAAGGAATGAAAAACACTGAAGATAGAAGTCCAACAGAAACAAAACAGGAGACTGCAAAAACATTGGAACCAGAGAACAAAGCATCATATGAACTTATGATGCAGCATATGGAACAAGAGAACATAATAGGACTGGGCAATATATCATTATACATATAATAATATTATAATATATAAATATTGTGTAAAAGCACCAATAGTCACCCCTACAATTTTCTCTCTATATCAACAGAGGTATTTGATCAAAATTACATATGGTTTTATCCATATTGCCCAGCCTAGAACAGAACATCATATGAACTTGATGTCATAAACTTATGAACTCTTCATGCAAACAAAAGCTTCACTATTTCCTAAAACCTCTTTGATCGGTGAAGGGGTGTGCCATCTTTCATCACCAAACTCATCAAGTAGTCCCTGCCTCTCGACAAGAACTCTACACTCTCTGCCCAATTCAAAGAACCCAGGGGAGCTTTGAACCCTTTGGCATGGGGATTGCGGCTGTTCATGATGTCGAAGAGCCTGTCAATTATCTAAAAGCAAATGTCTGCATTAACAGGAAGCATCTGAATCATCACCATAAACAATAACATGTTCCCATGGGTCATTAGCCTAATTTCTAAAATATAAAAAGGAATTACTATTTGGAGCATGGCCAGTAAATGTTAAATAAAAAAAAGCTTTGCATTAGGGCTGCACGATTACTCGTTAAAAACCCAATCTCGACATATGTAGGTGATCGCATTTCTAAATGACTACGGGGAGCTTTTATAAGCTTTTGATTGCAGTCCGCTGTCAGTCCCTGTAGCTTTAGTAACCAGATACAGCACGTTGTGTAGAACAAGCGGGAAAGAAGAAGTTGGGAACACATTAGTCAGCCTCCTCTTTTTTGAACAAGAATCATGAGCTCAATTCTTAGGGAGAAAAATTGTGATACACATTTTAGCAACATTCTTGCAGCCCTGGCTTGCGTGTATGTTACTATTAGTATTATTTTAGTATTACCTCAATGAATTCAGCTGTTGCGTCACAGTGTTGAAACTGTGAATAGCCAAGGTCCCTCAGTGTGCGCAGAGCCACTGTCACAGAGCGACTCAGTGTCTGTGCAGCCAGGGACACCTTCATCTTCTGTGAGTCAAAATTCACATGCTTGTTTGATACCTTGTTTGCAGCATGCAATCCATCTTTTGTTTGGACAGTATTCAGATGAACAATGTATCTCCAGTTGATCTGGCCTGCGGTGCTGGTTATTGGACTGTAAGCCTGCAGCATATTCCGTGCCAACTTCAACATGTGGCAAGCATCCATCATCACAAACACCCTGTCACCAGTCACCGGATGTGGGAAGAATGTTTTTAAAGGCTCAACAGGATTTCCCTTTAGCTGGCACCCAAGTTGGTTGCACATGCGCACATTGGAGGCATGCCCATCCATTGTGACACATACCACTCTTATGCCGCGCTCATGCAGTTCCTCCAACGCATGAACAAGTAGAACCTCCTGTGTCTCTGGCGACAGGAACTTGGTCAGGTAGTAGGCAATTGGAGCCTTCCAATGGCCTTGTAGGCCAACAACCATAAAAACAAGAGCCTCAGTGGCAACATCCGTCTCATTCATACCATCCCCCATATCCACAAATCCAGACATTTTCTGGGTATGAGGATTATACTGGACATGTTGTTTAATGGCCATGGCATCCAACATAAGACACACACATCCATATTTAGCTCGGTCTTCCTCTTGTCTTCTTTTCAACATGTCCAACATCATCATGTTGAGGCCAGGCTTGGCATCCACAGAACTCATCCACCTTGGTAAGAAGAAAAAGCAGTTATTTAACATGGATGCCCTGATCAGGATTTTTTCGGCTGATCACTGGAACCAGTATTGGCCGGTACCCAGTGGCAAACAATTAACCTCAGAGAGTGGGATCTATTTAAGGCCCTCTATTTATTGTTTATCATAATTTAGTCATGGTAATGTTAATAAAGATAAGTGTAGCTATGTCCACCTTTGACTCTCTTCAGTCATAACAGGATAAAAAAAGAGAAAAAATGATTCATATAACATGAACAATACCTTTGCAATGTATATGGATGTGGGAGATTAATATGGAGAGATTCTCTCAGATAGTTGTACGCCTTCGGACCATGTAAGTGGAGAGTGACAGCAAACTCCCTCTGGTCCTTGGTGTATTCGTGGCTCTGTTTTGACAGGAGGTTTATTGGAAGATCTGAAATTCAATTAGAACAGGCTAATTAGTAAGTACCCTTGAAACAACTAGGAGTCTTAACAAAGATTGGAAAGTATGATACACTTAAGTTCAAATTCTCTCCAAATTTGTATTTTCATTTTACCTGAGTATAAATCGAGCCGCTCTTTCAACTCTTCATTTATAATTTTCTTCGCCCTGAGATCCTCCAGAAGTCCACACACAGTGTTCTTTGCCCTCCTTTCTCTGTCCTTCACGTTCCTCTTCTCTCTTTCCAGACTCTCCACCCTAGCTAAGGCTTCACTGAGTCTGGCCCTCAGATCGTCAGGTGATGAAGGCAGTGCATAGGAGTGGTCCTAGTAGGAAAAACAAGGATGAAAATATCATAAATAAATGTCATGTTTATATTACATCACTCAGTCACAGTCCATCACATCTCTGCTAGTACAATGTGCCTCAACTGTCCTACGTTCTTAATCTCATCACTCCTCAGTTGTACTACCAGCACTGTGTGTGTGCGTGTGTGTGTGTGTCAAGGACATGTTTCAATGTATGCATGTGTGTGTACGTAAGTCTGTCTGAAAGAGTGACAGAGTGGGAAGTGGTGGGAGTGACAAGAGGTTTGAATATAACCAGAATAATGATACTCACAGCTGTTTGAGGCAAGGGCGAAACTTTAGTTTCAGAAGTGGGGGGGACACAAGTAGGAACGGCAAATTTGTGCGCGCATAGTGCGCTCGATTTCTGCCTGCGTAGAGCTTAAATCATGCCATTTCTATTTAACCCTAGCCTACTATTTTGTCATTAATACATTATTATACAATTTCTACCCTTAAGCCATCACCACTCTAAACAACACACTGTAACCATATTAAACACAGCCCATGCACATGCAATAACTCCACACTATGAGCACTTAATAATGGACACTAATATGCAATACTTACTGTGATGCACTGACTGTGATGCATATGATGGCAATGTGTGTGTAGAACTGTGGATGTGCAGTGTGTCTGTGTGAGAGTATGTGTGTGTGAATGCGAACTAGCTATTTATTTTAATATGCTTTTATTTTTTTTAGACACTTTTCAACTTTTTTTTTTAGATATATGTATTTATTATTATTTATTTATAATTTCGTTGTGTGCTATACGATGACAATAAAGAATCTTGAATCTTGTGACCTCTTTCTCTCCGGGCATCCTTTATTTTTCACAACATGCCACATAACAAAAAAGAATGCACATTTTACCCATGGAGACTGCTCATGCCAATTTTCATGTCTGTATCACGATTCTGCCTAAAATCAGCTCTTAGTCATCAGCTTCAGTACCTTCTCCTCACTTGAACGAACCAAACACATGCTTCCTGTACTCATTTGCAAGGATAAACTCCTGGCAGATTTTCTCCTTGCTGACTTTATCCAGCATTTCTTTGTGTATGTGGCAGATCGCAACATTGTTTAGGCGCATTTGCACCATTGTGCTTCTCAGCCAGGTCTTCAATCTTCGCAGAGCACTGAAGCTCCTCTCTGCTTCAGCAGAGGCTGCTGGAACAACCATTAGGAGTCGTACAAGTGCTTCTACTTCGGTGAATAGGCCACGGACCTCAGGCAACTGACTCCTCAGAATAGCTGTGGCCTCTGAAGTGGTTGTGTATGGGTATTGGAGCTTAAACATACTCAACTGCACCTCCAATGATCTCTGGCTCAACTCTGGATACTGGTCCACCACTGCAGTGTCCATCTCCCCAGTTAGGAGGACTTTCTCCAGCTTTGCCAACACTTCCACGCCACTCTGATCAAACTTCTCCTTCATCTGCATGTCCACCATATCCAGGACTTTGAAGAAGTCAGCTCTGTAGTATTCTTCTGGGGTTGTGGATGAGTATGCAGTAGCATTGCCAGTGAAGCGTTTTGGTGGACGGCGGATGTGGGGCATTGTTATGGGCATAATATTTAGCTTGGTGATCATCTCCGTTGTGTGACTGTACATCTCCTGGAACAACTTCTCAGTTCTCTTTGCCCTCAGGGTGGTCCTCACACAATCTACTGCAGACAACATTCCATACACAGTTTGTGTTCGCTTCTGCAGTGTGGAATTAAGGCATTCCAGCTCCTCGATTACTTCATTGACCATCATGAGTCCTAGCACTGTGGTGCCTCTTCCAAATCTCTCCAACAGACCTCTTGCTGTCACACCAGTGTTTGAGGCATCTGTTTCAGCCATGTCCTCTAAGCTGAGTAGCACAGATTCTTACTGATGTAGCACAGATCGGATTGCTGGAGTCCTGGTCGTCCATCTTGTTTGACACAGGGGCTGCAGGTTGCTAACTTCACCTGATGCAGTAGATGCAATGTTCACAAATTTTGTTTTGTACTTGCCTGATAATTTGTAAAGACAGCCAAGTTTGTGGAGCCATTCCAGGGCATTAGATGTCAGTGATGAGGCTGTACAAGCAGCTTGGGCAACCAGATTTACACAGTGGGGGCCACAGTGTACATACAAAGCCAGTGGCTGCATCTCTCTTATCCTGGCCTGTGCTCCTTTGCTGTTGCCGGACATATTCGCAGCCCCATCGTATGTCTGTCCACGCAGACCAGACAGCGGCAGACCCAAGCGCAGCAACACATCTGTGGCGACTTTAGCCAGGTTTTCTCCTGTTGTGCTTGTTACTTCATAAAACCCCAAGAAGACCTCATGAGGGACCAAATCATGATCTACATACCGAACACATATGGCTTCCTGTTCAGTGCCTTCTATGTCCTGTGTTCCATCGATCATAATGGAGTACTGGAGGAGAGGCAGCTTATGAATTGTGCTAATGATATCCCTAATTATGCTGTTTGCAAATAGATGTAAAATTTCATTCTGGGTTTTGGAGGACATGAAGTCATGTTTTCTTGTTGACAGCCATTTCGCTAGGCCAGGGTCATCGTCACTTCTTACTTTCAATAACTGGCAGAAGTTTCCCTCATCAGCTGCATGGCCCCTAAGAGCAGCTCCCTGGCGAGCCAAGAGCTGTACAGAGCCCACAATTTTCATAAGACACCGTCTTGCTTCCTGCTGCTGGGCAGCTTTGGCTGAAGATAACTGCACATCTATTGGTTTTGTTTTGTGGCAGTGGGTAGTGACAGCAACTCTGTGTGCATTGCTTTGGGCGTGTTCAGTACATTTTTGAGTTGCCTTTTTCCAGTTGTGGAAACCGTTTTTGGAAAATGTTGGATCTGCATTCTTTGCCAGGTTTGATGTTTCATGTTCAAAAGCTTGGGCACAGAAAAAACATAGGATTCCATTGACTCCTGGTTTATAGTGGAGCCAAGGAAATTCACGGTACCACTTCTCTTGGAATCTTAGGGTTTTGTTGGTGAGCTGCTGCTCTACAATGACTTTTGGGCTAGCATGGTTGGGTTCTATTTCCTGCCTGCACTTCTTCACTTGTGCCCGTCTCCACAGATTTCTCCTATGAAATATGAAAATAGATCATGTTCATTCCTTCCTTTCTTTATCAACAAACCAAAATCACCTAACCATTTATACAACACATTAACCTACCTGCAACACAGTGCTGTTGCTGCTTCTCCCTGCCTCTCCCTGAGTTTGAGCCTGTGGTGTGAGTCCAACATTACAGTGAGTGAACTAACAGCAGAGGGAGTTATGTGAGATCCCCCCTCTTTCTTTCTCTCTCTCTCTCTCTCTCTCTCTCTCTCTATATATATATATATATATATATATATATGTATATATATATATATGTATATATATATATATATATATATATATATATGTATATATATATATGTATATATATATATGTATATATATATATATATATATATATATATACATATACATACACACATTTATATATATATATATATATATATATATATATATATATATATATATATATATATATATATAAATATATGAAAATAATTCAATAATAATAATAATTCGGAAATAAGAGGAATTAGCAGTTGACATGAACAAGGTAACGTTATACAACAGTGCTGAGCAGACGCAGTTACCATGCTAACTAAATGTTTAACAAAGTGGCGTAGGCAGAATTTTTATTTTGGGTGGGCCAGTAAAAAAATTGGATGGGCCATCTTTTTTCAGAAGGACAGTGCATTTCATCTACAGCGCACATCACTGTTAACCATTTTATTGCACTACTTTTTTTTTTTTTAAATCAACAGACACAAGCAATAACTTGTTCTTGACAAACACAATATTTGATACATACAGATGAAATGGTCTTTCCTGTCACTACACTATGATGATAAACTGTATTTAACTACTTAAATGACAGTAGCATAAACTGATTTGTTGCAGCCTGATGTAAACATTAATAAAACTCAGTAACCAATCACACAAGCAGATCCATGGCTCCATGTTGCCCCTGTGTGATGTTCAGGACAGGTGAGGACAGTCTGAGGACAGAGAGCTCTGAGGTTGAAGTTTATTATAATGAAATGCACCGTGAGACTGTGACAGGTCTGTACGTCTTGACCACATGTCAGCTGTTCAGCTGTAGTAGAGGAAACTCCGCTGTTCTCAGCTCCACCGCTCCTTTTTTTTTTTTAAATTTAGCTCCGGTAGTGACCCGGCTGAAATGCGTGAGGATGCGCGGATCCTGTGTATTTATCAAAGCTTGGTCACGCTGCTGAGGCACCGGGTTGGTTTGAGCTGCGTTCATGAAGTTAGAGGCTACTTTCAAACTCGTTACTCTATGGTTGTCGGCGTTTTAGCGATCGTACAGCCTGAGGCCAGTATACAACAGGTTACAGTGTTGTTGTCTCTTTTCACCTCCTCTCTCCCTTGTGTGATCAGTGCACTGCACACACGTCTTAAACGGAGATGGCTAAGCGCCTGGTTTAACATATTAGTTAGCTAATGTTAGCTACAATAGCGTATAAAGTAACGTTGAGTACAACTTTTGGCTACTCTACCCATCTCTGCACAGCCTACCTGCAACGCAGTGCTGCTGCTGCTGCTGCTGCTGCTTCTCCCTTCCTCTCCCTGCACCGATTGTGCAACCTCATCTGATATCTGATATGAAAGCAGTTGACATGAACAAGGTAACGTTATACAACAGTGCTGAGCAGACGCAGTTACCATGCTAATGTTGCTAACATATTAGTTAGCTAGCTACAATAGCGTATAGAGTAACGTTAGAAATACCAGTAATGACTAATCAACCCACATTTTCTTTCTTTCTTTTTAGTCCCGTTCCAAATAAGGACTTTAAGTTGAGCTGTCGGGTCCTTTTCATTGTTTTGCTGCTGTGCCGCGTCCTGTCTGTCTTTGATTGAGCACGTAGTGAGAGTGGAGGGGGGAGGGGAGGGGGGGCTTCCGTGCGGTCAGTACGCGCCGGAATTACAGCCTGTGCCTACTGTTAGTTTTCAAACTGTAAAAAGTGGGGGGGACAAAAACATGATTTTGAAAAGTGGGGGGGACATGTCCCCCCTGTCCCCAGTGGAAATTGCGCCCTTGGTTTGAGGTATAGCTAGTACTTATTACTCACAACATTGGGCACAGGCAGGGGTTTGGTCTCTTGGACGAGCTGTGAACAGTCCACTGAGAAGCTCTCTTCAGCCTTCTTTGAGGTCTGAGAAGGCCTGGTAGCCACAGGCTAAATTAAAGGATAACATATTGAAATTATCTCACAAAATACATCATTGATTCCTTCACATTCATACAGGAATATGAATATGTGTGGCATTGACTTATCTAATCCTTACAGCCTAGTGATACACCTACCCTTTGGAGATGAGAAACAGAAGACAGAAGGAACAGCTCCATCTCTGATCCTGACGGTCTGACCTGTTCTGTCAAAGTCCTCCTGTCTGAAGTGCTCACTGCAGAGCCTGGATGATGAGCTAGCAGAAAACCCTTCCCTTCTCAGAGCTGTTTGCCACTGCTCTCTCAGCCCTTTATCTTTGGGAAACCTACATAGTATGAGAAAAGTTAGCTAAGCAACTTACAACAATCAGAGTAGTTAGTTCGAGGCAATTTAGTTAAATACGATTGACTTCTTCGTTGTTTGGAGGCTAGTTTCACCGCGGGAATTCATAGTATTATGCGCAGGACTTTGTAGTATTATCCACAAAGTAAGCACATTCTGTTCTCAAAATGATGTTATAATGATCAAATACAATCAAAAGTAATTGTTCAGTCTTACCTGTGAAAGGTAATCCCATGGGATCTGGTTTTGATTGTCAAACGGTTGAAACATTTCCAAGCAGCACACGAATGAGGCATCCTCCGATCGCTCCAGTTTGCCTCCTCCAATATGGCGGCGACGTTGACGTACGGTCCAGCGCTCAATGAGGCGTCTACGTATATATGTCTATGCTCAGCACTATGTCAACTTTTTTGAATCTGGGAATTTTGAATCTGTGAATATATTTCCAACTTTACCGAACTCCAAATCTGTGTAATAAATTGTATCAACCCAGAAACAGCTGCAGCAACTTAATAGACATTACAGAGCATGTGAATGACCATTATATACTTCATCATAATGTTTGCACACCTTATACACACAAACTTTTTCTAAATTTTAATAGGGGCCGAAAAAAAACATCATTACTGACTTGTTAGAGATATACTGATTCCGATACCAGAACCAGAATTGAAAATTCCTCAAAATTATGCAGAAGCACATTTATCCAAACTAACAGTTGTAGTATTACCAGCAGGAGACTATTGATGTGTGGAGTGATTTTGGTAACACTACAGTGAGTAATAGTGAAGTTATTTGGAGTATCTCTTTTCGGTGTTGCACTTTGTAGACAGTCCCTGCACCCTCGTCTCACAGACGGCTGACCATAGAGATCAATGTTATTTTTCCAGCCCGGAGGACTGCTCGTTTTGATGAAAATACGGTTGTAGCTCGTTGTCTACCTTACTACGGTAGTAAAGAGTCGTCGTTTGTGTTTTAACAATGTTTCACTTCTGAGTTATTGATCCGGGAAGTTCGAATCTGTGAATATATTTCCAACTTTACCGAACTCAGATAGTGTGCAAACTTCAACCTTTTTTGACCACTTGAGAATAAATGAAATTGACAAAAATACCACCAAAATACCACATTAGGACACTAAGGGGTAGCCAAGAGGGCTCTCTCCAGTGAAACGGGGGTGCTTGTATTTTATACCGCTGTGTCTACTTGATTATTGTATTAACAGCTAGCCGGGTATGGCCAGCGCACTTCTAGCTTGTCATTGTGTGTGTATGCACTTGGGTGGCTTGATTATGTTGGCTGACTTATATGGCTGTGTGGCTGTATGGGTAGCCAATACAATGTTTTGGAGCACATTATTGCTAATATTTTCTTCTTCTTAAACAGCCAATTAGCAGTTGTGTTGATTAATTATCAGCAGGTTGACAACCACAGGGCTACGTCGACGTTGTAGGGTCTTAGATAATGACATAACCAGAAGACATAGGCTACATGAATATCCAACATTTGTATGCAAAAGAAAAATCAATAAGTGTCTTAGGCTGAGGTTGTTATTAATTTAACAAAAAGTGTGCTCACCCTTGCTGCTTCTTCGACATTTCTGCCAAGTCTTCAATGATGATGGCGCAGGCGCACGCTCAATTCGATTGGTCAAAGGTGCGCACGGCTCTTGACAGCGCCGCCACAATGTATACATGAATGGGTCACAGGAGATATTTTGTGGCTTGCTAAATAAAAAAGACTATGGATGACGTTCAGTATATTGAAGATGTATATGTGCAGTACAACTTATATAAAGCATTTAAATTGTCAATTTTGCCAATCAGAGGGAAAACGACGGTCTGTTAATGCCATAAAAAATGTACTTCCTCTGTTAATTTTAAGAAGTAGGCTAAAATTACTTATATTGTTTTCCTGATGAGAGGACATAAAAACAATGACATAACCTGTTAAGTCACATTAGAATGTAAAATGGTATTTTAGATTTATTTTATTAATTAAATAGGTAAATATGTTCGATTGTGATGTAGATTGTAGAACATTACTGCTATTTAAGGATGAGCGAGGTATAGTATGTCAGAAAAGATGGCATTTAACTGTGTTAGTCTGTGGAAACAGGTAGTTTCCTCCCAATATCAATCTGAATTGAGAGAGAAATAATATAAATATTTGACATTTTAGAGGGCTTTAATTTTGAAATTCCACATCAGAACTTCCTGATATTATATGAGTGAGTCTCTGAGGTGGAGTACTATCAGTCTGAAGTGAAATTAGTCTGTGGAAACAGGTAGTTTCCTCCCAATATCAATCTGAATTAAGAGAGAAATATTATAAATATTTGACATTTTAGAGGGCTTTAATTTTGAAAGTCCACATCAGAACTTCCTGATATTACCTGAGTGTAACTCTGAGGTGGAATACTATCAGTCTGAAATGAAATTAGTCTGTGGAAACAGGTAGTTTCCTCCCAATATCAATCTGAATTAAGAGAGAAATATTATAAATATTTGACATTTTAGAGGGCTTTAATTTTTAAAGTCCACATCAGAACTTCCTGATATTACCTGAGTGTAACTCTGAGGTGGAGTACTATCAGTCTGAACTGAAATTAGTCTGTGGAAACAGGTAGTTTCCTCCTAATATCAATCTGAATTGAGAGAGAAATATTATAAATATTTGACATTTTAGAGGGCTTTAATTTTGAAAGTCCACATCAGAACTTCCTGATATTACACGAGTGAGTCTCTGAGGTGGGTTACTATCAGTCTGAAGTAAAATAAGTCTGTGGAAACAGGTAGTTTCTTTTTAATGTCAAGCTGAATTCACATGGAAATATTGAAAATATTTGACCATTAAATTGGCTTTTATTTTGAAATTCCTCATCAGAAGCTCCTGATATTGTGTTCATTTTTACGTTGGACTAATTATTCACACCGATTAATTGCCATGGCCTCCATCTGCTAAGGCTTCAATGTGATCAGAATGAGGCTGGTAAAATGATTTACGTGAATAATCAATGAATGAATTCCTTAAATGCACAATCAATCAATCAATCAATCAATCAAATAATCGTTCAATCAATTCAACAATTAATGAACAGAAGTCGCACTAGACTTCTTTACGTCAGGTATGTTCCTACCCGATCTGGGATCGTACGCAGTGCGGTTTCTGCCGGTGCGACCCCCCTCAGGCTGCAGAGGCGTCACCGTTCATCCTATTAACCATTATTCTACCACTTAACTGAGTTTAGAAACATTATTTTAAGGTTGAAAAACTACCTAGTGTTGCTTTAACACGTCTTTTAACGCTGGAAATTTTCACCAACACTAGTAAAGATACTATCACCCACAGGTTCAGATTTCTGACCCCTATAGAGTTTTAACTTTTAATTTAATCAGTTTGAAATGACGAACTTTAACCTTATCACCTGTATCATGCAAAACCCTGTTATTAAAGATTGTTTGAACAAGTGATCAATCTCCATTTTGAATACCTGAGGTATCACCTGACTGTGGAGGATGTAATGAGCACCTTCACCAGAAACTTTAGTGACAGCTGTTGTGTTTGTGTTTGCAGCTGTTTGACAGGGAGCTTTGTGTGCGTCAGCTGAGGTACTCTGGTGAGGACAGATTTTGTCCAGAGGTCAAAAGTCACTGCTAAGGCACATCCGTTAGCTGGTTGCCATGGTGACACTGTCTCTTCTTTCCCCAGAGGTTCAATGAAAATACCAGCTGATGATGGTTGAGTCCCAGCTGTTTGTTTTCACAGTGTGTGACTCCAGTACGGCGCCCCCTGTTGAAACATTGTCTTTCCACGGATGGTTTGTCTGCATTTTGATTAAGCGACAACAACTGATATACTTCTATTATTTATTTTTTTCTCAGTAGTTTGCAAAATGTTCAGTTGAACTCGGAACTGAGAGCTGAAACTGAGCCTTCAATCAGCGCTGGCTGTCGGTTTTGTAGTTAAAAGTAGAGTTGGTCTTTCTGTCAGGTAGGGAACGTCTCTCAGAACGATAGAGTACATTTATAAATGTAGTTGTAGTTAATGATTTCAGGCTGGTCTCCATCTGGCCTAACTGCTCAGCTGGACAGGAAGCTAAACAGGAAGTAAAACGTGCAGGGGGGTGAAGGCAGGCCAGCACCCACGCTTCCCTGACAGGACGGATGGACAGATCCCAGGACGAAGAGATAGAAGAAGTTTAAGGCATTTGTGTTCTTTAATGTGTCATGTTAGCAAACTGGAAAGCTGCCACATTAAATCTGTGTTCACTGTGTCTTCACTTCAGAATGACAAGCAAAGTTCACTTTGAACATGTTGTGAAGGCAGATAATCACATGCTGGCCAACCTGTCAGTCAGTCAGTCAAATACTTCAGTCTCGACTAAAACATCTCAGCAACTATTGGATGGATTACTTTATTATGACATATTGGACAGACATTAGTGGTTTCCAAAAGGGTGATCCCCTGACTGGTCCTCTGTGCCACCAACAGGTCAAATTCCCATCAGCCTCAGCTGTACTCTGTGTTGAGAAAATGTTATCATGCTTAAATGCTAAGCTCATGAATTTGGCAAACTTTATACCTTTTAACACTTCCAAACAGAAATATCTTGACAGCTGTTCGAGAGATTGTCATTAAATGTAATATTGTTATTGTGAGCATGATAGCATGCCGATGTTAGCATTCAGTTGATTCCACTGCTATGCCAAAGTAGAAACTTTCAGAGCAGCTAGCTGGCTGTAGACTGGAAGTTGATTTATTGGTTCTCTCTGCTGCTGCGCAGGATCACCGCGACATGCTGCTGGAGATCGAGAGAGACAAGACCATCACGGACAAGGTCATCCTCATCCAGGTAGACCTGAAAAATCTGATTTCAGTCTTTCAGATTCAGGAAAACTGAAGTGTTCACACAAACAAGGTTTTTTCTGATTTTTCACTTCCTGCCATCAGATCGAACTTCCTGAAGATGAGGAAGTCGGCTGTGTTGATCCAGGACAAACACAAACACAACCAATTCAATTATAAAAAAGTTTAAACAAACCGACTGTGGGCCGTCATCACCATCCAGGCCTCCATCAGAGGAATGATTGCTCGCCGGGTGTACAAGAGGCTGAAGGGAGAGGTAGAGACACACACATACACACCAAGTACTGTACTTATGTACAATTTTGAGGTACTTGTAATTTATTTGAATTTTTATTTTTATTATCAGCTGCTTTTTATTCTTTAATTCTAATTTTGAACTGAGATGTTTTCAAGAACAAACCTTTTGGTTGAGCCTGAGTTGTTTTTGGTAACCAGTGGACTCCTGTCTCTTCCTTTCAGTACCGCAGGTGGTACCGAGGCCGAGGCTGAACGCAAACACCAGGTGGGAGTTCAACAAAGAATTCTGACATTTTCAAAACTCAGTTTGTTCGTCATATTAAAACAAACTGTAATGTCTTATTCAAGTTGAAATGATCCATAATTTCTTTTATTTAATTTGTTATGTGCTTTTGTTTCCTGTTTTTTTTCTTATCCATCTATACTGTATAAATATATATTTATTTATAATATACTTATTTATAAATTTATAGATATATATGTATTTATAAATGTATAAATATGTTTTATTTTTTTCAAATACACCTACAGTTATGAGAAATATACTTTTCACTCCTCCACCCAGTGACTCCAATACAGTGATTGTTATCCCTCCTCCTGTTCTGCCGCTGAGGGAACCAGGTGGCACATAACATAAACTACATTAACTGCAAACTATTATTATTATTATTTCAAAACCAGTGTGATATTTTGATTTTCTAGGAGCGTCTTGCCCAGCTGGCGAAAGAGGACACTGAGCAGGAGAAGCAGGAGAAGGTGTCACAGTTCATCTCTGCCTCACCACTCTGCACCTGCCTGCTTCAATCTGCCAATCAGACACACCCCTCTCATCAAGCCAACTCCACTCACCTGTGCTCTCTGCTCTGCTCTGGCTGCATTTAAGCTCCAGCTCCACTCTCACTCATTGATTCTCGATGCTTGCACCAGACTCTCCAGCGTTTCTCTGCCTGATCTCCCGGTTTCGACCCTGCTTGCCTCCGACCATCCTGCCTGACCGATCCCCTGGTAATCACCTCAGCCTTCCGTCCACGAGCCTTGCCTGTCCCTTTCTGGATTCTGCCTGTCTGCTCCCTTGGCTGTCCGGTGATTACCTGATTCAGCTCTGCAGAGTGAGTGTTACTCCTGTCTCCTCTGTGGCATCCTGCAGTTGTGTGGCTCTGATTATTCCTTCACTGAGTGAGTACAAGACTGAGCTTCACGGACGTGACTCACCAGTGTCCTGGTTTGGTTCGGCTGAACCTGATCTACAATCCCCACCAGAGACTGTTAAAGGCCAGCGGTCAGAAGACAGACTGTTTTGCCTACTGCCATTAATTCCTGTCTTTGTGCTGCTATTGGGTCCAAACCAAACCCCTTACAGAAGGAGGAGGTCCGCAGGAAGAAGGAGATGGTGGAGCAGATGGAGAAGGCCCGTCTGGAGCCCGTCAACGACTCTGACATGGTGGACAAGATGTTTGGCTTCCTGGGGATGACAGGCTCTTTGTCAGGCCAGGAGGGACAAGCCCCCGCCGGCTTTGAGGTGAGCTAAAAAAAAAAAAAGGTTTTCCTGTCACTGTATGAGATTAAATCAACTTTTTTTCTCTTGAATGATGGCGCCACAAAGTACTCTAAACCAACTTGACACTTTTGGTTGCAAGCTCTTGGTCTACAGCTTGAGGGGTTTATTTGTGTTCCGTTTTAATTTTCTCACAAAATGCAGCGCAATTTTGATATAATGTGAAAAAGGGCAAATCAGAGTAACTGGATGCGGTGAGTAACAGAGTCACAGAGGTGTTATGTAGGCCTGATGCAGGGGTCTGACGAGAAGGAGAAAAAAAGAAATGTCAGTTATTAGAAAGTGATGCAGTGTGAAGGTTTTCCACCCGACATCAGTGACCGAAGTCTGTCTCCTCTGCAGGACCTGGAGCGGAACCATCAGGAGCTGGAGGAGGAGGATCTGGATGAGGCTCTTCCTCTGCCTGAGGACGATGAAGAGGAGGATTTATCGGAATACAAGTTTGCTGCCACCTACTTCCAGGGCACCACCACTCACACCTACGTCCGACGGCCTTTCAAACAGCCTCTGCTGTTCCACGACCATGAGGGAGACCAGCTGGTAGGCCACCTTTGACATCTGACCCCAGTTTGACCCCCAGTTTGACAAGTTGTTTTTCTGAAAGATGCTCATGTCTGGCTGCCAAGAACCAAAACTAATTTGGTTTAAAAATATTTTGAGAGTCTTAAAGCATTCAATCTAAGTGTCTGCTACCTGTAGACGCCCTGATAGATATTTCTTCTGTGCTCCGGTCAGTGCTGCTCTGGCGGTGTGGATCACAGTGCTGAGGTTCATGGGAGATTTGCCAGAGCCTAAGTACCATACAGCCATCAGTGACGGAAGTGAGTAGATCCCCGTCATGACAAAAATCTGCGAGACGCTGGGAAAGAAGACCTACAAGAGAGAGCTGCAGGTGCTGCAGGGGGAGGGAGAGGTAAGGAAGAGGAGGGTTTGGAGGGATGAGATTTATATAGTCAGAGCAGATTTACTGGAGGACTAGTTTCTGTACCTGCTAGCAGAAGCATCTGATTAGTCTTTGAGCTGTTTCCTTCCTGTCCTCCCTGCAGACGTCTCACTCAGACAGCCACAAGAAGAACAATGACACAAGCTGGTCTCCCTCACCCTGAAGAAGAAATCCAAGATCACTGAGGAAGTGAGAGACGCCGTTAGTGTTTGCCGTTTAGGCCTCATGTAACTTGTATTGTAGCTTTGGTGTTTTATTTCCTCATCTGCTGTTTTCAAGCCCGAGTGAGCGCTCCTGTTTCCACTGCACCATCTCTGCCTGATTGACAAGTCCCGCTTCCTGCCGCCAGCCATTGGTCCTCCGCAGCTGCAGCCGGTGAGCCTGACGAGCTGTCAACGAGCAGTCCAGCTTCATATAGCAGTGCTCTTCAGACAGCAGGAGGGCTGTCACTGTGCAGTGTGACTTTCCTCCTCGTTGGTGTGCTCTGTTGTTCTGAACTGTGATTGAATTGTGTGTAGTTAACTTCTGGTCGTGGTATTGTTAGCCTGTGTGTGTTAGCTACTGAGCTGTGCTAACCTTTTGATGTGCTTCGGCACTAGTACTTAGTTAAATCACCTTGTAAATAGCACTTTTTGCACATTTAAGATTTCTCTTGTTAGGAGGCAGTAAGGGTGTAACTGCCATTTATTTTGATCCCCCTTATTCTCCTGTTTTTGTTAGTTTAGGGAGTTAGGTTTAGTTATTGTAATTTGGTTTGTTCTTTTGTTTCCTCCCAGGGCCAGATAGACTGGTCGAGAAGGTAGTTTCTTTTGTTTATTATTTTGGCCTTAGTTCACCCTGAAGAGAAGCTTCACTTTGTTTTCTGTCATATTTTGTTTTGGCTTTGTCCATACTTTTGTACCATAATCAGTGATCAACTTGAGCTGTTAACAATAAATATAACGGGTTATAAAAGCATTTGACATTGCAGAACTAGAAAAGTTACAATGTGATGCGTTTCAGGTCACCAAACGCCTTAACGATGGTGAGTACAGTCTTCACGGCAACAGCATGCTGGAGGACCGGCCCACATCCAACCTGGAGAAACTTCACTTCATCGGCAACGGGATCCTGAGACCAGCACTGAGGCACACACACCTGACATGGTCATGAATAGAGCTTTAGTTTGCTAAGTAAGTACAGTGTTAATGTAATTCATATAATTCCAGTTTGTTGTTTTGTCTACATTTATAGACAGCAGGATGGGTTTAAGGAGTGTTTGTTTTTCTGTGAGAGAGATGTTTAAATTTGCCCACAACCTGATCATACAGTACATATGAATTGTCACTTGTTAGTAAAGTACTTTGTAGTTTTGTTTTGTTGTTTACTTCTTGAAAACTTGAAACTTAAATCTGTTTTGTTTGCCTTCAGTACCTGAGAAACTTCATCAGCAGCGGGCCACCGGGTTATGCTCCGTACCGTGAAGAGAGACTGAGACGGACATTTGTCAACGGGACGAGAACACAACCTCCGTCCTGGCTGGAGCTGCAGGTACACGCACACGCACGCTGACACACAAACACACACACGTGATCTCAGGTTTCTTGGAGTTAAAATTGATGCACAACATTTTCAGTTCTCACCTGAATGTTTCAGTTTTATAATCATCAGTGTTCTTAGATTGATGAGAAATCCACAAAAAGAAAGATAAATTGAATTGATTTAAAATTAGCAGTTCATAAACCACAAGACTGTAGAGAGGTCAAATATATTAAAAAAAAATATGGTGCAGAGAAACAGTTGATTTGACAGTGAGCAGGAGGCAGTGATGATCTGGTAATAACAAACTGTTCACAGGCCACTGCTGTAGTCTGGAGTCAAACTGTGAAATGATTTGAAAACTCTAGGAGGCACCTTCAAAAGTAGTTCTACAGCTTAAAGCAAGAGACTTTTCAACCAACCTTTGGAAACCAACTGACTGCCTGAAATTTATATCCAGGCCACCAAGTCGAAGAAGCCGATCATGCTGCCGGTGACGTTCATGGACGGCACAACCAAAACTCTGCTGACAGACTCGGCCACCACAGCCAAGGAGCTCTGCAGTGCATTGTCTGATTAAAATCAATCGGGACCGATTTGGCTTCTCACTCTATATCGCTCTGTTTGACAAGGTATGCACACAGTAGCATGTACCGCACACACTTTAGGACCATCATTGGCACTGTGTTTTTTTCTCATTGTTACTTGACCTGGATGTCACTCTGAGGAATGATGTTTGTGCAGAGCTCGTCTGCAAAGTTGCAGTCTAGTAACAGAAGTAGCTAAGTGTATCTCCTCCTGCAGGTCTCCTCTTTAGGCAGCGGGAACAATCATGTGATGGACGCTGTTTCGCAGTGCGAGCAGTA
This sequence comes from Pagrus major, assembly GCF_040436345.1. NCBI lineage: Eukaryota > Metazoa > Chordata > Actinopteri > Spariformes > Sparidae > Pagrus > Pagrus major. The sequence goes on along the minus strand of NC_133224.1, from coordinate 16,888,895 downwards.
CGCGAAGGAGCAGGGAGCTCAGGAGAGGAACGCCCCCTGGAGGCTGTTCCTCAGGAAGGAGATCTTCACACCGTGGCACTCCCCTGTTGACGACCAGGTCGCCACCAACCTCATCTACCAGCAAACCGTCAGGGGTGTCAAGTTCGGAGAATAGCGCTGTGACAGGGTGTGTTTTTCCTTTCTTTGGCTCTTTAGTTTAAAGGAATAGTTTGACATTTTGGGAATACAGAACTTCTTTTTCCCCCTTTTTATTGGAAGAAGTAAAAACACAGTCCAAAAACACTTGCAGTATTTATCTCTGTGTCCTCAGGATGAACTGGCCTCTCAGCAGTATTACGTTGAACCGATCCTCCTGGAGCGTCTGCTGAGCCTCATCCCCTCCTACATCCCGACAGAGATTGGGTCGGGTTACTTTGGTCCAGAACCCTGATGGTATTTTAATAATCTGAACAGTTTATGATTAGCTTTGAATCATCGAATTGTTATTGTATTTGTATATTTGCATCTACATTGACTGTAGTTGACACCATCTGCAGGGCATCTACACCCAGAAGAGGTTTGACACTCAGAAGGTGAAGGAGGAAGTGGTGGCTCGCCACAAGTGGCCTCTTCTCTTCTCTCATTTTTACGAAGCCTTCAAGTTCTCAGGTGAGCATCTACAACATCTTTTATACCATGTGGTAAGAGGCACAGAACATGTACCAGTCAACATCCAATCACTCAAAACACTGGAGCTGATACAAGATGCATTTGGACACATAAAATGTTTTTTTGATTAATCACTTTCATTTACATTCGGTTTATATGACATCACATTTTCATCTTTGCTCACTGCGTCTGAGCCTTTCTTACCCCCAAGTGTGCATAAACTGCAAAAATAGATCTATAAAGGGTATTGAAACAGCAGTCATCAGGCACCAGGTGTTTTTCTTTTTAAACTAAGAAAGGTGCGCCCTGCCTCTAAGATCCCAGTCTGCCTAAAAATGACCTGATCGTCGCTGTCAACTGGACAGCGGTTTATTTTGTGGACGAGCAGGAGCAGGTCCTCTTAGAGCTGTCCTTCCCAGAAATCACTGCAGTATCCAGCAGCAGGTGAGGCATGCTATGAGCAGTTAGCACTTAACAGTTTAAGTCTTACACTGGTATCACTCCCTGTCCTTTATTTCATTCCTTAATCCACATTTCCATCCGCCCATTATTGCCTGTTTACACTGCTATTGCTATTATTATTTTACTTTTACTGATCAACCAGCCTCTCCTAGCACATCCTCCCTTTTGTCTCTCTCTTTTATCTTGAAATTATCTCCCAAGAAAAACAACTATTATACAGTTATTTCAGCAAATGCCCAATAAGGTAATTTGACGAGTGTCAAGGCTCTTTACAGCTGTGTGAATTAAAACTCCATCTGTCTGGAGCAAAGAAGGAAGTGACTTGATGTTGATTAAGGTTAAAGGGACTTCAACATCATGTTTTAAAGAAATGAAATGGTTATTTTAAGCCAAACTGTGATCTTTTTCTAACCCTCAACATTTGTAAGGTTTTGGTGTGGAAGGCACTTACACAAACAATGAGAAGGACGTCAAATCAGAAAATGCTTTTGTGGAGAGAGCTGGCAATCCATGTATTTACTGTAGTTGTCTAATTTGGAGGACTTGTTGGTCTTTCAGGGGAGGAAAGTTGCAGAGTTTCACTCTGGCTCTCTGATATTTTCAATATTAAAGAGTAGGGGTGTCACGATTCTCCAAATCCTCGATTAGATTCAATTTTCGATTCTAAGGTCACGGTTCGATTCTCGATTTTTACATGTTTTTAAAGCACAGGTTGCTATGCCATTTTTAGACTAGACTTTTATGCAATATAATATCTGACCTTTGTTCGCAATGTACCACACTACATTGTCAAATTTAAAACATTTATTAACAACATAATGTAACAATAACTTATATCTTCAGTCAATTGGAAACTTAAACAAAATAACCTGCCATCTAGTTTCTCTTTTGTAACGACCTGAGGTAATATGTGGCCTGGTGTTGAGGAAATCTTAGCTCCTGCTAGAAACCATGCAGCTTATGATTTGGTGGGCCTTAGATGGCTCATCACAAATGTCACCATCGAGCCAAGTCCCTCCTCTGTTTAGAGAGGTGTTCCACCTTCTGGAGTCTTCGGTCCCATTGGAGATGCATTCAAAGCCGTAAAATACTCTATTCTCAGCAGGACATTGAGGTTTCTCTGAGGAATTACAGACTGGAGTCTCATTTAGTGTGGAAGGAAGGCTAACAGTCTTTGGGCTTGTTCTGGAGCTCTCAGCAAGATTAGGTGTGTACACTGACAGTGTTTTCTTGTGCCAGTCCAGCTCTTCTTTATGGACGGAGGGGAAACATGTCCCAAGCTTTGTAATCCTCCTTCATTTGATTTGTTGCCTGAAAGGGCTTCTTGCTTTTCTCATCCCTTTGCATAGATGGCAGGAGTGGTTTGGTGCGCGGGCATTCGTGTGCCTTGTGGTCTGCATGTGTTGTAGAAAGGAAGTTGTTGGGATCTGCTGGTGGACTGGGGTCTTTAACTTTTCCTTGGCTGTGAAACTTAGTTTCCAGGGACAAGTTCTTAAATTGTTGAAAGAATTCCTCGCTTTTGTGATAAGCTTCTTGTTTACATCCCAAGTCACCTTTGGCCTCATGGACATTACAGACTCTATGGTCAGACCTTTGTCGGGCTTCTCCCTGTGAATCCTGTTGCTTATATGAAGCCCATTCCTGCAGCACCTGGTTGCCTGGTTGGAACTTCTCAGCGAGAGCTCTTAGGTTCGAGAGATTTTCAGCCTCATCTCCAATGGCTGCCTGTGGTCCAAAAACTTCGAAGGCTCCCAATAAGTTTAGGTTGTAGAATCGCTGTTCCAAGCTATCTATTAGGGCCTCTATAATATGGTTCCATTACCTAAAGATGGCAAACAAAAGTAATCTCATTAGTTTGTCTTAAAGATGCAGTCAATCATGGCTTAGACTCAATGCAATGCTACACGCCTCCCCACTGACTGTTCCTGTGCTCTAATCTCCCTTCTCTGAAATATTTACAACACACTACTTGTTGCTTATTGGCTGCAATAGTGTTTTGCTGGCAGGTATGGCCATCCGTGTTCAATTGCCATATAGACCATATACGGAGAGAGCATATCCTAAGATATTCCTCAAATCTGTCTGGAAATAAAAGAATTAGAATCACTTCCTGTTTGTACAGTAAATTGCAGACATTCAAACACTTACCTGGCTCCTAAATCTGGACCAGAGTTGCTGTCTGTAGGACGTTTCTCGGTGGTCCCTCCCTCTTCAGCCCCTCTCCTCCTCATCAACTATCCCAAAGGCAGACAGTCCTGCTGGATCATCCAGGTCTTGGTTCAGTCGGGACAGGAATGAACCTGGAGGCTGATTGTCTCCAGCATCTTTGAGCCTCCTTAGAGCAGCCACAGAATAAAAGGATGAGGGTTAAATACATGTGGTAAAATCTGCAGATAATAAGAGCTACTAAAATGCTCTGTTGCAATAAGTTCTTACCTGGTATTTCACTGCCAGGAAATTCACTTTTTCCTTCTGGAAGAGTTACAAACATAAGACAAACATAAAATTGTAGCCTTGCTTAACATTTCACTAATAATACGATGTTTTCCCCCTTTTTGTAATCATACTTGCCTCACATGGAGATCAAGCTGTCGACAGACAGAAACATCTGTGCTCTCGTCAATTTCCAATCCTATGCCGAGAGCCATGGATATCGGACAGTATCGATTCCTCCACGACAGTACCGATTGTCTCCAACACCTCATCTATAATACGGTGTGACGTGTAGTTGGTGGTGTTCCCAATCTGAAAGAATTCAAATGGAATATTACAAAATGTTTGCAGTGTGTTAAATGACAAGAACATTTTATAGGGCAAAATGTATGTTTTACCCTCAGCTTTTGGAAATAATCACATCCCAGTAACTCTGCAAGCTCCAGCAGAAGAGGGTAATTTGTATGATGTGCCTGCTCTCTTTTGATGAGGTGATACAGGCACTTAAAGCTACCTATCACAGCCTCATGCTCAAGAACAACGACAGGTTCAAAGGCAACCAGAAGAGAGTTTTGTCCTGTGGAAAGTTTGACGTATCTGCATCATGCAATCAATTGTGAAATAAAAAACAACTATAGAAAATGGCAACAGAACATTTTTAACTATTGACAAAACGTTAGCACTTACTTTTCACTTCAGGCCAATTTGTTGCTGATGCTTATGTCAAAAGTCCATTTACACAAGATCTTACCTTGCATGAGTGTGGAGTGAGATATTACACTCTCCTGGTGGTGTTGAGTGTTGAGATGTTTGTCCAGGTAGTCAACCCGGTACAGTTGGTACCCGATCTCAATAAATGGCCGCTTTGCCACACCTCTTTTGGGTGTGTAATGGAAAATTATATTACTAGACTCTTGTATGAGAAATGATTTAACTCTTATATCATTATTATGTTTTACATTGTCTTCATATGTTCTTCCCACATCCTTGAATGTTTGTACTGTCTGCACAATGAGAGACTGTTATTATGTGCTTCGTGTTATGGGAATGGAACCTGGTACAGACATGAGAAGGAGACAGGGTACTCCTTTCCCTCTATCAAAAAGGTTTCTCAACTGTCATCTTGTTCTTCTTTCTGCAGACCACATGCCACTCTGTATGATTGTTGAACCTTCTTTATAAAGAATGAAATCCTTAAAATACAACTGGTATTTCATCCACAATGGAAACAAAATGGAAACAGTGCATCGGTTGCAGCTTTTGACAGTGCTGCGTACTCTGTTGCTACTGACAACCAGAACTCTTCCAGTGCACATGCCGAGAAAGCGGTCTGTAATGTGCGGTCAGAGGAGAGATCTAGCAGGGCGTCCTGCAGCTCTGATGGCAGGTGATGCGCGGTGGAGGTGGTGAAAGGCTGGCGTATCCAGTCGTACTTTTCCGGCGTGTCAGCATTTGGGAAGTACTTAATGAAACTTTCAAGCAGCCTCCTGAGGTGAGAGGCAATAATTCCTTTCATAGTTTGAATGGTTATGTCATAACTCTCCATAAAGTCATCAAGCTCAGGGAACATTTCAACACCTCCCCCTTCCACTCGCACAGCCCACCGCTCCAGCTTTCTCTTAAATGCCGTGACCTTATCAGAGAGGATAAGGACATTTGTGTTTGGGCCTTGTAGGGACAAGTTTAAGCTGTTTAGTTTGTCAAAAATGCTGGCTAAATATGCCAGGCTCGCGACCCACTTTGGGTCAGTCAGATAGTCAGCAAGGGGAGAACTACAGTCTGATAAAAATATGCGGACCTCCTCACGCAGTTCAAAGAGCCTCGTTAAAACTTTGCCATGAGTAAGCCACCTGACCTCTGTGTGAAAGAGAAGTGCTTCATGGTCTGATCCCATTTCATGACAGAGTGTGGCAAAGAGTCTGCTTTGCAGTGGCCGTGATTTAATGAAATTAACCATCTTAACTGATGTTTGGAGAACATCACGAAACTCTGGCTCGAGACACCTGCCAGCAAGTGCTTCCCTGTGGATCATACAGTGCAGAAATTTCACATGGGGGGCTACCTCCAACACGCAGGCCCTCAAACCTTTTCCTGCCCCCTGCATAGCTCCAGCTCCATCTGTGCACACAGATACACAGCTCTCCCATCTCAGTCCCTCTTTTTGTATGTTACAGTCTAGCTTGTTGAAAATGTCCCGTCCAGTGCATGTTCCCTCCATTGATGAGCAAAACAACATATCCTCGTGCATTTTCTCTTCGTAGCTGTACCTCACAAAGGCCAGCAGCTGCGCATCTCCTGACACATCTGTGCACTCATCAATTTGCAGGGAAAATCTTCCACTCTTCCTCACTCTGTCAATGAGTTGATCTTTAATGTCATTTGCTATGTCCTGAATGCGGCGCCCCACGGTGTCATTTGACAGGGGAATGGTTAAAAGAGTGTTTAGATATTTTCTCCCCATGCATTGCTCTTGTCATTGCTACAGCTGCGGGACGGATGAGACTTTCCGCGATCGTGTGAGCCTTTTTTGATTGAGATATGCAACCTCATATGAAGCTGCCAGGGCCTTAGCAGGGACTGTAGAGTATTCACTCACCACTGTTTTTTGCCTTTTTAGTTCTTGCTCCCTGTGCTGAAAAAAATCAATTGGCTTATCAATTAAGCTGCTGTGTTTTGTCTCTAAATGTCTT